>NC_090924.1:681604757-682968228 GCF_040938575.1 Ambystoma mexicanum | reverse complement strand
AGTTTGAACGTATTAGGGACCAGTGGGAGAGCAGACTCATCTATTCCCCACCCAGACTGGCATAAAACAGGGGTGCGTTTCAATTTTTACATTAATGATTTGGAAGAGGAATTGAAACTTGTCTTAGACCAACCATTTGTGGGTGGACATCAGTTTGCAGATGATGTGGTCTAGTTCACTTGGACTCCTAAAGCACTACAAAATCTGGCTGACTGTGTTGCTGAATTTATGGATAATAGACTTTTCTCTATTAACAAATCAAAGTCCAAGGTCATGGGCAGAAGAGGAGGACCCTCAGATTGATTACATACAAAGGCGAAAGACTGACTTGGGTTGAGGACTATGACTACTTGGGTGTTACGATCTCTAACTATTTGAGATGGTTAAAACAGGTGGCAAAAGCCAACTCTCAAATTAAGCAGGCTAATGGTAGACCTTTTCGTTTATGCCAGCTCGATGGGAACTATTGCTATCCAACAACTTGTCAAGGCCTATTAAACCAAGACTATTGGAATTGCCATGTATGAGGCAGCCATGCACGTTCACCTGCTTTATCCTCTATGAAGAGCTGGGGCTGCTGTATGTTTGAAGCCAGACTAAAAGTACAGCCTGTAATTTAATGGTGTTCAATCTGGACAACACCACAGTCATACTTTACTCGACATATCATAAGTAATCTTGAGAAAAGTGCTGAAGTTGGTTGAATATGTGGCTGTCCTACATATGAAAAGGTCGATCTGGGATTGACTTGGCTTGATGTTATTCAGAACCACATCTGTTACTATCACACTATAAACTAGAGGTAAATTCCTGTGTCCACAAAAGAAAGAGAGGGAAGATGTTTGTCAGACTAAATCTACAATCAAAAGTTATTATCCACTTCAAAATGCCTGTGGGCCCAAATGTGTGCTTGCACTGCTGAAAAAATACAGACTTAACATCTTACCACTTAATGAAGTGAAAGCCTCTTGGAATGATGGCACTGTAGAAAATACTTTATGCACTTGTACTTTATGCACTTGCACACTGCACACTAGTGCCCATTCTGAGGAAATAGGTCTTCAACAGTGCCGGCCAGCACTTAATTTTTTCATTATTGTTAAATTGACTTTTGGTGTTTTTTGCAGTCCAGAAATGTTTAATACATGCTTTGAAAATACAAGCCTTATGATGATCCGGTATTTGTATTTGTTTTATGCTTATTTACACGTTTTGATGTCTTATTGCACAGTGACATTAAGTTTTAAGTTTTTCTTAATGATGTTTTATCTTTCTATTGTAATCATGTTCTGCTTTTATAGGTACCTTAAGTAATCTAAAATAATGTGTTATTGATTGATGTAAAAAGGTAGTTACTGTGAAGCTTTCTGAGGACTTCCCACTTTTTGTTCAATTGCAGAAATGTGTTATCTGAATTCATTGAATATTCATAGTATATCTACAATGATAGTCCTAACCAAGTGTGGATTTGAAGGTGTCCCACATGCCAATGGTGGCTGTGTTCATGGATATATAATATATATTCAGTAAAAAAAACTTTTTAAAAGGGACGTTATGGTTCAAAGTAAAACCGAAAAAACCCTGAAATTCGCCAGTTATGGTAGGCTAAGCAACCATAACTCGCCCCACCACCATGCACTGCTAACACTAACACCCACGACATCAAAGATGACATCACAAATGTCAACATCTGATTGGCTGATGCCTACAGTCCCCTTTCCATTCTGGATTTGCTGTAAAACCCTGTATGTGGCACGCCCTACCCACGGACAAGCGTGGTGTCGGTGCGGCATGTAACTCTTAGCCAGCCTTTCTACCCTTTCCACTCGCGAATCCATTCCCTCATTGGACACAGCTAAGCAGTCACACAACCATCCACCAATCACATCCAAGACCCAAGACCTCTACATCTAACTCCGTCATCAGAGTTCCGCACTTCAAATGTACTGTTGATCACTCTGAATACAAGTCTCATATCATTGCAAAGCACCTACTACAAAAACTACTGTGCAAGTGTCGAGGATTTCTACTTACAGCTCCATGAATACCCACATGAATGATTACAAAGAACAGGTATGCATATTTTATTCAGAGTACATGTGCAACTCTTATGATTCCATTAAAACAAATGAATGCCACTAAATCTGCATAGCCAATAGATACATACCAACGCTCCCGCTTTAAGCGCGAGACTTCCGATTTTTCATTGAAAAATCGCACTAGTTCTTACTATCTCCTGCATAAGCTATACATACGTACCAACCCTCCCGATTTACATGCAAAACTGCAATTTCCATTAAAAATTGTTTACTGTCTTCCACCTGAATTAATGCTACTTCCAATGCGATCGTATGAGAAAAATAAACGTTCCCGATTGCTGTGGTGACATCTCCCTCCCAGGTGCTCCCGATTTTTCGCATTCCTACTTATAATATGAAAGTAATCAAATTTTTCCCATCTACTATAATGACCTATCACTTCCAAACCTCTCTGCTATGTACAACACAGCTGAAAGGGCATTGCATGAACTTAAAATTGTACTCATTTGCGAAGCAGGTTCAACTAACATACTACAAATAACATATAAAGGCTGCACATAGTCAAATGAAATGCACGCATACACTGTGTTGAGATATCAAACGAGAATACTTCCACAAAAGCTGAAAAATGAACGTGTACATTAACATCACTGCTTTAAACACACAAAATTACTAACTTCTTCCTTTTACAATTGCAGTGAATACCACTCTCCTGAAAATCAACAGCATCCACACTATGAACAACATATCCGAAGAAACCTGGTCATTCCACAAAAAAAGTAAGTACAGTACTACCTTTATATTCTTACTGTTCCTCAAAGAGACTGTGTGGGTTATTTATGTAATTTGCGCACCAGAAAAAAACATTGATTTCTGAACCATTCTGCCCACAAATCCCCATTTATTAGACAAAGATTAACAGGCAGAATGGCACACAAATCTCTGTGATTTTGGAACACAAAAAACATACACAAGCCTTAGAATGTTAGTACTACAAAACAAATAGCTGTTGTAATTTTATACCATTACGTTTACTATTAATGCTTCTCCTCACCACTAGCTCACTTTCTACTCTCATCTGAAGCACAGTGTAGTAACATACAAACAGAAAAATAGCCTTCCCAACTCATTGTAACTGCCCAATGCACATTCACACACCACCACAAACATCTTCCCCATCAAACTCATACATGCATGCACACAGCACACATACATTGTGAAACAGACCAACCCATACCTTCTTTTTTTTCAACAGACCCCAAAGAATGCCTACCAAAAAGCAAGTCCATAGAAAGGAACGCAGAAATAGAGCAAATGAAAATAAAAGTGTCCAAATTAAGCATCCATCTCTACCAGAGTTTGTACAAAGCGTTCAAACAAAACAGCTAATGCAGTCATTTAGCAAAACAAAAGAAGCTTCATCTACAGAAACTTTTCCTCCTCCACGAAAATGTGGCACGAAACAGAATATACTATACAAAATTTCGGCTACCACTACTGCCAACTACTAACAATGCTCCTATAAATCCTGATATACTAGCAAGAAACCATAATAAAAAAAACATTTTAGCAAAAATGTTCCACCAAAGAGTCCTTCAGAATCTAATAAGAAGAGGAGCAAAATCATCCTTAACCCTTAAAACCCACCATACAAAATGAATCCTAGAAGCATTCGTAGACAGTGCAATCCTTCTCAAAAGGAAGGTATTTATTTTAGTGTTAAACAGGATGAAACCACTAACAGTACTAAACTACAAAAGAAACTTCTCAATAAACGGAATGTCAACAAAAATAACTTCTTAAATATTTGTGGAGGTGAATGGAGTCACACAACAACCACAGAACCATATTTTAATGAAGAAGCATACAAACAAATTAAAAAAAAAACACTTTTGCCATCCATAGCAGTGGATGAGGATATGGAAAAATCAATAATACCATCATGGAACAAGAAACACTGCTTACAAAAGTATCCCCAGAAAACTCAGAATTGCCTCTCCATTCGACTTAACGAGACCGTCCAGTATACAAATGGCCGTGAACGTCAATGTGTAACTTTCCTAACAAATCTTTCAAATCTTTACGCCAGTTCCTCAATCAGTATGTGAAAGGTAAAGACAAAATGAAAATGAAAGTGCTGCAAAATGTGGATACCTGTCCAGTGTGCAAATACCAGGACTACAAGGACATTCATTAGCCTGAATTTCAGGACCTATTTGCAAAGGCACCTTCCATGATATCAAAATGATATCAACACATCATTCAAATGTAAGAAATTTAGTGTATAAACTGTACTATGCTAAAAGTCCAGCTTTAGAACTAGCCAATTTAAATAACACTCTTCTGCATGGTACACCCAAATACCTACAAGAAGAAATCGACCGTATCCAGAGAAAATATTTTGGAAGTGAAAGCCACTTACAAAATGCAATAGTTTTAGAACAGACTAGCAACAATTCTGCACAGGGCAACCTTCTATTATACACATACAAAAACGAAATACTAAAAGTACATCCGCAGAACTTTTTACAAAAGTAACACAAAAAATATAGCTGTAACATACAAAATAGAAGACAATGAAGATTCCAAATGGTTTGAATTAGCTCTCTACCTTTTAGCAGAAAACAAATACCAAATAAGTGAACCCCTAATATGTTGCAGTAACTGCACTACAAAACTTGACAAGAACCAAACTCCTTCACGTGCTATCACAAATAATTTGGAATTATTCCCACTACCAAAACCCCTGCAACAACTCAATTTGGATGAGAGCATCATAATTCATACAGTACACCCATTTCAAGCAATAATACGCCTTCACCCAAAAACAGCAAAATTACCTCCCTCTGAATTGGTGAAAGGCATTTGTAGCAAAGTAGTTTATTTGCCATTAGATCTGAAAGAAAATGTGCACACTTTAGGAGTGCAACGTCCAATAGAGCATTCTTTAATTGTCTTAGTAAATGGTGTACCAACAAAAGACAAAGAAAATTGGCAACAACTCGTGGACTTACAAAAAGTTAGACACGCCTTGCAATATCTGAAAGACAATAATGAATACTAAAAAGAAATAAATATTGAAGAAAGCTTAAGGGAAACAACTGAAATAATTCAAGAGACATCAGAAACTGGTCAATTTGAACTTCTGGATCCTGCTGCAGTATCCACTCTTTTGGACCATTATACAATTCATCCATTGCACTCTAATGATAGCATAGATGATGCACTAGAAACTTACCAAATGTGACAAACCAAAGGGTCACCAATGAGCATATGGGAAAAAAGTATAGAAGCACATGCTTCTCCACTGCTATTTCCTACTGGTAAAGGAGGAAGATATGATGATAGACCCACTCAGATAACAGCATCGGAAAACCACTCATTACGAATGTATTCTGAAGATCCCAGATTTAGACAAAATGTGGAATACATATTCCACCTACTCTTTGAAAGTGAACTAGCAACACTATGTTACGGAGTTGCACACATATTGAAATCTGGAACCCACTTTCAAAATATGTCAGCTATGCAATTAATACAAAAAGTGCAAGAAAAAGATGAGGTTTTACAATCAAGCATAACAAATCTGTTTGCAAACATGTGTGGTACGAAAGAATACTGGTTCCGACGGCACGGAGATGTACGTTGTATGATCAGAAACCTTGGACCACCCACTTGGTTTGTTACATTAAGTTGTGCAAAATATGCATGGGAAGATTTACATGATTTCCTACGCATATCAAATAACAACAAAATCAAACAAAGTTATACTAACACCTTGGAGAACTTTGATCTCTAGATCCTGTTAATGTTTCAATAAATTTCCACCATTGTTTCATTGCTATGCTACACTCTATTTGTAATAAAACTGTTCCTCCCCTCAGAGAAGTGCAACACTTCTTTTGGAGAAAAGAATACCAAGCCAGAGGAGCACCACATATCCACATGCTTTTATGGATTCAAGGTGCACCTAAATTTGGTCAGGACAGTGATGCCACTGTTTTACAGTTCATCCAAAAATATGTCACTTGTGAAATCCCTTCATAAAGGACACATAGTGACCTTCATGGACAAATTGTACAATTTCAAAGACACACATGTGGCAAATATTGTCGTCGCAAATACAAAAGCAAAGGGAAATGCTACACCAATTGCTGCTTTGGTTTCCCTAGACCAATTACAGAAACAGGTGAAGTGAACAACTTCATGTCTTCAGTTCGACATAGTGTTAAAGGTAAATCACCTAAGAACACGTATTACATAAAAAGAACAGAAGAATCAAAATATATCAATGATTACAATGCAATCATTGCCCTCTTATGGAATGCAAACATAGATGTGCAGTACATTGCAGACAATTCCACTGCAGTTGCACGATATGTTACAGCCTACTTAACAAAAGCAGAAAAAACAGAGCTTCAAGACCTTTGGAATGACCTATCAACAGACAAAACACTATCTCAGAAATTGTACAGCCTAGGCATAGAAATGCTCTCTCATAGAGAATGTGGCGCCTATGAAGCTGCAGATCGTTTTACCAGTACTGCTTTGTATGGAAAATCTGAAAATATAGTATGGCTAAGTCTTGTTCCTGCTAAATCTAGAAAAAGAGTTCTCAAATCATATGAGGACATAGAAACAATAGCCAAAAATGATCCCAACAGCCAAGATATTTTAAAAAACTATTTACTAGACACATACTACCCGAACAGGAGTACCACTTTGGAAACCATGTGTCTATACCACATAGCCCAAAACTTTGCATACAAAAATAATATAAAACCCGACGAAAGCAAAGGTAGATATAGAGTGACAGATTGTGAAGGCAGCTTAGTGAAACTTACCAAACGAAGCTTAATTAATCATGTCAAATTGTCATTAAAAACTCCTCAACGGAAAGAACTATATTACATGTCCTTGCTACAACTTTTTAAACCATGGAGAAAAGATGAAGAGATACTAGATAACTATGACTGCTATGAAGACGCTGTCAAAGCAAATGAAAGCGCTATCACCGATGAGAACTTTACGCAGTACAAAACAATGTTGCACAATAAACAGCAACACGAGGAAGAACTCCAGGCCCAACTAGATAAGGACACTTCTGACAGTAGTCAACCTTCTGTAACAGGAAGTCAAGAAACACTAGGACAGCCACTAATAGCAAATTAGGCAGAATTAGCTATGACAGAAGAGGAAAACACCATGTGTCACTATGAAGAAGATACAGAAGATTTAACTGTACTACAATCAAAACTTAACAAAGACCAGCGCACCATTTTTGAAGAAGTAACAAATGAAATTGCACATGGTGTACAACACGAAAATAAAGAATGTACCTGCCAAAATTACAAACCTATACTGCTGTACGTCAGTGGTGAAGCTGGTTCAGGCGAAACATTCTTAATCAAAATCATCAGCAAGTTCCTTCAACAATTGACAAACAACAAACTGTCAGCTGTTGTAACTGCCCCCACAGGTTTAGCTGCCTACAACATAGCCGGTGTCACTTTTCACCGATTACTAGTCCTTCCAGTAGAACACCAAAACAAATTAGACTATTACAAACTTTCTACAGAAGCTGCAATGGAACTATGCAGAGTATTAAAACAAATGAAAATTCTACTAGTAGATTATGTGAGCATGGTCTCCAACCTAATGTTGGCTTTGATTCACCTCAGATTGCAAGAAGTACTTAAAAGAAACTACGAAGAACTCTTTGCAGGAAAACACATTATCGTTTTTGGAGATCTTCTACAATTGACACCAGTGAAAGGTGAACCTATTTTTAAAACCTTAGGACACAAACTCTGCCGTAAAACTTTTGGCAGCATAGGAAATGTCAACCTTTGGCAACATTTCCAATACAGAGAATTAAGAGAAAACATGCGTCAATCTGCAGACCTCACTTACTGTAACACTCACCTGACTCCCAGAGAGGCGCTGGCCTGGTTCGCGCTGCTGTGACCTCTTCTAAGGTGATGCGCAGGGTTCGGAAGACCGACTGGACCGGGCCCCCAAATCTGGCTTGTCTGGCTCGCAGAAGTATCCTTCTGTAGGTGAAAATAGGGGATTAACTGTCTGCGGGGTAATGCAATCGCCCTCCCACTTTCCCCTCTCACCCTCCTTGAAACCCTTCTGTGATTTCTCGTAGCGTCTCACCTTAGGGTCTGGAAGGACGAGCTCTCCATCCTGCTTCTGATGCAGGGGCACGTTGGTATCCAGTTACTTCACTGGATTTTCGGATTGGTGAGAACCAAACTTGCTTGGCTTCCAGGTAAGTTTTTTGATAAGAGGTTCCCCTTGTGTCCATGCATTAATGTACTAATGCTAGTGTCTTTTTCCCCATAGGGGCCGGGGTACGGGATGCCGGGGAACAGGCACCGACCCGAGATGAGAGGTGAAATCCTTGTAGAAATCAGGTAAGTCTTTAATGAGCGTTTTTTGGTAATGTCTTTTAATTCGCTCATTAACGCTGATGTCTCTTTTTCCCCTTAGGGGCCGGGGTCCGGAAATGCCAGGATGCGGCGCGGACCCGAAATGAAGAGGGAATGTATCAACAGGTAAGTCTTAACATGGAGATTTAACTTTCCTTATTCCCTTCTCTCTTTCACCTTTTGTTCTGGTCTTTTTCTCCCTAGGCACTGGGGCGTGACTGCGAATCCGGATGATCGCTGCTGTACATGGAGGCGCCGTGTAAATGGGAGTGGAATGCGGCGCTGCAGCGATCGACACGATGAGATTTTAAATTAAAGTCTTCCTTTTCAGGATTGTCGGCGAGATGTCTCTGGGATGCGGATTTAGCAGGTAAGGACTTTTCCTTCTTCTGTTCTCTTCTTCTCTTCCTTTGCAGGTGATCCAGGATGCTGGCAGGCGCGGCAGAATTCGGGATGCAGGAGCAGACACGGTGAGCGTCCAGCTGCTAAATGCAGAACAACGCGAAGCACGTGTGGCTGTTCGGGTGGGGTTTAAATAGCCTTGGAAGAAGTTCCAGGTATGTATCCTTCCTCCAATCAGGTATGTATCCTTCCCCGACCACAACTGGATGGTAAATTAGTCCCACAGGTAAAGTAGTTCCTTTCAGGCCTCAAGGAGGTCGGGATCCTGCAGCATGGTCTGCATCAGGTAAGTGCACCCAAGCATTCCCATAATGAGCCTGGCGCCCATGGCGCCAGGACGGATGTCTTTTATGAGCCTGGCGCCATAGGCGCCAGGACACTGTCCAAAGGGCCCCTATATGGGGTTGCTGGGTCCTTCCTTGGGGACTGGATGTCCGCTTTCGGGGACGCCGGGCTTGAACCGGCTCCCCAGGAGCGGGCATCATGACAGCACTCCCCCCCAAGGCCCCTCCCAAGGTTGTTCCCTCCGGGGGTTTTGGTTTGTCTGGGAAGAGTCGGTGGAATTTCCTAACTAATCGAGGTGCATGCACATGGTCGTTGGGTTCCCACGACCTCTCCTGAGGTCCGCACCCCATCCAATCAATTAGGTAGAACAGTTTTGACCTAAACTTTTTTGAGTCTAAAATGTTCTTCACTTCGAATTCGGGCTCCCCATCTATTAGAATAGGTTCTGGAGGTTTGAGTAGTCGGGTTCCGGGTACCACTGGTTTCAGAAGTGACACATGAAAAACAGGGGGAATTCGCATACTAGCTGGTAAATCAAGTTTAACAGCCACTGGGTTAATTATTGCCGTAATAGAATAAGGTCCCAGATATTTTGGGTTAAAAGTTCGAGGCCCTTTGAGTGGTAAATGTCTGGTAGCTAACCACACTTGATCCCCAATCTGATACGGAGGTGCTTCACTCCGATGTAGATCAGCATTCTCCTTGTACTTTCTCTTGGCTTGTTGTAAATGCGTAGTTGCCTCTTTGAAGGCTTGGGTAATTGTAGAATGCAGATGTTCTACTGCAGGCATTCCGAGGTTCTGAGGTGAGTGAAGGTTTGAGGTTCGAGGGTGATGCCCAAACAAAGTATAAAAAGGACTGTGGCCAGTTCCAGAGTGTACCGAATTATTATATGCGTATTCGGCTATCCAAAGAATGTCTTTCCAGTTGCTTTCAGATTGCTGTAACATACACCGTAAGTACTGTTCAAGGGTGTGATTTGTCCTCTCGGTCTGACCATCGGTCTGAGGGTGGTGACTGGTCGATAATCTTACGTCGAACTGCGCCATTTGACAACATTTGCGCCAGAAGTGGGAAGTGAATTGGCTTCCCCAGTCAGAGATTAGTATAGATGGGAATCCATGTAGCCGAACAATATTTTCGAGGAATTCTTTGGCTAGGACAGAAGCTGAAGGTAAACCTTTCAAAGGAATAAAGTGGGCCATTTTGGAAAACAAATCCACAATTACCAGAATAGTATTGTACCCCGAACAAGGAGGCTGGTCCGTAATAAAATCCATTGAGAGGGTGTGCCAGGGTGCTGGTGGTATGTCTAGAGGTTGAAGGAGACCGGCTGGTCTTTTCTTTTGACTTTTATTTTGGGCGCAAACACCACAGGACATCACAAAAGATTTAACATCTTTTCGCCAAGAGGGCCACCAAAATTGTCGTTTCACCTTTTCCTCTATCTTGGCAATACCGGGGTGTCCCTCTATTAATGTATCATGATAACCGGAAATAACTAGTTTGTGTAATTCCTTATGTGGCAGGAATAAGCGTCCTTGGAAATAAGGTAAACCATTATCAATGGTAAAGTCTGATCCCTTTTGTATCCATTCCTGTAAGGTTGTAGGGTCCAGGAGTTGTTTCACTCTGGCTTGAATGTCTTCAAGCGTCTGTAACGAAGTCATGCCTAGAATCCTCTGTTCGGGAGTTATTGGTACTGGTTCTGAGTTTGTATCAGATTCTCCCATTCCAATTCGGGATAAGGCGTCTGCTTTGTCATTCTTGCAGCCAGGTCGATAGGTAATCACGAAATCAAATTCAGCGAAAAACAAAGCCCATCGGAGCTGCCGTGATGACTGAGCCTTGGCGGTTTTCAAATACTGTAAATTCCGGTGATCAGTGATCACTGTGATGGTATGTCGAGCGCCAAGCAGATAATGCCGCCAGGCTTTAAAAGCGGACTTAATGGCTAACAGTTCTTTGTCCGTGATTGCATAATTAACCTTGGGTGCCGAGAATTTTCTGGACCAAAATGCTACGAGATGCAGTTGGTTGGTTTCGGGATCTCTTTGGGACAGGACAGCTCCCATGGCTAGGCTGGATGCGTCAGTCTCGACGACATAAGGGAGATCTGGACGCGGATGTTTCAATATATGTGCAGAGGTAAACTTAGCTTTTAAATCCTGAAAGGCCTGCTCGGCTTCTTCAGACTATTCAAAACGTTTTTTTTCCTCAAGAGTGCAGTAATGGGTTGTACCACGCGTGAAAATTCCGGGATAAACCTGCGATAGAAATTGGCAAAGCCGAGCATGCTTTGAACCCCTTTTACAGAGCTAGGTGATGGCCATTTGAGGATGGCATCCACTTTTCTTGAGTCCATTCGGACTCCTTTGGGTGTCAGGATGAAACCTAGAAACTCGACTTCTGTGGTATGGAAAACACATTTCTCCAATTTAGCAAATAGTTTGTGTTGGCGCAGTTTTTCAAGTACTGCCCTGACGTGTTTTCTGTGATCAGATTCCGAAGAGGAGTACACCAGAATGTCATCGATATATACGACAACACAAACACCGATGAGTTCCCGAAGGACATCATTCATGAAGTATTGGAAGGCAGCCGGCGCGTTACACAATCCGAAAGGCATCACCTGGTACTCGAATAATCCGTATTTAGTACGGAAGGCAGTTTTCCATTCGTCGCCTTCTTTAATTTGTACCAGATGATAAGCCCGCCGGAGATCTAACTTGGTGTATATGCAAGCGTCCTTCACCTGGTCAAGGAGTTCAGGGATCAGAGGCAGAGGATAACGGTTTTTAACCGTTATCTGGTTCAATGCATGGTAATCGATACAAGTTCTAAGGTCGCCTTCTTTTTTGGGCACGAAGAACAAAGCCGAGGATGCCGGGGACTTTGACGGGCGAATAAAACCATTAGCTAGGTATTGATCCAAATATTGTCTCAAATGCAGATTCTCAGGTTCGGTAAGGGCATAAATCCTGCTACAAGGGGGTTGTGCACCGGGCACCAGATCGATTTGGCAATCGTACGATCTGTGAGGAGGTAACGTGTTGGCCTGCTCCTTTTGGAAGACGTCCTGAAAGTCTTGGTATTCCGGAGGTAGTTGCATGGAGGCAGAGGTTACAGATGCTAGATTAATCTTCAGGTTTTCTGGGTAGCAGGTTTGTGTACAATCCGGGAAGGTTATTCTCTTAGCTCGCCAATCAATTCGAGGATTATGTGTCTCTAACCAAGGGATTCCAAGAATAACCTGAAACTGTGGAGCCTTGATTACATCAAACACAACACCCTCCCGATGGCCGTCGGGTCCAATAAGAGTCACCTCAGTAGTGGAATGTGTTACCGGTCCAGAGGCAATTTCAGTTCCATCGACTGTGGTGATGACATCTTTGCTGGTTTTAGGACGGAGAGGGAGGTTAATCCTAGAGGCCAATTCACGATCCGCATAGTTTCCAATAGCCCCACTATCGATGTATGCCTTTATTGCATGCAACCGCTTAGGCTGTTCTGGATCTACGGGAACCATTGGCACAATGAAATGCGAGGTCTGAGAGTTAGTTTTCAAGCTCGGCAAGCGGACCCCTACACTTGTCGGGCGGAGTTGTTTCCCGAAGCAGAGTCTTCATGGTTTTTATCAGCGGCTCCTACCGCCTTTCGGGGCCGTTTTGCCGGGCAATCTCGTAGAGAGTGTCCAGAATTCCCACAATAAAGACGTCATTTTAACTGCCGCCTCCTTTCACGTTCCTTTTGAGTTAAGGGTCCTTTAACCCCTCCAATTTGCATAGGCTCAGAGACATCAACTCCCTTGGGATTAGCATGGGTCTTGACCAACACCCGGGTCTCAAACCTGGACCGATCTGCTTTTCTGTTTTGAAGTCTGTGATCCAATTGTACCACTAAGTCTATATACTCTGTGCATTCTTGGGGCGGATTTACAACTTGGGCCAAGACATCTTTAAGTTCTCCGCGAAGGCCTCGATAAAACAACGTGACTCTTTTATCCTCTGGCCATCCCGTTTCCACAATTAGTCTATTAAAGGTTGCAGTATAGGATAGGAGGTCCTGATTGCCCTGTCGCAGGGATAGAAGTTTGTCATCCAGAGCCTGCCCCTGAGAGTGTCGAGCAAATAACCTTTCCATGCTTGCTTGAAACCTTTGAAAATCACGGAGAATCGGGTCATCTTGAGTAACTAGTGGAACTGACCAATGGGCAGCGCAGCCGCTGAGATATGACAATACAAAGGCTACCTTGGTCTGATCATTAGGGAAGGCCCCAGGTCTGCATAGGAAGTGCAAACGACACTGATTCATGAATACGGCAAATCGTTTGGGGTCCCCAGCAAAGCGTTCGGGTGGGGCCAGCGGCATGTTTACAGGTAGATTAATCTGCACAGGGCTACTGGAAACCACAGGCGCGGGGTTCCCTCCGGAACCGGGTAGAGGAGTTTGCCCAGCTTGACCTTGCAAAAGCTGTCTGGCCAGGTCATCAGTTCTTTCCTTTGATATTATTAATTCCCTCCTGAGGGCATTAGTCTCTTGACGAGCGGCATGTACTTCGGCCCGTAATTCCCCCAGTAATTGGGCCAACTGATCAGTCTCAGAACTTTCCATAGCGCCTGGGTGGGAATTTGTAGGAAGGCTTCGCGTTCTGTTACGCTCATCTGACTCCCACGGAGGCGCTGGCCTGGTTCGCGCTGCTGTGACCTCTTCTAAGGTGATGCGCAGGGTTCGGAAGACGGACTGGATCTGGCTTGTCTGGCTCGCAGAAGTATCCTTCTGTAGGCGAAAATAGGGGATTAACTGTCTGCGGGGTAATGCAATCGGCCTCCCACTCTCCCCTCTCACCCTCCTTGAAACCCTTCTGTGATTTCTCGTAACGTCTCACCTTAGGGTCTGGAAGGACGAGCTCTCCATCCTGCTTCTGCTGCAGGGGCGCGTTGGTATCCAGTTACCTCACTGGATTTTCGGATTGGTGAGAACCAAACTTGCTTGGCTTCCAGGTAAGTTTTTTGATAAGAGGTTCCCCTTGTGTCCATGCATTAATGTACTAATGCTAGTGTCTTTTTCCCCATAGGGGCCGGGGTACGGAATGCCGGGAAACAGGCACCGACCCGAGATGAGAGGTGAAATCCTTGTAGAAATCAGGTAAGTCTTTAATGAGCGTTTTTTGGTAATGTCTTTTCATTCGCTCATTAACGCTGATGTCTCTTTTTCCCCTTAGGGGCCGGGGTCCGGAAATGCCAGGATGCGGCGCGGACCCGAAATGAAGAGGGAATGAATCAACAGGTAAGTCTTAACATGGAGATTTAGCTTTCCTTATTCCCTTCTGTCTCTCACCTTTTGTTCTGGTCTTTTTCTCCCTAGGCACTGGGGCGTGACTGCGAATCCGGATGATCGCTGCTGAACATGGAGGCGCCCTGTAAAGGTGAGTGGAATGCGGCGCTGCAGCGATCGACGCGATGAGCTTTTAAATTAAAGTCTTCCTTTTCAGGATTGTCGGCGAGATGTCTCCGGGATGCGGATTTGGCAGGTAAGGTCTTTTCCTTCTTCTGTTCTCTTCTTCTCTTCCTTTGCAGGTGATCCAGGCTGCTGGCAGGCGTGGCAGAAGTCAGGATGCAGGAGCAGACAAGGTGAGATTCCAGCTGCTAGATGCAGAACAACGCGAAGCACGTGTGGCTGTTCGGGTGGGGTTTAAATAGCCTTGGAAGAAGTTCCAGGTATGTATCCTTCCTCCAATCAGGTATGTATCCTTCCCCGGCCACGCCCGGATGGTAAATTAGTCCCACAGGTAAAGTAGTTCCTTTCAGGCCTCAAGGAGGCCGGGATCCTGCAGCATGGTCTGCATCAGGTAAGTGCACCCAAGCATTCCCATAATGAGCCTGGCGCCCATGGCGCCAGGACTGATGTCTTTTATGAGCCTGGCGCCATGGACACTGTCCAAAGGACCCCTATATGGGGTTGCTGGGTCCTTCCTTGGGGACTGGATGTCCGCTTCGTGGACGCCGGGCTTGAACCGGTTCCCCGGGAGCGGGCATCATGACACTTACGCCAACATTTTAAAAAGTATTAGAATTGGTGTACTCAAGAAGCACGAGCAAAATTGAAAAACCGGCACATCCATGCACTTTATGGCGATAACGCATGTGCTACTGATGTTATGGAACAATTAGCGCACAAAAATGTCAATTTTATGGCCTTAATGCCAATTCTTGCAAGATGTTCCAAATTCAATGAAACAATGTTAAAAAAAGAAATGCAACCAATAATTGAAATTTGCTCCACAGACAAACTGGACGTACATGGTATGACACTACCCATGTGTCAGCAAGCCACAACAAGACTAAATACCTTAGAAAATTCAATCTCCAACAAAGCTGGGTTGGAAAAAATATTAAAATTATCCTTAAATTGTAGAGTAATGCTTACGTGTAACCTTGACTTGGAGCAAGGACTAGTTAACGGGGCACTGGGTACAGTTGTTGGCTTTCAAACATACCCACGTGACAACAACATTCAGTTTGTCAATATTCTCTTTGACAAACTTTCAGAAGTAAAAAGGATAGGGCGCTCAAAAGCTCGATTCCTTCTCTTCAAAGACATGTATGTACGTAGAGAACAATTTTCTCTTGCATATGCAGTCACCATTCATAAATCCCAAGGTCTTACCCTAGACAAAGCATTGATAGATATTGGAAACACAGTCTTTAAAGAAGGCATGAGCTACGTAGCACTATCATGCTTACGTACACTTGACGGTCTATTTCTAATCAACTTTGATGCAAGTAAAGTGAACGCTGATATTCCTGGCATTTTAGAATACAATAGACTGCGTTCACTGTACACCCCCCCATCTGAAACCATATCCTGTTCCAGAAAAAGGAAAACGTTGTAAAAGAAAGCTAATTCAAACAGAAATGTAACAGGATCTGACTGCAAATCCTTCAAAGAAGGCAAAAGAAGCGAATACTTCATCAATTACCACAAGCAAATAAGACCCTATTAGTGAAAGTAAATCAGGTACTTGATCAAAGAAGGAACAGAAACTCCGAAAAAATCACTCAGACACAGAACTATCTGGCCATTCAAATTTTCAAATGAAACTGGTGTACGTTGCTACACAAATGTAGCAATGAATATTCTATTTCAATTGCCACCAATTGTTAACAACATTTACTTACACAGTACAGACCAATTGTGTTTGCAAATGTTAGTCCTTCATAGAAACGCAACAAATAATCCTGACAACACGTATAGTGTTCACGGAATAAGTCAAGAATTGGACTAATGTGCTGGAATGGTGAGATTCACTATAAACTCACAAGAAGATCCACAAGAATTTCTAATGTACTTACTCCAAGTACTCGAAAACAAAAACATACCTATAAATGAAATCTTCCAGATTTCATACATGTGGAAACATACATGTTTCTGTAACAATGTGTCACAGGAACAAATCCCTAATGAGCGATTTGTGTATGTATCCAAACTTAATTGTGAATCCATTCCATTTCAGCAACTTCTACAAAATGCAAACCATGGCAGATTATGTACTATCTGCAATTCAGATAATCGCTCCACCTTACTGATACAAACACATAGTAACTACATAATACTAATGTTTCTATGTTACAATGCAAATGGTACCAAAAACAACTGCAAGCTGACTGGATTCACACACGGTCAAGCGTCACTTGGTAAGCAACCCTTCACAACAATAGGTATAATCTACCACATAGAAGCCACAACCAATGCAGGTCACTACACTGCATATATTAAAAAGAAATGTGGATGGTTCGAATGTAATGATAGTAGCATTACTCTAAAGCACAAATTACCAGCAAATCTAACAAACGCACATTTAATCTTCTTAAAGCCAAAATTGCATAACTAATGTGTACATCAACATTAACAAAAAATCAATTAAAAGACTATAAACAGTTCGAATACGCCAACAGGTATCTAACTGCCCAAGATTGTATAATAACCACACAGATAAATGAATACCACCGATTTGCAACAACAAATACACAGTTAGAATACGCCAACAGGTATCTAACTGTTTAAATAATCTGCAACAAGCCAACATACAGAACATTAATCAGAAACAACAAGTGAACACTCAAAGGAAACAAAGAAATAGTTTGTAGCATAGCAAAGAAAGGTTTTTTTTAATCTGACAAGGATTTATTTTCCCCCAGACCCAATGATTTGAAAAACAAACACAGAAACTGAGCAAAATGCACAGTACACTGGTTTGTAAACTAAATATGAGGGTAAAAAAAAAAGCTAAAATGTCTATTATACAATGTAATAAGTCTTTATAAAATACAAACACTAACATGCTCTTTTCTTTTAGCACAGAAACTGAAAAAGAATATTTCCTTCAAGTACTAGAGTCATGTAAGAAATATATTGAATCTCAACAAATTAAACAGTAAGTATAATTTCACACATTTCATACATATTTGAATCTATACGTCTGATCTATGGCTGTAATATGGTACAGTGGCTGTGGGCAGGGCCTAGAGTCTTGGATGTATAACCTACGGCCTACACCCTGCGGCCATGCAACCAAGACTGTAGGTCCTACCCACAACCACCTCAGCAAATCACACCCATTGTTTGTTTGTTTGTTTGATTATTTGTTAATGCGCGCCAAACCCATGGGTAGCCGGGTGCAACAGTTTACATGATGACTTAAGCTTGTTACAATGTTTGGCATGAGTATGTACAACACAATGGCAAAAGAGAGCAAATATATGTGAGGCTATATGCAATCATGTGCATATAAAACACAGCGGCAAAAAGCAGATATATACAAGAATATATACAAGCATGTACCCAGAAGGCATGTCTTGGGGTGTCTAGGCAAAGGGTAGGTCATGGCTAGGTAGGAGGCTGGGTAAGAGTTATGTGTCATTGGCACGCAGCCAATTGATTATCTTGTGCCTAAACTTCGGGTATGGTTGTTCCGTTCTGAGTTCAAGTGGTAGTTTGTTCCAGCAGTGAGCAGCTTTCACAGGAAGCTGTATCCTCCCGCGCTGGAGCGTTTAAACCTTGGAATCTCTAGTTTGGAAGTGTTAGCCGATCTCGTGGGTCGCGAGGAAATTTTCCTGTTAATTTTTTCCATAAGATACGGGGGGCTAGGTTGTTTAGATATTTAGATGTGAGGGATGCTGTTTTAAGTAGGATTTTGTCCGTTATTTTTAACCAGTTGACCTCTTTCCTGGAGTTAGTGATGTGCTCTCTGTACGGTATATTTAGTGCTGCTCTTAAGGCATTGTTCTGTAGTCTTTGAAGTTTATCGGTGATATATTTGTTGGTTCCAGAGTACAGGGCATTACAGTAATCTAACCTAGACATGATAAGGGCATTGGCTAAAGTAATACAGCTGGCACTAGAGAGGTAAGGTCTAGTTGCCCGGATGAGTTTGCAGGTGTAGGTGGTGGAGGAGGCGAGGGAGTTGACCTGCTTCTTGAGAGTAAGGGAGGAGTCCAGATAGAATCCAAGGGTTTTTACCACAGACATCATCTTGAAAGGGTTGTTATTAATGCTGAAGGATGTGTAGTTTGGAAAACAAAAGATACAAAAAGTAGTAGTTTGGGCATAGTTTTTGGATGTTGACTTCAGAGCCTAAGATTAGTAGTTCTGTTTTATCGTCATTTAGGCAGAGGCCGTGTGCGGCCATCCATGCCTGAATGATGGTGTATATCTTGTTCACCAAGGCTGAGTCTGTCTCGTAGTCGCCCGAAAGTGGTATAAGGATCTGGGTGTCATCTGCGTAGTTCGTGTAGATGACACCCAAACTGTCCAACTTGTCAAACAAAGGCTTGGTGAGGATATTATACATGGTGGGGGAGACACAGGATCCTTGTGGGACACTGCAGGTTATTTTGATGGGGTCAGCTGAGTTGGTAGTGGAGAAGACTGGCATGGTGCGATTTGCTAAGAAGGGTTGGACCCAGGCTATAGCATCTCGGGTGAAGTTGGCGGCAGATTCAAGGTGGTTGCATAAGACTGCATGGTCCACCAGGTCAACAAGTCCAGTAGGAGGAGCAAGGCTGTTTTCCCGTTATCCTTAAGTTCCTCAATTTGTGTCTTGAGGTCTAACAAAGCTGTTTCGGTGCCGTGGAGTGGGCGGAAACCATATTGCCGGGAGCCAAGCAGGTGGTTAGCCTCCAGGTAATCCTGGATTTGTATGTAGGCAGCTCTGTCTAGGATTTTTAGTAGGAAAGGCACTGTGGTGATTGGCCTGTAGTTGGTGGGGATGGTGGGGTCCAGAGTTTGTTTTTTCAATAATGGGAGGACCCATGATTCTTTAAGGTTGGTGGGTACAGTGTTGGATTTAAAGGAAGAGTTTATAAGCTTGGAAATGAAGGGAGCTAGATCCCTAGCTGCCTCCTTTATTAATTGTGCAGGGCAGAGGTCGCCCTTACAGTTTGAGGGTTTGAGGGAGAGTATTATTTTTTCTGTGTCAATTATGGAGATAGATTTGAATCTAAATGGTGCATTGGTTTTATTCTCCTGGGATTGGGGTATTTGTTGGTGCAGAGGTGGAAGTGTGGCCTTTTTTTTAGTAATTTTACATTGAAGCAGGGAAATTTTGTTAGCAAGGGCGTTTTGTATATTTGTGCACCAAGCTTTGTTTTTAGGGGCGTTGTCTATTGGTTGAATGGGGGATTCCAGCTCACGGAGGATGGTGAAGAGCTCTTTAGTATACGAGTTGGCTTTTGCGATCCTGTCATCAAAGGTGTTCTTCTTGGTTTTGATCATTTCTTTTTTGTACAATTTGGCAAATTCGGTTAGGTTATTTTTGTTGTGTTCTGTGGGAGAGTGGCGCCAGATAGATTGGAGCTTTCTTTTTTGTAGTCTTAGAGATTTGAGGTGGGGCGTGAACCAGACATTTAAGTGGGCTTCCTCTTTAGCTTTATGTAGTTTAGCTGGAGCAACTGCGTCTAATACTTTGGTCATAGCATTATTGAAAGTATTCACCAGGGTGTCTGGGTTGTTACTTTCCAAACCAGATATGGCTGGAAGGAGGAGAAGGATAATGTTTTCAACAGTCATGTCCTTCTTACTTCTGGTCAGGAGAGGGGGAACCATGTTGTTGATTTTGGGGCTAAGGAGCTCCAGAGTGGCGGAGAAGGTTATTAGGTAGGGATCCGTCCATGTTTGTGGAGCAATATCGGCAACAAAGCGGAGGTAAAGCGCAGTTGCAACGCAATCTCTGTCGGCTGCACGGAGCAAAAGAAGTCGGCGGCGGCCATCTTGGGATGAAACACTAGACCGCAGGGCAAGTTACGTCGAACGTGATGGAACTGCTCCATGGCGGCCCCGTCTCCACCGATCCCATAGGCGCACATAGAATGGGCGCATGACAGACACGGGGCATGAGCGGGGGTGGGGGGAACAAGAGGTCAACAAGGGGCATCATAGGAGGGGGGACAAGAGGAAGACACGGGGCATGAGCGGGGAGTGGGGGGAACATGAGGAAGACATAGGGCATCAGCGGGGGCTGGGCGGAACAAGAGGTCAACAAGGAGCATCCTAGGAGGGGGGACAAGAGGAAGACACGGGGCATGAGCGGGGGGTGGGGGGAACAGGAGGATGACAGGGGGCATGAGCGGAGGGTGGGGGGAACAGAAGGAAGACACGGGGCATCCGCGGGGGGTGGGGGGAACAAGAGGTCAACAAGGGGCATCGTAGGAGGGGGGACAAGAGGAAGACACGGGGCATGAGCGGGGGGTGGGGGGAACAGGTGGACGACACGGGGCATGAGCAGGGAGTGGGGGGAACAGGAGGAAGACACAGGGCATGCGTGGGGGGAGGGGGGAGCAGGAGGAAGACACTGTCAATACTGTTGGGGCCCTCTATGTCAATTTCTATATCTGACCCCGACTCCACCTTCTCACCTGAAGATTCGGGCTGGCGTGGTTTCGTCTTCCTTCCTTCCCGAAAGGCGGATCCTTTTTTGTGTAAATACGGCCGACTGCGGGACGACGCCACCTTGGTTTCCGGATAAACCCCGGTTACCAGGGGTGCTGGTCCGCAGCCGCCTAAGGGGAAAAAGCCTCCGAGGCAAAAAAACCCAACTTGGTCTAGCAGGATAGGCGACTTCTCCTTCCTCGATGCAGGTGAGTAGTCAGAAGGTAATGTCACCCGGTAGGATGCAGGTAAGTCTTGTGGGGACTTCCGAGAGAAGACCCGTGACAGACTAGCGGGCGGAAAAGGCATACCAGCGAAGGCAAGGAAGTATGGAGTGGAATGTCCAAAGAGAAAGCAAGCAAGGGGGAAAGGGAGAGACAAGAGAGGAAACATAAAAAGTACCTGGGAAGAAGCGCCAAGGAGGGGCGAAGGAAGGCAGGGCTCAGCAGAGCCAAGAGAAGTGACCAGGAGCATCGGCAACAAAGCGGAGGTAAAGCGCAGTTGCAACGCAATCTCTGTCGGCTGCACAGAGCAGAAGAAGCCAGCGGCGGCCATCTTGGGATGAAACATTAGACCGCAGGGCACGTTACGTCGAACGTGATGGAACTACTCCATGGCGGCCCCGTCTCCACCGATCCCATAGGCGCACATAGAATGGGCGCATGACAGACTCGGGGCATGAGCGGGGGGTGGGGGGAACAGAAGGAAGACACAGGGCATCAGCGGGGGGTGGGGGAACAAGAGGTCAACAAGGGGCATCATAGGAGGGGGGACAAGAGGAAGACACGGGGCATGAGCGGGGAGTGGGGGGAACAGGAGGAAGACACGGAGCATCAGCGGGGGGTGGCCGGAACAAGAGGTCAACAAGGAGCATCATAGGAGGGGGGACAAGAGGAAGACACGGGGCATGAGCGGGGGGAACAGGAGGACGACAGGGGACATGAGCGGGGGTGGGGGGAACAAGAGTTCAACAAGGGGCATCATAGGAGGGGGGACAAAAGGAAGACACAGGGCAAGAGCGGGGGGTGGTGGGAACAGGAGGAAGACACGGGGCATGCGTGGGGGTTGGGGGAACAGGAGGAAGACAAGGGACATGAGCGGGCGGTAGGGGGAACAGAAGGAAGGCACGGGGCACGGGGCATCAGCGGGGGGTGGGGGGAACAAGAGGTCAACAAGGGGCATCATAGGAGGGGGGACAAGAGGAAGACAAGGGGCATGAGCGGGGGGTGGGGGGAACAGGTGGACGACACGGGGCATGAGCAGGGAGTAGGGGAACAGGAGGAAGACACCGGGCATCAGCGGGGGGGTGGGCAGAACAAGAGGTCAACAAGGAGCATCATAGGAGGGGGTACAAGAGGAAGACACCTGTTCCCCCCACCCCCCATGAGTGGGGGGTGGGGGGAACAGGAGGACGACAGGGGGCATGAGCAGGGGGTGGGGGGAACAGAAGGAAGACACAGGGCATCAGCGGGGGTGGGGGGAACAAGAGGTCAACGAGGGGCATCATAGGAGGGGGGACAAGAGGAAGACACGGGGCATGAGCGGGGGGTGGGGGGAACAAGTGGACGACACGGGGCATGAGTGGGGAGTGGGGGGAACAGGAGGAAGACACGGGGCATCAGCGGGGGGTGGGCGGAACAAGAGGTCAACAAGGAGCATCATAGGAGGGGGACAAGAGGAAGACACGGGGCATGAGCGGGGGTGGGGGGAACAGGAGGACGACAGGGGGCATGAGCGGGGGTGGGGGGAACAGAAGGAAGACACGGGGCATCAGCGGGGGGGTGGGGGAAACAAGAGGTCAACAAGGGGCATCATAGGAGGGGGGACAAGAGGAAGACACAGGGCATGAGCGGGGGGTGGGGGGAACAGGTGGACGACACAGGGCATGAGCGGGGAGTGGGGGGAACAGGTGGAAGACACGGGGCATCAGCGGGGGGTGGGCGGAACAAGAGGTCAACGAGGGGCATCATAGGAGGGGGGACAAGAGGAAGACACGGGGCATGAGCGGGGGGTGGGGGGTACAGGTGGACGACACGGGGCATGAGCGGGGAGTGGGGGGAACAGGAGGAAGACACGGGGCATCAGCTGGGAGTGAGCGGAACAAGAGGTCAACAAGGAGCATCATAGGAGGGGGGACAAGAGGAAAACATGGGGCATGAGTGGGGGTGGGGGGAACAGGAGGAAGACACGGGGCATGAGCAGGGGGTGGGGGGAACAGGAGGAAGACAAGGGGCATGAGCGGGGGTGGGGGGAACAGGAGGGAGACATAGGGCATGAGCGGGGAATGGGGGAACAGGAGGAAGACACGGGGCATAAGCAGGGGGTGGGGGAACAGGAGGAAGACACGGGGCATGAGCGGTGGGATGGGGGGAACAGGAGGAAGACAAGGGCATGAGCGGGGAGTGGGGGGAACAGGAGAGAGACACGGGGCATGAGTGGGGGGTGGGGGAACAAGATGAAGACACGGGGCATGAGCAGAGGGTAGGAGGAATAAGAGGGAGACACGGGGCATGAGCAGGGGGTGGGGGAACAGGATGGATACATGGGGCATGAGTGGGGGATAGGGGGAACAGGAGGGAGACACGGGGCATGAGCGGGGGGTGGGGGGAACAGGAGGGAGAAACGGGGCATGAGCGGGGGGTGGGGGGACCAGGAGAGAGACATGGGGCATGAGCGGGGATGAGGGGGAACAGGAGAGAGACACAGGGCATGAGCGGGGGGTGGGGGGAACAGGAGAGAGACACGGGGCATGAGCAGGTGGTGGGGGAACAGGAGGAAGACACGGGGCATGAGCGGGGGGTGGGGGGAACAGGAGGAAGACACGAGGCATGACCGGGGGGTGGGGGAACAGGAGAGAGACACGGGGCATGAGCAGGGGTGGGGGGGAACAGGAGAGAGACACAGGGCATGAGCGGGGAGTGGGGGGAACAGGAGGAAGACACGGGGCATGAGCGGGGGGTGGGGAGAACAGGAGGAAGACACGGGGCATGAGCAGGGGTGGGGGGAACAGGAGAGAGACACGGGGCATGAGCGGGGGGTGGGGGAACAGGAGGAAGACACAGGGCATGAGCGGGGGTGGGGGAACAGGAGAGAGACCCGCAGCATGAGCCAAAAACACAGACCAATATCTAGGACATGGGGTACACAGCGCCACTATCTCCCGCTTACCTCCGCTCTCAGACAACCCTGGCAGACCCTCTCCGGAAAACAGGAAACACTCAGGGTCTCTGTTGAGAAAGCTCCTCTCCATGCGAACAATAAACAAAGATGGCGGGCGTCTCTGAAAATACGACGCACTGCACGCTTCACCACAGCAATGGGAGAGCGCGTCACATGTCATCAAACGTCACGTAAACAGCTTGCCCAATCCCTGTCCTGTCCGTGGAGCGAACAGGGAAGTGTGTCCGCGGAGCGGACATAGATATCACTAACTTTTTGACTTACATTTTTGTCATTTAAAAAAAAAAAACTTCTGGACAGATTTACACCAAATTAAAAAAGCATGCTTTCGGAACCAAGCCACCGCTCCTGCCGCACATTTGGTGTAAATCCGTCCAGCGGTTTGGGATGTAGGCATGAGCAAAGTTTTTCCCATTATGTCTATGGGAAAAAAAGAAGTTTTGGGACCCCCCTATAACTTTGCCCCCCCTGGACCAAACCTCACCAAACTTTGCAAAACAATTCAGAGTGGGCCATTTACTTTTTTTGCAAAGTTTAGTGGGGATTCGTCCAGGGGGAGCAAAGGTATAAGCCGCCCAAAAAGTGCTCTTCCTATGGAAACAGCAACTTAACCATAACTACATTGTCACTACTGTGGCCATGTAATATGTGTATATATACATATATATGGCATACAGTACTCACCATAATCGTATTTCTGATGCTTGTATCTGCTTAGATTCACATGCAGTGCATAGGCCAACATGTAGTGGAAGCTGCAGAGTATTACAGTTGTTGTTTTCGAAATCTGAAAAGGAACATCGACAGGGCGTGTCAGTAATACTATCCCTAGTGTGACATCCACTGTACCCATGGACCTTCACGCGTTGTTTCTGATATGAGGTAGCATGAAGTGTAGCATGAGTACAGGTGTATCCAAGCAGATATGTATCAGACAAGCTCAGAAGCATCCATACACCTTGTCTCCAAGGGGAGGAAGGGTGGGCGCATGTGAATCTAAGCAGATACAAGTGTGATGCTGGAAATGCATCGGAGGGACAGGGCCTCCGTATCCTTGTCCTTTACTGCTTTTTATCGTGTGTTCTGTCGTGTTTTCCGCACAGGAGTTCATGTGGGACTCCTCGCGGTGCAGCTCTCTCTCTTTTGGTTTGGTGAACGGACCCGTGGGATACCCTTAAGGCACCCATGGGCGGGGGTACAACCCTGTGCCCCTAGTGTATGTTTTTGGGCACCTGTGGGTGGCCCGCAGAGCAGGGTATGGCCTGGTGGCAGCTCCATGCTGAAATTGACAGGTGTGCGGAGTAGCCTCCATTTTGGGATACCCCGGCCCTGCCATTGGGATCCGTTGATTCCTGATGGAAAACAAGATGGCCCCTGTGGCCTCTTGCTTTCTATTCCCCATTACCTTGTTTTCCCAAAGTCCTGGGAAGCCCTGACTCTGTCCCTTCCCCCTGACGGACTGTTGGGTGGAAGTGCCATATACGGTGTTGTTGTGAAGGCCCGGCCGGACTGGCTGAAGCCTTCCTGGTGATGTATGTTGTGGGTACCACCCGTGGGTGGGACCTGGGTGAATAGAGTGTGTGATGAATATGCATTCTGTGTTGTGGGTGTCTAGTATCTGGTGGTTGACACAATGACTAAGACAACCCTGCCCGAAACCGGTATGAATGCAGCTTGGAGTGTTGAATGGCCCGGTACTTGTCCCAATACACATAACTTTTTGTGAGTGTCGGGAGACAAGTGAATGGCCTGAATACCTCGTGTGCCTGATTGGCTGCCTGCCTGCATGAATGCCCGTAGTCGTGATTGGATGCTTGAGTGTGACCCAGCGGAATGAATGGGAGATCAACAGTATATCTGGGGACCTCTCACTGCTAGGAATCGTGTTCAGAAGCTGAAGTCCACTACGACGAGTAAGTGGAGTAACTGACACTTGACCTTGAAGCCCTGCTGGACGAGAAGAATTGCTGTTGCTCTCCTTCACAATCTGAAAGCTGTTGTGCCCCCAAGGACTGGCCCAGAGAGGACCTGGTAAGGCGCTCTCTTCCCGAACTACGAGGGACCATCGAGCACAGCTGAACTTTGCCAACGCTCCCTGGTAGACAGACCTTCGACAGGCTGCCGACCCGATACGGGGACTGCTGTGGAACTCCAAGGAGAAGCACTCGGACTGTTGTCCGGCACTGTCGACGACCAGAGCCGCCGTGCTCCCGTTTGCCTAAGAACTTATATTGATCATGTCTCCTGCTGGAGAAGGCCTGACCGTCGAAGCGCCGAGGAGCATCCACCGGTGGGTTTCCCACCACCTAAGGACCACAGAGACGCCACGACTCGACGCCCTTGCTGGGCCACAGTTCTCCATCATCTCTTTGCGGTCCAGAACTATCGTCACCGAGGTGCCCCGCACGCCTCTTCCTTGCAGGACGCCAACGCTCTGTCGTCGACGAGCACCGCTAGGAACGAAGCTGCCACTTCCCTGACGTAGTTCACCCTGTTCACCATCAGACGTTCGACGACCTGTGACTCCTGCCTTAAAGGGGGGGCACTCAAGAAGGTCCGTCGATTCCCCGACACTGAACGCCAAGTTCCCCGACACCTCTCGACGATCCGTGGCTCCCGCCTGAAAGGGAGGCACTCAAGAAGGATCGGTCGACGCATCGTCGGAGAGCTCTACTCCACCAGGTACATTGAGGGGGTAAAACCTTAATAGGAAGAAGTGAGACTATCGAACAATATATGGACTGGGCTTGTGCTATATATCTTTATTTACAGGTTGCCCAGGTGGGGGGATCTCCACACAGAACTGTGCATAGTGGTAGGGGTCAGCATTCTGCCTATTGTTATAACCATCTTGTGTTCCTTCCTATCTCTATTGATGGTTTACTCGTTATTAATCTGTGTGACATTTTAACCGTACAGTTGATGCACTTTAATGAGATTCGACATAGTGGTACCACTTTAGAATTGTATATATTTATCATTATTGACTTCCAAGTACAAAGTGCGTTATTGTGATCGTGTACATACCCTTGAATATTAATTATATAAAGACTGTGTTTTCAGTAATACAGTGTGTGGACATTCCTTTGTGGGGGTTCGGGGACTACACTGTACTTAAGAACCAGCCCGCATCACCTCTTGAGAAGCTAGGCCTTGATTGCTCGTCCATTGTTACCTTATAGAGAATCTTGGCTGGGGTCCTCTGTGCCTCTCCTCTACCATATAGAGAGGGGAAGTACAGACACCCCCTACCAGTCTTTACAACAAGCATCAGAAATATGATTACTGTGAATAATGTATCCCTTCTGAGGCTTGTGGAATCTGCTTCGATTACATGCTCTGCATAGATTAGCGAGCAGTGTTAGGAGAAGGTGGTGGGTTGTGAGAAGGTTCATGGGCAAACAGATGTTTTAGAACCGCTTGTCCCACCTGTGTATCTGTCTTGGAATGGGTGTCAATGCATTAGTGCTGAGTGAAAGTGTGTATTGAGCTCCATGTAGCTGCTTTGCAAATGCTGTCTAAAGGGACAAATGCAATAAATGCCAGAGGAGCTCTTGGCGTGAAAGGCATAGTCTTGTCTGACAGAGAATAGCACAGTTGTATGCATCTGACTATCCATCTGGAGATGGCATTTTTAGAAATGCAGTCTCCTTCTCTGCCTGGGGCTACGGAGACAAACAGTTGTTCTGTTTTTCTTAGTGGTCTGGTCTTGTTTACATAGTAAAGGACTGCCCTCCTTAAATCTAGTTTGTGGAGTTTTACCTCAGCTGAGCTCTTTGGGTTCTGGAAGAAAGCCGGAAGCTCAATGGACTGGTTCATATGAAATTTTGAGTTGAACTTAGGAGAGAACCTAGTACGTAAAACCAGTTTGTCCTTGTGTACGACAAAGAAAGGATCCTTCACTGACAATGCTTGCAATTCACTAACTCCTCTTATGGAAGTAATAGCCACTAAGAAGGAAGTCTTGTAATTCAGGTGTTTAAGACTTGACTTGTGCAGCAAATCGAAAGGGGGTCCTATGAGTTTAGCGAGTACTACATTGAGATCCCATCCTGGTGGTGGGTTTGAAATTGGAGGGTGGAGTCTCTTTACTTTCGCCATGAATGCTTTGATGACCGGCACCTTCCACCATGATACTTTATTGTGGGAGGTGGTGTAAGCCGACAAGGCCACCAGGTGGACCTTTATAGTGTTGAATACTAACCCAGAGTCTAGCAAGTGGAGCAAATAGTTTAGAATGTGGGATGGGGTACATTCTGTGGGGTTTATTCATTTAGACTGGCACCAAATTACAGATCTCCTCCACTTGTCGTAATAACAGTGTCTAGTGTTTGGCTTTCATGCCTCCTTGAGGATATCCATACACCTCTGTGGTAGGTTAAGATGTCCGAACTCTATGACTTCAGGAGCCAGGCTGCCAAGTTCATAGAGTGATGTTGTGGGTGCAGTGTTAATCCCCCATGTTGAGTGAGTAAGTTGGTCTGGCACGGGAGCTTGATGGGATCGCACATCGCCTGTTTGTGCAGATGTGTATACCATGGTTGTCAGGCCCACATAGGAGCAACTAGGATGAGCGTCACTTCTTACTTGTGGATCTTGTTCACCACTTTGTTCATGAGAGGAGTCAAGGGGAAAAGCGTAAGCAAATCTCCCTGACCAGTTCATCCATAGGGTGTTCCCCTTGGAGCCTGGTTGGGGGAACCTGGACACAAAGTCTGGGCATTGTTTGTTTTTGCTTGTTGCAAACAAGTCTAGCACAAGGAAACCCCATTGAGAGAAGAGGTGGTCTACGACCCTTGTGTCTAGTTGCCACTCGTGTTCCTCTGGGGATCTCTGCTCAGATAGTCGGCTAGAGAGTTGAGTTCTCCTGGAACGTGTTGTGAGGATATGAAAATGTTCTGTTTGAGTGCCCATTTCCAAATTTGTTGAGCTAGTTTGGACAGATTTGGAGAGTGTGTGCTTCCCTGTCTGCCGATGTAAAACATCGCTGTAGTGCTGTCGGGGAGGACTTGCATGGACTGGTTTACTAGGTGTAGCTTGAATGCCTGATGGGCCTTGAACAATGCTAGTAGTTAAAGCAGATTAATGTGGTTCTGCGCGATGGCCTGAATCCACAGACCCTCTGCTGTGTGATGAAGGTGATGAGCCCCCCACCCGGCGAGAGACGAGCAAAGGCTTTGTACCAGTGTTGGCGAAACGACCACTAGATCGTCCCACTGACCGCTTGCCTGAGACCACTGTTTCACCAACCACTCCTGCATGGGTCGCATTCGTAGGCGTGCGTGTGGGACTAGGTAAATGCAAGATGCTATCATGCTTAGCAAATAAATAGGTTTGCGCGCACTTATCTGGCGGCCGGCTTGATAATGTGGTCTTTGCAGTAACATATTTTGGACTCTTTCCTCTGACGGGAAGACTAACCCCTCTTTTGAGTTGATTAAAGCTCTGAGGAACTGCTTGGCACTAGGCTTGATTTTTTTCTCGTTTATTGAGAAGCCCAATTGAAAGAGAATGTTGATAGTTCTTTGAATGATTTGTCTGCAAATATGGGGAGTCTCCCCGGTAATCAGCCAGTCGTCCAGGTAAGGGTACTCTGGGATTGCTTCCCTGTGCAGGTGCACTGCCACCACCGCCAGTACCTTTGTGAATACCCTTGGAGCGGATGCTATTCCGAAGGGTAGAACTTTGAATTGGCAGTGCTGGTTTGCAAGAACATTCTGTGCGCTGGGAACATTAAAATATGAAAATAAGCATCTTTCATATCCAATGTTCCTATGTAGTCTCCCCACTTTAGCAAGGGGATTACTTCTTGTAGCATAGTCATGATGAATTTTAGTGGCTTGACATAGGTGTTTGCAGGGCGCAAGTCTAATACTGGGTGCATTATTAGATATTTTTTTGGCACAAGGAAGTAGGTTGAATAAATACCCTTGTTTACCTGGTTCGCCGGGACGACTTCTATGGCGTCCTTTTGGAGCAGCGTTGCGATTTCCTTGAGAAGGATGCATTGTTCTTCCTTCGAGTGAGTCTTGACGTGGGGGATGGTTCTGGGGTCGCTGGATTAGTTCCACACATTAACCGCCTGCCACAGTGGATAGCACCCATTTGTCTGAGGTGATTCCCTCCCATGCTTGGGTGAAGTTTGAAATACGCCCTCCTACTGGAGAGGCATGGGAGGGCGCACCGTAAGCTTGTAGTGACTATTTTGGAGGTGTGACTACCTTTATAAGTGGAGGACCTCCCCCAGCCATGAGACCTGTGCTGTCCCCTTTGGGAATCCTGCAAGGCCTGTCCTTGATTGTTACCCCAGGACGATCCATGGTTCTGATTGTAGTTTGAACCTCTCTGTGAATTTTGCCCATGAAAGCGGCGAAAATGACTATTATTACCCCTTTGCCCTGCGGGTTTATTGGTAAGCTGGCCCAATGGCTATAAGGTGTTGTATTCCTCCTTTGCAGACTTGAGGGCGTCTTCAATGGCCTTACCGAGGAGGACTTTCGGCTCAATAGGCATATTGAGAAGTGTAGCTTGAGTTTCTTGCTTGAAGTTGGATTGTTGTAAACAAGCATGTCTCTTAATAATGGTTCCCTCTGCATTAATTCTGCCTGTATTGTCAGCAGCGTCTAGATTACTCTTCAGAATTCAGCTAGAATCTGCTCTGTCTTGTGCCGCTAACAGGGCCAATTCAGTCTTGGGGGGTTCAGGAGCTGAAGACAATAATGCAGACACCTCATCCCATTTATGGCAGTTATAACTCACAAGAAGAGTGGTGTTGTTAGCTATTCTAGCCTGAAACGCTGTTAAAGAGGCTACTTTCCGCCCCATAGTATACAGCTTCTTACTTTCCTTGAATGGTAGTGCCTCCGAAGAGGCTAATGGTGTCCCTGCTCTCTTCCTTGTTGTTGCAACTACAAGAGAGTCAAGTTTGAGCTGTCCCCTGATATAAAGGGGATCTGTGGGAGCAGGGCGCGAGAGCTTCTCTATGCGCAGATTAACTGCCCGTGTTTGGTTAGGAGTTTCCAAGGATGGTTGAATCCTCCGCTGTATAGACTGCAGGATGGGAATTAACAATGTGACCACTTTCTTATCCCCTAAAATGTCCTCAACAAAGTCCTTGTCTCGTTGAGTCTCTTGTGTTTTTATCTGAAAATGCTCAGCTGCCTTGATGAGCATGTCATTTTGTAGTGTCTGGTTGTCTATGGGCGAATCTGCTACTGGGGGATCTAGTGTGACGGGAGAGGCTATGTTATACATGTCCTCCTCTTCATCATCATTGCCATAGTCAGAGGCTGGGTCATATAGAAGGATGGGTCCACCTGGGATTGGATAACCAGGGTGTCAGGACGAGACATATTAGGAGGGGGCCAAGGAGTATTTATGGCGGAGAAATTTGCCATAACTGTCATTCTTCTCATGGCTATCAATGTCCTGACATGTCCATTGGGCCGAGCTTGGAATGGACATAGGGCATAGAGGAAAAGCCTGAGGTTTGACTGGGGCTAGAAGTGAGGGCTGGCCCTTATTTTTTAGGGCTAATGACAAAGATTCCTCTCCTTCTTGGGGAAGTGAATCCCCTTCTTTGTGTAGTTGGGAATCCCTCTCCCTGTGTGTAAAGTGGGACCTTTCCTTGTGAGGGGTCTTACAAGGGTGCTTTTTGGACTCTTTCCCCTTCAGTATGCCCTGAGGGACGTGTTTCTTTACCAGGTGGGCTAATCCCGACTGTATTGAGTCGTTAGCCTTCTTCGACGAGGCATGTTGAACTTCGGCTGTGGGGTGACGTGACGTCTCGTCTGCCGGCATGCAATGTTCGGGAACGGATTTAGGCTTGTCATGCGGCGGTCGTGTTCTCGAGTGCCCAAAGGACAGTGAACCTACGGACCTCTCCCTAGACGTTGTGTGTGGGCCCTTGGTCAACAGACATGTCGAGTCACGGCCCTTTGCTGTGTGCTTAGTGGAAGGGACTGTGTTAGCGCTGGTGCCCCCGGGGGTTGGACCCGTAACCGGGCCGCCGGCCTGTCTGCTGGGGTTGGGGATTACGCTTCGGAAACCAAAGTTTCCCCGTCGCCTTCGCTGTCTGAAAACGCGATGTTGCTGCCATCGCTGTAGGTCCCCTCCACATCCATGGTGGCTTCGGCCTGCATGGCATGGTGGGCCCAGCGTTCAGTTAAATGGTCCTTTAACCTCTTGGGTTTAAAGAGTTTACAGGCTCGACAGTTCCCTTCGACATGGTCCTGAGGGAGACAAAAGTTGCACGCCAGATGTTTGCCGACCCAGGGGAATTTTTTGTTGCACTTTGGGCAGAACTTGAAATGGGTTCTGTCACGATTCCGAACGGGCCCAGGGGTGGCGGGCTAACAGGGGGAGGAAACCCCCCTCCCATAGAATAGGGAAAAGGTGGACAGGGATGGTGGCTGGCTATTGATATTGATATTTTATTTCATTCGCGCTCGTACACAAGTGTTTCCAAGCGTGACAAGGCAAGGGATGGGAACAGGGGAGAACAAAACAGAGATCTTACTAGGCCCAGTGACATTGAGAACGCGCAAGTGTATGGGAGAGGGGGAGGGGAAAAGTGCATGGAAGGGGGAGAAGTGGAAAGTGCGAAGCCGAGGAGAAACAGATAAATAACAATAAATAAATAATAAAGGCGACAAACAGTGGTAGTGCAGCCAGCAATTTGCAAGTGCTAGGTTTAAGGCAGCAGACAGGGTAGGTCTAAGTGCAGGAAGAAAAAGGGGGTGCTGTATGGGTACAGATACAGACCCTAGTGCAAGGGGTGGCCCAGAGACAGTGCGGGAGGGTGGTGGGGTGAGCAGGTACCATGGGCCCGGAGGACAGAGGGTGGCCAGGTGCACGGGGCCAAGAGAAAACAGATCAGCAGGGGAGAGGGGGAGAAAAGGCAGAAGAAAAGAGGAAGGTCTTGAGGTGCTTCTGGAACCAGAGATGGTTCTCCTCAAGTTTTAGAGTGGCAGTGAGGCTGTTCCAGAGGGAGGCCCCAGCTGAAGACAGAGATCTACCCCCAGCTCGTTTCTTTGAAAAACAACTGACCCTGAGGGAGTTGGAGGTAGAGGAGCGAAGAGCTCGAGAGGGAAGGTTTTTTATCAGAGGGATAGCTGAAGGTATTTTGGACCCAGGCCCCAGAAACCTTGTGGACAATGCAGAGGGTTTTGAATTGAATCTTTGCTTCCAATGGGAGCCAATAGGGAGATTTCAGAGCTGGAGGGCTTGAGGCCAAGGTCAAGTCTTGCAGTCCTGTTCTGGATTAGTTGCAGAGGGCGGAGAGTAGAGGCAGGTAGATTTAGAAAGAGGCTGTTACAATAGTCCAACCTAGAGAGAACCAAAGCGTGGGATACCATGAGCTTTTGGGGGAAGGAGAGGAAAGGCAGAGTACCTCTGAGGAGGTGCAGTAGGAAATTTGACTTTTTGTAGACCTCAGAGATGTGGGCGGAAAAGGAAAGGGTGGAGTCAAAGATGACCCAGAGGTTCTTAGCCTTGCAGGTGGAGGTAGGAGGAGGGCCAAGGGAGGCTGGTCAGAGAGTGAGGGGAGAGAATGGTGAAGGTGTGCCGATGAGGAGGATCTCCGTCTTGCTGGCATTCGACAAAGATCATTGGTGGCACACTAATCTTGAATGGCAGTTAGGCAATCAGAGATGGGAGAGGGAGAGGAGGTGGCAGAGGGCAGCCTGAAAATGAGTTGAGTGTCATCAGATTAGCACTGGAAATTTTAGCAGAAAGTGGCAATGCAGTGGGCGAGAGTTACCAGGTATTGGTTGAAAAGCCAGGGCGAGAGCTTAGACACCTGGGGAACACCACGGGTAGAGAGGAAGATTGATGAAAGGAAGGACCCAAGTTGGACATGGGAGGGTCGATCTGAGAGGAAAGAGGTCAGCTAGGCCAGAGCCTGATCAGTGATACCCAGGTTTTCAGGGAGACGTTTGAGCAGGATGATATGGTTGACTGTGTCGAAGACAGAAGAGCGATGGAGGATGAGGACAGAGGGAATGTTAGAGTCAAGGTTGGAGAGCAGATCTTCACGGATGTTCAGGAGAGCAGTTTCCGTGCTTCTGCCAGCTCTAAAGCCAGACTGGTGGTCATGGAGCCAGCCAACAGAATTGGAATGAAGGTTAAGCTGAGAGATGCCCACCTTTTCCAGGAGTCTGCCCAGAAAGGGAGTAATGAAAATTGGGTGATAGTTAGCAGGACAAGAAGGATCAGCTGTGGGTTTCTGGAGAAGAGGATGCACAAGGGAGTGCTTCAGAGGGGAAGGGAAGGATCCTGAGGCAAAGGAGTGGTTGCATAAATCAGCAAGGGCAGGAGCGAGGGTGTCAATGTGGTCCTTGATGGTTTTAGAGGAACAGGGATGAACCTGTTATGACGTGGCTTTCATAGATCAGACTTGTCTTGCGACCTCGTCAGGGGAGAAAAGAGGAAAGGACGAGAAGGATGGTGGGGTGGCGGCTAAAGGAGGGTCAGCAAGTAGATGGAGAGGGGAGAGGAGGGGTGTCGGCGGAGAGGGTGGACAGGATGTCCTGGGTTTTTTTAATGAAGTGAGAGGCAAGGGCATTGCAAAGAGCCTGGGAGGAGTAGAGACTGCAGCAGGGTTGGCCAGCTCCTTGCAGATTTTAAAGAGTTCGGCTGAGTTGTAAGATGCCGTAGAGACACAAGCTTGAATGTGGACTCTCTTCTTGGTGAGGACAGAGAGTCAGTATTCCATTTGTAGCATGCAACAGGCCAGTTTGTCAGAGGGTAAACAGGAAGTCCTCCATTTTCTCTCAGCAGCCCTACACTTACGTTTAAGTTTAGCTATGTCAGAGTCATACCAGGAATTGCACTTGGCTTTGGACTTCAAACGGATCCTCATGACAGGGGCAAGAGCTTCAAGAGTATCAGAAATTGAAGACGAGATCAGAGACGGGCTGTGTCAGGATAGGGGGGGAGAGAAAGTGGCGGCAAAAGCCTCAACTGACACATGCTTCATGGGCCGGATGTCTGAGAAGGTAGATGACAGTGTTGGGGTAGGCTTGGCTTGGGGGGAAGAGAGGGAGAGATGAGAGAGGAGAGGAGGGAGTGATAGCTCCTGGAGAGATAAGTGGTCAGAGGGATGGAGAGTGGGAGGTCAGAGGAGATCGAGACATTGAGTGTGTGACCTGCAGAGTGAGTCGGGCCAGAGGGGAGGATGGACAGTGAGAGGGAGTCGCAGAGGTCAGGGAAGAGTACAGAGGAGAGTCCAAATGTATATTGAGGATGGCGCGAGCCTGTGGATGGGAGTGGTCTGGTTGTGGCCCGCAGGAAAGAGCAAACGGCAAGGGCACCGCCCATCACCAAGCAAGAAGCACAGAGCATGTGCAAGTCTGGCACATGCAGCGATTCACCTGTCCCGTGCACAAAGCCAATGCCCTTACGCATCTAGCACCAGCAGGGTGTGGCACAGGACTATAAAGCCGCGCCCCGAACCGCACCCTGTGCTTAGGGTTGTTTCTGCTCCTAACAAGAGTAGTGTTTCCCTTACCGCTCCTGCGCTCAAGCATCTTCTTGCGTTGAGCTCCTCGATCAAGAACATTCTTCTGCATTCAGTTCAGTCCTTCAGCATCCTTCGATCCTTCAGCATCCTTCGGTCCTTCAGCATCCTTTGATCCTTCAGCATCCTTCGGTCCTTCGCATCCTCCGGTGCTTCGGCATCCCTCAGCAATCTTAAGGACTTGGTCTTTTGATGTGATCTTCGATCTTCAGCATCCTGTTTGGTGCCGCTCTGCAGCGGGCTCCATCCTCCTCGGAACTGCGTGGACCTGCTATTCACCCTTGGTCTTCCAGGTCCCCGGCTCTTGGTGTCCAACGCCCTGTTCAAAAGCAAGCAACAGGGTTAACATTCACTTTCTGTCCATTGCTCATCAGAAACACTTAAGAACTCAAGAACTTACCTGTATCCTGGACTTAGCGATGTCATCAGTTCAACGCCAAGCTCCCACACCTGGAGGGAGAGAAAGAACATAAGACAATTAACAAAGACAGCACACCTGGGACGGAGACTGCTACCCGCTTCAACCCCTCTTCGGGACCCATCTCCGAAGCCGCGATTGCAGACACACAACCACAGGTGAGCCGCATCCATGCTCTCCAGCCAGCCTCACAGCTTAAGGGGGATTAGAGGAAGGGAGAAGGGAGGGGTGTACACTACAGTTACTTTCCCACAGTACACTTACCCTCTTTTCACCTCTTAGGTTCCCCCACAACCACCTGAACACCATAACGCAAGTCCCGAACACACCGAGACCTCTGCCAACCTCACTGCCCCCTTGGAGGTCTTTCCTCCAGGAGACAGGTGGGGGAAGGCGTGGTTTAGACATACGACCGGGTGAAAAGGGGACCAGCAAGGGGACCACTCTGCAGCACCGTCCGGACAGGGCATTCCTGCAGGGTACCAGAGGTAAGCGTGATAGTCTTATCCATAATTAAATGAAATGGCAGCTGGGCGAAGATAATGTGTGAAAAGGGATAAAAACGTTCTCAATGTCCTCCCCCTCTCTGCCTACTGTGTGGGACGAAGCCCGAAGCGGCCCTCCAAGGCCGAAGGATCCGTCGATGGGAGTCTTCCACTGTTGTTTTCTTCACCGCTGTCGGAGATGTTATCAATAGTCGATGAACAAAGATATAAAGGATAGAAAGAGTAACTTACTCTAATTAGATAAATCAATGGCGTTATGCCGAAATCATAACTCTGTGATATAATGTCCGTCTACGATGGAGGAAAATATTTGAGGGACCTCGACACGTGAAGGACCATGGGTACAGTGGACGTCACACTAGGGATAGTATTACTGGCACGCCCTGTCGACGTCCCTTTTCGAATTTTGAAAATAACAACTGTAATACTCTGCAGCTTCCACTAGATGTCGGCCTATGCACAGCATGTGATCTAAGCAGATTCCAAAAGCCTCCGAAATATGTTACATTTTGAAATCTTGATGGGAAGCAGGCCCAAGACCCATGTATTGACTATCACTGAAAAAACTTTGTTAAAGGGACATTAAGGTTAAGTTGCACTAATAAAAACCCGTGAAATTCAATGAAAAAACATTGTTAAAGGGAAGTTATGGTTACAATCAAAACCGAAAAACCTCAGAAATGTGCCAGTTATGGTAAACTAAGCACTGTTAAGACTAACACCCAGAACATCAAAGATGACATCACAAATGTCATTGATGATATTACGGATGACATCACATATCTGGGCCACTTGTTTTTGTTCACTGACATATCTAGGCCAGGTGGTTTTGTTCACTGACAGTCCGAATATTAAAATTCAAAAGGTGCTACATATCTAGACGTTAACCTTGTCATATTTTCTTAAAGTACTTTCCTTAGGGTTTGGTCTCAGCTCATGGTGCACATAAATGCAACAATACGCAGGCCTTGAACACACAATTCATTTGTATATATGAAGATAAACTTTAATGTTACTAACTTTTGCTTATATGCTGTTTCTTTCTTCCTTACTTTAGTTTCCCTGTATGTGCCTCTGAATTGTATGCATTTGTATGCATTGTGGATCCTCATATGTATTGTGTGTTCCAGCACAAGTGTTTAGTAAGTCTTGAATTGTTAGCTAGTTATTACATGTTTAACATTACTCAAAACTCTGATAAGGTAGCATTCATTATTGTACTATCCAAAATTACAAGATTATAAATGTTGTACTTCTATGGTGCATGCTGCAGCCATTGCCTATGTTTATTTATGATTAGGTTCCTGTATTAACAACAACGCTCCAATACAATGTTGTTTAGATGAGTACATTCTTCAATAGATTAAGTAGTTAATGGTAGGTCTCCTGATCACCCCTGACATCTTGTTACCAATATTATAAACACAACCCCTTGTAGAGACTGTTCATCAAAATGTATTTCACATGTGATGTCATCAATGATCTCATCATCAATGACATATGTGATATCATCTTTGATGTCCTGGGTGTTAGTTTTACCAGTGCACAGTGGTGGCATGAGTTATGGTTGGTTAGTTTACCATAACTGGCGAATTTCTGAGATTTTTCGGTTTTACTTGTAACCATAACGTCCCTTTACCAACTTTTTTTCATTGAACGTCATAGGTTTTTATTAGAGCAACTTAACCATAATGTCCCTTTAACAACGTTTTTTCATAGAATGTCATAGGGCCATAGGTTTTTATTAGTGCAACTTAACCATAACGTCCCTTTAGCAAAGTTTTTTCAGTGTATTTCATGGGTTTTTTACCAGTGCATGCTATTTCCCTACAACTTACTAATACCATACTTACCCCCAATATAACAACATCTTTATCCAAATTACAAAGTTTCTCCTTAAAACTCTGCCATTTCCCATCTTCTAGCATCATTTTCAACACTTCTAAACACTTTTTGCAACTTTTCCCACTGTTTTTGCATCAGTCGACGTCTTCATGGACCTTCCGGAAAGTGCCACGTGTCCATGCATTCGTGAGCGGCATTATGACGTGGTTGCGAACGTGTCCGCAAATCGCGATTTGGTCCATGCTTCGAAGACAGTTCAGAACTGCATTTTCTACCGACCTAGGAACTTTCAAGCTCAAAATTTACCCTTGCACAGCTCCTACACCTAAACTTACTCATTATCCATTAACAATCTAGTACAAAGCACATACTTGTAAGAATATTAGCAAAACAACTATTTATCTTAAAAATGGCATCAACTATTGCCATCCCTCCTCCCCAAGAGCCACCACCACCACTAGCTCGAGGACCTACACAACAAAACAAGTGCAGCACTTCCAAAGACAATGAAGATGAACAAGAACATGAGGTAGATGAAATCCCTACCTCTAGCACTCAGAGAGAATCATGGGTGTGGCAGTTATTTACCACTGGTGGGAATGTACCAAAGTGGAATGCACTGAGTGCAACTTTGTACTCAGTCACAGACTACCTGGACAGTACTCCTACGGGACCACCTCCATGCATCGCCACACCAAATCCAACCACTGCAATGCCATCAGAAAGGTTGTTCCTTTCTCAGCAAGTAGTAGGCTGTCTTCCTCCACCTCATCTTCCTCAACCAATACTGTAACCAAATAGCCTACTTCTGTGGGACACAGAAACCAGCAGCTATCATGCAAGCAATAAAAGTGGCTGTTGAGCCATACCTTTCCAAGACAACAGTCCACTGTATATACTGTAACACACCTCTCTGCAGGGGGAAGCAATTTCAAAGTGCTTTGGAAGCTGTAATCAAGGAGCATGAGAAACTCTGCCCCAACATAGAAGTAACACATGCGCAACATCTTCCCCTGTCCACCTGCCCCTCCATATTAGTGCTTGGTGCCTCTTCCCTCATTTCCCTCCCCACCTTACATTCTAACCTCTCCTGCAAAAATAAAATACATTAAACAACAATGAAAGGAAGGTACCTTTAGGAACCACCTTTCACAGTTAGAAAATAGAACTAAAAAAAGAAATCTTATAGATTCCATCTACTTTACATTTCTCATTAAAGAACATAGACTCAATAAGATTTTCCAACATATCCATTAGCATTTTGTGGTATGCTAATGGGAATAATATGGCGTTCAACCACCGTTCCAGGAACTGGAACGGGGATAACGGCCCGGCAGCCCAAGTTATCAGCCCAAGCGAAGCAAGGGCGGTTAATGGGGGCTCCAGACCGTTATCCCCATTCCAGCCCTTGCAATGGGGGATGACGACCATTTGCACCCTGGGTTCCCTAAGCGGTAACCCGGGGTGCTAATGAAAAAGAAAGTGTTTTCTTCCTACACTGTGGCGCCTTAGGTGAACCGTTGTAGGAAGGAAAATCCTTTTCCAAGATGGCCAGCATGGAAAGGGAAGGCTGGGCTCTGTACAGAGCCCCTCTTCCCTTTCTATGTTAGCCTGCAGAAGGCGAAGAGAGAACCCTATGACCATATTACCATGAGCACAATTTTTTTTCCCTTTCAAACATATCCCACTTTTGAATAACTTTACCACATGGCAGGTCCCAGGTGGACATGGCCACTTTAACCCCATTTGTCGTCCCTCGTGGTCATGGCCAGCAGCCAGATTGTCCGGGTCATGACCTTATGCCATGACCCGGACAATCTGGCCACTGTCCATGGCCACAGGCTATACCTCAGTCATCAAAAAAAGTCACACTTGTCAAAAAAAAAATGCGGGCACATTTTCAAAACCATGCTTTAAGGTCCTTGCCAATGCTCCTTACATGAGTTTGCTGGAAATCGACCCATGTTTTATTTTTTCAAAAGTATCAATATGTATGCACATACAATAGTCATATAACTTAGCCCCCACTTGACAAAACCCATTCAGACTTTACATAAACATTCAAGGTTGGGTCTATAATCTTTCTGGAAACTTTTGTCCACATTCGTCAAACGGCAACAAAGTTATAAGTTATTTAAAAATGTTGAGACCACCCTCTAATTTAGCCCCCTCTTGACAAAATACCACTAAACTTTAGAAAAACATTTATATCTAGATCTTAAATGTTTTTGCAAACCTTTGTGTAGATTCATCAAATGGCACCACATGTATAATAAGCCTTTGCAATATTTTGGGACCCTCCTCTAGTTTTGCCCCCTCTTGACAGAATCCCACCGAACCTTGCAAAACCATTCAGAATCTGGTCTAGAACAAAATTCCAAAATTGCAGTTTCATTGAGCGGCACCAAAGTTATAAGCCAACCTAAAACTGCTTTTCACCAACCCTGTAATGCAGAAATAGGCATAGATGTCCCAAACTTCTAAAATGTTTGTGAACATCACAGGACTGCCGCCCTGAACATCCTGACTGTTTGCGGATTTCGGGATGAAAATAACAGTTTTTTGGCTTCTTATGCCCATATCCCATCCCATCCTCATCACCCCTCAGCTCCCCAGAGATTGTTTGATAAGTTTCACAAGTGCAATGATGTGTATTTTTATAGGTTTTTAACTGTGATGTCCATGGACACTGGTCGCTGTCCGCGAATCCAACATGGCGGGTGTTTCCACAAATCTGAAGCTCTTCACACTTTTCACCATCCAATCAATGCGAGCGTCCGCTACCAGTGGACATCACGTCGCCCTCTAGGTCAATCGGATGCCCGAACAGGGAAGTGGGTCTGCGGACCGAACCCAGGTATCACACATTTTCTTTTACCTGCTTTTAGCCCGTTTTAAAGAAAACTACTGGACGGATTGACACCACATTTACAAAAGCACACTTTCGGGGCCAAGCTGCTGCTCCTTCCGCAAATTTGGTGAAAATCCATCAAGCGGTTTAGGCTGTAGGCCTGAGCACATTTTTTTGTCCATTGCGTCTTTGGAAAGAACATTGTTTTGGGACTCCCCTATAAATGTGTCCCCCCCCTCGACAAAACCTCACCAAACTTACTAGAAAAAGAAGAAAAAGGACGCATCTCCCTGAGGGGATAGCTGACACCCCAAAGATCGATGATAAAATGGTCATGTTCATGGGGAAATACATGAAAGATGTGAGGAAGGCCTGGACGGGTCCTGCCGAACCTGCCAGGACAAGATGTTGGACATAGTGGGTCCACCCAGGAAAATACTCCAGATGGCCGACGAGGCTCGTGAGACAAATGAGGCACAAAGGACCATTTGCATGTTGGGGAATGCCAACTGCATGATTACAACTGAAAGCAGGAGATCGCTGTTGGTAAGACTTACTTAATTTAGGGAACTTGCAACCTCAGAGTTAGCAGCAGCTGTGAAAGAGATATTGTTTGGGGACTCCTTCATAGAGGAGCTGATCAAATTTGCCAACTCGAATGTGGCCTTTGACAAGGTTCAGGCATCCCTGAAAAGGGTTTTCGGTAAACAGATTTTCAGGAGGGCTGGTAGAAGCAGGGGACGGTCTGCCAGCCAGTACCCGTACACCAGGCCCTTCATTGACAGAGCACAATGGAGAGAACAGGAAGCACAGACCCCTAATCCCTTCTTTCCCTCCCAAGATAGAGGAAGGGGCAGGGGCTGGAGACAGGGAGACCGCCAACAAAATAACACAGGTGAGACAAGCACGCAATAAGCGTAGATCTTCCCGCAGTAGGCTGGAGATTAGCAAGGAATGTGGAATATTGGCATACCATATCCGAAGATAACTGGGTTCTGGACAAGGTTCAATGGTTTCACATCGATTTTATAGAACACCAAGGCGGTTAAGTATCCCAAATTGCATGTCCATAAGCGCAGAAGATCAGCAGTTGCTAGAATCAGAACTGAGGTTTACAGTGCAAAGCGCCATCACGCAGGTGACAGATGCCATGAAATATTTCATAAGCAATGTGTTCCTGGTCTAAGGGAAACACAAGCTGAGGCCAATTATCAACTTGCAAGAGTTGAACAAGTTTGTGACATACAGACATTTCAAAATGGAGGGGATTCACCTCTTAAGGGACATATTACAACAGGGAGATTGGCTGGTCAGGATAGACCTCAAAGATGCACATTTGATAATACCCATTGTGGTAGAGCACCAGAGATTTATGAGATTTTTCTGGGGAGAAGTGATATGGGAATTTTGTTGACTTCCTTTCGGCTTGGCATCGGCACCATGGTGTTTCACCAAGCTGATGAGATCCATATTGACACATCTGAGAGAACATGGCTTCCGACTTATATTATACCTGGATGACATTTGCATAATGTGCCAGAGCAAGGAAATGCTCAAAGGTCAGGTGAACACTGGCCACCAGGGAGCGCACGGATGACTAGCTCCTTCGTGTGAGCTCTGTGCAAGGGACTCCCCCCTGAGTTGGAAACCATATGAATCTGACCGCATAAGGTGTAACACTTTGGGAAAAAAACCTGACACAAAATCGGAGCTGATTCCACCAAGATAAGTGTATCCGAAACTCTGCTGGAAATCTAGGCAACGGGCCCGCAATGAAGGAATGCACCTCCACATCGCAGCCAGACAACCGCACGAGTTGAGCCAAAGAATCCCGCACGACTGCAACTAACCCGTCCGAAGCAGCACACCCACGATACCAACTCTGTACGAGTCAAGGAAGAAGGGCCCTGTTCCCTGCTGGTCCTCATAACAGACATAAGAGGACCGACCCAGGAGACTATGCAGGAATGTGCTGCCACACGGACAGCCGCGCAGTGGACCCTGTGCGATCACCTTTTGTCCTGTGTGATCTCCACGGCTGCCCGCATCTACAGTGCCACCCTTTATCAGGCCAGAGGGAATGAGGAGACTGCTGGGAGCCCGGGATGCCAGGTAACAGCTGACCTCGGAAGTCGGAAGAAACAGACACTTACCTGCTGCCCCTCTGTGCTGGAGGCCCCCCTGGCGCAGGCCGCGGACCCACCCACGCACCCTGACATGGCCGGTGCGCGGCCCCTCGTGTGCAGCCTGCCCAGCTCTGTGACCCCTCAACAAGCAGTGCACCAACACTGAGGCACTCATGCTGGTCCCCAGAGGACAACACCTGCGGCCTGACCGTGTGCAAAATAAGACTCACCTGATGCAACTCCGTGGAGCCCAGAGTCCGATGGCCCATTGCAGTCGACACAGAGCCTGTACGAAAAGAACTGCGGCACCAGAAGCGCAGGAACCCACAGGGCCCTCACATAAACAACACTGTACGTGTAACCCGCTCAGTTGTGCACCCCGTTATGGTCTAACACTGCACCACTGAGCACTGTTGGACACAATTAGCGCTCAGCACTCCACTGCCACCGCAACCGGGATCACAGCAGACCACTGAGAGAACCAAACACACCCAGAGAATACTGCAGCTTTACTTTTTCAACCAGTACGGGCTGGAAGACCAACGTAAGAGCTGCCTCATCTTTACAGAACACCTCACACACCCTTTGTGTAAGCCAGCTGGTCCTCAATCCTGGAATCAATCTGAATACATCTGATTCCACAGTAACATTTTGCAAATGGGCCGAGGCAGGCAAGGAACAGTTTCGAAGTGAGGTGCTAAATAGGGTGCCAACTGAGAAGGCCTTAGAGGTCGAATGTAATTCCTTGTGAACTGTGGACAGATGTTCAATGTATCAGGAATCTAACGAGCTGCGCACCACTGCTCAACAATAGTAACTAGCCTCGCTCCGGGCTGCTGGGCGGAGGCTTGTGCCTTCCTTGGAATCAGCGTGCAACATTGACCACATCTCTCCCCGATCGGAGGCACTCTGCAAATTATTGAAACCCATATCCTCATCACGATTGGGGAATATCACTGTCAGGAAACCCCGGGTAGCACGGACTATCAGTTTCCTCACTGTACAAAGTATTTGGACAGAACTTAGCACACCTTAGCTGCCCTGGGATTTACCCTCCACCGAGAAGGTTGGGCCCCTTTTGTGTTCTTGGGGCGTGTGCCCTCTTTCTGCTCAGAATCACGGAGACAGACATTGTCACCCATCCTCCTGTCACATTTTAGCAAAAACCACCCATCGCAGCATTTTGAGTCCAGTGTACATGGACATTAAGGAGAAATTAGCGCTCTACAAGTATTCTCCCCAACACAGCTGTCACAGACCACCTCTTATTGCCGCAATGGCAACCTCGGGACCCGAAGCAGCTGCAACAAAAGCGGATGTCGCCGACGTGCTCACCGAAATGAGAAGCATTAGAGCTGACATTGGTGGAAAAATAGACAAAATCACTCATACAATCGACAAAATAGAGGAGTGATTGGAGGAGGTCGAGCATAACCAGACTTCCTGACCACTCTAGAATCCCAATTGGATGCGAGGATTGATGAAATCGAGGGAAGAGAACAGGAATTTTGCTTCAAGGTCGATGACTTGGAGAACCGGGAGCATTGTTATAAATTTACGCGTCACTTTCATCCTGGAGAAGGAGGGGGAAACTGAGCTTGATCTGAAAAGAACTCTGCATACGCTAATGAAACTGCTGTTCAATGACGACTCGTGGATGAACCAAACATCGACCGCATCCATAGAGCCGGCGGTAAACCAGGTGGCCCGAAAAACGGTACTGGCCCGGTTCCATAATTACACAGACAAAGCTTGAGTCCTTTAGAAAGCCAGATGCAGCACGCAGATATCACAGGATACGGCAAATATTTCATTCTACCAAAACCTATCCTCACTCACGTTGGCTATGAGGAGAAAATTTCTATCACTCAAAATATCGAAGGACAAGGACGTATGATACCGCTAGCGGTACCCCTTCTCACTCACCTTCGAGTGGGAAGGAAATACGATAAGGCTGACATCAGAGAAGGACATCCGCAGTTATGGCAGATTCACTGGAGGATCAGGAGGAAGGAGCACCCCTGAACGAAAGAAGAAATGAAAACAGAGAGTGGTGGATAAAGAGACTGAAGCATAAAAAGATACCGGGATCCAGGAACTTTAGGAGGATGAACGCATCCCGGGACATGGAACACTAGACTCCCCCTCATGATGCACTGTTATTACTAGGTAGCGAGCCTGGCGATGGGGTTCTGCGAAAATGACGCTTGAAAGCGAGAAGTAAATGAACACGATTGGGTCACCAGAGAATGAGGAAGAGATTGATATACTTGCGGTATGGAGCATGGGGGGCGGGATCCGGTGGGCTCATTGTTATTCAAGTTATTATGCCTGTGCTGACAATGCTGAGCTGAGAGCCCGGTGCCGGGCTTCTGCATAAGAGACACCCAAGACCAGGACAAAGGTGATTTTTGAGCAGGTCACTAAAGAATATGGTTTGGATCAATATAATTCTAGTATGGAGCAGGGGGGGTCACAGGGAGCTCACTGTTATTTAAGTTAACTTGTGTTTAGGACCACATGTTGTAGGGTTCTCACTGGTGGTCCGAGACCGACTGGGTGACGATAACCCAGCTGGATCGGACGCCGATTGTGGTGGGTGGGGATTAGGGCGTAAGAGGGGGGAGAGACAGGGGCAACAAGAGGAGAGTGGGAGGGAAGATACTTGGGGAATAGCTAAAGGTAAATTATGGAGGTCAGACAGCGGTCCTCCTACAGTCGGTCAGGTAGATCCAGAAGCGCAAGGCAATAAAGTAGACATACTTGTCACAAAAACACACACCAAATCCATTGTAGCTAGAGAATTTAGAAGGTCTAACATTGACATTTGCTTTCTGCAGGAAACGCCATATCAGAGAGGTGAGGAGAGGGCAATCCCTAGTGGCAGTATAGGGAACACTTTCCAGAGCTCTGGCATTTCTAAAAGGGCAGGGGTGGGGGTCCTGATTCGTAGGGGTCTCCGCATGAGGATCCTGAAATCCTGGGTTGGCACAGAGGGAAGAGCTCTGCTGGTAACGGGGTCCATTCGGAACACGACTCTCACCCTTGCCACGTTATATGCACCTAATCAGGGACAGAAGAGATTTCTCCACAAAATCACTGAGAAGGTATTTAGCATGTCACAAGGTCACATAGTCTTGGGGGGTGATTTCAATACCTGGATGAACGGTTCTCTGGATAGACAAACAAAGGATGATGCATGGAACACACCGCAGGCACACGCAGAAGCTGAAATTAAAATGACCCATGACCTGTACGGCCTTAGGGATGGTTGGAGACACTTAAACCCATCTGACAGGGGCTTCACTTTTCGCTCCATCCCTCATGATACCCTCACACGAATCAACTACATATTCATCTCAGGGGACCTGTTAGGAATACTATGTACCGCGGATATCCGCCCCATTGCATGGTCGGATCATGGCATGGTCCTGTTAGACCTGGACTGGGATGGCCTCGCATCCCAGAATGCAAAATGGAGATGCAACAAAACTTTATGGTCCGACTCGGTCTTTAGGGAAGAGTTGGAGAATGAAATCAAACAGTTTTTCATTAGCAATGACACGAGCGAGGTTGTGAAGGTGTCCGTATTGGAGGCAGCCAAGGGCACGTGGAGGGGTATCCTCATCAGTGAAGAAAGAAAAGGGAACGTGCTCTCTTGGAAAAAAAACCTCAGGGGGAAATAAGCTTAGCAAAGAGGCTTGCAGAGGCATCTCCACACGACAGGTGTAAATACCTCTCGGAGGCCAAAGAGATCAGAGAGGAGTTGAAAGCAATAGAATTAGGTAAAGTTTCTCAGGCCTTACAATTTTTGAAACAAAAATACTATGAGAAGGGGGACAAGGCCAATGCCATCTTGGCTGCCCGGCTGCGTGCACAGAGGTCAGATAGGTGGGTAGACACGATAGACAGAACAGATAACACCCTTTCAGTCACAGCTGAATCCTCCCCAGAAGGGATCCAAGAAGCATTTGCCACCTTTTACGAAGAACTATACACTAACGATCTACCACCCCCTATTGAGAGCATTGATGCATATCTCAAGGAGTCGTACCTCCCCTCTTTAGCGAACACAGAAGCTGATGCCCTTGATGCTGTCAAACGTCTTAAGGTGGGGAAGGCCCCAGGGACGACGGATTCACGCCGGGTTTCTTTAAAACGTTCTCCACGGTCCTTACGCCTTTTCTGGTTACCCTTTTCAATTACATTCTTGAGACAGGACTGGCAGCCCCGTCTTTTGCACAGGCCCTCCTGGTGGTTATCCCAAAGGAAGGCAGGGACCCAAAGCTCTGTGGATCATATCGCCCCATTTCTCTCCTCAACATTGATGCCAAAATATATGCAAGGATCATTGCGGCCCGATTGGAAATACACCTACCGAGATTGATACACTCTGACCAAGTTGGCTTTGTGATGGGGAGACAGGGTGCAGACACGATGAGAAAGACCCTTCACCTGATACAAGAAGCACAAAGGATGGGGGGAACTGACGCTCCTGTCACTAGAAGCCGAGAAGGCATTTGACAGGGTGGCCTGGGACATCTTGGAGAGGGTTCTCATATGGATAGGCCTGGGACCGAGACTCTGTCGAGCTATCAAGGTAATATACGCATCCCTGAGGACCTCCGTGGCAGTGAACTGGGGCTACTCCATGTGGTTAGGAATGAAGAGGGGAACAAGAAAGGGCTGCCCGCTATCTGCTTTACTATTTGTTCTGTGACTCGAACCGCTTGCCCAGAAATTAAGGCTGGATAAAAGGATAGAGGGAATCACTGTAGGGGAACGAGAATACAAATTTGGCCTACACGCCAATGATATACCTCTGCACGTAACAAATCCCCTGAGATCTATCCCCGCCGCAATTGAGATAATAGAAAAGTATGGTCAACTAGCAGGTCTCAAGATTAACACGGGGAAATCAGTCATCCTCCCAAGCGTTAAGAACAGAGATTCGTAGGTGGAACAATTTGCACCCCTGGGGATGAAGATTAGCTTGACTACACTTCGATATCTAGGCATTAATGTCACTTGAGAACTGGGAGACTTATATGAAGCTAACTTCCCCCACTATCGTTTACTACGGGAAAAGATATTGAGATATGGTCTAAGCTTACCATTTCATGGATGGGCCACCTGAACACCATCAAAATGGTAATGCTACCAAAGATACTCTATTTATTTCAGATGCTTCCCATTCGACCGCCACTAGAAGAGCACTCCTTAGTTTCCTATGGCAAAATAAGAAGCCAAGGGTCCCCAAAGCACTACTCCATCTCTGGAAAGATAGTGGAGGGGTTGGCCTCCCAGAATTAGAGCTGTACTACAGGGCTGCCCAATTGTGAGTACTGATCCCACACCTCAGGCAGCAGGTAGACCTGTAGTGGGTAGGCTTGGACAACTGTAACGCTCACCTGATTCCCACAGAGGCGCAGGTCTGGCTTCGAGTGCTGATGCTTCTTCAATGGTGAAGCGCAGGACTCTGAAGATGGACAGGAAGGGCCCCTCTACTCTGGCTTCTCTGGCTCGCAGGAATATTCCCCTGTGCGTGAAAAGGGAGTATTACCTACTGACTGAGTTATGCTGAAGCCTCCCACTCTCTTCCAACCCTCCACGATACCCTTCCACGATTCCCCGTGAAGTCTCACCTTAGGGTCAGGAAGGATGAGCTCTCCATCCTGCTTCTGATGCAGGGGCGTGTTGAAACCCAGTTACTTCACTGGATTGAGGATTGATGGGAGTTCAGGTAAGCTTGACTATTCAGGTAAGGCTCAGTAAAAGTTCTGTTGCAAGTTCAAAAGTCCAAGCTTAATAATAATGTTCATTGTCTTTTTCCCCTTAGGGGGCGGGGTTCGGAATGCCGGAGATATGGCGCCGACCCGAAGTGAAACGTGCAGTTCCAGTAAATGACAGGTAAGTTCTGGATGAGCGTTCGGGTAATGTCTTTGCATTCGCTCATTCAATGTTTTTGTCTTTTTTCCCCATAGGGGCCGGGGTCCAGAAAATGCCTGGAAGCGGCAAGACCGGAAATGAAATGGGAATGACCCAACAGGTAAGTCTTAGAAGGAAACTGAGCTTTTCCTATTCCCTTCCTTCTCTCACCTTGTTCTTGTCTTTTTACTCTCTAGGCTCTGGGAAGTGGCTGTGGATCCGGATGATCGCTGCTGAATATGGTGGCGTCCAGGATAGGTGAGTGAAATGCAGCGCTGCAGCGATCGTAGCGAAATGCTTTTAAAAATGATGTCTTCCTTTTCAGGATCGTCGGTGTGATGTCTCCGTGGTGCTGATTTAGCAGGTAAGGTCTTTTGTCTCCCTTTGCAGGTGACCCAGGATACTGACAGGCGTGGCTGAGGTTCAGATGCAGGAGCCGACACGGTGAGCGTCCAGCTGCGAGGAGCAGACCAATGCGAAGCGTGAGTTGCTGATCGGGTGTGGTTTAAATAGCTTTGGAAGAAGTTCCAAGTGTGTATCCTTCCACCGATCAGGTATGTATCCTTCCCCGACCACACCCGGGTGGAAAGTAGTCCCACAGGTAAAGTAGTTCCATTCAGGCCTCAAGAGGGCCTGGATGTGGCAGCATGGTCTGCATCAGGTAAGTGCACATTAAAACACTTGAACACATGTCTAGCTTTATGAGCCTGGCGCCTAAGGTGCCAGGACAGAGGTCCAACATGAGCCGGGCGCCTAAGGCGCCAGGACTGCGTCCAAAGGGCCCCAGCTTGGGCCCGCTGGCACTCCCCTGGGGGAAATGATGCCTGCCTCTGGGGTTGCTGGGTCGGACCTGGCTCCTTGGAGGTAGGCATCATGACAGTGCCCCCCCTCAAGGCCCCTCCCAAGGTTCTTTCCTCCGGGGGTTTTGGCTTGTTCGGAAATCTCCGGTGAAACCTTTGTACTAATCGAGGTGCGTGGACATGGTTACTAGGCTCCCACGAACTCTCCTGAGGTCCATATCCCTTCCAGTCAACAAGATAGAAGAGTTTCGACTTTACCACCTTGGAGTCTAAAATGTCTTTAAGTTCGAATTCTAATTCCCCTTCAATTTGAACTGGATCTGGAGGCTTGGACAATCGGGTTCCTGGTTGTACTGGCTTCAAAAGTGATGCATGAAAAACTGGATGAATATGCATGTTGGACGGTAGATCCAGTTTAAAGGCCACTGGGTTGATTATAGCCTTGATGGGATAAGGTCCTATGAATCTGGGATTGAAGGTTCGCGGGCCCTTGAGGGGTAAATGTTTAGTTGCAGCCATACCGGGTCTCCTACTTGGTAAGGAGGAGTTTTACTTCGGTGCAAATCAGCGTTATCTTTATACTTTTTCTTGGCTTGCTGTAAATGAGTTGCAGCTTCTTTGAAGGCTCGGGTTATTGTGGAATGCAGATGATTTACTGCGGGCATTTCCAGGGTCAGAGGTGGGTCTAGGTCAGAGGTCCGAGGATGGTGACCATACAAAGTATAAAAAGGGGTTTGTCCGGTTCCAAAATGCACTGAATTGTTGTATGCATATTCTGCGATCCAAAGGATGTCTTTCCAATTTAACTCGGATTGGTGTAACATGCACCGAAGATATTGCTCGAGAGTCTGATTTTTATCTCTCGGTTTGTCCGTCGGTCTGGGGGTGGTGGCTGGTGGATAACCGCACATCTATCTGTGCTAGTTGGCAACACTTCTTCCAAAAATGGGAGATAAATTGACTTCCACGATCCGAGACTAATATGGAAATGGAAACCATGTATGCAAACTATATTCTCCAGGAATTCCTTGGCCAAGGTGGAAGCTGAAGGCAAACCCTTTAAAGGGATAAAGTGGGCCATTTTGGAGAATAGGTCCACAATTACAAGGATTGTGTTGTAACCAGCACAAGGAGGCAGGTCGGTTATAAAGTCCATTGACAGGGTGTGCCATGGTGCAGGTGGAATATCAAAGGGTTGAAGTAGGCCGGCTGGCCTTTTCTTTTGAGCCTTGTTTTGGGCACAAATTCCGCAAGACAGAACAAAAGACTTTATGTCTTTTCTCCAAGAAGGCCACCAGAAGTGGCGTTTGATTTTTTCCTCCGTTTTAGCGATACCAGGGTGTCCTTCCATTAAAGATTCATGATGATGGGCAATAACAAGTTCTTGCAATTCTTTACTTGGCAGAAACAACCGCTCCTGGAAGTAGGGTAAGTCATCCTTTTTTTTTTTTTTTTTTTTTTTTTTTCTCTTCCGGATGTTTCAGGTATAACAGCATATCGTCTGCATACAGGGATATGAGATGGCACTCTCCTCCCACCTCTATGCCCACCGGATCATACTGCTGCCGGAGGTAAACTGCTAAGGGTTCGAGGGCCAGTATGTACAACATTGGGGACCATGGACACCCTTGCCTGGTGCCTCTGCCTAACTGCCATCTATCTGACACCACTGCACCCGTACGGACCCTAGCCAGAGGCGCACTATATAATAGCTCGGCCCACCTCATGTAGCATGGTCCCAGCCCGAACCACCCCAAAGCTGCCAGCAGCCATGGCCATCGAACAGAATCGAACGCTTTAACCGCGTCCAGCGCCACTATCGCCATTTCGCTGTCCTCACTGCCCCCCCATTCCACCACCCTGTGAAGGCGTCTGTGATTGTGAGTAATATTCCTGTTCGGGACGTAGCCCGTCTGGTCAGGATGGATCAGCTTGCCTATTACCCTACGCATTCTGGCCGCCAGGACAGCTGTCAGGATCTTGCTGTCCTGGTTCAGCATCGACAGGGGCCGGTAGGAGCCACAATCATGCCCCGGTTTATTGGGTTTGGGGAGCGGTACTATAATCGCCTCCCTGAGTGATTCCGGCAGCCGCCCCACCTCGAACGCTTCATTAAACATCTCCAGCATGGGCGGGAGCACCTCCTCCCCATACGCTTTATAAAACTCACTGGGGAACCCGTCCGCTCCTGGGGCCTTGCAAGTGGGTAGCTGCCGCACAATCTCCTGCAGTTCCTCAAGAGTGATCGGAGCATCCATCTCCTCTCGCTCTTCGTCACTTATCTTGGGCAGGCCTATATCTTCAAGTACTACCTCTATCCCCTCCCGGCTTCCCCCCTCACGATCCTCATATAATGCTTGATAATTTTCCGCAATGCTCCATTCACCCCTTCCTGGGTGTCCTCCTCCACTCCCTTTTCAGTGATAACTGATCGGATCGGGGTTCTTGGGGTCTCGTTCTTATACAGCCAAGCAAGAAGCCTGCCCGTCTTGTCTCCCCCGGCATGCAACCTCTCAATGTACTTCCTGTAATTCAGATTACAAAGCCTGTCCCACTATTCTGCGCACCTCTGTTGCAGATTAATGACCTCCTCCGTGTCCGTCCCCCCTCCCCCAGTTCTCTCTCCAACTCAATCTCGGCTCTACGCAGATCCGCCAGGACTCCTCCCATTAATCCCTTGGATTTAGCAATGGCAACCCCCCTCATTACAACCTTAAAGGCCTCCCACAAAGTACCCGCCGATTTGACGCTGCCTGTGTTCGCCTCAAAGTAAGCAACTATCTCCTCCCTCACTTCCTCTCTGAAGACTGGGTCCCTGAGCGCTTCCGCCCTAAGGCGCCATGTTGGAATTCGCGCACGTGGGGGACAAAGCTGCCAACGCATAACCAGGGGCGAGTGGTCCGAAAGAACTCTCGCCCTGTAGTCTATCTGGTCAAACTCCGCGACAACGTCCGGCGTTGCGAAAAAGTAATCTAGCCTTGTGTGTAACTGGTGCGGGGCCGAGTAATGCGAATATTGCCTCACGCCAGGGTGTCTCGTCCTCCACACGTCTGCCAGGCCAAGGTCTACCAGCAGCGCCTGCAGTACCCTAGCCGCTGGGCTGGGCCTGTCCACCCTGTCATCCGACCTATCCTCTTTGGGGTTTAGTACACAGTTAAAGTCCCCTCCCCAAATCACTGGACCCCCCATCCCTTCACCCAGTCTAGTGGTCAGTGTCCTAAAGTATGTCGCTGTGTCACGGTTGGGAGCATAAGTATTTATAATGCACACTACTTTATTTTCCACAAGCCCCCTTACCATGACCAGCCTCCCATCGGACTCCACAACCTCCCCAAGTAGCTTAAACGGGACATGTGGTGCAACCCAAATCAGCACACCTCTAGCATAGGCAGAATATGTAGATCCAACTACTGTCCCTCTCCACTTTCTCCCCACCAGTTCCAGTTTGTCCCGTGTCAGATGTGTCTCCTGTAACAAGGCGATGTCTATCTTTTGTGTTTTTAGGTACAACATGACCTTGTTACGCTTAAGGTAGCTGTTAAGCCCCCTAACGTTCCACGTTAGTATCCTAAGGTCCCCCATGATGCATCAGTAGCTCCCATCCCTCACCCAGGTCCACTCGCCTCCCCCCTACCGCAAGGGCCCCCATCCCCAGTTTCTCTCCCAGGCTCATATAAAAACTGACCCACCCCACCCCCCTAACCCAACCAACTGCCCAGCTCCATCCCTGGATCTCAGGCATCCCTGTGTTCGGTTCTCTCTGGAACCCAAGTAGAGAACCCGACAGGGTGTCACCCCACACACCGTGACTAACCTAAACTCAAGCTGGGGTACAAAGAACTGCCCCCGGAGGCTCCCCTCCCACACTTCCGTATCCGCGCACACGGACCATGTTTCAAAGTCCTAACGCATACACTACCATAACAAAGTCCCACCAACTATATTCCAGTCCCAATATTCATAGCCCAACCGGGCCCGCAGCGTCACTTATCTCTTCCCGTTCCATCCGCCATCCGCTCATCTGGCTCTTGAGGATAGTTTTGTGCATCGAGCCATTCCATGGCCTCCTCCGGAGTGTCAAAAAACAGTGTCTTAGTCTTGAAGAATATCTTCAATCTGGCCGGGTAAAGCAACATATACTTGTACCCCGCTGCCCGCAATCGCCTCTTGACCGCTCCAAAGTTCATGCGACTACGCTGCACTTGCAGGGTGTAATCGGGGTAGGCAGTAATGGTCGCCTCTCCTTGCTGTATGGTGCCCCCCTTACGAAAGTGCTCAAGGATCCTTTCTCGATCCCGATAGTTAAGGATCTTGGCGATCACAGGCCTAGGTGGGTTCCCCGGCGGTGGTCTTCTGTTCAAGGCCCTGAGCGCCCTCTCCACCGCAAACCCCTGCGACAGGGCTCCCCCAGTGATCTCCTGCAGCAGCAAGTTCTTAATAAACTCCATGGGATTCTGGCCTTCAGCCCCCTCCGGCAGGCCCACGATGCGAACGTTATTTCTCCGAGCGCGTCCTTCCGCCTCTTCAGCCCTACTTTCCAAGTTACCCACCCGCTGTACCAGGGCGTGGATATCGCGCTTATATGCAGTGCAGTCCGCCACAGTAGGGCCCATCTCCTTTTCCAGAGTTTCCGTGCGCTCAGCCAGGGCTCGTACATCCTGCCTCAGGAGGTTCACGTCCTCCTGCACCGCCCCGACCTGTAGTTCCAACGCAGTCTTCAGTTCGACCACAGCAAGTTGAAGCTTGGTCTCCCACGTCGCTTTCAGGTCCGCGATCGCAGCGAGGACCCCCTGGTTCGCACCCCCGGCAGCCATCTCCTTGGTCTGAGTCTTATCCTTGCTCCTGGCACCTTCCAGGCCGGGCGACGTCTTGGCGTATTCGTCGAGCGTAGGCTGTTTATTCTTCGCCCTCAGAGGTTTGTTCGACATATCTCCAGTCAGGAGCGTCCTTCTGGCCGCGCTCCGGTCCGGGCCAGGGAGGCACCGTGCCCATACACCACGACTCAGTTAAGAGTCCCAGCTCGCCCGACCGCCTCAGGCACCGCTGTTGTACAGCGCTCCCCCCAGATAGGCAGGGTCGCGCTGCCCCCTTCGTTCCGCTGAGAGGGCGCACGTATGCTGTGGACCCAATCTACCGCTCCTTTGTCCTCCCGTCAAGCGGCGGCGGCCATTTTGTCATCCGTTGAGATTTCGCCACCAGTGCTTCATTCGGCTCTTAAGTACACGTGCGCACCACGAACCCGTGTAAAAATGTGTCCTCGCGTGCAGCCGGACTTCATGTTCACAGTCTTCCCACTTTCCGCCAAGTCACAGCGGTCCTTGCGCGGTTTCATTCAGTCGGATTATGTACGGATCAGCGGGAGCTCCCGTACAGGCACGTCCTTTCACATGGCTTCCAAGCCACGCCCCGCCGGGTAAGTCATCCTTAACGGTGTAATGAGGACCCTTTTGACTCCATTCCAGTAAGGTTGACGAGTCTAGAAGTTGTTTTACTTGCGTTTGGATGTCCTCAATAGTTTGCAATGAAGTTAAGCCTAAGATTCTTTGCTCAGGTATGATGGGTACAGGTTCTAAGCTCGAATTAGGTTCTTCCATGCCAATCCGGGATAAGGCGTCCGGTTTTCCATTCTTGCAGCCAGGGCGATAGGTAATTACAAAATCAAATTCTGCAAAGAATAGAGCCCATCGGAGTTGTCGTGAAGATTGAGCTTTGGCCGTCTTTAAATACTGTAAGTTTCTGTGGTCCGTAATTACGGTGATGGTGTGTCTTGCCCCGAGAAGGTAGTGACGCCAAGCCTTGAAAGCAGATTTAATAGCCAGTAACTCTTTGTCGGTAATTGCGTAGTTGATTTCAGGAGGAGAAAATTTCCTGGACCAAAAGGCCACAGGGTGTAGTTGGTTAGTTTCTGTGTCTCTTTGCGACAGGACAGCTCCCATGGCCGAACTGAATGCGTCGGTTTCCACAATGTAAGGGAGGTCTGGGTGTGGGTGCTTCAATACAGGTGCAGTGGTGAATTTGGTTTTCAGGTCCTGAAAGGCTTGTTCGGCCTCAAGAGTCCATTCAAAGCGTTTGTTTTTGTTTAGGAGAGCTGTGATGGGTTGGACTGTTCGGGAAAATTCCGGGATGAATCTTCGATAGAAATTGGCGAAGCCGAGCATGCTCTGAACTCCCTTCACCGAGCTAGGAGATGGCCATTTGAGGATGGTGTCCACCTTTCGCGAGTCCATTCGGACTCCTTGAGGTGTTAGGATGAATCCGAGAAACTCAACTTCTGTGGTATGAAAAACGCATTTTTCGAGCTTTGCAAATAGTCTGTGCTGGCGCAATTTTTCAAGAACTGCCCTAACATGTTTTCTGTGATCGGATTCTGAAGAAGAGTACACCAGGATGTCATCAATATAAACAATGACACAGACATCGATAAGTTCCCGAAGAACATCATTCATAAAGTACTGAAAATCGGCAGGTGCATTGCACAACCCGAAGGGCATCACCTGATATTCGAAAAGCCCAAATTTGGTGCGGAATGCAGTCTTCCATTCGTCACCTTCTTTTATACGCACCAGGTGATAAGCTCCTCGGAGATCTAACTTGGTGTACACACAAGCGTCTTTTACCTGGTCGATAAGCTCAGGGATCAGGGGCAGAGGATAACGATTCTTAATTGTTATTTGATTTAGGGCGCGATAGTCTATACATGTTCTAAGGTCGCCCTCTTTTTTCGGCACGAAAAACAGAGCTGAGGAGACAGGAGACTTGGACCGGCGAATAAAACCATTGGCTAGGTACTGATCTAAATACTGATGCAAATGCAGGTTCTCAGGTTCCGTAAGAGCATAAATCCTACTACAAGGTAGATGAGCATTGGGTACCAGATCGATTTGGCAATCATAAGACCGATGGGGAGGTAACGTGTTAGCCTGTTCTTTCTGAAAAACGTCTTGGAATTCTTGGTATTCTGACGGTAGCTGTACAGGGGTGGAAGTTGCTGAGGCTAGACCCATAACTGGATTTCTTGGATAACAAGTTGGTTCACAATCAGGAAAACTTATCTTCTTTGCTCGCCAGTCAATTCTGGGATTATGTGTTTCTAACCAAGGAATTCCAAGAATTACTTGAAATTGTGGGGCCTTGATCACATCAAACACGATTGCTTCCCGATGTCCATCCTGACCCACCAGTGTCACTTCAACCGTGGAATGCGTTACAGGCCCTGAGGCTATTTCGGTTCCATCTACTGTAGTAATGACATCTTGGGTTACTTTCGGGCGGAGAGGAAGCTTAATCCTGGAAGCCAATTCACGGTCTATGTAATTTCCAATAGCTCCACTGTCGATGTATGCTTTTATAGCATGCAACTGCTGAGGCTGTTTTGGGTCCACGAGCACCATTGGCATGACAAAATGCGAGGTCAAAGAGTTAGTTTTCAAGCTCGGCAAGCGGACCCCTACGCTTGTCGGGCTAGGTTGTTTCCTGAATCAGGTGTCAATAATTCGTTATCAGTAGCTCCAACCACCTTCTTAGGTGGTTTAACTGGACAATTTCGAAGAAAGTGACCGGAAGTTCCGCAATACAAACAAAGTTGCATTTGCCGCCTTCTCTCTCGTTCTTTCTGCGTTAATGGTCCTTTAACACCACCGATTTGCATAGGTTCGGATACGTCGGTACTCTTGGAGTTAGCGTGGGTTTTGATCGGTACTCGGGTTTCATACTTGAACCGATCTGCTTTTCTATTTTGAAGTCTGTGATCAAGTTGAACCACCAAGTCTATTTAGTCTGCGCAGACCTGGGGTGGGTTTACTATCTGAGCTAGAACATCCTTAAGCTCTCCGCGCAGGCCTCGATGAAACAATGTGATCCTTTTGTTTTCTGGCCATCCAGTTTCCACAACCAGTCTGTTAAAGGTGACAATGTAGGGCAGAAGATCCTGATTACCTTGTCGTAAGGATAGCAGTTCGTTATCAAGGGCCTGTCCTTGAGAGTGTCGAGCGAACAATCTTTCCATGCTGGCCTGGAAGCCCTGAAAATTCTGGAGAATGGGATCATCCTGATTTACCAATGGAATAGACCAATCGGCAGCACTGCCACTGAGGTAAGAAAGTATAAAGGCTACCTTGGTCTGGTCGTTAGGGAAGGCTCCGGGTCTCCATAGAAAGTGTAAACGACATTGGTTCATAAAGACGGCATATTTCTTGGGATCCCCCGCAAAACGTTCAGGCGGGGCCAAAGGCATGTGTCCAGGTAGATTAATTTGTACCGGGTTATTCAAACCCATTGATGTGGAAATGTCTCCGGAATTAGGTAAAGGAGTGTGCCCTGCCTGGGCCTGTAATAACCTTTTGGCTAGGTCATCTGTTCTTTCCTTGGATAGGATCAGTTCTCTTTTGAGAGCGTTAGTCTCCTGGCGGGCTGAGTGCACCTCTGCCCGTAATTCCCCCAAAAGCTGGGCCAGCTGGTCAGTCTCGGAAGTCTCCATAGCGCCCGGGTGGGAAATTGTGGGCTGGCTTCGGGTTCTGTAACGCTCACCTGATTCCCACGGAGGCGCAGGTCTGGCTTCGAGTGCTGATGCTTCTTCAATGGTGAAGCGCAGGACTCTGAAGATGGACAGGAAGGGCCCCTCTACTCTGGCTTCTCTGGCTCGCAGGAATATTCCCCTGTGCGTGAAAAGGGAGTATTACCTACTGACTGAGTTATGCTCAAGCCTCCCACTCTCTTCCAACCCTCCACGATACCCTTCCACGATTCCCTGTGAAGTCTCACCTTAGGGTCAGGAAGGATTAGCTCTCCATCCTGCTTCTGATGCAGGGGCGCGCTGAAACCCAGTTACTTCACTGGATTGAGGATTGATGGGAGTTCAGGTAAGCTTGACTATTCAGGTAAGGCTCAGTAAAAGTTCTGTTGCAAGTTCAAAAGTCCAAGCTTAATAATAATGTTCATTGTCTTTTTCCCCTTAGGGCGCGGGGTTCGGAATGACGGAGATATGGCGCTGACCCGAAGTGAAACGTGCAGTTCCAGTAAATGACAGGAAAATTCTGGATGAGCGCTTGGGTAATGTCTTTGCATTCGATCATTCAATGTCTTTGTCTTTTTTCCCCATAGGGGCCGGGGTCCGGAAAATGCCTGGAAGCGGCAAGACCGGAAATGAAATGGGAATGACCCAACAGGTAAGTCTTAGAAGGAAACTGAGCTTTTCCTATTCCCTTCCTTCTCTCACCTTCTTCTTGTCTTTTTTCTCTCTAGGCTCTGGGAAGTGGCTGTGGATCCGGATGATCGCTGCTGAAGATGGTGGCGTCCAGGATAGGTGAGTGAAATGCAGCGCTGCAGCGATCGTAGCGAAATGCTTTTAAAAATGATGTCTTCCTTTTCAGGAACGTCGGTGTGATGTCTCTGTGGTGCTGATTTAGCAGCTAAGGTCTTTTGTCTCCCTTTGCAGGTGACCCAGGATACTGACAGGCGTGGCTGAGGTCCAGATGCAGGAGCCGACACGGTGAGCGTCCAGCTGCGAGGAGCAGCACAACGCAAAGCGTGAGTTGGTCATCGGGTGTGGTTTAAATAGCTTTGGAGGAAGTTCCAAGTGCGTATCCTTCCACCGATCAGGTATGTATCCTTCCCCGACCACACCCGGGTGGAAAGTAGTCCCACAGGTAAAGTAGTTCCATTCAGGCCTCAAGAGGGCCTGGATGTGGCAGCATGGTCTGCATCAGGTAAGTGCACATTAAAACACTTGAACACATGTCTAGCTTTATGAGCCTGGCGCCTAAGGCGCCAGGACAGAGGTCCAACATGAGTCTGGCGCCTAAGGCGCCAGGACTGCGTCCAAAGGGCCCCAGCTTGGGCCCGCTGGCACTCCCCTGGGGGAAATGATGCCTGCCTCTGGGGTTGCTGGGTCGGACCTGGCTCCTTGGAGGTAGGCATCATGACAACAACCATCTTCTCCGCCCCTCCAGCGTTGGGGAGTGGCTTTGGGTGCCTGGACCAAAATTATTTACCAGAATCAAACATCATCCCATCCTAGGGACCATATGGGCTGTGTGGAAACCGGGTAAGGTAATGAAAGGGATCACGACCTGGCCCTCTCCCCTGGGCACCAGAGGGGTTCCAAACATGGTATTAGGCTGGACTGGAGAGGGCTGGACAGTTGTGGAGAAATAATACTTTTATCACCATTCAGGAGCTCGAAGAAGCCATTGGCATAGGCCCACTCGCAGTATTCCAATATCTGAAACTAAAAGGTGTTATGACCCGAAAGATTTGGAAAGATGAGTTGCAAAGGGAACTCACCGTATTCGGAAAAATCCTTGACTCTCGCACGGGCTCCAGGGGTCTTATAAGTGCTATGTACACAGCCCTAGTAGAAGTCAACACAGTCCCTTCCGCCAAATTGAAAAGCAAATGGGAAGTTGATTTGAGGAGGCATCTCTCCCAGAAGATGTGGCTGCAAATATGCAGGAGAACAGCAAAAACATCAGTATCGTGCCAATTCAAATTACATGGCATTAAATTATTGTACAGATGGCAATACGATCCAGTTAAACTTGCCAAGATGTATCAGGACGTCAACCCAAGCTGGTGGCGGGGGTGTGGTAACAAAGCTGACTACTGGCAGATGTGGTGGGATTGCAAGGCAGTACAAGCATATTGGGACAAGGTGCTTAGCTGGATCAAAGAGCTGGATGGGCAAGAAAGGGAGAAACAGCCGCTTATGATTCTATTTGGTTTGGTGGAACTGGAGGACGCCATCTCCAAATTACCAAAGATGATACATGGCCTACTGCTGGCCATGAGGGCTTGTCTTACGACAGTATGGAAGAGGCCCAGCTCCCAACTAAGGCTCAGTGGATCAGAGTCTCCAGAAATATATACAGAATTGACAACTTGACTGCCCCCTTCATGGGGACCGCACTTCTATCGATAGTGAATGGTGTGAATTATGCTCCAGATATATTATATGAAGAGGCGTGTGCTAAAAACGACAGTGTATGCAAGATATTTTGTTGGTTTGTTGACAATGCCCGCAATGAGTTACAATGCAATATGATGTGCACCGGTACAATTTAGTGTTACGGCTAAGAAGAACACACCGTTTGATAATGTGACATTTTGACTGGACCTGCTGTGATACGGGAGTGGGGTGGGGACTCAGGAATCCAGGTAACTATTAGTGGAAATGTAACATGTTTCTCTTCTGATTAACAACATAAGATATTATATCAGTGATTTCAACATTTGTGCCATGTTACACTATCATTGCTTGTTTTAATGTTTGATGTATCCCTTTGAAAAACAATTAAAACTTAATTTTAAAAAAAAAGGTTGGGTGAACAGGTGAATACCACTCTAGGATTACTCCAACGACTGGGATTCCTGATAAACTGGGAGAAATCCAGTGTTCAACAGGAGCAGACAATGGAATTCCTACGGTTTGTGGTAGAAACGTTCTGAGGAGCACTCAGTCTAACTATAGCCAAAGTGAACAACATCAAGAAGCAAATCAAACACACGCTGACGAGGAAAGAGATGTCGTCATGGGAAATTGCCAGGCTGTTTGGCTTCATCGATTCAAGCCATATTCCCGGGGCCTTTACACTATAGAGCCTTGCAAAGGCTAAAAATCAAATACCTCAGGAGGGGCGTATCTTAATAGCAAAGCATCCCGATCTCTCAAGAAGTGAGAGAGGAGCTAGAATGGTGGCTCCAACACATGATGCATGGAATGGAAGAGCTACATGTGGCTCATCCGCCGGACCTGATTACAGAATCCGACACCAGCAGATGGGGCTGGGGAGCCCGATGCGGGGACAAGTCAACAGGGGGCAGGTGGTCAGAGCAGGACACATTGTTACACATCAATTGCCTGGAATTACAGGCAGGGTCCTTTGCCCTAGAATTCTGAACTCAGGAGAGGACAAAATATTGTATGCTCCTCAAGATGGACAATGTGTCCGCTGTCAGGCATATAAACAGACTGGGTGGCACAAGTTCCAGAATGTTGGCAGCGAATGCGAAGGAGTTCTGGCACTTCTGTCTACAGAGAGAAGTTTCAGTGAGGCTGGAATACCTGCTGAGCTGCCAGAACATGGTAGCTGACTGGAACTTCAGATTCCTCAGGGATGCCAGCCATTGGAATCTGGAGGAAGAAGTGTTTCAAGACCTGATGACTCAATGGGGACTGTGTCAAATCGACCTGGTCGCATCAAGGTTGAACAATCAATTACCCTGGTTCTTCAGTTGGAGTCAGGACCCGGAGGCAGAAGCAACGGATGGGGGCAACACGTGAGGTATGCATTTCCCCCCTTTTCTGATGATAGCGAGAATGTTAGCGCAGGTGAGGAGGCAAAAGGCCTCTCTAATTCTGATCACCCCCGATTGGAGGGGCCAAGCTTGGTTCCCCAGTCTACTGGAGTTATCATACAACAACCCGGTTGCTCTTCCCAAGCTCGAGTTTATTGTGCGGGACCCCAGAGGAGGCAACAACCTGCTATCGCAGTCAGGCAAACTCAATCTGATTGCTTGGGGGATTTTAGTGGAACTTGGGTTAGGCCAGGCTTATCGAGCGAAGCTGAGCTCAACATCAATGAATCTTGGGCACCAGGGACCCATAGAGCATTTAAATCTGCGTGGGAGAAATGGAGTAGCTGATATATGGAGAGGGGCGTACATCACGATGGAACAGATGTGGTGCACATAGCCAATTTCTTTGCTCAAATGGCAGTGCAAGGGAAAGTGTATAGGACCATTAATACAGCCTGCTCTGCGATATCAGCGGGCCACCCTGAGATTGAAGAGGACCGATAGGGGAACACCCTCTGATATGCAGACTGTTGAAAGGGGTAAGAATGATTAGACCGTCTGGATAGAAGTACTCACAGTTGTGGGACATAGATACATTATTGAAGCTCTTTTTAGCATGGCCTGATAATTCTGAATTATCTAGGAAAGTTTTATCAGCAAAACGTTCTATGCACAAGAGCACAAGGCTTCTTTCCTGTAAAAGAGTGTTAGATGTCAGGGCATAGGAAGTGACTAAGAAGTTTTTATCACTGACTGGAGTGACTTTGTTAATTTCGAAAAGAACTAAAACAGGCTTAAAATCGGTTTCTTATGATGCATTTCCAACTGAACCCAAACTATGTCCAGCTAGATGCTAAGCAGCATACGAAGACATTATGAAGGATGTAAAACCAGCAGGGATGTCACAATTATTCATATCTTTATGTAGGCCATATTGGGCTGTAACACCAGCAACGTGAGCAAGATGGTTGAGATGGGTGATAGTGCAAGCCGGTATTGATGTGCGCTGTTATGGCGCGCACTCAGTGAGAGGAGCAATGGCCACAAAGGCTTATAAAATAGGAGCCAGATTTGAAGACACCATGAGCTCAGCAGACTGGTCAAATGAGTCAACATTTAGGACCTTTTATTTCAAACCTATGGAGAAAATGGCAACTTTGGCGGTAAGTAAGCTTTAAACAAGCATAATCCGAGCATCCGTTTTTGGAATTGAATTTAGATTTACAACACATTCGTTCCATAAAGTCATAATTCTATTAAAGACACAGAGGCCCTAGGATTATCCCACCCTTGCGATCGTATTAGCAGTTTAAATGTATTGTACCATGATATATTGTGATTCTGAGGTACTGTTAATGATGTGACGTAATGACACGATTGCCCACCCTGGCTATTCAGTTTACTGAGTTAAGTTTATTGCTGTAGGTACGAATGTGGATAACAAACCAGCTGGGAAGTGAGAGTTGGAGGATTACAATGCAGTTAGCGTTACTGGTTGGGCACAAAGTTGGACCAGCAAAAGATAGAGGAGGTTTTCATGGAAGCAACAGTGTAATGGATCTATATGGATGTAGATTAGCTAGTTTGTTCATATGTTTTTTCATGGACCAATAATACCTTGGACTATCAAGGACACTATATAAAGTGGGACTTGTAGTTTTGAGCTTTGGTTAATGTTTATTATTGGCTTTGTAAAAGCTGCTCGAAAAGTACAGTTAAAGAGAAAGCATAATCCTTCGCCTCCATTTCTTTAATAGAATTATGACTTTCTGGAACAAATGTGTTGAAAATCTGATTTACATTTGTGCACTATAATCCTTACAAATGTTGGCTTATGACCGGGACATTAGTCTCAGTTATATGGTTAAACTATTACAACGACAAGGATACACACATAGCTTGTTTGGTTATGTGTGACCCGATTCAACACCCATTAAAACTGTCAACCATATGTTCGTTTCCACCTATGTCCCACCTTTACAATCCGTCGTTGCCACTTTTCTCAGCCATTTTACGTTCAAAATTATTTTTATGTTCAATAGTAGTTCTGCCTATTATGGTAGAGTGGAAAAACTCGGCTTCCTCTATATGCTCCTCCATGCCCAGTTGCCATTTTTTGACAGCAACAGGCAAGAGTGCCCTGGGAACCAAAAGTGGCGCTGTAAATCTTTTTGAAAGTGATCCCATATTACAATGTGAGACCAAATGTAGGGAGCAAGCCCCAGTCCCTATAGGTAGAAGGTCTGCTAGGGTTGGGGAGGGTGTTCACTGTCCAAGGAAATTGGGAATAATTAGTGCAAATAGTGAATTTTAAAGCACGTTGTCCCTATAAAGGGATTACAATGTAGGTGAACATAACAAACAATCGAACATTAAAAAACATGTGTTTTGTCCTGAAGTCAGGTTGATGCCCCCACATCACCCTACCATTGGCCTGTGTGGGTGGCATTCACATTTCTTCCCACAAAAGCATGTTATATTGTTAAAGTGTATGACCCAGAGAAAGTAACATCATGTGAATGGTTAGCTGTCGTTTAGCAGTGTAGCAGATTCCCACATCAGAATGGATGCCAGTGTCCCTCTTTTAGCAATGTGATATCATGTCTATGGTTAGCTGTCTTTTAGCACTGTAGCAGATTCCCTCATCAGAATGGATGCCAGTGTCCCTCTTTTAGCAATGTAATATCATGTGCATGGTTAGCTGTCTTTTGGCACTGTAGCAGATTCCCTCATCAGAATGGATGCCAGTGTCCCTCTTTTAACAATGTAATATCATGTGTATGGTTAGCTGTCTTTTAGCACTGTAGCAGATTCCCTCATAAGAGTGGATGCCAGTGTCCCTCTTTTAGCAATGTTATATCATGTGTATGGTTAGCTGTCTTTTAGCACTGTAGCAGATTCCCTCATCAGAATGGATGCCAGTGTCCCTCTTTTAGCAATGTAATATCATGTGTATGGTTAGCTGTCTTTTAGCACTGTAGCAGATTCCCTCATCAGAATGGATGCCAGTGTCCCTCTTTTAGCAATGTAATATCATGTGTATGGTTAGCTGTCTTTTGGCACTGTAGCAGATTCCCTCATCAGAATGGATGCCAGTGTCCCTCTTTTAGCAATGTAATATCATGTGTATGGTTAGCTGTCTTTTGGCACTGTAGCAGATTCCCTCATCAGAATGGATGCCAGTGTCCCTCTTTTAGCAATGTAATATCATGTGCATGGTTAGCTGTCTTTTGGCACTGTAGCAGATTCCCTCATCAGAATGGATGCCAGTGTCCCTCTTTTAGCAATGTAATATCATGTGCATGGTTAGCTGTCTTTTAGCACTGTAGCAGATTCCCTCATCAGAATGGATGCCAGTGTCCCTCTTTTAGCAATGTAATATCATGTGCATGGTTAGCTGTCTTTTAGCACTGTAGCAGATTCCCTCATCAGAATGGATGCCAGTGTCCCTCTTTTAGCAATGTAATATCATGTGTATGGTTAGCTGTCTTTTAGCACTGTAGCAGATTTTCTCATCAGAATGGCTGCTAGTGTCCCTCTTTTAGCAATGTAATATCATGTGTATGGGCACTGTATATGCAACAGCTGAGACATTGTGTGATAGATGTTTCCATTGCCTATCAGATGTCTATCTAATAGCTATAAAAAAATAGCCCAAACTATAGGCCTTGCCCTTGCTTGTTTTAAAATATTTGGAATGCATCCTTTCTGAAAGGAGCCGCAGCAGAGCTCTGAGTACAGATGCCAGGATTGAGATGGTGCATTAGATGGTCTCCGCTCGCTAGCGGGTATCATTGTCCAGATGATGGTTGGGTCATCGGGCAAGGGGCACAGTGCTGGCCAAGTCACAGATCAACGCTGTGCCAAAACTCCTCTGTGCCATACCTCAGTCACAATGTACATCTTGACCATAGAGTGGTAGGGGAGGACAAGTCGAGCATGACACATTCAGGTAAGACTGAGCAGCAAGTGGAGTGAGCACAGACTGCCTACTGGGAAGAATAGGTTGCCTACCTGTAAATGTACTTATCCAGTGTCGCGGCCCTTTGCATAGTCACATCCTTATGACCATTGCTATTTTCGGATTTCTTTTACTGGGGCAGAAGGTTTAGGGAATTTTAGACTTTGAGATGGAACGTGGTCTGATTGAGATTCGCAATGAACCACGTGGCCTAGAGACAGTAGAGCAACCAATGTGGAGGTCTCAAAAGAACAATGTAAGACAGGACAACTTACTAAGAGGAAAAATAAGCAGCGTACATTTACAGAATCCATGAAACCAAAACAGAAAACGCAAGAAGCTACTTACATCAAAATGTAATTCCTCTACCGAGTATTTAATCAGCATGGTACTAGTCATCAGAGCCTTCTCCTGGTACTCACTTCTTGTGGCAGTGACCCAATACTCAATGTCCTGTTGAACAAACCAAAGACATGAAATCATTCCCCTGGAGCTAATGAAACAAACATGAAAGATAATGGTAGACTGGCGTGGATTGTAACCGCGCAATGTGATCGCTAGCCTTAGTGAGTCTGCGTTATTTTGGACTTTCCAATGGATTTTTCGCAGCATGTTTTTTTTTACGGGGGAGCGGGCTAGTCCCCATACCGCTCCACCATGCCCCCGCACCTCCCACACCCCTCACTACACCACGAATCAACTATTTATGTTTCGTTACCCAGCCATTTCTGTGCTTGCTTTCTACACACTCATTTGAACATTGCACTAGAAGGAAAATGACCACCAAGACATGAGAAAAGAATCATTGGAACTCGTAAATACATGTTTAGCAGTGACTAGTGATAAGCTCATGTATGAAGAAATGCACCAAAGACACCGATGTAACTGTCCCCTCCATCTTATTTTTCTGCCAGTAACAAGCAACGTATATCCATCAATCGACACTCCCCTCACGAATACAATAAGACAATATACATGTAATACCTATTAGACCTTGTATCGGGGATATAGGAGATGCGGGACCCTGAGATGGTCATCGGAATTAATAATTGGGCAAGGGCCTTAACATAACCCCCAATCCGTGTGTAGTGCTCCCCATCTGATTAGCAAACAGCTGTGCTCGGCATAATACCTGCAACATGTCCAGGAGTTCCTCGAGCGTGGGGTTCACCTGCAGAAAGCACTTGAGCATGTCTTGGAAGGCACTGGTACTGCTTTGGTGGAACGACTGCAGGAGGAGAGAGAATAGTGGTGAGCTGCGTGCGGCTGTTAGCAGAGGCACCGTCCAGGCGCAACGCACTCAGAGACCATGCAGGAGTGTGACTCTGGGGATGGAAGAGTTAATACCTGCGTCCTGGAAGATTCCGCGCCGCTTTCGTTCTCTGGAGACAGGCGGAATATAATCTTCATGCACACGGAGATCAGCTCTCGCTTTGTGTCTGGCGTTATGCCTGGGTTCAGTTTACTGGCAGGAGACAAATGGAGAGGTCATTTGGTAACATGCTTCTAGGTCGGGATGCTGCTCTGCTCTGACTCTTCAGTGCGTGCTGCTCATGTCCCTGCTCTCGCTCTGCACCAGTTGTGCCACCCTGTCCTGCTTTCTTGCCTTAAATTCTCGGGCGCCATTTCACAAAGCATTTCTCCAGCTGCAAATACATTTGCGGTAGCACAAATAACCACGGCTGGTGCAAATTGCGCTGATTCACAAAGCTGTGAGAAAGCCTACATCCCAACACAGCCACTTTGCATATGGGACAGCATTATTGTGTCTGGGTGAGTGTCAATGTCCGGGCAGTGCAAATTAGGGTCACAGCTGCATATGCATTCTGTGAAAACGGATTTACACAAAAAGTGACTTGCTCCGTTATCATCATCGAGTCCATGGGCCAACCTCCAATATGTCTGCTTTGGGTTATGGGTCGTTCTTAGGAGTAGACCTTTTTCCCTGAAAGCGTTTCACTTTCCCCAAAGTTTGTCACCACTTTCAGGAAAAAAGATTGTTCTGTCACTTTTCACTTTATATGTTATTTGTTCCTTCCGGGGACTTGCATCTGTTTTTTTGTTCTTTTTCTTTAATGTAGGCTCATTTGCATGTCTAAATGGCGTTATGTGCAAATTGCATTTACGGTATGTGTGATTCTTCTGCGGATTACCATGCATGTTCAATTTGGCAGTGGCTGCGGGCGCAATTTGTGCCTCCCAAACCAAAATGTAGACCTACGCATCCAACTGCATGTGACCTGGCCCCCATGTTTACACTGCCCCAGTGGCTCTTTCCTATTGCACTTCTTTAAGTAAGAGAAGGTAAACCACAACTGAAAAAAAACATTCTATCACCTGAGAAACTAATGTGGTAAAGTGCCTCAGACCAGCTGTGACCTAACCATTACCTTCTCAGTAATTTCCATATCATCTGCACGTTTCACGAATTCAGAAATTATCTGGTTTCAAGCATTCAGTTGAATGGATTGGATGGCTCGGTATTCACACACAACCTAAGGGTTGGATATCCCATTCCCTTGGGAATAGCAGTACAACCTGCACTTAGCCGAAGCTCAATTTATTCATTATGTGAAGAACAACAGGAGGCACAGAATGTGGACCTCACAGAGAAATAGCCAAATCTTAAGCGCGTGCTTTCTGCACGCGCTGTGCAAGCCAATGGACGGAAGCCTGTATTAGACAATAGGTTCCAAGCGTTTGCCTTTATGGCACAATGATCATCAATTGAAATGGGCTCTGCATCTCCGTGGGAGCGCGGGGGGCAGCATTAAGCAGCCACCTAGGCACAGCGCCTTTCCTCTCTGCTCTGCCATCGGGGTCCGTGCCATACAATAACTGGTTCTCTCTGGGAAATTCAGTGACTAGTCTGCTTTAGAGAGAGGTCCAAAAGCCACCATTGCAAATCGCTGCATCCGTTTGTCCATGTAATTTGCAATGCCAGGAGATGCTTTGGGGTAAAGCCATTTTCAAAAAAGGAAACATTGTTTGCTTAACATCACCTCTGCAATAGAGAAAAGGCAGTCCTACTGTTCATTCAGCCCGAAAACCTTAATTGGAAAATGAAAACATATGCCAGACACTCATTCTGCATGACCCGACACGCCCCAAAACGCTCCCACCTTAAGTATGAAAATGATTTCAAAGGAGAGATTTGCCTAGCGCCTTTTTCATCAACCTTTCATGCCTTTTCTCTGATGGGACCAACGTTTTCAACTCAAAATCACTTGCCAAAGCTCTTAACATAAAAAGAGAGTGGTACAAAAGCAATCATGCACAGGTGGCAGTAAACAATCTCAGTCACATGTTAGGAGTCAGGCAGGTGAGACAGAAGATGAGCCTTAAGGCGAGTCAAGAAAATGTGGTAGGTGGAAGAGGAGGGGATCGGAAAAAGAAGAGCATTTCAATAAAAAGGGGCAAGTAGGGAGCATGAGCGCAAACGAGAGGACGCACAAAGAGGTTTGGGAGCAAGAAAGTGGAAGGGGCATTGTGAGCGTTCAGAACAAGTAGGGGAGTAGGAAAGAGACTAAGGATGAAAGATAGGAGGGAGCGAGACCATGAAGGCATTTAGAGACATTCGACAGAACGTGAAACAGGAGCCGAGATACGAAGGGTAAGATAGAAGCAGATCAACGTAGGAGGAGGGAAGCAGAAGAGAATATGAACATCAGAGTTGTAGAAAGCAGGGAGGCCAATCAAGAGGGCAGAACAGTAATCAATCCTGGAGAAAATGAAGGTGCAGATAAGAAGTTTAGGTATATGCGAAGAGAGAAAGGGACAGGCACAGCAGAGATTTAAGGGCATGAAGCAACAGTTGCTTGCAGTAAGTGAAACTGGAGAGGAAAAGGAAAGAGACGAGTCCAAGAAAACACTGAGATTACGAGCTGAAGGAGAGAAAGGGAGCTCACACGGGGAAAAGAAAGTCAAGAAGGAGATGGAGGAAAGAAGGGTACTTCCATTTTGGATGGGTTTAGGTGGGGAAAATGGGACAGCATCCAAGATTGTATGGCGGAAAGACAGGCAGAAACATGGGAGTGAAGGGCGTCGGAGAACCCAGAAAAAAAAGAAGATTTGGGAATCATTGGCGCAGAAATGGTAGATCTATGTGATCACTGAGCAACCGAAAATGCAGACAAAAAAAGATTTGAATACAAAAACAGCGAGGCCCGGTGATCACATAGATCACTTTTTCCTGCACCCCAATAGCCGCTTCCCCTTTCTCTCCCTACTAACCTTTCAGCGGCACACTTCTGTGTGTGTCACTGATCCCCTCTATCCCTGTGGCGTCAGCGCCCTATCACTAACGTGGGTCGGAACTGGTGCCGCAGAGTCCCTTTTCCTTTTCCTTTTTAATTTTTTACTTTATTGTCCCCCGCTAGCCATGTAATGGAAGCAGGGGACAACCCCGCAATCCCAGCTCCCCATATTCGTTGTAATGAGATTCAGGAGTTTTTTTGCTGCCAAATGTGCAGTAATCGTGCGTTCAGCATTTTTTTGTCGCTATTTTGGCCCATACCGAAATGGCAGGATAGATTAAAAGACAAGCTAAGTGAAGAATAAGGGAGGATAGTTTAGAGGGAGAACAGGAGTAGGCCAAGTCTTGGGAACATCTGTATAAAAGGGGATGGTGGGAAGAAAGGTTACCTGGCCAGGATCCTGAGTAAGAGTGACCAGAAAGATAGGAATGAAGCCAAGTGAGGATGGAGCCAGAGATGCCCAAGAAGGAGCGAGAGGAAAGTAAAGTGGGGTGGGCACTAGTGTCAAAAGCTGTGGAAAGGTCGAGAAGAATTAGTATGGAGGAAAGATTACTGTGGCGTGCATAAAGAAGTGAGTAAGAAACGAACTCATTCATTAATTGCTTGAAAGATAGGAATGTGCACGTCTCAAAGTGGAATACAAAGCAATACTACCTTAGATGCGTGATACAAGACATTGCTTGTCCATACACCGGGGTTTTAAGTTTATTGCTCGCCGGGGCTTCTTTAAGAACACCCTGTAAAGAAGAAAGTAAATATTCAAGTTAACTTATTTCACTACCTACGTGCCTGCACCCTGTCTACTTAATACACGTGTTCCATTGCATGGTGCTCCAGCACCAAGCTATCTCCTACTAAAGTGATTTTCATAGCAAGACAGAGAAGCACAAATGGGCATTTTAAGTAGTTACTTCAGTAGCGACTTCAGTCACCCAATAACATAGGGGGTGCCCTCATTTGGTTTGGTTTCAGTCACAAAGAAGTCAATAGAGGAGCCTGCAAGATTACCCACCCTCTTCAAATTCACTAGACATTTGCAGTAAAGTAAGAAAGAGCAATTAACATCACGTAAAATCATTTAAAAATCAGGAAAACAGTGGGGCAATACAAAAAAAGCCTATGAACTGCATTGCCATGTTTGACAGATGTGGCCACCGCACACATATGAGGCAGTCAACCTGCAGGGAGAAGCGCTCCAGAATCTCACTTCCTACACATCCCTGAAAGAACACAGAGGGTATGATTTGCAGAAGCAGGTTTCAATGGGAAAATCCCATTGAAAAACGCTCTGTGAACAGGGGAGGACTGGCAACATTTGGCCTGGGGGAAAGTTTACTTTTCTGGCCCAAGCCCACATTGCAGTGATCCCAACCTCCAGAACAAGTACACTCAATACCAACCTCTCCTTCCACACATTCTCAAGTACATTTAATAGTGACTATTGACATTACTTTCCTTTTAGGCAACCTACTTTCCAGTTATGTTTGTTGTTTCTTAGAGACACAGATCTCTGGAAATTCTCTCACTTACCAAACATAGTATAGTTATTTCACGGGGATAATATAATCAGTGAAACTGGGAAGCTGGGATTTGAGCCCAGTTTTCAATGTGCTACAGTTTGTCATTTGACATCTGGCTACACCTCCTACCATCTCATCTTTAGTTTTAGAACAACGTAAAGAGGTGTAGAAGCTAGAGAATTAATTTGTAGAGCACAGCCATTGCTGAACCAGAGGGTCTGGGTTTGCACTCAGATTCAAACATGAGCTGGCATGGCAAAATATCCATGCCTGGATACCTGGGCACCTTCTCTATCCAACCCCCATATCAGAAGACCCTCACTTGTCATACTGCCTCCTCGCCAGTATGCTTAACATACATTGTTACAATTATTTATAGAGTAACACTATAGCGTATAACACAATATGAGTGAATCTCTCTCTACAGACATTTAAGGAAAATAAGGCACAGTGATGAAAAGTGATTTGCTCAGGATCACAATGAATGAAGTGTGAAAGGTGGGGATTTGAGCCCTGTCTTCCTGGTTCCATAGTTTCCAATTCAGAGAGCAGGGTAGACTTCATCTTCTCCTATTCCATCTTCAACATTAGAAGAAAAATGCTTTCTGCAAAGTTGTTATTTAAGGTCTAAACTGGTATAGTGTTCAATAATCTGGTTTTCAAAGCACCAATATATCTATAAGGGGGAAAACTATTAATCAACTGTATCCTGAAGCAAATACATCTGAGAAACAGACTGAGATTATAATTATAATGAAAATGTACTTTAATTACAATTTTAGTCTATACAATTGTGTGCACTTTCAAATCACTAAGTAACATGATAAAGGAATCTGCACAAATATAAGCAACATTTAATTGAAACATATGTACATAAAGCAAGCATGCATCACTTAGTCTGAAAAAAGAAAAGGGCTGAAGCCAGCCCCACAATCGGATGCAGTGGCAAGCAGATCAGACATACATTTTAGCAACAGTCAACCTGCTGACCTACCATCTCAAATGTGTACCTCTTTCTCATTTAACCTATTTTCCTTAACTATCATCCTCTGGTGTCCTTCACGTTCAACACATTTCTCAATTTTTACAAATGGCCATGTTTGTAGTCTTGTAATAATTCCTGAATATTCCATCTTTCTTTGACGTTTTTCAACTGTGTCCAAACGCGAATACCACAAACAGTCCAACAGCCATTTCTATAAACACTATATGAGTAACATCCGTGGGTGCTATTCGGGGTGCTATTAAACTCTTTTATTATGAATACACTGGTGATCAAGCAATTCACCCGAACATAGGGGAAGCATTTGTATAGAATGAAACCGAAGACACTCTAATAAGATATGCACCCTTACTTCCTTGGCAAGTAAGTCATGATAAGCTGCGGTAGATTGAACAGACCAATAGTGTATGGGGAGCAGTTGCGCCAACATTACCATTCAGGGTCACAGAATCTGTTATTTAAAGGCATATGTTGCCACTAGATGGTATGAACATGCCCCTGCAGCCTAGACTCCTCTCCCTCTCACTCACTGTGGAGGACCATGTGTGGGGGCCACCCAGGCACATCTACAACATTGATGAAATCATGACGAATGCCTCGTCCATTTACAAAGAATCTGAGCAGGCTTTGCAGCACTCGGTTCCTTTGTGGCAGGCTCGATTCTCAAATATTTCCTCTTTTTTGATTATTTTATTTATATTTCGGTGCTCTGGCCCATCGGGCAACAGCTTAGCCAGCCGGGGTGGCAAATTGTCCTTTTGCCCCCCTTGCCAGTCCGCCTCTGTTTGTGTACCAATCCCAGAGTAGTTTAAAAATAAGCACATAGGTTTTGTGTGTGAGCCAATCAGGATGCTCGGTATGCAGGCTCTATCTACCGAAACAGCTAAAGAAATTGTGCCTGTCACCTCTTTTCTTGGACCCCTTGCTCCTGTGGATCAATCCTTTACTGCATACATTTTAGGTTACTGCTGTTAGGTAAGATTTTAATTTCTATGATAAATCTTCCTGATCTGTGTCAACCCCAGAAATGTTTGCTTTGACTAGGTAACTAGTTTACCTTATCCGTAGCTGAAGGGGAATCTTTTTCCTCTCTCACATAGTCTTTAACTCTTTTTATGGGCAGCCTTTGATGTCTCTCCATAGTGTATGGTTGAAGTGTATTTTCCTACAACTTTTGGGCTTAGGCTGGGCTGCACATATGGGCTCCCCTGTTAATTTCTTTCACGTACTTGAGTGAACTACAGTTCGCAAGTAGTAAAGAGGGGTTTTCATCCCCCTTTACATTTTATTTAGTGATACAGCACCCCCCATGTTATGTGGAGTGCTGGGGGATACAATGTATCCCTTTTCTTACTTACCTGGTAACATTTTGTTACAATTGTGAGTTTTGCATGAATGGCTGGTGGCAGTGGGTTTTACCTTTATGACTTTTAGTCTGTATTACTCGCAGGCTGTTAATTCAGCCTTGGTAATGCACAGGATGACCACAATTTTCCTAAAATAGTGCGCTCCTTCTTTATTCGCCAGTTTTTGTATGCTTGCTGTTTTTGTTGTCGTCCCCTGCCATTTTAGGCAGAAACGACCTCTGTGGCTGTTTTGTCTTCGGCGAGAATCCTATGGATTCCCAGCCAAGGCTCCAGAGTGTCTAGAAATGCAGGAAGTGAGGGAGCACCTGCTACCGTTTACGTTTACGTTACCTTTTACGGGCAACCCTGTTGCTTAGGATGTTATCTTATCTAAATAGGACTAGGATTAAATCCTCATCATTTCCTTTGTTGTCCATCGAATCCAAATCCACAGTTTATGTTCTCTCCCAAGTCTAATACTGCTTGGTCCCCCACCCCATTGGATACGTTAACTCCCTGATTAACTCCCTCCCGCTGCACTTTCCCTATCCCCCTATGACATCCCCAGGGATGGCGGAAAGTGCAACACTAAGTTTCACAGATCAACAGATCTTAGACACTATTGGTGGCCCTTCTTTCTTCGCCCCTTCTGGTGACAATTCCCTCCCTCTCCCAGGAGGAACTAATACAGGTGACAAAATTCTACGACTGAAGAAAAAGTGCTTTCGCACAGAACTCCACGCTCATTTTTTGAGAGAATATTTGAGAGCCAGCATTATTCCTAGTGGTCTGATCATCAGAAATACTCCTTGCCTCTTCTTAGACGATAAAGAATACGTGACGAACTTCAGCTATGTAGCTACCAAGTGCAGCCGTGACCTCATGGTATTAACAATTAATACTGCACAACAAAGTGCCACAAGAATTCAAAAAGACTTTGATCTTGAAGAAACTACTTTCGCAACCGCGCAGCAATAATCAACGCTAAGAACCTGTTGACAGACATCAATAAACAAGTTGATGATTTTAAGACTGCAACCCTAAATCGTAAAACTAAGAAACTCCATAAGGGAGTGGTTAACTACTGATCCTCCTAACACAAGGACCCCTACGAACTTCATAATGGAACTCATGAGCATTGCACTCCGCCGAAAACTTCTTTACCTTCGACAATACTACCTACCTGCAAACAAAAGGCACTGCAATGGGTGCGGCCTTTGCGCCTAGTTTGGCCATTTTGTTCATGGCTAAATTCGAGTGGGAATTTGTATTTTGTGACACCAACAATTGGCACTCACATTAGCCACTGGCATCGTTACATCGATGATGTTATTTTCATCTGGACCGGTAGCCTACCTGAACTCACCAACTTTTGGATCTGGCTCAATACCTGCAACCCGGATATCCAGTTCACCATGGAACAAAGCAACTCCGAAATAAAATTCCTGGACCTAACAATTCGCTCCAAAGATGCAAGACTAACATGTGACCCATATATCGATTTTTTACGTATACGAATTTTTACGTAAACGTCGGAACTGCTCCTCCCCTGAGGACTACAAACAACACGCACAACAACTGACCATGCGCCTAACAGCACGAGGCTATCCGAAAAAACAGCTAGATCAAGCTAATAAGCGTGCCCGGAGCTCAAATCAAGATACACTTCTCCAACTATATCAAGAAAACATAGGCCCTCAAGACGAACGATTAACCTGTGTGGTTACCTTTGGAGCCCACACCTCGAGAATCAAACAGATCATCAATAAGCACTGGCACATAGCCCGTCTGAACTTACCTGAGGACCCTGCGCCCAGATTTGCCTACAAACGAGGCAAAAACCTAAAGGAACATCTTGTCCACTCAACCAGTTCCAAATGTTACCCGTACTCTTCGACCTCTATATGGCCATCATCCCTGTGGAAATTGCGTTGCCTGCCAATTTACCAAAAAAATGAGTTTCTTCTTAATTCGCACACGAAAATGGACACTTCGGGACCTCACAAATTGTAAAAGTCAAAATGTTATCTACTGCATAGAGTGCCCCTGCGGTCTTAGATACATTGGTCAAACTACACGAGCAGTCCATACCAGAATATCGGAACACAGGTCCAAAATTTCCTGTAAAAACCTATCAGCGCCCTTGGTTGAACATTTCCTGTCTGCCAACCACACTCCCAACAACATTTTGTGGTGGGTGGTAGAGAAAGTCAAGGGAGGACCTGATATCCATCACAGCCTCCTGAAGAAAGAAGCACGATGGATCCATAGACTGGACACATATCATGGTGGTCTTAATGAGATTTTTCAACCTTTGCTATAAAGGTCCACAATGCTGGCTCCAAGGACTCTCTCTCTTCAACTATTTGCTAACTGCAACAACCCCTGAATCACCTCATTATTTCCAACAAACGTTGGGATGTAGCAAGCAAACTCACATGATCACTTATCTCACCCACACTCCGGGGCTACAGACCTCCCAGCCCTTCATTATCTATTGACATATTTCAGATTAAGACAAATAGGCTGACAAGCACCTAATTTAAACATTTATTTTGTGGTTGGTCCCCAATTCATAACTCACCGCATTCTGCCTACAGTGCTTGTCAGACATCCATATGCGTTCTTAAATTGTACTGCTCAATCGCACTCACTGTCTACTGCACACTTGACTATTTGCAAGAAGTCGGCAGGGAGCATGCGCGGTTACCATGAGAATGAGTGAATGTACAATCACTCGGGCTAGCGCGCACGCGTGGCTTCCTCAGCAACTAGCACAACGCTAGACTCACGCGGCGCGCATCCCCACATTTCCGCATTCCCGGAAGCTTGGCTACCGTGACAACGAGTGTATACACACTACTCAGGCTACCGCGCATGCGCAGTTTCCTCAGCAACTAGCATAATGCTAGACCAACGCGGCGCGCAGCCCCAACACTTCCGCATTCCCAGAAGCTCGTTAGTGTGATCCAGTCGCACTCAAGCAGAGTAGACTCGAGCGGCTGCCGTCTCTCATGCTGCACTGAAACAACAAGGTGAGCCGTGGGACGCCAGACCGTGCGCGCACACGTGTTATTACGGTCTTCTTGATCAGTTCACGTGTGCGCGCCGGTCCGCGCTTCCCCCTTCTTTTAATCTGCTGATATACTATTCTCACGGCACCTAACTCCAGCTCGCATGCAGCATGAGAATTATCCGCAAACGGATAAGCTTGAGACCCATAATTTACATTTTTCAAAACACAACATTGGGTGCTTGCTCCTTCAGCATGTAGTTAACTCCATTTCTAACACATGATACCACTAGCCCTGACTTCTTGAACACTATGATAGTCACCTATACGGGCCACTCACCATGGGCTTGCTCACTACCACTTCATGCACCAGCCCCCAGCGGAGCGACTATAAATCTCACAAAGTTCCAACAAAAAGGTCTAGAATGTTCGATCCCGCCCCTTACCCAATCTTCTCCCTCCCCTTTTCCTCTTTCCAGAATTTACTTCGTCTATGAACTTACTGCCACCCGAACTCAAATGTGGCTGGGGTACCCGTGCACCAGTTACCTTTTGATCTTGATGCCATAATTGTTACGATGGTTTACCGTCACCAATGGCTGTCTTCCATGACTTCTCCCCCTTTTCTACAGCCTCGAGATTACCTGTGAAACTTCTGCATTCAATGTGAAGTCTATTCACTCGACCCAGCACCTGCACTACTGGTCCTCACGCCTGGCGACTTTCTCCCTATCCAATGCGTGGGCGCACCAATGCGCTTGAGATAATGCGCACCGGCAAGTAAGTTTCCCAACCGGTAGCCATGAGAACCAACTCAGTATTATTTTTTGCCCCATTAACTAGGGCATTCGTGCCTCAAAACTCACTCATATTACACCAATGTTATCCTATACAGGGTCCCTGACTCAGAGCCCTGATAAAGGCGACCTGTACATCCACCTTTGACCGCCGAAACGTGACGATTACAGGGAACAGTGATCTACCTGTACTACTGTCAGGATCCTCTGCCAAACCTCCTGGTTCGAAGACTCTCCCCTCCCCCTCCTCCTCACCTGATGTCCCAGTGTCCGATGTTTGGATCTGTTTCTTCTGCCACAGAGCCTTTTTTTTGTGAGTGGATAGGGTCTACCTCGGAAGGAAGCCACCCTGACCGAGGATTTGGAGGTCTAAGAGGGGGGCCCCTCTTCCGAAGTAAACGGAAAGGGGAAAAAAGCCAGTCGGCATAAAAAAAACCCGCTCTGGGCAATGTTGGTCAAGGTGTCCGGAGGGTAACAAACAACTGTTCCAGAATACGGAGCACAGGCTGAAGGCACTAGAAGAAGGTGGGTAGCACTAGAATAACAGAGAAAGGAGAAGAAGAGGAAGCCAGCCGGTACGGAGGAGAAAAGGGAGGAAAACGGTAAACAACTAAGATAGAAGAAGAGGAGAAAGGATAACACCTGGCGGGGGGGGGGAGGCAGAGCAGGCAAAGAAGCCGGCCGGTAACCAGAGAGTAGAGGGCAGAGAGAACGAAGCAAAGGCACAGCGAAGCGGAGAGAAAACTCAAGCAGCGTCTCACCCGAAGCCTGACGCGATAGGGTTGCAACGCACAGGCTTCCGGGTGAGACGCACAGAAAAGGCTTGCCACGGCAGAGCGTCCTGAGAGGGTAGACCGTCACTGGGAGAAATGCAGAAGGTGTGACGGAACAATCAATGGCCGCTCAAGCGCCACCTGTTCCATAAACGTCAAAGACTACGGCCGGTTGGAACTTTCACTACCAACTAGCATTTAATCACGTTCACGTTGGCAACTGATCAGATATCTTGCATCGAAAGACCCTGCAGGAACTAATGTACCAAAGAAGGGGGTTTCATGATGCAATGAATTATTTCACTAAATTGCACATGCTTGTATATTTTGTTTTTGTTATTGAACTCAATTTTAAGTATTATTTGTTTTGAGCTGTTTGTTTATGTTGTAAATAGATGAAACTTGTCTGTATTACCTGTTTATAACTTGTCTAAAAATCTGCTGATGTCTTTTACTTTTTAAAATACATTTCTTATCAACTTTTGGTTTAAATGTTGTATTGTTTTGTTGAATTGTTTAGAACCAACCTCCTGAGTGGGTGGTAAAGATTGATTGAACTGCTGATTCATTTTTGGGATTGCTAAAAAATTAAGCAACTCACTTCTGTTCCAAATAGCCCAAGATATTAGGCCAAAGAATTGTTTTGTCCTGCTTTTCTTGAATCTCTGTGGTTATAGCTACAACAGCGAGGGTACTCCTCTAGTTTTTATAGGAAGTGAGGGAGCAGTCTGAAACTCTGCAGCCCTTTGTCTTTCACCTTGCCTAAAGGAACACATTCTCAGTCGGGGGCTGGCTATCCTGATTGGACAGCCAGACTGCCCCTTGCTGTAAAATGCAGGGAGAGAATGCAGAGGTTGTGCTGTAGATCCTGATAAATACTCTGAACCTGGAAGCTGCAGACAAGTCGACCACTGAAGCTGAAACCGACGAGGAAGATGAAGAAACAATGGTTGTAGTGATTTCCAGTGACCGGAGAGCCTGCTGTTACCCTTCCTTCCAATCGACCTGGATATCCCGAAAAGGACAACCCCGACCCAGAGCATGGTGAGATCTATCATACTCAAGAAGACCTGTACTTTGAGCCATCCCACATTGTGCTGCAACCTTGCAGATATATGATAGGTTATTTATAACACGCTTAATACTCAGAGGTTTCTAAGCGTGGACCCAGGATCAAACCTGTGTTGCTCCATGTCGTCTTGCTTCCAAGGCGAGCACGTTGCCCCTGAGCTATCCTCCAGAGACAGGACTGCAATACCCCAATACCCTGAGACCTCAAGCCATTGTGCAGTGCACAGTTTTCCGAATTCCGAATCTTGCTGAAACCTTTGTGGCATCCTGCTGGACCGCCAGAGACAGACATGAATCGAGTCCAAAATGTCCCCTCACTAGAGTGCTGGACCTTGCAATTCACGGGAATCCGATCAGCGATATTCAGTCTTCTTCTGGCTCCTGAAAAGGGTGCCAAAATCCCAGAGCTGCATTCAGCCACGAAGAAACTCTTACCTAGAGCCTTCACCATTGATCTCTGCTGCAGATGCCCTTCCAGTGTCCTTTCTTTAGTCTTCATGACAAGGAATTCAGCGACTGGATTTTTGACTGCAGATCCTGAAGTCAACCCTGTTGCAACCATTTCTTCTGCGCTGAGTAGACCATGCAAAGAACCTCTTACCTAAAGCCTTCCCGGTGATCCCTGCTGCAAAAGTCCTTTCAGTGTCCTGTCTTCAATCTTCATGATAAAGGAATTAATTGACCGGGTTTTTGGCTGCAGATCCTGAAGTCTCCCTCTCTGCATCCTCTCCTTCTGTGCTGAGTAGACCATGCAAATAACCTCTTTCCCATAGCCTTCCCGGTGATCCCTGCTGCAAAAGTCCTTTCAGTGTCCAGTCTTCAATCCTCATGACAAAGGAAGGTGCTAAGGTACTGTGTTGGCTGGGGTATTTACTTTACTTACATTAAGCCTATGTGATTTCTGTAAAGCTCTGGGGTTTTCTTTTGATTGGCAGTCCTCTCATCCAGTTCACACAGGCCCACCGCTAGAATACTCCTAGGTTGTCTTTTTAGAAGCCCCTGGACCCTAACACACTTTAAAGTGAACTACTTACTTGTTGAACAGTCTTCCACGAACTCTGACTTTTGTCTGCAACAGAACCCTATCGCACCCTGCCTACAGCTGGCTCCTAGACTACTGGGGTCCCTCTTCTGTCCCTGAGTGAACTCATGCAATAGAATAGGGAAAGGCTGGATAAGTAAAGGATTCTGTCTTGAAAAGTAAAGCAAGTGTTTAAAAGTACTTGGGAAAGAGTTGGTTGGTAACCGTCGCGCTGAGACTGGACAGTTACAAAAGTTCTTATTTATCATGAATGTGCTTTGTACCATTCTGAAGTGTATATGTGAGGGTAATATACTCACCTGTGAATTGGTTGTGCATCTTTCCCAAAAGTAATGCTGTTGGCTTCACTAACTTTTTCTTTCAGAGAATAGATGTATAAGTTCCCCATCTGGGTCTTGCTTCCCCTAACTTTCTGTATAGTCTGTTTAGAATAAGTCTGCCTTAGGTTTTACGTACATAGAATATCATTGAGCAGAGGCATTGCTGGGCGGAGCTGAGGGGGCTATAGCCCCGGATCTTTTGGTTGTAGCCCTGGATAGAAGCTCCGGAACTACAACCAAAAGGCTATAGCTAGCCCTGAATCCCGCCAGTCCCAACATTAGCTTAGCCCCTGATCTTTTCCAGACCTAGCAACACCCCTATCATTGAGCCATTCATAAAGTGTAACATTGGGCTTTGCTTTCCCTGGTCTGTTTTATACAGCTGCTAAAGGAGAAATTACTTATTGTAATGTTTTTTCTATGAATTCTTCTCCGGCAGATTCCTCATCTGTTAGATATTCCTTCCAGCTCTGCTGCTTTGGAAAACGTTCGACAGGGGCGTAGTAGACCTCGACTCGAGCATCGATCGCCTTGCTCGGCACTCGTTAGGCGTTCCGGACATGACATCAGGCGTTGTATATAAACTCTGTCACTACGTCCCGTACCTCAGTTTCCCTTTTTTTCCCGAGCCACACGCTGCATAGGAAAACAGAGAGATAACAACAGGCTAATAAGCTCATAGAAATTAATAACCATACACCTCAGAGGGAGGATAGAAATATGTAAAGACACCACAGATTGGAGCGTCAGGAAACAATAAAAAAAAAATAAAGCACATTGCAAGAAGACAGAAAACGGTGATCAAGGACCATCACCAAGTAATCGACTTTCTGAGAGGGAATGGATGGGAGGGGAGATGAGAAATCTGTGGGAGAAGAATCCACAGAAAGAACATTACAGTAAGTCATTTCTCCTTCAATGGATTGCTTTTCTCACGCAGATTTCTAATCTGATAGACTCCCAAAGCAGTAGATGGAGGGGGCGGGCAGAAAGTTAGACCAGAACATTTTGCAACACTGCCCTGCCAAAACGCGCATTGGCCATGCAAGCAACATCCAAACTGCAGTGCTTAGTGAAAGTATGGAGGGATGAACATGTTGCTGTGTGACAAATATCCCTAACAGGGACTCCACTTTGCAATGTGGTTGATGCAGAGACCCCCTAGTTGAGTGAGCCCTGATGGCAATGTTTTGCCTGCAGACTGGTAGCATTCCCCTATACAGAAGATGATCCAGCGGGAACAAAGTTTGTTAAATTATAGACAGGCCCTTGCAGGCTAAGGAAAAGGCCACAAAGAGTTGATCAGCTCTTCTGAACTGGACTGTACTCACAATATCAAAACCTAGGGCATTTTAGGGACAGGTAGGTAGAAGGGTGTGGTGGAGGGTAGATAACCGGGAGATCAATGGATTGTGACAAGTGAAACATCTTTAAGAAGAAAACCAAGTCTCACCATAAGCAAGACTTTCTCCTGGAAGAAATGTAGAAAAGGTGGCTTGCGTCATAAAGCCTGCAGTTCAGTTACCCGCCTGGGGGATGTAATAGCCACTAGAAAGGCTGTTTTAAAATATAAAAGCCTCAAAGAACAAGACAGACTCAGCTCAAAAGGAGCCGCCATGAGATAAGTTAACACCAGATTCATATCCCAATCGGGGACAATAAAGGGAGTTGGCAGAAACCTATTTACAAGGCCCTTCAAGAATTGTGCTATCACCGGGATCGTGAAATAGGAACCTTGATCTGGGGATTTTTTTAAACACAGCCAACACTGCCAAATATCATTTACCTGTGGTTACATGAAGGCCTGCTGAGGCCAGTGACAGAAGGAACTCCATCATTATAGCGGTGGGGCAAGAGATGTGGTCAATCATGCGTTCCATGCACCACGCCTCAAATCTTCTCCACCAGCACGCATACAATGATCTTGTAGATGGCCTGTGTGCTGCCAGCAACACCTCCAGAACCTCCTTAGAGAAGTCCCAGTCACCATAGCTTATCCTCTCAAGAGACACGCATGTAGGCTGAGAGACTCTGGGTTCAGGTGGTGCATCCGACCTTCCGACTGGGTCAGTAGATCCGGCCGCTGAGGCAACTGGAGAGGTGGGCAGATGGCTAGATAAAGAAGATACGAATACCAGGTCCTCCTCGCCCAGTCCGGCGCAATCAGGATTATGGATGCTCAGAACCTCTTAAGCCTCCTGAGAACCCAAGGAATGACGGGAATCGGAGGGAAGGCGTAGTGGGGAGGGGAGGTCCAATTCACCAGAAACGCATCCCATAGCGCACCGTTTGTTGGGAATTCCCTTGAGGAAAACTGCTTTCACGTCCTGTTGGACTCTGTGGCAAACAAGTCCACTGATGGGGTACCCCAGCGAGAGAAGACCACCTCTAGGACTTCCTGCCACACTTCCTACTCCTGCCAGACTATGCTCAACCTGCTTAGAGCATCCGACAAACTGTTCTCTGTCCCTGCCAGGTGAACTGCAGAGAATGAGATCCGGTTCTCTAAAATCCAGAACCACAGCTGTATCGCCTCTTTGCAGAGGGGGAGAGAGTGCACGCCACCTTGCTTGTTGAGGTACTGCATCGCTACTGTGTTGTCCGTCATAATCAGGACATGCTTCCCCTCCAGAGATGGAGCAAATGCCCTCAGGTCTAACCTGATGGCTCACAATTCAAGCCTGTTGATGTGACATCTGGCTTCTGTCACTGACCAAAGGCCATTCACCCGCAAGTCCTCGCAGTGAGCGCCCCAACCCTTCAGAGATGCATCCATGACACTCGGGTCTGGGGTCATGGAGGCTAGAAGGGTTCCCCTGCCATGAGATTCCTGTGGTCTGCCTACCAGGCAAGGTTTTTGACCACAGGTGTGGATACTTTGAGGGGATCCGAGTGAGCTCTGGGTGCTGTGACCACTGTCCCCTCAGGAGCCACTGTAGGGTTCTCATGAGCAGCCTGGCCTCTGGCACTAGAAGATACAGGAGGCCATGGCACCTAAGAGGCAGAGGAAGGAACCCGCTGGTAAAGTGGTGTGGTTCCAGAACAAGTCGACAATCTGTGCCAAGCTGCTGACTGCCTCTTCGGGAGAGAAGGCCTTCCCTACTCAAGTGTCTAGGACTGCTCTGATGAACTGGAGCCTTTGGACAGGTGTCACCTGAGACTTCTAAAAGTTCAGGGAGAAGCATGTGCAGTAGCAGACAGGTGTCCTCCAGATGAGACAAGGTCTGGTCCGATGATTTCCCCCGGATCAGCGAGTCGTCGAGGTATGGGAATACGTGGACCCCCGATCTCCTAAGCCGTGACTACCATCATAAGGTTGGTGAAGACCTTTGGGGTCGAGGTCAGACCAAAGCGGAGCACTTTCAATTGATAGTGCTTGTCCCCTATGATGAACCTCAGGAACTTCCTGTGCTTTCAATGTATTGGCACATGGAAATAAGCGTCCTGTAGATCTATTGATGCCAGCCTGTCCTGTAGTTCGAGAGCATGGAGAATTTCTCTAAACATCACCATTCTAATTTTGTCTTTCCTCAGGAACTTGTTTAATGCCCTCAGGTCCAGAATGGGATGGAGACCTCCTCCCTTCTTGAGTACCAGGAAATACCGGGATACCAACCCGATCCCCACTGCTTGGGGGGTACCTCTTCCATAGCACCCTTCAACAACAGGGCTTGCAATTCTTCCTGGAACTCCTGTCCCGGTTGGATCGGAGGTGGTGGAGATCTGTCTGTAGTTTTCTTAAGAAGGGCAGACAATAACCACACCAAACGAGCTGTAAAGCCCAGGCATCGGTAGTAATTTCCTCCTACTGAGGCCAGTGCTCTGTCAACCGTCCGCCAACCGGTAAGTTGTGGGAGGGGAAATCAAAGCGGCTTAGGAGGCTGGGTCAGCCCAGCCACTGTCACTGCTTGCTGGGCCTTTGAAGCCCCTCTGCCCCTTACGGAGCACAAGAAACGCTTCTGCCCTTGCCTGGCTGCTGGGAGCTGTGCTTTCCTGCCATAAGGCACATAATGCCTGTAGCCTCCGCCCCTGGAGGCACAGCCGAAGGCAGGCTTAGCAGCGATTTTGGATTCCTTTAATTTTTCTATGGAATCGTCAGCCTTTTGGCCGAATAGGAACTCACCCTCGAAGGGCATGTCCAACAATTTTGCCTTGACATTTGGCAAAAAGCCAGACGTTTTTAGGTATGACTGTCTCTAAATGTCTGAATGACAGTATGACTGTCACCTCAGCATTAATGCTGACGCCATAGATCGGCCCACACAGTCGGCAATGTCCAGGCCCGTATGCAGCGACTGCCTAGCCACCTCTTTACCATCCTTCACCAGCTGAAGGAAGCCCACGCACATTCACCTTCAGCGACATACTGCACAGCATTCTCCACTGCTGTCCATAGACTAAATTAATATTTACGGAAGCCACCTGTCACATTGGTTACTTTAAGGACCATACTGCCCAAAGTAAATGCCTTTTTGACAAGGGCGTTGACCTTCTTCGTTTCCCTGTCGGGTGGCAGAGTGGAAGTGGAAGGAGCTGGTCTGGAGGAGACTGTAGCAGCCTACATGACAAGCCCTTCCGGGGAAGGGTGTGAGGAGAGGAATGAAGGGCCTCCTCTATCCGGCCTGTATTTTCCAGACATAGTGGGACTAACCAGGGAAATTGTACAAGGATGCTGCCACAGAGTGGTCAGAGAGTCAGCAATTGTGGGGTTTAGAGGCATATTGCGCTCAGTTACCGGACCTTCGTCCAAAATATCGGTAAGGGCATACCCCAGCACTGGCGTTGCTGAGGAGTGCAATCCTAAAGTTTCAATTACCCTTTCTAATAGAGCCCTGAACTTGGTGTAATTATGGGTGTAGGGCTGGCTTTGTTGTAAGTCTAGGTCTGGTGAAGTATCCACACCACTAGCCTCATGAAGGCCTCAGCAAGTTGCAACAACTGGCCATGGTACTTGAAATAATCAAAGCCACTGGTGCCCACATAGGCTGGGTCGACATCCCCTTCATCTCCTGTGTCATCGGTGGCAAAAAAACTCGACATGGTGCTGAAAAATTCAGACCGGGATTGAGGGGTGTAAGTTTTGTCTGCAGCTGTTGGTGCCAATAATGTTGCTGTCGACGTCGACCAGACCTGAGATGTCAAAGCCTCGGCAGGTGTGGCAGCACGGGAGGTACCCAGCATTGATACCCAAGAAACTTCCTTCGATGTCACAGGGCGTGTGACTCCTGGCAGTGCAGCTCTTCCTCTTTTCGGTCTTGGTGAACAGACAACCCTGTACACCTGGGGGTATGTTTGTGGGCACCTGTGTGTGGTCCACAGAGCAGGGTATGGGCTGGTGGCAGCTCCATGCTGAATTTGACAGGTGCTCTGAGTATCCTCCATTTTGGGATACCCAGGCCCTGCCATTGGAATCAGTTGATTCCTGATAGGAGACAAGATAGCTCTGTGGCCTCTTGCTTTCTATTGCTAGCTTGTTTTCCCAAAGTCCTGGGAAGCCCCGACTCTGTCCCTTCCTCTGACTGGCTGTTGGGTGGAAGTTCCATATATGGTATTGTGGGGAAGTCCAGGCCAGTCTGGCTGGAGCCTTCCCGATGACTGTATGTTGTGGGTACACCCTTGGGGTGGGACCTGGGTGAATGGAGTGTGTGACCAATATACATTTCATGTTATGGGTGTCTGGTTTCTGGTGTGTGAAACAATGAAGGAGACAGCCCTGGCCGAAACTGGTATGAATGAAGCGTGGAGTGCTGAATAGCTGGGTGCTTGTCTCAATCCACATTCCTTGTTTTGAGTGTTTGGATGGAGAAGAATGGTCTGAATGCACTGTGAGCCTGATTGGCTGTCTGCCTGCTGAATGCCCTTCTGAATGATTGGCTGCCTGGGCCTGGCTCAGCAGTTTGAATGAGAGACAGAACAGTATATCTGGCGACCTCTCACTTACTGGAATTGTTCAGAAGCTGAAGTCGAAATTTGATGCTTACCTTGAAGCCCAGCTAGAAGAAGAAGGCTTTTCTACTGCTTTCCTTTGACGCAATCCGAAAGCTGTTGTGCCTCCAAGAACTGATCCAAGAGAGGACATGGCTAGGAGACCTCTTCCCGAACTTCACCAAGGCTCCTTGGAAGTCAGTCCTCGAAAAGGCTGCCGACCGGAGACGGGGACCACCGAGGATACTGAGGCGAAGCGCCACGACATCGAGGCCATTGATGACCGCCACCGTCGACCGAGGTTCAGAGGAACCCTGTAACCTCATCGACCGGAGCCGCAACGCTCCATTGCCTAAGACACTTTGGAATCAAGGACATCGACTGCTTTGTCCCACCTGAGAAAATCAAGGTCGCTGATGAACTGGTGAGAATACACCGGTGGGTTTCCCGCCACCCGAAGTCCACAAAGACGCCGGCGAAGATCCGAAAGCCAGCGGTTGTCGAGTTCCGTTCGCCAACGCCAAACTCTTAATGACCCTACGCCCTTGCTGGGCCTACGTTCTTCATTCATTAACAAGCTCCACAAGGACCAAAGCTGCAGCCTCGACAACATTGTTCATCCTTTTCTTCGAGGGATCTCGACGATCCATGGCTCCTGCCTTAAAGGGAGTTCACTCAAGAAGGATCCGGCGCTGACCTGTCAAACTCTGCTAAACCAGGTACATTGGGCATCATTATAAGTCCGGTAACAACGGTACTGGTAAGCTACCGGCACCGTAGTTACTGGGCCAGCATACTCCGAATTCTGAGAGTGGGTGCCTTGCAGCCTGCTGGTCTGAGATGAATGGCACCGCTCGCAGACCTTGACGATAGCACCAGTACCATTCATGAATGTTGCCGGTGCTACTGTCCTTCCCATTCCCATTGAGTCCAATGCGACTGACCAGGAATTGGGAGCCATTTTTACGGCGCCCGGCAATGGAGAATTACCGGGAACGCCGGGGCTGTAATGTGTCAGAAAAAAAATGATTCTGGCAGCAGCCATGCTGTTTTTACCGGCACAGCTACCGCTGGACTCATAATGTGGCCCATTGGGGTGGTAGAACATTTTAAGAAGGGAACAAGACTCTGCTAAACAATGTATGGACTGGGCTTGTCAGTATACTTTATTTACAGGTTGCCCAGGTGGGGGATCCTCAGACAGAACGGTGTCCAGTGGTAGGGGCCAGTATTCTGCCAATTGTTTAACCAACCTGTTTTCCTCCTATGTGTAGTGTTGGTTCACATTGTATTAGACTTGTATGTCATTTACAACTGCCAGCAGTTGGTGCATTTTAATGGAGGCAAGAGTCAACTCTGGTACCACATAGATATTGTACATATTTATCATTATAGTATTGTCTGAGCACAAAGTGTGTTATTGTGTGTGTACACAATAACACACTTCTGAGCCTTATTTATATGAACTGTGTTATCACTAACATAGTGTGTGAACATTCCTTTGTGGAGGCTTGGGGACTACACTGTACTTAAGAACCAGCCCGCATCACCTCCTGAGAGCTTAAGCCTTGATTGCTCGTCCACTGCTACCTTATAGTGAAACTTGGCTGGGGTGCTCTGTGCTTCTAGTCTGCCATATAGAGGGCAGGAGTACAGATAACCCCCCCTCCAGTCTTTACAATAGCTCCTTTAAAAAGTATGTAGGTTTTACTTAAATTGAGTTAGCTGTGTGCATGCCTGAAATAAGTTAAAGAGTTATTGCTTACCTCAGTCCGTGTTCCACTGATCTGAAAAACAAGTGGAATTGTATATTACAACATTAGGTTTTACCTGCCTAGAATAGCTGTGTGCCATTCGTGAAAAGTGTCCTTCAGGTGTAGCTGACCTTGGTCTGCCTGGTGTATCCTAAATTAGTGTAAAGATTTCTTGCTTATCTTAGACTGTGCTCCACTGAGCTGAAAAGCAACTGTAATTGTATATTACACCAAAAGGTCTTACTCACCTAGTATAACTGTGTGTTATCATAAATGCAGTTGTTATTAAAGAGGGCTTATTCTAAAGTGCATGTGCTTTCAAAAAACAACTCTGCGTTGCCCAGTGTGAATCTACAATATCTGAGAAGGTTCCTGAGCGTGAAGTACAGAGACTTGTTTCTCAGATTTTAGCTGAATATATTACACACTAAGGTTACCTTATGCAGATATGTGGTGGATTTAGGAAATGATAAATGCAGACTGTGTAAGACCCAAGCAGAAACCTTAAACCACCTGATTTTGTTCTGCCCAGAGTTGAAACTGCATAGGACATCGTATTTCTATAATCAAATGTTTAAAAAATGTAGAACTGATGCTGAGGCATGGTGGGAGACCTTATATAGCAGCATAATGCTGGTCTGATTTGTGTTTTGGTAAAGTTTTTTGAGATGGTATTTCTAAAAAAATTCCAAAAAAAGAACTGGAATGACTTAAACGACCGGCAGTGAGTCATCAATGATGTGTGCTTTGAGTATCTGGTAGATCGTAGCGATTACATGTTCTGATGGCTCAAACCTCTTTGATTCTTTTGCTGCCTCGCTGCACCCATTCCTCATGCCCACTTATACTATTTACCTTTTGATTTTGCTTGGGTTTACTGATTAGTTGTTGAATTGTTGATTTTTCTGATTGTGCTGATTGTGATTTTACTGTAAATGATAGTGACTGATTGGCAAAAGTTTATAATTAACTAGATGCCTTAATAATTAAAAAAACAAATAATAATAAATGTAGTTATAGGTATATGCTGTTCCTTGAATCTGTGTTCCACTATTCAGAAAAGTATCCTGGTAACAGGGTTGGTCGATTATGTGATTTCCTTGCTGGGTGTCACTGTATAACTGACATGGTCTACTACCCTTGTATTACAGAAAGTAATCTAAAAGTGACTAATTCTTTTTACTCCCCATGAATAGGTGTGTGCTATACTAAATGTGTATGATAAGGTCTGACTTCACTAGAATTACTGTTAGGTATTCTGAAGAAGGTTTTATGCTTTGGTCTATGTACCTTCAAGCATTGTGGTTTGCTTTTATAAATGTGTTTGTGACTCTATGGCCAGTACTTACCCCAAGACTTAACTTGGTCTACTTGTATTTATAATAAACCTTTATTTTTTATAATACTTCTGGTTTTGTTTCTATTGAATCCTTGGTATACTACAGGTTCTATGTACTTTCCTACAACCCTCTCTCCCACCCAAGACATGCCTGGCTGCTCTGTCTATGCTACCATATACTCAGGTGGTACAGCCTTATACTGAGTGGAGTCTGTTACTTTCTCAGTTGAATTGTTTTAGTAAGCCCTTAGTTGGACTTCAGAAAAACGGTCCTAACTGCCTTTAAACTTCATTAGGCCCTTGATTGGATCCTGGATTTAATGTGTATTCCTCTTGGAATACAAGACACATTCTCTAAATAGGTTAATTATTGTATTTTTATATTTTGTATTTTATTGAATTTTTATACCGCTTGACGTCTAAGCGCTGACAAGAGTAAATAATGGTACAACAAAAATGAACGTGTCAAAGAAACAAAACCAACAGGTCAGTGAGAGAGAAGATCAGTTTTAAGACAGGACTAAAAAAGGGGAAAAGAGGATATGGAATGTAGAGAGAGGGGAAGAGAGTTCCAATTTGTGTGCATAAGCAGAGCAAAGGAGCGGTCACGGGTTGACACACAGGGAGGAACGGGGACAGTTAAGAGAAAAAGTATTGGAAACAGAGCGAAAGGGATGGCAAGTAGAAAGAGATTAAGAAAGAAAGCTATGGAAGGACAAGGCCATAGAGACTCTTAAAAACAATACAAAATAAGCAAAAGAGTAGAGTTTCAAAGGAAAGCCAGTGTAGAGAGTGCAGAGTGGAAGTGCTAGAGTAACTGGGGGAAAGAGTGCAGATTACCAGGATTGATGAATGATAGAATGAACAAAAAGGAGCAAGGTGAGATGCCAGAAGACAAACGAGAAGAGAGAAGCAATATAATAGTCTGGTGCAAACTAGAGAGGAGAGGAGTTTGGTAGAGGAGAAAGTAAGGAAGCAACAATCTTTTCAGATATTTAACAGCTGGTAGCAGCATGAAAGGGAAATAGAAGAGATATGAGAGGAGAAGGAAAATAAAGAATCAAGAATGACACCAAGATTACGGGCCGATGGAGAGATGTAATGGGTAGAGGGGAAAAGGAGACTGAGGGAGTTTAAAGGGAATGGTAGAAGCATGGAAGAAAAGAACTTCCATTTTCGAGAGATTAGGGTGCAGATAATGGGAAGACATGCATGACCAAATAGCAAGAACATAGGCAGACAATGAAGAGTGAATAGAGCCAGTAACAGAGGTGAAGGATACAAACATTTGCTAGTCATCTACCTAGAGGTGATAACAAAAAGGAAAAGATTATAGAATGGAGAGGAGAGGCAACGAGAGAAAAAAGAAGAGGACCAAGGACTGAGCCTTGAGGGACACCGTGTGAGAGGGGCGAAATGAAGGGGACCAGCCCAGAAAACAGAGAATGTCAGTCTTGAGAGGTAAGAATGAAACCAGTTGAGAGCAGAGTCACGAAAGCCAAGTTCAGCAAGAGAAGAGAGAACAATAGCTTGGTCAGACGTGTAAAACGTGGCTGAGAGATGTAGAAGCACAAGAAGAGAGAAAAGTTTGTCATAGCGAGAAGTGAGAAGTGTGTTGAAAAACAGACAAGAGAGCAGTTTATGTGGAGAGTCATAGCATAAAACCATACTGGAAGGGAGTTAAGTGAGAGTGCAGGTTAATAAAAGAGGAAACTTGGGAATAACCAATATGCTGTAGACATGCAATGTCTCCAGACCAGACATGCCCATCAGTCCAAAGGTGTGGGGTCCCACTCTGTACCATAGCAAATGTGGCTTGCATGTCAACACACGTTGTAGAAATATACCTGACGGAATGTGCTATGTCCTCTACAGGCACTCACGCATCACCAGAGGCATCGGAGGAGGATGAGGGGGCAGGCCCATCTGGAAGTGGTGCCTCCAGGCCCTCAAGGGCAGCCACCACCACCACCCTACAAAGGTGTATGGACTGCTGTGAAACACCTCAGCCCAGCAAGGCCAAGCCCGCAGGTATCACCGCAGGCCTCACAGCAACAACACAGGCCACTAAGAGCACCTCCCGGCCCACTGAAACAACTCCTGCAGCTGCAGTGTCCCACACAGAGGCCACATCTTCCGGCAGGCCCACTGTTGAGTCACGTGGGGACATCAGCCCAGTGTCCACTGGCATAACGGGGGTCCCCGCAGCCCCTGCGGTGCAGTGGGCCCCACTAGCACATGTCCTTCAGGGGACCCCACTTGGAGGAAAAAAAATATTTTTTCAAAACTTTTTTTTTTAAAATGTTTCTTTTTGAATTCACTCTGCATTCATAAAGACATTATTTCGGTAATAATTTCTTTATGAAGACAGAGTGGCTACAAAAAGAAACTTTCTTTTTGAAGTCTGAGGGCTCTCCCTACCCGATGACGGGGAAGACCGCAGGCTGGAGGCCTCCATGTCATGGGGTGGGAGGATCCCTATGACTTCAAAAAGAAATAGTTTATTTTTGAAGTCACTCTGCCTTCATAAAGAAATGATTTCCGTTATGGTTCGGTCCTTAACGGAAATAATTTCTTTATGAAGTCAGAGTGACTTCAAAAAGAAACAATTTCTTTTTGAAGAAATAGGGCTCCCCTCAACCCCATGGCATGTGGGTGTGTCAGTGTATGGTGAAGGGTTTACACTTAAATGTGTAGGTGGCTGCCTGTGTGAGTTTATGGTGAAAGGGTCACCAAATGTATGGGTGGCTGGGTGTGCGTTTGTGCCTGTATGGTAAAAGGGTGCACACTTAAATATATAAGTGGCTGCCTGTGTTTGAGTATGGTGAAAGGGTGCACACTATGGGCGGGTGTGTGGGTGTGTGTTCCTCTATGGTGAAAGGGTGCACACTTAAATGTACGGATGGCTGGGGGTGTGAGTGTGTATATGGTGAATTGTGCTTGGGTTCAGGGGCGTAACAAAACCTACATTTCGCGGGGGTGTAATCCTTCAAATGTTGGGAGAGGCGCTAACTTCACGGATGATGGGGGAGGGGTAAACCTATTTGTGTGCGGACACCTAACTTCTTTACGCATTTTAATGAGACTATTCGAGTGCAGCTTCAATGATACAAGCAGTTAAGACTCTCCTTTAAGTCTAAAAGCACCCACTTATGGACTACTGTGAGAATGAGCGGTCTCCTGTTCCCTCTCTACCCTTCCAATCACTTCCCTGGCATGCAAGTACTAAACCCACATCACAATTTCAATTGCCCAAAAAATGTGGCATTTGATTGCAGGTACTAACAGTGAAATGCTTTATGTTATTAATTGCTGGTCCCTTGTTAATAGTGAAACCCAGGTGCCGTTTAACTTATGTGTCTTGTTCTGTCCGGCAACTGCTCTGAAAGTCAGCCAGGTTGAGTCAACATAGCCCAAAATTTCAGGGGGTGAGTGCTGAAGCCCAGTCAACTCAATGGTGTTACGCCACTAGTTGTGTTTAATGCCTTGATTACTAGTTGATAATCGCCATTACGCCAAGCCCTATTCTTCCTCGTCCCTGTACTTGTGTATGAGGCACTCTGCCTCATACAAAAGTACTGGGATGAGGTAGAGGTACATGCCTGACTTAGCTACTTGTAATCTTCATTACTCATAGTCCCACTCTTCCTCATCCCAGTACTTATCTATGAGGCAAGGAGCATTATACGTAAAATCTGGGACAAGGAAGAGGGTAGGTAATTCTGGGCCAAGGAGCTGATTGTGGAGGTTAGGGTAGGGGGTGGCATCGAGAGGGGATTTGTGGGGGGCTGGATTGTGCGATAAATCACAATGGTTGTCTATGTCTAGGCTAAGCAGGCATTATAAGTGGTATTAGTGGCTAGAGAGGCATTTTGGTGAAGCCATTCTACTCATTTCTCAGTTTGGTATGATTGTTTTTTAACTGCGCATTTCTGACAAAGCAGTCCTGCTAAGGCCTCCCATTGCACTGGGTTCTGTATCTGTACCCATACAGTCCCCCACTCTTCCTCTGCACTTATTAGATATACCCTATCTGACTAATCTTGCACATGTTACTTGCTGGCTGCACTACCACTTTTTCATTGCCTGTATTTATTCATTTATTTAACTTATTCTTTTCTCTCCTCTGTTCTGCGCTTTCCCCCTTTTCCCTTCTCCATGCACTTGCGCGTTCTAAATGTCACTAGGCCTAGTAAGATTGTTGTTTTTATTTTTTGTTCTCCCTTGTTCCCCTCCCTTTGCTTGGTCACGCTCTGAAACACTTGTGTACGATAGCGATATAAATAGAATATCATATCATATCATATCTTACAGGGTTAGGAGCAGTATTGTCACAAATATGCGATGGATTAGAACACCCCATCCTATTCACTAGCCGTAAACTCCTCCCACGTGAGAAAGTTCACACTTGTTACCGATCACTCACCTTTGGTACGGATAAGTCAATGAAAGGACTCGAACCCTCGAGTCATGGTATCAGGTAATATTATCATAAAAAGTGAAATAATGTCGCCATACATATAGTTGCTGGAAAACGGCATAGGCATCATTATTTATGGGGACATTTTATGCGGTAAATGGGAGCGGGGGGTTGTGGGTGTCCCACGCAGGTTCCATGGCGTAATATTGCAGCAAAAAAAGTCGCCATTCTTGCATGGCGACATTTTTTCAGGGATATTAGCACATGGAACTTGAGTCATGCGATGGTTCTTAGACCTGCAACCCTACTGTTCCCTACTGTGGAACACCGAAAAGGAAAGGAAGAGGGGAATGTCGATTTCCTATCCCGGTTTCCCTGTGAAACAGATGCGGCTACATCGCATAGGGAAAGGGTATGTGAGAAACCAAAGGGTGTCTCACCTGCTAGTCCCTGGGGATCTCTGTCTCAGGTGGCCAGAGCCACGGCTACTGCCTTTGGATCCAGACCCTGGGGGTGGACCAGTGCGGGAGGATCACCTGGGAGAGGGATCTTCGGGGAGTGGAGGTGGGACAGCCGATGGTGACACGCGGTATTCCTCCCTTTCCTGCACCCATGATCCCTCCTATTTCATAGGATTCTCTGATGTCCCAACTCCCCCCCTTTTTACATAAACACTGGGCCATGGAAGAGGGTGACTGAGTAAAACAATGCTAACTCTTACATATCGCATTGGACATGTCCCGCTAATTGGGTCAGACAAAGACAGGCACTTGACTCTAAGTGCATACCTTTGATACCAATTAGCTCTACTCACACAAATAAAAGGTGGAACTTAGAGACACATTCAGAACAAGGTGTAACACTAGTAAGAGCAGATTTTCTGGGGCGAAGGTAAACCTACTGAAGCAGGGCAATGGACCGAGGGACGTGAGCCACGGGTGGCGAACCCCAGAAGTTCCCTGCAGGAGGTCATTGCCTCCAAAAGGACGCAAAAGACACGTGGAGAAGGCCAAAGTCAAAACAAGAAGGCTGCATCGTGTTTCACGGATGCCAGTGACCCTCCTGGGTGAATGGCAGAGTTTGGAGAGGCGAAGCCAAGCCTGTAACTAACCTTGGCTCGTAAACTGGAAGACAGTGAAGACAAGGAAGAAACGCACACAGCCCGTGAGTTGACAAGCGACATAAGAGACCAGCGTGTGCTAAGGCTGCACACGTGTGGGTGAGACGTGAAGAAAGGCAGACCTGTGAATGAACCTTGAAGTATCGATAGGTGTAAAGTCAGCGATAGTGAGTAACGGAGTGGTCTGGCGAAAGGAAGTAACCCACTTGAAAGTCTCTGTGAAGGGTGAAAAGTTTATAGTGATACAGTGAATGAACTGTAAAAGTGAGGTGATGCAAATTAACCCAGAGAGAAGAGGAAAGTGAAAAGGTGAACGTTGAACTTTGATGCATAAAACAGTGTACTACCCAGACCAGGAAGCACTGGGTAAATTAACATAAGAGTGTGAGTTGAAAGCTGGAAAGTTGAAGTGTCCCTGCAAAGGTCTGTAGAAAAAGCCACACACAGTCAAAAGCCCTTGACATCAGGAAATGGTCCGAGCCTGACTGAGGGAAACCGCAATTGTAATAAGTTAGGGTAAGGGAACCCCTAAAATAGGTGAATTAAGCTTGGGGAAGGGAACCCCTCCAAGAGTTTTTGTTTTGCTGTGAAAGGTCTGAGCCTGACTAAGGGAGACCGACATGAATCTTTGAGATCTGAGCCCGACTAAGGGAGACCGACGTAAACATTTGCTTTAAGAGGTCTGAGCCCGACGGAAGGAGACCAACGTGAACTTTATGGTGAACTGTGTTTTGTAAATTGGAAAGTAAGACTTTAACGTGGAAGGCCAGGTGGGCCTCGATTTACTTTTTGAACTCCCTTTGTGTTAAGAATCTAAGCCAGAGTGTGTCATTGTGCCTACAGGGACCGCCCTACTCTGTGCTGTACAACGTGGGGAGGAGAGCTGACTCAGCCATCTTTATTCTTTATATTTGACACTGACTTTCCTTTACATACATAGGGCCTCATTACAAGTTTTCTGGTCCGGTAACAATGGTACCGGTAAGCTTGCTGGTTTCGTTGTTACCGGACCGGCAAACTAGGTGTTCTGCTCGCGGGTGCCTACCCGCCCACCAGGTCTGACCTGGCGGGCGTACTGGCACCCGCGAGCAGACACTGCCAGTAGCACCGGCACCATTCTGAATGGTGGCAGTGCTACCGGCCCCCCCCATTCCCATTGAGCCCTATGGGGCTCAAATGGGAAGTAAAAGTTTCTGGCCCCTGGCAATGGGGAAATACAGGGTGTGCCAGGGTTGGAATGGCCCTGTATTTCCGCATTGCAAGAGGCCGGAAAAATTAGCAAATTTGGCGGCAGCCTGCCGATTTTACTGGCAAGGCTACCGCCAAACTTGTAATGAGGCCCATAGTCTCCTTTTCACAATTTTTGTACAAGATATAGGGCAGGCATTAGGTTTTGTTAGTATAGGCCATTTTGATTTGACGGACTCAACTAGGACTGTTTTATTTATTAGTGGATGGTCGAGATTACTCCCGTCTTAGCCATAGGGCAAGGTAGGAGTTTCTCCAACCCCATTGAAACTTCAAATAAAGGTTTTACAAACTTTACCTTTTGTGTCAGTGTCAAACTTGTGATAAAATGCCTTCCTTACAACTGTAATGTCTGGTACATGTGGTTACAGTAGCCAACCCCCGCAGGGCGACCCCATTCAGAAGGAAGGAGTATGTGATTTGATGAAGACAGAAAGTCTGTTCTCGCCACAACTTCCAGGGAGACCTGCCTTTTATCAGGAACCACAGAGTGCTCATTTAAACAGAGAGACACTTTGATCCACAGCAGACAGGAAGATCGGTGGGACTTAGTAGAACATGTTCACCCCTTCAACTTTCCTGTTGCAAAGCACTCTGGTTATGGCCTCACGCATAACAGAAGATTGTTGGTGGGGACCCAGGATTGGTTCATTAAGGTAGGCATAGCCTACCCCAATCACTTGGACCCATTTGGCTTTAAAAGATGGTTGAGCCCCTTGTTTGGCAGATCATCTGAAGACTTTGCAAGGAGTAACACGAAGAACTCATTTGGACCCTGGCTGAAGGTACAGTCTGCCATACAGCTTCAGCCAGTGAAGGAAGGCCAAGATTTCCAAATAGGGAAGCAAGATCCTTCCCCTAAACATCTCCCAGGGAACAGATGGAGATACTGAATCCAGAGGACCCTCCAGCAGCTCTACAACCAGTACCCAGCAAGCATACAATGTACACTGCTAGACTCTGCAAGCAAGCTTCCTACATGGAAAGTGCCAGAGAGTCTCTGAACTAAGCCAAGAACAAGGCCAATGCCTGCAACACTCTCCTCAGCTTGGGCCCTCCACCTTAAAGGACGACACAAGCCCAGTGAAGAAGCTAGGATGAGTTCATCGACAAGCATCAACCAGCATCTACCTTAAAGGACATTTTAGAGCGAGTCGAGCCCCTCGTGTTGCAACCGACTGCACCGCTGACTGTTGTCCCGCTGCAGTTGCTAAGGTCATCCGAGATGCCTCGAACAGAGCGTCAGACCCATCGACCAGCACTGAGACAACAATTCCTGAGCCGCTGTGTAGGCCAGCCTGCAGCCATCCATCCAGCCTCGCTTGCCGAACTGCCTGCTGCCTGATACCTGCAGCTGTCTCCCATCATGAACTCTGCGACAGAAGCTGCAAGGCGCCCTGAAGCCAACACAACACTGTCGAGCACCAAGAACTTCTACAAGCACCAGGCACATTGTGGTTTTGTCACCCTGGTCCTTCTCCGAAGGCGCCTAGTGACGTTTTACAACCCATTGCACCCTTTGTGCTGAAACCAGGTACTTACCACTTACTTTACCAACTACCCTCTTGTCAGTATCCAGAGTGCATGCCCTTTCCTTCTTGAAACTTCCTGTCCTCTGCATTCCTTTACAGGGTGGGTTGTATTTTGTAGTGTGCTAGAACTGCCTGTTGTGATAATAATAAAGTAGATAATTTTGTACAACCTTGACGGACAGTCCCTTTTATCATTGGGTAATAATTGTATTTTCGCTGTGTTTCTACTAATCAACAATCCACGATCTTGCAGAGATAAGCCTGCCGTTCTGTCCACGTTACCAAAACTGGATAAAGAGGTTTATAATTTGCTTGTGTTTCCAATCTGTTCGGATCCCTTCTACTGTACAAGAGGTGTGGGGCTGATTGATGGTTTAGAAACCAGTATTCATCCCTGGACCACTGGTGCCCTGGAAGTTGATTCATCACACCTTCTGTGCAGGTGCAAGTGTGAAACACTTGTGTATAGGCGCGTTACAAATGCCATATCATATCATATCATATCAGGGGCCCGAGCCAGCTTAAACGTTTTGGGGGGCTGGACGACAGTTTAGAAAACTGGGAGTGAGTGTGGACCATTAAAACCATTGCACTTTTGTCCCCCCCCCCCCGAACCCTTTGAGGCCAGGAGGTTGAATAGCTATTTGAGCTTCAATTTGGTCCATTAGGTGCATCTTTCACCCCAATTCTGTGGCTATTTAGTTTAACAAAGATGCTGATCATGGGCAGCGTGGGCCATCTAAACGTTGATCCCAACAGTTCCGTCTTTAGCTTCATCATAGGGCAGAACTCTTCATACTTTTTATGCCAACCCCCATTGAAGATTCTTTTTTGCATGTGGGCCCTCATGGAGTCAGCTGGTACCTTACCAATTGGTTGGCAGTTGGTGGTGGCTTGCCAAGATGCTACTTCACCCTCTCTAATGCATACCACAAAATCTGTTCAGCCTTGAAGGGGAGGACACACTTGCATGTCTTTGAGGGGTATTCAATTGAGGTCCAGATGACATTTGGTTTGCTACGAGGGTGAAATTGCATACTAATGTGGACACCACGAGAATCGAATAGTATTCTTCAGAAGGCAGGAGAATTGAAGGGGAGGTCTCTCATTGCAGGTGGATGGAAGGGAGCCTATCTTTCCACTGCAAAAGATTCAAAGGATGGAAATTCTTTCCTGTGGATGGAATCCACACACCATGGAACAGGCTTGCTTAGAACATGTGTATGTTTTGTTTTGGATTCCAAATGTACACTGTCTTCTATTCTCCCTCATTACTCGCCTTCTCCTGCTCACTCTCTCCACTATCTCTAGATTCTTCACACTCCAGCCTCAGTTCTTTCTGTCCCTACCCTGTGCTCTTGCCCTTCTGTCTTTCCCTCCTTCAGGCGTCTTGTCTGTTCTATTACTCACCCCCTTTTCTGTTCCCATTTTCCCTCTTGCATTAAAATAAATTGTTTTATTTTAATGGCACTTATCAAGAGTATACATACAATCTCAAGACATTTTTTCATGTCTTGCCACAGAAAGTTCCAACATACAGGAATATCAATGCAATAACTTGCCCAGCTCCCCACCACCCCTTCCCACCAGTTAAAGATCTTATATATGCGTGCCAACAACCCCTGGCTGGTCTACACAACCTACTATCAAGTAATTCCATCTATTCATCTAAGTTGCCTCCGTCAACCACTGACACATATGAGTAACCAACCATTTGTGAATGCAAGGGGTCCTGCCCAGAGGGCGGGAGAGGTGCTCCTATACTTTTTATTTTTAAGTTTCACTGTTCCTATACTTTATTTTTTTATAAACTGTTCTGTAATGGTTTAGTTTTAAAATAAAAGTGTAGGAAGAAGATGAAGCTTGCACTTCAGTGCACTGCAGTGAACATTCCCCTGAATAGCAGGTGTGTTTGTTTGGGGGTTTGTATTGTGTGTGGGAGGGGGTGCAGCGATGGGGTTTGTGGAGAGCGGGGCAGGCCAGCAGGGAACCTAGTCACTACTTCCTTTTGTACACTTCGGCCACTGGTCCTGCCAAAAGAGGCTAACATCAAGCAGTATTGTCCATTCCGTTCTATCAGATGTGTTTTACATTTGCATATGTCAATTCTAGACGTATCAACAATGATAACTCCACTGGGGCCCGTTTGAGTAAGTCTCCCTTCCTGACTACGACATAGCCTTGATCCTGGCAAAGAGGCGAATACCTAAGTAAACCATTCTATTGAGCAGTTTTTTTGGGTTTACTCTGAGGGAATTGTCCGAGTAACCTCATCAGCAGTGTCAGGTTGATCCATGTGGCCCCATATCTCGTATCTCTTCCAACACTGCCTCCCTAAACTGTTTGAATCATGTGCATTCCCATACCATATGAAAGAAACCTGTTGTCCCCTTCCTCACACCTCAGGCATTCCGTTGGCCTGTTGCGGTTCATTTTATGAAGCCTTATTGGGGTCAGGTATGTCCTCTGTTAAAATGTTGTATTGCGCTAGGCTTAGTCGCGCATTGCAAGACACTGCCTTCCATTGTTTGTCCGTGAAGGGCCTCCCTATATCCCACTTCCAGTCCACTTCCTATTTTGAGCTCAGGGTTCACCACTTTACCTAGTAAGAGATGGAGATGGGGTGGCGCCCGTCACCTCTCTTTCATTCTTGATCATGTTTTGACTTAATTCCCTTACTATTTAGTGTCCTCTGTCTTTGTCGCTCCTTCCTGTTCCTTTCCTATCCCTCCTTTCCTCCCACCTGAACTTTACATTTGGTTTAGTTTGTTCCCTTTATCCCTGCAATTCATGCAGTCTCTTCATGCAGTCTCTTCGTTCTCTCTGATCGCCATTCTGTCTCTTTACTCACTCTCTTTCATTCAGTCGATTGGATCGTCCTCCCTTACATTCTCGTTCTTACCATCTCTCTTGTTCTTTCTTGTTCACTCCCTTTTGTTCTCTCTCTTCTCCCCCATCCGTTCTGTCTCTCCTTTCTCATCCTTTTGATGTGCTATATTTACACGACTCTGCTGCCGACTTCAGTAACCAAGAAATAACCGCAGCCTGAAACTTTCTTTCAGGCGCGGTTATTTCCTTTAATGTTCCCATTCAGTGCACGGAGCCTCAAGCTCAGATTAAATGCTGATAGGGCTAGTTCTGATGGTGCTTCACGCTGTTAGATGCGCGCCTCTCCCCAGGGGAGCAAGCACCACAATTTGAAGACGACTGGGGGTTGGGCTCTATTGATATTGCCTGAGCAGGACTTTATCTCCTGCCACTGTGTTTGCTGCTGTCATACTGTCACGTTAAAAATGGGGCTAGATGTCACTTCAGAGTGATGCTTATTGCCTCAGGGTGGGAGGTCTTCAGCCCTCCCAAGCCCATGCCTGGTGCCGCCCATGCTTCTGTGGCATGCTGCTTCTCTCCTGTCTACTTTAAATCTGCCCCTTCTCCTGTCTGCTAAATCAAAGAGCCTCTGTTAATTACTACTCTGCTGTAATTTCCTTTGGCCTGGCAGGGACTGTCCTTTGAAGCACTGGACTTCTCCATACCCCCTCTGGGCAATCCCCCTTTCCTGGAAGATTACAAACCATTTTCAGGGAAGACAAAGGCTTTTGCTGAGGCAGAGCCCAAACTCAGTCCCACACACTTCCAGGTTCACAGGAGGCACTTATAGTAAGGACAGTAGAAACCAAGTGTACAATACAATGAAAACAAAAAGGTTTTTGCCAGTATTACTTTGGATAGTAATCCCAGAGACCACCATGTTATAACCAAACATGGATCATATCTATTTAATAAGCAACTGCCCCCAGGTTCGGGGAGCGCAGAATTATTTTATTTTATTTAGGCTGCTAGAGAATGGGGTTCCATCAGGGTCCTGCCAAGAATGCACTTGTCAGTTTGTACAACAAACTACTAAACAGCTAATGAAAGGTGAGCCAGGCCCAGCAGAGTTAAATGTGTGCACTATGCTTTTAAGCATGTTATGTTATATTATGTTAAAGGTTCTTATTCCACGCACTGTAGCCATATGTGTGGTGTCTTTGCACTCTGGCAGACCTGCAATGCAAGGAGGGTGTCAGGCATGTTAGTAGGACTGAGCGGGGAAAAAGAACAAGCAAGCTGTTATGTGTTGTTGGCAGCTTCAGTTTGGATACACCGGTCATTGAGCGTCAGTTGGTAGTTGCCATGTGGTGTGGGCGAGATTATGTGTGGTTTGTTTTGTTGTTGTGGTGTTGTGAAGAGCATGCGGTTTGTGGTGCTGTAGAGGTATGGTTGTGTTTAGCTCAGAATTTGAGAGGTGTATGCAGAAATGTGAGTTTTAGAACGGTTAGTTAGTGGCAGTTGTGATGAATCCTATGGATCCCTCACTAATTCCCTGCCTAAAGTCTCCTTCCAGGTGACCAGGGAAAGGCAGACGCTTTCTGATCCTGACCTTGGGGGTGGTATACTGCGGGAGGATAACCTGGGAGGAGACAGTGTCCAGGGCGGTGAGGAGATCCTGTGGGATGAGATGCAGTATTTATCCTTCAAAAGGGAGAACCATTTAAAGTTGACAAAACAGGTAATGGCCTATTGTCATTATGATGTATCTGAACTACATACAAGATCTGTGGCTATGGGCACAAATAACATAGAACCTGAACAAACATTAAGAATAGCAAGACCATTCAAGGCACTGCAGTATAAAAATCCTCCTTACTCCCAAAGGTATAATGGAAGGGATTATAAAAATGTCTTAAATAAACTGTCTTCCTTGGTAACACCACATTCTAATGGTTCACCCTTAAATAACCTTAAGGGAAATACATCTACCCTTAAAAACAAGAAGTTACTTAAAAGAACTAAGTTTGTTGTTGGGGACTAAAGGTCTCATAATCCCATAAGTACTGGGGCGAGGAAAAGGGCTGAAGAGTCATATAGTAGTAGCAGTCAGGCAATTAAGCCTGATGGCCCACATTTGAGGGAAGCCGAGAGGCTTAAAAGGCCCAACAGGTGCAGGCAATTAGAAGGAGCAGGAACTGTGGCTGGAGTGTATGCAGCAGTAGCAGAGGCAGAAGGAAGAAGGCACACTGTTAGCAATCCATGCAGAAGCGGGAGAGCAAAAGGAATGCCGGGACTTTGATACAGCAGATTTCACCTGCTTGTCCTGAGAGGGTTTTGTTCCCCCAAACTCTGGTATGCAGAGGCTGTGCAGTGGAAGGCGTCCAGGAAGACTGCTTTTCCCCGTGTGAGCCTAATTGCAGAGATTGCGCAGCGGGAAGCGCGTCGGAGACCATGGCGAGACACTGCAGTAAAGCCGTGGGTCTCAGGAGCGAGAGGGGCTCCTTAATTGAGTGGCCAGACTAGAGACACCTTCAGCGAGGAACGGTGTGGGTCCCAAGTGAAGCCAGCAGTTGTAGAAGTTGTGCTACACGCGGAGAAAGGAACCCAGAAGCCGGTGAGTTAAGCCAGGCATTCTGATTCCTTCTGTGAGCACTGCCAGCAACAGTTTCCAGCTAAATAATCACTTGCGTAAGAATAGAAATTATGCAAAGGTGATTGTTGAGCTTTAACAAAGGAACACTTGAATTGTAGCACTCGCATGTGTTCGGAGATTCTTCCTTTCACTCATGTGAAGAGCAAACTCTTTCTAAAACACATGAAGAAGTGGTCGCGTGTACCTAATTATGATTCTAGGAGGGAGAATGACCTCTGAATCTTTATTAACACATTCAACAATTGCTAGCAAAGAAAAGTCAAGTGTTTAAACATTGTTACTGTCAGTTGGAGAGAGCAAGTATTGTCCAAGCCAAGAGAGACCAAGGAATTTCACCAATTGAGACTGAAACAGGTCTTTCCCAAAGCCAAAGAACAGTCTGAACAGAACTTTGAGCCAAATAGAAGTTCAGCATTGCCTAAGATACAAGTGTGCAAGCATTACCTGAAGCCAAGAGAGTTGCAACAAGGCATCCCACATATGAATCTCTCTAACTAAACAAGCGTTCTTCTTCTGTTTTTGCATATTTTATGTTCCAACCTATGGTTCAAGAATGTTAATTTCATATATGAAAAATCAACTTTATTCACCAACTCTGAAAAAGGAATATAAGAATATCAGTGCCAGCATGCACATTATTTGACCTGTGGCAATGTAAAACTGTTGCACGGAAACAGTTGCACAGCATACCTTACTTCCCTATTACAAACATCAGAATCAGGCCCCAATGGATCTCCTAGTTCAGAAGACGTCCTCTCATTTGACTGCTTTAGCATCAGTGCTCGCTCAGCTGTGCAATGCACCTTTGGAAACCTGAAGGTTTCCCAATGTATTCAAGCGAGCAGTGCTCATGCCCTTCTAAACATAAAATAACCGGCACATCTAATTTAGCCAACTTCCCTAATGTCAAACCCACTATTTGAACCTAAAATCCTGGAGAAGGTGACCGCAGAACATCTCCAATCATACAGTGAATTGAACAGTCCCTTCCACAACCACCAGTCGGGCTTCAGACCCACTAGGGGGGATACAAACCACCCTCATCATAAGAGAGGAAATAATTAAGCAATCCGGCAACAACAATCAAACTATGCTAATTCTAGTGCACCTGTCATCAGCAAAGGGCACAATGCAGTACATCACCATCAAAGACTACATTGAAGGGGTCATGGAAATCTCTGCCACAGCTCAGACTTCGCTCCAGTCTTCCCTGAACCAACCTCTTCTAAACCCTACCCTCTCTCTTATTGAGGACCTCAAGAGTCTGCACTGTTGCCATGGCTTTTCAGTGTTTACATGGGATCTCTTTTAGTCTTTCAGGACAACATTGAATATGCATAGGGTCAATTGCCTATAGACAGTGATAAAAACTCAGAGCAACGCATAATGAACTGTCTCATTCAAATTTAAGCTTTGCTTGAACAGTAACAAAACTACAGTCATTTGAGGCCAAAAGCCTAGCACCATCCGCCCATTCTTCGAGTCATCATGTTTGGACTCTGCTCTCACACCGGCAGCTTCAGCAACAAACTGGGGGGTCATCTTCAATGCAGACCTCAGATGAATACATTCACCAGAAAAGTGCACATCGCTATCTTCAGACAAAAAATTGTTCAACAATTTCTGGAATTCCACCACAAAATTGAAGTTGCACATGCCCTGATGACCTCCAGTAGAGACTATTGTAACAGTCTTTAGGTGGTAATGCCAACATACTCCTGGAGACAACTACAAGGAGTCCAAAACAGAGCAGCTTTAATCATACTGATCCTGAGCAGAGGAGACGGCATCTCACGATTGTAGAGCCTTTGGTGGCTTTGAGTAGAATAAAGGATACTTTTTTTTATCTCATATGCCTAGTCCACATGCCAACTGGTGTATTTGTCCTACTTATCTCAGTAATAAACTGAGCCACTGCGCACCATGAAGAGCTCTAAGATCCAGTGAACCCAGTCTACTCTGTACCCAGTAATTAAAGCTTAACAGAGAGGGGGCACTTGGTTCAGCATATTGGAACCAAACAAACAGAACAACCATTCTCCTGCCCCCAGATTTCAACCCGACAATTGACGCTTCAGAAAGGACCTGCAGGCAATACTCCTCGCAAAGGCATTTTTATAGACAGCATCCTGTTCCCCACTTGAGGCCCGACCCCTGACCCACTCAGGAACACTTGATCAGGAGAACGCCCTCAATCCCCCACCCAGACACCTTGGCAGGTGCGACCAGCCTCTGTGTACTTGGACAATACCCCCCATCCGATGGAGCCGGTTTAGCATTTCTGAACTCTTGGTTAATGTTGTTGACATCATAGGTGAACTTCGGGGCTGCCACCTTCAGGCCTGTTGTGTTGATGGTGTCCCTTACCTTACCCCATCTACTCCTCCCTCTGTTCCTCTTCCTCCCCACGCCCCAAAACTCTGAATAGGTTTTCTCTACATGTGGCACTATACAAACAAAAAACAAATACAAAAATAAATGCATAGGAAGACTATTGTTTGTTAGAAGTCAGTTTGACCAGAATCCACCGTATATCAGACAGATCAAAATCAAGTATTACCCATATCACTTCCTTTGGAAATCCATTAAATTCCGGAAATCCTTGTGTTACCAACACAAGTGCTCTGTTTCATATTAAGCAAGATGTCTTCTTTTCAAAAGTATATGATGTTGCTTGCTTTCTTCCACTGCGTGGTTCTCACAAGTGAGAAACTGCAAATAAGACTTTCTTGAAAATCCATGTATAATGTATTTCATATCCACTCATTATGTGATCTTAAGTGAATACACTTATTTTGGGTCTACCTTTATTGGGGTGCCAAAATGCTGAATGGCATGATATGCCTCACATATCCAATGATGAATGCCACACATTACCAATGATGAAATACCTAGTGTGCCAGACTATCAGACTACCCAGAACTGAGCACCTAGCAGTAATCCGCTCATAAACATCACAACATTACCTTGCCCCATATTATTAAGGAACCAAAGACTCACCTCCAGATTTCATCGACATTCTAGACTAAGACCCAACACAAGAACTTAACCCTCATGGTCCATAATACTGTCATGATAGAACCTATTTCTGTAGAACCTACTAAAGTTGACAAAAATAGCAAAACTCTATTATCATCACTGAGCAATATTACCAACACCCTAAATGTAGGGCTGATCAATGCAAGATCCCTTCAAGCACACGCTTTAGACATACTCGACATCCTAACATTGAATGACCTCAATATCATGGCTATCACAGAAGGAACAAGTTACTTACCTGTAACTGTTGTTCTCCAGCATGGGTCTGGCATGGATTCACATGCTCATGAATATTCCCCGTCGTCAGGCTGGGAATCCTCGGTAAAGAAAAAAATCAGTATCAGTTTCGTTTCTGATCTGTCTTTCTTAGTAGTAACCAATCACTGGTCTCTGGGTCATACTGCCCCCAGCCAATGACTGTCCTCTCCCTAAGACCCGCCCCTGGCAGCCATCCTCAGATTTGGTAGCACGTAAAGTGGCAGTATGACCAAGTGAAGAGCCGCAGAGGGGTAGGAGGGAGGGTTCGCATGTGAATCCAGGCCAGACCCATCCTGGAGAACAACAGTTACAGGTAAGTAACTTGTTCCTTCTCCAGCATGGGGTCTGGCATGGATTCACATGCTCATGAATACAAGAATACATAGCAGTACACACATGCACAACCACGGGAGGTGGCAAGGCTCAACATTAAGCATTACATAAACTCAACATTAAGCAACTCTTACCTCCTCACCAAGCCCACCTTCAGGCAAACAGGTTGCGCAGCACTGCTTGGCCGACTCTGGACTCCCCCCTGGAATCCCGGTTGATGCAGTAGAATTTCATGAAGGTGTGCGTCGACCTCCACGTAGCAGCCCTGCAGATGTCCAGCAGGGGCACACCAGACAAGAACGCCGTAGTAGCAGCGATCGCTCTGGGCGAATGGGCTCTCGGACGGCCGGGCAACGGTCGGTTTGCAAACCGATGACAGTGCATGATGCAGCCGGAGAGCCATCTGGAAATGGAAGCCTTCGAGAGGGCCTTCCCTTCATTCACAGGTCCAAAGTTCACAAAAAGCTGAGAAGTCTTCTGAAAACTCTTTGTGCGGTCCACGTAGAACTTCAGCGCTATAGCCACATTCAGCGAATGCAAAGTCCTCTCGGCCGGCGACAAAGGCTACGGGAAGAAAACTGGCAACACCAAGGGCTCGTTGAGGTGGAAGTCCGACGGCACCTTGGGCATGAAGGAGGGGTGCGTCCTCAGCACCACCCTCGTCTCGTGGAAAGTCAAGTAAGGAGGCTTGCAGGATAGGGCCTGGATCTCTCCCACCCGTCGTGCGGAGGTGATGGCCACAAGGAACGCTGTTTTCCACGACAGAAATTTCAACGGTGCCGAATGCAGAGGCTCGAATGGCGGCCCCATGAGACTGGTCAGCACCATATTGAGCTCCCACGCCGGGGCCGGAACCTTCATCGGCGGGTACGATCTGAAGAGTCCCTTCATAAATTCCTTCACCAGGCGATGAGACCACAGGGATGACCGTCCCGAAGTTCTGGTGTAACGGGAAATCGCTGCAAGATGGATCTTGATGGAAGCGTGAGCTAGTCCCGCCTTGGCCAGCGATAGCAGGTACAGCAGCAATTGAGGGGCCGTAATTCGCACAGGGTTAATCTTCTGTGCACGGCACCAGACAGAGAACCTCTTCCACTTGTGTCCATAGCACTTTAGAGTTGAAGACGCCCTGGCCTTTGCAAGCACCTCCTTGCAGTCCGCCGGGATATCGTATCCTCAAAACTCTAGTGCTGCAGGAGCCAGGCCTGCAAGTTCAGCGACTCTGGGTCGTGATGGAGGATGGCGCCTCCTTCTCTGGAGAGAAGATCTGCGTCCATCAACAGTCTGACTGGGGGGGGACGCTGACAAGCCCAGAAGGTCCGGGAACCAGATCTGTCTCGGCCACGCCGGTGCGACGAGGATCATCCGGCACTGGGACCTCTTGAGTTGGTTGATGAGTCGGAGCAGCAACGGCAATGGAGGGAACGCATACAGGAGCAGGCCGTCCCAGGGGAACGAGAAAGCATCGCCCATGCTCCTCGGCTGGGGAAGCCTGCTGGCGAACCTCTGGCACTTGGAGTTCGTCGTCGTCACAAACAGGTCGACCTGGGGTTTGCCCCATTGTTGGAAAAGTCGATCCACTTGATCCTGACGCAGCTCCCACTCGTGGCACGAGCGCAGCTCCCTGCTGAGTGAGTCGGCAATGACGTTCTTTGTTCCTGCTAGAAGGAAGGGCACCAGAAACATCCCCTGGGCGACGGCCCAGTGCCACAGATCCTGGGCCTCCTTGGACAGGGCTGGGGATCTGGTGCCTCCCTGCTTCCGGATGTAGAACATCGTGGTGGTGTTGTCGGTGAAGATCCTCACCACCTTGCCCTTGAGGGACGGCAGAAATGACCTGATGGCCCAGAACACTGCTTGGAGTTCCAGGATGTTGATGTGGAGTGACCTCTCCTCTGGGAGTCAAAGGCCTCACGCGTGCAGATCTCCGGTGTGCGCTCCCCATCCCTCCAGGGAGGCGTCTGTCGTCACTGTCTCCTGATGTACCGCGGTCTGAAAGTCCTTGCCCGCCGTGAGATGCGCGCGGGTGCCCCACCATGGAATCGCTTGGCGGAAAACCTCGTTGAGCGGGATCCTGTCTTCGAAGCTGCCCGTCGCTTATATCCAACGGGCGTCGAGGAACTCATGTAGAGGACGCATCCGTAGCCTGCACAGGCGCACCAGGTAGATGCATGAGGACATCATTCCGAGCAGGGACTTGATGGATCTCACCCTGGCCACACCCGTGGCCAGCAGGCGCTGCACCTTGCCCAAGATGGCCTTTGTCCTCTCCTTTGACGGCGAGGCCAATCGCGCCACTGTATCGAGCTTGGCTCCCAGAAACAGTGCGACCTGCGATGGGATCAGGTGGGATTTCGAGTAGTTGATGGAGAAGCCCAGATCTGTGAGAAGTTGGACGGTCTCCGCTGTGTGTTCGACGGCAAGTTCTCTTGTCCTTGCACGGATGAGCCAATCGTCCAGTTAGGGGTAGACGTGGATCCCCGCAGGCGCAGCCGCGCCGCCACTGGTGCGAGGCACTTGGTAAACACCCTGGGTGCCGACTTCAGCCCGAATGGCAGGGCCTTGAATTGGTAGTGCCGCCCTTGGACTAAGAATCTGAGAAACATTCGGTGTCCTTTTAGAATGGGGATGTGGAAGTAAGCATCCTCCAAGTCCAGCGACGATAGGAAGTCGCCCTCCTCCAGCTGTCCCAGCATGTGCTGGAGGGTGACCATCCTGAACTTTTGTGCCTTGATGTATTTGTTTAGCCGCCGCAGGTGCTAGATGGGGTGCCAACCGCCTGTCTTCTTTCTGACGAGGAAGTACCTTGAGTATACTCCGAAGCCCTGGAGCCTCTTCGGGACGAGCTCGATGGCACCCTTCTTGAGCATCGCCCTTACTTCTAACAGCAGTTGAGGGACGTGATTCTCCTTCCTGGCCACCGGAGGAATGCGGGGGCACTTTCTTTGAAATTCGAGAATGTGCCCGTGGGCCAGGGCATCCAGCACCCAACGGTCGGTGGAGATGGACTCCCACACGCTGAGGAACTTCGCCAGCTGGCCTCCCACCGGGGTGCTCCGGTGGGGGCCCGACGCTACGGCCGGTTCAGTCCTGCTTGGAGGCGGCCTTGCCGCCTTGGCCTCCTTGGCGACGACGACGAGATCCTCCTGAATTGCCGCGTCCTCTGTAGGCCTCCTGCGACGAGGAGCGGGCCGCCTGGCGGTACGTCGAGGAGCCGCTGCCGGATCCCTTAGAGGCACCCTGTCTGCCTCCGGCGTTCCGAAAGGGCGGCCGTCGTTGCTGTAACACTACTAAGGCCCGAGCTGTCTCCGTGTCGGTCTTGATGGCCTGAAGTGACTCATCCACTGTTTTTCCAAACAGGTTGTTCCCGTCGAAGGGCATGTCCAAAACTCTGGCTTGCAAGTCCCGGCGGAAATCAGTTGCCTTGAGCCATCCCCTCCGTCAAAGGCAAACACTGTTGCCCAAATGGCGGAATCCGGTGTCAGCGATATCCGTGGCCACCGTTATGGCATGTTCCGACGGCACCTCACCTTCCTGTAGGATCTCCAGGCCTCCGACCTCTTGTCGTCTGGTAGGAAGTTCAGCAGGGGAGCGATCTTGTACCACAGCTCCCTGTCGTAGCGGGCTACAATCGCTAGGGCGCTGGCCGCCTTAATTGTCATCGCCACAGACGAGATGACTCGTCGTCCCATGGCGTCCAGCTTCTTTCCCTCGACGTCAGGTGGGGAGGTCGAAGTTGAGGATGATGCCCCCGCCGCCTTCTTCTTGGCCGCCGCCGAGATGACCGAATCCGGGGTCGGCTGTGCCCTAAGGCACAAAGGGGCGGAATCGGGGACCCGGTACTTCTTCTCGTACCGATCCCTCTTGGCAGGCGCTGTGGACGGGTTCTTCAGGACAGCAAGTCCCTCTTCCCAGATATCGTCAATCAATGGTACCACGAGGACGTCTTCCTCTTGGCCTCGCGCCGCTGATAGAGGAAACCTTCCTTCTTCTGTTCCTCAGGGCAGAGCTGAAAAAGCTCGGATGCCCTGGCAATCATGGCATGGAAGGAGCCAATTTCGTCGGGCGAGGAGTACCGAGGGGGTGGTGATGGAAGGCCCATCCCGTCGTCACCACCGTCGTCATCCGTCCCCGTCGTGGCCGTATCCGTTCCCGTGTCATCCCTAGGATCAGGGGAAGGAGATGAAGGCTGAGCGGGCCGCGAGGGCTGGAAAGGCGGGGGGGTGAACTCTCCTCTGCTTGTTTGGAGGGCTTCCCGACGGGCCCGGTTCTGCGGGGTCGTCCGTTGGGGTGAGGGGCAATCTTGCCCTTATCTCTGTGCAAAAGGTTTGGATTGCCATCAAAATGGCCACCAAGTTGTCCTGAGGCTCGGGCACTGGCTGCGACAGGCGCAATGGTTGCTCCTCCTCCACGGGAGTCTCGTCGGTGCCACCGTCGCTCTCTTAGTCTGCCTCCTCGGGATTCCCCCCGTGGGACCGGACCTCCTTGAACCTCTTGTTGAGGCCCTTCACGACTTAAACCAGCTCCTCCTCAGAGGCTGTTTCCGTGTCCGTGACGGCCACCGCCCCCCCCCCTCTTTTTCCTCCGGGGTCTTCACAGGGGTCTTATCGATGGATTGAAAAGAGGATTCCCTCCATGGCGGCAGGGAAACTCTGGGCCCCGAGGTCGCCTCCACTGGGTTAGCCTCCACAGGCTTCGCCAGGGCCGCCGCGACTCCCTCAATAGAGGCCTTCACCGGGTGAATCAAGGCCTTCACCACCTTGGGCGCGCTTGAGGCCTTCATCTTGGGGAGGGGTCACCGCCTCGCTCCCCTTCGGCTGATCATTTCGAGATCGAGCGGGGCCTCTCCAGAAGCTTAGCCGGGTTCTCGGATTTTCTCTTCCCCGAGCCAGAGCGTTGGCTCGTGGTTGATGGCGTCAGTGAAAGTGTGCCCTGCCTGGCAGCCGAGGAGCCCGACCCTTTGGTGCTCCCGGTGCCCGCGGACTCGCTGTGCTTTGCCTTCTGTTGGGCCCCCGTCACCGGGGCTCCCTCACAGGACTTAGAAGACCGCTCTGACTTCTTCTTCTCACCTGCTGGGCCCTTCTGCAGCCAGCTGGCGAGGCGGGTCCGACGACCCCTCATAGTCCGTTCCGACAGGTTCTTGCAAAACGCACAGTCCTTTTCCACATGCGTCTTGTCTTCGTGAAGGCAGTAGAGACATCTCGAATGCTCATCCTCCTTGAAAACATTCTGTAATCCGCATACAGGGCAGTTCCTGAACAGCTTGGATCCGGGTGTCGAGCTTCCCTTGTCCTTGTCCATGTCCACGAGGTAGGCCTCAGATCTTCTGGAATCCTCCAAGAAGCGTAACTCGACGAAAACTTCGCCCTTCAGGGGCGTAGAAAATTCCGGAACGGGTCCCCGTTGATCGGAAGTAGAAACGGTGGTGCTTGAGGCTCGATTGACCGAAAAAATGAGATTAAACTCCTTGAAAAAACGCAAAACGCAGTAAAAGCTCGAGAGCTATAGCACGAGGACTCCCAACACTTGAACGTGCGGTAAAAATCTGAGGATGGCTGCCAGGGGCGGGGCTTAGGGAGAGGGCAGTCATTGGCTGGGGGCAGTATGACCCAGAGACCAGTGATTGGTTACTACTAAGAAAGACAGATCAGAAACGAAACTGATACTGATTATTTTCTTTACTGAGGATTCCCAGCCTGACCACGGGGAATATTCATGAGCATGTGAATTCATGCCAGACCCCATGCTGGAGAAACTTGGCTTAACCAGGCGTCGGGCCCCTCGCTAGCACTTGCCATGCCACATAACTACTCTATTCTACGAGCTGATAGGGAGTCTACTTCCACCCAAGGGGGTGGAGTTGCATTTATCTACAAAACCGCATTAGAGCTAAGAATGGCCAACAAACAACAGTTCCCATACACTGAATTACTTTCAGTTAAATTATCCACATCTGTCACTTCTAAGATTACCTTGCGTCTAATTTCCAGACCCCCCGGTAATACTACTACCTTCGAAGATGACATCTCTCACCTATTGTGCAATAATACAAAATGCAATTCTCAAGTCATCATTTTAGGAGACTTTAACTTAGGCCTGGACGACCCTACAGATTCCAAAGCCACTACCCTCAAGGATACTATTTCTGAGTTGGGATTCACACATTGTATTACCAGCCCTACGCATAACAAAGGCTGTACGCTTGACTGGCTAGCGGATCTCAATTGCAATATTAAGGTATTGGACAACACCCTGTGTGCATCGCTTAATTACATTCAGCTTAAACAAGGTCGCACCCTGCACCACTAAACTTCCAGCAACAATGACAAGAAGTAAATGAAAACTCACATCAGAAAATGTATTTCCACTCCTACGTCCTATTACTCACCTGACCACCACCTACTCAGAGCCATCAGACTTAGTTAATCTCTACAATGATACTCTTCTCAAAGCTATTAACATTATACCACCGCTCAAACTTCAAAAACCCAAGCCTCAGGCTCATATCAACAAATGGTACACACTTCACCTGAAAAATCGGAGGAAAGAGAAAAGATTAGCAGAAACCTCCTGGAAAATATCCCCATCTAAACAAAATAAAGATATCTTCATGGCAGCCTCATTCAATTATAAAATTGCTATTGTCCAGGCGAAAAAAGACAACTTCAATGACCGCATAGCAAAAGCCAACTCCAGTACAAAGAGTTATTCAACATCCTTAAAGAATTAGAATCGCCATCCCCTATTCCGGACTCATGTATCAAAGATACCACTTGGTGCACCAGTATACAAAATGCATTACAAGGCAAAATCACTCTGTTACTGAACAAAATATCTATCAAGACAACTCTCATAGATAATGCCTTACCGCAGGACATAACTCCTTTCCTCACCTCTAATCTAACACCATAAGTTGATATGATCATACGCAAACCTAAACCATCAAATTGCAAGGGTGATGTATGCCCAGCCACTCTCATCAAGGAAGCGGCCACCGAACTCGCTCCCTTTATTACCGCACTCATTAATGCCTCATTTGACAAGAGTACGGTCCCCACCAATTTGAAAGACGCCTGGGTACTCCCATTACTAAAAAAACCTACGATGGATCCAAACAGCCCATCCAATTACAGACCTATCATGACTGTCCCTTTTTTACTGAAAATATTGGACCGTGCAGCATACCTCCAAATTCAGCAATACTTGGAAACTAATAATCTATTGGGACTAAGACCATCAGGCTTCAGACCTAGACATGGGACAGAAACGGCACTTATTGACCTTAAGCCTCAAATTCAGTCACTAAAAGATAAAAGACTAAAAGATAAAAGCCTTACTCCTTCTACTTGACCTATCCGCGGCATTTGATTTAGTGAACCATGAAATCCTCTGCAAACACTTATCATCTGCCGCACACTTCTCAGACCAAGCGAACTCATGGATCAAATCCTTCCTTAGCAACAGATCCATGAGGGTCTTTGCACCATCTGCATCAGCCGATCCTACACCAGTCACCTGTGGAGGTCCCCAACATTCTACAACGTATTTACCAAACCTCTATTTGATATTCTAGACTATCTGGGTGTCACGTATACCAACTATGCGGACGACACCCAGATACTCACTCCTATTACTGGTGATTACGATGTAGACAGTAAAACAGTAAATGACATCTAAAGTACTATACAAATTGGGATGGCTAAACACGGTTTATGTCTAAACGACGATAAAACTAAACTACTCCTACTCTGTTCTACCACTAAACTAAACAAACTTGGAACAACATTCAAAACTTTCAACATTGACGGCAATACTATTAAAGTTGATAACAATGTGAAAACTTTAGGCATCTATATCAACTCCACTCTATCGCTCACAAGACAAACGAATGCTTTAGCGTCAGCTACATCGTACACTTTTAAGCTCATCACAGCCTGTCGCCCCTACCTCTCACCGATCAATTGCATAACAGTAGCTAGACCATTAGTACTATCGAAGTTAGACTACTGCAATGACCTCTACTTAGGAACCTTGCAATACAATATTAATAAAATGCAAACCTTGCAAAATAATGCAGTCAGAGCTGCGTGCAACATCCCTAGGAAACATCACATCACTATAGCCAGACAAAACTTAAATTGGCTGAGTATTAAACAAAGAATAGATCTCAAATCTCTCTCACTAACACACCTCTATAACTAGGCTCGAATTTACCTATGTGATACCTTCACAAGACATTCGTCACTACGACTTACAAGAACAGCAAATCTCATTGCATTGTAATACCACGGTTTAACCAACAACGAGCGGGTGGGGTTAGCTTCCCTGTCTTCGGAGCTAAAAAATGGAATTCACACCCCAGAACCATAAGAGCATAGCCATCCTTCATGGTATTCCGTAATAAGGTTAAAGCCTGGCTCTGTGAGCAGGACCACCTTGTATAGGTCGGCAATCTTATCTACTCTAGTCATATACTTGCATCGATGTATGTTCTTTACTCCTGTGTGTACATTTCATTTCTCACTTTATTGACTGTATATATTGCAGTGTCATGTGAAAAAATTGTAAATATGCAAATTGTAAAAATTATGCAATTATGATAACTATGTATTGTAAGAATAGCGTTCAGTTGCTCCAGGGCTCGATGCGCTTTACAAATAAACAAATACAAATACAAATGCGGGGCAGCATTAACATCCATTATACAACAGCTTGTTGCTACCATGAATGGCAAAAACAAAGAAGGGTAAAATCCACCCATTGCCTTACTACCAGCGATAAAACCAACATCACCAGTAGTAATGTTATTCTGTTGACACTAGAAATCATCACTATCGTGTTAAACCCATGACTTCTAAAAAACAGTTATACAAAAGCTAGTACCATTATAGGACCATAATTACCACCCACACATAGAACAACTTCGATTGCAAGGGTCTACATTAGCTGAAGTATCCTCCCTGTGAGATTCTCTCAAGGTTCAGCTGTAGGGCTGCTCCTCTTCATTTTCTAGACCTTCACCCTAGAAAAAAGAATCACATTGTTCGGCTTCCAATACCACCTCTCTGCTGACGACACTCAAATCTTCTTCTCATTTCCCTCCTTCACCGTAGCTTTACCCTTACCAACTTGGAAACCATCACTAAGTGGCTGACAGCTATACAACAATGGATTGCACTTCGCTGCTCGATGCTCAACTCCTTTAAGATGGCAGTCATATTCCACCATGCTTCTAATGCCAAAACCACTCTTCCTTTGCCCATGTCCTTCCCTCCTGATCTCCTTCACCCGTCAACCAAGGCTTGCAAACGTAGGTTCCTGTTAGACATCGACCTCCGACTCCAACAATTTATTAAAACCATAGTCAAGGCAGCCAAGGTCATGCTCCTCAACATTATGAAGATCCATCCCCACTTCACCCATCACTCTGCTAAAACCCTGACCTCTACCGTTGTGCTCAGCAAACTGGAATGCTGTTCTAGTCTTCTCCTTGGACTTTGCCTATACTTCTTCTATTCCAAGAACAAGGTTCTCACCCTTGCCACTCACACCCTTTACAACCTTCCCAGATCATCCCCCACCTCCACTTTCGGCCACCACACTAAATGGCTTTCAATGCAAAATTGCTCTCTCTTTAAATTTCTATGCCTTAACTTCAGATTTATTAATGTTCTTGCCTCCCAATAACTTGCTGATTGCATGCATCTGTACTTTACCTCGATCTCTATGTTCCTCCTCTCTCCACAACCTGTCCGTCTACCAGCTCTCCTGTGCCTTCTCCCACTTCTGCTCCTTCTCCAATCTCTACGTGCCTTTCTCCAATGCAGCCCTCTACCACAAACCATCAAAGCCAGCCCATCATTGGAACTGCTCAAAACCTGACTCAAGCTCCACTTGCTCCCCAGCAAGTACCGTCTATGTACCCATCACAAATTGACACCTTGGCTCACTTCTCCCCACACTCTCATTCATGACATGAAAACAACTATGTAAATGTGTATAATGTCTAAGCAAATTGTCATCTATGTTTGTAAACATGCTAATATGTACTGTAAGGAACTCATGGTGGCAACAGTAAAGACAGACACAAATGATCATAGTTGAAGTGTGCTTATTGAACTTTATAATGGGTGCGTAACCGCCTAATCTAAACCTAAATCCAAGATGGGAGCAAGCTATGACCATCAAATAATAATAACGCAGTCCTAGTGGTGTCTTGTCAAATTAAAAGGGCCTATACTAAAAAACCTATTGCCAATCCTTACTACTAAATTACCAAAGAAAAGTGTGGGATAATGTTCACCAGAAAAGAAAGAAGTGTTGACAAAATGATAAGTCAGGATGGTATGGCCGCGTCTCCCTTCCCCACGTTTGAAGCATGGGACAAGGTGGGACTCTCGAACACAGCACACTCCTTTGCCTCGTCTGCACGAGGTTCACAGTCCCAGTCCAACGATATCCTTTAGCAAGTCTCTTGCCTTAGAAGGGCTGCTGGTTCAAAATAACAAACAAACTAACAAAAGTTCCTTCGGTACTCTTGTACTCTGGGCAATTGCTCTTCGCCCCTTGGATCTCCCTCCGCCGGGCTCGGATCCTCTTTGCAACTCGGGCCTCCCTCCATCGGGTTCACTACAGCATTCTTTAACACAGTTCATGTATTGTTAACACAGTTCAGGTTTCACTCAATTTCATCAGAAAGCGTTGGTTCCCTTCTCCCAGCTTTCTTTAGGCATCCCTCTGTCGGGTTCATACTTGCCTTATTCCACAGTTCGCAAACTTATCGGAAAGCTTTCCTCTGGCGACGGGTCAGAGACTTTCGATTGTACAAGGGATTTGACATGACCCTTGTAGGACCACTCTGACGCCCTACGCCACTCTTTCTTAGGGCCTTCTGGTACTTGCAGTTTCACAAGCAGGTGCCAGTCAGAGTCTTTCGAATGAGCGCCCACGTGGCGCCGGACCACTCTGCACCTGGACCTCAACTGGGCTTTCTTTAATGTTCAAACACAAACACAAAGTCTGTCTTTTGCGAATTCCTTATGTTCAAAATGTTGCTACTTGCAACCTTGGGATGAGCACAGTTTGGTTTGTTGCTTAACCTGTTGGCTTCTTTAATCTCTGGAGTCAAGGGTAGTACCACGGTAGCCAGATTGCCTCTCCACCTGTGTACCATCGACATCTGCTACACTGCACGCCAGCTGCAGCTCCATGTCTTATGCTTTCCCTTTCGGAGGCTTTGTGGGTATGAGTTGAAAAGGGCTAGGTCGATTCCCCCTTCATCGTCCTTCCAGGTCTCAACGCCTTTCTTCTCTGTTTGAACTGCCGGCTTAGTGTAGCAGTCTCCTCAAGCGTTCGGCCTTGCTCGAAGTGTGCTTTCGTGCTCTGCCTTTTATCCCTGTGGGGAAGGTAACGGGCTGTCAGGTGTGCATGATTATTGTCAATTGCCTGACTCTGCCTTACCCGTGTGTTGGGACATGTCAGGTAAACTGCTCTGGTGTTAGTCTGTTGTCTGTTATACTGTAAGCAAGTGTTCGTGTCGGAAAAGGGGGGAGGGTAAGCCTTCTAAATATCCTACAAGGTAGGTAGGATGGGGAAAAGGTGTTAGAAGGAAGGGGACTCAACCCTCGGTGTCCCACTTCCATTCCCGAAGACCCCTCGCCCAGGTGATCCTCCCCCACTAGTTGTGGCCACCTGGGCAACAGATCTCCAGGGACTAGTGGTGAGACACCTTTGGATTTCTCACATACCCTTCCTCCATGCGGTGTAGCCGCATCTGCTTCACAGGGGAACCGGGACAGGAAATCCACATTTCCTTGGTGTTTTCCTTTCCGGTGTTGCACCATGAAGCAGTAGGGCTGCAGTTCTAGAAACCATTGCATGACACGTGGGTTTGAGTCTTTGCATTGGCTAATCCAAACTACAGGAGAAAGATCGGTGGCTGAAGTGAATTTTCTTTTCTGGATAATGGCCCACTTGATGGCCAGGACCTCTTATTCCAGCACAGAGTAATCCTTTTCATGTGGGAAGAGTTTCCAGCTCGTAAAGAGAATAGGATGTTCTAAGCTGTCGCAGACTTGAGATAGGCCTGCTCTTAACCCAGTAAGGGAGGAGTCTGTCTGTAATTTAAAGTCTTTGGAGAAGTCTACTACCTTCAGCATTGGATTTTGGCACAGGGTTTGGTTTAAGGTGTAATAACACATCTCATCATCTTCAGACCAATGAAGTTTCAGGGGTTCAGCATTCTTAAGTTTATCGGTCAGCCTTGCTGTTTCGTCCGAAATATTAGGGATAAACCTACGGTAATATCCTATTAACCCTAGAAAGGCTCTCAAATCCGTTGTAGTTTAGGGTTTAGGTGTATCTGGGACGGCTTTCACTTTCTCATGTTGGGGTTGTACGTTTCCGTAGCCTACAAAAAAAATATATATTTTATGGCTGATTGTGCCAAACTGCATTTAGATGCTTAGCAGTTAGGCCGGCTTGCCTGAGGGCTCTCATAATAGTATGAAGGTGGAAAAGGTGGTCTTCCCAGGTTTTACTATAAATGACAATATCGTCAATGTAAGCTCCACAGAAGTCAGAATACGGGCGTAAGATCTTATCCATTAGGCTTTGTAATGTGGCTTGGGCGCTGTGTAAGCCAAAAGGGAGGACTTTGAATTGAAACAGCCCAAAGGGTGGTGAAAATGTGGTCTTTTCTTTATCTGGCCCATATACTGGTACCTGCCAGTACCCTTTTGTTAAGTGTAGGGTGGATAGAAAGGTGGCTGCTACGAGTTTATCAATTAGGTCATTGATGCGTGTCATGGGATAGGCATTGAAATCTAATATCGCGTTGACTTGTAGAAAGTCTATACAGAATCTTCAGGAAAGGTCAGGTTTATTGACCAATACAATAGGGGAGGACCATGGGCTCAATGATATTAGCTTGCAGTATTTTGTTTACTTCCTCAACCACTATCTGTTTATAGGCCTGCGGGAGTCTATACTGTTTTTAAGTGGACCACTTTTCCCTTAGGTGTTCTAATATAGTGATACATGCCTTTGATTCTTCCTGGTTTGTTTGAAAATACATCAGGGAAGGATGTGATTACATCTTTTATATCTTCTTGTTTTTGGGCAGATAACTCCAGATGAATTAGTCAATGTTGTCTATATCTTCTGGAACCAAACAAGATAATAATTTGGCATGGGTGGCTGAGGGGTTCTCCTTCCACTCCTTTAGGAGATTCAGGTGATATAAGTGAACCTTCTGCATTCGGTCCGGTTGGGCTACTTTATAAGTACATGTTCCTGTTCGTTCCAGTATTTCATAGGACCCATGCCACTTAGAAACAAGCTTGTTTTCTGAGGTGGGTAAAAGGACTAATACTTTTGTCCTACAGAAAATGATCTTAAGCTTACTTTCTTATCATAGTTAGATTTTGTTGACTTTGGACCCTTTTCCATATGAGTGCTGACTAGATCTTGGACAAGTCTCATATCTTCTATCATTCGGGTAGCGGTTTGCGAGATGGGAATGGGTGCCTCTTCTCGTTCCTCCACGGTTTCTCTGAGCATGTCCAGGATTTCTCTTGGCCCTCTGCCATAAAGTAATTCAAAAGGGGAAAATCTTGTAGTGGCCTGTGGGGTTTTCCTCACTGCAAATAGTGCCCATGGGATAATTCGGTCCCAGTCCTTCCTGTCTTTATCTACTAATTTCCACAGTATTAATTTGAAGGTCTTATTGAATCCTTCTACCAAGCCATTGGTTTGGGGGTGGTACACAGTAGTTCGTAAGGTGGTAAAATGGAGTAGCTCTTTGACCTCTGCCATGAGCTTGCTCATAAAATGTGAACCTTGGTTGGTCAATATTTCCTTGGGAAAGCCGGAAAGCCAACCGTGGAAAAATACGGTAGGAGGGGTTTAAGGATTTGCTGTGTGGTATTATTTCGCATTGGGAATGCTTCGGGGTATTTAGTTGCATAATCGACAATCACTAGTACATACGTATTGCCTAATCGGGATGTTTCTGGAGGACACCGCACAGGTAATCATCCCCCACTGTCCGACCCTCAGGAACTGGATCCATTAGCAATGGCTGTGTCCTGGCCACCTGGACGACAGATCTCCAGGGACTAGCGGGTGTGACGCATTTGGGTTTCTCACAGTACATTGTCCCTACATCTCTTACTTTACACAACTAGGCCCAGATTCTATGTCAAGACTGGAAGCAAGCATTATGCTTCTCTTTCTTTATTAAGAAGCTCAAGCAGCAAAGATTTTAGCCAAGCATTACTTCTAACAAATCTTAACGATGCTTGTAGGCTGAAATCTGAACAGTAACATTTCCAACAATCACAACTGTGACTTAAATCTATATTTCCCAAAAGTCTCTTTGCAGTCCTTGACTGTGTCACTGAACTCGTGACCTTAGTTCTCAAATTCTGCTTCAGCTAGCTCCAGAACACCCTGCTGCCAACTTCCTGATACTGCTTTCTTTGCTGCTCGAGCAGCAGATAAGTATTCTTTAGTGTTTTACTTCATAGTTGGATGGTGAATTATTGGATTGTTATTGAAATATTATTGTTGAAGTATTATTGCGCATAACAGAGGCGGCGAGAGTCTCACGCACGCAGACAGCCCCGGTCAGTCTGCTCTAGGACATGGAAGGCCTCGCTATGAGCAAGGCGCAGAGGCATGGTAGAGGAGGCACTTCAGCCCTCTTTAGCTAGAGCGCCGGCAGCCCACCCGCTTCCACTGCGACAGTTTCCTCTTAGGCATAGGAAAGCAAAGGAGAACCGCACGGGAGACGCACGTGACACAAATGGTTTTCAATGCTGCAGCATGGCACGGGCCACAGCATAAAAAATAAGAAAGAAATAATGCAAAGAAAAGAAAGAAACGGAGCCTGAGCCACTTTGGGATTGTGTGGTCTGCATAAAAATAAAGAGAAAGTATAATAATAATAAAACATAGAACACAGAGAGTCGGCTTCAGAGCAAGCATGGACAGGTGAAGAAGAGGCCTGCCCTGAGCAGGATTTGGCTCTGGCGGCAAATTTCAAAAGAGCGCTGGGTTCCTCTGTCGAGAACACTATGAAAAAGCAGTATCTGACATGCTAGTGCCAAATTAACCTGTGACTCGATGACATAGAGGTGTATATGAGAGGCACATCAAAGGTTCTGGGTGTCCAAGCACCAAAAAGAAAGGGAGAACATGCAGGGGGTAGTACCCCAGCTCATAAGAAGAGGCTGGCCTCACAGATCCCCCCCACCCTCTGAGCCAAAAAACGATGGAGCCAGCTCTGGTGGCACAGTCAGATGCCTTCAGCAGATTCAAGAAGGCTTTTCTGGACAGAGAGTTATGTCCTCCCGGTACCAGACCCTCTAGCCCAGAGGTGGTTAACTAGGGCGAGATAGATGACGGCTCACTAACAGCGAGCTATAAGTACCTGGAAGAGGTACCTGAGTCACAGCCAGATAGCCGTGCACTGCTCCAGGAGGAGCAGTCCAGCACAGAACCACTGATGGACACCTCACAGCCAGTGATAGAGGACAAAGGGGTGGACATGTTCGTCCCAAAGGATCTTGTAAAGCCTGAATCCTCAGAGTGGTCACCATCCAGAGGATGGCCGAGTACCTCAAGGGTAGGCTTCAGAAAGAACTGGACAGGGAAAGCAGAGTGCTCCAGGCCAGACGTCAAAGGGAAGGTGGCAAGCACCCCTGCCCTGGATCCCAGGATGATTATGTTTTTTAGGGAAGACAGCCAAAGACCCAAAGAAAGATATTGATAGGGCCTGGAAAGCATGCCAGGACAGCAACCGTACGTAACATAGCCACTAGCGAAGATCTTAGATCTCTCAGAAGAGGCGTGGGAGACGGGCAAGGCCGCTCACTCTAGCAGGATGGGCCTAACACGCAGTTTGTCTCTTGGGTAATGCTGATTGCGCCATCTCCTTAGAGAGGAGGAAAGGAGTACTAATCAAGATAGACCCCAAATTATGGGAGCTGTCTACGTCAGAGTCTGGGTCGGCGGCTCAAGGGATCCTATTTGGTGACCCTATCACCAGGGAAATGGCGAAATTCATCAGCACTTTAACCACCTTGGATAAGGCACTGACCTCAATAAAGTTGGTATTCTCCTCCAAGATTTTGCCAGGGCCAGAAGAGGCAGGGGCCCCTCCTCTGGCCGTTTCGCTCTGAATAGGAGGTCCCAACAGAGTCACGAGGCAGCTCGAAATTGACAAGTGCAGAAGACCAACGCATTCTTCCCCACCAGGGGCAGATCCAGAGGCCACAGTTGAAGGCTTTCAGCCAGGCAGTTGGCACAGTCAGAAGGCGAGTGCAAACTGCGCAGCACCAGCTTCGCACATTCCTATAGGAGGCGGGAAGGTGCATTTTGCGCAAGATTGGGACACCTTATCGAGCCAAGCGTGGGTCAGGGACACAGTCAGGGGGTTTCACCTAGACTTCATCTTAGATCCTGCACTGTCGCGCCAACCTGCCTTCAACCATCTCCCATCTTGGGGGGACCAGATCCAAGCCTCTGGCGGAGGTGGCCAAGGATTTCCGGCACTTCTTTCTGCAGCAGCAGATCTCTGTGATAGCGCAATATCTGCTGGGACTGTCAAACGAGATAGCAGACTGTAACCTGAGGTATCTGGTGGACTACTGCGACTGGAATCTATCAAGGTGAGTCTTTCTCCGCCTACAGCAAACATGAGGCCCTCTGGAGAGTGATCTCTTTGCATCCCGACTAACTCCCAGAATTCTTCAGTTGTAAGCCAGACCCAGTAGCAAAAGCAATGGATGCTTTCTTGCAAACTTGGTCGGGGGAGTGAACTCTGTCTTTCCCCCTTTTATCATGACAGCAAGAACCCTAGCGAAGGTACGTCAGGAGCAGGCGGAGTTTGTCCTGATCATGCCTGTTTGGACCTCGGCAGCCTGGCTTCCAGTTCTTCTGGAACTTTCTTTGGTTTTTCCAATCCTACTACCCCATGATCCATCCATATCTGTTGACGGGTCTGAAAGGGGAGCAGCAGAGGATTTCAGGGCGAGATGCAGATTTCCAGGCCTTTCAAACAAGGCTTCTAGCCTTATCACGGACATCTGGGCACCAACCACTTTAAAGCGATATGCTAACTCCTGGGCAGCCTGGGCGCACTCGTGCATGGAACCGGGTATCCATCTGGTTTCATCTCCTCTAGCAGAAGTGCTCAATTTCCTAGCAGCACTAGAAGCCCGGGTCTAACTGTGAGAGGTCAGTAATGTGACACTCACAAATGTGTTTAATTTTCTGAAGGTTTGACATTTTATTTCAAACAACATTTTAAAATAAACCCTAACTAATCCTACTCTACTAAGGGATTCACTACCTAGTCTAGGATCTAAGGGAAAACCTAGAATACGCAAAATGAACCCTCACACTAAACAACATAAACATTCAAAGAAACATAAAGCAACATAAATAAAAGGTTACCAAACAGCCAGTGTCTTGGATGACTTCTACTTGTCCTGGGCAGATCTTGCTCCCCCAGGAAATGTCCCAAACAAAGAGAAGTAAACTCTAATTTCTTCCAAGGAAAATGAGAGTCTTGAATAAAGTCTTGAAAAGTTCCAAAGAAACAATGGTTCACACAAATACAGTCCATTGGTAACAGTTCCTTCTTGGCTTGATGAAAATATTCCTTTTTCCAGTTCCACAAAGAAAGCAACAGCACCAATGGGCTTCCTGGACAAAGCCCTTCCAGGAAAAGATGGACAAAGTGGTAGACAAAAGTACCACTTCTGTTTAACAACAACTCTTCCGCTTAAAACCTCTGCAGCGTCTTTTACATACAGTGTGTCTGGATGATTCTGCTTTAGGTTTGCTCTCTTTCCAGCGGCTCTGTTCTAATAGTACTGTGCAAGCAGGCTCCTTGGCCCCACAGTTGACTTCTGCTTCTACTAGGCAACTTCAACAAGACTTCTTCGATCTCTACAGGTTGGCAAGGCACTCTTCTCTCTTATATGGTAAGAAGGGCAGCCTCTTTGCCTTTCCTTCTATCTTGCAGCCACCACAAAATCTGTCTTCAGCTTCCAGTCTATTTCATCTCCACTGGAATAGTCTCAGCTCCACAGATTTTAAATATAGATGTTTATACAAGTACCCAGCCCCCTTCCCCAGCTTCATATACTCCTTTTCCTCCAGTAGTTGCTCCAAAGCTGTAGTGCCACTCGTTCAACCTTTGGTAACCTTATCACTTTAGAGAGCTATCAGTTAACAACAGCTTCAGCAATTTTAAAGTAATGGTATGCAGTTCTTAAATGAGCTGGGTTCACTTTAACAGGGATGGGTATGTTGGCTTGGGCAATACTTCTTCTCTGTTCTGCATCAGACACCTCTACCACTTCTACTTTATTGTTCAGTATGTTACAAGATGTCAGTCTCTTAATGGAAACGAATTTAGGCACATACAACTTCATTTTAATCTTCAACTGCCACTTCAAAAGATGTGTGTTTCCACCTTACGGTCAGCTTTACACTACCATGGTATTGGGGAAACACTGTTTCATGTACAACCTCTTCAGACATCAAAACGTGCTTGTAAAGTGCAGGAAAGTCACTTCTGCTAATACGTTTACCAGCAGCGTTCTCCTTGTTAATAGGAGCCATGCGACCGATCGGCAATCAGCTACTTCTAACAATGGGTGAAAGAGATGTTTTCACTATGCGCAAGCACTTCAGTTTGTTAGCATAAGCTTGTGTTACATTTCCCTTGTTAGGAAGACTTCCCTCTTCGGCAAACAGCCTTCACTCACTTTGAAGTATATGCAAGTATGAATAAAGCTGGCTACCATTACCGGCAAGGTGTTTCTGTTGATTTGGAGTAAATAGCTTCTCTTTTCTGACTCCACAATCACAACTATGGTGGCTACCTCTGCTTCTCGGCTTGGTTTCTTCTACTGTTACTGCTACAGGCACTCTTCAAATCCACACCCCTTTGCTGCACGGGTGTCTCCGATCTGGCCTCATCAAAGGAGACGTTCCACTCTCCAGCTTCCCTCAGCTTGCTTCTGCACCCGGGCCTTGGGTGGATGCACGACTTCTGCTCTGTAGTCACAACAATTAGGCGTACCTGCCTGTTTGTTTCATCCTCTTCCAATGCTGCCACAGCCAAACAGGGTTTGTGAGCACAGGACAAACTCAGATCCTGTAGGTGAAATCTGCTCTTCCTTTGCTCCGGCGTCCCTTCTGTGCTCACACTTCCTTGTGAACTGCCAGCATTGTGCTCTGCTTCTACTGCTACTGCCAACCTTTCAGCTACTGCTCCAGCTTCTTTCTGCTGCTTCTCCTGCTGCAGCCTTTTATGCCCCTGGGGTAATTGGTTTCAGGTACAAGCCCTTAGAACTAATTGCCTGGCTTGGCCAAAAGCTATTAGGCTGACCTGCCTGACCTGGGTTGTAGCATGCCTCTTCAGCCCTCTTCTTCTTCACAGTCCCTGAGGGATGCTGGCTCATGAGGTCCACTTTATGAACATTCCATAATTCTTTAAAAGGTTTAAGGAGGTATTTTCCTCCCTGGATATTATTACAAGAGGAAATATAACGTTTAACTTTTGAGAGACAGAAGGGGCAGAAAAAAGGTATATTTTTGCTGTTCCTGTTGGTATACCTTTGGCATTGTGAAGGATATAGGCATTTAGGGGTATAAAAGATTAGTTATTTGGGTTCAACACTAGACTGAGTCACTTCTTTAAAATTCACCTTTTAACCCCTAGAAGAAGGTTGGAATATGTCAAAATGCCAATAAGCCAATTCCTCCTCTAACTCTGTGGTATGAGACGCTCTTGGCAAGAATGGGTAGTAGTCCTCACAGCATCAAAAGAGGAAGCAGGAAGTTGAAAGCAGGGCCTTCTAGTGCTAGCTAAAGCAGGATTGGAGAGCTGAGGACATGAGCTCAGTGAAACAAAGACTGCCAAGAGACCATTGGGAAACTTAGTTTTTAGTCACAGTTGTGATTGCTGGAAATGCTACTCTTCAGATTTCTGCCTACAATCATCGTTAAGATTTGTTTGAAGTTATGCTTGAATAAAATCTTTGCTGCTTGACCTTCTTAATAAAGAAAGAGAAGCATAATGCTTGCCTCCATGTCTTCAATAGAATCAAGACTTTTCTGAAACTTTTTATGCAAAATCTTCATTGTATATTACATTGTTGTCTGTTCCCCTGTCCCTGTCCCAATCTATGTTCCTTTTATTACCCTCATCACCCGTGTGTTCTCTCAGCCCATTCCCAACAAATAATGTAAAGGCACTGCACCCATCGATTGCCTCCAAGTAATCACATCCTAGGTAAAATCATTTCTGGTCGGAATTACATCTTCATTGTTTAATAAATACAATACACACAATACCACAAATGCAACAAAAGAGAAGTAAACTCTAAAAAATTCTAAAATCCAGACAAGATAGTCTTGTGTGAATTAACATAACATAACATATAGGACTTGCAAATTAAAACAAGGTACTCTGAGGGATTTAAGAAAGATTTAGAAGACAGGTTAATCACAGTCACATAATGTCCATTTGTTTATGAATGCATACTATAAACTGTTAGAATACACAGAAATGCAAGTTTCTACTTACAATAATTATGTCCATCAATTCCATCTTTTGATTGAGCACAAAAGAATGGGCCAAGCCACTGTTCCAGACGGCAGTGCTTATCATGGTCACACTTTTCATGAAACTCAACTTCCAAGCATCATCCTAAATCCACCAAAAGAGCAGTACAATTATTCAATCATTTATTTTGAAGGTGTAAATCATGACCTTTAATGGCTTTTCAAAGAATAGATGAAAAAAGATAATCAACCACGTGAAAGAAAACAAATATGTGACAGAACTAATAAGTTGACAAAAATATCACAAGTGCAGTCCCACAGCACCTGTTGAGTCCAAACATTCAGAGCCATTTCTTTGATGGTGGCCTATGAGGCGATAACAAATTCAGAACACAAATGTCCAATTGTTTTCCATCTCTGAACTATGTCCGTAGACATGGACAATGCACGTGGATGTGTCTCCTGTATTCTCTGTGTGAGAAATGTGCCAGACCACAGGTGGAGGGAATGCACCAACATTTGGTAAGATTTCACTGCCTCTTAGATGCAGAGTTTTGGAATTGGGAATGTGGGTTAAATATCCAACCCTTGGAATAATACTTTCTGAGGATAGCATAAGGAGCCTGAAATTAGCACCTACTCAGAGGGTGCAAATCAGAGGCCGGGAGTCAAAAAGTAGCACCATAATTATGATAATAACTCTGGACAGCTCAGAACAAATACTGTTACTCATAACAGCTGCTCATCAACTGCCCAGCAGCCCCCAGCCCTAAAGAAAGTAGTTAATCAGCCTGCCCAGCAATCCCTTGCAACCGCAAACCCATCAGCCTGCAAACATCCCCTAAACAGGGCTCACCACATCTACTAGCCCACTCGCATTGGCGAGTAGATTTTATGAAGGGCCAGTACCACAGTACCATTTTCATGGTACTTGTCCTTGCTGTTGAGAATGGTGATGTTTAAAACTTTTACTTGACATTTACTAAAAACCAACTTTGTTTGCAGTATCAGGCAAATCTAATGTTCACTGTGGTTGGCTGGCCTTTTGGGTGGCAGGATTGCACCAAATCTGAAGTGTGCTTATGGTGACATGCTCCATTTAACAGAAAACACTGCTAAATATTTTGTCACCGTCACCATGGGGCAAGTGCATTTCTCTTAGGTCCAGTATGTAAACTAAGGAACACGCTCTGCAGGTCTGGTGGGATCTTTACATATTTGCAAGGCCTGCCCACAGCTGGAGGCCCATCAGCCCACAAAGCAGACTCCTAGCAGGTAGCTGGGCAGTCTTCCGATAAGCCTGCACAGCAGTCTTCACCTACCTTCTCCACCCCCGAGCACCTGCACAGCAGAGGAGGAGGGGGCAAAGTGCATGAAGGCCATACAGGGTAAGGGCGTACAGACCCATATTTTCTACTCTAAAACTGTCCGACAAGCAGTTACTCACCGCCTTGGGATTGGACATAGCCACTATGATGTCACTTCTAGCCCATGATCCAGGATATTAGAGCAACATAAGGAGATCATTGGATAAATACTCTCCATCTGGAGCGGTTTACTGCCTGTGCAAGTTGCATATTTCAGGGCAGGCACTCTGGCACTAGCGTATGGTATTACAGAGCCATGTTTCAACTGAATCGTCATACAGGTGATTACACCACCACTTCACATTCTCCAGGTACTTATCACTATCAAATGCCTTTGACACTGACCTGCTCTTCAAACATGTTTATGCATGCTCCAAAGGCTCAGCGCACATCTCTATGACCATAGGGCAAACACGTCTAGAATACATCACAGGGAGACAGCAGATTAAACGGACATGGCCATTGGGTATGTCCATAACACTACGCTTGTACAGTAATGCATATCATCACAGCATTAACAATTCTTGCCTGAAATGGCTCCTTTCACATATCTCAGTGATTCGAAACAAAAGCGAGGGGACACATCCTGCACAACAAAGTGTCTCAAGACAATCACTCAAGACAACAGAAACAATATTCCTTGAACTACTAATCACCACTCATTATTATTTGGGGATGGCATCTATACTGTAAAAGCAATGCCTTAACGCCAATGAAGGGTCCCTCAACGAGCTTAAAATAACTACAATGGAGGGTACAACATCCAGCACTTTCATGGCAAGGGCTGTTCCCCACATGTACATAATGGTCACAGCTATTGGTCATGCACTCCAGAAGTACTTGTGCACCCTCACAAAGCAGCCTCCGACAAGATTACATGAATGAAATGGCATGATCTCCAAAAACGTTTCCTGAAGCACTGCCTGTCTTTCAGGTTCAAATATTAATCATGGCCCCATCCACTTCTTCTTACAGAGGGCTACAAATAACCACTAAGAATATGGCTGATGACACTGCTGAAGCAGCATGCGACACCAGGACAGCATCGGCATAATGTGGGACACATCAGAACCCCGAACATCATCGAGCAGGCATCTGCGGTGCTCAAGAATAGGTTCTGATGCCTACAAAGGACCTTAATGGGGGTACCAGGTAAGCTGTGCCCGATCATCGTAGTGTGCTGTATGCTTGGGTAGATGAACATGGACAGATGGACTTGAGGCAGACCGGCACAATGCTGACAAGACAGCATGTTGGCTACTCACCAACAACACGTAACAGCCCACATCCAGAGCTGACTGTCCGTCATTTCACTTGCAGCTGAAAATCATCACCCAATCTCTTGGAATTACATGTACACATAGACAATCACCTCTTGTTTAAAACATCACAAAGCAATGAAATTGCATGCAGTGTGGTACCAAGTATCCCAGATATGGGAAATGAAGCCCTTAGTACTAGACACTGGCTTCAAATCCACCGTGCATACAGTGGTTCCATCTCACCTAGAAGGAGGAAATGCCATGACCACCGGTCTAGCCACCACTGCCTCAGCACCTATAAGAGGCATCGCTCACACTGCAGCCACTCTCATCAAAGGTCTTCATAAAAAACACCACATAATTGCCCTACAATCATCAAACTTCACTGATACTTTTACAGGCAAGCATCATCTTCAAAGCGAGCAGCATCGCTTAGCAAGCTATCAACATGCATACTTCCTCCTACCTTTCTGACAAAGTTACCATCACTGATGGGTACCACAACACCAGAGGTCAGGACCTGGCCAGACCAGAACAAAAGTAATGCAAAAAAGAAAAGAACCAAGAAACAAACATTCTAGGACCAAGAATGAGGTGTTTGTCATACAAAGATTTCGAAATGTTAGCCTATGAACATAAAACTCGAGGAACGCTGGCCCCATATTTAAAACAAGCCCCCTCTCTGCAGTTAAGGTCAACTATTTTATGGCTGCGATTCAATCTCTTTCCAACTAGAGATGTTCTGGTTAGAAGAAAGTTGTTACCGGTTAATAAAAACTGTTGTTCCTTTTGTGAGACTGAGGGAGTTAAAGAAACACTCCGGCATGTTGTTTCTGCTTGTCCAGCACTAACTGAACTAAGAACGAAATTGTTTGAACCTCATCTATCCTATCTTGGTGAACTAACCCCTGAAACTTGTTGGTCGTTACTTTTGTCTACCAATTCAATGAGCCTTCGTATTGCCACCCATAATTTTTTGGAGGCTATTATGTCAAAACTCAAGGGTGTGTCGACCATGATTTAGAGTTATAAATATGACAACTGCATGTAAACATTGGGCAAGTAAATCTGTGAAGGGCCTACTAGCAACTGATAAAAGAATTTTATGTTAAATGATGATGGGACCTACATATATACAAATGTCAAAATGATTCTGTGAAGAATTACGGTATGTTTTATGTCTCTAATCAAAGAACATATTGATTTAGTCAAGCCCTTTATTGGTTTAGGCCCTTTTCAAAGATTCTCCTTTTTGAATTGCTTTTCAAAGCTTTTTCTTTTTGAATTGCTTTTAAATTGTTTCAAATTATTTTAAAATTAAGTCCGAATTGTTCTAGATATTATGTTTTATTTATTTGGACTAATTACTGTATCTCATTTATTTTTTAACTAGATGCTGTTGTTTTTTTAATGCTAACGTTGAATTGCATGTAATTGTAAATGAATTTGTTTAAATATTGAAAAAGTTGTTCATTCAACTATATTCAATAAAAAAAAATAATAAAAAAAATAACATTCTAGGACCATGGAACGTTAATCAACACCAAACTTGCTCCCACGCTCAAGAAATTAAGAACAGAACTTACAAATCTCCTACTAAAGAAACACCTTCTTCACACACCATTAGATATACTCTGCCAAACACACCCAGCCAAGCATCCCTCCTGATGGTCACACTCCACAACCCAGCACAACTGTCTCAGCACTGTTAGAGGTTCCCAAATAACTGTACCTGTAACAATTCCCTGAAACCCCAAATGATAGGTTTAGGTCTATTTGATCAAAAGAAATAGACCTTTTCACAATTGACCAAAATGTTTTTGTTCGTTTTTTTAAAATAAAATGCGAGGGGAGACCGCTCGCACCCCCTCACTTCCCTCCACCTGAATCTATTCCCTTACCCCCACCCCACATTTATATTTATTTTAAATTGACAGAAATTCGTAATGAATTCAAACAAAGAAATTCGGTCAATTCTGAATAGGTCAATTTGGGCCACGATCAAGTATGCTATCAAGTAAGCTAATATCAAATTAATACCAAATGATATGTTGGTAATACTTGCTACTTCGTAGGGACTGTTCCTCAGTGGAGCAAATTAATGTATGCCTATAATCACAACCGAGAACCAGCCACTGGTTCTAAAAGCTAGGTTTGCACTCAATAATGACTCAAAATAAATTAAATAGAACAAAACCAGACACAATCATAAAAAGAGAAGACATAATCAATATCTGTATAAGGTAAAGGTCAACTGGAATCCCTTTTATTTAACAAAAAAGCCTGTGTTCATCTTTAGCAGACCACACAAACCCTACATAGACCACATTATCAATGAAAACACATTACAGTGTAGTTACACAGGTTGAGGCGGGGAGCCAGGAGGAACGTGGGACTATAACAGGTGTGGGGATGTAACTATCAGGCGATCTTGGCAGAAAATGTATGTATTCTCCAGTGGCGGTAGATGAAAATTCGCCTCATCAGAATCCAAAATAAAAAATAAAAATGAGGTGTTGGGCGAAAAATAATCCTGGGATGGTCTTGTCCAAGAGATGAAAAAGTCAACAGAAGTGTGGTGTTATCAAAAGGAAATGTTGAATCAAATGGCATTCTGTTCAAAAGAAGAAACGCCAACCAGGAATGGTGTTGTCCAAAAGAAAAAAGCCAATGCTTGGGTTTGCTGTACATCATTTAAAAAAAGATAATCGAGGGATGGCGGTGACCAAATGAAAAAGCCAATCTAGAAGGAGCATTTTTCCAAAAACAAAGGATCCAATTCAGTGGGATGAGTTCCAACAACAAAAGGTAATCCAGGCGTTGTTGGTCAAAAGGAACACATCCACTGGGGTTTGCAAAAGTAACACAGGTGTGTCAAAACCCAAATATGAGATGCATAATAAATGCAGGGGGAAAAACTGCAACACAAATTGTTGTTCAAGGTCACAATGAGACAAGGCAAGAGAGAGAAAAACTCTTTAAGGATGCAGTTAATAAAAAAATACTGCCTATTCCTCAGCCGCTTCACCTTGGCTGGAGTGGTGGGTGCAATTGAGCCTGGATCTGACTGCACTGCTCTGGCAAGGAGAGGAGGGAGGCAGAGGCGGAGATGGAAGGGACAGCGGAAAAGGATGGAGAATTCGTCCAAAAAACGACTCTGTGTGCTTCAAGCACTGCTAAACCTCGGCATAAATAAGCAGTCTCCATCGGACCCAAATGACTTGAGAAGAGCTGAGGAAAAAAAGTGAAGCTTAGGGGTTAACCTTGATCAATTACTTGTGTTGAGAATCAAAGAGGTGATGTAAGGCGCATATAGATACTAAAATAGCAAGAAAACATGCCTCAGTATCCCACCAGGAAATGAATATGTGGCCTGCAGTTTACAGATAGATCGCTGTAGTAGGTGAATTAACTGATAGGACAGTCTTCTCACGTTTTACATCTGGGATTTGTAAATTCGGAGCTCTCAAGTTTCCCCTGGCTATGCATGAAAAGATAATCTACTCCTGTTTTTTTTTCTTTTGATTCCGTAACTTGTTGTTTTTTCATAACATTTTAAATTTTACTAAACTATAAGTCCCAGAATTCCCCCAAAACAACAGGACTAGGTGGCCTGCTAACGCATGGCAAGGGAACACACGCACACACACACACACATGCACACACACATGCACTGCTCTTCGTCTGCTGGAGGCTGAAGGAAAATTACTCATTGGTAATGTACTTTTTATGAATTCTGCTCTCAGAAAATTTAGAAAGGCGGTGTGTTGTGGCAGGACACCATCTCTACAGCTCTTGCGCCTCGACTCCAGCACTTTGTGGATCTGGCCATGACTTGGATAACCCTACTTGTAGCAATCACTGCCCCCACGCACCTCAGTTACCCACCTTTTCTCCCCCATGCTCAGAAGCCTCTGGAATAAGTTCCCATAATACTGAAAAACGTAAAGAGTAGAAACCTTCTTTTTGCTTTTTTTTAGGAACTAACCAAATTGAAATGACATGTTTTTGTTGTTGTATTGACTGCACCTTGAGGATAGGCAACATAAGGTTTAGAATGCGCAACTGCATGAACAACTCTTGTACCACTGACCCACAAGAAGTCTACAGAAGCTTTCAGAGTGGGCAAGGAAGAGAGGGCGAGGAGGAATCTGTTTGAGAAGAATCCATAGAAAGAATATTACTGGTAAGTAATTTTTAATTCAATGGATTGCACTCTTCTACACATTCCTTTTCTTGATAGACTCCCAAAGCCATAACTGAAAAACAGAGGGTGTTAATGTTAATGTTAAAGGACATTTGTACCGCACATTATCACCACCGGAGTGGTCCCCTGGCGCTCTGGCGGCTCTGAAAGAGGAGGGGAGGTTGAGTTAGTGGGAGGAAGCAGGAAAAGTGCAAGAGAGCAGTGATGTGCTGTTGGCGGCCACAGCCCAGTGGGTCCGTTGGCTGGGCATGGGGTGTTTGCGGCCGGTGGTCGTCGTGTACTGTTGTGCGAGTCTATGTGTATTTTTGTTTTGTTGTTGCAATGTAGTGAAGTTTGAGCGTTTTGTTGTGCTGTACGTTTTGGTTGTGTTTGGTTTGGAGTTTGAGAGGTGTATGCAGAAGGGGAAATTGTTAGTGGGATTGGTTAGTTTGTATCGCTGTCCTGAATTGAGGCGCTCGGCTTGCATAGTCTCCCCTGATGGGCATCTGTCCTGATCTGGGTCCGTCTGGCATACAAGGTTCCTTACTCCTCTGACCCTCACCTCTATCATTCTCTCTCATAGCCCCCCCGTCCTCCCTTCATACTCCTGTGGCCAGTGCACCAGCCAATGTCAACATCTCAGGTAGTGTGGTGATTGCCAATATCTCCTGGCGGTAACTACGGGGCGGGCGAAAGTGTTGCTGGGGTTGGCTGGGGTAGTTGACTCAGTCTCTGTGCGTGTCGCCTGTGTTCCAGTCTATCCGGTGTCACCCGTCCAGGTGCCGTGGGAGCTTCTCTGATGGTTCGGGGTTGTCTGTGACCTTTCCAGTTTAGTCATCCTTTTTCCTGTTTCGGTTTTCAGTTTTTAGTCTGTGGTGTTGAAGAGCCAGGTTTTTAGTGATTTCCTGAATTTTGGGTGATCTTCTGTGTTTCTTATTTCTTTTGGGATGTTGTTCCAGGTTTTTGCGGCTAAGTGGTAGAAGGAGGTGCCTCCAAGTTTTTTCTTGAGGTATGGTTTGAGTTCCAGGCGGATTTTGTTGCTTGATCGGAGGGGTCTCATCGGTTTGTAGACTGTTATTTTCTTTTGTAGGAATTCTGCTCCTTGTCCGCTGATTGCCCTGTGCGTTATGCACATTGTTTTGAAGGTGATGCGATGTTTTACTGGGAGCAAGTGTAGTATTTTTAGGGCTGGAGTGAAGTGGTCTCTTCTGGATAGTTTGAGGAGTAGTCTTGCTGCTGCATTTTGGATCCATTGCAGTTTCTTCAGGAGGTATTCTGGTATTCCGAGGTAGAGGCTGTTTGCATAGTCGATTTTTGACATGATTAGGGCGACGATAGTGAGTGTTTTGTGCGTGAAGGAGAGGAAAGGTAGACATCTTCTTGCCTTATGGAGGAGGAAAAATCATTTCTTCACTGTTGCATTTATTTGTGGTTCTAGGCTAAGGGTGTTGTCCATTTGAGTGTCATCTGCGTAGTTATAACATGTAATGTTGTATTTGTTGTAAGGGTGGCTGAAAGCTCTAAATTAAAAAGCTCTACAACACTGCCCTGCCAAAATGGGCATCCTTACTGTAATTCTTCGAAAAAAGGTATGCATAGAAACCCACGTGGAGGCTTGACAGATATCTTTTACTGGAATCTCCCTGTGCAAGGCCGATGAAGCTGCCACTCCCCTAGCGGAGTGCACTGGAAGGCCCTGTGGAACCTCCTTTCTCATCCTTTCATAGCATTCCCCTATACAAACCAGACCCCAGCATGAAAATTGTTAGTTTCATCACTTCTTGGCCCAGTCTCGAGTGCAAAAATGCAATAAATTGGTCATCCCTTCGAAAGGAAGATGTCCTGGTCAAGTAGAAGCTTAGTGCTTTTTTCGGGTACAGCTTATGGAGCATCTTCTCTCCCTTAGAGGGTAGAGGGTGCAGAATAAACACACGCCCTTTAACGTTCTGTGAAACATGGAAATCACACACAACCTTAGAGAGGAACTTGGGTCTAATGCTCAACAAAACCTTTTCCTTGAAAAACCCCAATTATGGCAGTTTACACAACATGCCTGCAACTTGCTAACATCTCTGGACGATCTGATGGCCACCAAAAACATATCTTCAATGTGAGGACTCTGATAGAGAAAAACAAGCCTTTTCAAAAATTGGGCCACAACTGGAACATAAAAGAAGGTTCCCTGCTGAGACATTCCTTGAACAAGGACAAAGAGACTAGATACCCCATTGACCATTCCCACCTGCAAACTTGCTTGGTCAGGGATAACAAAGATTCTATAACCACTGGAGTGTAAAATGACAATGGGCCGGTACCTCTCTCTCTACACCCTCCCACAAATCTTCTCAACCTGCATGCATAATTTGATCTGGTGGAAGGGCTGTGTGCAGCCAGAAACAAAACACCTCCAGAACTTCATACATCAAGCCCCAGTCTTCATACCTCAGCCTCTCAAGTGCTAAACATCTACTTTGAGAGAGCCTGGTTTGAGGTGAAGCACCCGTCCTTGCGACTCAGATAACATGTCTGGCCTCCGAGGAAGCCGGTGAGGAGGAAAAATGGTCAACTCCAAAAGGTCTGGGTACCACCTCCTCCTCCCCAATCTGTAGTGATTAGAATCAGGCAAGCCCGAAACCTCCTCAACCCCCGGACAACCAACGAAATGACTGGAATTGGAGGTAATGCATTGTGAAGGCCAAAGACCCACTCCACTAGGAAGGCGTCCTTCAATGCCCTATTCAGCAAAAGGGGCTCCTGGTTACGGCCCTGTTCTACCAGGTAGGTTAACAGTCAGCAAAAACAAATGAACAGGGTCAGTGAAACCAATGTATACACTTGTGTTAGTTTACACGCCAGGGACTACCTTGTTGTTACTTTTTCATAAGGTTTAATACACAAGATAAATTGTGATCAACTTAAAACAAATTTTCAGGACACTCAACAATTTACATAAGGTAATTATGATGAATTAGTGCTCACCCAAGACAACTACCTTGGATCACGATACAAAACATATACATGTGTCTAACTTATGCACTGTTAAAAATGGTGTAACTAAGAACACCCTCATGATTTTGTACATCTGTTCCCATGTATCCTTCCACGATTGAAGGGTATGTGTATGTTTTGTAAATTGCCAAGTGCTGCTCCCGCCAATGGCTCAATCCTGAAGAGAACAGGGCCTCCTACATCATCAAAAATGGACTGCATGGACTGCATGAAATCTGCTCTAGAATTAGGGGAGTAGCTCCGATCCTGTGATAACACCTGATCCTGATGGATGTCACTGATACACTTGCTCCTCACGCAACATGTAAGAGGATTCAATTCAGCACTACAGCTAAGTTAACGCCTAGTCTAGAATACTGAATGAAAACCCTTATTGATATATCTTTATGTCCAGTTCATGCGTTCTGGATGACTACCCCTATATAACACCCCTCTCTTGGAATCCCCCTGACCCCACTGAGCCAAGAAGTCGTTCTGTTTTGCAAGTTTAAAAGGTTTATTTGATAATTTAAAATATATATATATATATATATATCACACTTTATAATAAATTAATAATTGAATAGCACACTTAATCTGATATGATAAAGATCAACAACGGAGAATCTGGCACTAGCACACTTCTTATAATCACTAATGAGTTGACATGAAATGGATAAGGTAGCAACAATACTTTTATGGTTTCAAATGGATGCAATGTGGAATGAAATGCAGTACAGAAAATACTCAATATGATTTCAACAAAACAATGTAATCACTTTTCTCTGGCAATCCCCTCCCCCCTTTTATTTACCCAACTTTACATACATGTGCGCAGGGAGTATGGACATTAACTGATGAAGTTTCTGATTTTTAACATGCATACATTTAGAGTAATATCCACTTTTCCGCTAAAACCCCCCTGAACACGCCACCGGGTCGAAAAACCTCTTAAAATGTGGGGAGAAAAATCACAAGAATCATGGTATCATGGTATCATTTATAAAATTTTCACATGTCCGCTCTATGAATGATCCATCTTTTTAAAGTTATGTTCTGGCTCCAAAGGGGTGTGGTTTCCTCTCAGCACAAGGTAGAAATACTGGTTTATCCAATTCTGCCAAGCCAGCTTGCTCTCACAGGCAGTGCTCCTCCCAGCTTCTGCCAAGAGGAAGCTACATTTTACGACCGCTGTAATAAAACCTTTGCCTGAGTCAGGAGAGGCTCATTGTTCAAGAGGAAACCATTTATGATCCTCTCAATAAACCCTCTGCCTGGGTGAAGGGAGTTGCATTGTTCACTCTCCTGCAGAGCACAGGTAATTCAATTATCAGATAGATGGCATATCCTTAGTGTGAGCAGCAAAAGGGCAGCTAGGCCTGGGAACACAGCTGTGACTCAAGTTTCACTCCTGATGGGGGTAGTTGCCAGGCAAATTGGAATCTCTTTAAGCTGTCATTTCTGTTCCCCAGTTTCTGCATTCAAATAAAACTAAACATTTTCACATATGCAGCTAGAAGGCTGATTCTAAGTTTAAAACTATGACATTTAAACAGTTACAAAGGCATGTGACACCAAACATAGGTCACTCATTTAATCTAAACATTTTCGATTTTAGTGTCTTTAAATCCAGTGCAACTTAAACTGCTGACTCCATAGCTCAGCCAGTTTTGTTATAAGCATTGTTCTGGGCTCTTCATTTCCCAGATTTTGTAGGCACACAAAACTCCATTCTACCAAATGTCTGCTGGTGTTCAGTGAATATTTTGCACATATTGCAATGTTTGAAATAGGCACTTTGGCTTGCCTTCAGAGAAACACAGGGTGGTTTTAAACTGCCGGCTTTTGGATAGTGGTGAGTACTGGTACTGCACCCCTTTTTGGGATTTAAGAAAATGAATTCCCAACAGTTATGGGTTTGCTTTTGGCAATCAGCATTGCCATTCCCAATGGTTTCAGACTACTGTGTGGGTAGTCCAATGGTGGTTTTAAAGCGCTTTGAAGCTAACCGGCGCTACTGTTTTTCCTTTGGCAACACATTTCCCTCATGGCAACCCGGCCTTTCATTCTCGCACTGGTGGGTGGCAAGTGAGGCAACCATTTCGGTGTGCGCACAAACTGCGCAGCTTTCCTGGATTTCGGCGCACATGTGGGTTTTCCGCCATCTTGAATTTTCTAAGCCCACAGCACCAAATGTTGTGGCATGATAGCTTAAACGTGGGTCAGGACACCCAACAAGCCCCCCCACGCGACTGCACTTTGAATTTGAGTCGATGGGGAGTCGCGTGCCCAAGGGTTTTGACCCACGCACCGGTCTGTCCGCATAATCTTCTTCCTACTCTGTAGATGGCACAGTTCATCATCTTCTTCTCCATCCGGTACTGATCGATCGGTTCTCCTCGCCGGTCCTGATGGGAATATTGGGCGGTCCACTGGGCCCATTGCGTCTCTGCTCCCGGTCTCCGGATCGTCCTCCTTGGCCCGTCTTCAGGTTTTCTTTCTCCTAGGACGACAAAGGAAGAGCGGCAATACCTATTCATAGACATTTTTCCACCACTGTTGAGATAGTGGGGCAGCATATGCATTTCATCATAACAAAACATTACATTCTTATTTTGAACAAAAAAACAGTATAACTAAGAGACAGTTTCATGCAAATCACAATATTTTAGAGACTAGATGTGGTATGTTTTATGATTGGAACTGAATTAGTCTGAGACAGTACCCGCTAGGATTCCAGAGGATTCCTCCAGTTGTTGCAGAGTGTGCCTGGGATGGCAACATTTCAACTGGTTTATGTGGACCCACTTGTCTTCTCCCTCTGCCAAAGGACCTTTGGGGATGTGGATTTTGTAGGCCACAGGGGAGATTTTGTCTATGATCTCGAATGGTCCCTTCCATGTAGGCAAAAATTTGCGCTGCTTGGCCTGGTTCCTTTGGAAGTTGTATAGATAGACCCGGTCCCCCACCTGATATTCCTTCCTGGAAGTTTTCAGGTCATAGTGGGTCTTCATGCTATCAGCTGATCTTTCTAGATTCCGCTGAGCATAAGCAAAAGCATGTTGGAGGTGTTTCCTTAAATTCTCCACATACTCATGAGTAGTGGAGGCATTTACCAGTGTCTGCTCTTGGGTCCTGTAGAGCAAATGCTGAGGAAGCACCATCTTGCGCCCAGTCATCAACTCAAATGGTGACATTTTGGTTGCAGATGAAGGGGTAGATCTGATAGCCATTAGGACCAGAGGTAATCTGATATCCCAACTTGGCCCAGAATCTGCCACAAACTTCTTTAATATGCTCACAATTGTTCGGTTATATCTCTCTACTGCCCCAGAAGAAGCTGGTCTATAAGCAATATGCAGCTTTCTCTTGACCCCCAATATCTCCCACATCTTTGTCATTACTTCACTGGTGAAGTGGCTACCCCTGTCTGACTCAATCCTTTGAGGTAGACCAAAACGGGAAAAGATGTGGTTAATCATCAAGGCAGCTGCAGTTTCTGCCTTGCAATTTGGGGCTGGGAGACATTCCACCCACTTGGTAAACAAGCATGTCACAGTCAACATGTACTTATTCCCCCTAGCCGAGCGAATCACAGGGCCTACAAAGTCGATTTGTAAATCTGACCATGGCAGTGTCATCCCCCTCTTTTGGAGAGGCGCACGGTGCGTGAGGGATGATGGCTGAAATTGTGCACACACAAGACACCCCTTCAAGTATTGGTCGAGGTCCTGCCCCATGTGTGGCCAGTATGCAACCTCTCTTAAGATTTCCAGTGTTGTGTGAAACCCCCTATGACCGGCGGTGGCCGCATCATGGGCGTGACTTAACATCAGGCTTCGGAATGAGGTAGGAACCACCCACTGGTCATGGCCAGCTTTGGATTTCCTTACCAACAAACCGTCTTGGATCCGGAACATTTTTGGACATTTCATCAACACTCTTAGGTCCTCTGTCCCAATGTAATCGGTGTCCGTCAGGGGAAAGTTCTCAGGGTCCTCAAGGTGTTGGTAAAACTTACCAATAATTGGATCCCCTTTCTGAGCTGTAATTAAATCAGCATCAGGGGTCTCCTTACTCCATTGTGCAATTGAAAGGTCGTTGTGAGCATTTGTCTGGGGCCTAGTGATAGCAGTGACCTGGATTTCCCCCAACAGGGACTCAATCTCAATTAGATCCCCTTGGATGGCCCCAGTCTTGGCCAACTGATCAGCTAAGTCATTTCCAGTTTTGTCTGGTCCCTCTACTTTGGAATGACCCTTGATCTTTTTCCAATAGATGGTCATCTCATTCGAGGTGACCAGATCATCAATGTTTTGGATCAACTTCCCATGTTTCAAGGGTTTGTTGTTAGCACATAACATGCCTCTGGTTTTCCAATTAACCAGGTGCTCCACGAACCCGTTCCGTACATAATCCGAATCTGTGATTATGACCAGTTCATGGAGTTGATGCTGGACAGCAGTGAGGATGGCCTGATGCACAGCCATCAATTCTGCCACCTGACTACTTCGGGGACCAATTTTGTATCCAGCGGAGGGTTCTGGGGACTCATTCACCCATGCATTCCCTACGCCAGCCACCAGTTCTTTCTCCCCGTTGTTGTCAACATGGTAAGAGCATCCATCCACATACACAGTGGGCATTCCCTCACACTTGTCTTCTTCAAAGACTTTGTGGGGGGAATTAAGGTATGCCTCCATGTTGTCCTTTATTTTTAGACTTTCGTCCTCGAGACAGTTTTCTCTGGCACAATCATGCAAGTCAGCCAGACCTTGCGCGAGGGGACTCTTCTTGTTTTGGCCATATCTGACCTCCACAGGAAAGCCTTGCATTGACAGAATCCAGGAAGTAATTCGGGAATTACTCACATTTCCGGCCCGGATTCTGTCACTTTGGAGATATTGCAGAGGCTGGTGTGGAGTCTCCACTATGATGTGTTCCCCCTGGATAAACGGGCGGTAATTCTTCAATGCCCACACCGTTGCCAGGAGTGCCTTCTCACAATCGTTGAATTTTTCCTCCACAGAGGATAAAGTTTTGCTCGCATAGGAGATTATTTTATTGACCTTGTCATGCTTTTGGTATAATACTGCCGTCAAGCACGTATTAGAGAACCCTGTCTCCAGGAAGAACTCCTTGTTTCTGATAGGGTAAGCTAGGCAAGGCGCTTGTGAGAGGCTTCTTTTGAGTTGTTTTACCGCCTCGGCTTGTTCTGGACCCCATTCCCACTTGACCCCCCCCTTCAGGAGATGAATCAGGGGTCTGGTGATCTCTGCGTAGCCCTCAATGAACTTTCTGCTGTAATTAGTCAGTCCAAGGAGGCTCCTTAGTTCCCGCAGAGTTGTGGGGTCTTTCAGTTTCTGAAGTGCTTCCACTTTCTTTTCCTGGGGACAGAGGCCCTGAGGAGTAATCTCATGCCCCAAGAAATTAACACGGGTTCTACACCACTGTGCTTTCTGAAAGGAAAGTTTTGCTCCGGCGGCTCTCAACTGGGTCAGAACATAACGGATCTCCGCTATGTGTTCCTCCACAGATGAACTTTTGATGAGGACATCATCTACATAAGCCAGGTTACCCCTTGCACCCAGGTCGGGCATGGCCTTATGTAGGAAAATATTGAACTCATTACCGGAGTTAAGGTATCCGAAGGGCGTCCGGGTCCATGTATACTGTTGGCCCCCAAAGGTAAAAGCCAGTTTGTATTGGTCCTCCCTGCTGACAGGCACGGTCCAGTATCCATTGGTCAGGTCTATTGCAGTGAATACCTGTGACCCCTGGATCTGGGCCAGCCCTTGGTCAATGTAGGGCAGAGGCCATCGGGAAGTATGGACCCGTTTGTTGAGCTCCCTGAGGTCGGCGCAGAGTCTCCACTGGCCGTTTGGCTTCAATATCCCCAGCACCGGATTATTGAAGGTGCTGTGGACTGGACGGATTATTCCCCGGGACTCAAGGTTCTTAATTATTTCAGTAAGGGACTCCATTGATGCGAGAGGCAAGCGATATTGCTTCACAAACACAGGAGTCATGCCAGGGTCCGTGGGGATTGTTGTTGTGTGGATGTCAGTGCGACCACAGTCATATGAGTCTACCGCAAAGAGATCTTGGAAATCCAAGAAAACTTGTTTCAACTTTTGCTTTTGTTCCAGAGTCACACAGGCATCAGCTAGGTTGACTCTCTCTTCCACCATCTGCCTGAAGCCTGGAAAGACTTCTGGTTTGGCTATCTCCGCGGCCTCCTCCAGCTGGGTGGAGAAGTCCCTGGTCAGAGTGCTGATTTGGACCGGAGGCTTCAGGTGGGAAAGGCAGCCCTCATGGACCTGGAAAATCACCTCATCCCTCCTGAAGTCACACGTCACATCTTCCTTACCATAAGGGCAGGAAGTGTACACCAGGAAGTTCCCCCCATGCCGGGTAAAAATCCTGTCTGGTGTTGTATTGTCCTCACTGTCACTGTCAAAACAGTCCTTGGGGATTGGTCCTAACAGTTCATTTACTAAGTCGATGGAAAAATGTCGGTCATCAACCGCCATTCCAATAATGGTGCCTGCGGCTAGAGTAATACTCTTTAAGTCGCTGTTGTCCACCTCTATTAGAATGGTGTCATGTTCTATGTTGACTAATGGAGTTGGGTTTACCCCTAACCCTTGCAGTTGGAGAGAAGCATTTAGATGTATGTAAGCATCAGGGTTTTGCAAATATTGTCCTCTTTTAACTTTCACTTCCAGGGAGAATTGTCGGGTCCTTTCTGGGATGGTGACTTCCTCTTTGATCTGAATTTCAACTGCATAAGGTAGCAATTGAGCTGACCTAAATGCTTTTTCTGGATCATCAAAGCCCATGGGATTATCCGCTAATCGGGACCAAGCTTTGAAGTTTATTAGGTCCAAACTAATGGCAAAGCGATTGAGAATGTCACTGCCTAAGTAAAAGGCGGCAGGGACGTCTCGCACGACCCAACAATTGTGGACTATGCTCTTGTTGCCAATGGAGATTTTGAGCATACACCTGCTTGGCAGGAGATGTTTGGAATTAGGTGCTTCCAGGTCCATTTCCCATTTGTCTATCAGTTTGAAGGGGGGAATGGCTGGATCTTTTGGGAGTTGGCGAAACATGGCTTCGCTGATGAAGCTCTTACCGTTGTTCACACACACTCGAGCGAGAACAGAGTCCTTCCCATCATTTAACTGAACAGGGATGAACAACTGCTCTCCAATTTGCTGAATATCAGCCAGGCTCTGAGCTGATTTCACATCTTTCTGGACTATAGGAGTGGGAGTTTCAGATTGTGGATTGGTATAGAATTTCAGAGTGTTTCCTTCCAGCGTGGAGTACCACTTTAGACTGGAAGGAAGGTTGATTTTCAGAAATAGAGAGGACCCCCCATCACTAGTCTGTTGTCCTACTGCTATTACTGTCACGTCTGGAATCTGGTTGTTCTGGAAGTGAAATTCTACTTGGTCAGATTTTTGTTCAACCATGTGGCATGTGCCGTTTAAACTAACATGGTTGACACTCTGTTTTAATTTTATTGGTCGGCTAGTCTGGGTCCAGAGGACCTTGTTTACACAATCTATTAGGGGTGACAACCTTCTCAGGAGGTCATTCCCTAGTAAACAAGGGGTGCCCTCCGGGGTCACAACTATGACCGGGTGTTTCAGCTTGTGTCGCCCAATTTTAATGTCCAAGTCTGCAGTCCCCTCAACGGGAATTTCCTTCCCGTCAAAGTTCTGTAGTTGTCCCGGAAGAGAGGTGAGAGGAATTTGGTAATTCTCTCCCCTTCCTGCATTCAGTTCGTCAAAGGCCCTTCTGGACAGAAGGGTAGCTTGAGATCCAGTGTCCACCAGTGCCGAGATTGTACCCTGCCCCTGTACTTGTACCGGGGCATAATATCTTCCCTCCTTCTCCTCAAGGGGGCACAGGTAATGTACATTTTTGGACAACTGGTGGGCTAACTTTCTGGTTTTGGACATTGCTAGCGAAGAGATTTGGGCAGAATTCTGTGGAGAGCCTTGGGAATCTGAAAGAAAAATTTGGCAACTGGAGATCAGAGCCATTGTGGGTTCCCCTGGCTCCGGTTCTGGGCCGCCCCCCCCTTTTTGGAGGCAGTCACCAGGATGGGTTTGAACCAGGGGATTTTCTTGCTGTTGGTTCTGCGATGAGATGGTGGGCTGCGGTAGCTCAGTCTCCACATCTCCCCAGTCTGGATTTGCATCCCTAGGGACCCATTTTTCTTTGGGAGGAGTTCCCCCCTCTCTGAAGGAGAAGATCCTTTTCCCAGGATCCTCTGAGGATCCCTCTCCCTCAAATTGGAAGATCTGTACCTCCTCCTCAAACTGAGTCTGTTTGGGTCTTTTGTTTCTCCTACCCCCCCTCTGCTCCTTAGGAGGCAGACTTTCAGGGGCAAGAGATTTTGTTTCCGGTTCCTGGGTTTCCAGGGGCTGTTTACAAGTGAGGAAGGAAGCTTCCTCCAAGGCTTTACACCCCCCTTCCCCTTGTGCCTCCTCCCTGGGAACCGGTGAGTTATCGGGGTGCTGCCCCCGTCATTGTTCTGGAGCACCAGGTCCAGAGTTGGGTGCGTTCTGCGCCGGCATGCTGATCTGAGGGTTCTGCTGCGCCCTCAGTATATGACCCATATCCCGCGCCATGTTTTGAACCTGGCGCTCTAACTGGGAAACCCGCTCAGGCTAATACGGGGCCCTGTTTTCTCCCCTGGGCTGATCCCGGGAAGGGTAGCTGTCCCTCCTCTGGTAATACCCCGGGTTGGGAAGATTTGGGTACCCCTCCACCCTTGGCCTCCCCTCTCCCGGATTCAGCGGTCTGGGTTCAGGGAATTGGGGAAAGAAGGATGGATGGTTTTGGGGCTGAAAGTCGGGTGGATATCTGGGGAAAAAGTTCTGCCCAGGGTTTGGTAAATTTCTGCCCTCCTGTGGGAAGTTTGGAGGGAAGTTCCCTGGGTTAGGTGCTTGGCTGGATCCCCCCCCTTGGGCTGGAGGAGTCCACACATAACCCAGGATGGGTCTGTTACCTTTGTAGCGAGGACTTACATAGTCAGGAGAGCGAGGGACCCCATTTGTGGGGCTGCCTCCCTGGCTCCCTGTCTGTGACTGACCCGAGGACCTCCTGGGCCTAGCATTATTAGGTGCAGGTAGGTTTTTAGGCCCCCCCATCTCCAAATCCAAAACGGGGGTGACCTTTACCTCTGCCACCTTGGCAGCAGCAGGGGTGCTGTTGGCTTTGGGGTTTTTCTGGGCATTACTTTTGCTATCTATCGGTTTCTGCACCTCATAGATCCGGGTAGCCTGTTCAATGACCCAATCTAAGGATCTTTTCTCGTGAAAATCCCTCACGAGCTGGGTCATGATATATTTGGGCAAGGCATGGAAAAACGTATTTATGAACTCTCTACTATCTGTGCGCACCCTTCTTGTGGTCTGTGCAAAAGCACGCTTTAACTCCTGCACAAATTCTTGTGGGGCCTGATCCTCCCCACATTGCAAATTGTAGGCTGCCTTGCGAGCCTCTTGAGGATTTCTGTGAACAGAAAAATGTTTCAGGATGGCCGCCTTATAGGTGGACCATCTTAAATGATTTTGGTCCTCCAGCCCCGCAAAGAAACTGGAGTATTCCGGGGAGAAGGTCCACTTTACATATTGAATACAGCTTTGGCTGTCCTTCAAATGGAAAGTCTCCATCATTTGCTCAAACAGCTCTAAGTGCTCCCAAACAGAATACTTAGCGTTCTTATGGTAAGGCGTGATGACGCTCCTGATCGCCTTAATCTGCTTTAAGGGGTCCTTAAGCAAGGCCCTTTTTGCCTTATTGGCCTTTTTGGTTCGGGTAACCCTTGTCCATTCGTCCTCGGACTCAGAGGCACTGCTCCCAGAGGTTCCCGTCTGTTCTTCCAGGTTTTCCCGGATTCTGCGAGCCTGGGAATGGCTGGCAGAATGTGGGGACCTGGTCTCCTGTGTCCTGCGCAGTTCAGAGGAGTCTTCAGATTCCTCCTTGCTGCCAGGATTTGATGGGTACCCCCTCCACTGACCTAACTGGGCAGAGGTTTTCAGGATGCCCTTAATGGGCCTACTCTCCTGGGGTTCCCCATTGAACTGTACTGTACTTGGGTGCCCATACCCGGATGCCCACCCCTCCATTCCTGAGTGGTACTGGCCTATGAGCCCCATACTCTTAGCTGGATAGTAATCTGCCATCCCTGTGGCCCTGTGCTCATGTGCGCCAGGGGACATGGGGGTGGTAGAGTCCAGGGACTGGGGGAGATGAAGGCCCCTGGTGTTAGGGCTCCTGCGGTTATGGTCAGGAATCTCTCTTTCCCAGCGGACCTCATCTCTATCCGCCCCTGCTCCCTGTTGCAATGCAAGAGCCTGCATTTGTGCTTTCAGTTCCTCTGTTAAGGCCTTACTCGACTCTATCAGTTTCTCCTGCATCGCTACCTGTTGCTGGAGCCTCTCATTGTGCTGGCAGAGAGCCTCATTTTCCCTCTGTGCTTCCTGATTGGTCCTGGAGCACTGGGCCAGTCTTTGCTGCAGGAGGGTTACCTCCTGATTCCCATCCCTACCGGCCTGCTCCTTTCTTGCCAGAGCATCTTCCACCCTTCTGGTGTGCTCTACCAAGTTCTGGTTTTCTTTTTGGAGGTCACCCAGCCCCTGGAGGGCCAGGTGATTTTCTTCAATTTCCTTTTTTAAGTGGCAGACTTTCTGGCCTAAAGTGTCTCTTTCCTGACTGAGAGCCTGCATCTGTGCTGCCAGGTCGTCCCTCTGCCTTTGAAGGGCACCAGCTTTCCGGCGCTCTTCATCAAACTCTGCCTGGGTATCCAGGTCTTTCAGAATCAGTTGATTGCTTTCTGCCTTTTCCCTATCTAGGTGGCCTTGCAGGGTGACTACCTGCTCAGCACATACCCTGTTGAAGTCCAGTTGTTGCTCCAGCTTTTTCTGGCTTTGCAGTAGGGAGTCCAAACCTTCTTGGTGTTCCTTCTGCAAGGCCAGAAATCTGGTATCCTGTTCTGACTTTTCCTTTTGCAGCACATCCATATCCTCCTTTATTTTAGTGATGTACTGTCTGGTCTCATTTTCTGACTCCTGGCTTCTGTGCAGCCTTTGCTCAGAAGAGTCCAGATCAGATTGGGCCTTCTCTAACGCCATCTGTTGCCTTTTTGCCCGAATATGGTCTTCAGCACATTTATTCTGTATGGCTCCCATATATAAATATAAATATGCCGCTATCCTAACAATCTTGTCGTGTTCATCTTTGGCCTTAGGAGCCATATATAGTTCACTCAGGGCCACATGTAATGGACCCTGATCTCTCCATAGGTCTGACCCTGTTTCAGTGACCTGTCGCGTGATGGCCTGCAACCAGGCATCCTGGCCCTGCTCAGCCCATTCACCTCTCACAAATAGTTTATGTAAGAAGTGCTCTCTGGCTATTTTCATATCTACCAAGGTCGTCATTCTAGAGATTGGTCTCTGTCCTGACTTACAGAAGTTTGTATTTTATTTTTGCAGAACAGAACTTTTCTTGGAGTGTCCCTTTTGAGGAATGCTTCACAGCATAAGGCAGCGTGGTGATCCGACTGGATGTATGTATCCCGTCAGTTAGCACACTGTATTAAGCTGCACAAGTGGTATTCTAACCCAAACGTCCGGCCCGAACCCCCAATTTGTAAGAGGATTCAATTCAGCACTACAGCTAAGTTAACGCCTAGTCTAGAATACTGAATGAAAACCCTTATTGATATATCTTTATGTCCAGTTCATGCGTTCTGGATGACTACCCCTATATAACACCCCTCTCTTGGAATCCCCCTGACCCCACTGAGCCAAGAAGTAGTTCTGTTTTGCAAGTTTAAAAGGTTTATTTGATAATTTAAAATATATATATATCACACTTTATAATAAATTAATAATTGAATAGCACACTTAATCTGATATGATAAAGATCAACAACGGAGAATCTGGCACTAGCACACTTTTTATAATCACTAATGAGTTGACATGAAATGGATAAGGTAGCAACAATACTTTTATGGTTTCAAATGGATGCAATGTGGAATGAAATGCAGTACAGAAAATACTCAATATGATTTCAACAAAACAATGTAATCACTTTTCTCTGGCAATCCCCTCCCCCCTTTTATGCAATGCAAGGAAGTGGAAGGAAGGCACACAATTCTCAGAAATGCAATTCAATGTAATTCAGTTCACCCCAGCAAGCTTAGACTACAGAAGTTTGAAAACACAGGCCCAAATTGCTTTGATATGTGCTGGCAATGAATTAAAATATGCTAAAATGCTTTTAATTCCCTTTCAGAGGTTCAGGGTGAGTGGTATCTAGTTAATATTAGTTCCGGCTCACACTAGCAATGATGCAGGGATAGTTAGCAGGTTAAACGAATTTCTGGCAAATGGAAGGCAAGCAGCAGCAGTTTTTACATGTGAAGAAATTTGCAAATCGCGGTAAAATTCGCGAATGCGTGTTCCGCGATTGCGGTAACACTATAAGGGGTAGGAATGCGGTTCTAGGTTCGTAGGAAAGCCACGATTCTAACCTTTCATATGAAAGTTATTGCAAGTCTCTAGCACAAACGGTTGCGGAGATATGAGCGATTTTGTGAAGGTCGTTTTTCAGATTTGAAATTTTAAAGTTCAAAAAGACAAGTGCAGCTTGCAACTAGGAAATGACAAGTGACAGCTTTACAAATGACAGGTGACAGTTAGGAGACAGTTCTACTTAGATTAAAATAGGATTGAATTATATTATTTTAACTAAGAGATTGGTTCTGCACAGTTTTGCTGTGTACTCACACTATATTCTTGAGTGAAATGGGCCTCGCCATGGATCTGGTCAGGTTTAAACTCGCCTCTGGTCTCTGCACTTCACAGTGATCTGGGTCAGCTCTCTCTGGTTCTCTGGTCTGGGTCTCTAGTTCTGGATAGATTGAAGTCTCTAGTTTGGCTCTCTGGAGGTTTGATGGAGGTAAAGTATGGATTTTTCCGGCAGAGCTTCCAGCGGCAGATGGATTTGAAGGTCCCTATCTGTCCTGTCTGTCTGCTTTTATGTGTTTAGAATGTGGGTGTGTTCTAGCATCACTGACCCTACCTCTCTCTCAGCTTCTAATTGGTCAAACTTCCATTTATCATTTGATTGGGGAAGGAAGTGTGTGTCAGCGTGATGTCATTTTATGGCTTGCAGATAGGACACTCCTCTGTCAGATTGCACATATTCTATATTTGATAATAAAAGACATATTTCACAGTTACACAGTTGCTTGAAATTACATATACATGGTGTGGCTGAATTTAGCCATGTCTCTGTCCAAATCTGCTGTTTCTAAGAGCTTGCATTCAGAAATGGCACATAATTGACTTTTTAACTGATTTTTCAATTTCTGACATTTACCCAACTTTACATACATGTGCGCAGGGAGTATGGACATTAACTGATGAAGTTTCTGATTTTTAACATGCATACATTTAGAGTAATATCCACTTTTCCGCTAAAACCCCCCTGAACACGCCACCGGGTCGAAAAACCTCTTAAAATGTGGGCAGAAAAATCACAAGAATAATGGTATCATTTATAAAATTTTCACATGTCCGCTCTATGAATGATCCATCTTTTTAAAGTTATGTTCTGGCTCCAAAGGGGTGTGGTTTCCTCTCAGCACAAGGTAGAAATACTGGTTTATCCAGTTCTGCCAAGCCAGCTTGCTCTCACAGGCAGTGCTCCTCCCAGCTTCTGCCAAGAGGAAGCTACATTTTACGACCGCTGTAATAAAACCTTTGCCTGAGTCAGGAGAGGCTCATTGTTCAAGAGGAAGCCATTTATGATCCTCTCAATAAACCCTCTGCCTGGGTGAAGGGAGTTGCATTGTTCACTCTCCTGCAGAGCACAGGTAATTCAATTATCAGATAGATGGCATATCCTTAGTGTGAGCAGCAAAAGGGCAGCTAGGCCTGGGAACACAGCTGTGACTCAAGTTTCACTCCTGATGGGGGTAGTTGCCAGGCAAATTGGAATCTCTTTAAGCTGTCATTTCTGTTCCCCAGTTTCTGCATTCAAATAAAACTAAACATTTTCACATATGCAGCTAGAAGGCTGATTCTAAGTTTAAAACTATGACATTTAAACAGTTACAAAGGCATGTGACACCAAACATAGGTCACTCATTTAATCTAAACATTTTCGATTTTAGTGTCTTTAAATCCAGTGCAACTTAAACTGCTGACTCCATAGCTCAGCCAGTTTTGTTATAAGCATTGTTCTGGGCTCTTCATTTCCCAGATTTTGTAGGCACACAAAACTCCATTCTACCAAATGTCTGCTGGTGTTCAGTGAATATTTTGCACATATTGCAATGTTTGAAATAGGCACTTTGGCTTGCCTTCAGAGAAACACAGGGTGGTTTTAAACTGCCGGCTTTTGGATAGTGGTGAGTACTGGTACTGCACCCCTTTTTGGGATTTAAGAAAATGAATTCCCAACAGTTATGGGTTTGCTTTTGGCAATCAGCATTGCCATTCCCAATGGTTTCAGACTACTGTGTGGGTAGTCCAATGGTGGTTTTAAAGCGCTTTGAAGCTAACCGGCACTACTGTTTTTCCTTTGGCAACCCATTTCCCTCATGGCAACCCGGCCTTTCATTCTCGCACTGGTGGGTGGCAAGTGAGGCAACCATTTCGGTGTGCGCACAAACTGCGCAGCTTTCCTGGATTTCGGCGCACATGTGGGTTTTCCGCCATCTTGAATTTTCTAAGCCCACAGCACCAAATGTTGTGGCATGATAGCTTAAACGTGGGTCAGGACACCCAACAAACAACCAACAAAGTCAGCGCCTCATTAGGTTTCAAAAGGGACGAGCCTGAGGGCATGAGAACTTTCTTCAATGCCTTTGTGCTGGTTTCCCTGGGTACAGTTGTCGATGGAGTCGCCAATGACATCAAGGTCAAAGCTATACCTCTCGTGGTTTTTCACACAATTGAAGCATCCATCGGTGCCTTCATGAAAAGGTAAGTCTTACCTCTCTCCTCGGATGAATTTGAACCATCTCATTCAGCTTACGCTTCTTTTTCTTCCCTGCAGGAGTGAGATCTCTTTTTAGATTGTTTGTTTCACCTGCCCTCCCTATCATGTTACTTTTCAGGGGTGGGCCCCTCAGTATTGGCTCCTACGGATTTTGTAGGCAACGGAGCTGGCGGCTTTGAAGGGGGTCTTCCAAGCGTTCCCCTAGGGCATTCAGGTTAATCAACTGGCACAAACCGCACTGTTCTGTGTCACGTTCCACCCAGACTCCACAAGTAAATGTTACCTGGGTCTATAACTGCCCCGTAGTGGCACACAAAAAACAGAATTGAACCGTCGTCTGAACAGTGGGCGGCTGAGCGTACTGTGGAGCATAGTGCATATTATAAGTAGAGCAGTCTATTTTCTGTCCGTGGCATATGAGAGCTGTGCAGGAATGGTGTCAAACCGCACAAGGCCCCTGTTGAAACTTTCCAAGAGCAACTGGCACTGGAGGATATCTATCAAGCTGAGGAATCTGTGGGAGAAGGCAATCCATTAAATATTGTTTTTTTCATTCCTTCATATATTATGCCTTACTTTGGCCCCTTACAACCATCTTTCTACCCCATGTTAAGGCTTTTGAGTTACACAAAGGTATGTTAATCATTCGGAGGTGTGAAACATCTATCGGAGGGTATATTTATATGATCTGGAGAGTCTTCTGTCCTCTGCCACTGTACAAGTGTCGTTGCTGCCTGTCAATGATTGCTTAACAGTCTACGCTTTCACAGATGAGAGATTTGACAGGCACTTCCTGTAGCATGCATAGCCATCTGTTCCAGGCTGAGGGTGATTGCATAGTGCTGTCTTCTGCCTGTAACCTCCTCAATTTGAGAGGGCCTCAGCACCCACCAAGCCAGTGGCTAACTCTGGCAGGACAGGTGAAGCTCCTGGCATTCCATCATCCCAATCAAGGGAACAATAAAGTGGCATGCCATAGGCTGGTGTGAACCATCTGGCAGCAGATGGAGAGGTTGGAGCAGTTAACAATATATTGAGATGCCCCAGTGTGCATGGTATCTTGCTCTAAGGCTGCCAGTGTCCGCCTGGTTATCATAACAGCACATTCTCACTGGCCTCAAATCTACATGCTTGCACATTCTTGTGGGTCTGCGCATCAACTTGCACTTAGACTGTGGTTGCTGAAGCTTCTGCCTCCCATTCCTCTTCCAACACAGAATCATTTGTAACCCACAGTTCTTGAAGCACAAGCTCCAGGGACTGCTGCATCTGCACTAAAACCTGCCAAAAGGAGACATAGATAGACGTAAAATACCTATCATTCTGCGCCACCCATTTTTACCAGGCATACATGACTGACATGATGATGGTGTTGATGACTGTGAAAGACCGGGGAGCAGGTATCAGTGGTTGAGAAGGTAGAAGAGGACTGGGTGCAACTAATTTTCACTAGGTCCTTATCAGTCTAAGGCAGGGTCATCACCTCTACTTGGCTGGGGAGGAGACTGCTCCAGTGGTAGAATGTCAATGTTTCTCACATCTACCACCCACAAGCTGTCCCCATGCCCTTAGCTATTTGAAGAATGGTGTGCCCACAGTGGCAATGGTTGTTTCCTTGCTGGTGGTAGATAAACCATGGGTGGCTTGTGAGGAAACGGTTTGGCCTGAGTGTGTGCAATGTGTCGGTCCAGTCTGTTCCCTCCTATAAGCTTGCTGTGTTTGCCCTTATTTCCAGAGCAACATGTAGTTTGGGGATTTTAGGGAGTTTCATAAATTTTCAGCCTTTTAATTTCCAGAATAAGTCACAGGCCCTCCTAAATCAACCCATGTCCATTGGTAGGTAGGTTATTTACTCGGTTGATGGTGATATGGCACTGGGACTTAGTTACAATGACACTTGGTGGCATATGGAGCATGGTGTGAAGTAACAATGGCAAAATTCTATTGAAGCTAGACATCCCAAAATCTGCAAGTCATATTTTAGGGGTTTGGTTGGTAGCCATAATGATGTATGAAAAGGCTACAGTTCAAACGTAAAGCACTGACATTAACAGTTATTTTGTTCTCCTGTGTCTCACCTGGTAAAGAAGATGCAGGGTGGCAAAAAAAAAAAAAAAAAAGAAGATGCAGGAGAATTATTTTGTTCTTATCCTTTTTCCTCCCAGAGCTCTAAGGTGCCTACGGTTCTGTACTGGTGGTGGATGGTGTAGAGTTCAGAGGGGTCTGTGGTGCATGCTATTTTTATTGTAATATATGGACACTTGACATGGCAGGCAGGGATCCTCTGCACTGTGCCTGTGTTCTACCCATTCAAGGAGCTGATGTGGAAAAGATATGAATGATTTCAGATATTTACTAGCAAAAAGTACCCGTTCTCGGAACAGGCTCTGTGGACAGACATGACAACACTCTCATCAATTGTTGAAAATCAATGATCCTGTAGGTCGTTGTTCAGATTTGCTTTTCACTTGATGTGCTTTACACTCTGAAGTAAACTGCACTGAGAATAGGCGTGTGTGGCTGGCGGCCATACCCAGGAGCAGACGTTGGGGAGGGGGTATGGTACGGTGAGAGTTAGTGTGCTGCTGCATATGGGGACGTACTTGGCTCTCTCTCCACCCGATGCCTCACCCTGGCGTGGTGCAAGTCATTGTGGTGCATTGTGGTGCAAATGTCCCAGAAACTGTGCATTCTAGGGTTGAGAACCGGTTCTTCTACGACCACATTGATGTTTGGCCGATTTCAGACAACCATCTCATGTGTGAGGGTGCTGAAATCCAGGAAAAGGGGAGGGGTGACCAAATGTTATGTAGCCATTAGTGTCCAGAGGGTCCTTACAGGTAACTATGCAAACTATGGTGCAGATTGGTGAAGCGGTGTGGAATTGTATAAGGAACAATGCTTTGCCAAGCCACAAACTCACACATTGTCACTTTATAAGTATAGATAGATAGACTTATTTGGGTAGAAGGTTTGACAAGTATACTTGTGCGCTTAGTTAGCCACTTTTAGAGTAGTTGTCGTACTGGCATGCAGCGTTCACCCTTCCACAAAGCCCACCTAAACAGGACCTTGATATTGTAATGAAGTCCAATTAGGTTGGAAAATGGTGACTCGCGCACTGCCTATAAGTATGTTGACAAAAGGACTGAAACATATATTCAAATACTGAGTTACAGATAAGTATTCACAAAAAAATAGTATTAATTCTGATTGTGATCAGCCGACACGTGTTTCGACCACACAGGTCATCCTCAAGGTTGTCTAGTGCGAATGAAGTACACAAGGTATTGATAACATATGAAAATAAGATAAAGCCAAAGTAAAGTAGGAAGCATAAGAAACATATTGTCATCATATGATTAAGGAACCAATTGAACAGAATACAAAACAGTATCATGGTTTGGTTTGACAGAAAATTCCAATAACATATATAATTTGCATAGGGATCATGAAGATTTATGTGGGAAAAGTAATACCCAAAAATCACAATAGAACAAAGACATTAGGAATGAAGAAAAGTAACATACCATCCACCAGTTTGTAGATTCAGGGTATTTTGCAGAAAACAGACAAAGCAAATGAGAGCGCAATATGAGAATATATTCCAAATCATGCAAACATTTTATTACTTTTAACAATTGGATAATTGGTTAAATATGTCACCTCAATTGCCCCAGTACATCTGGGGTGAAATATAATCCTTATCAGGAATAGGGATGAAATTTAGTGCCTATAATGGAAAATTGGTCCTATGGTGATTGTTGATGAACCGGAACAAAAGTTAAGAGGTTACATTATATTCATTTAATGTGAAGGAAGGGACCAGGTGATTCTTATATTGTGATATTAATATCTCCTAAGGGTAAATCCACCTAGGGAACATGCAGCATGGGCCAAAAGTGCAAGCTTACCCTTTATTCTTGTAGTGATAATAATTAGTACATTATCACAAGGTGAAAAGTAATCTAATGATTAAGAGACATAGAAATAGAGTAATTCATACTAACATTGACTGCCATTGCGCGAGTGCTCAGGACGAGGTAATGGTGTTGACAAAATGATTTGGTTACGGATGCATCTTATGACTAACACATCAAGGAAATAGGAGAAAAAATAAGAATGAAGAGAAACCCACTGAGAATATGGCTATTAGCTCTATTCATAAGTCCAATATGGCGATATAATAATAAGAAAGGCTCCTCACCTCTTAGTGTAAGGATGGATGAATACTTCTCAGTCAATAAGTATCAAAACTTACATGGGTAAGTTATCCCGATCATGCGTGGCAAAAAGTCCCCGCCTGTTGAGTATAAAAAAATATAATTGTTGGGTATATACCGATTGATTATGACACCATATAGGTGTGAAAAAGATGCTATCATATCACTATTCAAACAAATATGGGAAATGAAAATCTATAGCCATAGTGAAATTGTGCCTGATAAAATGTTGTTTACAAAATGTAACAAATGTGATTTATTAATGCAAAAAATTGTTAAAGGATTAGGTATTTAAAGGTCATTGCTAGAGAAAATGTATGCGACTCATTAGTCAATAATAAAGTAACTGGGTCAATATTTAAGGCATGTAACTATCTGTTCTGTGGAAATCAATGCCTACATTTTCCAAAGGGAGGTGTAGCAAACTCACCTGAAATGGTGAGTTCCCAACTTGCTAGGGTTAGATCCCTCCTCGGAAGACTCGGTTAGTTAAAATGAGCCTTTTTATGTAGGTACCGCACTGTAGCGGAGCGCGAGTTACACATCGCGTGATGTGACCTGTTGTCGTGATGAAGTCACGTGCACTCCAGTGCATGATGTCATAGGTAAACAAACCGTCACCAAGGGCAAAAATTAAAGAGACAATGCGAGTTGAAATTCTGATGGGAAATAATGTGTAAAAAGTGAGCATGGCATAACTAGCCTGCACATAAAGATTCTTAAGAGAATAAGTCTGAAGTTAAATAAATCATGAATAGTCAAAGTTCCTGACCATGTTATAACATATAACATTATAATAGATTCATAAGATTCGCTAACTAGAGTAGTGTGTATTCTGTGATTGTACACGATAAAGTTGATAACTATAGTAAAAAATAGGATAAATATCCCAGTATAAGAAGAGATGTGAGATGGTTAATGCGTTAGACTATTGGGCAATATGCATAACTAAGCCTGGCTGGTTATGCAATGTAGTTAAAGAATATATGAGTAACCCTATTAAAGATAGATTAATAGTAAGTTGCAAACTACATGGTGCACATGAGTAAACAACGTTGTTGAAATATTACATTGATTAGTATACAGGAGGCCCATTTAAGTTAAATGAGGCCCTAGGGCTAAATATAATGTGCATAGTAGCTTGTGCATGGACATGAATGGGTATTGCTTTTATTGGGCACTTGTAGTGAAGGAGGACTACATTGTAGTCCTCAACTTTAACACAAATATACAAGAGTAAGTGTAAAAACCTATTGTGACATTATGTTGCACCCATAGTATGCAACATTCAATTATTCCAGAAAGGCCGGTAACAAGTGAGGTGTATTAAATCAATTTCCTCAAACTTGACAGATAGTATTGTAAACAGAATAACTTGTAAATGCTGTACTCGAAAAACACCCCTTCAAATTGTCCTATTGGGCATGCAGTAACATACATTGTTTCACAGAAAAACATTCATGTCATGGTCTGTGTTCAAAACATTGATGGTACAACATAAAAAGCAAAATAATTTAAATTCCATTTGTTTCAATTGTAAATTGTCACCTATAGTCCCTTTTTTTGCACGCATTAGTCCAACAAATATCAAATCTGATTTATCCGCTAATTGGTGGTTAAATTGCCACTGCATAGCAAGAGTTAATCTAGGATCAGTACTGTTCAGGCTGGCCAAATGTTCTCTTCCTCGTACCCGTAGTTGTCTAATGGTACTGCCTATATACAGTCTGCCGCATACACATATCAGAGCATAGACAATAAAAGTCGTTTTACAGTTGATAAAGTCTTTGATTTTGACAGGCATGCCTGTTCCATCTATAAATTATTGACAGTCTTTATGTGCATATTTACATAGACTACAGTTCCCACATTTGTGAAAACCTGTAGTAGGTTTAAGCCAATTACTGTTCAAGGATGGATTCGCAGTGCTAGTGTTGAGAAAGGAAGGATTCAGTTTGTTCTTCATAGTGTGTACTTCCTTTGCACTAGACAGCCTAGAGGACAACCTGTGTGGTCGAAACACGTGTCGGCTGATCAGAATCAGAATAAATACTATTTCTATGTGAATACTTATCTGTAACTCAGTATTTGAATATATTTTTCAATACTTTTGTCAACATACTTATAGGCAGTACGCGAGTCACCATTTTCCAACCTAATTGGACTAGATAGATAGATAGATAGATAGATAGATAGATAGATAGATAGATAGATAGATAGCTAGCTAGATAGATAGATAGATAGATAGATAGATAGATAGATAGATAGATAGATAGATAGATAGATAGATAGATAGACAGATTATACATGTTGTTGTTGTCTTATTGAACTGATGATATTTTTAGTGTGAAGAGTTATGATTAACTGAAACACACTCAAATAAAAAATACAAAATATTGACATGGAACATATCACATCATGATGAGCGCCATTAATTAATATGTGTAATGCACATCTTCATTGACTGCTGAGATTGATGATGGGACCTACCATGATGATGACATATTATAGTGCACCCCTGGGGACTCCTTCGGCTCCTGTCAAGCATAAAAATGCAGATGCAGCTCAGACGGATCCCAGCCTCTCCTCCATACTGATGCTGGTAAACATGCAGTCACATTCCCTGTACAGGGTGGATGTCCCATTGTGTGTCTTTGCATTTGCAGAGAACAAAACAATAACAATGGCATGGTTGCATGCAATGCAGTGGCAATAAACTTTCATCATAACTCTGTAGGCACCACTTTTCACATGTGTGTCATTTTTCCAATGCATGTACATGTAGGCCACTCAGACATGGCATTGGGTTATGTCTTTTCATGCATTTATTATGTGTTGTCTGTTGAGCTCTCTACTTCACTTCCCATGTACATGCCACCAACTTCTGCATTGCCAGCCAGGCCAATTACCCTCCTAGCCTCTTCCTCTGGCAGCCTCAGCTCCAGTGGGGGTGGTGGTGGGGAACCACCTCTTGTAGCTTGGCTTGCTAACTTGCTAATTGTTGTCTCTCCACACTGCGGTACTCACCCATAATGCACTCCCTCCTGCGGTGCCTGCTACTGCTCATACTCACCTCTACCTATGCTTTCTCCAATCACACTTCAACTTCCGCCTTGTCTATACCTACCTATCAGAAAACTCAAATCCCCACTACTCCATCTCTGTTCCACCGCCTACTTCAAACAAACAAAGCCGACAAGATAACCATATCACCTCTAACACCTATCCTCCTTGCCTCTCTTCCTCTGAGACTCAACTTCTCTACTTCCGTACTGCATCAATTGGACATTGCACTCTGCAAGGCTCAGTCTCTATGCAACAAAATGTCTTTTATCACTGACTACTTTCACTCCAGCTCGCCTCCCCTAGACCTCCTTGCAATCACTGATATCACTGATACCTGGATTTCTCCTTCTGACACTGCCACTCTGGTCCCCAACACAACTCCACACTATCCTTCATTCACTCTTCTCGTCTGACTGGCAGAGGTGGAGGCGTCAGACCCCAACACTCTTCCCACCTCAATGCCCCACAAATCGCCAATACCACGTCCTCTCCTACCTTTTTTGAATTCACCACATCTAATATTGCTCCACTTCATTCAGTTCACATTATCTGCATTTATCGCCCTCCTGGTCCCACTCGGCCACTCTTTGATGAACTTGGGCAACTCTTTGATTCTCTTTCCACTAATCATTTCATCATTCTCTTGGGTGACTTTAACTTTCCCTATCCAACCACTTCTCAAAAATCTGAATTTCAGTCTTTTCTTAGTGATCACGCTCTCCACTCTATACATAACCTACCTGCCCACAATCGCTTCTTCATCTCCACCTCTCTCTCACCCACTAATACTACTGTCATACGATCCCTATATGATCAGTCCACTGTTTCCAACACCATCTCCTTTCCCCCTCTGACCTCTCCTCACTACATGCCTCACCTATTACTAAAAGAACATTTAAACCTTCTACCATTGTTCCCTTTCTCTCTGAACTACAGTTCTCACTCAACTGATACCCCTTCCACTAACACTGACTTCTTCAGCTTTCAATCCCTACTATATGACTCCTTCTCCTATCATTTCCCACTGCTAACCTTCACCCCTAAGTCGCAGCATCCTCAACAATGGGTCACTTCATGCATACACTCTCTATGCACCAACATGTGTTGTCTGCTGTGCAAATGGAGGCATACCCACTCACATGAGGACCGCAGCCCTACCTCTCTGCCATTAACTCTTTTAAGTCCTCTCTTGATAGAGCAAAATCTGATTTCTACCTCCCCTTATTGACTCTCCCTCCAACCATCCTTTCCGGCTACAAGGCACTCAAAAGTAACTCCTCACTCATCCTAAACCTATGACTATCAACTCCACCCTCACAACTAATGACCTAGCTGAACACCTCGCTGTGAAGATTTCCAAAATCAGAGACTCTCTCCTGACCTTCCTCACATTCCCACTCCTACATTTTACCTCCTACATTCTACACTCCGCCTACTCTACCATCATCCTCTGCCTCTATATGCCACTTTAGGCACACTCATTTGGAAGAAGTCCTATTTCTTCTGATTGAGGCTAACCCCTCTTGTGTGCCATCATACCCTCTTGCTTCTCAGCTAGTCAAGCCTACAGCCCCTTTAGTGGCCACTCACCTCGCTGAACATTTTCAACCTACCCTTCGACTCCACTTGCTTTGCCTCTTCAAAATGGCCATAGTCACCCCTCTGATAAAAAAGCAAGCAGCTGGCACAAACCAACCAGCTAACTTTCACCCTGTGCCTCTCCTTCCACGCTACTTTAAAGTGTTTGAAAGGGTTGTGTTCAATTGTCTTACACATTTCTTAGACATCCACAACCTTCGAGTCCCCCTACAAGCAGGTTTCCACTCCTGTCACTCCACAGCAATTGCTCTCATAGATTTCTCCAACTTCATCGCCTCTGCTAAGCACTCAAACCTATCCTCTATCCTAATTCTCCTTGACGTGTCTGCTACCTTTGACACTGTTGATCACTCAGATCTCAATACTTTCTCTCTCTTCTTTGGATTCGCAATTAAGCCATTGCCTTTATGGTTTAGGGTGAAAGGGTCGAATGCAATTGTTTCGAATGCAATAGTTTGGAACCAAAAGGAGCGAGAAAAAAAAATGGATTTTTTTTTTTGTGGGGGGTCCCCCCAAACCCCTTTTTTAATGGTAAAAACACGTTTTTTTCCTATACAAAATCCACAAAAAAATACATTAAAAAAAAGGCATTCGATTGTTTTTTTCGGTCCTTTTGTTTCGAAACTATTGAATTTTAAAACAATGTATTCGACCCTTTGACCGGACACCGCTTTTATTGAATCCTACCTGGCAGATCACCAATTCTCTGTCTCCTGGAGCAACAACACCTCTCAACTCACTCCTTCAACTGTTGGTGTTCTACAAGGCTCTGTCTTGGGTCCTCTCTTCTTTACACCCCGCACCTATGCTCTTGGGGCACTAATCTCCTCCTTCTTCTCTTTTCCTGAACTCTGCTCTGATCTCTCTATCAACATTTCCAACTGGCCCTCTGCCATTAAATTGGTGGCTTAGCACTCTCTGATGTTAAACTCTACCAAAACAGAGGTACGCTTCTTCCCTGACAAATACTCTCTCTCTTCGCCTGCCAACCAGCACCCACCTGACACTCTCCCCAAATCATCTTCAGCTGGAAACCTCAGTTTCATCTATAACCCTTCTCATCCCTTCTCTACTTTCATATCCAACACTGCGATGGCAGCTCGCCTCAAACCCCTAAATATTAGGAAAATCAGGCAGCTCCTTCCTTTCAACGTCACCAAGAATCTCTTAGCCACTCGTATCTTATCTAAGCTGAACTACTGTGCCAAAATCCTCTTTGGTTAATCCAAATATTCTTTCTGTCCTCCCAACAAGATCATTAAGTTCAATAAACAGACTCTCTTTGAACTCTGTCGCTTTACTCTTACTTTCTTTCACTGTTGCCAGGCTGGATGGCTGACAATGCAAAACAGGACCAGATTTAAGTTTCTTCTCCTGGTTCAAAAATCTATCTATGTTAAGGCACCGCTGTATATATCCTCATCTATCCAACTCTACAAGCCTTCTCGTGATCTCTGCTCTTTCTCCCCAACTACCCTTGACACCTCGCCCTCTCTGTGCTTCCTCTCGCTTCTATGCTTTCTCTCTTGCGCCACTTGTATGCAATTCTCTTCCGCTGGATATCCGAGAAACAGCCCACAACGATTTCCTCAAAAGCAAACTAAAAGCCTTCCTCCATGCCTCTGCGTTACTCTCTTAACCTACCTCTCATCGGCCTTCTAGCTAACATTTTTCCTTCGCCTCTAATCTTCCTCTATCTCTCGCTTTCTCTGTCTCCACTCTAACACTTCATTCATCATTGTCACATCCCTAACACAGATGGCCGTGCGGCCTACCTGCACATACAAAAGTCTACAGTTGGTTGTCCTTAATCTATATATGTCCACCCATGTATTGTCCCCAGTGACTGTTCCATTTACTCCCCTTCACAACCTGTCAGAACATAACTCAAACTCACCCTATTGTAAGAAGCTTGCTACTTCCCTACTTCCCGTCAAATCGGATTTGTTATCCCTTGTACATTCTTTTGTGATCAAAAAAGCATTGATCCTCCCTGTATACAAATAAATAAAATACATACAATAAATAAATAGGCATCCTTGTTTTGGACATGGCACCCCAGATCCTACCAGTACCTATTGACATGACCAAAGCTGCAGAATGTGGTGGCAATGTCATTCTTTTTAGAGTAGTCAACCTCCCATGTCCTGTTGCAGTCGCTCTTTAGACCCGAAGTGGTGGGATGCCCCATTCGCTATGCAGTCAACTAGGACCCAAATGTCATTATCAGAGAAACTAGTATTGCAAGATTTTGACATGCTGCTACTGAAAACCGAGATGTGTTTAAAGTAAAAGGAGGGCAGTTGGTCGGGCAAGGAGCAGGCCACAAGATCTTGCTGTAGGAGCAGGGAGTTGATGTTGCTAGAAATGGCAGAGGATTTCAGGGCAGGGCACAGGAGTGAGAGGAGGGCTGAATGAGGCAATTGGGGCAGGTAGACAGCAGAAGGATCCAGATGGTTCTTCCAGAAGCTTGTGATCAGCAATGGCGCAGGTATGTGGCTTACGTGGCTTATAGGACTCTTGTAAGGCAGCTACAGGGGTTATGATCCTATCTCCCTGGTTCTGCACATATTTTCAGTCTTGAGCTTCAACTGGATTTGGAGCTTTGCAAGTATTCTGCTGAAATCATGATGATCTTGTAGTATTTGGGAAAGTTCTTAGCAGTGAGTTGTGGAACGATGACTCCGGCGGGGACAGAGTAGGAAGGAAAGGAGCAAAGTGCAACACATTTTTCAAGGGTTGCAGCCATAAAGTGGAGAAGTATGCTTTAACTTTATAAAGAACAGTTCCGGAATGGTGAAAATGGTTGCAAAAAGTAATGGAGCTAACAGTCAAAAATAAAAGTAGTAGAACACTGTTCCTGACCGTTCCGCTAACTACGACCACTGGTTCTTAGGCACTGTCAAACTTAGGACCAATACGGACAAGCAAGAAGGAAGTGTATACAGAAACACAAATGTATCAGAGCAGAGTGACTTACCAATGATAGGCTTTTGGTGTTCTGAAAAGTAAGGGAAGGCATGACCTCCCCGAGCAGTACAAGGATGCAAAAAAGAAAAACAAAGAAATGCCGGGATCAACAGGCGGCTCGAAGGCACGTACTAATAAACACCAGCAGTGTTGCAGTCATAGTTAGCTGTATCCAGAGGACAGCCATTCGTGCGGCCAGTACCTGAAAGTGTATCCAAGAGCAGAACAGTCACGTTGAGTCAGGGAAACGAGGCAGAATAATATGAAATCCTCAGGCTTCCGGATTCTGAATGTTGCATGTAATGTGCGCACATCTGGAATGATGGGCAATGTAGTTCCCAGCCCACGGCGACCTCCAGTCTCTGTCGTACCGGCCGTGTACAGAGACTGTGCCCCATGGTGCGGCAGCAGGGTTGTCTCACAGGAAGAAAGTGAGTTCAGCCACCTATGTAAGGAACCTGTAACTTTTTATTTCCTTTATTGGTTGAGGATGGCTGCAGGAAAATGAGGAAGGGTGGTCAACACCTAAGTGATCAGCAATGCACTGGAATCAAAGACCTCATTACAAGTGTGTTGGTATTTTGGTGGTAAATATGCAGAAATGCCACCAAACGGATGTACCATTACTGCCACTTGGTATGGTGGAATTACCGCCAGATGGTAAATGCTGTTAGGCAGCGTTAGTCCCCATTTATTGGAGTCCATAGGGCTCCATGGGGTTTTCAGTGGAATTACTGCTGGCGGTAACTTTGACGATTTTGCCGATTATTTGGGGGTAAGGGGTAAGGTGGTGGATTTTCCTCCAGCATTTAGCTGGAGGAAAATCCTCCACCTCACTGCTAAAGTTGTAGTATGAATGGGGTAATGTGGCAGTAACAGAGTAATCCCCAATTTACCTCTTTTTTTTACTGCACCAGCGTACTTATAATGAGGCCCAAAGTTTTCGCAGCATGCCCCAAACACATTTCACTTTTCCTGAAACTGTGCTAATAATGAAAGAAATGAACATGCTCAGGTTCGCTATTGCACTAAATCAAATCATGTTTGAGCACCCATTCAACCAGGCCGACCCTGCAGAAATGAATCCCCTGTCCAGGCAAGTGATTTGTTGTACCACACACCCAATCACCCTGACACTAATTCCAATGCTCGAGTGATCAGCAAGACCCTGCAATCAATACTTTCCCAGCATGACCCAAACACTTTTTCCTACCCTAAACGTGTGTTAAAAATGTAATAGAAATCATATTCTCATGTAAAAAATGTAATAGAAATCATATTCTCATGTCAGCTGTTGTGTTTTACCAGGCCATTTGTGGGCTTGCGTTCATTCAAGATTTCCCAGCAAATATTCCTCCTTTGTCCAAGTAGGTGGTGTGTTGCAGCACACATCTAATTACCTTGTGTGACGTATCTTCAGATGATGTCCCTTCTCCCCTGGGGGAGACCTTTCCAAAGGGCCAGGCTAGTGCATCCACAGTACAATAATCCATGTGGAGTGGTGCACCAGGGGCGGATCACATTGGAGAGGAAGCCGCTATGGTATCAGGGATGACTATCCCCCTAGAACGCGGTATACCGCATATAGGCCACCCTCTCCTTATCTGACAGAATCGGACCACTCACATATATTTCCAAACAATACCAACATGTTTTATTGTGAGGTCAGTCCAGCTAACACAATATACAGAATGAAGCCTGGACCTTTAACACAGATACTGAGAATAAGAAGATGACCAGGAATAGGAAGATCACTCTGCTGCTAAACTATAGTGAGCGGTCTAGTCCTCCGCTGTATCTCATTGGAGAAACGAGATACAAAATAGATAAGGGAAACCAAAGTGAAGAGAGAGATCCTCCGGACAAGGGATGTCAGGGAAGCCGGCCTGGCAACCGAGAAGCAGGGAGCAGAGGCGCAGTACACCGAGCAGGGAGAGAGAGCCACCATAGTCTAAGACCTGGTAACTACGACACTTCCCGAGCAGTCTACTGGGCATCCCACAGTATCCGCAGCCACAAAAAGCTGAGAGGAAAGAGCGAGAGAGACGTGGAGCACCACCGAGCAGTGCCCGAAGCCAAAAGGAACCCGAGCGCTACCGGAGCCTCGAGAGGGAGTCTCGTTGCCCAGAAGATACAAACCAAAAGCAAAGGCACATCGGCTGGCGGGACATGACAGGGGGACCGGAGAAGCCGGGAGAGATAGAGAGCACACCGAACAAAAGGGTTGGGAAGCCTGAAGGACAAAGAATAAGATGACTAAAACCCTGAGAGAAATACTGAGCAACAGAGGGTCGGATACCCATACCACCAGAGAATCGTAGGAGAGTGAACTAAGGTATCAAGGTACTCTGTATTTCTGTATTGCAAGTGTGGGACCCACACCCATATTTTAAACAGAGAATAAGAGGGATCCTGAAAGAGAGAGAGAGAGAGAAAGAGAGAGAGAGAGAGAGAGAGAGAGAGAGAGAGAGAGAGAGAGAGGAATAGACATAGAAGAAATACAGGCTTGACATGAGAGTGAACCAAGCTGTCAAAGAACTACTGCGAGTCTGGGACTTGCCCCCATATTTAGAACAGAGTATAAGGGGGCCAGGGACCCTGAAAGAAAGAGGAGTTACTGAAGAAATCCATGCTTGGCAGGAGAGTAAACCAAGCTGGTTGCCAACCGACACAGCGAGTGTGGGACAAACACCCATATTTAGAACAGAGTATAAGGGGGTCAGGGACCCTGAAAGAAAGAGAAGGAGTTACTGAAGAAATCCATGACTGGCAGGAGAGTAAACCAAGCAGGTTGCAAACAGACTCAGCAAGTCTAGGACACACACCCAAATGTGATTCCAAGAATAAAGTAAACTTTATTTATACTACAGAATCTGGGACCCAACAGAAAGAGACTCTTTTAAACTGTCATAGTCCCCTGGATAGTATTTGGGTGAACCAGACGTACCCATAGAATAAACAAGGAACTAAGTTTCAACAGGGAGATGACTACTTAGGTTATGTTATATTACATTTATTTATACAGCGCACGATCGGTCAAGGGCATTCTGGCGCTAGAGGCAGAGGAGACACTATGAAAGAGTGGAAAAGCCAGGAAAAGGGAGACAGCTTCCCTGGCAAAATAAATATTGTTTCTCAAGAGCCAACTTCTTAGCTTGTGAAGTAGAACAAGTAAGAATCCAGGGGAAAGGAGTACTTCTCTGGATATTGGAATAGTGTTTCTTTGAAAGAGAACATTTCCTTTTATTTAATTCGACCACTGACATTTGGAGCTTTCTTTTGATGAAGGAGTTTCATCATCACCTTTAGAGAAGAGAGCAACCTTGCACTTTACATTTATGTTATTAGTGTTAGGGTCGGAATTAGGGTTTTTGGACACGACTGTGACTGATATTTTTTTAACATCCTGACCATTTCACTAGTTTTCTTTGAGGCAGGAAAACCCCTCTTAGCACTATGGTCAGGGAGGCATTTTCCAACCCCACAATTTAAATTAATATAGGTCTATGACTAAGATCATGTCACCTCTGTGTCAGACCTCTTCTTCTGCACCCTTTTATATAGTGTCAGGAGTTGACACGAACTGGGGAACCCTTAGTTTTACCAAACTGAGTGAAAGCGTCAGTGGCCCGTCAGTGGCCACAGAAGAATCTATAGGCTTTGATCTCTCTAGTAGTAGAGAAAAAACATTAGAACCAGGAGAGAGGCAATGAATATCAACAGCCTTAGTACTAGTCCCTCCCCCAGAGACTTACCTAAGACTAGCCTCCAAATCAGCATTGGCATGGAAATTTGGTTTCGATGTGATGGCCTGTGCTATCAACCCAGATTACAGAGGGGATGTGAACATATTAATGATATGATATGATATATGATACAATATGATAACAATGGCAAGCAAACCTATCACATAAAATCCAGAGAGAAAAGATAGCGCAGGCTATTATAGAGAAGTCCTTGTTTTCCAGAATAGAAGAGGTTAAGCAGACTACAGACAGAGAAAGAGGTACCAATTGCTTCGGGCAGGCCGATATAAAGATAATAGAAAATCCTAAAACTGTAATAAAACCTGTTAGTGAGGAAGAGACCAAAATCATCCCTGATGTGGCCTTTGCACAGCAGAATGATCCCATGTTGGCAGAAGCCTTCCTCAAGGTTGTTACTGGGGAAGGAGGAAGAGCAAAGGAGGGTCCTTTTCATCAGACATGGATTCCTATATAGAGGTGATATTATTCTGGAAGGGACTCTCTGTTCTCAAACTGCAGTGCCCCGCAGTCACTACAATTGGTTCTAGAAATCACCCATGATCATCTTGCGGCTGAACATTTAGGAACAGCTAAAACCCAGGTGCAAATAGTAAGTAGGTATTAAAGTATTATTGGCCCAGGATATATGCTGATATCAAACATTTTGTTTCCACCTGTCCATTATGTCTGATAATACGATGAATATTCCATCTCCCGCTCCCTTACAACCTCTTCCACTGATTGAGGTGTCCTTTTCATGGATAGGGATGGATATTATTGGACCTCTGGAACCATCTAAGTTGGGAAACAAATATATCTTAGTGATAGTTGACTATGCCGCCAGATATCCATAGATATTCTCTATGTGTAATAACGCCTCCCAACAGATCGTTAAACACCTTATACCTTTCCTATCCCGGGTAGGTTTTCCTAAAGAATTCCTGACTGATCAGGGGACCACTTTTATGAGCCAGCCTATGGCAGAATAAAAAGATGTTCTATAGATAAAAACCCACAGGACTGCTGCCTATCATCCACAAACAGATGGGTTAGTAGAACGTTTCAATAAAAGCTTAAAGGGTGTCCTGAGGAGATTGGTAGAAGAGGATGGGTAACATTGGGACATGATGTTACCATGGGCCCTATTTGCTGTACATAAGATTCCACAGGCCTCCCTAGGATTCTTCCCCTTTGAACTTCTTTATAGGCAAGAGCCCCCGAGATGTTCTTGACATGTTAAAGGAAACTTGGGAAGATAGAAAAATCCATATTACCTTTTTCCCAGATCGCACAACGTATAAAAGAGCATATGGCCATAGAACGATCCATCGTAAACTCTCATCTTAGCAAATCTCAAGAACACCAAAAAACAAATCATGACCGGAAGGCAGTTGCTTGCTCCTTTTCAATGGGTCAGAAAGTATTAGTGATCCTTCCCACCTGAGAGTATAAGATGGTGTCCCATTGGCATGGTCCTTATGATGTTATTGAACAAACAGAACTGTATAATGATCTGGTCTCACAGCCAGATAGACGATTGAAGACTCAAATGTATCATATCAACCTCTTGAAGTAGTGGAGGGAAGATCCTGTTGAATCCACTTTGGTAGTCATGGCCAGTCTTCTAGCTGAAGACATAGATGGGCCAAATATATTTCCGAATTATCTCCAACCACAGAAAAAACAGGATATTCAGGATCTGTTGGACCTGATGTTTTCAACAGCGAACCGGGAACAGTAAAGGGATTCTATCATGACATCTGTACGCCTCCAGATAAGGTTGTTAATATGAGACCCTACCAAATCCCTGAAGCATGTAAAGCGATAGTCCAACAGGAGGTGGAAAAGATGCGAGCTTCAGATATTATAGAACTTTCACATGACCCCTTGTCTTCCCCAATAGTCCTGGTAGCTAAACCTGATCCATCGTGGAGGTTTTGTATTTACTTTGAAAGGTAAACGCGATATCCCAGTTCCATAACTATCCCATGCATAGGATAGATGACGTTATAGATCGACTGGGATTAGCAGTATGTCTCTCCACAATTGATCTAACCAACGGCTATTGGCAGGTATCAGTGAACACAGATAATAAAGAAAAGACTTCTTTTCCACCCCAGTTGGACTATTCCAATTCAAGGGGCCACATTATAAGTTTGGTGATATCTCGCTGTAAGGGAGGCATGGTTTCACAAGTATGACACTGACACAAGAGTTACAAGTTTCAAAACTGTTTTTCAATTCTCGGGGTTTGGAAAAACTCCTACTTTGCCCTATAGCTATGATGTCTTAGTTAGTGTATGTCATATCAAAATGGCCTATACTAACAAAAACCTTAATGTCTGCCCTATCTCTTATACAAAAAGTGTGCACAGGGGAATGTATATGCAAAGGAAAGTCAGTGTTATGGCATAAAAGATCAAGGTGGCTGAATTAGCTCTCCTCCCCACGTTGGACAGCAAGCTGGCCCGTAGACAGGGTGACACACTCTGGCTCTGATTATCAAAACAAAGGCAGTTCAAACCGTGGATCGAGGCCCACTTGGCCTTCCACGTTAAAGTCACTTATACCAGTTTTACAAAAGTTCTTTCACAATTCAACAAAAGTTCACGTAGGTCTCACTCAGTCAGGCTCGGACCTCGTAACACAAAACGTGCCTGATTCAATGTCATGAAGGTCTCCCTCAGTCGGGCTTGAACCTCGCAAGCACAGCACTTCCCCAAGCTTTATTCACATTTGTTAAGGGTTCTCTTCCCCTAACGTATTTTATATTCCATGTCTCCCTCGGTCGGGCTCAGACCTTTCACTGATGTCGAAAACTTTCGAATTTTCAAGGCTTTTTCCATAGACCGCGAGACGATCACTTACATTTTCACTTTATCTTTTCCTTCTGTTACTTGCCTCAGTGTCTCTTGTTCTCTGTAGTTCCATAACACAATCAGCAAAGTTCAGAGATCTTTCTCTCAAAGTATTCACCTTTTAACTTCCGCTCTTAGCGGTGTTAATCTTGACCATTGCGTATTTCAGAGTTTGATCACTTTGTCGCTTTTTAACAAGACATCAAAATATTTTTCGCAGACTTTCAAGTGTGCTACTTCATTTCGCCTTACCACTCTACTACTCTGAATCACTGGCTTCACAGTTATCGGAATCTTTAAAGTTCATTACTGATTTGCTTTCTTTCACGTCTCATCAGCACACGCGCAACCTTCAATTGTAAAATACACTGTTGCATCTTCAATCTTTCCTTGACACAAACTGCCCTTTCATGTCTCTCAATAACTCACTGATTGTGTGCGTTCCTTTCTTTTCTCTGGCTTTGATTCACAAGTCAATATTGATACCACAGGTTTTTCCTCACCTCCACAACTCTGCTGTTTACCTGGGAGGGTCACTGGCATCCTTGAAACACAACGCAGACTTCTTCTCATCTGGGATTTGGCTTTCTCTGTGTATCCTTCAGTTTCCTGGAGGCAACTGCCTCCTGCAGGGATCTTCACAGTCTCTCTCTCCCTTGCTCTAGTCCATCGATCGGTCGTCTTGCCCAATTGGGTTCAACATTCGCCCTGGAAGATCTGCTCCTTCTCGTGTCTCACCTTGCTCAGAGTGTGTCTCTATGTTCCGCCCTTTATCCGTGTGTGGGGAGCTAATGGGTATCAGATGTATGTGATTAAGGTCAGGTGCCTAACTTTGCCTGACCTGATAAACGGAACATGTCCAATGAGATCTGTAAGGGTTAGCCTCTTTACTCTCAGTCATCTTCTTCCTCTGCCCAGTGTTTATGTAGAAAGGGGGGGAGTTGAGACGTTGGAGAATCCTAAAAAATAGGATGGGATTTGGGCACGGGAAAGGGGGGAATACTGCGTCTCACCATTGGTTGTCTCAACCCCACTCCTGAAGATCCCTCACCCAGGTGATCCTTCTGCAGTGGTCCACCCCCAGGGTCTGGATCCAAAGGTGATGGCCGTGCCCTGACCACCTGAGAGAGAGATCACAGAGACTCTGGCTTCTCACCTACCCTTCCCCTATGCGATGTAACCGCATTTGTTTTTCAAGGAAACCAGGAAAGGAAATCAACGTTCCCCTGTCCTTTACCTTTTTATTGTTCCACAGCAAAATGGTATGGTTGCAGTTCTGAGAACCATCGCATGACTCGAGGGTTAGAGTATTTTTATTCACTTATCCATACCAAAGGTGAGTGGTCAATGATGAGTGTACATTTTCTCCCTAGAATGTAGTATCTAACGTGGAGAATTGCCCATTTGATGGCAAGGTGTGAAGAATTCGACCATCCGCATGGGGAGAGTGTGCTTCCCGGGGCTTTTTGGATTTTTTGATGAGGAAAATAAATGATGGGAGATCAGCCTCCAAAAATGTGTGAGGCCATTCCACACACATTTTCTCTGCTCACCGCACAAAAGGCATTGTCACGTGTACTCCGGGAGGACACAGCCTAAAGGGGCTGTCCTCCCCTGTCATGTTCAGATGGAATGTGACAGCCACGGGTACATGAAAGCATCTCAAGAAGGGGGAAGACAGACCTTCCTCCAGCCATGGGCAGCCTAATTCAAATATCAAAGGCTCCATGGATCTGCTTTCCTATTGTTTAGGTTGGCTGCTGGCAGTGCATACTAATGAGAGATAATTGAGGAAAGCAAGGAAGGGGCTTGGCTGCGGGACAGACAACAGGAAAGCGGGGCTAACACCCCTTTGGTATGCAATGTGTCAACTTGAAGCTAGTTCCCACCCCTCCGTATGAAAGGCAGTGAAATGGATGTCTGTGTCCACTATTTACCATAGGCAAACCCCTGCAGTGACCCCTTTCAGAGGGAGAAGCGTTACGCTCACCTGGTCTCTGCGGAGGCGTTGGGGCACGGTTGCAGCCCTGCCAGGAATTAGATCACCCCCCTCAGGCCTCTCCCTCTGCAGATAAGCTGTCAGCGGCAGCAATTGGTGACACTGCTTCTGCGTGGATATGAGAGAACGCGAGTGCGCTGACCTATGACTATTGTACCTCTCAAACCATTCTCCCCAAAGTCTGGTTTCTGTGAGCATGCATCGGCCCATAAGGCTCACCTGTTAATTATTGATGATAAGCTCTCCGTCCTGTTACTTCTGGCAGGGGCGCTTGTCGATGGGACCCAGTTCCTTCACTGAGTAATAGTCCAGTCCAGCTGCGACTATACTTCTGCTGGTTGGTAGTAAGTGTCTCTCAATGTCTCTTGTCTCTTTCCCTTTCTGTTTTCTCTGTGCCTCTTCTCATTTTAATGTCTTTGTATTATTGCTCCCAATATTGTTGTCAATTCCTGAATAATGTTTCTCTTCTGTTTTCTTCCCAATAGGTGGAAATGCGGCCCAAAAGCAGCTGTGGGGCGCGGGACGCAGCCAGGCGGAAGATGGATGAATCCGCAATGTCCAACAGCAGGTAAGTGATGGTTTAAGGAAAAGCGCAAGGTTCGGTGGTAGCACGACCTTAAACAGAATGGGGGTCATTCCGAGGTTGGAGGTAAGGGATTACCGGCGCCTGTAAGGGCACCGATGGCGGTAATCCCTTACCTCCGTATTTCGAGTTCCCTTTGCGGGTCCCTCTTTACCTCCTGCTTTTAGCAGGAGTAAATTACGGGACCTGCAAAGTGACCTTGGAGTAAATTACGGCACCGTAATTTACGGTGCCGTAATTACCTCCTTCCCCATTCCCATTGAGCCCTATGGGGGCAGAAATGGGGATGGGGAAGGGCTATGGTGAATGGGGAATTACCGGTCCATCCAACCTTGGAATGGACCGGAAATTACTCCATTCACCATGCCGGTATTCCATGGAGTAAATAGCTCCATGGTTGCTAACTCGGAATGAGGGCCAATGTCTTTTAAGTATCTAATCTTGTCTTTCATTTTTTCCTTGCAGGTGCTGCTGTCACGGACGGAGCGCGTTGTGCTGCGGTGCCAAGGTGAAGATTTCAGCATGCCAGAAGACTTGAAGATGAGCTGCGGTGCCAAGATGAAGATGTCAGTGTTCCGGAAGATTTGAAGTGCCAGGATCAACGAAGACATGCATAGGTGAGAGCAGGTTTTTCCCAGATGGTAACTATGATGGCTGGAAGCAGGATTTCCAAAAGTAAGTCTGATCCCAGGTGGCGGTGAGCGTTACGCTGCATGGAAGTGCAGAATAACGCGAAGCGTCTGCCTCGGGGAATGGAGCAGCTTATATAGCTGCGATCGTGGGCACACCCACTAGGCCTGGCTTGCCTGCCACACCCTGCCACTCCTAGAGAGTCAGCACGTGCAAGGCAACCCAATAGCAGCAGCCACACCCAAGAGTACACATGGGGCTGCTTTAGTAAATGGAAGTTCCCATGTTAAATGCACTTAGCACCCAAAAAGAGGTTCTATGTCCATAATAAAAGCATTCTTGTCCCAATTAAATGTTCTTGCTTACTGTTATTCATGAGCCTGGCGCCAAAGGCACCAGGACTGTGTCCATCCGGGACCCCTGTGTATGTGGCTCTTTAATGTTTGCGTTCTTGGCCCGATGACCATGACAAGAAGTTTGTGATTTGAGGGATACAGGAAGTCTTCTCTCGTCACAAACTTCAAGAGAGACCTGCGCTTTAATCAAGAGTCACAGAAGGCTCAGTTAACCAGAGAGACACTTTGATCTACAACAGACAGGAAGATGTGTGGGACTTAGGAGTATATGTTATCACCCCTTACCTTTCCTGTTGCAAAGCACTCTGGTCCTGACCTCACGCATAACAGAAGATTGTTGGTGGGGACCCAGGATTGGCTCATTAAGGTAGGCTTAGCCTGCACCAATCACTGGGGCCCATTTGGCTTTAAAAGAGGGCTGAACCCCTCACTTAGCAGATCATCCAACGACTTCGAAAGGAGTAAGAAGGACTCATTTGGACCTAGGCTGAAGGTACAGTCTACCTTACATCTCCCGCTAGTGAAGGAAGGCCAGGAGTTCCAAGAGGGAAACAAGATCCCTCCCCTAAACATCTCCCAGGGAACAGAGGGAGATACCGGACTCAGAGGATCCGTCCATCAGCTCCAGAACCGGTACCCAGCCAGCACACATTGTGCCCTGCTAGGTTCTGCCAGCAAGCTTCCTAGGTGGGAAGTGCCGGAGAGTATCTGAACTAATGACAAGGCTGTTGCATGCAAACACTCTCCTAAGATTTGGGCTGACCGCCTTGAAAGGACGACACAAGCCCTGTGAAGAAGCTAGGGGGAGTAACCCTACAAGTATCAAACAGCGTCCATCTTTTAAGGACATTTTCGAGACAGTTGAGTCCTCGAACTGCAACTGGCTGCACTTCTGACTGTTGTCACTCCGCATTGGTCAGAGCTGTCGGATACACCTCCACAAGTACTCCAGATCCACCAACCCACACAGAGACAACGATTCTTGGCCCTGAGCGGCTGTGTAGGCCAGCCTGCTGATGTCTGCCCAGCCTCGCTTGCCGAACTGCCTGCTGCCTGATACCTGCAGCTGTCTCCCACCTTGAACTCTGTCACATGAACCACAAAGCGCCCTGGAACCGCCTTGATTCTGTCGAGCATCAAGAACCTCTTAAGCACCCGGTCCTTCTCAGGGCCCCTAGAGACAGTTACATCCCTTCACCCCTTGGTGCTGAAACCAAATAACCTTGAACAATAAGACTGATTACTTTACCAACTGCCCTCCTGTCAGTATCCAGAGTGCTTCGCTTTCCTTCGTGAAACTATCTGTCCTCTGTCTTCATTTACAGAGTGGGTTGTATTGTGTAGTGTACTAGAACGGTCTGTTGTAATAATAATAAAGTAGATATTTTTAATACAACATTGACTGGAAAGTCCCTTTTATCATCGGGTAATAATTGAATATTCAATGTGTTACAACTAACCAACAATCCACGACCTTGCAGAGATAAGCCTGCTGTTCCGTCCACGTTACCAAAATTGGACAAGGAGGTTTATAAATGACTTGTGTTCCAATCCGTTCAGATCCCTTCTGGTGTACTAGCGGTGTTGGGCTGATTGATGGTTTAGAAACCGATATTCATCACTGGACCACTGGTGCCCCGGAAGTTGATTTGTAACACAAGGGCTTCCACTTCCAACCCAGAGTAGTTATTTTCTCAGGAGAAGAATTCACGACTAGTGAATAGGGTGGGGTGTTCTAATCCATCGTGTATTTGCGATAATACTGCTTCTAACACTGGGAGGGAGGCATCAGTCTGTAACACAAATTCCTTTGAGAAGTCTACTACTTTTAATATGGGATTTTGGCATAAGGTTTGTTTCAGGTTAATGTAACAAGCATCGTCCTCATCAGTCCAATGAATTTTCTGGGGTTCTACATTTCTTAACTTATTTGTCAGTCTGGCTGTTCTATCTGAAAAATTTGGGATAAACCTACGGTAATATTCAATCAAGCCTAGGAATGCCCTAAGATCTTTCTTGTTGTTGGGTTCTGGAGCGTCTAGGACGGCTTTCACTTTTTCTTGCGGGGGCTGTACAATACTATTCCTTATAAAGAAGCCTAGGTATTTCACGGCTGACTGAGCCAGCTTACATTTTGTTGGATTGGCAGTTACGCCAGCCTCTCAGAGGGTTCTCATAATAGTGGAAAGATGGAAAAGATGGTCCTCCCAAGTTTTACTATAAATGACTATGGGCCTCATTACACGGTAGGCGGTAAGGGTTTACCGGTACCGGTATTTTACCGGTACCGCTAAATCCTTACCGCCTTACTACGAGGTCCCTTTGCGGATTGGGGAATTTAACGCCTGCTTTTTGCAGGCGTTAAAAACCAACCCGCAAAGGGACCAGTGGAGCTAATTATGGTACCGCAATTTGCGGTACAGTAATTAGCGCCTTCCCCATTCCCATAGAGCCCTATGGGGCAAAAATGGGAATGGGGAAGGGCAATGGTGGAAGGGGGAATTACCGCCACGCCAACCTTGGAATAGGGCGTAAATTCCCCTTTCCACCAAGGCGGTGCCGGTATTTTACCGGCATGAACCATGGCGCTAATAGCGCCATGGTTTACCGCCTACCGTGTAATGAAGCCCTATGTCATCAATATAGGCCCCGCAGAAATCAGAATAAGGCTGTAATATCCTGTCTATGAGTCGTTTGGAAAGTCGCTGGGGCCCCATGCAGCCCAAAAGGAAAGACTTTGAATTGGAATAGCACTATTGGCGTCAAGCAAGCTGCACAGGGACCTGCCAATATCCTTTAGTTAAAGCTAGGGTTGACAAAAATGTGGCATTTCCCAGTTTATCTATCAAATCATTGATACGTGATATAAAATAGGCATCGAAGGCAGAGATGGCAATGACCTGCCTAAACTCTATGCAAAACCTCCTAGAGTGATTGGGTTTAGTCACCAACACAATAGGGGGGACAATGGGCATGAGGAGGGCTCAGTGATATTTGCCTTGAAAACTTTTTTAACTTTGTCAATCACTACCTGCTTTCATGCTTCTGCGAGTCTGTATGGCCTTAAATGGACCACCTTCCCTTTTGGAGTTCCGATATAGTGCTATGTACCATGTACGCACCCTGGTTTCTCACAAAATACCTCGGGCTATGCAGTAATACGATTGTTCACATCCCTTTCCTTATCTTTAGGTATTTCTTGGGGAATATGTTCTAAATTGTCAATCTTCTCGGGTACCAAACAAGATAGTATAGAGGAGGTAGTAGCGGAAGGATTTTCTTTCCACTCTTTCGGGAGATTTACGTGGTAGAGGTGGGTCTTTTTCCTTCTATCAGGTTGGGCTATTTTATAGGTGCAGGTTCCTGTTTGCTCTAGTACCTCATAGGGCCCATGCCATTTTGAAATACGTTTATTTTCAGAGGTAGGTAAGAGGACTAACACTTCTGACCTAATGAAAATGACTTTAGATTTACCTTCTTGTCATAGGTACGTTTTAGTTGGGCTTGAGCTTTCTCCATATGATTGTGGACTAGACTTTGGATGAGTTTCATGTGCCCTCGCAATTGACTAGCTATCTGTGAGAGGGTTATTGGTGCCTCTTCTCTTTCTTCCCAGGTCTCCCTGAGCATGTCTAAGACATCCCTTGGTTCTCTACCCTAGAGTAACTCCAAAGGGGAGAAACCAGTGGATGCCTGAGGGGTCTGTCTCACTGCAAACAGGGCCCAAGGGATCATACGATCCCACTCTTTCCCATCCTCGTCTACTAATTTTCTCAGGATAATTTTAAGGGTTTTGTTAAATAGCGATGGCTGTGTGCTGGCCACCTGAGAGAGAGAGAGATCCCCAGGGACCAGCAAGTGAGACACACTTTGGTTTCTCACACCGCCGGTAAATCCAGCGGGATACCACCAAACGGTAATACCGTTACTGGCACTTGGTCTACTGAAATTATCAGCAGATTTCAAGCCCCAGTAAGGGCAGTTACTCCCCATTCCATGTACTCCCTTAGAACTCCAATGGGGGAGTTGCAGTATTACCAGAAGTTTTTTATGGTGGGTGCCGGAATTACCTCAAGCTCAGATCTGGAGGTAATTCCAGCCACCCCACCACAAAACTCAGAGCATGCCGCTGCGGAAACGCACCAGTAAACAGAATTACTGGCACGTTAATTCTGCACCAGCATACTTATAATAAGGTCAAAACAAAGGGGGGTCTGGGAATCTCTCTACCAGCACGAACACAGCCCAATGACTTGTTCTTGGGTGAATAACCCCTGGGAGAGACTCTACCAAGTCTTTAGCTCACTGTCCCTTTCACAGAGAAGAAATTTCCCTGCATTTCAGTGAGGTGAAACTGTTGCCTCTCTAAGAACAGTGAGCAAGGGGTCCGCGTCTGGATTGCCCTGTTAACTTAGGGTGAAACCCAAAGTTAATTTAGTCAAAACAAAGGGGGGTCTGGGAATCTCTCTACCAGCACGAACACAGCCCAATGACTTCACCTCACCTCACTGATGATGCCCAACAAGGCTGAAACACGTGTATGGGGTTACTGATGGTACTCTTGTTCAGAGGAGAATTGCCTAGCATTTCGGCGCTGGACTGCCCCTGGGCAGGACAAAGGCTGATATGCGGGGAAATTTCTTCTCTGTGAAAAGGACAGTGAGCTAAAGACTTGGTAGAGTCTCTCCCAGGGGTTATTCACCCAAGAACAGGTCATTGGGCTGTGTTCGTGCTGGTAGAGAGATTCCCAGACCCCCCTTTGTTTACATACATTAACTTTGGGTTTCACCCTAAGTTAACAGGGCAATCCAGACGTGGACCCCTTGCTCACTGTTCTTAGAGAGGCAACAGTTTCACCTCACTGATGATGCCCAACAAGGCTGAAACACGTGTATGGGGTTACTGATGGTACTCTTGTTCAGAGGAGAATTGCCTAGCATTTCGGCGCTGGATGCCCCTGGGCAGGACAAAGGCTGATATGCGGGGAAATTTCTTCTCTGTGAAAAGGACAGTGAGCTAAAGACTTGGTAGAGTCTCTCCCAGGGGTTATTCACCCAAGAACAGGTCATTGGGCTGTGTTCGTGCTGGTAGAGAGATTCCCAGACCCCCCTTTGTTTGCATACATTAACTTTGGGTTTCACCCTAAGTTAACAGGGCAATCCAGACGTGGACCCCTTGCTCACTGTTCTTAGAGAGGCAACAGTTTCACCTCACTGATGATGCCCAACAAGGCTGAAACACGTGTATGGGGTTACTGATGGTACTCTTGTTCAGAGGAGAATTGCCTAGCATTTCGGCGCTGGACTGCCCCTGGGCAGGACAAAGGCTGATATGCGGGGAAATTTCTTCTCTGTGAAAAGGACAGTGAGCTAAAGACTTGGTAGAGTCTCTCCCAGGGGTTATTCACCCAAGAACAGGTCATTGGGCTGTGTTCGTGCTGGTAGAGAGATTCCCAGACCCCCCTTTGTTTGCATACATTAACTTTGGGTTTCACCCTAAGTTAACAGGGCAATCCAGACGTGGACCCCTTGCTCACTGTTCTTAGAGAGGCAACAGTTTCACCTCACTGATGATGCCCAACAAGGCTGAAACACGTGTATGGGGTTACTGATGGTACTCTTGTTCAGAGGAGAATTGCCTAGCATTTCGGCGCTGGACTGCCCCTGGGCAGGACAAAGGCTGATATGCGGGGAAATTTCTTCTCTGTGAAAAGGACAGTGAGCTAAAGACTTGGTAGAGTCTCTCCCAGGGGTTATTCACCCAAGAACAGGTCATTGGGCTGTGTTCGTGCTGGTAGAGAGATTCCCAGACCCCCCTTTGTTTGCATACATTAACTTTGGGTTTCACCCTAAGTTAACAGGGCAATCCAGACGTGGACCCCTTGCTCACTGTTCTTAGGGAGGCAACAGTTTCACCTCACTGATGATGCCCAACAAGGCTGAAACACGTGTATGGGGTTACTGATGGTACTCTTGTTCAGAGGAGAATTGCCTAGCATTTCGGCGCTGGACTGCCCCTGGGCAGGACAAAGGCTGATATGTGGGGAAATTTCTTCTCTGTGAAAAGGACAGTGAGCTAAAGACTTGGTAGAGTCTCTCCCAGGGGTTATTCACCCAAGAACAGGTCATTGGGCTGTGTTCGTGCTGGTAGAGAGATTCCCAGACCCCCCTTTGTTTGCATACATTAACTTTGGGTTTCACCCTAAGTTAACAGGGCAATCCAGACGTGGACCCCTTGCTCACTGTTCTTAGAGAGGCAACAGTTTCACCTCACTGATGATGCCCAACAATGCTGAAACACGTGTATGGGGTTACTGATGGTACTCTTGTTCAGAGGAGAATTGCCTAGCATTTCGGCGCTGGATGCCCCTGGGCAGGACAAAGGCTGATATGCGGGGAAATTTCTTCTCTGTGAAAAGGACAGTGAGCTAAAGACTTGGTAGAGTCTCTCCCAGGGGTTATTCACCCAAGAACAGGTCATTGGGCTGTGTTCGTGCTGGTAGAGAGATTCCCAGACCCCCCTTTGTTTGCATACATTAACTTTGGGTTTCACCCTAAGTTAACAGGGCAATCCAGACGTGGACCCCTTGCTCACTGTTCTTAGAGAGGCAACAGTTTCACCTCACTGATGATGCCCAACAAGGCTGAAACACGTGTATGGGGTTACTGATGGTACTCTTGTTCAGAGGAGAATTGCCTAGCATTTCGGCGCTGGACTGCCCCTGGGCAGGACAAAGGCTGATATGCGGGGAAATTTCTTCTCTGTGAAAAGGACAGTGAGCTAAAGACTTGGTAGAGTCTCTCCCAGGGGTTATTCACCCAAGAACAGGTCATTGGGCTGTGTTCGTGCTGGTAGAGAGATTCCCAGACCCCCCTTTGTTTGCATACATTAACTTTGGGTTTCACCCTAAGTTAACAGGGCAATCCAGACGTGGACCCCCTGCTCACTGTTCTTAGAGAGGCAACAGTTTCACCTCACTGATGATGCCCAACAAGGCTGAAACACGTGTATGGGGTTACTGATGGTACTCTTGTTCAGAGGAGAATTGCCTAGCATTTTGGCGCTGGGCTGCCCCTGGGCAGGACAAAGGCTGATATGCGGGGAAATTTCTTCTCTGTGAAAAGGACAGTGAGCTAAAGACTTGGTAGAGTCTCTCCCAGGGGTTATTCACCCAAGAACAGGTCATTGGGCTGTGTTCGTGCTGGTAGAGAGATTCCCAGACCCCCCTTTGTTTACTTATAATAAGGCCCAAGGCGTTACCATTTGGTGTTCATGGAGCCCCAGCAACCTTTCAGAGATTAATGGACCAGGTTTTATTACCATTTTCTAGTTGTTACAGAGCTTACTTAGATGACATTGGCATTTATAGTAAAACCTGAGAGGAACACTTGTTTCATCTATACCAGATTACAAAAACACTGAGAAAGGCACGGTTTACTGCCACCCCAAAAAAGTAATACCACACCCAATCCGCCGTTAACAATCTAGGTTTTTCCTGAAGGTCCGGGAGTTACAAGAAATCCCAATACCAAAGACTAAACGAGAGTTACAAGCTTTGCTTGGTTTAGTGGGTTATTATAGACGGTTTGTATCTTATTTTTATCGATCACCGCCTGCCTTACAGACAAATTAAGAAACGCACAACCCCAAAAACTCAATTGGCGCAAATAAGATCAGGCCTTTTTTAACACTCTGAAACATATCCTTTCCAGTGAGCCGGTATTGAAAGTACCAAACTTTGCTAAAGAATTAATTCTCCAAACAGATGCCTCAAAGGTCAGCCAAGGAGCTGTTTTATCGCAACGGGATAGAACATCCAATATTATTTATCAGTAGGAAGCTCTTTCCCTGAGAGAAAAACTACCACAGATAGAACTAGAGGCTTTAGCCATAAAATCGGCTGTGGGTTATCTAAAATATTTGACTGGTCGGAAATTTCGACTAATTACAGATCACTACCCATCACATGCAAGAGCCTCTGAAAAGATACCAACCTCAGAATTATGTGCTGGTTTTTGGATCGTCAACCTTACTGCTTTTTCGTGGAACATCAAAATGGCAAGGAACAAGGCAACATAGATTTTCTATCATGCTTTCCCATGGAAGATGGAGAAACCAGACGCATATGGGGAAAGGTATGTGATGAATGTTCGGATGTTGTCCCTTCTACCCTAGGAGAAGACCTTTCCCATGGGGCAGGGCGGTGCGTCCACAGTAAAATAATCCCCTGGGGGTGGATCACATGGGAGAGGAAGCCCCTTAAGGGATTAGAGACGACTATCCCCAGAGAATGTGGTATACTGCAAGTGGGCCACCCTCTCCTTATCTGACAGAATCAGACCCTTCAGATATATTGCTATACAATACCAACATGTTTTATTGTAAGGTCACTCCAGCTAACACAATATACAGAAGGAGGCATCAGGATAATCAGATTCTACTTCCCTGCACCTTTAACACAACTACTGAGAAGAAGATGACCAGAAGTAGGAAAATCACTCCGCTAAACTATGATGAACGGTCTAGTCCTCCACCGTATTTCATTGGAGCAACGAGATACAAAATAGACGAGGGAAAGCAAAGAGGAGAGAGATCCTCCTGAAAAGTGATGACGTCAGGGAAGCTGACACAGAAACAGTGAAACAGGGACCAGAGACAGCGTGCACTGAGCAGGGAGAGAGAGTGACCGTAGCCCAAGACCTGGTGACTACGGCTCACTTCCTCAGCAGCCTATGGGGCATCCCACAGTATCCGCAGCAACAATAAACCAAGAGGAAAGAGTGAGAGAGACGCAGAGCACCACCAAGCAGTGCACAAGCCAAAAGGAATCCAAATGCTACTGGAGCCTTGACAGGGAGTGCTGTTGCTCAGAAGACGCAAACCGAAAGCAAAGGTACCTGGGCTGGCAGGAAGAGACAGGTGATCCGGGGAAGATGGGAGAGATTGAGAAACAACAAACAAGAGGGTTGGAAAGCCTGAAGGACAGAGAGACAATACCGAGGGCTAACATCCTGAGAGAAATACTGACAAACAGAGGGTTGGATACCCTAACCACCATAGAATCCACAACAAGAGAACACTTAGCTTGGCAGGAGAGTGAACCAAGCTACCAGAGATTGTGAGTCTGTGACTCACACCCAAATTGAAACAAAAAGGGTCATAGACCCTAACAACAGAGAAAACCCATCCTTGGCAGGAGAGTGAACCAAGGTATCAAGGAACTCTATTGCGAGTTTTGAACCTGCACCCATATTTGAAACAGAGAATAAGAGGGTTTGTGACCCTGAGAGAGACAAGAAAAAACATAGAAGAAATACAGGCTTGGCAGGAAAAGGAACCGAGCTGTCAAAGAACTATACTGTGCATATTGGACTCTCACCCATATTTCAAATAGGGAATAAGAGGGTCAGGGACCCTGAATGAAAGAGAAGGAGTTACTGAAGAAATTCATGCTTGGCACAGGAGTAACCAAGCTGGTTACAAACAAATACGGAAACTCTGGGACCCACACCCATATCTGATTCCAAGAATAAAGTTTACTTTATTTATACTACATGGTCTGGGACCCAACAGAAAGAGACTCTTAGAAACTGTCATACCCTCCTGGATAGTATTTGGGTGAACCGGACCTACCCAGAGCACAAACAAGGAACCCAATTTCAACAGGATAGTGGAACAGTGTATCTTTGGAAGAGATCATTTTCTTTTATTTAATATGACCATTGCCGTTTGGAACTTTCTTTTGATGAAGGAGTTTCATCATCACCTTTTGAGAAGAGAACAACCTTACACTTTAGATTTATGTTATTAGTGTTAGGGTCGGAATTAGGGTTTTTTAGCATGACTGTTACATTTCATTTGACATCCTGACCGTTTCACTAGTTTTCTTTGAGGCAGGGAAACCCTCTTAGCACTATGGACAGGGAGGCATTTTTCCAACCCCTCAATTCACTTTCATAAAGGGTTATTACCAACATGTGTCAGACCTCTTCTTCTGCACCTTACACTTGCCACTAATGACACTGTCTGAATGCTCAGCAAAAGAACAAATAGCATACCTCTCTGTAATGTTTCTTCTGATGAATGCTCGTCCCACAGATTCCTCATCTTTATATCTATCTCCGAGTGCAGCTGCTCTTCTGAAGCTTTTCCGTCACCAGAAGGTGCAGCGCGGCTCCGCGTCATATCCACCCGACACCCCTAGGCGCCCATGCAGGAAATGTATTCAGGGCTATTGAGGCAATGTACCCCTTGCCCTTGTCCTTAGTTCTACTCTTTTACCTAGCACTCTGATTCTAACGGACAGCAGGACCAAGGTGTACTAGCTATCCACCAAGCTGGGTCGGTTAGGAGGGCGATGAAGAATCCGTGGGAGTAACATCCATCAGAAAGAACATTGCCATGAGGTAAGCGATTTGTTCTTCTAATGGATTCCTTTCTCCCACGGATTCCTTATCTTTGATAGACTCCCATAGCAGTACGCATATCTGGAGGAGGCGAGAGAGCAAGGACACCACCTAAACCAGAAATCTCGGAAGGACTGTTTTTCCAAAACCAGCGTCCCAACCAGACTGAGAATCCAAGCAGTAATTTTTAGCAAAAGTGTCTAATAAGCCCACGTAGCTCCCTGGCAAATGCCGAGAACAGGGACTCTATGTTGCAAAGCTGAGGCGACAGTCGGTCCTCTGGTGGAATGTTTCCTGAGACCCTCAGGTACATCTTAATCAGCCTTTTCATAGCATTCCAAGATGCAATGGCTGATCCACCTTGACAGGGTCTATTTGCTCACAGTTCTGTCAGCATGGACACTAGCAAAACCAACACAAATCTGGTCATCTTTCCTGGCCCTCTCATCCGGGAGAAGTAGTAGCTGGAGCTCACTCACCTCTCTAACAGAAAAGATGGTGACCAGGAAAATCACATGCCGAAACAACAAACTGGCACGGGGGAAACTCATTACATAGACTCTGCAGGAATTGCATGATTGCAGTGATTGTGAAAAAAGAGCTCTGCTCAAGTGTCCTCTTGAAAACCGAAATGCTAGCAAGACACCCCTTGACAGTGCTAATCTGCAGGCCTGTCTGGGCCAAAGAAAGCAGAAAATACAGAAGAGAGGATGTGGAACAGGTGGAAGGATGCAGATCCCTCTCCCGGCACCAAGCTGAAAACATACGCCAACTGTAGCCATAGATGGACTTGTTGCGGGCCTCCTTGCAGAGAGGAGAACATCCAGGACATCCACTGACAGATTCCAGTCTTTATACCTCAACCATACAGGATCGCAGCATGAAGCTTTAGGCTGTTTAGCCCCTGCAATTGGGAGATAAGGTCTGCTCTCTGTGGAAAGTGCCAGAAAGGGCAGATGGATATGTCCAGAAAAGCCACGCACTATGTTCTCTAGGCCCAGTCCGGAAAGATCAAGATCATGGTAGATCCGAACAGCTGCATCCTCCTGAGAACCAGTGGTAAGACTGGGATCGGTGGAAACACATAGAGCAGGTTGGAGTCCCATTTGACCATCAAGGCATCCCCATAGCTTCCTGTCATGGAAATTCCCTGGAGCAGAAACACCTAAACTTCTTGTTCACACTGGAAGTGAAGTGATCCACCTGAGCAATCCCAGAGTGTGAGAACATCTCCTACAGATCTTCCTGACAGATCTCCCACTCGTGGGAGCTGAAGTCTGTCTGCTCAATGCAGTCGCAATCATATTCTCCATGCCAGCCGGCCATTGAGTCTCTGCACAGAGGCCGGGAGCCCACACCACCTTTTTTGTTCAGCTAGTGCATGGCAACTGTTTTGTCCGTCAGGTCAAGTACAGCCTTGCCCCGTACGAAAGGGAGTAAATTGACCAGGGCCAGCATGATTGCTCCCAACTCCAGCAAATTGATGTGTTCCCAGCATTCCGACAAAGACCACGGGTCAGTCACTGTCAGGTCTTGTACGTGAGGGCCCCAGCATTTTCAGGGATGCATCCGTGACTAGTCAGTTGGGGTCAGGGTTGACGGAACAATGCCCCCTTCAACAGGTTGTCTCTCTGGGACCACAATCCCTGGTCTCTGGACAGCTGCACCGAGACATGAAAAAGTTGTGAGCTGCATCCCTGGAACTGAGGCCACTGACAATTAAGAGCCCCCGTAGTTACCTCATGCATAGCAGTGCCTCGGGCATTACAGGAATGCAAAATGCTATAAGACCCATCAAACGCAGAATAGCTGAGGCAGGAACTCTGTCCTGTGATTGGAAGAGACATACAATTTTGGTGATGTTCACTACTCAATTCTTGGATGGGAAGGCCCTACCCAGGTGAGTGTCCAAGACTGCCCCTATGAAGCACAGCGAATGAGATGGTGAAACCTGAGACTTCCTGAAGTTATGAGCGAAGCCGAGGCTGTGTAAAAGACTGCACTTCCGGTACAAATATACTGATGCCTGGTCTGAGGAGCAGGCTCGGATGAGCCAGTCACCCGGATAGTTTAAGATATATGCCTTCCCCTCTGAGGTAAGCTGGTACGACTGCCAGCTGCTTGGTGAAAATGATAGATGCTGAAAAAGACGGAATGGCAGGACCTTGAATTGATAATGGCAGCATCCTATCATGAACATCAGGTACCCCCGGTGCCTTCGCTGGATAATCAGGGAGTAGGCACCCTGTAGATGCAAAGAGACTAACCAGTCCTGTAGGCTGAGCACTTGAAGGATCTGTGCCAAAGTAACCATCTTGAGCTTTTCCTTGGTCAGGTACAAGTTCATGTGGTGCAGGGCGGGAAGGGGCACAAGCCCCCATTCTTCTTCGGCACCAGATAATAGTTTCAGTACCAACATCTTCTTTGTTGTGTGAGGGGTACCTGTTCTATGGTGCCCTACTCTAGAAGCTGATGGGCTTCCTCCAACAGGAGTGGGTCCGGAAGTAAGCGCTGGACAGATGGAGGATGGTCCAGAGGGCATTGAGCAGATAGGAGGCAGTACCCCTAGTGAAGGACCTCTAAAGACCAGGCATCAGATGTGTCAATATTCCATTCTGTGCCCCTCACATGGTATGAGTGGCAAAAGTCTGCTTTATTGAGGCTTAACAATGGGGCATTGGAGGGCACGGAGGAGGTAGACAAGACACCTCTCAAAACACCTCTGCCTTGTTGGATTGGCGATTTGGATGCTTTTCAGACAGGACGAAGGGACGAAAACACCTACCCCTGCCCTTGGGAGCAGCAGTTTGAAGTTGTTGGACCACCATTCCTTGAGACTTGCCATCACCTTGACATACTCAAACCTTTTAAGTGAAACATTGGCTTTAGCTACCAAATACATTGTTGCCATCGAATGGCTTATCTAGGTGCTTTGCCTGGATATTTGGGGATAAACATGAGGTCCTCCGCCAAGAGTACATTCTCAATACTGTCCCTTTGACCATAGTCCTGGCCACGCCATTGGAAGAGTCCAACTCGGACTGGAGTATTTAAAGAGAAGCTTCCCTGACATCCTTCACAATGTCCTGGAAACCCCCACGCTTTTTCCTTCTGGGATATATTCGGCTGCCTCTGAAATGGCTTACCAAAGGCAAAAGAAAAAGTTGGCCAGGGCAAATTGGGCATTGATAGCTCTAAGACCTAGGGTAGCCAAACCAAAAACTCTTTTTTTTGTCTTTTACTGGCCCTGTCCAGAGGTAAGAAGGGAAAGAGGAAGACTTAATGTAAGCCATGGCTGCGTGGTCCACGAGGCTTACAGGGTAAGCATTGGTCAACAAGAACAAGGGGTCAGAAGGTGTTGGCCTATGTTTCTTTGCCAGATCATGGTCCATGGTCGGGACTGAGGCTGGTTTTGTCCAGAGTACCAACATCGGAGTCTCCACCACCTGGTTAATGGCTAGACAGGTCTCCCTTTTGGACCAAGATGACTGTTAGCTCATACTGCACCTTGGGCCTAGACAGGGCAGATCATTGTAGGGTATTCACCACCTTCGGCATCAAGTGCTGGAAAGTGGGTTGAGGTTTACCTGGAGTCGGAGCAGGGAGCATATTAAACTCTGGTGAAGCGTACAACCCTCTTGCCTCCTGCAGGACAGCTGCAAGGTCTTTTAATTCACCATCATCTCCATATAATTTCTCAGGGGAGTCCCTGACCTCCATGGGGCAAAACGGTTCCATCCCAAAGTGAATGTGGTCACGCTCCTCATAATAAAGTTCCTACATGCGGGACATACTCCAGAGGAACTGGAGCCGGCTGGCACCAGAGGTGCAGTGGAAGAAGGAGGAGGAGCTGAAAAACCAGCATCAGAAAACAGAGCTGTGTGGTGCAGTGAAAGTTCCTCACCTGTAGTAGCTTTGGTCGAGCCCTGAAGTGTACGGTCGCAGAGTTGGGGTGCATCGACTGGCACAACACACACTGTCCTTTATGTCATGTTCTTCTCTGAGGCAGTAGAGACATATTCTATGTTGATCAGAGATGGACATTCGATGCCTGCAGTTGTTGTAAGGTTTATACCCGGCACACTTTCACAGATGAGTCCATGCAAAACGAAAAATACAAACATTTCTAATGAAGCAGTGTTCATGAAGCAAGCAGAGTGTGCAAAAAAGGAACAAAGTCACGGGGCGCAGCGCCTTAAAATGCACTGGCCCACCATTTTATTCTGTGCTGGCAGTGTAAGGGTGTCAGCAGGAACAGACACAGAGCTGTGCTGTGTATCCCCTGGTGGCGGAAATGTTTCTGAAGAGTAGCTACATTGGGAAATAGATATCAAAGATGAAGAATCAGTGGGAGAAAAGAATCCATTACACGCATGCAAACAAGGTTTTCCAAATATGCCTTCAAATCTTTTCCCCTACCCTGAAATTGTGCAAAAATGAAAACAATGTACATGCTTTTGTCATCGTTTGAGCTAAATCAAAGTATGAGTGTTTATTCAATAAAGCCACCCCAGCACAGAATGTTGGTTATGGGCGCCATAGATGAAGTGAAATTTGTCTCAAACAAAATCCCTAGCAAGACTTGCCTTTCTATGAATTACAGATAATTGCTGTTAAAGATGTTTACTAAAATAAAAAATGAAAACAAATCTGATCAGGAAGGCCTTAAGTCACTCCTACAATCAATTGATCTATTTGGTATAACCTACGGTTCCTACTGGCACCAATTCTGGAGGCCCTTAGAGGGAGAGTTTTTCCTTGTAGTTTCATGTAGGCTCACGCAACCGGTATGGTACGAGTAGTCTGGTGATCCTCACCAGGCTGTCCCTGGGTCCGACATCACATAGCCGGTGGCAACACCCGATCCCTTTGACAACCACACCATCCACATCAAGTACAGATAGGGAACTTCATCACATGCCCCCCCTTTGCTTCTGGACCCTCTTAGTATTTTTAAAGGTTCTCACAGCAGTCATAAGGGAACTGAGGAAATTGTGAGGCCATTCCCAACCTTACATGGTTTCTTCCATGCCAACTATCCTCATCTCTGTCTGTATGGGCCCACTAGCTGATGAAAGTATGTTTTTTGATTCTTTCAAAGCCAAGTGTCAACGTTCTTGAGGTAGGTGCTAAAGATAACCACGTCCTGGAGTCCGAGCATCACAGCTACTTCAGCTTGAAGGTGTTGGTTATCCCCAGAAAACTGTAAGCGTGCCTTGGTATATATTTAACGGTCTGCATGTACACAGGTCACCGGGACCAACCGGTTTAGCATCAGCTGGTCTGGGTACATCAAAATGGAAATGGACTGCTGATGGTAGACTTCTAAAATCAAGCAGAGTGCTGAAGGCCTGACTGTCCACTTCTGTGGAGGGATAGATATATTTATCCTGCCAATTCCTGGTCGATTATGTCCCTTTTGTCCATACTGTCTTCTGCCTATGCATTTTTGCAGTTTAACAATCAGTTGTTCTGAGCTGGGTTGAGATCTTTTTGGCTACAATATCTAGTGATCATTAGTTCAGAGGTCGCAGTGGTGGGGCAAGTTCTTTCCACGTGCACCAATTTGCCACAAATGTAACACTTGATAGGCAGTCCTTGCTGTGGGCACGGCAGTTGTCCATTGTTGGGCCCATTGGAGCCGCCATAGTTGTCTGAATGGCTGTTTCCAGGAAATGCTCATGTAACTGCCAAACAGTTTGCTGTGAGTCATTTGGAAGTTAATTTATAAAATGCTCTAGGATAAGATGGTTGTTGACTTCTTCCAGCCATTTCTTAAATGTAAAGATGACTGAGTATACCATCTGTCGTGGAGTTTCAAGAGACAACAGTCATATATCCAGTAACATTTGGCAGTAATACTCTTTGCCAAATCCCAGGTGCTCCAAAATTCCATTGCACAGAGTCTCATACTGGGTTTGCCTATCAGCATTAAGGATCTGGTATGCAACCTGTATCTCATTAGTGAGTAATGGATCTATGTTTTTGAGGTCTAGGGTTGTATCCCATTTGGTGGATTCTGCAATCTGCTGAAAATTTCTGAGGAATGCCACTGGATAATCTCCAATCACAAACGTATGCAATAAAGACACAGAAGAAAAAGGCGAGCAAGTTTTTGATTCAGAGAGCCTCCCGATATCCAGTTTGCCCAATATAGTTTTGAATGTCACAGATGCTTGGTGGCTCGGTCACTGGGCAGCATTTTGTTCCAAGATAGTTCTGCTTGCTGGTTCCCCTTCCATATAAAGATCTGAATTGTGACTTTCCCAGAAGACGACCCATTCTAATGTTCAGGGCACCCCAACATTTCTCTATGCCACAGACCCCAACAGAGTGGGGTGTAAACATACTCTGCAGACACTGTAGTTCTCTGGCTTCTGCAATCATCTTGTTCCTCTGGAACCCTCCTCTTTTCCATTATTCTCCCTGCTGCTATACTGAACAACACACTTAACTCCTGTTACCTCCTCACTGACTCAACACCTCCTCTCATCTAAAACTCTGGTCCACTAGGCAGATAGCATACCTGGGATATCTTACCTATATGTCTTCGACTTCCCAGGAAATTCCTCTTCTACACCTATGCCACCACTGTCTCCACCACCTGGTCTGTCACCATCACCTCCGGTTGATTTCTTCTGCCTCTTTCTCTTGCCACCACCTCTTGCTGTCTCACCACTGCCTACTCTGGGAGTCTTAACACCATCTCCTGCTGTCTCACCACCTCTTCTCAGTATTTCTCTACCTCCGACTGATGTCTCACCTACTCTTCCTGATGTTTCTCCACCTTTGACTGATGTCTCTGCACCCCTTCTTGCTGTCTCACCGACTCCTCCTATTGCCCCAACTCTCCTGCCTTTGACTCCACCTCATCCTTCAACTGATGTTTCCAACTGATGTTTCCAACCTCCTCTTCCCTCTTTCCAAGTCACTTCCTCTCCTCCAACTCACTTGCTCTCCTCTCCACCAGCTTCCAACACTGCAGCCTCCTCCTCCTCTCAGCCTTTCTCATCTTCATGAAACTACTTATCTCCTAAATCCCAAACACTTCTGCCAAATTCTTTCTTTTCGTAGGGGCTTGTCCTGTGCCCTTGGAACTCCTCTAGGGCCATTCTCAAGTGTGTGAGAACATTTATTAGCAAATGGGATTGGTTGTTTGAACTCCCTGGCATTCCTCTGACCACTTTACTTCACAGGTCCTCAGGTCAAGCCGATAGATGGGGGTCAATGTCACATTAGATCTTATGCTTGTGCATGTGTTTCGTCAGACGCGTGGAGCAGATCTTCGCTCATCATGAGTCTTCCTGGTATGGAGCTATGTTTCCCTGTACATGGGATTCACAAACTCCACTGCAGTAGGCTTCACCTTGGATTACTTTTCCCGGTGACCTATGTGCATAGTGGTAGCTGATCCAAGGCCTCCCAGCTGCTTGGTTTTTGGTCTGCATATGTCAAGAGTCCCTTAAAGGGGTAGAGCTCATTAGTGGTGTACAGTGACAGGTCTATGCCACTAGAGTAGGGTGTGGCCGGCCAGGAAATGCACCCGACCACCCCAGGTCCTGCATCACTTGGTGGGTGGTGATACATTGACCCCCATTGTCATGCCGCCACTTTCCTTGAGAGCCAAGCAAGGAACTTTGAATCATGCATTGCCACCAGTGCCGCTTCCCCTTACCTGCATCAGGCTGGCACCTGCATCTGCGATGGTACGGTTTCCCGCAAGGGCAGCTCAGGTCATCTATTCCTGCGGCAACGGACCACAGACGGCAGTAGCAACCTGCTCCCATACGGCATAACACTGAGGGTTGCCGCTTTCACACGCCCCTACAACGTGTAGGATACCACATTGTTGTGGCTTTTTACCAGAGCAACGTGCCATGGCTCAACGGTTCATTGTAGCCACAGCCTCTGATAAAAGGGAGATGCCATCTTGAGATGGTGTTTCCAAATGCTCTCATTTCCAGCTAGTTCCTGGCCAGCTTTGCAGTGCTTTTCCCCTTCTCCTGCCTGTTTGATCTCCTTCCATGCTCCTGCCTTCTGCCCTCTTTCTGGTTGCCTGATCTCCTGATCCCCTCCTGGTTCTTCCCTTGCTCTGAGTGCCTCTAGCTTCTCTGCCTTGTACCCATTTCCTGACTCCTTTTGGGTATCCTCTTGCCTACCATCGTTATACCTCCCAGAACAGTGTTGGACTGCTCTCATGCCACACAAATACTAGGAGGAAAGCCTGTGGTGTAGGGAGCTGGTCCTTGATCATTCCTTAGTTTCACCCCTTCAGGGTGGAAAGGGGTGGTTCCTCCTACTACTTTGTTATCAGGCGCAACCTGGAACTACACCAAGAAAACATCACAAACCAGCCTCCAAGAGCACAGAGTCTGCCAGACAAGGTACTTGACAGACTAAGATGCCTACTTATCGATCCTGACATGGATGTTGTGCAGGAACTCTGGGAAGAAATGCAGGCATTACACCTAGAAGTCATCACCCTCAAACAGGAAAACATCACTCTGAGGGCAGCCCTGACCCATGATGCCTCTGCCTCGGCCACTGAACATGCAGTGACTACGTCCATGAAATTTGACAGGGACCCAGAAGGCCATTGGAGTTTTGCAATACTTGCAAAATACAGTTCATGTTCCATCCAGCCCATTTTGCCACGAGGCAAGGATTGGGTATATCATTAGCAATCTCTGGAGGATAGCTCAGGGGCAACACCCTCGCCTTGGAAGCAAGATGACATGGAGCAACACAGGTTCAATCCCTGGGTCTGCGCGCTTAGAAACCTCTGGCTATTAAGCGTGTTATAAATAACCTATCATATCAGTCAGGAGTGCATTGGCGTGGGCTGCACCATATGATTTAGCTAACAGCCCCATCTTGAATTTGTATCCATCTTGAAGATGTATCCAGGCGCCACAAGGCTGGGTGGGGACAGGAGAAAAAATAACAATAATGGTCCTACTAGGCCTTGTGACATTCTGATCGTCCAAGTGCAGAAAGGAAGTTCCTGGGTGGATGAGAGGGGGAACTGCAGGGGGCCACAGGGGCTAGGCAAGTGCTAAGGGAGCCAGGAGGGCAAGTGCCAGGGAAAAGGGGAGGGGGTAGAATAGTGCAAGTAGAGTGGACCAGACTCGGTGGGCTAGTCAGGGAAGGGTGCCCGAAGGCAAGTGCTGGTTACAGGGGGTTGGGGGGCTGGTCGAGGAGGGCCTGGCCCTGGTTAGAGTCATAAGGGACCAGGTACCAGTCGCAAGGCAGGGGGCATTAGCAAGCGAGGGCGAGGGGGAAGGAAGAGGAGAAAAGGAAAAGGAAGGTCTTGAGGAGTTTCCGGAACCTAAGGATATCCAGCTTAAGTTGAGTAGGGCTGGGAGGCCATTCCGGAGGGAGGCACCTGCCAAGGAAAGAGATCTACCCCCCACTCTCTGCTTGGAGAAACGTCTGGCCAGAAGAGAGTTGGAACTAGAGGACTGAAGGGCTCTAGCAGGGAGGTATTTAGGCAGAGAAAGTTGGAGGTGGATGGGTCCCAGGACCCAGAAGCCTTGTGGATGATGCAGCGAGTCTTCAATTTGATCCTTGCAGTGACCCGGAGCCCGATGAGAGAATTTAGGGCTGGAGAGATGTGGTCCCTGGGCTTGAGGCCAAGGATAATTCTTGCACTCCTATTCTGGATTAGTTGAAGAGGGCGAAGGGAAGAAAAAGGCAGGTTGAGGTAAAGGCTGTTGCAATAGTCTAGCCTGGAGAGAACCAGAGCTCTAGAGACATTGAGCTTCTGGGGAAAGGTGAGGAAGGGGAGAATGGCTCAGAGAAGGTGAAGTTGATAGGTGGCCTTCTTGGAAAGGTCAGCGGTATGAGGAGAGAAGGAGAGAGAGAAGTCGAAGATGACACGGGTGCTCAGGAGAGTAGTTTCTGTGCCTCTGGCTGTTCTAAAGCCAGACTGATGGTTGTGGAGACAGTCAACAGATTCAGTGTGATGGATTACTTGGAAATGCCAATTTCTCCAAGAGTTTGCCCAGGAAAGGGTTAATGGAAATAAGGCGGTAGTTAGCCAGGCAGGAAGTGTCTGCAGATGGCTTTTTTAGGAGTTGGTGCACAAGAGAGTGCTTGAGGGGTGGAGGAAAGGAGCCAGTGGCAAAGGAGTGATTGCAAGGAGGGAGCGAGGCTGCAAGGATGGCAATGTTGTCCTCGATAGTTCTGGAGCAGCAGCGGATAACCTGTTTGGAGGAGATTTTTATAGAGCAGATTGTCTTGGTGACCTCCTCAAGTGTTGTGCGTGAGAAGGCGGAGAGTAGGAGGGAAGGAGGGACAGGGCCCATGGGAGGCCTGATATTAGGAAGGGGAGGACGGAGAGGGGGAGGGGGATGAGGACAAGATGTCCTGGGTTTTGAATATGAAATGGGAGGCCAAGGCTGTGCAGATGGCTTGGGGAGGAAGAGGAGAGGTGGAGACTGCCAAAGGACTGGCAATTTCCTTACAAATTTTAAAGAGTTCAGCCATTCTGATAGACATTAATGATGGACCTGGAGGATGAGAAGTGAGCCAAGAGTTCTACCATGGGCCAAGGGCACCTCCCATCTGGCTCCACCATTAATGGTAGAAGAAGCGAGACAGGGGAGAGGACTGAGACCACATGGGGAATCCATAGGTCTGGAGAGGGAACTACAAAGAGAATGCCAGTGATAGTCTGCCTGGAGGAAGTGTTAACATAGGTATCTGCAATGGGAAGGCCTAGGTTAGAGGCCAGGAGACGTTTCTTAAATATTTTCCTTCCAGGCTTCAAAAAAGAGAGGGAGGAAAAGGTAATAGAGTACCAGTTGGAGTAGATAGGGAAGATGGAGAGCACCATGGTGGGGCATAGGCAGATGCCCAGGGGGGAGAGAGAGGAACGGGAGGCTGCACAGTGCACAAATAACTCATCAGGTGGCCCAGCAGCCAAGCAGGCACAGATGAGGCAGGAACTTTAACAAAATGCAACAGGGGCAGTAGATTTTAAAAGCTCCCAGATTAGGAGTTCCAAAAAGCAGGAAAATGCAGCAATTTGAACAAGGGCCACAGATTTCCACAAATTCGAGAAAGCCTTTCTGGAGATGTTCCAGTCACCTATCCTCATCTCAAAGGCCCAGAACCAACTGGTAGACATTAAACAGGGTTCTTAAGATCTGATTCTTTATATCAGCCATTTTAAGCAAATGCCCGTTGGCCTGAGGTGATGCAAAAGAAGGTCTTTTGGCGTGATCTCTGGGAATAATATGAAGATGAGCTTGTCCACACGGCTGAGCCTGCTGACCTATATTATTTGATTGACCTGGTCATCCGTATCGACCATCAGTTTTCAGGGAGAAGAAACGAGAAGAAATTATATGTGCTGAGCCATCCATTTCCCAAATCAGTCCTTTTGGGTCCCCTAGCCCCTGCCAAGGTCCAACAGGTTGAACCAATGCAGCTAGGAACAATCCGCTGACCCCTGTCTGACGAGGAAAAACAACAATGATGGACTCACCAATTATGCCTGTACTGTGGGGGGTTTGGATTCGTGCCTATTATGCCACCCTAGGCTGACACAAACTAGTAGTCTTATTGTCGGGTGGGAAGGAAACAGCAAGCCCATTGGATCAAACACTTTTTCCCAATACCAACCCGGGACCCATTTCTGCTGCCCGTCTTCTGATGTTGGAGGTACAGTTGCTCGACCTCACTTCACAACAGCTCATTACAATGGTGGCCCTATTGGACTCAGGAGCTTCATACAACTATAATGACCATGCCTTTGCTTGTAACTATGTAATACCACTGGAAAAGAGACCTGTTCTGGCTAAAGTGGAACTCTTCGATGGCACCACGTTGTCCTCTGGTCCTATCACGCACCACCCCTCACTGACAGTGTTAACCATAAACCAACACACAGAACTTCTTGTGTTCGATGTCATGCAAACACTGTCATACCCATTGGTACTGGAACTACCTTGGCTTACATATCACAACCCCTTCGTGAATTGGGCCACACAAACACTGATCTTCGGTTCGATGTTGTGCACCACACAATGCTGTGCAACATCACCCAGCGTGACTACAATTCAAGCAGAGAGTACCAGTCCAATTCCATGAGTGTGTACCATAGAAGGGGTACCTCCTGAATACCATGATTATTGGAGGATATTTATAGAACCCGAAGGTATCCCGCTTCCTCCACATCACCCCGTTGACTGTGAGATCAACCTTCTCCCAGAGAAACTCACACCCCATGGATGGATCTAATCTCCCTTTCCTAAAAGAACGCTTAGAACTCAAAGGGTATCTAAAGGATAGTGAGTTCAGACAACCTTTATTCGACATTAGTCATTAGGTACAAAATGTAACATCACATAAATACACCATCCACAATAAATATTAAAAACATTTTTTAAATGATCTGTGCATAATTATACAAAATGGAACATAAACAAAAATAAACAACACAAACATACACAATCTTATGATAAATGGTTCAAGGCAATTATACAAATGCGACACTGGCATAATGACAGTTTTATCACCCTACTGCATGGCATGTTGTTAGAGCTTAGACTAAGTTTCAGTCATTTTAAGTGCCTGGCTCCGATGCAGTCATGCCCTATGAATGTTTCTGGACACCCAGTGCACCACTTCAATATTTTCGTTAGATCTACAATGTTTCATAGCATCAGTGGTGCTACGTACGGCCCTAAGAATGAAAATCGGTTTTATGTAGACTCTTCTCAGTGACTAAAATTCATCACAAATCAGCACAAAATGCAGCACAGTTTTCTCAGCAGTCCCACAGAGACGACACAAGCCAGAGTTCGCTACACCCCATGACTTGGTAAAAGATGCAACCCTTAGCATGCCCAATCTGCATTCCAGAAAGAGTGTCCGTGCAAAAGAAGGGGCGATTGAGTCTAGATAGGTTTGAAACCCAAAATCAGGTTTGATTGCAAAATACCACATACCTATAACGGAACTCCATACTTAATTCCTCCATCCTCCTTCTGGATAGTATCAGAGCTGCTTTTTTTCATCTTCACTGATGTAGCTTTACCAATAGTATATGGGTTAGTCAACAAGCTAGTCAGATTGAGTGCAACAAGAGTATTCTTTACATGAACCAGCCATGGTAATGCTTTGCCACCCTGGGACATTAAAACATGCACTGGGCCTCCGATAATTCACAAGGCCGGGTCCACAACCTCACCCAATACAATACTGGTCTTAATTTGTCCTCATCCCTGTTAGAGCTTAAGTCAACCTTGATTCGAATCAGAGTATTTGGGGTGCCCTGCAGCAACATTATTTGCAAATGTAAGGAGTGGTGATTTACGTAACCCCAAAAAACGAATGCCCAAACAATGATAAGGAGCAACTTGCTCCAACCTAGTACCATCAAGAGTAATACATAGCTCTTGCCTTTTATTGTTTCTAGGTCAGAAATTCAAGATCTTTGCTTTACCTACATTTAACATTACACTAGCTATTTGTATTTAGACAGAAATCACATTTATGGTCAATTTTACGCCCGTTGGAGTAGTAGAGAAGAGAACTGCATCATCTGCATAAAACAATGCAGGAAAACATTCACTGCGCAGTTTTGGGGGATCCAGGCAGTGTAGCAGGACATCCTCTATAACCTCATTAATACATATGCAAAAGAGTACCGGGGCGAGGACGAAGCCCTATCTTACACCTCTACCAACCCCAAAAGGCACTGAGATCTCCCCCGCCAGTCCATAGAGAACAACTGCCTGATTTTCATGATAAAGCGCCTGCACAATAAATAATAAATGACTGGGAACATTCTTCCTTTCTAGGAGTTGCCAGGGCAGATCTCGGGGGAACACCATCAAATGCTGTCTTTAAGTCCACGAAGACAGCACACAATTTTACTTTCTTAATGGCCTCATTACAAGTTGGCCAGTGCAGAAATAACGTGCTGGTAATAACGTTTACCGGTACGTTACTCCACTGGCCAACTGCAAGTTTGCTGGTGGGGCACCTGACTTACCTCCAGCTAACAGCTGGAGGTACGTTGGGCACCTTACCTGCAAAAATTGCTGGTAATACTGTAAAGACTGGAGGGGGTCTCTGTACTTCTGCCCTCTATATGGCAGAGTATAGGCACAGAGCACCCCAGCCAAGTTTCTCTATATGGTAGCTATGGACGAGCAACCAAGGCTTAAGCTCTCAGGAGGTGATGCAGGCTGGTTCTTAAGTACAGTGAGTCCCCAAGCCCCCAGAAAGGAATGTCCACACACTATGTTATGTGCTAACACAGTTCTTTATATAAAAATAAGGTTCAGAGATATATACACAATTCAATAACACACTTTGTACTCTAGTAATTCTATAAAGGCAAATCTATACACTTCTATGTGGTACCACACTTACAGGCCGATTCATGGAATTAATGTGCGCCGAAAAAACGGCACACGCGTGCGAAAACGTGCGATTTGCAGAGAAATAGCGAAAATCGCAGTGCAAGTGCGATTATCGCACAGAAAACATCGCACATCTATTCATGGAAGTCCGTGCACGCGCAAAATGTGGGATGTGCGCTGAAAAAGTGCGCGGCGCACGCTGGCGCACAGGTCATCGAACGCCGTGCGATAAGGCCACAGTGAATTCGCACATAGCGCGGCGCACATAACAAAAGTAGGCGTAACACGGGGCGTTACACGCAGAATGGGGAACAACTCGTGAAAATGTGGGCGTCACGGGGGAAGTACAGGAGGCAAGTGCGCAGAACGCCCACATGCTCGCCTACAACACGTATTCATGGAATCGAATAGAGAAAAACAGCGCACGGCCAAAGACGCGCACAGGCCCATACATGTCCGCCACACAAAAGCAGGCGGTAGCGTCCCTGCGCAGGAAAAAAATGTGCGCCAAAGTTCTACACGCGCGAGAAGTTCCACACGCGATCGGGCCTGGGGGAGCGTGTGCGTGTATTTCAGAGGTGCGAGAAGTTTCACACGCGATCGGGCCTGGGGGAGCGTGTGCGTGTATTTCAGAGGTGCGCGAGAAGTTTCACACGCGATCGGGCCTGGGGGAGCGTGTGCGTGTATTTCAGAGGTGCGCGAGAAGTTCCACATGCGATCGGGCCTGGGGGAGCGTGTGCGTGTATTTCAGGGGCTCGCGGGTGTTTTTACACGCGATCGGGCCTGGGGGAGCAGGGTACGTGTATTTCAGGGGCTCGCGGGTGTTTTTACACGCGATCGGGCCTGGGGGAGCGGGGTACGTGTATTCCAGGGGCTCGCGGGTGTTTTTACACGCGATCGGGCCTGGGGGGAGCGGGGTACGTGTATTTCAGGGGCTCGCGGGTGGTTTTACACGCGATCCGGCCTGGGGGAGCAGGGTACCACTCACCGTCTGCCTTGCGTGTAGAAGAACGCGTAGCCAACACCCACCCGCTGTGAAGTAATAGCGTGTGAACCCCAACGCCTGCAAAACACACGCACCGCACCCCACGAAAAGCAACGCCCGTGCGCGATACGTCACAGACACGCATACGCGCTAAGGGCCTTTGGTCCAATGGAATCGCGTATGCGTGCTGACGCGCTTACGCGCTAAGGGCCTTTCCTCGATTCACACGCTGACGTGCAGAATTTTCACGTGCCAAATCACTCCATATCAAGCTGGCCACGCGTAAGCACACGGAAGACCACGCTCCTGCCCAAAAGGCCGAATTACTGCCCCCCAGAGCCCCGAGCAGCCTCCCACGAGCCATCTGCTGCTGCCTGCCTGTCTGCTGCCACCGTGCCCTGCCATTTGGTGCCTGCACATCAGCCATCTGCAGGGGTCCAGTTGCTGTGTCCACCCCTGCTGGAACAGAACACTCCCGACTGGGATACCATCGCTCCTCAGCCCAGCCCCAGGACCCAGTTGCCCACCCACGCCTGCCTCGGGGGTCGCCATGTCGGGGCAAACACCATCTGAGACCACTGGCGACCCCCAGCCAGAGGGGCAGAGGGCCACCAGCTTCAGTCAGAAGGAAGTTGGTGTCCCGGTGGAGCTTGTCCTGGGGCATTATGATGCCCTCTTCGGATCACCACGCGCCGACAAGGAAGGACGGGACAGGATCTGGGACGACTTTGTGGTTGCCATCAACGCGGAGGGGGTGGCAACCCGCAACATCGAGCAAGTCAAGAAGCGCTGGGAGGACTTCAGGTCCAGGACCCTCATAAAGGCCCGGCGCCTCGTGGAGGGGGGCCGGGGCAGCATGAGTACCATCCAGCTGAGGGTCCTGGAACGCGTACGCCCAGCGCTCCATGCCCAGATCCTTGAGAGGCAGACCCGTCTGGAGTCGAGCGGTAAGTGGCCAAGCATTGCTGTGTGAGACAGGGCATGTTGCAGCGTGCTGGTTGTCTGATACTTGCCTGTATGTGTGACATAGGCCATGTACGCGTGTGTGTGTGCAGGGACATCATGGTCATGCATGTGAGACCAGTAATGTGTGAAGCACACGGTTGGTGTATGTGTTTAAATGTAACATGGGGAGCCCTATGCGGAATGGACACATGAGAGCATGCCAGTCTCTGTTCCTGGACATGGGTGTGGGTGAGGGATGGGTGCTGATGCCATGTACATGTATGGTGTCCATGTCTGTGTTTCTGACCTGCGTGTCTGTGACTTGTGGATGCCATGGATGCATGACACATGTCTGTGACAATGTTCAGATTCACTGATGCAGCCTAGTTATCCTTGCATCCACTGTGTCTGGGGTGTACGAGTCCAGATGGATGAAAGTCTGTTGAAGTGTGTGCATGTGATAGGCATGACCCATGATGCATGTGAGTCCAAAAACAACATTGTATGCTTCAAGAGTCCCTTGGAGATGTTTGCGTATGTCCATAGCATGCGCCATGCCTGTTACTGCATGTGTTTTGCCTGCACTGACCCATGTGTTGTGGAGGTACATGATGGAAGTGATCTTTGACAGTGCCACTCATCTGCTATTGCGTCCTGTCTAGGGGACCATTGTACAGTACCCTGATGCTTGTGTTCTATGTCTCCCTCTACACAGCGCAAAGTGAAGAAGAGGGCGGAGACGGCGCTGTGGAGCTAAGGGGCGGGGATGCCCCCACGGCTGCAGCGGAAGGGGTGGGTGAGCCCCCACAGGGGCTTGCAATGGCGGAAGACGGTGTGGAGCCATCCAGGTTGGTGGTTTCCACTGAGGAGGAGGAGGCCGCTACTGAGCCGCACATGGGGCCTGGTGGGGGCATCCCTGCTGGTGCAAGTGGTGCAGTCCAGGGGCAGGGGCAGGAGGCTGCACAGGTCGCCGTGGAGGTGCTGGGTGGATGCAATACTCGAGTGGGTGTTTTGCATTTGGAGGCTGACCATAAGGGCCAGGGATCTAGATTGTGATGACATGTTGGCTGGGGGACATGTGTGGGGGCCTGCTGGCAGGTGCCCCGCAATGCTGGGGGGTGGGGGTGCAGGGGGACATGAGTGGGACATGAGTGGGGGCCTGCTGGCAGGTGCCCCGCAATGCTGGGGGGTGGGGGTGCAGGGGGACATGAGTGGGACATGAGTGGGGGCCTGCTGGCAGGTGCCCTGCAATGCTGGGGGGTGGGGGTGCAGGGGGACATGAGTGGGGGCCTGCTGGCAGGTGCCCCGCAATGCTGGGGGTGGGGGTGCAAGGGGACATGAGTTGGTGATCAGTGGTGCAAGGAGACATGTGCCTTTGCTGGGGGGCATGCCCATGTTGGGTGGGCTGCCTGCGGGACATGACCAGGGATGCAGGGTAGTCCCCTACGGTCTGGGCTGCCTGCAGGGGCCGTGGAGGGTGTACAGGGGACACCTGGGAGGACCCACACTGCCAAATCACATGTAGGACTCCCCGGCACCCCTGAAATACACGTACCCTGCTGAAATCACGTGTGAAAATTCTCGCGCACCCCTGAAATACACGTACCCTGCTGAAATCGCGTGTGAAAATTCTCACGCACCCCTGAAATACATGCGCCCAGGCCAATCGCGTGTGGAACTTCTCGCGCACCTCTGAAATACACGCGCCCAGGCCAATCGCGTGTGGACTTCTCGCGCACCTCTGAAATACACGCGCCCAGGCCAATCGAGTGTGGAACTTCTTGCGCACCTCTGAAATACACGCGCCCAGGCCAATCGCGTGTGGAACTTCTCGCACACCTCTGGAATACACGCGCCCAGGCCAATCGCGTGTGGAACTTCTCGCGCACCCCTGAAGTACACGCACATGCTCCCCCAGGCCCGATCGCATGTGGAACTTCTCGTGCACCCCTGAAATACACGCGCCCAGGCCAATCGCGTGTGGAACTTCTCGAGCACCTCTGAAATACATGCGCCCAGGCCAATCGCGTGTGGAACTTCTCGCGCACCTCTGAAATACACGCGCCCAGGCCAATCGCGTGGGGAACTTCTCGTGCACCTTTGAAATACACGCGCCCAGGCCAATCGCGTGTGGAACTTCTTGCGCACCCCTGAAATACACGCACACGCTCCCCCAGGCCCGATCACGCGTGGGACTTCTCGCGCACCTCTGGAATACACGCGCCCAGGCCAATCGCGTGTGGAACTTCTCGCGCACCCCTGAAATACATGCACACGCTCCCCCAGGCACGATCGCGTGTGGAACTTCTCGCGCACCTCTGGAATACACGCGCCCAGGCCAATCGCGTGTGGAACTTCTCGCGCACCCCTGAAATACATGCACACGCTCCCCCAGGCCAGATCGCATGTGAGACTTCTCACGCACGCGTGTTCCCGAAACCCGTAATACACGTTCCCCGCTTTGCATTTGCTGTTTGCCAGTCCGGTAAACTGGTACAGGGTTGGCGCAGCCCTTTGCGATGGTTTTGCGATCTTGATGGCTTTTCCTTGCACGAGGGCGTTCTTGGGGGCGTAACTGGCGCTGCTGCAGGGTCGCTGCGCCACTCTGCACCACGTCTGCTTTTGGTGGCGAGAATCCATGAATACGCTGTGCGCGGAAATTGATTTTATCTCACGCGGCTGGCGCAGACATTCGCACGGGCACGCTGTGCGCCAGCCACGTGCGACACTTTTGTGAGGAATTCCATGAATCGGCCTGTTAGACTTTAGATTCCTTTAAAATGCATCAACTGCTGTCAGTTATTATAGAGAATACAAATCTGTCAGTAAGGCGTATCAACATAGACCATAAGGAGGGAAGGCAGGTTAAAGTTAAACAATGGCAGAATGCTTTCTTTGTATATAGATGCACAATTCTGAATGAGAATCCCCCACCTGGGAAACCTGTAATAAGAGAATTAACAAGCCACGTCCATAAATGCTTAATAAGCCTTGCTTCTTGGTTAAAAAGTTCAAGCACCCCCCAATGTACTTGAAGTAAAAGGGTTTCTTCAACAGTTCGTCGACGGGATCCTTCGAGGGTGTACTCCTTTTCAAGCAGGAGCCCCTGGGCGTCCAGAACCTCGAGGAAATGTGGAACACTTTTGCCATTACAGCAGTTTCGACCTTCGCGGTGCTCTTCAACATTCGATTGTGAAAGTCCTGGGAAGATGAGGCGGGCAGTAAACCTCGAGGCAAAGTGTTCGGTGCCGCAAATAAGACAGGTGGCCTGGCAGCGGGTGCCGGGAGTCACGTTTGGTGGTCCTCTGGTCTGTCGTTGCTGCCACTGCAGTACATACCGTGGGATAGCTTCGGCGATCGGGACTCGACCACGGGCTGGACCTCGGATCTTCACTCCGTCAGTGTGCTTGGGATGTCTGTGTCGGCTTCTGGTGGCCGGAAACCCAAAGGCAGACTTTCCTCGGTAGCTGGCGACCTCGACTTTCTTTGGTGGGACAAAGTGGTCAATGGTGATGGCAAGGGAGCCTCGTTCAAATGTTCTTACGCAATGCAAAGCAGTTCAGCTCCAGTTGTCAAGCAGCACAGCATCAAGGTGTCCCTGCTTCTGGGTGACACGATTCATTTTGGCTTCCAGTGGTCACGCAAATCTTCTGAACCCCGGTCGACGTCAATGGACTTTGACGACCCTCGATGTCCGGGCGCTCGCTTCAGGATTCTCGGTGGATCCCTTCTCCGGACATCAGACTCACAGAACTGGCTTCCAGGGTGCCTCGATGAAGAACAGAAGTTTTGGCACAATGGTCCCTCGTAGCTAGGTCTCCTAGCCGGGTCCTCTCTTGGATTAGTCCTCGACAGACTCAACAGCTTTTAGATTACATCGAAGGAAATGCAGCAGCAATCTTCTTCTTCCAGCTGGGCTTCAAGGATGAGCTTCAAGTTTCGACTTCAGCTTCTGAACAAATTGGTGAGAGGTCCCCAGATATACACATCTGTCCCTCATTCACTCTGGCTGAGCCAGGCTCAATCAGCCAATCACACAGAAGGGCATTCATGCAGGCAGCCAATCAGGCTCACAGGCATTCAGGCCATTCACTTCCACCCAGACGCCCATAACAAGGAATGTGGATTGGGACACGCACCCAGCCTTTCAGCAAACCACATTGCATTCATGTCAGTTTCAGGCAGAGCTGTCTCATCATTGAGTCACACACACAGAAACCAGACACCCATAACATAGAATCCATATTGTTCACACACTCTATTCACACATGTCGCACCCCAAGGGTGTACCCACAATATACAGTCACTGGGAAGGCTCCAACCAGTCTGGCCTGGACTTCCCCACAATACCATATTTGGTTCTTCCACCCAACAGCCAGTCAGGGGAAGGGACAGAGTCAGGACTTCCCATGACTTTGGGAAAACAGGGTAACAGGCAATAGAAACCAAGAGGCCCCAGGCGCCATCTTGTCTTCTATGAGGAACCCACTGAGTCTTATGGCAGGGTCTGGGTATCCCAAAATGAAGGCTACTCAGAGCTCCTGTCAAATCAGCATGAAGCTGCCACCAGCCCATACCGTGCTCTATGGTCAACACACAGGTGCCCACAAACATACACTAGGGTTACAGGGTTGTACCCCCACCCATGGGTGCCATAAGGTTATCCCAAGTGTCTTTGTTCACAACAACCAAGAAGAGGAAGAGCTGCATTGCCAGGTGTCCCAACTGGACAGAAAATAACACATTACACATATGATATGGATTATAGGACAAGGACATGGGGGCCCTGTCCCTACAATGCATTTCCAGCAGCACAAGTACCAGCAAATCCCCCCTTGGAGTCCAATGGGACTCCATGGGATGGAGATTTACAATCATTGCTGCCACTTGTAACCCAGGGGTAATACCCCCAGACTAAGTGGCGGTAACGGTAATACAGTTTGGCGGTATCTGGCCAGATTTACCGTCCAGATACCACAAAACTCGTAATGAGGCCCTATATATTAATGTACTCAAAAAAGTAGACTAAGCCCTTGGTCCAAAGTGCTTTTTCCAGACTGGAAGCCTGCTTGGAGATTGCTAATGAACTTGTTTTCATTCTCCCAATCCTGGAGATGTCTCAATATAGTATTAGCAAATATTTCCAGAGCTGTCTAAAAGCGAGATTGGTCAGTAGTTCCCCGGGTTGTCCCTTTCTCTTTTTTTATATATGGGCACAATCTCGGCTTTGCGCCATGATGCAGGAATGACCTTCTATTGAAAAACTGTGTTGAAAAGGCATAAAGGCACAGGGGCCCAGACAGATAGTCCTCTTTATAAAGATCTAAAGGTATTCTATCAGGCCCTGATGCTTTCCCACTCTTCTGTGATTTAGTAGCCTCAATAACTTCTTCAAGTTTTAATTAAAAAGTATCTCCCTCACCTCACTGAGTTGCGGCTTGGGACAGACTAATTTGAGTCATGCAAGTTCCACACTCTGGGCTTAAGCCATAGAACTCAGAGCAGTGCCAAAACCACACATCAGCACCAATGCTACATTGAAATGTGTTGTTACCATTACCTTCTTTGCCAGCTACCAGAATTTAGTTGGCTCGCCCCTCTCAACAGATCTTTGTAACTTCTTTCATTTAGATTTAGTACGATATAGTACCATCCCTCCCTAGCCAGCGCTTTGTTTTTTACCACTAGCTTTGGACATGTTACATACGATTGAATAGACCCCACCAGGGTTTCAAATTCATTCATAACCACAGGGCCTGCGCATCCTGGTGCACAGATAGTTTCTATGTGTCTCAGGGTGACCTTGTAAATCCCTGTCTTGAGGTTCATCTCCTGGAGTTTTTCCAACTTAATACTTATTCCTACACACTTGCCCAACCAGGACGATAGGGACTGTATTAGCATCCTCCTGAGGGTCAAGAATTTGACTCTGGTAGAGAAGGAAGATTGTACTCAGAGGTTTGTGGTCACTTTCAGATAGATTTACCACTCCAAAGCTCTCAATGGAATCCAAGTCATTGGCCTGAAACAAAATATAATCGATGCAGGAAGAGCGGTTGGCTCCTACAAAGGTCATACTAGCCAGTTGGTCGCTCAGGAATCTGTCGTTACATACTCTCATTTCAATGGGTCTCACCACAGCTGGGTAAGACAACCAACTTTCCTTGGTCTCCCCTTCAGTGAAGGATACTGCAGTCTCTTCTGGGCTGGGGCACTCTGCTGATGTGCAGGGGGTCCCCTTCTTCTTGGAGGGGGCAGACTGGCCTCCTTGACACATCCACTGCTTTCCAGCTCCGTACGAGCAGTTTGGAGGCAAGGGTACCCCCTCTCTTCTCTTGGCACAGCAGTATTCAGTCCTTCCTTCTCCAGCAACTGATTCCTGCAGCCAGGTCCACCATGGACCTCTCTCACACTTCCTGAGTCTCTCCTCCTTTTTATATTGGCTCTGGCCAATAGGATCTCAGGAAGTACTAGACTGTTGATAGTGGGAAGTGATCAACATTACTCCTCTTCTCCTTGTCCCAGTGTTGTGGGGATTGTTGGAACAGTAGTCCCTTTCTGAGAATACTGTGTAAATGTTTGTATATACGTTTTACAGGCAAGCTATTTTTGGAAGAAGAGGATGTGGTGCTGGGAAACGTGTCTTTCATAATTGTACAAGTCTGTTTAGTTGAGAGTTGGATTTTGGGACATGACCAAAGCTTTCCACTATTCTCTATGGATGAAAGAGGGAACATATCACTATGGGCCATTAGATTGTTACAAATGGGGGATTCACCCTGTAAGGGGAAAGGGGGATACTGCATCAGACCCAATGGAGTCAGGATATCTCCCAGGAGGTTGTCTCCCCCATGTGATCCTCCCTCATACAACTGCCACCAGGTCAGTATCAGGTAGCGGCTGCCATGCCCTGGCCACATAGGAGGAGATCACCGGCGGGAAAACAGCGGTGCGTCCATGGGATTCATCGCAGCTATTATACAAGAGAAGCAAATTGTGTTGTTCAGCTGTAAACCATAAGTAATAAACACATCTAAAAAGACAATAATATTGAAAGATTTAAAACCGTTTTGTTAAACAGCATGAACACAATATGACACTGTAAACAATATTACAAATCAAAAACCACTAGCCACTTGTTGTTCAAGGTTGCACAAATTAGCACAAATTACCAGGGGGCGAGGCACACAAAATTTGTGAAAGGGGCTGCCTTACGCAGTCCGCCCCCCTCGCTCCTCTGGCTTAATCATTAAAAACAGTTCCAAGCGAGACTGCCAAGTTGCCAAGCTGGAACAAGGAAAGACGCTGCGACCCCAGCACACAGAAAACTCAGCAGAGAGGTGATCACTTGAAAAACTCCAGGAAAATTCTGTGTCATCACTTGCTGCTGGCTTAGAAAGTTACAACTTGCAGCTTCAGTTTCGGCCATGGATTAATATATTCCACTGAGCTTTCTGAACACAAACAAAGCAGAGCAGGGTCACAGTGAAAGCAAAAGACAAAAGCGAAGTGAGCGTTCAGTAGGTGCTCATTAAGCCTTCACTAAAGTCTTGATGGTGAAAACTTGCAGCTTACTCAGACACAATGGACAGAAGGCAAGGGTCTCACTGTGTGCTCCGAAATGCTCTGTGATCCTCAAACTATCAGCATCAGCATCACACTAAAGGATGGGGGCTCTGCCGCTGTGAACGCCCTGCTGGCTGCAAACACCCATGGGCTTCACCGTTGTGGGCTGGCCTCCCTGCTTAATTAGGCAGGTGTAGATGGCCTCAGACACGTGACACGTTACAGCAATAACACTGTGCTGGCTGCAAAGATAGTCAACTTAAAGGATACGTAGCGCCCACTCAGTCTCCGGCTGGAGCGCCTTTATTTTTCATACCCAAGAAGGACAACAACCTACGGCCTTGTGTCGACTACCAGGAGCTTAATGACATCATCCTTAAAGACTGGTATCCACTATCCCTGATCCGGGAAATCATAGAATCACTTAAGAATGCCTGAGTATTTACCAAACTAGATCTTTGTTGAGCACACCACCTCTTCTGGATAAAATAAGGAGACGAATGGAAGACCACATTCAAGACCTCCCAGGCGCATTATGAGTACCGGGTGATGCCTTTTGGTTTATGTAATGCCCCTGTGTTCTTCCAAAGATTTATGGATTACATATTCTCCGATCGCATCAGCCTATATGTCGGGTTTGGCCAATTTGATCAAATTTATTTGATCGTATTGGAGTTTTGACCAACTTCTAGAGGTACTTTTTGACCTACTTTAAATTTTGATCCACAGCATATTTTGACCTGTGTTATTAACTGTTTTAATAATTGTAAACAAGAGTTGTAATGTTTTATTTTGATCAATTATACATTTTTTAATTATAAGTGCATTTGAAAACTGTACATTAAGTGTAATATTATAGTTTGCCATTGTTTTACATAGAACTTTAATTGTTTTCTGAATATTTTGTGTAATATAGTATTTTGTCAATTTGGTGGCGCCACCGTCTATGGGATTTTTCATTGTGACGTAAACGGAAGTGTTTATTCTGCATTTTCTTCATTTCTTTTGGATGCGATCGGGCGTGCGGCTGGACTTTCTTGGATTTATTTTCTTTTTCTTTTTTTTTTTCAGATCCCAACCCTTGGATTTTTGTGGATTGTTTGGGTCTTTTTATGGATTTATTGGTTTTGCTGGATTTCCTTGGATGCTGAACAATTTTTGTTTTAGTTGGGCGGTTGGATTATTCATTTTTAATGGAATTCCCTAATGCAGAACAAATGTTTTATTTTTTATTTTTCGAGCGTTTTCCTGGATTTATCTTGGTGGATCTTATTGGTGGAATGTTTTTAATGAGATTTTTTCCCTTTTTTGCTGGATTATTTGGTTTCAGTGGATTTTCCTTGATGCTGGATGGAATCTCTAACTGGAAACCTTTAAATGTTTGTTTTTTTTATTTATTGTCTTTGCTTATCTATTCTTACTGCAGCCATGAAGACTTCATTGGTAAGTTATAGCTCTTTCTGTATTTTATTTATTCGTAATGTCATTTTTGATATATTCATATGCATTCACAATTTGTAGAGACTTACCGGTTAATGTTCGAAAAAAGTATTTATTTAATTATTTCATTGAATCTCACTTCACAAATCTGCCAAAATATGACTAAAACAGTTTTTAGTATTTCTTATGTTATAAAGTTCATTTGTTATTGGTTATGGCGTGTAGTGTCTCTATTAACTATGTACATTACAAAGATCTTAGTATTTTTTTTACAATGTTTCAAAGTTCACATTGAATGACATGCTCATTAAGTAGTCACGTTTCAGCTCTTTCTCTTACACTGTCAGAATTGACCGTTACTGCACTTTATCGTTTCTGTCAGTGCAACCCTTTTCTCATTGGTTGCGTTTCCATCACACGTGCATTGCGTGATTAAGTTTCATAGCATTTTAACTTCCTGATTCGGATTTTCTCTCTGAAGAAACTTTGTTTATTTCATCTATTCATGTATTGTGCTTTTATATTTATATGAAAAGTCCACTCTGCCACAGTCATATAAATACACATTAATTGCTAATGCACCCCATCCTATCAAGTTGTATATGCGGACAATTTTCATGCAGTCATTTCGGTTGCGGTCAATGTCATCGGAGTAAAATCATACACATCCTATATGGCTTTGTCTATCTAGACGACATACTCGTTTTTTCAGCCTCTCTTGAAGAACACTGGCTACATGTGTCCAAAGTCCTACAGTGGATGGTGTATGCCAAAGGGGAGAAATGTACCTTCCACCAAAGCAGAGTCGATTGCATAGGCCATATAATAAGCGACACTGGAATCCAGATGGACCTGGCCAAGGTACAGGCCATAAGAAACTGGCAGAGTCCACAAGACAGAAAAGCTGCTCAACACTTTTTGGGATTCGCCAATTATTATCCGGACTTCATAGGCAACTTTACACAATCGTCCTTGTGTATCACCCAACAGTTACGAGCCAAACAACAGTTTCAGTGGGATAAACAAGACGAAGAAGCCTTTCAAACCCTGAAGAAAGCCTTTATGGCTGCACCAGTACTTCATCATCCTGATGACACATTACCTTTGATCATTGAAGCAGACGCATTAGAGAGAGTCCTAGCAGCTGTATTGTTACAAGCAGATCCATTGTCATCTGTGGAGTACCCAGTAGCATACTATTCACGTAATTGACACAAAGTGAAATGTACTATGTGGTCATAGAAAAGGAGCTGTTAGCCATAAAAGTGTCATTCGAATAATGGTGACAACGCATACAAGGAAGACTGTACCCAGTGATGGTACAGACTGAACACCGTAACTTCTACAAACACTACAAAGCCGTAACAGTTGCCAAGCACGTTGGGCATTCATCTTTGCACAATATAATTTTCCTCTTACCTACATCCCTGGATCATCTAAGCTGCAAGCCGATGCATTGTCGTGATCATTAACCCCAGATACTATACCACATCGGTATCCCACCTCACTGATAAGCATTTCATGGGACCATCCAGTCCTTTTTTGAACAAATCTGACACGTGACCACTTGGCTCCTCATCTGTCCAGGCACCAAGAAATCAAACAACAAGATGGATTGCTCTTCTTCACCAAGAGGTTGTACTTATCGATTCTCAAATACCGTCAAGCAGCCCTCAATGGCCTACGCGACTCATGTGTTGCCAGGAAGAGAGGCGTCAGGGCCACCCACAGTCTAGTACTGTATTACTTTTGGTGGCTAGGTCTACCCAAACAAGTAGCCTCATACGTAGCTTCATGCCCAGTGTGTGCTTAAAATAAAACCTCAAAACAGAAATGTGTGGGACTTCTGCAACCCATTGAAGAACCTTCTTACCCTTGGCAGACCATTGCCACCGTTTTATCATGGAACTTCTGAAATCTAATGATAAGACTTGCATAATGGTGGTGGTTGACTGTTTTTCTAAGTTGGCCCACTTTATACTGCTGGCCGCCCTGCCCGCAGCCACCCAAGTGGCTGAAGCCTTCCTCCATAACATCTATTGGTCACATGGATTACCTGACAAGATAATTTCAGACCGTGATTCTCAAGTCATCTCTCGGTTCTGGACTCAATTCTTCAAACATATCAAGATCCACTGCGGGCACAGTTCCGGCTGCCATCCCCAGACCAATGGCTAGACCGAGAGCACCAACCAAACTCACGAACAGTACCTCCATTGTTACACAAATGCCTCACAAGACAAATGGGCTTCTTGCTTGGACATGACAGAAGTAGCCTACAACAATTCATGGCATTCATCCATCAAACATACTCCTTTCTACGTCACTTACAGACACCATCCAATGGTTCTGCCCATGCAAATCATTTCCAGCAGCCATGTTCCATCCGTGGCGTAATGGTACACCAGCTACAGAACTTCCACCAGCAGATGGCTACTATGCTCTGGGACAGCAAGGACTGGGAAAAGCGACAGGCCAATAATCATCAAGCCCCTGAAGCTTCCTATTGGGTTGGTGATCTGTTATGGCTGTCCTCCAAAAAACGTACACTCTGAAATCTGCCTATGACCTTGGTCCATTCCATGTGCTGCGCAAGACATCACAGGGGGCCTACGGTCTTCGTTTACCCAATACTTGGTGGATACATCCTATTTTTAATATCTTGCTCTTGAAACCCTTTGTACTGGATCCTTATGGAAGGTTACCATCCCGGCCAGTCCCATTGGACATGGAAGGGAACCTTGAATATGAGGTATGTTCCATCTGTGACTCCTGCTATCGCAGGGGCTGATAGTAGTACCTGATTGAATGGGAAGGCTACTCTGCTTCTAATCATACCTGGGAACCCGCCGTGCAAGTCCATGCCCCGCGGCTTGTGCTGCGTTTTTATCAACAATATTCATGGAAGCTTGGTGCTCAGGCATGCACAGTGTCACGCATCACCACCAGTGCCACTTTCCCTTACATTCATCAGGATGGCGCCTGTATCCCCGATGGTGCAGGTTCCCATGAGGGCAGGGCGGGCCATCTCTTCCTGCGGTTTGTTGTAGCCACGGCATCCCATAAAAGGGAGATGCCACCTTGAGACGAAGCGTCTTAGTTCTCTCATTGCCAGTCAGTTCCAGGTCAGCTTTGCAGTGCTTCTCCACTTCTCCAGTCTTTTCGGTCTCCTTTCTTGCTCTTGCATTGTGCCCCCTTTCGAGTTGCCTCCTTCTCCTGATCCCCTCCTGGTTCTCTTCCCTTGCTCTAAGTGCCTCCAGCTTCTCCCCCTTGTACCCATTACCTGACTCCTTTTGGGAATTCTATTGCCTACCATCATTACGCCTCCCAGACCAGTGTATGCACGGTTCTCACACCACGCATATACTGTGAAGCAAATCCGTGGTGTGTGGTGTTGGTCCTTGAACATTACTGAGTTTCAACCCTTCAGGGTGGGAAGGGGTTAGTTCCTCCTACTACTTTGTCATCAGGTGAAACCTGGAACTATGCTGAGAACAAATCTCAAACAAGATTCCAAGAGCTCTGTGCCTGTGAGACAAGGTACTTGAAACCTTTTCCTACGGGTACACCAGAGTTTGGGTTTCCAACATCCATTAACAAAAGTTAAACAGAGAAAAAAACAGAAAGTCTCTCTGGTTCTCCTCACTTTCTTGTCGGTGTGGCCCCAATTAACTGAAATGCATAGGCTAGATGGAATAGAGAGATTCTCCATTGTCTTAGCAAAAGTGTCTTTGGTAAAAAGGTAATGATGGTAATTGGAACAACAACTGAAGAATAGCGCCTGTGGCTAAAACAGTGCTTGTCTCAAAGGGCTCTGAAAGGTTGTGCTTGTATCACTCACAGTCTTTCAATCTCAAGGTTTCTTCCAGAGATAAGTCTTGTGTAACTTCTGGACACTGTGGAGGATAGGGGTCCCATTATCCAGTCACCAGGTCATTGTTGAAAGCTCCTTACCAGCTAATGTTTGTGCCCAGCAATGACAGAGGCCCAAAACATGTGACCCTGAAGTAATCAAGGGGGTCTAATGACTTTTCTTGGGGGTCCTTAAAACCTCCTTGTCTTAGAATGCTGATATTAGCACCCTAGCCCCATCTCACGCTCCTCCCCGATGCTGCACAATGTGTGAAACTCCTATTCCCTGGCTATTCGATGTCTTCTCCCCTTTCCTCTCCATCTTCATCCCTTTGTTGTTGTTTTCTCCTCACTCATTTGCTCTCTTTCCTCTGACCGACAAACTTTTAGTCACTTTTCACCTTCTTCGATTCCCCATCTTCTTCTTCATCTTAGCTCCTCCAACCACACCTCCCCCAAACTCTTATTACATCTTTGTGCTCCTTAGCACATCACCATTTCTCCTCTATAACTCATTAGCTCCTTTATCAACCTTCTTATCTCCTTTCCCCATCTCCTCCTTTTTAGCTTCTTGTACCACATGGTCCTCCTTAGTTCTCCCATCGGCCAGACTTTTCATGATTTTGTGCAGCTAGTTTCTATAATTGTTTCTGGTAGGTGATTTGTGGTCTGCTAGAAAAACCTTAACTTGTTTCACTAAAATTCTGGGGTCATGGACCCCTGCCGATGTGTGGACTGACCTGAGATGAGGCCCGTCCACCAACCTGAATCACAGATGCAATTTGTGTCTGTTCGGAAGTATCGGTCCTAGTGCTGCATGGCTCCCAATACTGCCCACCTACCTACCCTTGCTGAGCCCTTCTCTTACTGGAAGCACACCAATTTGGATACATAGTGGGATAGTAATCAATACAATGTGTTTATACATAATACCTAATACGAAGCAGCAGACAGTTTCTTGGGGATTGTTAACCTCTTAAAAGGATATTGAAATTAAGTGTGGGTGCCCCTCTACTTAGAATAAACATGGATCCAATACCCTTTGGTGCAAGGATTTAGAGAGAGAGTGAAAGGCAGATTGAGCACAGAGAGCTTTAGGAACAGAGAGGAGTAAGTGGGATTCAGATCGAAGGGGACAGGAAGGATTATAGAAAGAAACTAAAGAGGAGAGGTAGGGAGGGGATTGACCATTAGCAGACTTAAAAACAATACAAAGAAAATGAAAAAGTAAACAACGTTTAAAGGATAGCCAGGAGAAGCAGCATAGAGATGGAGGAATAGAGATGTGAATTAACAAGGGGGGTCCTGGGAGTCCCTCTGACAGACATTAGTCCTGGATACGAGAGACTTACCCAGAGTCTTTAGCTCACTATCTTTCACAGAGAAGAAATATCCCAAACATATCAGTCTTTGTCCTGCCCTGGGGCAGTCCAGCACCGAAATGCTAGGCAATTCTCCTCTAAACAAGAGTACCAACAGCATCCCCAGACACGTGTTTCGGTCTGGTTGGACCTTATCAGTAGGGAGGAACTGTGCCTCTCTAAGAATAGTGAGCAAGGGGTCTACGTCCACGTCGCAAGCAGGACTAATGTCTAGCAGAGGGACTCCCAGGACCCCCCTTGTTAATTTGGAATAGAGATGTGAGGCAAGAGACCAGAGAGGGTACGAATGGTAGGATTAAAGATAAGAGTGCTGGGGGACAAGTTGATAGGTAAGTAAACCAACAAGCAGACAGGAGCAACAGCAAAGCGAGTGAACACAAGAGTAGAGATCAGTAATTTAGATGCATGTAAGGATAAGAATGGCCATGCTTTTCGTATATTACAGAGTTGAAACCTGCAGGAACGGGCAATGTCAGAAATGTGTCTGGTTATGGAGAGAGATAAGTCAAAGTCAACTCCTAACTTGTGAGCTACGGTGGGTGGAGGAAGAGAAGAGGGGGAAATGAGATTGAAGAGCGGGGAAGGAGTGGGGGAACGGAGGTAGATCGAAAAGAATAGAAACTGCTTTTGAGACATTTAAGTGGAAAAAGTGGGAATGCATGCAGGATTGCAATGCAGCGAAGCAGGAAGAAATAGTCACATGAGAGAAACAAATCTGAGAGTGGTCTGCAACGAAATGCTAAAATAGTCCAAATGAAGAAATTATAGCAGACAGATGAGAAGTATAGAGAGAGAGAAGAAGGGACCTAAGACTGACCTTTGTGGAACACCATTAAGTAAAAGAGAGACCAAGGAATGTTTGCCAGCCGAGGAGTTTGTAACAGAGAACCAGATTCCAAGAGAATCGAGGGTAGAAAGAAGAGCAGGGTATTGACTTTGTCGAAAGAGGGAGATAGATCAAAAGGATAAGCATATAGGATAGTTTGGAGTGAGAAGAGTGAGAGGCCGAGAGAAGTGAATCAGAAGTCTTAAGAAGAGCAGTTTCTGTAGTGTGAAGTGGGCAAAAGCCTGATTGAGGTGGAGGGAGTAGGGAGTTGGTATCAGGAAAGGAGGACATTTGAGAATAGATGACTCGTTCAAGTATTTTTGTGAGAAAGTGGAGACAGGATGAAAGTGTCCCTAGGGTCGGTAATATCCTCTTCTTCACAAGAAGACTCTGTTTCAACCCCTCCCCCAACTCCTCACCTTCGTCCTTCTTCTTGGTTTTCCTTTTCTCGTGGCTTGTGGGTCTCTCCTTTTTTTATGGAGGTAGGGATGTCCACGGAAGGATGCCACCGTGCCACCGTAATAGGTGTGACGGGGGTAAACCCTCCGTGAACTTCACGGTAGGGGAAAAAGCCAATGGCACAAAAAACCCCTTGAGAGACTTCCTCCCAGAGAATGTAGAACAGGCTCGAGTGGGCTGGAACTTGGAGCAGATGGGAAACTCGAGGCAGTAAGATAATCTGCAAGGTAGCCTGAAGTTAGATTCAATGGCGGCTGTAGAGCTTCAGACGTGTGGCGGAAACAATCCGGATATAACAGGCAGTGGTCCGGTACACAGCTGACTGGAAGGTACAAAGGGCTTGGCAAAGGCAATCCGTGTGACAGGCTGAGGTCTGGTACACAGCTGACAGAAAGGTACAAAGGGCTTGGAAAAGGCAATCTGTAAGGCAGGCTGAGGTCTGGTACACGGCTGACTGAATGGAGCAAGAACGGAACAGAGGATCCATAAGGCAGGCAGAGGACTGGTACACAGGCGTAGAAGAAAGGGAAGAAGAATAAGGGAAAAGAAAGGGGAGCAAAAGGGAGAGAGAGGGAGAGGGCTAGAAGGAGAGGGAGAGGAAAAATGCGAGAGCAAAAGAAGGAGGAGCGAGCGGGCGAAAGCAGAAAGGAGAGGAACCAGAGGGAACGGAGGGAAATGAGAAGAACAGACGAAAGTCTGAGGGTGGACAAAAATAAACTCAACGAGAGCGACGGCAACACAGAAGGAAACCCGGAAACGTTGCAACACGTCCGTAACCAGGAAGTGGTACAATAAATACTTCCGGTTGCGTGCGCGTGCAACAACTAGACCGGTAAATCCGCAAAAAGAAAGAACGTGATGGGAAACGCTTTGGCGGACCATAGCGCCAGCGGTTCCAAACCCGCCATCCCTGCCGAGACATGACAGAAAGTGAGCAAGTGACAAAGGATCTTGCAAATGTTTTTTAAAAATGGGTATGATAACAGACTTCTTAAAATCAGAGGGAAAGGTGGCTGTGGAGAGGGATGAGTTGATGAGGGATGCAAATAAAGGAAGTAGCAAAGGATAGATTTTAGGGCTAAGAGCAAAAGGGAGAAGGTCAGGAGGGGAAGAAGAAGTATGGGCTCTGAAAGTCAGAAAGAAGCAAGAAGGGGGACATAGAGGAGGCCGGTGATATAGAAGGGGGAATAGGAGAAATGGTTAGTATCAAGGAGGACTAAAGCAGAGCAACTTTGTTGGTAAAGAAAGCAGCAAAGTTTAGAAAGCCACAGAGAGATCAGGTAAAGGGGGACAGGATTTGGTTAAGAAGTTTGTAAAGTCGAAGGGGAAGTGGAGAGTAGGATAGCATGAGATCAGAAAAGTAGGTATTTGTTGACAATGATGGAGAGGAATCATACGATGGGTATAGAGAGGAGAGTTAGGTGAGATTTACAGAAAAGAAAGATGCAAGGGGGAGTGAAGAGAGAGAAGGGCAGGGGTAAACCAGGGCTGGGGGTGTTTACAGGAGATGCAGGAGGGAAGGAACGGCTGAGTAGGGTAGTGAGAATGAATAGTGGTTACAAGACTGAAGTACAGAGAAGATAATGCATTGTTTGTAGAAAGAAGAGAGAAGTCTGTAAGTGACGGAAGAGAGGACAGAAGGGAAGTGAACAAAAGGAAGTGGTATTGAAAGAGGAGAGATTACAATGAGTAAAGAAAGTTACCAAAATGGGAGGGTCAGAGGGGACGTGGGGTGAAATAGTAAAAGAAAGAAATAATTGTCATAAGCAGGGAACGTGCTAGAGATTGATGAGATAGGGGAGATTTAGGAAACAACTTGGTATAAGGAAGAGCCTCAGGTACAAGAAGGATGGGAATAGAATAGAATTGGGTAAGATTGAAGGAGTCAAGCAATGGTAGAAAAATAAAGGAAGAGTGGTTAGAGGAAGGGTGAAGATTGTAATCTCCAAGAAAGGAGAAGAGGACGGAAGAGGAAAAGAAAGAGGATTGTACAGGTAAACTCAAATGGAGAAGAGAGAGCCAGGTGGATGGTAGATAACCAAGAAAATGAGAGATGTGCTTGGAAATGGAAATATAGTGATATTTGAAGGAGGAGAAAGATGGATGAGATGTAGGAGGAGGAGCAATGGTGTAGTGTGAGGAACCAGGAATGAGACACAGATACAGAGGACTCATGGTGATTAGCATTAACATTTATTAAGTACTAAAGGGGTTGGAAAATGCCTCACTATCTCTAATCTAGGAGGTATTCCCCTACCTCAACCAAAGCTAAAGGTCTTTCAAGTGTCAAGATGTCCAGAGCAGAAATGTCTGTGTCCCAAATCCTATCCAAGCCCTTGCATTCTAAAACTAACTCTAAGGTATGATGGGTATTGTCTTTGGTTTAGAAAGTGTGCAAATGTTCAGGTTCAACAAAAGGTATAACTCCAACTAAAGTTCCAAATGGATAATGTTCACAGTTCCAGGCGGAATGACTCCCTTCCCCAGGATTCTCTCCACCAAAATAAAAGTTCAAAGAATAACCAAGTTCTTTATAGATCAAGAGGATAACTCCTGCCTCTGGTGTTGCAATTCACGTCAGGGGAAATGACACCCTTCCCCAGGCCTTTTTCCACATTCAATATAATTCAAATGTTAATGGCAAGGGTCTTCCTTAGGATTCTCGTTCCAAGATAACACAATTTAGGTGTGGGTCCGAGACTCGCAAACCATCTGGTATACTCCCCTGCCAGGTTTTCCAGTACAGTTCCTTTACACAATTTGGGTACGGATCATGGTCTCGCAAAACACCTGGTATACTCTCCTGCCAGGTTCTCTTGTACAGTTTCTTTACACAATTTAGGTGCAGGACCCAGACACGCAAAGCACCTGGTATACTCTCCTGGCAGGTTCTCATGTACAATTCCTTATGGTTGTGAATTCCAGATCCACAATTCGCCTGGTATACCCTCCTGCCAGGACCTTATGTTGCAATCTCTCTTTCTCATTCAGTACAAGGGGGAGGGGTCTTCCCCAAGTTACTTTATGGCAAAATACTGTGACGATGAAGATGTGTCATGCGCCGGCCTTGGAAGTGCTGGCAGCAATGGAAGTACATGTAGCCTATTCCCTGTTTCAGCTCTATTAACGGTCTAGAGCCATACCAACATGGCCACCGGATCCACCGCATCTATATTGTTGAGCAGAGCTTGCTGTTTTTTGCATTGTATCCGTTTCTTCCTGGAGAGACGCTTGTGGGAGCTCTGTTTTCCTGGGAGTTCCAGCGTTCACGTTCTGTGATAATTACTTAGCACTCTTTTCTCCGATCGTTCCCGGGTCCCTTTTTGTCCCTACCTTGATCCCTATTCCTCTTACGCTCACATCTCTCACTCTTTACTTGGTTCCTCTTTCCGCGGGTTCGGTCTGCGTACCTACTTTCAGCCTCCGCTCCCTTTTTCTCTCTGTCATTATCCGCATACTCTTGGTTTTTCCGTTTCCTCCATTTCAGTTTTGGAAACGGTTTCTGCGTTTCCTTTACGCTTTGCAAGGGTTCCTTTCTGTCAGCATTTCACTGCGCTCCTCGTGGATTTCACTTTTTCGTGTGCACAGCGTATTTGCTGTGTTACTGGATTCATTCACTTTCTTTCTACCAGCGCTTTCGCTGTATCACTACTGTTCTGCCTCCTCTGTTTGTCATCTCAGTGACAGATCTTACCTCTGCACATTGTCACATCTATTGATTACACAGGGTGGTTTTTCTATACTTAGGTTACTTGGGTTCATCATTAGAGCGCTTTCGCTTCCATAACCAAGCACTTGCTGTTTTCTACGCAATGAACCAATACTTCTGACTCGGAGGGCATTCCCAACCCGGATCCAGTTGCCTGTGTATGAACTTGGGGATTATCGTTCTCTTAAGGAAGGAAATCTTCCCTCCTCAATTGACTTGGACTCACACTTTGGAGCTCATTACCTCAGCTATTTGAGGAACTCCTAACAAGACACATAAGGAGGAATTTCTATCAGGGATTGTTACGCCAAGGAGGCTTTTTCCCTGTATCTTTGAGGGCTTGCTCCTCGGAGTCCCCTTGGGCTTGGGTTGCCCTTCAGGCCCAGGTGGCCTCTGAAGGAGCTCGCCCTTACCTTCATCAGAAGAAAGAAAAGAAGGTTAAAGAACCTCGGAAGCCTCGTCAAAAGAAAGACTCTGAAGCCCAATACCACCCTGTTGAAGAAACAGGTGAGGAGGAAGCACGGGAGGGCTCTTCAGGGTTTGACAAGATAACACTAATTCCAATGAGAATTACTATCTTCCCCACTCTCGGCAACAAGTTCACTCTTTCAGGGTCTCTTTGCCAGAGTTTTGGCATCCCCTTCTCCCTTCTGGGTTCACCCACAACATATGCATTCTCTCACTCCAATCGCACATAATTGGGTACTCAACTCGGTATTTGGTGGACTTTAACGGCTTGACCTAGTCAGCGGCACAGAGCATTCTCAGTACTCACGTTGGAACGATGCCCGTCCTGGCTTCCAGTTTCCGCTGCAACTTCTGTCTTCTTCGCCTGGCTATTCCACAGTTAACCGGCAGCGCTTCACTACACAGCTGGTCTGGAACTCCCCTTGGCACTTATCCTCTCACTGGCAGTGCTCTACGGCCACAGCCCTCATTCCCATCTGCTTCCTGTTGTGCCCGAGCGGCCAGAAGTGCGTGGGTTGGCCCCCTCTCTTGTCGCCTCCACTCGACTATGTTTGGATTTCGCTCCCAGATTGGCACACCGTCTGCTCTGCATTGCATCCTGCGTCTCTCGTCTGTCTCCAAGGTGACGCTTGGAAAAGGAAGCTCTCTCCATTTTCTCGGAGCAGCTGATTTAAACTCCCACCAGGCTCGAAAATGTATTGGACCAATCACATTTTTCACAACACTAGACTGCGCATTATGATTCACACTCTTTCTCATGGCAGTTCTCGTCCTTTTCTCAGTACATGGTGTTTTACTAGCTGTAAAATGTTCATTAGTTCTGTCATAAGCTTTTTCAGGATGTTGAAGGGGGTTCTCACAAAATGCCATTAAGGCATGGGGAATGGAGGGGACATCCCTAAAAGGAAAGGGGGATACCATGTCTCATATGATGATGCCTGTTCATCCCTCTATTGATCCTCCCTCGCATAGCCACCACCAGGGTCAGGATCAGGTAGTGACTGCCGTCCCCTGCCCACACAAGGAAAGGCTACCTCTGGGAAAGGAGTGGTGACATTATCAGATTCATCACAGTAGGAAGAGTGAAATAGAAGGCTGCTGAAGTTTTCCAGAATATCATCATTCAACAAATCATTGGCCTCATAGAGGGTCATCAATGTCAGCAAAAACGTTCTGATGTTTGCTGAGTATGAAAGACCACATAACGACTAACGGAGAGCGTGCCCTCAGGCTAAGAGTCAACAACCTCAAGATGCACAAAAACTAAAGCAAATTTCAAAAGAACAAACTCAATTGCTATTGACATGGATTCTCAGACAAGGGAGTCTCTGCCGACCAACGAAGGTGAACATTAAAACAAAGAATAGGCGTCCCCGACCACATGAACCCAGGGGAGAACCAAAATAATATGTACCAAGAAGGAAGAGGGGTTCACATGTATGCAACCGGAGAGCAAATCGCCGGGATAAACTGCAATAAGCACAGGAATCAAGTCGGGGGATAGATCAGGTCAAGGAAAGTAAAATTTCATCAATCTTTAATGGACACATATTCAATTATATCGTACATAGTGCTGAAATGACAATAAAAGCAGCATAAAAACATACCATCAATACTCCACATTTCCTATTAAAGTGCATATAAGCTTGATAGTATTCCTAACATATTGGAATAAATACACTGGGAAAATTATAATGGTAGTTTGAATTAACTAGAGAAAACAAAAAGGAAAAATTATATATTCAAAAAGAAAAAACCAAAAAGAAAAAGAAAAAACAGAAAAAACAGAAAAACAAGGGCACTCATCCAGGCAAGACTGAACATTCAGTATCTCCTGCGAGGTGAACAAGTTGTCCCCTATTCAATCCAATAAATTGTTATGGGAAACAGACAAGTGTAGTCGCGTCGTAGCTTAATAGAACAGAAGCAATTACTTGTCTCCAATCTGACCATGATAGTCAACAACCAGTACCTCGTACAGCGACCGACCATTTCATGGGCTGTACTGGTATCATACACGGGTGGTTTCGACGACTAATTAGCACAGTCTAGGCAGTCTATCTCCTGCCCTAGCAGGAGAGAGAAGGCCTGACAGTCGTCTTCCTCAGGACAGGACAGATTAGATAATTTAGTAATACAATTTGAACATTTCATTTCATGACCAACGAAGGTGAAGACATCTAGAAGACCAAAGCCCCAAAAAACATTGTTGAACTCTGCAGCTTCCTGGAGATGGTCATGTACTTTGGTAGCAAGACTCTCAGGGAGATACTAAAGAAAGGTAAGGAGTGGAACTGGGCCACCTGACCGGAAGAAAGACTCCAGAGAATCAAAGCAGTGCTTTCGAGAGGCATGACCATGTTGTACTTTGACCCTCATCGAGACACTGCGTTAATAGTGGATGCAAGTTTGTGTTGGATAGGATTCATCCTCACACAAAAGGAATTGACAAGGCCATGTGTCAAATTGCATATGCTGTCCAGCTCGTATCCACACAGAGTAATGATAGTAATAAGAAAGGAAGCCATTCTCATCCTGTGGGGGTATAACCATTTCCATTTATATCTATATGAGCACGCCTTCACTGTTGTCACTGATTACAAGCCATTCATACCCCCTTTGAGAAATGGGCACTCCAACTAAAAGAATAGTAATACATGATTGAATACCGCCAGGGGGTCTACAACCTGGTATATTATCTATTGAGGCACCTCAGGCCAACAATAAAAAAGGAAGAGAGAGATGACCACTACACTGAAGAACATGTGCAACTTATGGCTGAAAGTACTAGAGAAAAATCCACACAGTGTAAGGAACTCAACGGTAAAGACAGACACAAGTGATCACAGTTCAAGGGTGTTTATTAAATTGCAAAGGTATGATGCAAAAATGCATAATCTAAATGAGAGCAAGCTTCGACAATCAAATAATAATAAGGCAGTCCTAGTGGCATCTTGTCAAATAAAAGGGCCTTTACTAAGAAAAACCTATTGCCAATCCTTACGCTAAATACAAAATAAAAGTGTGGGATAATGTTCTTAAGAAAGAAGGAAGTGTTCACATATAATCAGTCAGGATGCGGTACTTGGGGTCTCCCTTCGCTATGTTTTCAGCCCGGGTTAAGGAGAGACTTTGGAGCACAGCATGCGCTTGTACTTTCCCAGCACGAGCTAACCGTTCCGCATTTAGCAATCAGGGCTTTCAGTGGTTAAGTCTCTTTTCTTAAAGTATCTTGCCGCTATGGGCCTGATGTATTCAAATAATAAAGAAAGAGTTCCTTTTCACATATACTTTGGGTGATGCTTTTCAGCCCTGGATCCCCCTCTTCCCGGCGCAGATCTCTAGAAAGTTCCTTAATAACACCAGGACCTCTGACAGCTATGTTCTGTCAAGTCCAAAGCATCAAAACAAAAGTTCAACAAAAATGTATTCTCTTTATTTGGGTGATAGTTCATCACCCCGGGGTTCCTTCTCTTCTGGGCTCAGATCCCTCTGGAATGTTAGCTTCTCTTTATCGGGTTCCCTTGGGCATGGCATGCATACAAAGGCTCTTCCCTCTTGCACTTTGCTTTGTTGCATTCACGGGTCGGTGGGTGTTAGCTTTTCACCCTGGGATCCCCCTCTTCCGGGTTCATATCAAACTCGACTGTTCGCCTCCCTCGATCGGGTTCACTATGGCTTTCGATGCAATTTAGCTGGAGGCTTTCACAAATCTTAATGTCTTTTTGTAGAGTTCACTGTGGACATCCCTTGGCCGGGTTCACTCTGAGTCAACACACTGTATTTCGGGACTTTAGACTTCGCCCCATCTATATCGGCATCCCTTGTTCGGGTTCACACTTGCCAATCTGTCAATTTCCGCTTTTTTCATTCAACTCTTATGATGCAGGATTCACTTTGCTTAGCTTCACAATCTTCTGTCGGTCAAAGACTTTCGACTGTACAGAGGATTTTACAAGACCCCTGTATGACCACTTTGACCCCCTTCTCACCTTTCCCAAGGCCTTCTGGTTATGGTAGTTTCAACAATCGGCTATTCGCCCCGAGTTTCCTGAGTGAGCACCCACGTGGTTTGCTGGTTTTCCCCCTTTTACATCAATCTCTCTTTATACTTTCACAGTTCAATTAGCTGTTTGCTACTTTTCGTTCAACACAGTTCGGTTTCTTTTCGACTCTCCCCTCGACTCGCCAGCTGTGATGAACCGCTTGGCTTTCTTTCTCTTTGGAGTCACGGAGACAAGTGTCTCTCCCCGTCTTGGTTATCAGTGGAGGAGGGTCTTGTGTTCCATTGACATCTGCTGCAACACACACTGGCTATTGTTTGCGGTTTTACGATTCCTTCTATGGAGGTTTCACAGGCCTTGGTCAGAAAGGGCAAGGTCGCTTCTCTCCTTGTCGCTCTCTCGGTATGCACTGTCTTTCTCCTCCTCTTGAACTGCCGTGCTGAGTTAGCTCTCTGGACGTGTGGTCTGCCTTGCTCGTATTGTGCTCTTGTGCTCCACTTTTTATCCCTGTGGGGAAGGGAAAGGGCCGTCAGGTGCGTGTGGTTCTGGTCAATTGCCTGACTTTGCCTGACCCTGGTGTTGGGACATGTTAGGTAAAAGGATCAAGTGTTAGTCCGTCATCATTCATAATATGCAAAAGTGTTCGCGTTGGAAAGGGGGGGTAAAGTGTTTGTGTATCCTACGTGGGAGGTTGGGAAAAAGTTGTCGGAAGAAGAGGGATACCGCGTCTCACCCGTCATTGTCCCACTAACACTCCCTGAGCACTCCTCATCTTGGTGATCCACCCTCAGTAGTCCACCCCCAGGAATTGGATCCATGGTCCATGTCCTGGCCATCTGGATGACAGACCCGCAGAGACTAGTCAGGGAGACACCTTCAGGTTTATCACAACGCCCACTCAAGCAGGTGAGTGCTTATTAGTGGAAATACAGTGTGGCCAACCAGAAGAAAGAGTTGGACTGAGTACTGGCATGCTTAAGGGTTTTTATTTAAAATAAAAACAAACCACTTATCGAGCCCTACCGCTATGAGGGAAGTTCCATGCCTAACAAAGTAAAACTATTGGTGCTCGTCAAATGTCCCAAAAGGAAGAGTCCTTAGTCCAAATCCTTTTCAGCTAACTCGCCCTACCACTTAAGAAACATTTACAAAAGAAGGAAACTGGAGCAATAGCCTCTGTCTTTGGCTTTTGCCTGGCCCAACACTTGGATTCGTTTTCGAAGTAGAACATTTTAAAAGTTTGTCAAATGCATCATTTTCTTGCAGTACGGTCCTCAGCCTCTCTGCAGGTTCAGTATGCCACGTTTTTAGGTCTTTACATGTACTTCATACGTTTTCCTTTTTTAAGGTGATACAAGGTTTGCTTAATACAACCCCACCATTTCCTGCTTGGTGCTTGACCTTGGTCTTGTCTGGTTTTCAAATATTCAAACCCTTCAGGTTCTCTCTACTCCCACTTCTGTTCACTATGTGTCTTGTTTCTAGGACTCCCAAAAGTCCTTTGGCCCTCTGTTAGGCTTGCCTTAGCAGAGCCTAGTACAGCTTTTGCCTGTTCATGTCTTCCGGCCTCGCGTAACCCTAGTGGCTTTGCCAGTCTTTAGTGTCAATGTCTTTCAGTTTTCCAGGGCTCCAAAAAAGCTGCCTGGCCCTCTTGCAGGCTTGTTTTGTCTCTATTTGGGTTTTTCTGTCTCCAGTAACCCATGTGGCTTTTCAACCTTGATTATCACTGTTAGCCGCCCTCTCCATTGTGTTAACTTTTTGGGAGCATTTGCTTCCTTTCCGCTGCGCCACTTGGCAGCTATTGCACTTGTCATGCGTAGCTAAGACATTTGGTCTCTCCGCTGCAGTTTGTTCTCTACATCAGTTCTGTGTGGTCACGACAACAGGTGAGATGGTTTCTTTACCATCCCTGTCTCCTTCTTGACCCAGGCCCCTTTGCCCATCAAGACACCAGCCTTCCAGCATATTGCAAGCATTTTGTTCGCTCTCCATGCCTCTGCTGGCTCCACGGTCTAGCGTGGCTCTGCCCCTCCAGAACATCTCTCCGTCAAAGGCCTTCCTCTGCCCATTCTCAAGGTTTGTCACCTTTTTATGTATGTCATCACAAACAAAAGGGGTATGTCGTTCTTCTTTGACTGTGGCGTTCAGGCAGGATCCAGAATTACCTGAAACCAAAGAGATTTAAGAAATGTCACTATTCGGTAAATCCGAATCAAGGTTAACAACTGTCTTTCCGATTGCCATGTAGGTGGACAATGTGTTCCAGACAGGGAGTTCCTTGCAGGAATGGGAGTACCTGCCCCCAAGGATGGGTCTTGCTTAGCACGCTCACCTCCCCAGCCTCAAAGGGCGTGTCTTCCCTCTGAGGAGAAGGGACAAATTGTCCAGATTTGTCACAACAGGCTCAGGTGATTGGCAAATACGCACTTGCCACCAGCTGGCCCTTTTTATTTATTATTTATCATTTATTATTTTATTACGCCACTTACCTTGTACTGCACTTTTCCCCCCACCTCCTCCCCCTGCACTTTCTCCTTTTCCCCTTACCTCTGCACTTGCACGATCTGAATGACACCTGGCCTAGTAGGATCGCTTGTCCGTCTTCCCCTTGTTTCCCTCCCTCCCTGCCTCGTCGCGCCTTGAAACACTTGTGTATAGGCGCGTTACAAATACCATATCATATCATATCATATCAATAGAAAAATGTCATAGCAGGAAAAGGTCCTCACAATCAAGAAACTTGCAAGACACTCCATACCTGTACCACACAGGTATGAAGTCCTTGAGTCACAAGACACAAGTTTTCTGTATCCAATGACTGGAAATTCTACTTTTCGATAACATAATTGTGTTACCACACAGTCTCATGCGAGAGGCGAATGGACTAGCTCACATCGAACCAAGGCACCAAGGAAACAATCAGGGGAACAAAACCATGGTTCTATGGTCTTAATGCTCACGGTGAAGCAGAGATAATGCAGAGTGGTGCCTGCCAAATGACCAAGATCAGTCACAAACCACTGCCCATAATGTCTGCGCCACTCAGCACCACCTCCTGGGATCTGGTAAGCAATGATTTCAGCTCCTTTCCACAGTTCAGATAGGAGTTTCTTTAGTAGATAACAGCATGTTGTCAGGATTGTCTTCATAGCCTGCATGCTAGAGCATAACTTCCACCCGAAAGGTGGTTTAAAGGGCCACATAGGACAGTTGCAGGTGTTGTAGCAGAGAATAGTGCTGTTCCCAAAGCAAGGCTCTGGAGAAAGTTACGTTTCTATCCTTAGTGCAAGGGAAACTGCTACCCTAGAGCACCTGGCAGGCTTACTATTGTTGGTCTACCGCTAGAGTATCTATGTACTAATGCTTATTACCCTTGTGTGTGTGACAAACATTTGATGTTGTCTCTTTTCTACATAGTTTCATAATTAAATCAACAAGTACTTGCACTCGCAATATCATGTCCTTTATACTTATAAATAGAAACACATGCTCTCATTCTCATGTTTAGCATTTATGAATGTTTATTCTCTTGTAGCGATACTATATGAACATTACATAGGGCCCCATCACGAGTCTGGCGGTAACCCTTAAATGCGGCGCTAGCGCTATTACCGCCGCATTTAAGGGCCTGCCAGATCGTGGCCTTGGCGGATTTCTCCCCAGCTCTGAGCTGGGGGGAAATCCGCCGAAAATACGCGCTCATACCGCCGGCGGGAAATCCGCCGTTCGTATGAGTGCAAAATTTCCCCATTGAGCCCAATGTGGAATGGGGCATTCCCGAATGGGCTCAGTGGGGAATGTGGAATTCCAAATCCGCCAAACCCGTGATCCCGCGCTAATAGCGCCAGTGGGTTTGGCGGTAGGGCAGATAGCGCCAGCGCTATTAGCACCGGCGTTACCGCCCAACTCGTGATGAGGCCCTAGTGTAGTCAAACAATATATAGTTCCTAATATTTGCAGCATCCTACTGTTCTATTCACTAACATGTTAAAATCAAATACAATCAATCAGCAATGTGTGTGAAGCCATTGTGGCACAGTAAAACCTAATGTAATACTCACAAACATGATGCTATGTTTTTTTAAAGCCATGGCACAGGTCAGGATATACAGACCAACCTCTGAATAGCCCATTAGATGCAAAGGATAAAAAAGCTGTCAAAATAACCATGGCTTCTATGGGCAGTTAACTATGAGCAACCTAAAAGCAATCTGTAGCCATGGATAAAAAAGTACAGGTAAAATGTTTAAAACACCCTGCAATGATTCCTCCTGCCTTTCCTCTTTGTTATGATGGACCTACTCATCCTAGTCAAAGAAATGCGCACAGGCTTTCTTTGGACACTGTGCCAAAACTCATAACACACCAAACTCAGTATTTCCCCAGCACAGGGGAAGTTGAAAAGCTTAACTAGCAAAAATACATCATGGTGTTACCATGGACAAGAAAGATAAGATGCAAAAATGGGTAAACATGCTTATTTCAGTCACCAAACTATTGAAACAATGAAAAGATAGAATCTGGAAACATTGGCAAAGTTTCCAGTTGTACCCCCAGTTTACTGTCTCAGGGGGAAGGCATCTGAAAGATATTTGCTTTTTTTTCCAATGCAGTCCAGCTGTTTCATTTATTGTTGTCTTCAAATTATTGATGCACGCATAAAATATCAGAATACGGAAATATTGGCGAAGTGGCAATTTTCAGGCACATAGACTAGAACTGCAGTTATAGCCTAGCAATTAAATTCACTGATTGCTCTCTTACCAAGGCAGTCAAGTCTTGTGGGATCAGCCGTTGATTTCTAAGTTATGACCCCATCAGGATCTCAAGTGATGTGGCATCTGGCCTCGGCTGAGAAGTGGATTATTGATGTCAGATAAAGCTGGTTTATAAAGGATTAAGACTTCCCACTCAGGTAATGTGTTCCACCCCAGTTTCCCTATTAGCGAATCCATTCCTAACAGCCAGTTGTCCTTTATGTAATCAGTTACACTGACCATTCCGTTTTTCCCCATTGAAATTATGCCAGCATTACTCTGTCAGCTGTGTACCTACAATCTGGTGTTTGTTTGATAAAAGCATGTATATTTGTCTTTTAACAAGGAAACGCAAGACCAGTGCTTCCCATTTTAACCCTGTAGAAGCTGTCCTTTACAAAAGAGAACAGAAGTGCAGCTTTGACAATAGAAAAATAATTTCCAGCTGCATCAGCTTATTTCAATAACTGTTCTTGCCTGTTTTGTTTTACTTATTACTAATTAACATGAACGTTTGACATTTGTTTACACACGCAACTTCAGATTTGGCCATGTACAGTCCCTTATTTCAATGGTACCATATTAGCGTCTCCTTCTTATAACTGTGAATGACATTACATTTCAATATGACAGATTCCTTGGTTTTTGTGTTACATGGGCTTGTTTGAAGTTAGAATCATGTATCACTGACTAACAATTTACAGTGCTCAATATGAGCGAGAATGTGAATGTTTTTCAATCATAGTGTGTATTGAAGCCTTTTCAAAATATACTTCTCCTGCTAAACAAATAGCCACACTTTGTTTGGAATTGTTGTGCTCTCTGTTCTGTATTTAGCTAATAAAGTGAGAGAATAAAAGATACATCGCTATGCACGCTCCTTTAGGCAGAGCACGAAGCACTGCTGTGACAACATTATTTTAAAACATTAGATTTTAAAATGAACCCATAGTTTCTCTACTTATGTGCTTTTCATGGCTCTGTCAGTTTCCACTCATATCAATTGCAGTGAACACAATTTGACTCTACGATGCAATTGACCTTACGATGTAAGGGCTTAAAAACGGTTAGTGTATTGTACATTGCTGATTGGAAAATCTGCCAAGTCAATCGTAGTAATTGCACATTTGTGTGCAAGTCAACCCTGGCAAAGTCAATAGAAAGTTACTGGCATACTTGGCGTTCCCTGTAATGAGAGCTGTTCAAATTACTGGTATATTTATGTAGTTTATGACAGTGCTCCCTAAGCTAGAAACAAATCCTAGCCCCCATGACCTTCACAGAGAAATTAAGACTGGCAATGGCCCCCATTTCAAGGACAACAGTGGGAATCCAACCTACAGGAACTAGGTACAAAATACCAGGAAATAACCCCTTTCTGCCCAAAAGAACATGGCGATTCAGAGACTTTTCATGTGTACCATCAATCAATCGGTCAATCAAAACATTTTATTTGTTCAACCAGCATTAGTTTTTACAAACAATAATACAAGTTTAAAAAACAATTAAAATGTGTTTTCATAAAACATAAAATGTTAAAATATCCCAAAATAGGTTTTTAAATCCAAGCAGCATCTAACAGAGAGACAAACATACAAACGTACAACTGCTTCATGTCTTTTCTACCCTTTTCTCATCCTGACTAACCATGCTTTCCAAATGAAATGAGCCACTACAAACACAACCTCCTCATTAACTGAGCTAGGGGCCAACTCCAGTGCTTCGTGCGTACACCTCATCCAAGTCTTTTTAAGCATAAGCTTCAGCCATTTGTTCGTAGGGGCCGCGAAACATGGACCTCAAAACACAAAATTTACTTTTGTTTCCCCTGGTGCTCCACATGCACAACATAAGTCACTCGGTTGGCTCCTTTCCACCTTCCCACCTTCTCAGCCAAGTACAAGGAGCCAAGGCAGAATGTAATATAAAAGCCAATCATATTGGGATTTTCTCTAAATACCTTTCCTGACCCATACAATTACTGATTTGTAGGTAATGAGCAATTATAGGGATTTCACCTGCTTTATTTAATGTCCATTCTCTCCCAATATGTTGCTTTGAATTAGCTCAAATCTTGCTTTGTACTATAAATTGGATAGTCCCAAAAATGGGCCAAGCCCAAAGCTACTATTTGAGTGCTGATTGATCTAAATCAAATAAGATTTTCTGAAAGTGCATATGCATAAAGCTCTGCAAGGTGGGTTTTATATGTAGAAGGAGCAGGATTCACCCAAATCCTTACCCAAAACAGTAACGATTTTAACACCAGCTCTGCAAATATGGGTCTTGCACCTAGTTCTTTCTGGGTTATGGTTATTGGTGTTGTAAGTGAAAACCTTAACAATGATTTCAAAAATATGTTCTCTGCTGTCTGTAATATTAGCACATTTGTATGGCCCAAACATTTGCCACAGTGCTCAAGTACGACTTTGGTTCAATAGGCTTTTAGCTGGGCGCCAACAAAGTAGGCACCGAAGTGGTGAGAATCCTTCCCACTATCGGTTTTAGAAATTGCTGTGCATTTCTCCACCTGTGGCTTCCACAATCCATTACAGGCAAATCTAATGCCTGAATGATCAAAATATTTGAGTTGTTTGAGGGGACACCACCTAAGAATATCTTAAATTGCATTGTTTTTTCATTTTCCTATGATCATTATCTTAGTTTTCACAAAACTAATATATATATATATATATTGGTGGTAAAACTCTTAAAAACCCACCAGTTATTGCCCCAGACCACTCTACATTTGGGAGAGTATTAATTACTGCATCATCTGTGAAAAGTAAAATCGTTACTGATTCAGTGCCCTTTTATGGAGTGTCCCGCCCCCTTACACTGGATACAGGAAACAGGAAACAACATAACTACTATAAAGATTGAATAAGGTTAGGCCAAGGACACAACCTTGCCTCATGCCTTTAGCAATCGCAAAGTCTTCAGTTACCTGACCCTGCTGACTGAGGCAAACTCTGCCTCTTGTATAACGATGCAAGGCCTTAATTAGCTCAATGAGTGCAAAGTACATGCTTGGTGATATCCTCATGGTATCCCATAATTTTGTCCTATCCACCGTATCGAATGCAGCCTTAAGATGAAATAAACCTACATATGGAGAGCCCTTCCTATTTCATAATTAGCAGTATTAAACAAAACCCCTGTTCTATGGTCCACATTCCCCTACGAAAACCACTGAGCTGCAGTTAAGATGTTAGCATTAATCTCACATTTCAGTATCCTAGATAATATAACCTGTGAGAAAAACTTTCCCGAGACATCCAAGAGGGAGATAATTCTGTAATCTACAGCATCATCCCTATACCCTTTTTTTTAATATAGGGACTAGCTCTGCTATTTTTCAGGAGTGAGAGATGACCCCCATTGTTATAATCATATTAAACCAGACCCACAGGTTGGCCATTTTGGCATATTTTAAAAGGTCCATTGGGACTCCATCCGGACTTGGGGCTTTCTCCAAAGCCTGAGAACCTAAAGCCTTCCCAACCTCACCAAGAGAAAAATGGGGGACAGAAATGGAACTAGGTTTGGAGTCACCTCCCCCTGGTTTTACCCCTCTGATATAGGATCTGGTTCATCCCCTTTCCAAACTACTGAACACAATGGGATGGTGTGGTCTCTAAGTCTCCCTAGCAAAATTGGTATTTAGTCTCCCAATGTTATCAAGACTAGGTCCTTATTCAAAATCACCTGTGTCAAATCTCCCCAGGATCTTGTCACATGCTGGGCCTTCTTATTTCAAGCTCCCTGCACTGATACCTTACGATACGTACAAGTGGATAATATGATGGCTTTCAGACCACTTTCATATTCCTGAGTTTACAGCACAGTTCCCTCTTCTTTTTAGAACAGTCCTTATGAAACCAAGTGGGGCCCTGAGGTCCAATGTTCTTACAAGACCTGGCAGGACAAGACAAGAGGTTGTTAATAACTTGAAATGTCTCAATGGTAGCATTATATTTGTTTGTGGGATTTATGTCCTGACCCATGTATTGTAGATGTTGCATCATGCCAGAGTACATAGCTGGAAAGAATTTGCACCCCCAAGAGACCCTACTGATCGCAACTACACAAAAGATGATCCTGAACTAGTGATGCATCAATTCCTGAGGTACTATTGGAACACCACGCATGTCTAATCTGGGTGTGCTCATCAGTGACCATGCTTCGAAGAGTGTAATTGCAGCCCACAATATTTGCACACCCACTCTCGAACCCAGTAGACCCAAGTCCCCAGAACATTGAATGGAAAAGACACAGTAACAATCAACAGATGAGTGAACAATGTGGTGCACAGCTGTTCCCTATACAGGTTGGCGATTCATCAAGGAGATTCCCGTAGGCAGCATAGTTAGAAATCCTTTAGAAGTAGAAAGGTGTTGAGTGCTGGCTCTAAATGGCATCATATCCTAAATTTTATCTTCCAGTGGTCTCATCTCCAAGTTGCTTAACTACATCCGCCCATTTCTCACTGTCAAGAACTGTGCACTGCTTGCCTCTGCGCTAATACACTCTAAACTAGACTATTGCAACAGTCTCCTAGCTGGAACAACACTCTTGAACATTCAAGCACTACAGGTTGAACAGAATAGCTCAGTCCAGGCCAATCATGGTATGTCTAAATGTGCCCATGTGTCTGATGTGCAGAGGATGTTACACTGGCTGCCTGTACAACATAGGATCACACATAAGATCTTGATGTTGCCGTTCAAATGCCGTACCAAGGCCTGTCCCACATACCTAAAGGATTGAGTGAAGACACACACATCAGGTAGACAGCTCTGCTCTTCTGGTTTCCCCACCTTTGCCCAGCCTAGATACAAGCTGGTGCTCTTTTGGGGTGACGTCATTTGACGTCCAGGCTCCTTTTCATTGAAACTCACTCCCTGGGCGCATACGCCTGACTGGCAATCTGGCACTATTCAAGAAGCAGGTTAAAACGTATCTGTTGAACCTCAACCGAGGTTAAATCCCGTACTGCCCTGTTTTTCCCACCTGATTACCCTGCCTGACCAATGACCTTCTGTTGTCTCGTTCCTCTCTGTCCTTCATGTGCGCTCTGAAGCCCATGGGCATGAGGCGCGTAAAGAATATTCAAATAAATAAATCATAGTGACCACTTCCCAAGGGTCAAACAAATTGACTAGGGACATCCCCTGATTCAGGAGTGCGATGACGATTCCCCACACCAAGACTGACAAAGAAGGCTGGTGGAATGGCGTGGCCAAGGAAGGCCACACAACCCCCCGGACATGTCCTGACAGAGCAAGAACTGGTATCTGCCTCTCCTGGTGGTGTGGGTGCAGGGGGCCAGCCCAACATGGCCTAATCTGAAGTGCCCAATGAGACGGCTGCAGTACTATGCCACAAACAATTTCGATGTCACTGATGAGTGAGATAATGTTACTGTGTTGGGAGGAATATTATGTTGTGGCCAAACCCAAAGTGACGTCAGCCTTGCGGACACACATGTGCGCATTGTACGTCTGACATAATACACACTTGAAGCATAGAATAAAAGGGAAGACCCTGCGCATGAGCCGCACTCCCGAAATGCAATCACTGCGTGAGACTCATGATTCCGGCATGTGCTAAGATCTGTGTCCCATCTTCCATGCACCCAGCTGGCCCCTAGAGTCAGGTGTGAGCACCACGCAGTGAGTGTTATTTTTGCTTGTGACTTCAAACTGCTGTTAGAGTCCAGTGGAGCTGCACTAAAGAAGGACGTGAGCACCATGTGATCAGTGTGATTTCAGTATGCACATTTAAATTGCTGATGGCCCTTTATAATGAGTGAGGAAGGAGGAATGCACATGCAAATGGTGCATTACACGGTGCCACTACAAAAAGGCTCACAATGTCGGCAATTCAATGCATGTTCCATGTTGCAATTAAGATGTCCCATGTCAAGCATGAGCTATTCCAGTCTTGGTTTTTCCAAATCTTTCTGAAACTTGTGATTGTATTTTTACATTTTGAATGAAGGACTAAGCATCGCAGAATGCAAAGGAACAATTAGGCCTGGATGAACTACTCATGTGTGAAATAGCCTGTTACAGAAATGGTTAGAGAAATGCTTGTCAGATCACAGTGTACGCCTCTTTTCGATACTCAAGCATTGCTGATACTGGTGGAGGTGCAAAACGCTTTGGATCTTCACTGAGCAAGCCTAGGGTTGGGACTAGGGTGGGGACGGCAGGGAGTGACAATTACAGTGAATTAAAATCCCAAATAAACCTCAGCACTGTTGAAGAAGGGAATGGCCAGCACTCAGCAATGCATGCAGGAACAGGAGGTCAACTTGGGGCATATTGTAGAACATCTAGAAACAGCACCAGAACTATGGATAGGATGTCGATTCTTAGCTAACCCTACTACTAGTAGGGCGAGTTACTGCTAATAGTTAATCGTACCACTAGTCTGCCCGGGGGAAGGAGAGGGTGCAGTGGAGAGGGTGCAGTGATGCAGCACTATCTTCAGCATTAGCAGCTCTGCAGGAACAAAATGCAGGTGGTGCATTAGAGAGCATTCATGTGGTTTCACTATTCATCCTTTACCCCAGCCATCTCCCAAGTCCGGCATCCACAGGCATCGGGTCTTGGGAGTCGTGCCATGTAATACAAGAGCAGAAGCATTGTGTGGCTTCCCAGACCAGGCAGTCCACAGTAGAGTGAGGTACAGATGGCACAGAGACCTGTACCTCACTCCCCTAAAGGCACCTGCTCCCTAAATCCTTTTGTGGCTTGAACAGTAGGAGAAAGCACTCATCACTGCAGATGGAATTTGTCATGTCGTGGCAAGCCACACAAAATAACATTATGACCATTGCCCGTTGAATGCACATGCAATATACCTCCATTAAGTTAGACCTGGGCCAAATGAGTGGTGCAGAGTAAACCAGGAGCCACAACTAAAAAGTGCTCATGAAATAGCTGGATAAATAACCAATAATATAGTATCATATTTTGGTATAGCACTTCATGCCAGATCCCTCCAGCTTCTGAGCTATGTAAACAGATGTGTTATTATTGCCCAATTATTCTTTGTACCGTAAAACACATACATTATTTTAGCAGCATACAAAGTGGCTGAACACAATCTTGCGCAACATATTGCCAACACAATTATTGTCTTAAGTGCCCTTTCCAGTTATGCAGAGAATTGTTGGAGAAATACTAGTGGTACCATACCATCAAAGGGTCATCAACTGGTTCTTATGCTATTTCACTATGACTAAAATATAAAAGAATACCTTCTCAAGACCAACAGCACACACGAATATCTTCAAATCAAATACGATAACACTTTCTTGTGTATATTTCATGTTATTTCTCGTGTGACTGAAGTTTTGTCTAGCTTCATGTACAGTAAAAAAAAACAATTGTCCAATTTTCTTTTTTACGCTTACCTTAGTTTCTAGAGAAGTCCCCAGCACCTTCAAAATGGACAAAGAACGAAGTTAGAATGGAAATATCACATATCAAGAAAAGCATGTGTTTTATATTCATATCACAGTATCAGTGGAAGAAATAATATATTAACCCCTGTTCGAATATTTCTTTAACGAATATACAATAGATATTGAGAGTTCAAAACAAAATGGGACGTGGTTTGATGAACTGTTCAAAGGTGGTCAGCGTGCTGTCCTAGAGTGTTCCTTTACATTCAGTGAGCAGCAGCATGAGAGTTACTGGGCCCTTACTGATCTCTTTGGAATTGTATTGGTTAATTGTACAGCGCAGGCACCCTCGGATACTAAAGCACTTTGCAGAGATCTGCCCAGGATTTTAAGAGGGCTGGTCGTTAAAAGGCAAAGGGAGACGCCCGGGGGTGCAAATTCGCAAATTTAACAAAACTAAACTAATGGGGCAGGGTATTGCGCGCTGCACAGGACTGCTAAAACGGTCAATGCTTTGCTATATCCTTATTTTATTGGCGGTGTTTTTAAGGTCATGGTACTGTTTTGGGCGGGAGATAATTGCCCTTTTCTCAGGTTGATACCTTACCTGATTTTTCTGGTGCTTTCTGTGGGTTTAAGTTTTTGGTGCCTCGGCCTGTCCGCTGCCATGCTTTTCCTGGCACACAATCTGGTGCCAATCCCATAATTTTGGGCCTCTGTGATCAACCGAGGAGTGGTGGACAGGATTGAGAATTGGACTCTGGGTCTCTGTTTTCAGGATGTCTTCTTTTGACGCCTTGCCAAAAAAGGCTCCATTTGTGCTTCCAAGTCTGCCACATCCCTTTCTGTGCTGACCACCGTCCCTGCCACCCCTTGCTTGATGTATTAATAACATATAATTTCAAATCCCACTTTCATTCCCTACGCTTGTTTATTGGATCCATGTTTCTCTCACTCGCATGACGCACTGGTAACTAATGAGAGGGCTTTCGTTCTAAAATGTTCTTCTTTTCAGATATCAGCTACTGTTTATTTGATTATAAGATTCCATTTCTTTAGGGTTGTGTGGCACCATTCCGTTCCGCTCTTGCATTTCCTGAAAGATCCTCTTCAGAAATCAGGTGGAAACGCAGAGACTCCAACCCCGAAGCTGCTCACTGATGTCCTCTTCTTGCTGAACAGAGGACACCTGTGCCTCTTTGGGCTGCCAGGCAGTGGCAGAGGCAGCATTTTGTGGGGACTGGCGCTTGGAAAGGTCTTGAAGAGGCCCCATCATTCTAAATGATTCATGGGTGAGCCAGTGCGGAATGTGGTTAGTGGAGAGGACTAAATATGAACTTAAATTAACGTGAGCGAGCAAGAACATAGAGCGAGGGAGCCCAAAATTATAAGGGGGAGAGGGATAAAAAGCCATACAATTTATAATTGGCTCTCTTGAGAAACACATAAAATAAATCCATTACATTTCATGATTCATCTCCATGGTGAGAGATCCGTAGACAGCTGTCTAGTTTTGAAGCTATTTTACTTTGCCTCCAAAACGATTTTGCACAGATGAATATATTTAAACATTTAGTGACATAGAATTTTTACAGGGTGCAACCCAGGACTGTGGTAGGTCCGGGGGTATTAAACACAATAGTGTACACCACACTTATCTATAAACACATATGCACAGGGGTTGTGCCACAAAACATTGACACTAGTTATTGGTCCAACACGTACCACACCCGCACTATCCCACGCTGGATGTACTTTGGTCCATGCTTTCGACTAGACACGATCCCCCCCCCGAGAGTGAAGGTAACTGTGTGTATACCTTTTCCATCACAGCTCCTAGAGACCCACGGCTATATTTATTTGCCTTAGTGACCCGAATTGTACGAGTCCTCCCATGTCACGTGCTGACATGCTTCCAAGAGTCCTGGACCCACAATTGGACTCCCAGCACAGCGTCCCCGCTGCACCACAGCAGATGGTAAGATGTTCCATTGAAATACACCTCCAGTGTATTTTAGGCACCAATCAGCCATTATTTATTAATATTTAAATTAATCATTAATTTCCTGAGATCCTGACAGCTATCCCTTCCCCCAAAGATCACCTTTACGGACAGCACCACTATCAAGTGACTATCCTGATGAAGGCCACCACCACCTCGGGCTCTCACCCAGCCCAGCTTGGCCGAAACACTTCCGTGTCGATGTTTTGTGGCACAACCCCTGTGTATATGTGTTTATAGATAAGTGTTGTGTACACTATTGTGTTTAGTACCCCCGGACCTACCACAGTCCTGGGTCGCACCCTGTAAAAATTCTATGTCACTACTTACCTGTACTGCATACTCGTGCATCACTGGGAAACTGTTCCTCTATTTCCCTTGTAAAAGAAACGTCTGTCCAAAAAGCTTTCGTGCTTATCGAAAGTCTTGTAAATGTTTAAATACATTCATCTGTGCAAAATCGTTATGGAGGCAAAATAAAATAGCTTCAAAACTAGACAGCTGTCTATGGATCTCTCACCCTGATTTCTAGCATTTTGCATAAAGGTACCCTCCTGGGCACATCAGGACTCCGCCAGGTGGCCTTTATATATTCATGATTCATCTCCAGCCACATAGGGTTACTATTTTCAGTGGAGAAGCCTATCTTATGGAGGGTGTGCCCCTTGCCCTCTAAGAAAATATTGAAAATAATGTGTTGACATGATGCATTTTGCAGCACAATGTTTGTTTTTCTAGGATAACAAATGAATACATCCAGTAAACTCCATATCGCCATCAGGACACTACACAGCAGAACTTTACACCATTTTCAGATCACTGTAAATCAAATGCAAGAATTTATTGCCGCAATATGTTTGCCAAAACTAGTCGCTGTAAATCACATGCAGGAAGCTTTGGCCACAAGTTATGTATGGAATTAATGGTCACTGATTTGTGTATGAATTAAGTTGCAGCCACAAACTTTGTTTGCCAATAATGGTCACTGTAAAGCCCTTGAATTCATTTGTGGCCATGATCTGTTTACCAGTAATGGTCACTCTAAATCACATTAATGAAGCTGTTGCCAAAACCTGTAGATTTGTCCATGTTTCAGCTTTTACTTTTTTGTGCAAATTTTGTTTGGAGTGTATGCAGAAAGAATTCTGGCTTGGAAATTACATTTATGTTTCTTAATTGTAGAGAAATGCTTTGTGTTGTTTCATTAGCTTTTTCTGAAGTCAGATCATCTGGAATGCAGTCAATTCCAGTAGTAACAGACTGCATTCCGAACAGTCTGTTTGGCTGAGAGTAGGTCAATATTGAATTCTGTGTGCTATTTAAGCAATATGCCCCGAGCGGCAGGGGCATTACCGACTCAGGTAATGCCCCGGGGCCCATAGTTATAGGCCCCGAGTGAAGCAAGGGCCTTAACAAAGGCCCCAGGGCATTAACAGAGTCAGTAATTCCCCCGCCGTGAGGGGCATATAGCTATTAGTACCCCGGCCCGCGCAAACTGTGTGACCGGGGCACTAAAAGCTTTATTTTTTTCCCAAAACGGAAAATGGCCCCCATGGAAAGGGAAAATGGAGTCTGTTTTCCCTTTACATGGCGGCCATCGGGAGCGGACGTGCTTGAAACAGAAGCGTTCCCAGTGCCTCCGTTCCTGAACAAAAAGAAGGTAAGTGGGGTTGGGAGGGCCGAAGGGGGGGGGAAGGAAAAAAAAAAAAGAAAAAAAAACGTACCTGGGTCGCCGGCGGTGAACGATGGAAGTCTCCAGCTGTGTGGAGGCTCGGAGCGGGGATGGCTCCACTCCTAGTCTTTACACGGCTGGAGGCTTTCATCGTCACCCGCCGGGGACCAAGGCATAGAAGGTAACTGGGGTGGGGAGGGCAGGGAGGTGGGAGGAGGGAGGGTAGGGAAAAAAAAGCCTTACCTCTGTCCCCGGCAGGGGGCGAAGGTAGCCTCTCAGCCTTGGCGAGGTTCGGAGCGGGGATGGCCCTGCTTTGAGCCTCCTCATTGGCTGAGGGGCTGCCACACCCCCACCTGGGACAAAGGCAGTGGAATCCCGACTGAGGGATTCCTGCCTGGTAACGACTCAGCGAGGGCCAATCAGAATTTCATTCTGATTGGCCCTCGCCGGGTACTAGTAAAAGTTATGCTTCAGTGTGAGATCAAAGACAGATTAAGTTATGACAGGAAGGTGAAAGCATTTGACACACTGCAGCGGTTTAATGTAATTTAAGGAGTAATCGTTGGAATACTTTTCATCCTTTAAAAAAAAAAAAATGTAATTGCCATTTTTTAATAACAAACATGAATTTTTCCCCTCCCATAGCCCCTCCGAATCAACAATAGCACCCAACCTCCCCTTTCCCCCTTTGTCTCTGCATGGTACATTACAAAAGAATATTCATCTGAACCGGATGAGAGTCAATAAATGCTGAGGATTTGAAGATGCTTATAATCACTTTGTAAAAATGTTAGTACTTCCACCTCGTCATAATCCATACAGGTGCAATGTAGTTCCATACCCTAGATACCCATTCAGCAAAGTGCGGAGAGTCTTTAGATTTCCATTTCTGCGCTATTCCTAATAAAGCAGCAAGTTGCAATATTACATAGGTTTTACATTTCTGTTTTCAGCATTTTTTCATTTTTTACTTCAGAATCAACAAACGATTAGACTTAAGGGAACTGGGTTTCAATATACTAAATATTTGCGTCAACGTGTCCCCAATTTCTGGCCAGTATCCCCGCAATTTTGGACAACTCCAACAGATATGCCCCCAAACTCCAGTTAAACCACATTGCCTGCAGCACTGCAATGAGATAGTTGATCTCATTTTGTGTAAATGGGCCGGCGTATAGTTCCATTAAACTAAGAGCTTGTACTAAAATCCCCTTACTTGAATTGAACGAGTGAGTTTGGGAATATCTGTCCAGATCTCATCCCATTCATTTAGATATATGTTCCCCCAGAATTCTGTGTGCTATTTAAGCAATATGCCCCGAGCGGCGGGGGCATTACCGACTCAGGTAATGCCCAGGGGCCCATAGTTATAGGCCCCGAGCGAAGTGAGGGCCTTAACAAAGGCCCCAGGGCATTACCAGAGTCGGTAATTCCCCCCCCGCGAGGGGCATATAGCTATTAGTACCCCGGCCTGCAAAAACTGCTTGACCGGGGCACTAAAAGCTTTATTTTTTTCCAAAAACAGAAAACGGCCGCCATGGAAAGGGAGTCTGTTTTCCCTTTCCATGGCGGTCATCGGGAGCGGACGCGCTGGAAACAGAAGGGTTTCCAGCGCCTCCCTTCCGAACAAAAAGAAGTTAAGTGGGGTTGGGAGGGCCGAAGGAAGGGGAAAGGGAAAAAAAAAGAAAAAAAAAAACTTACCTGGGTCCCCGGCGGGGACGATGGAAGTCTCCAGCCGTGTGGAGGCTCGGAGCGGGGATGGCCCCACTCCTAGTCTTCACACGGCTGGAGGCTTTCATCGTCACCCGCCGGGGACCAAGGCATAGAAGGTAAGTGGGGTGGGGAGGGCAGGGAGGTGGGAGGAGGGAGGGTAGGAAAAAAAAGCCTTACCTCTGTCCCCAGCAGGGGGCGAAGGTAGCCTCTCAGCCTTGGCGAGTGAGTTTGGGAATATCTGTCCAGAGCTCCTCCCATTCATTTAGCGATATATGTTCCCCCAGAGTCTGCTGCCATCAAGATCTATAGCACAGTGGAATAGCAGAAAGAAACTCTGCCATGATTTTATATATATTTGAAATTAGTGTCTCATTCCCTGAATTGGAGTTGGCAAATTTTTCTAAACATGTAAGCTCTCTGGTCACCGCCTGTTTGTTCGGGGGGACTAGTATCCAATGACATACCTGGAAGTACTGGAAGCGTGGTAGTTCATTTAAACTGAAGGACTTAATATCTGTGCTATGAAACATATCTTGCAGCTTCATACAGCCCACCTGTTTCCACTTAATGAATGCCCCTGGGTCTAGGCCTGGGGTGAATTGAAGATTATAAAATAGCAGCGTGAAAGGTGAAGGGAATGTTGTGAATTGGTACTTTTTGGCTACAGTGTCCCACACATCTTCAACTAAGCTTGTGATCAAACTGTTGTGGATATTGTGGGGGCGGTCCATTTTAGGGAGACATACATTATCTGCTAGTTGCAGTCCTCCTAGTGCCCAATCCATTTGCACCCACCTTTTCTCTGATTCCTTTGCCCACCAATCCTTCACTATTCCAAGTTGTGCGGTTTGATAGAATGTTTTCATGTTCGGGAGACCAAGTCCTCCCTTATTCGTAGGTATAGTTAAGACATCAAATGCTACCCTTGGGGATTTATTATGCCAGATAAATGTAGTTATCATTCTTTTAAAGTAAGGGGCTGGAATACGAACTGGGAGAGCTTGAAACAAGTAGAGTCATTTAGGGACAATTATTTCGACCTACAGACATTATCATATTAATGCGACCTAGCCAAGAGATCTTCAGAGGGCCCCATTTACTCAAATGACCCGCTATTTTTTTCAATAATGAAGGGTCATTGGCTTCATACATCCCTGATAGCTCTGGAGTTACTATGAAATCTTAGAGTTTAATGCTATCTTGTGCCCAGCCAAACTGTGTGTTGCTGACAAAGTATCTTTACTACTTCCGATGACAGAGAAAGGTTTAATATTTCGGTTTTACAATGATTTATTTTTAAACCTGCCACTGCACCATAGTTCTTTAGTTCTCATTCAATTCAAGCCAGAGTTCTTACCGGGTCTGTTATAAACAACAAAATATCATCCTCATACGCCATCATTTTATATGGACCGCCACCGAATATTATCCGAGATATATCGTTAATTTGGCATACCTTAGCTAAGAACGGCTCCAGACAAATAGCATAAAGCAGCTGTGACATTGGGCATCCCTGTTTGGTCCCTCTTTGAAGTATAATAGGTGGGGGGAGATGCCCGTTAATAAGAAGGTGGGCAATCGTTAAGAAAATAAAGGCCTACTCCACCCAGCCAAAAGCCTTTTCAGCATCAAGGGAGAGTAAAGCCGCGGGAATGCCTTTGTTCCCTACTTTTTCCAAAATGTGACAATTATTCTGATGTTGTCATGGGTCTTCCTGTGCTTTATGAAACCAGATTGATCTGGGTGTATAATTGCGGGGAGTAGGTTTTCAAGCCTATTCGCCAGAATCTTAGAGTATATTTTTGCATCAATATTTATCAGGGCTATAGGGCGATAGGAACCGCATCTGAAAGGGTCTTTCCCAGGTTTTGGAAATAGAACTATTTTTGCCTCTTCCATTGGGGAGGAGATATGCACTGAGTTAGCAAATTAATTATATACATTTGCTAAAATCGGGATCAGTACCCTCCGGTAATCTTATAAAATTGGGCAGTGAAACCGTCTGGGCCAGGAGATTTATTCGGGGGGAGGGAATTTATGACCCTGAATACTTCTTCCGATGTAATGCCCACTTCCAAGCTCTTCCAATCTTTTGGTGTTATTTGGGGAAGGTCAATTGCTTGTAAGTACGCCCCATGCTTTCCTCGGTCTGGACAATCTGACTGATATAAATCAGACTAGAAGATGTGGAATTGTGAAATAATGTGTGCTGTTTCGTAACTGACTCCCCAGAAGAGGTTTGAATAGGTTGAACAGTTTGAGAAGCAATTTTTCGGCATAATTGTCTGGCAAGCAGATGGCCTGCCCTGTTAGCTTTAACATAATATTGTTGTCTAAGATATAATAGGGGCTTTTCAGCTTTTGTCCCTCAACGTCAATTTAATGTGCCAGCCACCGTTCTATATGACCTTTGAATTGAGGGACCCGTAGTTGTTTCCATTTTTTTCATCATTTGTTTTAACTCTTTTTCCAATCCTGTCTCCAAAGCTAATCTTTGATTGCATCTATATGCCATTTCCGCTATAAAAACTCTGCAAAGCGTCGCTTTGAACGCATTCCACATTACATTTGCTGAGGTATCTAGTTGTGAATTCAGCATTAAAAACTCTAAGATCTTGCCATGAATTTTCTTTTCTACTACATCATCCCCCAAGAGTTCATATGAGAACCGCCAGGCCCAAACCATCTGAATTACCCCAGCCAGCTGAAGCTTAAAAATGAGAGGCGTGAGTTCCGAAAGTGAGATTTCCAGGCTAGAAATGTGTGGGACGGTTTATAGTCATAATGTCGACAGTCAAAATGTCGACAGTCAAAATGTCGAAAAAATAATGTTGAAAAATAAAATGTCGACTTTTTTTTTCAATGCATTTTTTTTTATATGGGGGGGTTCCCCCCCCAACCCCCCTTTTTTAATTTTTTTAAAAATGTTTCCCTTTTTTTTTAGCTCCCAAACCCCTAAAATAAATATATAATTAAAAAAAGAGAAAGTCGACATTTTTTTTTCCGACATTTTTTTGTCGACATTTTTGTCTGTCGACATTTTTTTTTCGACATTATGACTGTCCACCGTGTGGGACCAACCCCAGAAGTGGCTTTGTAACCCAAATGTAGTCAATTCGAGAAAAGGTCTGGTGCACATTTGAGTAAAATGTATATCCTCTGTCCTGCCCATGGATTGATGGCCACACATCCACCAGCGTTAAGTTAGTACATTTTTGTTTTAAGGACTTGGATGGCGCAGATTGCTGAGGGTAGATGACCGCGCTGCGGTCCGGGTCAGGTCCTGCGCCAAATTTAAATCCCCCATTAAAAATGATTTACCCCTCCCCGAAGGCTTCCAATAATGTGATGATTGATTTCATAAAACCTTCCTGACTTGTATTCGGTGTGTATAAAGAAGCCACTGTCCCCTTCATAAGGCTGATAGAAATTACAACAAAAACATAGCGCCCCTCCTTATGTATTTTCGTACGAAGCACCTGAATATGTGGAGCTGTGCGTATCGCTATAAACACCCCTGACACCTTACTCTCTGCATTCGCCTGTATTACCACCGGGTATCGTCGCAGTCAGAACTTGATTCTATCTGCTTGACATATATGGGTCTCTTGAAGTGCCACCAAGTCAGGTTGGTACTGCCCCAAGAGCGCATCTAGCTTCCTGCATTTTGCCGGGGCAGTCAGGCCCTGAATGTTAAGCGTGAGGCACTTGAATAGCAATCACTGATACAGAGAAATTGAAATCTTGTCCTTGAGAAGCAATGAAATCCGGCAACCATCAAAATCCCCCTTTAATATACCATACAGAAACCCCCCAATCCCACCCATCGTTTGCTTCCCCATTCGTAAAGTTGCCCCCCCCCCTACTTTCCCCACAACAACCCCTTGTGTGAACCACGGTTACTAATAATTCCCGGTGTGCATGGCCCTGGCTGTGAGTCAACTATAATCCCATGGCAACGTGCAGGGCAGCCTAGTACCCTCATCTGTTACCTGAACAGATAGAATTCCAACATGGTGTACTCCGTGACCCCCTCTCCTGGTATTCCTTATATCCATCCTTGATCCATCTGACCAACTCCTCCCAGGTTAATAGCCCCTTACTCTGGCAGAGGTTTGTTGTTAGGGCCTCTAAGTTTAGATTTCCATTCTTCATGTTGTTTTCCCCGTTCCTTCCTTCCACGACGAGGGACTGTGGACCATTCCCATGATTTGTGTTGTTGGGCTGTTCGCCTGTCCTCAATCTCCATAGAGCCTTCCAGTTCTTGGTCTTCAGTTTGAAGTAGGCCCATGCCAGCTTCATGGGATGTAATCCTGTATTTCTGCCGTCCATAGAAAAGGTCAAGCCGAAAGGGAATGTCCACTTATATATAATTCCTCTTGTTTGGAGTGTTCTCACTACTGGCTGCATCTACCAGCCTTTTTGCAAGGTGATCTGTGAAAAGTCTTAGAAGAGTTGTATCTCCGTCTCGTTATAGGTAACTGTGGATAATTCCTGTGCTTTGTTTAGGATCTGCTCTTTCTGCAGGTATGAGGCACATTCTGCCAGTACATCCCTTGGGCGAGCCCCGGATCAGTTCTTTTTGGGCCTGTTCTGGGAAGGCGGTCTAGCAATACCACAGAAGTTTCATCTCCCGGAAGTAGGTCTGTGAAGATCTGAGCAACAATGTCTTTCAGATCAGCATCGATGATAGATTCCGGTAAGTTTCGTATGCGAATGTTAGATCGACAGGATCTATTTTCTAGATCTTCACACTGTATCTCCAAATTGTGTGCTATCCTGCCAAGATCTTCCAAAGCTAAATCTGCTTGTTTGCTCTCACGTGTTAGTTCCTGTATAGCCTTCTCATTTTTGTCAACATGTTCCCCAAGGCCTTGCCAAAATCGGAGAGCGACTGTATGATTTCAGCTGTAAAGGCGGAGAACGGTTGTTGGAAAGAGGCCAAGAATTTGCGTGAAACTCTTGAAAAGTCGCTGTAAAGTCTTCTCTAGATGCCACCATCCTCAACTCACCACTACCAGGCCCCTCTTTGGAGGTATCGGTATGTTTTCTGCTGTGGATGTTTCCTGGCCTAGTGCCCACAACTTTAGTAACGTATTTGCTTTGTTCTGGGAGTCAATAGAAGGGCCTGGAAGGGTATGTTTCTTTTCCCCCTCAGCATATGCGGTTAATGGGAATGTACCTTCTTTCCGATATCTAAATTGCTAAGCTTCTGCACACCTAGAGGGCAGAAAGTCCTCAACTGTATCAGAGCCTTCTGCTACAAACCAGAAAGCGGGACTTCAATTCCCCACAGCAAAGTGTCTGGATTAAGCTTATCCCCTTTGGACCAGGGCCACACAATATTAAATAGCGCTTGTCTGCTTGTATAGATCCATAATGCAAAGTCCTGGTGTCCACCAATCTGCAGTTTATTGCCCCCTTCAGTTACAGTTTATAAACTGACTCCTTGTTGTTTCCTTTATTTCACCCTATGGGATCAAAATATACTCTTTTGGGTTCCCACTCACCAATGGGGCGTGCGACGCCCAGGCACCAAGTGCTTAAAGGTGAGCCTCTTGTCCAAAGTTTGTTGCCCTGATCGCTTAACCGCCTGAGAGCGCCGGGAAGAGATGTTTTAAATTGATGACCGTTCTCCGGGTCTGCCGGCCCCGCCCCTGTTGGAGTGCAGCTCCTGCTTGCTTGTCACCCGTCCGCTGTCTCCACGAGCACCGGAATGGGAAGCGCAGCGATACTCACTAGGGGGCAAGTCTAGGATGAACGTGCGATTGCCTTGCCGACGGCTGCGTCCCTCGAACTCTGCCCAGCCTGGAGCGTTGTTTCCAGTTTCCTTGTGCCGCCCCACTAAGGCCGATTACCAAAGCTCCCCATCGGATCCATAATGCTGGGAGGGTCCCCTGCAGCATTATCATCTCGATCGGGTGTTTATTTTGAGGGACGGCTGCCTTTAACAATGCTAGGTCTCAGGAGCAGTCCGCCGCATGTCTTCAAGTTGCAGCGGCTATCTTGGAAAATGTTAATCATTTATTTTGACATGGGTCTCATTACGAGGTTGGCGGTAACCCTGTAACACTGTTACTGCCGCCTGACATCCCAATGCTACCAGGGTATCATAAGCAGGACTCCATGGGAATGGGAAATCTGAAGCACTGGTACCGTTAGTAATGGTGCCAGTGCTTCAGTGAAAAGCCTGCCGGTAGGGGCCTGAACTCCCGGCAGGTCAGGCCTGCTGTGAGTACTGTGCCCCTGCCGGCAGACTCGTAGTTTGTCAGTCTGGAAAAGGGTGCCGGTATGTTGCTACCGGCACCCTTATTTCCGGACATCCAAACTTAATATGAGTGCCATTGAGTCTGAATTCTAGGGCAAGAACAGTAAATAGCAAGGAGTTTGGAGAGGCAAGATGGTAATAGAGCAAACATGCTAAATGTGAGTAAAAAGAAACAAATGCATCAAAAGCATAAACAAAACAAAAAAGAAAAAGAAAAATTGGATGGAGAAGCATAGCAGCGTTGGAAACCATACAAAGGACCTCCTTACAAGTTCGGACACACCAGCCCTGTACAGGGAGTACATCCCTTTACTATTTCGATAGTGTCTATGAGGAGGGAGCATGGACTGGAGACCAGGGAGCAAAAGGAAAGGGCTGGGTTTAGGGCGAGGCTGCCGGGATAGTGTGCTGGACTCTGATGTGGGCTACATGGAAGAGAGCACTGTTCTGCAGTGGTGGGACAGGTAAAGGGGGAGAGGGCATGGGGTCAAACACAAAAAAAGTGTTGGCCACCCGTGCAGAGGCATGGGTGGCTGACAGAATGGAGGCAGGTACTGGTGGATTTCACCTCCGTTCCCAGCCACCTGATTGGCTAGAGGCTTCCCCCATGAGATAATTAAATTTTTATAGGAACCAGAATGCATTCTACATTGTGATGGGCATGAAACTCAAGATTATGATCTGGATTGCAGGGTTTCATTTTTGTTTGTGGGTATTTGGAGGTGACTATGATCCTGATTAGCAAGTACAGGTTTTTGTTACGCTCACCTGGTCTGTGCAGAGGCGCTGTGGCACGGTTGCAGCCCTCCCTGACAGAGACATCTTTATGGGAGGGCAAAGGGGGCACTTGCCCGGGGCCCCCACCTTGGAAGGGGGCCCCAAAATGCAGCCTGATTAAAAAGAAGTCAGTTCCCATTAGTCACCAAAATTAAATATCACATGTCAGGATTTGTTATGGTGTTCTGCTAAGTCTCTTAAACTATTGCCTGCTGCTGTTGAGAAGTACATTCTGTTCTGAGCTTTTCATCCTGCAATGCTTTCAATGTTCATGGTATACATAGTTTGTGCAGCACACCACCTGTAGCATTCTCACCTTTCTGTGGGGATTTTGTTAAAAGTTGAAATGGATATTGATAAATGAGAGTGGCATAATGGTTCAGAGGATCGCTCAGTGTGTTAAGCCTTATTGCAGAGATGTGTGTTCATATGCAAAATTACAGAACCAAATTCCAGCAAGGCTGACTCAGTCTTTCCAATGTATTCCGTTATAAACCTGCATGTATTTGTACTTTGGTTTTTAGTAAATCGGGTCTTTTCATCACCAATGTACCTGACCCAGTTATCGGTTGATATAAAAACTAACATAGCATCAGTATGGTGAAGGTCCAGAAATAGTTTTGTTCAGATGGGGATCTGTACAACCTAGGAAGGCACCTGCAATGATAAACAAAGTGTTAATCCCCAGAGGTGATTATGTATCCAAATTCCAGACTGTGGAACCAAATCGTTCATGCTCATATCCTAGCTTTGCCAGCCTACGATACAGTGATCCCGGAAAAATAATTTGTCACTGACAGGAATGTGCCGTCTTCTATGAAAAGGTTTGTGTTGGTTCATATGATTTGCATGTTTTCCAAGTCAGTTCTGTAAAATTTGATTATTTTGGTTCAGGGAAAGAACTAGAAAGGAAAGTGGTAAAGTGCAGACATTGCAGGGAGGGTGTGAATCCCAGTTTCACCTTTTAACCAATGTGTGATCCTGAGCATCTGATTTAATCTTGTATTCCCTCACCTGTCAAAATTGCCAGTCGCTAAACTTTTCACAATTGTCAGCCCTTCAGAGTGTTTCATTCTCAGGGTATGATCTTCAAAAAAGACTCACTGGTGATGTTGTTGGCTATATACAGTGTTGTACTCTATAATGATAGTGACCATTGATATATTGCACCCCAGAGCCATTTGTTTATTTTCTCTGTAAAGGCAGCCCTACTTGAAAACCATGCCCCTCTTTTAATCTAAGTCTATTTGAATATGGATACCATTTTGGTATCTTCAAATTGTCATCCACTCTCTATGCTATGGTCTGTGTAGCTTTCCCCTTGCTTCCCATAGGTCGCCTGCATCCATGCTTGGACACGTTTGCATTCTGTGAGTCAGCTAATCGGAGCCATTTGTCTATTCTAGATTATGTGCATCTTTTTCATACGATCTGTGTCCTGCATGTATATTATGTCCGATATAACTTCCAAGTGGCTCCTATTGATGACATGTTTCCTGTACCTATGCTAGAAAACAAGTACCCTTGTTTTAGACTGCTAATGTTGCCCTTGGAATGCTACTTTTTTATCATTCTGATTACAGCAAGAATGAAGAGGGTAAGGAGACTGAAAGAGTTTGCCATGCTTAGTTTGATCTCTGCGAGCAGCAATCAAGCTAGGGGTTGTGATCGAGACGAGGGGGGGAGGGCACAGCAAGTTATTCTATATCCCTTAGTTCCTTTGGTCCGGTGGATGGGGGCCCGAAAGGTGTCCATGCCCTGGGCTCCCTGAACTTGAATCACCCCCTTCAGGCCTCTCCCTCAGTGGAAAAGCTGTGAGCGGTGGTACGTGGTGATACTGCTCCTGTGAATTATGGAAGATAAGCTCTCCGTCCTGCTACCTCTGGCAGGGGCGCGTCGAAAGGGATCTAGTTTCTTCACTGATCCCTGATAAGGATTAGTCCAGTCCAGCTGCGACTATGCTTCTCCTTATGATTGGTAAGTCTTTCTTGAGCTCTTGTGATGCTGTTCATTCTGTTTAATGTCTTTATATGTTGCTCCTATTTATGCCCGCAGTAATGTCTCTCTTCTGTTTTCTTCCCTTAGATGGAAATGCGGTCTCAATGCAGCTGTGTGATGCGAGATGCGGCCAGATGGAAGATGGATGCTACCACAATGTTCAACAGCAGGTAAGTGATGGTTTAAGGAAAAGTGCGATGCATGGCGAAGCACAATCTTAAACTGGCTGTTTTTTCAATTTCTAACCTTGTCTTCTGTTATTCCTTGTAGGGGCTGCTGTCGACAATGGAGCGTGTTGTGCTGCGGGACCAAGCTGAAGATTTTGGGGTTCCGGAAAGTGTAAAGATGAATACTTGGTTCGCCGAAGAGATGTACAGGTAAGAACAGCTTCCCCCAGTTGGTAAGCATGCTGGCAGGAAGCAGGATGTCCAGGAAGCAGGATCTTCAAAGTCTGACCTCAGGCGACGTTGAGTGTTACGCTGCTTGCAAGTGCAGAATAACGCAAAGCGTCTGTCTTGAGGATCGGGGCAGCTTATATAAATGAGATCGTGGCCATGCCCATTAGGGCCGGCTTACCAGCCACCCCCTACCACTCCGAGAGAGTGAGCACGTGCAAAGGCAATCCATTAGCAGCCACACCCAAGAATACACTTGGGGCTGCTTAATGGATGGAATGCTCAAGGTTAATGCATCCTGCCTAATGGATGGTTTATTCAAAGTTAATGCATCTGAAGTGCTATGTCCATAATAAAAGCTAGGAGTTAAATGGATGCTCTTGTTTACTTTTGTTCATGAGTCTGGCGCCAAAGGCCCCAGGACAGTGTCCACCCAGGTCTCATGTGCATGCGACCCCTGCATGTCTGTGCCCCTGACTTCATGACCATGACAGTTAGTACCTGGATTTTATAGACATTTCAGGAGATTTTTGGGGTTGCCTGGTACTGCACCAACTGTGTTTGTTTTTTGAGGGCTTTGCAACTGGGGGAGATCCATTTGTGGGGAAAATGTCTCTTTATTTGGCTGAGGGAGATTTTCATTTTCTAAAGTAGATAATGGCAGCATTGTGATTCTTGGTGAAGGTATTTTTCAGTCCTCAGTCGATATCGCGTACTTAAGTGATGAAGTAGAGCGGTGAAGGGTACAATCTAACATTATCAGAGAATAAGGGTGAATGTAATTCAAAATACGGGTCTTTGAGCTTACTATCAGTTATTTCTGTTGCTCCGGGGGCTCAACCAGTTGGTGCCAATCCAGTGATCAAGTCAAATTTGTCAGGAAGCAGCTCAGGTCTTCTAAATATCACTGGTTATGCAGGTCTTGTTGCTCTCTAGACGGGCTGCAGCGTTACCTCTGTCTAAATGAGCCCAGCCATCAGCAGAAAATGCAGCCACTTACAAAAGCTGGTTGAAGTCTTTTGCTGGAAACATGACAGGCCGACAAGGTAATGTTGATAAAACATGATGCAAGGTCAATGAATTGAGCAGATATCCAGCCCAATATTTTCACGTTCAAACATCATTCATCAACATTATATTGTTGGCCTGCCGGGATTCCAGCAAAAGGTTCCACCAAACCTGCCTTTGTCTCATATTCCCATCACCCCCTACTGCCTTCTGTCAAGTTCATCTCATTGAACACCAGCCTTTCATCCCCAATGTTTCTTCCATCAGCGTGGGACTTGCCAAAGCATCCACCTTTGGTGAGTCTGGAGTCTGCGAGAGGTCTGAACATCTGGGGAGTGGAAGGACTCTGGGCATGCTCAATTACTGATTGTTCCTTATCTCTTCCCCAGTCCCACTGGCATTCCAACGTGCAGATGCTGTTCTAGCCCTTCTTGTCTTGTTGCCTCATCCTGGAAGGAATACGATTGTTCCTGTCCTGCCCAGATGTCCGACTGTGACACACTCTGATAACTCCTGGGGGAGTGCTTGGAAGGTGAGAGGGGGTGTGCCAGCTCACACCAGTTCCTGCACATTATTGATTAGTCAAAAGCCTGGCAGGTTGTGAGGCCTATCCTTCTTTCCACACTTGGACCGATGGATCTTTCCTTTGTGTTACAACAATGAAAAGCCCAGGAGGGCCAAATCCAAGAAGACATATCAGCTAGGAGCTTTTAACTGCTGCCAGGTATGACTTAGTTAAGGGCCCTTGCAACAAACGTTAGATAGGAAAACTGTGGGAGGGGTAAAGCCAATTCCTCATCCTTCCGCATGCCAGAATCCTACCCTGTCAACCAAGATGCTACTTGCAGGTTATCTATACCAGAGTGCTTCTCTGGTAACTTACAAACTACCAAACCCAGGGTCTTCTACATTTCCTAATGAAACCGTCTCTGTTTCCAAATGGTCAGTCCAAAGTCATATTCATTGTTTTGCATTTGGGGTTTAAGTTGTAACCTTAGCCATCCAATTACTACGTTTAGATGGTCCCATTCTTAAGGATTATACACAGGGCTTTAAGTGGGGTAAGAAATCGAGGGGGGGGCTCATTTGGGGGCGTGGCTTGTGGGAGGGGCGTGGCCTAAAAGTACGCAAATCGTAGGGTATACACACAAATATATATAAATGTTATATTTGTGTGCGTACCTTACTATGGTGTGTGTACTGTGCAAGCCATCTTTTCTAAACATAGAAATATGTTACAAATATGTAACATATTTCTATGTTTGTCATCTTTTTTAAACATTTCGGGTTTATAAAAGATGGCTTTGAAAGTACACAATTCAAGCCGTCTTTTACAAAGCTTTGACTACAGACAAAATTGTCCGTCGGCAAAGCTTTATAAAAGATGGCTTGAAATGTGTACTTTCAAAGCCATCTTTTATAAACCTCGAAATATGTCGAGGAATCCCCAGGTTCGCCGAGGGTTAAAGACGCCTCGGCGACCTGGGGAAACAAAGGGACAGTAACTGCCTCTGGTGACCTCTCACGCGACGGGTCACCAGATGCAGTTACTATGACTGACCGAAGTGGCAGCCAGTCACAGCGTCGCTGTGGTTGGCTGCCACTTTTGTCAGATCGCCTGACTTCATGGCAGGCGCATGCATCTCCCGTCGCGGCTGCGGCCGTGATGGGATAATGCATCCTGCCGATGTTGCAGGCGGTGGGACGGGGCCCCGGCAGGGCCCCGGCTCAGCCCCACTTTTTGGAGACTGCCGGGGCCCAGCCCCGGCAGGCCCCGGCCCACTTTAAGCAATGAATTTACAGGATTCAGATGCTTAGATGATTGTTTTCCAATAGGGACTCTGGGATGAAATAAGCAGAAACCTCTGCTGTTGTAATCAAAACTAGATACAGCTGGCCTATCCCAATTGAACTAATTCCTTATCTCTCAGTAATGTTCTTTCTGATGGATGTTCCTAGTATGGATTCCTCGTCTATGATATCCCTATCTCAGCACAGCTGTTCCTTGGAAACGTTTCCGCCTCCAGCTCTGCCCTTTGCCTCTATGCACCCCATGCCAGACATGACGCTGGGGTCAGTAAATATTGAACCGCCACAGCCCTAGACCTTCCGTTCCACCTTTTTTCCCTAGCACTCTGAAGCTGAGGGACTGCAGAAATGATGGGGTACTAGCTATCTGCCATGAGGGGTAAGCAGGTAGGGCAATGAGGAATCTGTGGGAGGAACGTCCATCTGAAAGATTATTAAAGAGAGGTGAGTAATTTACTTTTTTAATGGATTCCTTCCTCCCACCGATTCGGATGCAATGACACCATATAGACCAGCAAACTCTGGAGGATGGCCCTACCAAAAAAACATGCATCCTGGCCTGCAAGGGAATCCAAGCAGTAATGCTTAACAAATGTGTGCAGAGATGCCCACTCTCCAGGACATTGACTCCCCTCTGCAGGGAAGAGGTGGAAGCCACTCCTCTAGTAGTATGAGCCCTGAGACCCTTCTAGCCAGATTATAGCATTCCGAGATGCAAAGAATGATCAATCTTTGCAGGGTATGTCTGGTCACAGCCATGGCAGTACGAGCCCCAGCGTAACCCACAAAAAGTTGGTCATCTTTCCTAGCCTTTATCGTCCAAGAGACATACAATTTAAGGTCCTGCAACGGGCCGAGTCGATGGAATTGTTCCTCTGCCTTGGAAGAGTGAAGTGGAGGAAAAAACACAGAAAGATGGATCTTCTGAGAGAGGTGGAAATCTGACACCACTTTCGGCATAAAGGAGGGCCTCACCCTCAAAGTTCCCTCCTCCTTGGAAAAAAACAAATAGGGATGTGAAACAGACAGCGTCTGGAGCTCACACACCCATCTCGTGGAAACGATGGCAACCAGGGTTAGCAACCTAATAGCACAGGAATGAAAGGGCTCAAATGGAGTGCCCACAATGAAAGTCAAACCAAATTTAAATCCCATGCTGGAACCACAAACTGGTGGGGAGGAATATGGTTACACAAGCACCGCAAGAACTGCATAACATTGAGGATTGTAAAGAATTAGCCCTATTCTGGGGACTTCTTGAAAATTGTAATAGTGGCGAGATATCCCTTAACCAGACATGCCAACATTCTGTAGCCCCTGAAAAGGAGATGTCACTACAGAAATCGTGAGAATGCATTTTTCCTACAGGATTGCATTGGGGATATAGTTATTTTAGGCGGGAGACTGTAAAAAATATCACTATTTTTCATGAAAAAATCGTGAGACTCCTGCATAAATCGGGAGGAATGGCAAAAGTATGCTTAACAGTGCCAATCTGCAGGCCCTCTTGGGCCAAAGATAGCAGAACATTTAAAACAGGGGATAGTGGACAGAATAAAGGATCCAGATCCCTCTCCTGGCACCAAATTGAAAATGTATGCCACCTACAGGCATAAATGGACTTTGTAGTGGGCCCCCTAGCAGAAAGGCGCACATCAAGGACGTGGTCCGACAAGTCCCACTCCTTGTATCTCAGCATCCCAGTAGCCAACATGAAGGTTCAGGCTGCTGAAGTTCTGGTGGAGGGCCCGCCCCTCCGATTGGGAGAGGAAGTCAACTCCCCTCAGAAGGTACCTGGAAGAGCAGATGGACATATGCAGCAACTTTGGATATCACGTCCTCAGGACCCAGTCCGGAGCGATCAGGATCAACGTAGTTCCGAACAGGCGAAACCTCCTGAGAACCAGCAGTAATGACAGGGAGCGGCTGCAACACACAAAGGAGGTTGAATGTCCACTTGACCATCAGTGCATCCCCCATAGCACCCTGATGAGGAAATTCCCTGGAGCAGAACAACTCACACTTCCTACTCAGACTAGAAGTGAAGTGGCCCACTTGAGGTGCTCCCCAAAAAGAGAAGATCTTCTCCAGAACCTCCTGGCAGAGCTCCCATTCTCTCAAGGCATCCTCTGTGACATTCTCTGTGACATTCTCTATTCCGGCCAGATGAGCTGCCGTCAGAGAGACACTGTTCTTTAGAGCCCACATCCACATTCACATTGCTTCTTTGCACAGATGCAAGGACCCCACACCACCTTATTTGTTGTGGTAATTCATAGCCACTGTGTTGTCTGTCAGGATCAGCACAGTCTTGAGCTTTACAGAGGGGAGGAAAGCAACCAGAGCCAGCCTGATTGCCCTCAGCTCTAGCAAGTTGATGTTTTCCAGAGACCTGGGGCCACGGTTGACGAAACAACGCACTTCTCAGCAAGTTCTCTCTCACGGCCCACCTAGCAAGATCCCAAGCCACCTTGTCTGTAATCAGCAAGAGGTCTGACATGTGGTCCTGAAACTGAGACCATTGGCAACTGAGAAGCCACTAAAGCAATATCATATGCAGCCTTGCCTCAAGAAGCACAAGGATACAGGAGGCCAGGAGGCCCTGTAGGTGCAGAAAAACTGATTCAGGCACTTGTCCCTGTGATTGCAGGACATGGACCATCTGAAAGATGCTTGCCACTTGATCCTCGGGCAGGAAAGCCCTCTCCAGTCGAGTGTCCAAGACTGCCCTGATAAATCAGGGTGACTGGGACAGCAAAACTTGAGTTTAGGGAAAAGCCCAAGCTGTGCAACAGACAGCATGTGCGGAGAAGATGCAGTGACATGAGCCAGTCATTCAGGCAGGGAAAGACATGAATGTCCTCTCTCCTGATGCGAGCCGCCACCACTGCTTGCAGCTTGGTGAAAACCCTGGGAGCTAAGAAAGACAGAACGGCAGGACTTTGAACTGGTAATGACGTTGGCTCCCCGCAAACCTCAGGTACTTACTGTGCTTCCGATGGATGGGCACATGGAATTAGGCATCCTGGAGGTTTAGTGAAACCAACCAGTCCTGCAGATGGAGGGCTTGCAGTCTCTGGACAAGAGTAACCATCTTGAATCTGTCCTTGAAAAGGGACAAATTCAGCAGCTGCAGATCCCGAATGGGATGCAAGCAACTCCTTTGGAACCAGAAAATAAGGGGCGTACCACCACATGCCTCATTCTGAGCGTGGTACAAGTTCTATTGCGCTCTTTGAAAGAAGCTGAAGAACCTCCTCCAGGTTGATGTGGATGCAGAGACACCGTGAGAGCCTGAGGGGTGTTGTCCAGATGGTGCTATAGGAGTGGGAGGCAACACCCCTGGTGAATTACGTGCTAGACCCAAAGTATTGGGTATGGTCCTTGACCACTCCGAGCTGAGCAGGGAATGCTTCCCCAATGGCGATAAGTGGAGGTGTCCGCCACTGAGGTTTTGCGTTCTGGGGCATGGAGGGGATGGCAGGCACAACCACACTCCTCACTGGGAACCTCTACCTCTTCCCACCTGGAAATGCCTTTCCTTCAGTCTTCCTGGGGCAGACTGTCCACGATCCTGTGAGGATAGGTCTGGGAGGGATCAAAACCCCTACCACTGAACGACTGTGTGGATTTTGCCGTAACCTTTGATGACTGGACTTTATGGAGGGACTTACCAGCCTTAGCTCCAAAAGGATTCACAAAGGAAATGTCCAGAGTTTTAGCCTCGGCATCAGCCACAAATCCAGGCATTCTCATTCATGAGTGACATCTGACCAAAGTGCCCATGGCCAATGACCTGCTCTCACAATCCGCAGCGTCCATTCCTGACTACGACACCTGTCTGAAAGCCTCTTTGCTATCCAATACCAAAGCTAAGAAGTCTACCCACAAATTCCCTTCAAGGATGTGTTCCGCTGCATTGGCCACAGCAGACCAAAGTGTGAAAGAGTATGTGGCTAAGGCACAAGAGTCATTTACAACATCTATGCTGGGAGGGCGATAAGGAATCTGTGGGCAGAACATCCAGTAGAAAGAATATTACCAGGGGTAAGTCATTTGGTCCTCTAACAGAATGTGTCCTCCCACGGATTCCTCATCTTTGAAAGACTCCCACAGCAGTTAGATAGAAGTGGGACCAGGCGGCACCAGTGGATTTTGTTACTGCTTAATATTGGGCAAAGCAGCTTTCCCAGACCTAGTGTCCTGGCCCAACAAGGCGTGTAGATGTTTTGAGAAGCTGTGTATCGAAGACCAAGTTGCAGCATTACAAATGTCCTGCACCGATACACCTCTTTGCAGAGCAGAAGTGGTTGTCACTCCTCTGGTGGAATGTGCCCTTTGATTTTCAGAGACATCTTTCCCAACCAAAGAATAATATTCTGAAATACACAGAATGATCCAGCATGACAAGGTCGGTTTAATCATGGCTTGGCCCAGTCTGTCACCAGTGTAACCAACAAAGAGTTGATCGTCTTTACTGACCTTTGCCAATCTGGTAATATAAATAAGCAAAGCAATTTTTGGGTCAGGTCTGTGCAACCTCTCTTCCTCCTTCAAAGATAAAATGCCTGCAAGGTAATCATTTGTGTCAGATGAAATTCAGACACTACCTTGGTAAGGAATGAGGGGTGAACCCTCAAGACTACCTTCTTCTTGGAAATTGTAGTGAAAGGAGGTTTACATGAAAAAGCATGTAGCGCACTCACTCTGCGACCAGAAGTGATGGCCACTGAAAACATTGTCTTGAATGTCACTAACGTGAGTGTGGACAGGAATGGAGAGGTTCAAATGAAACTCTCATTAGAAATGTCAATACCAAGTTTGAATCCCAAGTCGGTCCTATGAAAGGTATTGGTGGAAAAATATGTGTCAGTCTCTTGAGGAACTGAATCACAATGGATATCACAATGGGTATTTCAAAATAAGAGCCTTGCTACGGCATGCTTTTAAATATGGATACCACCACCAGGTAGCCCTTGGCTGTAGCTACCTGCAGACCCTGGTGATATAGGTATAAAAAAAGAAAGCACTGTAGGTGTATTGCAAGTGAAAGGATCAATATCGTAAGCTCTACGCCAGCTGCAAAACTTGTTTCTACAGCAGCGGCATAGTGCTTTTGTTGCTGGTCTTCTGGCCGAAAGCATAATGTCGTCCGGGAGGTCCCAATCATTGTATCTTAAACTCTCTGAAACCAGGCGTCAAGGTTCAGAGTTCTGATTTCTGGGTGAAGAAGACGGCCTCTTGTGAGAGCAGGTCCACTCCATGGGGAAAATGGGATGGAGGGCAGATGTACATGTCTAGAAGTTCTGGTAACCAAGTCCTGTTGGCGCAATCCGGAGCAATCAGGCTCATGGACTTCCCGAACTTCCTCAATCTCCTGATGACATCAATTTGGTGAAGACCCTTGGGCGGAAGTCAGCCCTAAAGGCAGCACTCAAAACTGAAAGTGAGAACTGTCAATTCGTCATTCGTCAAAGCGCTGGTGCTGAACGCCTTCGGAGGGACCAAAGTCCAAATTATGGGAAAATTGGAAGGTATTATTATAAGTGTGTGCATTTCGGATATTAAGGTTATGAGATGGTGGCCAAGACCCTGCTAGTCATCCAAGTCTGAATAGCAATCGGATGGGTGGTATACTAGGAGCTAAGCGGGATGTTGTGTGTAAGAGGACAGACAGTTATGTGTGTAGCTATAGTTCAAATATTTTGTCGTGAAAGTTAACGGCATTCTTATGGCAGTGGTGTTGTTTGAGTTATATGCGAAAGCAGATGTGTGTGGGAGTGAGGCTGTGCCTTCGGCTAAGTTCCAAAGGTGCAGATTGCAAGAGGAATAAATGGGTTAGCTATACATTCAACATTGTCTACCCCCTGTAATTCAATGGTGAACCTCAGGTACTTCCTGTGCTTGGGATGTATAGGCACATGAAAGTAAGTATCCTGAAGATCAAGTGACACCATCCAGTCATGGAGCTGAAGAGCTTCGAGGATCTGCAAAAGTGTGACCATCTTGAAACCGTCCATCCTGAGGAACTTGTTCAAGCGTCTCAGGTCCAAGATGGGTCGCAGTCCTCCGTCTTTCTTGGGAACTAGAAAATAGGTGGAGTTACAACACTAGTATTTATCCGCTACAAGTACCCTTTCCACTACACCTTTCTTCAGCAGGGAGAGAATCTTTGGCAGAAGGAGCAGCTCTGCTTCCTGGAGAGCTTGCTTTCTCAGTGGACATTCTGGGGGTCATTTTAGAAATGGGAGACATTATCCTTGGGCTACTGTCTGCAGCACCCAAGCATCTGAAGCAATGTACTGACATTCTTCTAGATGCTGAGTAACTTGCCTCCCACCGGTGTTTCGTGAGTGAAGCACTCAGAGTATTTTTTGGGCTGTGGCAGAAAGTAATGAGGAGGTGACTGCCTGAGCTGTTCTTCCTCCACGACCTCTAGAGCCATGTGGAAATCTCCTTTGACTTGTTTATGCAGGCTGACCTCTACCTTTGTCGAGAGTAGAAATGAAAAGGCGGTCCTCTCCAACTTTGGGAGGGGAGTTGCTGCTGCTAAGGCTGGTGGAAGACTGCCCCCAATGATTTTGCAGCAGCCTTAGACGCTTGGAGCTTCTCTATGCTGTTATCAGCCTTTGCCTCAAATAGGTTTGAACCATTGAAGGGCATGTCTAGAAGTCTAGACTGGACATTGGTACCAAATCCAGATTGCGTAGCAAATCTCCCCATGACTGCCCTTGATCCCATAGAGCGGTCAACCCTGATTGAAGAGATTGGCATGCTGCTTCCTCACCATCATTAATAATGTTTTTGAAGCCATCTCTCATTTCCCTTTTGGGGATATTGTTGGGTGCTTAGGCAATTACATTCCACAAAGTGAATGTGTACTTTGCTAATGCATAAGACGCATTAATGTCCTTGAGTGCCATACTCCCAGCAGCAAACACCCTGTTTGCCAGCATGTCATACTTCTTGTCATCCCTGTCAGGTGGGATGGAAGGATATGCATCTGCTTTAGAAGTGGAAGTAGCCACTTGTACCATTAAACTCTCAGGAGTAGCATGCCTGGAGAGAAATTCAGGATCAACAGCTGATGGTCTATAGTTCCTGACCAACTCCTTATTGACTGCCGAAGTGGTAGTGGGTTTCCGACAATTTTCCAAAATCATGTTTTTAAGTGCCGAATGGAAAGGCAGTACAGGTTCTTTGGGTGGACCTTTTTCAAGGATATCCGTAAGGTCATCCTGCACAATGTCCCTTGAAGGACGTCCTCAACCCATATATTCAGTGACTCTGTTCATCACTGTCCTGTATGCAGCACTTGGATGAGCAAATGTGTCAGAAGAGGCAAAATCAATTTCTGGAGAAGTGTCTAAGCCACTGGCTTCCTTAAGGCATGTAGTCAAGGCCGTGAGGTGAGATTTCTCACTGATGACTTCTTCAGGTACATTGGGCACACCAAAATGTTTGTATCCAAAAAGTCTTCATCTTCTACTTCTTCAAAAATGGATTGAAAGGACTTTAAAAAGTCTTTCTTTGATAAAGGCTTGAAACTCGGAAATTGATCTGAGGATAACGTTGATGACTTTGACATCGAAGAATTTGATGTCGAGCCCTAAATAAGGAAGATTTAGAAAGTTTAGGCTTAGACGCACTCTTTGCGGTCGACACTGTCAACACCAATGAAGTAGGCATTGTAGAGGATTTCAGACCTGGTCTCTTGAGTGCAGGGATCGAAGCCTTCGACTATTCCCTGATGGCTTTTGAAGGTGCAGTGGGATTGATAGCCTTTTTTGGCTCTTTTGAGGGACCGGAGGGGACCGCCTTTGAAAAATCATCCATCATCTTATGTTATGGTATGTTGTCTTATACTGCTCACCTTTACCATTGGCATGGTCTCCTGGCACTCACGTGGCTCTGCAAGAAAGAAGATGGGGTGGGTTAGTGAAGGAAGAGTGAAAGGATAGGCCCAGAACCATGAGAAACTAGCGTCTCTGCATGTTGGCTTGCTGATGAGTTGATTGTGTGCACTGGCTTGTTGCATCCGTAAGGGTAGGGCCCAGTGTCTGGGATTGTTTGTTGTATACAAATGTTAGTTATGTTGGGTGTATGTTTTTGTGTATTTTGGCTAGCCCATAAGGCATGTATAGTACTTGGGAAGTATGTTGGAGGGGAGCAGAAGTAGGATGGTAAGTACATTGACTAGTCTCAGTTTTCAAGTATGTCCTCAGAGCTCATCCAGCTGCAACACAATGGTACCCTCCAATTATTCCAAGTCCAATACACTGGTCACCCCCACAACCCATCCAAGCTCAACACAGTAGCCACTGCCATACATTCCTCTATGTGCAATACATTAGCTGCTCCCACAAGCCCCTCTTTGTGCAGCAAGGGTTACTAGACACAAAATGTGCTTCTGAGTGCAGCAAGATTAAACAGCTTATATGATATATGGCTAGACACATGGCTAATCTTCACAATTCTTTCTAAATGTGACACATGGCTAATCTTCACAATTCTTTCTAAATATGACGCATGGCTAATCTTCACAGTTCTTTCTAAATGTGGTGCATGGCTAATCACCAAAATTCTTTCTAAATGTGACACATGATTAATGTTCCCAAGTGCAACACATTGCTTACCCTCAGAATTCATGTAAGTGCAACACACTTCTTACCCCCAGAATACATCTAAGTGCAACACATTGCCTATGCCCGGATTTCATCTTAGTGTAACACATTCCTTACCCCCAGAATTTGTCTATGTGCAACACAGCAACCAACTCCAAAAATGAACACAGGTGCAATACACTCCACGCCCCAGGGATCATCTAAGTGGAAAAATGGCTACCTCAGGAGCATGACAGGAACTCTTCCCATTTTGCTCCTGAGGCAGATGCGTCTGGGAAACTTACCTATCTCTTGTTGGGTGAGGAATCAGATGACGACGACCGATGGCATCTATAATTATATTTTCTTCGAGAAGATGAAGAGTAACATGAATCGCTCCTTGATCCTGACCACTTGGAATGTTTAGAGCGTTTTTAGGCCTCTGAGGTGACTTATTCCTAAAACTACTATCTTCAGAGGATTTCCTCTTTGATGGAGTAGAGGACTGGGATTATGATACTGACCAAGTTTAGACTTCCTCTGCTTCAAGGCCCTGTTAGTGATTGACTGACAGGAGCCACAGTCGTCAACTTCATGATGCTTACTGAGACACCACAGGCCTATCCTGTGCGGATCTGTGATCGACATCTTGGAATTACAGTCAGCACACCTCTTAAACCCATTTTTGGAGTAGAGATATTTGAAAAATAGAAACTACGCAGTAGAAATTCGAAGTAAGAATTGCTGAAGCTAGTCGAACTTTTACGAAGCTTACTCGGCATGCAGAAAAATGGACCTAAGGAAACAGTTGCAGTGCGTGCTATTTACACCAACGTTGACGGCGCATCCGAGCAAGGGGATGAAAGCCACAGAGGGACATCAACCTGACGAAGCACGGAACCCTCTGCTGTTGAAATGTTTCTGAAACTGCAAGCAGGATATCGATAGAACAAAGATGAGGAGTCTGTGGGAGGACACAATCCATTGGAAACGGTCGATCTGAGGCTGCGGGACAGTGTTTCTTAGCCACCTCTCTGTCCACTGGAGGAGTAGAAGCAACCCAAACCTCCAGTGCAGGGGTCTCCATCGCCACATTGAAAGGCAGCAATGTCTCCTTCTTTGGGGCATCATCCAGAAGGTCACATAATTCTGGTGAATTTTTGATCTGGACAGGCCAAAAGCCCCAAAGTATCCGTCACCTTAGCCATCATGCATTGAAAAGCAGCCTGAGAGGAAAGGTATGAAATGCTTCAAGATCTGTTGTGAGGTATTATTCTGCAACCGGAAGGCCTAGGGATAACGTATAGCATTGTCGACTGGGACTAAAATACCCAGTCTGAATGTTTCCAGTGGGCCCACTTTATACATGGCTATCCTTGAAAACGTGCAAATACCCCATGCCAATAAAACTTTGGTGTTATCTGGCTTTAAACCTTCCCGAACATTGTGATGAGCTGCCACTAAACGGGAGTGGGCTAGTTCTAACACCACCTTTCTATCACTTTGCAGGGCTACTAGCTGGGCACAACATACTCCGTCTGAAGTCGTGTCACCCTGATATAGTAGACCCTTTTTAAGAAGAAGAGGGGACCAGCTTGATTTCATTCTTGTTCCTCTGTGACAACTTTTGCAAAAGCATCAGTAAGGATCTGGTCATTTAGTTGAGCGATCACCAAGTAGGGAAGTGTTATGACTGTTTTTCTGAAGTCCAACTAAGGGCTTAGAAAAACCATTCAATTGAGGCAGCACAAGACTCCACTCTTATTATAAGGCTGTACCACCTGAGTTCAGGGTAGCGTAGAAAGAACAGCCAGGCTTATCTTAGGAGGGAGAGAGGGCAGTAGACACAGTACAAGTGAAATTGTACTACAAATGATCCAAAGAAACACTGAAACACTATGGGCCTCATTACGAGAAGCGTAGTAAAAACAGGGTCATTACCGGCATGGAGGAACTAGCGGGTCCGTGCTCATATGACGCTGCTAATAGCGGGCGATTACGAGTGCGCGAGCACGTGCCAACCCCCATGCCAGTAATGGTCATACCGCCATGGCGCTAAAGGCCCTCCAACCCCCCGATAGCGCCATCACGGGACCCACCGATACCGCCTCCGCCTAGGAGGGACCCCTTAATACCGATCTGGTAATAACATCATGCTAATACCGGGCTTGTAATACCGGACACGGAAGTAACGTCATCGCGTCGGAATGGGAAATGCGCCAGCGGCCATCTTTAAAAACATAATCCATTGCAATCCCCCCAAACCACCACTGCTAAAGAGGAGAGACCAGGGCCTATCTATTGAGAATGTCCAAGGCTAACAGAAAATCAAACCCCTGTCTGCGCAAAAAGTGTTTTTGCGGACGACGAACTCAGCATGCTGGCGGACACCCTTGCTGCCCATGCTGAGGAGATCAACCCGAAAAGGGAGGTGCAGCAACGAAAAAAGGAGATCTGGGAGGAGGTACCCCGCAAGGTCTCGGCAGTCGGTACCACCCCACGGACAGTCAAGGACTGTAAGAAAAGGTGGGATGACCTCCGCCTCAGGGTACGGAACATCCTGGTCAGCAATAGGGGGGAGGCCATGGCCACAGGCGGGCATCCCCACTCACCCACAAAATGTACGTGCTGGGTGGAGACGTGCAGTACGTTCAAACAGATGGAGTTCATCGAGGGCATTGGGGAAATGGAGACGGGTGCCGCAACATCTGGAGATGGAGGTGAGTGACCCTGCAGATCCCAGTAGGGGAAACCATGACATAGCACAAGTGATGTGGAAAGAGAGTGCAGGCAAGGCAATGCATGTCCCAACACACACATCAACATATCCTTGTCCTTGTCCAGATGGAGGCCCAAACCTGCATGCTGAGTGTCAATCCCATTACCAACAGACAGCCAACACACACGGACCGTGCCCTTGTAATACATCACAGAAACCCCAAAACAATGCCATGCCACTTGCTATGCAGCATTCCTGATTTGAGACGTCACGGCACATGCCAAAATGCCCCCTTCAAACTACCCTGTGCAACACACCTGTAAGATATGAATGCATGATAAAAGAAATTCTCCACAGCACCACATAATGCATCTTGCATGTAACACCATCACTGACGCCCTGCATCTCTTCTACCTACCCAGGCACCGATGGAGAAGATGCAAGTGAGGCAACACCCACAAAGGCATCCACGTCCAGGCCCAAGACAACAACTACAGGCAAGACCACCTCCGGCGCAGCCTCGTAGGCCACAACAAAACCCAGCGCGAGTGCCCAGGCCATGGCCGCACATGAGGGCCCCACATCAATGCCTGACACCGGGACCACAGAGCTGGCAACACCAGTGGAAGGCGAGGCCAGTGGCACACTTTCGGCAGCAACAAGTTCGGTGGGCGAGGCAGCAGCCACTGCCCCACTGAGCAACTTTGAAACAGCAGTGGAGGAGTATGTGGATGAGGATGGACTAACCCATGTGGCATGTTCACACTCCCCAAGCCCTGTGTCCACCCCCCAACCCCACATTCAGGCCTCACCCACCAGCAGCATTGCAGATCCTCTACTCCATGATTCGGACCTCAGCACCCTCCCCGAGGACAGCCCTGCCAATGCACGCCCGGTCGCAGCACCCTCAACCGCTGCTGCTCCACCCAACCTTGAGGCACGGCTAGCAAGGGTGGGGAGTAGACAGGACTCAATGCTGGACCTTGTCCGACAATATTTTGCGGAGGGAGAGGACACGAGGCGGGAGATTGCGCAGGCCACAGCGGCGAACACAGCTGCCATCAATGCCTCTGCGTTGATGATGCGAGCAAGTCTGGGGACCGTCGCGCAGGTCCTCACCTCAATCCTGCTGCACATGCAGCAACAACCCGCACCAGCCGTGCCAATCACCACGGCTTCCAACCCATCCACCACACCCCCATCCTCCACACCCGCTTCCTCTGCACCCTCCAGCCCTGTGCGTCCGACATGACGGAGTGCGAGGCAATCATAAATGCTGCCCCCGGACAAGAAAGCAAGGAAATGGGACTGGATCAGATGGTGTCGGTGGTGAATAGGTGTATTAGGGGGAGTTCATTGGGGGGTATGCGGTGTTCATTGGTGGTCTGGGGTGTTTTGGTTTTGGGGGGGTAGCAACATTCTGTAGTTGATATTAATACACCTGTTGTGTGAAAAATCATTCAATGCTTGGACATTGTTCATTTCATGTGTATACATTTTATTCATGGCAGTGCACAGTGCCCAACTCCCCACATTCCCTGTGTGCATGTCCACATGGACCCAGTGTACAATGTGTTACTGACACATATCCATCAACGTCCCTGTGGGTCAGAAGTATTCGTCAATCATTGATTGGCGTACTGCACGGCCATCTTGTGTATCACGTACTGGCTGGGGTGGTGCGTTTTCCGCTGTCTTCATCCTCATCATCCTCACCGGGTGCATGCATGTCAATGTCAGGTGGCAGTGGTACATTTCGCCGGACGAACATGTTGTGCAGCATGACACAGGCTATGGTGATCTTTGCCACCTTCTCAGGCCTATAAAGGAGTGCTCCACCAGACTTGCTTAGGCAGTGGAACCACGCCTTCAACAGGCCAAAGGTCTGCTCAATCACAACACGGGTACGGGTATGTACCCGATTGTACTCCTCTTCATGGCTGTTCTGTGAGTTCTGCACAGGGGTAAGTAGCCACTCACCTGCAAGCAAATACATATAGGTCTGTGTGAGTCACTCTGACCTGCCACCTTCAGGATTTACAGCTATGGCCGCAGCAATTTGGTGTTGACATGCACATGTCCCTGTACGTATGCACAAATATTATTTAGATGCATTGTATATTGCAATATAGTGTGGTAGTCTGGATGGCGTTGTACAGATGATGCAGGGTGATTTCTTGCATGCTGATGCGGATGTACTGTGGATGCAGGACAATGTTTTGCCTCCCATTATTGCTTTGTATACTACACTGTGCATGATCACACTAGCCACATTGGCACAGTTGCAATAATGTTCAGTCATGCATTGCTTGACATACCCATGGTGGCCAGGTTGTGCATCTTACATGTTGTCATTGATATACGGCATTGGTCCAATGTGTAGCAGTGATGTGTCATGTTCGGGGTGGGAGGTTCAGGTCAGGGGTGTTTAGCTCTGTGTTCATTTTCCACTCACCGCCCATTCCCACCGTGCTGGATTATGCATCCCCCCACCTCACAACCCAAATGCACTGCCATGGGCCAGTCAGGCAACTCACCAAGCAGCCAGGCATGTCATGCAGCATGTCGCTCCATGTGACGGGGTAGCGTGGAGTTACGCAGCACCAGGGCATCATTTGTTGATCCGGGATATTGTGCGCAACAATGTGTGATGATCTTGCTGGAGTCACATACCATCTGCACATTGATGGAGTGGTATTGCTTGCGATTCCGGTACACCGCCTCTAGGGCATGGGGGACTAGAAATTCTATAAGGGTGCAGCCGAGGGCACTGACGCAATCGGGCATGCCTGCCAGTGCATGGAAGCCTACTTTGGTGTCGACAATCTCCTGGGCAGTCTGTGGTAGGGATATGTGGGTGGTAGCGTGCTTCATGGGGGCATCCAGCACTTGGGTCAGCAGGCCTGAAAAGAGTGGTTGTGAAATGCCATGCAGCTGGCCCACTGTGTGCTGGTAGGTGCCTGTGGCCAGGAAGTGGAGCACAGACATCACCTTTAGTAGCAGGGGGATGGCAGTGCGTATTTCAATGAGGCTGACGATGTCATCATGTATCATGTCCACAATGGTGGTGATGGTGTCCCGGTCCAACCGGTACAGGGTGTGGATCTGCTCAGGGGTTAGTTTGAATGGACTGGGTCTGATGCAAGGGATTGGTGGCTGCCTACGAGGTACTACTGGCTTCACTGGTGGTAATTGCTGGGCCTGTCTGACCCTCCTTCTCCTCCTGCGTCTCCTCTGTGCTGCCTGTTGCTGTAGCTGTAGTTGTAGTTGATCTTGTTGCTGTAGTTGTAGCAGTATAGGCATGTCCTCCAGCCCCATGATTGCAACAGCTAGTGGTATCATTTTCGTGTAGGAAGGGGTGTGGTGTGTGGGTGTACTCCTTTTATACTGGGACAGGCTCCATTGACTCCACCTGTGGTGATTGTGTGCACCTGTGGCAGTTGCCTTGACTGCAGGTTGCTGTTTATGGGTGGTCCGCGATGCCTGTATGGCCGCCATCGTGCAGGCCCTAATTGCTGCCTTTAGGATGCCGGTAATTGCATGCCAGCGTGAGTTGTAATGTCCTCCTATTACTGGCATACCGCTATTTACTCCGCGAAGGGGCGCTAGTACGCGCGCAAGCTGGTATTAAGGGGCACGGTACGGGCGGGGGAGGTATTGGCCAGTTGTCGGGTCGTAATGGCATGGACCCCTTAACGAGGCCGGTAATACCATTCCGCCTTCCTATTTTCATTACCTCCATTCTCGTAATGAGGCCCTATATATTGTAAAAATAAAGTATTTATTTAAATACAGTTAGGCCCAGATAAATCTAGGGGTAAGTAAGTACTAAAACATTATAAGAAATCACAGCATGAAAACACAACACTATACTTGAAAGCACACAGACCCAAGCATAAACCTTATTTGGAACACCTAACAGTAGTTCTAGGGAAGTCAAAACCTTGTTATACACATTTAGTCTAGGTCAAGCCTATTCTTTGGGAGTAAATGTCCAATGGTTACTTTCAGATTACATTCAGTAATACAAGGACAGTAGGCCGTTCCAGTTGTACAGTGACTCTCGGAACAAATTACATAAACAGTCAACTGGACACAAACTGGACAATATACTTTTGGTGAATAGTGAAACACTTATCCTAGGTGCAGTAAAAACCTATAACTACTTTTGTCATAACACACAGTTATACCAGGTGAGTAAACCTATGGATGTAATATACAATTATAGATGCTTTTGAAATCAGGGAACCCCAGATTGAGGTAAGCAATAACACTGATAACTTGTTTTGGATGGCACACAGCTAACACAAGGTAAGTAAAACCCACATACTTTAACTTCACAATGAAGGGGAAAGTAAAACCCAATGTCACTCTTTACTGAATAGTTATTCTAGGTAGGCAACAACCTAATGTAGACTTATTAAGGACAGGCTAGCAGCAAGTCAGGGGAAGCAAGATCCAGTTGGGGGACACCCATACAGTTATCCTAACAAGACTAACCTGGTGATACCAACAGTTGGAGGACACTCATACAATTACCCTACAGGAATGTAACACTCACCTGGTATCCACGGGGATGCCACTCAGCCTGTTTGGAACTCCCACGACCTCAAACCCTTCCCTGGAATCTGTTCGACTGGAGACTGGGCCTTGTTTTCTTGAGTGGTGTGCTCTCAGTTCTGCCCTTCGGTGCAAGGGTGTGTCGACGGATGAGGGCTCTTTGCAGCCTAGTTGCTTCACTGGCGCGGGCCCAACGGACTGGGCTTGTTGTATCTTCAGCCCGACCGGTAGTTGGATGATTCTAAATGAACTATCCTTTTCTTGTCACTTGTCCCCTGTATAATATGTCTCTTCTCCCTTAGGTGTTAGAGGAGTCGGAGATGACATCGTGCTGCTTAAGGAAGCCGAGCACAAAGCGGTGAGTGAGAGCGCGATGCGCGGTGCTGTTCACTCTATCTTGTATTGACCAATGTCTCTCTCTGTGTCCCTTACAGACGCTGAAATGTCCCCGCGTGGCTGCCGGCAGAGAAAATAAATTGCAGTGAGTAAGCGCGATGTGCGGCGCCTTATGCTTTCCGTGCTAACCTGTAATTTCTTTTCCCCTTGCAGGTAGGTGGGATGCTCCGGAGCTGAAGTTACTCTGAGCAGCTCGAGTGCAGGTAAGCGTTTGACTCTTGTTGCAGTTTTCGAGTAAGCTGGGATATGAAGAATGCTTACTAATGTCTTTTCTTTCATTCGTTTATCTTCCCCTAGGATGCAGCGTGACGAGATTGAGGTGACACCGCCATAAACTGCCCACAGGACTGGAGGAGCGATGGATGGAAGCTGGATACTCCCCAAGGTAAGTATAATATTAATGCTGTTCTTGTTCTTGCAGGTGTGCGGATGTGGAGGAGAGACGAACGCCTTCAGGAGACCGATCCAAGCACAGTGAGTGTCATGCTGCAGGTGCAAAGAAACGCAAAGCGTGTTTCTCTGCCCGGGCATGGTTTGTATAGCTTCCAGGTATCCCTCGGTTGAACCACACCCAAAAAGCTAGACCGCACACTCAGTTCAAGCAACTGGGTTATGTGGGGGCATCCATCTTGCCCACAATACATTACAAGTCCAATGCCAAGTTGTTCTCAGAGTTTTGTGTGAGTCTGGCGCCACAGGTGCCAGGTCTGACTCCAAGTGGGTCTCTTGTAAGATGGCGAGGCCCTTAAGGGCCATGCAGGGGACCTGGCTCCAGCCTGGTGTCTCAGAGGGCTGGGGGCAGGGATCATGACAGGAATCATCTGGTGAAACCAACACATTACCTTTGTAAAGAGGCACAACCTAATCACAGGAGAGTAAAATCCCTTCACATCTACTTTCTATTAGACTGGCAAAACAGTGGTTAAGGAAGAAAACATGTTAACCATACTTTTAAGAATAGTGCATCACACATTCAAGATCAGTAAGAACTTTTGTAACTGTTCACTCTTACAATTACAGTTACCAACCAACTCTTTACAAGTAAGTAAAACACTAGATTTCTTTTCTAGATAGAAGTCCCAATCCCTACAAAGTCTTTCCCTTATTCTTGGAGCATGAGTCTTCTCAGTGGCAGAAGGGGTGGGGGGGGGTCACTAGGACTAGTGACCAGCAGGCAGTGTTGGAATAAATTCTTTAGTAGCAAAAGTCAGAGTTCCTTAGGAAAACTGGGCAAACAGGTGAGTACTTTACTTTTAGAGTTAGAAAAGGGTCCAGGGGTTTCACAGAAGATACCCCAGCAGAATTCTAGCAGTGGTACTGGGTGCACTGGACGAGGGACCTCCCAATCACAGAAATCCCAACAGGCTTAAGATAAGTATATACCCAAGCCAACACAGTACCTCAGCAATGAAGAAGAGATTGCAGCAGGAGAACTTCAGGGACTGCAGCCAAATACCCAGTCAGTTGATTCCTTGTCCTGGAGACAAAACACAAGACCTCAGAAGGGACTTTGTTGCAGGATGGATCAATAAAGAAGGCTCTAGGCAAGATCTCCTTGCAGAATGTGGTTCTGCGGATTTGGCGCCTTTTCAACGAGCACAGAAGAAGACAGAAAATCGGGGTTGAATTTGCATAATTTTAAAGGTCCAGCACTCCTGTGAGGGGACTGTTTGGACTTGATTTGTGTCTCTGGAGATACTCCAAGATGTCCACGAAGTTTCAGTGAGATTTGGAATTCGGAAGACCTTCCACCGCGCAGTGGCTGGAGGTGCCAGGGTATTGGGGTATTGCAAGAACGCAAGGTTGCAGCAACCCATGGGATGGCTCAAAATGCAGGTCTTCTTGAGTCTAGTGGGTTTCACCAGGCTCTGGGTTTGGGTCGTCGTTTTCGGAGACCCCAAGTCGATTGGAAGGAAGGGCTGCAGCAGACTCCGGTTACACAGCAGGCTCTCCGGTCGCCGGAAATCATCTCCGCCACTTTTCCTTTGTCATCCTCTTCGGTTATCTGTTCCAGTGGTCAACATGACTTCAGCTTCCAGGTTTCCAGTACTTATCAGGAACTAGCGCGCAACCTCTCCATTCTCTGCCCACATTTTACAAGAAATGGGCATCTGATTGTCCAATCAGGGCATCCAGCCCCCACTGGAATTTGTCCCAGTTGAAGCAAGGCATAAGACAAAGGATGGGGAAGTTTTGGACTCCTGCCCCACTTCCTGTGCTTACAGACTGACTGGAGCCTGGGCGGGGTGTCGAGGGGACTCCCGCCAAAGACAAAAATCATACAAAGGTATTTCCCACCCTGGATGTCAGGGGAAGGAACAAGAAATGACAAGAAACACTAAAATGACAGACAAAGAAGACAGGGGCCATTTTTGTCAAATGAGCACCCTTAGGTGCCTTAACTGCAGCTGTGATCACAGCCCGCGGTAAAGGTGCACCAAATTAGTAAAAAGGTATCACTGCCACCAGGCATTAAAGGTAAGCTTGTCACTGTAACAGAATTGTTACAGTTTTAGTGTGAAAGGGGATAAATTGAATCTCCCCAGGACTCCACATGAGATGGGGTGTGCTGGTTTCACAGAATAAAATGTAAAGGGATCCAAAGATCTTTCTACCCTTGGGAACTGTAGTTCACTCAAGGTTAGCACAATAAAGTTAAATGGGGACCCTCTAGGGCAACCCAGCAACAGGCACGTATTGCCAATAAGTTGTTAAACATGATAACTTTAAAAAAAAACTATGGAGAGTCTTAAAAATGACACCCATAAAAGAGTTAAAGATTAGGTGAGTGTGGAAAAAGGTTCCCATTCACTGAGGTATTAATAAAAGATATCCCACTAGAATAGCAAAAAGTTCTGGGGTTGAACCAGGAAAGGAAGATTTATCAGCTCTGTGGAAATCTTACCTAACAGGAAGGAGGTTAACTTCTTCCACTTCTTGGGGAGGTTTATACTTCCCCGGGAGGTCTGATTCCCCAAATCCCTGTGAATCTCTATTTCCTTTTGGGTATGAACCTCTCGTGGTATTGGCAATAGAGCTTCTTCTAGTATCCCATGGGCTGTCTTTTCCCCCTCTTTTGCGGTGTATGATTTATTTCCCTGATTGTGCAGAAGGACTTTAAAATTGCCTCTATAGTCAGGATCAATGATCCCTGTCATTACATCTAATCCATAATTCCAAGCATACCCAGATTTTGAGGCTAATCCTATGTGTGTTTCTTTAAGCAGGGCTAATATTAGCCAAGTGGGGATTAGGCATCTTTCACCTAGTGGTAAAATGATCTCAATTAATTTAGTAAATTGCACAGGTCCCCATCTTTTATCAGTTGGCCCCAATCCCACTTTTGACACCATACATGGCTGGACAGAAGAAGGAAGCAGACTTTGATGATTCATTTCACTGGCTTGTTTATAAAAGATTAGGATAAATGTCTATCTTTCCCTATACTATGAGGTGTCGCTACCTAACAAAACTAACTGAGGTGCTCATTAGTCATCGTCGACAGTCTTAAAAGAATCTGTCCCTAGTGTCAACTAACTTGATCTGTCCTTACCACTAACATAATAACTAAAGACAGGAAAATGACTCCCTTCCCCTGGTGTATTTGATTCTTACGAAATTCAGTTCAATAGGATATCTTCAAATAGTCTCTGGTGATCGCTTTTATCAATTCACACAGTTCATTCAGTACTTTCATTGGCTTTCCTCTCTCTTCTCTTTTCTTATAGATTTCCATTCTTTTCTTGTTTTCCTTCCGACTTTCTTTATCAATGTTCCTCTTTTTCCCTGGTAGGGTTATCAAATATTGGCAAGTCTCTCCTTTGATACTTTCTCTGGTTCTTAGTCTCTCATCTTAACTTAGTCTTTCCTGATTGATCTGAGTATAAACATTCCAATACTGATTTTCATTACCTCTTCTGGGTAACAATGTGATATTTTCCTCTCTCTCAATGGGACGAGTACGAGCATTCGAGTAACGATTCTCATTCACTTTTCTAGACATCTATCTGATATACTCTTCTCCTTTACTGGGACAAGCATGAGCATTTCAACAATGGTTTTTAATATTATAATTTCTTTATCTGCACTGGGATCTCTGTCTCCCTCCCAAGTCTCGCGTCTTCCCTGTTACCTGTGGCTGGTAGGGATAACGTCACAGGGTTCTTCGTGATCTCTTGCCCATATTTCTGCTTCGTCAAGTTTGCCTTTTATGTTTCCTTTAGTCTCTTCCTCCATGCCGCCATATGTGAAGACACTCTGGTCTTTCAGTTACTGGTTTGTTCCGTGTTGCTGGAGCGGTATCAGCATTGTTTATAGGACTACAGATCCACCATTAATTTCTTGTGGGAATGCCACCACTCTCCTTCTGATTCCTTTCCACGCTTCTAGTATACAGCATGTCCACCTTCTCTCATCTCCTTCTCGCCATTGTGAGATGCCACACTTCTCTGTCTGGCCCCTGCTCTCTTAAAGGTTTAGAACGTGGAGCTTTGAGCCTCTCCTCACTGCCAGTGTGTGAGCTAATTAGTAACTCACAGGCTTCTCTCTCTCATCTGCAGGTTCCTCCCCTTTCATACACCACGTAGCCATGGTATTTCACTGGTGTAGTTCCGTAATCCATTCTCTCTGTCTCCCATGGCAACTCTTCTCCTCCACAGGTCCTATTCCTCATCTCAGTTAATGGGGATTTCACAGTTAATGGAATATTCACAGTTTCCTGTTTGCAAAAGCACTTACTGATATTTTCTTCACCTAAATCTTTACAGGATATGTCTGAAGAGGTGATATTGGCTTGTTCTCTAAGGAGTTCCTTGCAGGAATGGGAGTACTTGTCGCCAAAGAAGGAGTCTCTCCTGGTGGGGCCACACTTGCCTTGATCCCTAGGGAGGGTGTTGCAGAATGGGCTCACCTCCCTAGCCTCAAAGGGTGGGGGGCTCTACACTGGGGACAAGAGACGAACTCCTATCTTTCAGTGATTGGCCCCTGGAAATCTGAGTGACCGAATTGGCCCGTGCAGCAGTCTGTGCAACCGAGCCGATATACATTCGCATTTCTCCCAGATCTTTTCCCCACCTCCTATGAGGTTGTTGCTTTATTGATGTTCCTTGATCCATCAGTCTCTTATGTTGATTGAGCCTGCAGTGGAAATAAAGTTTCATGTTTAGTTGATAGGCTTCCGAGTTACCTCATGTTCTTTGTTCTAATGAAACAATTAATGTTGTTGGTATTGATGGTACTCCTATACCCCACCCTGTTACTCATCCAATTATTGTCATTTTAGGTCCTATTTCTGAATATCATGTGTTTCTGCTGGGTTCCTGCACCCATGTGAATACTTTTGATCTAGATTTGTTGTGTAAAATGAGAAGTTACTGTTCCCCCGATGGTATACTCCTTGATGCTCCCGCTCACCTGGAAATAGAGGTTTTGGCTGTGTTCCAGGAAGAAGTCGATTCGAAACTGGAGCATCAGGACTGCCCTCCCTCATTGCAACAGAGACTATTAGACCGGGTTCCTCCTAAATATTGGTCCGCACACATGAAAATGAGGTGGAATGCATCCTGAATGTTGAGTCTTTGAATATAACTGAACACAGACAAACCCCCCCCCCATGTGCTCCACAATATTAAATTTTCATATTTAAATTTGCAATTTTCATTCACTAGACATCCTATGGTGTACGCAGAGAGCCTAACTCTTTTTTCTCTAACTTTGAAGAGAGATCTTGACTCACATTCAAAGGAGGGTCCGTTTTGGTGCCATATGTTGACAATCTTTTATTGGCATCCCGCTCATTGAAGACTTGTGAACAAAATTATCTGGACATATGGACAGCTCTTGATTTTAAAGGATATAAAGCTTTCACGGCTAATTTGCAACTTGACCCATGTACTGTCATAGTCATGAAGTCAGGGTCACAGGCATGCAGGAGTCTCATGCACAGGAGACCTGGGTGGACACTATCCTGACGCCTTTGCCACCAGGCTCATGAACAAAAGTAAACAAGAACATCCATTTAACACCAACGAGATTTTATTATGGACATAGCACTTCAGATGCATTAACCTTGAACATTCCAGCCATTAAGCAGGATACATTAACCTTGAACATTCCATCCATTAAGCAGCCCCAAGTGTATTCTTCGGTGTGGCTGCTAATGGATTGCCTTTGCATGTGCTCACTCTATAGGAGTGGCAGGTTGTGGCTGGTAAACTGGCCCTAATGGGCGTGCCCAGGATCTGCCCCGATCCTCAAGATAGAGGCTTTGCGTTATTCTGCACTTGCAAGCAGCGTAACGCTCACCGTCGCCTGAGGTCAGACTTACCTTTGAAGTTCCTGCTTCCTGGACATCCTGCTTCCTGCCAGCATGCTTACCAACTGGGGGAAGCTGTTCTTACCTGTACATCTCCTCGGCGAACCAAGTATTCATCTTTGCACTTTCCGGAACACCAAAATCTTCATCTTGGCACCGCAGCACGACACGCTCCATCGTCGACAGCAGCGCCTGCAAGTAAAAACAGAAGACAAGGTTAGACATCGAAAAAACAGTAAGTTTAAGGTTGTGCTTCACCATACTTCGCACTTTTTCTTAAACCATCACTTACCTGCTGTCGAACATTGCGGTAGCATCCATCTTCCATTCACAGCTGCATTGAGGCCGCATTTCCATCTAAGGGAAAAAAACAGAAGAGAGACATTATTGCGGGCATAAATAGGAGCAACCTATAAAGACATTAAACAGAACGAACAGCATCACAAGAGCTCAAGACAGACTTACCAATCATAAGGAAAAGGATAGTCGCAGCTGGACTGGACTAATCCTTATCAGGGATCAGGGAAGGAACTAGATCCCATTTGTCGCGCCTCTGCCAGAAGTAGCAGGAAGGAGAGCTTATCTTCCATAATTCACAGGTGTGCTTTATGGGCCGGCGTATGCTCACAGAAACCGTACTTTGGGGTGAAGGGTTCGAGAGGTACAACAATCACAGATTGGAGCACTCACACACTCTTATCTTCAAGCTGGAGCAGTATCACCACATGCCACCGCTCACAGATTTTCTACTGAGGGAGAGGCCTGAAGGGGGTGATTCAAGTACAGGGAGGGCTGCAACCGTGCCCCAACGCCTCTGCAGAGACCAGGTGAGCGTAACATGTACATTACTTAGCCCATAACATTTTGGCCGGCCAAAGACATCTGTCCCAAGATCCCATTAAGGTGATCCATCAGGTTCCCCTGACCGAAGACTAAAAAGCAAATAAGGGGAATCCTCAGAACGGTCGATTACTGCCAGCGGTGGGTCCTGGGATATGCATCAATTGATGATAAACCTGTTAAACCTCTCCAAAATGTAACCCTTGATTTGGTTACTGAGCTCATACCATGGTCCACTGAAGCAGAGGCAGCATTTGTAAAAAATTAAGCAAGGACCTTCAAAAGCTTCAGCTCTGGGTTTGCCTGATTAGCAAAGCCATTTACTTTTTTTATGATGAATGTGATTGGTTTGAAAAAGGTGTTTTGACTCAAATGCATGGTGCTAAATATCGCACAATGTAATACTACAGCATGTCATTAGATTCTGTGGCTGCTGATTTGCTTTCCTGTTCATGAGCGGTTGCTGCTACTGCCGTACTGGTTGAGAAAATTGGTGTGTTGGTTCAGGGACATACTGTGAATGTGGATGTGCTGCACACAGTCCTGGCATTATTGTTGAAAGGAAAAAACACAACACATTATCAACTCCCGACTTACCATATATGAGAAGCTCCTCATATCAGCATCAAATGTTACTCTCAGTAGATGTGGGGAATCCATTACTTCATTTCCTGGATGTGAATATTGAAATCAAGAACAATAACTTATCCACAACAGTCTATCACAAACCAACAGATGCCAATAACCTCCTCCACTTCATAAGTTTTCACCCGAAAGCAATGCTGAAGAGTCTCCCTTTCAGTCAGATGTTAAGACTTAAAAGGATCATATCAGACCCAGCGGGACTAGACACAGAGTGTTCCAAACTCATTGATAAATTTGAGTCGAGGGGTTACCCAGCACCAGTGTTGAGTGAGGCCAAGGAAAGGGCTGATCAAAGAACTAAGGAACAACTATTGACTGTGAAAGATACAGAGAAGGAACCACCACTGTTGTATATATCCAAATTTTCTCGACAAAGCTTTCAAATTAGCAAGACAATCAGAAAACATTGGGGAATACTCCAAAATGATCCAACACTCCATAAGCTATTCCTGAAAGTGCCGATGATGGCGTTTAAGAGAGGCCGCAATTTGCGGGACAAATTGGTGAAGGTAGAAAGACCACCAAAGGATAAACAACTATATCTGTCAACAAAGAAAAAAGGCAAATTTCCGTGTCTGACCTGTTCACACTGTAACAACGTGGTGAAAGGTGACTTCATCAATCATCCCCAATCCGGAAAAAGAATTAAACTAAAGGATTATGCGACATGCCTTACACCGGGAGTAATCTACTCTATTAAATGTCCATCTGGACTTCTGTATGTAGGTCAAACAACTAGACCTGCCAAGGAGAGATGGTCAGAACATAAATCCACCATCCGATGTAAGAATACTAAATCACCACTATCTAGACACTTTCTGAAAAATCATCATACCATAGCCCAATTAAAATTTCAAATTTTGGAAGAGGAGGTGATTACCAGTCGATTCTTTCAAGACGCGAGAAATACTGGATCCATTGCTTGGACACCCTAGACCTAAGGGGTCTAAATGAAGAGTTCTCCTTAAGATGTTTCATCTGATGATAAATGTTCACCCTAATTAATTTCCCACGGATGACGCATATGGATATGAGGGACATTGCTATGCTTATGAACATATTTCCTTTTCACAAAAACCCTAGTGTTCGCACTCTATTTTTTCTTTCATGATCTGAACTTCTTCTTTGAACATTAGAAGACTCCCAGGGATGTTAGGACATATCTTAGTGTGTCAGATACATGAGGTACTTGACACTATACCGCTATATGTGGTAGGACACACTTGAAGTTGGTCTTTTATGTTAAATGATCAATAATGAGGTAAAACAATACTTGTTGATATACCTGCAGAGTTGGGTATTTAGAATCTATAAGTAGATCACTACTATAAGGATGTGAAATTATATTGTATTGATGTTGGTTTTCTATGATACCAGCTAGTATTCCCACTGTTAGATTATTTTTACGTAATATATAAAAAGATGTAATATAAGTCACAACATCATCATTCAATGTAAAAAGGGCACCCGCTTCACACCATTTTGAGAGCATTAGCTCGGATTAATTAGACTTCAAGTTGACTTCTATCTCCGAGTATCCACTTCAATATGGACCCCACTTTAGACACGTACAACATCTAGTCCATCTTTAGTTTCTATGATGCTCTCAGTCATTCAATGGACTGACCCATAATGGCGGCTAACAAACACGAGATTCACCGACTCTCATCACCGTGGCAACCACCACGCTTTCCTGAATGCAGCTTATCCAGACACGGCGCATGCTGCCTGCATACAGGTACCTGCTTTAATCAATATATATATTTTTTCTGAGGCACTTTCCTCGCAGATTATGGAGTATTTTACTCTTCCTTTTGTGTCATCATAGACACGGAACGAAAACCCGCTGAATCACAGCGTTTGATTTATACGCTCAACAGCGATCTTCGCCCGATGCTATAACTGACGCCTCCGGTTAACAGCACGGCAGCAACCTACTCGTTCGGTGCCGTTGCACTTGCTGAGGGCAGCTCTGTTTTTAACAGGTACTTTACATTAAATGCTGATTTCGCCATTTCTTCCACAATCCTCTTGTTTGCCATAAATTTTAAAAGGGTACATGTATTTTCCTATTTTCTTTAGCGTTTGCCTACATCAACCCACTCATATGAGAATATAGAAGTCCTCGTATACAAGGTTGATGACATCCTCCGGCCTTGTATTCCCGCTTTAAAGCCACACGAGTGAGTTCCACCTTACTGATATAGTGATGGCATAGTCCACATATATAACATATTTACCATTTGCTTTAGAATATACCAAGTGACATTGGCCCTCTCCCTTGTTTTAAACCAACATATTGAGTGAGTCCTATCGTGCCGATATGAATGCAATTTTCTTGCATTTTCTGCATTCTTAGAATTTGTCAACTTCAAGCAAAAAGGTAGACATTTTTGACTAGCTTTTTCTAACTATGTGTAATCACATTTACCTTTGATGCGCTATTATTAGCCTGATTAGCCTCCACCTACCTAGAATACATATGACTAGCTCTCTACTATCAGATTATCAGTCAGACTCAATGAACTACAATTGATTATTCACCATTCATTATTACATGGAATTTACTATGGCCAAGCTTATTTAGGAACTTAAGAAACTAATGCTCTTCTTAAATTGGTGCTCACCCGGTCCCCTTTAACCGCCTTCTAAACGAGGTACAATATGTTGAACACTGGAATGTTTAATAACAGCATGATACTAGACATTGTGATGATTGTCTAGTGAAGTTATAACACGTCATATAACAACCACCTAAGTATTCTGCACCTTTGGTAGTTGACCACCACCGCTATGATATGTCCCTGATTACGTATCCTATAATGTTTTTCAGGAATTATTATGCCAAAACATACTCATGGGATTTACCCTCTTGTTTCCCCTCTACTTTTTTCCCTCTACGTTTTTTCCCTCTGCTTGATCTCTTTCTACATCTTGTTTGAATGTGTCCTAGTCAGCCGAGCACCCAGAATTTACGGATTCTTTTCCACTCTATTCCCCTTTTTTTTGCATTTTATGCCAATATACTTACAATTAATTGTAGTAAGAAAAACATGTTTGCTTTGTTTTCCTTAATTAAATACCTATTCTGTTTCTAAAACTGAGACTATCATTGACTCCAACTGAACATATTTCATATGTGAAGTTTGATTATGAACTATTGAATGTCTTTTTGACAATATTTCAAAGTGTGCAGGGGACGGGAGGGCTCCCACTCTGGATCCTCTTACTCTTCCTACTGTCAGTAGATGTTCCATTTTAACCCCCTCCTCTATGTTCTCAACCCCACTGATGGTGAACCTCATGATTGTCTTGTTCTTGTTGAAAATCTTCTGACAACAGCTGACAGGAAGATGTATCTTTGCAAAATCTTGAAAAGATTCTCTTTGTTGATCGTTCTTGTTTACACAATAATAAAAGGGGCAGAGTCTCTGCTGGGTTTTCTGTGTGCACTACCCATTAGTTGCTTGAACCCTTTCAATTGCCCCATGTGAAATCTTTCCAGGTAACCATATTGACTGCCCCCCCTGAGTGTGTATCGTGTCTGAAAAGATGTTACTATTTACACTGATTCCAGATGCACCCATGGGGGAGTTCACGATTTTGGTGGCATCTAGCAGCAAAGAGGTTATCTGACCTCAGCTGGTACCCCATCCTTAATAGTCAATATGTGTTTTGTTTTTTGCAAGCTTTTCTGTTCCCTTTTACCCTGGCTATTGTCAAATGCTGAGCGCATGACCCCTCACAGTCTTTTACTGCAGCTGGAAACTCTACAGCTGAGAAAACAGTTCAAAATGATATGAGAACGTGCAACAAACCAGACAAATCTACCATTGTCCTAGCCCCGCATGGGCGACCATGTATGAGTCTTAGACAACCTCCTAGGGGGGTGTGGATCACTATGCCCCCCGCTCTTGTATCTCAGGGCCTTTGTGCACTCTGTTACTCCTAGATTACTCATATCTTACTCCTATGGCCACATTAACATAAGACACAAAGAAAACACATGAATCGATTCAACAATAGAAACACTTTTATTCATACATAGCAATGCATGATGCAAACACTATTATAATGCAAATCTCGAATTTGCACCTTTTATGCTTTCAGTGCAAATCTACCAGCATTGCAATGACTGTAAGCCTTAAAGGCTTCTAGTGCAAGCTAATTGCCACACCATTCCTCTCCATTCCACACCATACTTCACACTCTCTCTCTAAGACAAACCCTGTCTGATTATCCCATCTATCATGTCAGCCAATGCTCTGTGTGAGAGTCTGTTCTAATTCCCCATGCACGTGTCTTATTCAGCAATACTCCCCTCTCCAGCTCACTCTGCCAGTCTGGTAACTCGAACTGCCTCAATGCCTCTGCCAAGCTCTCAAACTCTGCTCTCATCAGAATGCTTCCCCAAGCTTCTGAACTCCCAAAGCCATTGGATTCTGCTGCACCAAAAACACTTCTCCCTCAATGGCAACTTCCTTTCATTCGCCTCTCGATCTCAAGCCAACCAAAACGTCTTACTCCAAGTCATCTCCATCTACGTCTAAAAAACTACAATCTCCTCACCTCTGGTTATACTGTTCACTGATGTATACATATCCATGGTTACACTTGTTCTCTCTAAGCTAAAATGCCTCTCTTTCTGTCTGTCAGCAATTCTAAATATGAGCAGTGCCTAAATGTCTGTGATGCATGTACTGTACTTTTTCAATCACTGCATGTTCTGTCATTGTTAGGGAGAATTCTAATTCAATGGCTAATTTCCCTCACCTAGTGAGTCCACCAGTAGCTTTGCTGGATTTATGGTGTTTATTTTTTTCACTTGGTAAGAGTGTGAGCTTTTTCCCCACTCTTACCCATGTTTTGCCATGTGTCTGTTACCTGTTTTTGTGATTGTGGCCTCTGGAGTACACCACTGCAGTAGCCCCCTTCTTTTGTGTGTCATACAGCACCCTCAGTGCAGTGACACAGGGTTGTCTTTTAGACTTCCCAATTACTCCATTTCTGGGGCTGACTACTGTCCCCCAGAAAATGGTAACGTTGCCATTAACTTTACATAGTCATTTAACCACAGATACAGTACACCCCATCTTCCATGGAGTATTGAAAAGGGTTAATTCTTAGCCCTTTTTATCTGTACTGCCTAGAGCTTTGTTTTGCTCTTTTAACATTTAGACTTGGCTGATGGCAGTGGTATCTACCCTAACTTTTCTACCGCGTTTATACTATATAAACGTGGTACTGTTTTAGGCTATTATATTAGCCTCAAACATAAACCCGCTTGACCAAATACTTTTTTCTTTTGGCCCCGGTCAGGTTTAATCGCCATTTCTTTTTGTTAAAGTCCTTCTTGTGTTTTACTTTGCGTGGCAAACCAGGTTTGCCTTCTTTGTTCACTGTCTTTTGACGGGCTTCTGCCAAGAAGCCCTCCTCTAGGTGCCTGGGTGTCTAGGTGGGCTGAATGTGAGGGAGGGGTGTAGTCACCCCCTGCACAGGGTATCCTAGGAAACCCAAGTCGCACTTTGCCATGATTGGATGAGGTGGTTACCCGGGCTGGACAACCCCCCTGCTGCGTGATTGACAGCCAGGCTGTGTGAATGGGGGATTTTCGCATTAAAGGCAGGACTCTTGGGCTGGAAGTCAGAGTCGCCACTGGAACTACAAGGAACCCGACCGAAGAAAAGTGGAGAAGAAGACGGCTGCGGCAACTACCCTGTCCCGGTGAAGCCCTGCTGCAGTCCTGAGCTATCTACCCTTCGACGACCAGAGAAGATCCAGTCCGGAGTCTTCTTCCCTTGAGCTTGGTGGGGTCAACCAGCTCATCTTCCACAGCCAGAGGATCCTCTTCATGGTTGAAATCGCTGCACACTGCTGTAGTGCTCCGGATAGCCATCTGAAGAGCCTCTCCTGTTTTTAAGGTGCAAACCTTTTATTCACCGTCGCTGCTGCTGGCTTCGTCCCTGTGTGGTGCAGACCCCTCCAGACGTCCTCCTTCTCGCCAAAGCTCCAGGAACCGTGGGTCTGCAGGAAACTACCAGGAACAAATGCTGTGGCACCAGCTTCTTCCTTGAATAAGGTACTGTGTTCTGCTTCGAGGAGCTAGGGTGAATCCCTTTCTCCTCCTCCAAGGCTTTCCCTTGTCTTCCCTCCTTCTTATAACTTTTGCTTCCTCTGTTGACAATATCTAAGTACTCCTGGCAACGTTGAATCTTGAACTGTCCGACTGTGTGATCCTCGACAACAGGAACCCGGTTCGTCTTGACACTGGCTCCGGCCTATTGACTCTTGTATTTCTGTCAACGAGTGTTCTCTGATTCTGTCTGCCCTGACAAAAGTATTGCCTATGATTTTTGCCCCCAACTCTCTCTGGTTAACTCAGCCGCTAAGTGTGTTTTTGCCCCGGTAATATTTCTTGCCGCGTATACGCGTATCTTTAGTAAGACCGAACTGTCATTACTGTCAAAAAGTGATCGCATCTGTATTCCCAGTAACGTCTTTTGTTTCACAACACCGGTCCATTAAAACATAGGGTACTTACCTTGAGTTATACTGTACCAAGTGAATTGGTTGTGTGTAGTGTATTTTACGTGTGGTTTTGAACTAATAGAAGTGTTGTGTTTTATAACAGATGGTTTAAAAATAAACATGCTTATATTTTTTACCTGAAACCTTGAGTCAGTGTTTGCTTGAGTCACAGTCATTGTGGTCCATTTGTGTAATCTCTGCTACAGCTCATATGCTCTTGAGATAAGCCTGGGTGCTCCGCTACTGCTACCACTTTAACATAGTAGTACAGGCTTCTACCAAAGGTGAACTTGTATTACCACTTGTAGTCTTAATTGTGTGTAGTGGTCCCTAAGGGCACTACACAGGATTCTGCCTAACAGTCATCGTGACATTTTCTACAGATCTATACCATATCTCTACCATGGCCTTCTTCTGCCTTCCCAAACACCATCTCCTCATATTTTTCCATTCAAATCCCTCTATCCTTCTGCATGCCTCTGCCTGCACAAGCTCTCCCTTTCTCCATGGCACTGCCCCCACCTTCTCTTTCTGTGAAGCACAACCCAGGCTCTGCTGATAAGGCCAGCATCCCTCTCCTCTTGGACAAAGGTCATGTTATCTCTGTCTTCCAAGCAAACTGTTTACAAATACTTGTACACTGTAACGCATAAGAATCTCTCCGCACTCCGCACTTCTGTGTGTCTCATTGGAATGGCTTCATAATGCCATAGGCCTCATTCTTTCTCTAGTGCTTACTCTCTCACTTGCAACCCCAAGCGCTATCTATAATGCTTCAATGCATATTCTAAGTGCACACTCAATGTGTACATAATACATAACAACATACCTCTACATATGTCTCTACAAATATAACATGTCTCTAAATGGCACTTCAAATATAACAGGCCTCATTCTATAGCTCTGCAAATGCATACAAAGTGGTAGAATATTGTGGCTAGTCTAATGTTACCTCTTCATGTCACTACTAATCAGTATTAATCAGAATGTATGATGGATAACTGGATCCCTAAATGGGTAATGATTCTCTAACAATGGGTAATGATTCCATAATGATAACAAATCAGGCTTCTCCATACTATCAGGTTTTACAATGAGGCCTTAAATGGGCCTCTGGCCCCTAATGATGTCCTCATGTGTGTTTACATTTAACAGTCACTAATTGCATCTTTCTCTAGTCTGGCTGTGCTGCAAGATCAAGCACCCTGATGCATCGTCTACAAGGCTGTCACCCTGATGTACCGAAGGTACCTCACCAGCAAACTCAAAATCTCTGGAGGACTATGATCCACCAGAAGTAAGGACATGTGCATACATGAATTCTACCGGTGCAGGAAGGATATATCTAGAAGATAGGCCTTCTCTGTCTTTGCCTCAAGACTCTGGAACCTATTCCCATCAATATCAAACTTGCCCCCTCGCTTCTATAGTCCAGGAAGGAGCTCAAGACCTTCACCTTCAAAGAATGGCTGCTCCCTAACACCTAGGTCCACACACTGTCCACTCCCCACCCTACCTGAGACCAAGTGATCAAATCCCCACAGTTTCCTCCCTTGGTTGCTTTAAGATCCATTGCATTGTCCGCTCTCCCCCTCCCCTGTTGTTAGCTCCACATTCCATTCTTTCTCTGCTTCTCTCTGCATGTTCTTCCCCTATGATTGCAAAGTGATCCTTTGCTTCCAGAAGCTAGGTCGGTACTCAATAAACACCCAAATAATAATAATAATAATAATAATGATAATAATAATAAAGCACCCAAGTTGCAGAAGGAGCTGGGGTCCAGAAAAACCTGTAGATTACACTCTGATTCACTTTGGCGCTCCTCTGATGGCTGCCTTGTATTTCTTAAAGTGATCTTACCTTACCTGGACAGACTAGCGCAGCCCAGAAGATGCAATCCCGACAATAACTCTGGGTGAGACCGTCAGGGTTGAGGCAGCTTTAGAAAAATTGGGAGCACACGCAGCCCGGGTCCGCCCTGGTTCGCTCGTCTCGGCATTCTTCTCCGGCGATCCCCGAAAGGGGGCTGCCGGGTGGAGGGGCAGGCGGGCCCGCTCGAGTGTAGAGCCGGGTCTGGGCTCGGGATGCGTTGAGGCAGTAACAGCATTCACGGGGGAGGTGCCACTGAACAGACTACCCCTGAGGGGGCCCTGGTCCAGATGACGAAGGAAACTGAGCCAGCGAACACTGTAAGGGACGCCCTGCAAGCCAGCCTGTTGTGGGCGCAGACTCCGGCGCCTCCGCTGGACGGGCACTTGATCCCGCCCCCTACAAAAACCTTACCAATAAAGGCGCTGGTGCAGACAGAGCCTGTGAATGCGTTAGAACCTGAAGGGAAGCCACAGCATGTCACTCAATCACTGGGCACTATTACTCTTAACGTGGATGAATCATCATAAAAAAACACACTTTGTATAATAAAAAGCGCTAAAGAAATTCAGACCACATAGGGCCTGAAGCACATAAAAAAAGATTGCTTCGACCAAATTAAAGGGACGTCTAGGAAAAGCAAACTTCAGAATCAGAGACCAAAAAAAGTCACTCAATAAGATACAGAGAGCAAGAGAACAACGCTCCAAACCGTAAAAAAGGGCAACAGAGCCCTAGACAGGCCTAACAGCCTAAGAGACTTTTTCAACATCAGACCTCACGCCAAAAACCTCTGTCGAGAGGAATTTACTGACACAGAAATCCTTGAGGCGCTCAAAGAATGTCTGCCCCTTACAAAACAATGACGAATTGAGGGCGACTCAATATATATCAACGTGTCACCCAATCAAGACAGCGAACAAATAACCCAGACTCCCAATACAACGAACCAACCTAGAGACAGCAGCAACCTCCCCAGTCCGCCTCCCACAAATACAGTTACCGATGAGACTTCAACAATGCAATCAGAGTTGGAATCATTGTTGCCTGACAAAAACCCAGTATCAAATGACTCAGCCGTCATAAAGATGCCAAAAGATTTGGCTCCTACACCTGAGACGTTGGCTAAAGTTACGAAGGAACCACCCCTGGAACAGGAGAAACCTGCTACATCAGAGGCCCCACTAGTGCTGCGCGAGGTTGCAAAAGACCAAGCTGAGATTCCTCAGCCATGTAGAGAACATGGTACGTTTGGGGGAGTCGGTGTAAACGAGCCTTCACAGAAAATAAAACCGCACAGGAGCGGAAGTCCGACGTACGAGAAAGTGAATCTCCAGAGACCACGCAGTGAAGAAAATCCTTGGGATCCCTTAAGCGTGGCCTCAAATCAGAGAAAAACGCTGGAAACACACAGACCATTCAATTTTCAATGGCCAGCACTTTCTCCAATCTGGATTGACTCACCCTCGAAAGGAAGACACCACCTTCCTACAGACTCTACCTTGGGGGCCACTCCGACCAAGAAAGCAGATATGTTATCGATCATGTCGACAGTCAGGATCACGTTGGCGCCTTTTATGAAGCTGTATAAAGTGATCAGTGACATTTTGAAAGACCATACATCAATACAAGCCATGATGCATGGCAAACTCATTTTTTTGGCGGCCTACATCACGGCATTGGACAACAAAGAAAAAAAACAGTCTTTGACTCATGATTTTACATTGAAGCCGGTACGAGCTTCACAGGCACAATTTACACCACCAATAACCACCAAAGAGGCAGGGTCTCAAACAACAATGATGATTGACCTAACAGTCGAAAAACAAAGCACTCAAAGAAAATTGCAGGATCAAAAATCAGTCCAGCAAAACGTATTAACATAAGTTGAAAAAGACACGGTTGAGAAGTATCAAAATACAGTGCACAGGCTGGAAAACAGACCTAAGACTTGTTCATCATCAACTGCCCAAGGGGGTATTAAAGAAAAATCGTCCCCCAGAAGTGACAAGAAGAAGAAAAAATTGGAAAAATCATAAAGACTTATCAAGACCAACGTGTTGGAGCCTGTCTTTATACCCAATCGGCTCCTAAAGGACCCTCATTAAGAAACACGAAAAATGGCCAACCACAGCTGCGGGGGGATGACATCAGCCTCAGATGAAATCATAACAATGTCAACAACTAAAGTTTCTTCAACTTCGCCGACACAAATAGACGACTTTTTGAAGAACGATGACCTGATGAATATGAGCTTACACCCTGGCGACCAATCGATTTATGAAGAGAGGGCAACAAAGGAGTCCAGGCCATCTCAAGAACAAGCCAAGCAGACCAAAACCCCTGATCGAAACAAGGTGCGAGAGGAAGAAAAAGCAAACTATACTCAAGAGGATAAAAGAAGAAAACCAAAAGGGAGAGGAAGGGTGAACACACTCGTGGACACTCCACACAACAATCTTGGAAACCAAGGGCTTCTAGAGAGAATGAAAGAACACAAAACCTTAGTGATGAGGCGCGACATCAAGACGAGAGATCCTCAACGACATTTTCGTCGCACAAAGACAACAAAAAGAGCACTAAATCGTATAGAGCGTCACCTAATTGCCTACATTTCTACAATAGCCCCGCAAAGATTCACTACATATCCAGAACAGAAATCTACAACAAGGTTACCAAGAAAAAGGATGATACCAGATGGATCATAAAGCTGGAGCAAATTAAGGGAAATGACGATGAAGTTATTCTAAATCGAAGATCGGTGCTAACCCTATTTAGCTACATCCCAAATTTGCAACAAATAAAATCAGATGACCTACTCATTGTCGACCCGAACCAAAGAACCCAGAAATCCATAGCTCACTTGTACATTGCCTCATCAACAGTAAAACGCCAATTAAGAGAGGAAACAAAAAGCATATTAAAATGGGCTATGATCTCACCGAATCCACCAGAGTGGTGAGTATAAATTAAAGGCCTAATGTAGTCAACTTCACAGTTGTCACGACACAAAGCCAAGAAAAATGCCAACACTCACGTGATCATAAGAGAATGCCAGAGGTCCAAAAAAAATATCCTACAGCGAACAAGCAAAATAGTGTTTCTTGGAAAATACAAGAATGTCGTAAGACAAAATATTCAAAGACCTTACCAAAAGAGCGAAGAAAACATGCCACCCGAATACCCAACAAATGCAGGGTCAGGACTGCAAAGAGCAATAAATCGGCCCCTTCCCCAATCCACTGAGAGTCCAAAAAGAATAACTAGTCAAGTTTCACTTGAAATAAAGGACATTGGTGAAAATCCTGGCAAGAGGTTTTCCACACAAAGCTTGTGGTCGTGGCTACCGAAAGCTTTGTCTATTCAGCAAAAAAGATAGCAACTCCCAAACCTTGAGCATAGCAAACAAGCGAACATAACATCAAAGGATTTGATGAAGAAAATTAGGCTATGCTCATGGAATACAAGAGGCCACGCACACTTGACAGCTCCTGGTGACATAAAATTGGCCGACTACGACATTCTATGTCTACAAGAGGCTTGGCTGCTGGAGCCACCGTCATTAAACAGCTATGACATTTTCTAATCACCAGCAAAAAAGGAACCGTTGGGCCGCCCTTTATCGGGAATTCTGACGGCCATCCACCATGGATGTGGAATATCTTCAGTAGAAATGCTCACAAGAAATCAATCCCTTCTGATGGTTAAGGCAGCATGGGCCTTCACAGAAAACAAAAAAACAAAGGAAACAAAGACAATGATTATCATCATGAATACGTACTGGAACCCAGCAGTGATCGAAACCCGCCAATTTCTCGGAATGATCGAAAATGCCATAGACAAGACTACAGCAGTACACTTATCTCCGTACTTGGTGATATGTGGAGACATTAACTCAACATGTAAACCTCGAATTGCTGCAGTTCCTTCTGTCGAAAGAGAAAGCATATCGTGCCTCCTATTGTAATAAATATATTAATATTGGCCTACGCCAAGCTGCTCGAAAGTCGCTTGCGAAAGAAATTTGTGTCGCAAGGTCCTGACCTTAAATCATTGTAAGCCGCCGCCATTTTAGGTCAAACCGCCATTTTAGGATTCGCTTTGTAAAAGTCACCCTGTGAGTTAAAATGGTGGATGATGTCATTTCAGAATACATCATGGCCGTCTTGACCTCTGTACATAGCTAATATGTAACTTGCCTGCAGGCCACTTGTTGAGGTCGTGAACTGAGACCTTGTCCTTCGTTGACCTGTGTGTAGAAGGATTACTCGTGTAATGAAACTAAGCCACGAGCATATGTTGAAACAATGTATTCAAATACTGAACGTAGAAAATCTGTTTAACTACATTGTATTAATGTTTGAGAAGGCCTGCATGGAAAAAACTTAGAATACACAGTTATTGCATAGGCTTGTTTTACATGTATTAAAGGCAAACCAGTTATATGCGGTTGTTCGAGACTTGGCACGAACCCTAGATCGGTGATGTATTAAATGGAATATTAACCCGAAGTGGGGCTGGACATCGTGCCCACCAAGTGTATAAAAAGCGAATACATTCTAATGTACAACGTCTCTCACTGAACACACTGAACCACGCTGGAGTTCGTTGTGTTGTACTGAGGACCGATAGCTATCTGATTTTGCTCTGTTTTTGTAACTGGATTCAGTATAAAATAAAGTACTTTGTAACCCGTGTTCGGTGTATTTCCTTTTGAGGTACTCAGCCTTGATATTTTGATTTTGTTTTCACAGTTGGCACCCGAATAGGGACCCTCAAGATTGATGCAAGATTGTTGAAGGTTGATGCACGCTATCGGACCGGGATCGGACGGTGTGACATAAGGGGCCCCACTGAAAGAGACGCAACACCTCAGCAGCGCTTCACAACCCGATCCTTGGACGATAATCGTGTGGTCCGAGACAGCATCTTGACGAGGGTCCACTTATCGAGACGGGCAGATTTCCCGAAATCACCATACACGAGGTAAGATTAGTTAGGTAAGATTCTTAGAAATCCGATCGGACCTCCTTAGGTTTAGTCAGGTGAGTCGTGAGCCGATTCTTAATTTAATCCTGACTATTTGAATTTTGGCGCATTGTAACTCCAGACACAATTATTGACCAGGTAACACCAAGAATTTGAGATATGCCTGGGAAATTGTCTACCTGCTTTAGGGCATTGTTCCGCAGTGATAGACAATCTTTGGAATTTAGCCGTCTGGCACCACAGGAGTGGTCGCCGGCATGTAATATGTACTGTAAACATGGCATTGGAAGTATAGTATTTAATGACATTTGGCACAGACAAAACAGACATGCCTCCGAACTTCAGTGGCCAATCAATGGTAGTTTTGAAATCCCTCGTATTGAGTATTTTGGGTCAATTCTATTAAAGAAAAAGGCTAGACCTGCAGCATTTGATGTTTTGCAGAATTGGAAAAAAGAAGCGTTGCAACAACTTAAAAGTTGAGAGAAACATGCGCGCCGTCATAAAACGAACGCTGAAAAAGCATTGTTATATGATCAGGACAAACAGTCTGAGGCGACAAAAAATATGGATAGGGCTATCTCACTTGGTATTCAGAAAATCTATCCTTCTAAAGATCTTCATATTTCTGATGAGTTTATTGACAAATTATTAAATGAACGAAGGCCTGGTGCCTCTGCGCCACCTCCGTATGTTCCTCTTCCTGCTGCTTTGCCTCTTCTTCCTGTTATTCCTGCTCCACCTGTTGTTGTTCCCGTTGTTCTTGCCCCGCCTAATGTTCCCCTTCCTCCAGCTCCCCCACCTCTTTTTATCGCACCAGTTATAGTACCTCCATCAAATTTGCCTGCTCCCTCGCTTCTAAATGGTCCTGAGCCGCTTGTAACCAATCGAGGTGCAGGGTCAAAGGTTGTCACTCGCAATACAGTACCACCGGAGAAGAAACGTGAGTTAATTGCATGGGCTAAGCATTGTACGGGGAAGGATGATCAAGCTAGTGTTTTTTCCACACTTTGTAATATGGATAATTTTCCTGAGAAAAATGCATTATCCCGCCGCGGCCGCAGCTGCGACGGGAGATGCGCCCGCCAGTTTTTAATTGCAGGCGAGCTGACAGAAGTGCCAGCCAGGCACAGCGTTGCTGAGGCTGGCTGGCACTTCTGTCAGTCACTGTAACTTCCCTGATGACCCCTCATCTGAGGGGTCATCAGGGAAGTTACAGTTCCTTTGTTTGCCCTCGCCAGGTCACTGACCCTCAGCGAACCTGCGGGCTCCATGATCTAATATGCAGATTAGATCACAGAGCCCGCGGGTTTGCAGAGGGTGAAAGGCACCTCGGGCTCAGTGATCTATCTGCTCTGAGCAGAGATCACAGAGCCCGAGGCGCCTTTCTCCATCGGCAAAGCTTTATAAAAGATGCCTTGAATTGTATACGTTTCAAGCCATCTTTTATAAATGTAGAAATATTTCTATGTTTATAAAAGACCGCTTGAAACGTGCACAATTCAAGGCATCTTTTATAAAGCTTTGTCGATGGACAAAGCCACCTCGGGTTTTGTCCGTCCTCAACGCTTTATAAAAGATGCCTTGAATTGTGCACGTTTCAAGCCGTCTTTTATAAACATAGAAATATGTTATAAATGTCTATGCTTATAAAAGGTGGCTTGAAAAGTGCACAGACCATAGTAAGGTAAGCGCACAAGTGTGCGTAAATTACTATGGTTTGTGCACTTTTCAAGCCACCTTTTTATAAACCTAGAAATACGTAACATTGGTATGTTTATAAGGCTTGAAAGGTACACAAACCATAGTAGTGCGCATACAAATATATAAATGCTCACATACATTTATATATTTGTTTGCGCACCTTACAATGATTTGTGCACGTTTTAGGCCACGCCCACAATGGAAGCCACGCCCCCAAACGAGGGCCCCCCCTCAATTTCTTACCCCACTTAAAGCACTGGAATCAGTTATGTATAATGTGGGGAAGATTAAATAATGTGGATCTTCCGCAAGGGTTAAGGGATCTAAATACTCTAGCGCTTTCTAGAGACACTGTGGAGAAGGTAAATGAGCATGTCGAGAGGTTATTTGGGTATAGAAAGTAGTTAGAAAAGTTACAGAACGAGGATGATGAGGAGGAAAATATGTATGTACAGAAACGGTTCCTTCCACGAATATGTAAGAAAGAGGCGATTAGATGGATTTCAGACATATCGATAACTCCAGTTGAGGTATATGACACATACAGTCAATATACGCTAGAAATGCAGAGGAAAGTGATACAGGTAATGGTAGAGTACCTGCAGGATGAGTGTGTAAAAAGGAAGATTAGTTGTCCCACAGAGTTACTGAGTATTTACAAGAGAGCTTTTTCACTTGACACTTCTTCGACTGCTTTAGCGCTCAATTTAGCTCTGTTGCTTAGTAAGCGTTCAGAGTCACCTACTTCTAAGTTGCATATGAGAGAGGTCCCTCCGACATTTGTCCCAAAGGTCGAGGTTGCGGCCGATGCTGCAAAGGGTATAGTTGCTGTGGACATTCCCACACATTATGTATCACAGTTTGTTCACGTCCCGTTTTCACAGCAGGAAGTGAACACCATTAAACAGTCTATTCCTGACATTAGGAAAAATCCGACAGGGTTCTATAAAGAGATAGAGTCCGTTTGCAGTCCTCAGTGTTCACCTTAGGCGACATTGATTTGTTGTTTTCTGTACTCCTGCCCGTAGATTTGTGGAAACAGGTTAGAACTATAGACGACGTACCTGGGTTGGGAGATACGTGGGTTAACATAGCTTGGCTTGATGGAGAAAGGCCAGCGGGAGAGAGACCGCCTCAGGTGATACTAAGTTTGCCTGACAGAATTGTTGCTAAATTAAAAACCATAATTCCCGAAAAGAGAATTATTTGGGACAAGCTTACGGCCTGTGTCCAAGGAAAGTCTGAGGGTGCTACCGAGTTTTTTAATCGGTTCGAACAGGTATTCTCGGATTTCAGTGGACAAGACCAAGGCACAGAGTCTGGGAAAAGGTTGTTCGTGGACAAATTTATGCCTGGATTGCTGCCTGACATCCAGTCGCAAATTATGTCTTCTGAGAGCGCTTGGCAGGCGAAACCACAATCAGAAGTACTGCACATGGCTCAGTACTACGAGAACCGTGTCAATAATGAAAAAGATAGGATTGAAAAACGAAAAGGAGATTTGAAAACTAAAGTGCTATTGCAGCAAATTGTTAGAGGCCCCAGAGGGGGTAGTTCTCAGGTTAGAGGTCAGTATGTCCCACAGGGGAATGTGCCCTTGGGTCCTGTGAACATTAACCAGTGCGCTTATTGTCGCCGAGAGGGTCATTGGCAAGCACAATGCCCAGTCCTTCAACAAAGGTCAAATAATACATTTGGTAATATGGGTAGGCGATCCAGAGGTCGCCCGGGTATAGGGGGCTCTGGTAGAGGTCAGTTTACACAGGAACCTCACCAACCTTTCTCACAGAACAATCAGACTCCGAGTGTGGACACCAGGAACATATTTGATCATCCTTCTGCTGCATATTTATCTGAAGAGCTTCCTTTTGATGATATTCTGTTTCGTTAGGATTGAAGCAGGGTTTGGAACCTACACCTATTCCCGTCAATCAGAAAGGTCCCTATGTTGAAATGGTGGTGGGAAATAGGAAACATCAGTTTTTGATAGACACTGGAGCACAGAAGTGTTCTATTGATCATTCACGGGTTCCAAACATTCCACTGTCAGGGCAAACCAATGTTTCTGTAGGGTTTTCTGGTACACCAGTTGTTTGCCCAGTTTCTATGCCGGTACCTATTTCTTTGGGTCCCTTTACAGACCATTGTCCATTTCTGTTGACTTCGGATTGCGGAGAGAACTTGCTGGGGTTGAATCTGTTAAAAGAATTAAAAGCAGTGATTTATTGTTCTTCTGATGGAGTGCGCTTGACGATTTCACCACAGCAATTTTCTGCCTCGCAATTCTTGACTAGACCTTTGCTTCCAGAATTCATTAATGTACCAGAGAGCTTGTGGGCTGTCGACGACAATGATGTTGGTGTTTTACAGATTGAACCTTTCAAAATAGTTTTGAAACATGGAATTGAGCTGCCACGCATTCCCCAGTATAAGATTTCAGTTGAGGGCGAGCAAGCTTTGAAATGTATTGTTTCCGATTTTGTGCACCGTGGGGTGATTGAAGAAATTTCAGGAAGTTTGTGTAACAGTCCGATTTTACCCGTGTACAAGAAAGGCGATAATGCAATTCCATTCCGTTTCATAATTGAATTACGTGCCATTAATAAAGTTGTGGCACCACAATTTCCAATTGTGCCTGATGTAACGACAATCCTAACCATGATTCCAGCTACAGCTACTTACTTTAGTGTTGTGGACCTGAAGAATGCTTTCTTTACTATTCCTATACACAAGGATAGTAGATATTTGTTCGCATTATCCTTAGGGGGACGCTCGTTCACATTTACTCATGCACCTCAAGGGTACACAGAGAGTCCTAGCATTTATTTTAGGGCTTTGAAAGAACAACTTGATACCCTTGAATTGCCCTCTACCTGTACTTTGCTTCAGTACGTTGATGATTTGCTTCTAGCTGCTGACTCTGAGAGTGCCTGTAAGGAGGGTACTGTGTTATTACTTATCCATCTAGCTAAGCATGGTCACAAAGCTTTGCTTAAAAAATGTCAATATTGTTGTCAGGAGGTCGCCTATTTAGGCTATCTCCTGTCAAAGGAGGGAAGAAGATTTACACCTGAAAGAATAAAACACATTTCTGGCATGTCTGTCCCAAATACACAGAAGGAAGTTAGAGCCTTGATAGGTATGGCTTCTTACTGTAGGTTGTGGATCCCAAATTTTTCACTAGTGATCAAACCGATGTTGGCTTTGACAAAGAAGGGCATTTCTTCGTCATTGCCATGGAACGCGGTACACCAGCAGTCGTTTGACTTGCTTAAGACTGCATTATGCTCTGCACCAGTTTTGGGCACACCGAACTATGAAAAGGCCTTTGTGTTGTTTGTGTATGAATGTGATGGATGTGCTTTGGCTGTATTAACGCAGGAACATGGAGGGAAGAATAGGACGTGCAGTTACTTTTCTACCGCCCTTGATCCTGTAGCATGCGCTTTGCCAAGATGTTTGCGAGCTGTCGCTGCTGATGCCGCGTCTGTAAAACAGAGTGAGGGAATGGTCCTAGGCCATGACCTAACCCTGATGGTGCCTCATTCTGTAGATGGTCTACTGAACCGAACTCAAACGCAACACCTCACTTCTGCACGGTTGACAAGATATGAATTGATCTTGTTTGCTCCTCACATTCAAATTAAGAGGTGTTGTGTTTTTAATCCGGCTGAACTCCTACCTTTCCCGCAAGATATTACTTTCAGCGATGAAGTGCCGCAACAACGACCGAACAAGAGACAAAGGGTAGAAATGATTTGAAAGATACTCCCTTGGATAATGTCGTGATGCCTACCTCCGGGCATCCGGATCAAGCCCATCAGCCCTGGGAGCAGGCATCCAGATATTTAATAAAACCCCAGCAGCCCCGGCTGGGGGCTGTCTGGGTTCAGTCGTGGCGCTTTAGGCGCCAGGCTCATAATAGAAATCAGTCCTGGCGCAATAGGCGCCAGGCTCATAGACTTTACTTACCTCATGCAGACCATGCTGCAAATGAATCCAAGCCAACGTGAGGCCTGGATGGGGCTATTTTTCTACAGGGACTATTTTTTACTCGGGTGTGGTTCTAGGGACTTCTTACCTGGAACTACTTTGGAGGCTATTTAAACCACGCGCCCGAACAGCAGCACATGCTTCGTGTTATTCTGCATCCAACAGTGTAACGCTCACCATGCCTGCAGTCAGCATCCAGTCTTCAGCCACGCCCGTCTCGAATCCAGAGCTCCTAGCAATAGAAGAAAGAAGAAGGAAAGGTTAGAAAACCGATATTATTTAAATCCTTATCTGAATTCCAGATCCATCACTTCTTCGAACTTGAAAAGGACATTATTCTACACGCGTCGCATCACCAGCTGCAGCGCCGCACCATACTCACCAGTCCTCACAGCATTTTTCGATCTGGCGCAGCCTCCATCATTTTCCCCGCCGAATTCCACCATCTAGGGGACAAAAGAAACATAAGGTGAGCCGAGAGAGCCAACAAATACAACCTCTCCACCATAGACTTACCTGATTAACAACCGGAGGCATTATTCTGTAACAAACCGCAACTTCTTACCCCGCACCTGTAAGGAGAGAGAAACCAGCAATTTAAACACACGCATCTTTTGCTGGACAGTGTTGGGTAATACAGACTCTTACCTCAACACCATCAGCTGCCACAAGACAATCTTCCCTTGGACCCAGCTGCAACACAAGAAAGGAATGTACAAGAGTGAACATCGGACATATTGAACTCTTTGAAATGTATACGTACGGGTTCTCGCCTGGAACCTCAGAGTCAATATTCATCCGGAACTCTTCCAATGCCCTCAAACCAGTGAAGTAACTGGTATCTACATGCCCCTGCATTCCACGCAGGATGGAGAGCTCATCATTTACAAACATAAGGTGAGCTTACAGAAAGTGAATATCGGTGGTGATTAGTGGGGAGAACAGAGGGGTGCCATTACTAAAATCCACAGGTGGCTGAATCCCTTTCTCCACTTGCAGGAGAATATTTCTACGGGTGAAGCAGACGAGATTAGGCGGTCCAGTCCAGTCTGTCATCTCTGCACTACGCTTCACGTTGGAGGAGGTCGCAGCTGTCTGGGTCCGATCGACGCCCCTGTGGGAGCCAGGTGAGTGTAACAGAACACAAAGCCTATCTACAAATTCCCACCCGGGCGTTATGGAAACTTCCGAAACAGACCAACTAGCCCAATTATTAGGGGAACTTAGGGCGGAAGTGCACTCTGCGCGCCAAGAGACTAATGCCCTCAGGAGAGAACTGATTGTGTCAAAGGAATGCACAGATGATCTTGCTAGACAACTGCTGCAAAATAAAGCTGGGCAAACACCCCTACCTGGACTCGGGGGAATCCCAGCTCCTGTTTCATCGAGCAATCCTGTGCAAGTATTCCTACCAGGGGCTATTCCTTTAGCTCCAACCGAACGCTTTGCTGGGGACCCAAAAAGGTTCGCAGTGTTTATGAATCAATGCCGCTTGCACTTTTTATGCAGACCTGGAGCTTTTCCAAATGACCAAGCCAAAGTAGCCTCTGTACTATCATATTTTAGTGGCAGCGCAGCTGACTGGTTAATTCCACTAGTCAACCAGGATGATCCTCTTATTCAGGATTTTCAGGGTTTTCAAAGAAGCATGGAAAGACTATTCGCCAGACATTCACAGGGACAGGCCCTGGATAACGAACATTTATCCCTTCGACAGGGTAATCAGGATCTGCTATCCTATATCGCAACCTTCAAGAGGTTGGTGGTGGAAACCGGATGGCCAGAGGAGAAATGAATTACATTATTTCATCGTGGGCTTCGGGGAGAACTCAAAGATGTTTTGGCTCAAGTTGGGAACCCACCTCAGGATTGCGCAGAATATATAGATTTAGTGGTCCACTTAGACCACCGACTTCAGAATAGAAAGGCTGAGCGAGCTGGGGGGGCGCTGTTGCGCTCGATGAAGATGGCCGCCTTCTGAACAGCTCAGTTCCGCGAGGCGCTCCTTTTCTTATAATCATCCTGTTTGCTTTGGCGTTTCACCACCTAAGCCACGGTGGGGAAGGCTGGTGTGTCGGGGACCCTGCTGTTTTCATCCTGTCCTCCGGATTTCACTTACCGCCGAGCTTTTGGCCCCTGCGGGTTGAGCGGGAGCGGGTGCTTCCTCCGATCCTCTGCGGGGCTCCAGGGAGTCTCGTCCGAGTCCCGCGGCTCGCGGCCTCCCGTTGGGGGAGGGGCGTTCTTCCCGCCCTGCGCACCCGCCTACTACGGCCCTTCGGGAGAGCGGCTGACGGGCGCTGGACCTTCATCGGAGCCGAGAGCGGTTGCTCCGCCGCCCCGTCCTGGGCGGTGTGCCGATTCAGACCGGCTCCGGGCGGCGAGTGGGTCCCTGGTCTCCGCGGATTGCACCAGACTGGCAGGCGGCCTCCGTCGGAGTGGAACCGCTCCTGAGGTACGCATTATCCCCGCTGGACTCCCTCTCATGCGCGTGTGCGCAGCGCCTAGCCTGGGGCAGAATCCACATTTTGACTGCATCCTGTTGCCCTCCCCGGCTGCCCCGTTCCCCGGGCCCATTAACCTGCACCATAAACTGGCCGGGGGACGGCGGGAGGTGCCTGCTCCTACCTACAGTTGGTTGCTTCACGGGTCGACTAGAGGGCTGGCCGCCTGGCGGTCTACCCGCGGCTCGGCGGCTGCCGGGGGCTACTCCTGGTTCTCTTGCTGGTCCCCCTGGCCCTAGCCTCCTCAGGGTCCCGGAGGTACACTTGTGGATCACTGGCTATTACACACAGCGGCTGGCCTGGACGACGCCCCTGCCCTTGACCTGCGACAACACCGCATCTCTTGTCACATTTCTGGTGCTCCTTCCCGGCGTCCCTCACCCTTCCCTACCGCTCCGGACCTGGTTTCAACTCTTGCCGACATCATGTCAACGAGGACGGGAAAGAAGCAATCCTCTATCAACATGTTTGCTAAGCCTTCGGGGGGAACTGGTGCTGAGACGCTCTCACAGGAACCATCCACAGCACATGAACCGGAACCATCAGAATCTCAGAAAATGATGGAATTCATCCGTGAAGGGTTCACCACAATACACAGTAAACTAGACGACATGAATGGTACGATATCCTCCATCAAGGCACACATGGAGAGGACGGATGGTCGTGTGACTGAGATCGAATCACGTATGAGTACCGCTGAAGATGGTCTGGGCTCACTCCGGGCGGAGGTCTCCACGTTATCCACACGCTTGAAAGAGGTGGAGAAGAAGAATGAGGACCTCGAGTCTCGCTCAAGGCGCAACAACCTCCGTATAATCGGGGTTCCGGAGGATGGCATACAAGAACCCATGGAAGACTACGTGGAGAACATGCTCCTCCGACTCCTCGATTCCCCAAAACTCTCCACTCAATTTGCAATCGAGAGAGCCCACCGTGCACTTACAGCGAAGCCCAGACCTGGCGCTCCTCCTCGCCCTATAATAGCCAGGGTCTTAAATTTTCGTGACCGGGATACCCTTCTCAGGGCGGCGAGAATCAAGGGAGACCTCTTGTTGGGCTCAGCCAGAATCCACTTATACCCGGACTTTTCGATGGCGGTCCAGCGCGAGCGCAAATCCTTCCTGGCGGTGAAGAGACGATTACGCGACCTCCAGGTCAAGTATGCTATGTTATACCCCGCCAAACTCCGGATTGAACATGCGAACCGAGTATATTTCTTCACGCTACCGGAGGAAGCCTCTAAGTTCATGGATGAACACTTTCCCGGTTAAACCATACTTGCATTAATCCCTGCTTTTGCTTGGGTCTTGGTTCGTTGGCCCACATACTGCACTTTTGGTAAAGCGCGTAATGCTCTTGTTGTGGAATCGGCACCACATAGCCCTAACCCAGGACTCGGTAGGTCCCACAACGTGCCGTCAATCCTGGTTGCATTACTGCAGGGGCCCTGGGCCGGGGAGATACCACCTACCTCGTCCTGTGGACACCGTTCTGAAAATATGCTTGACTCTCTATGTGATGCAGCTGTTGGTGTGGGTTGTGAATCTCCAAAGTAACCCCTTGTTTCCAATATCGGGTCTAAACACACACACCATCCCATACAAGCTGTTCGGATGACTCCTACAATCTTGTTAAATTGGTTCATTATTTATGATCATGCCTGCCTCCCCTCCCCCGCGGGGACATCCCCACATGTCTCACGCCTTTATTCCCAGGCATTATGTTAATCCTCAAATTGCCTCAAGGTGCGGAGCTCCGCCGTCAGGCCGACTCACAGGCCCCCCAGGCGTTGATGCCATTGTGTTGTATTTGGTTTGTTACCTATGGGGTTTTCATCTCTCCGATTGGGGGAGGGATGTGGGAGGGGGTGGGTGGTAGGGGAGTTAACGTTAAAAAAGGCTTGGTAATTACGGTGAAGGTAGAGTTCAGAGCACCAGGGGATCTATGTCACTACGGCCCTGACAGCAATGGGGTCCACTTATGGGGGGCACTGTTCCATCCACCTGTGTTTTTCCATGTCTACTTCGAGGGTGTCGGGTGAGGAAACCCTTACATTCCTGAGTTGGAACGTGCGGGGGCTGGGGAACTTCAAGAAAATGAGGCTACTACAGCTTCAGGCCGAACGACATGGGTCTAAGATCCTGTTTCTTCAGGAGACACATGCTGTAACTGAGCACTGTGAGAAGTTCGCCAAAGGATGGGGACCACAGAGGTACTATACCTCCTATTCCACACAAAGCCGGGGGGTGATGACCCTAATTCATAAGAGTATCAGATATAACCCCATAGCCACGACAATAGACCCCCTGGGCCAATTCGTTCTGCTTCATGGCATATTACAGAATAGGGAAGTGATCCTACTAAATATCTACGGCCCCAATATCGATGATCCCGAATTTTTCGCACATCTCGCGTCCCTTCTTGATGGTTTCCCGTTGGTGCCCATTCTCTGGGGGGGCGACTTTAACACAATATTGGATGTTGATCTCGATAGATCTGGTTCTCGCCCTCGTCACCTTACCAAGGCCGCATATGCTACACTGTCTTCGCTTCCCCGCCTGGCCCTGTTTGATGCATGGAGGCTTCTTCACCCCGATTCCCGCACCTTCTCCTTCTATTCCTCGGTGCATGATTCCTTTTCCCGCATTGATAGATGGCTAGTCTCTGATACATTCATAAAAAGCATCTCAAACATGTCGATTCTCCCCAGGACTCTCTCTGACCACTCACCAGTAACTATTACCCTATCCTGGGGCTCGGATCAGGTCCGTACCAGGAACTGGAGGATGAAGCCACTCTCACTCCTCGACCCGGTCTTCAGTTCGGAATTGGAATCGGCAATTGAGGAGTTCTTTGAGATCAACTCCGGTTCCGTCTCATCACAAGCCACCCTCTGGGAAACTTTTAAGGCCTACATCAGAGGCATCGCCCTCTCTAAAGAAAATGGCATCCTTAGAACTATCCGTAGGGAGATCGCCGAGAGCGAGGCCACACTGTCCGAGCTGGAGGCCCAATATTCACTGAAACAAACTTCTGAGACCCTTGCCTCGATCGGCACGGAGCTAGACACCTTCCGCGCTCTTGCGGATCGCGAACAGAGATTTCTCGATAACCCTGGGCTGGCAAGGAGATATGGTGAGGGTGAACGCCCGTCTCGTCTCCTGGCTAGGCTTCTCCGCCGCGAGTTTGGTTCCCCACCCATTCCTGGCATTGAGAGACCTGATGGATCCCTAGCCACTTCCCCTGGCGATATTAATTCCGAATTCCTCTCCTTTTATCAATCCCTGTATGCTAACTCAGATACAGCCACCATAGCTGAAATAGACGCCTTTCTGGACGGGCTTCCCCTCTCGGTTCTCTCCCCCGATACCATCGAGGCCCTTGAGAGCCCATTTACTTCCTTGGAACTCTCGGAGGCCATAGACTCCCTCTCATCAGGCAAATCCCCGGGATCTGACGGAATACCGGTTGAGTTCTATAAACGGTTTAAGACCTTGCTACTCCCTCAATTGGTCGCGCTCTGGGAGGAATCGTTGATGGCGGGTCAGCTCCCACCCACGCTCCGCGAAGCCACTATCACAGTCCTGTTAAAACCGGGCAAACCCCCCACTCAATGCGGTTCTTACCGTCCACTATCGTTAATCAATTGCGACGTCAAGATTTATGCTAAATTAATGGCTTTACGCCTGGCCCCCTTCATGCCACATATCATTCATCCTGACCAGGCGGGGTTTATTCCGGGACGCTCTACCTCCTTAAGTCTGAGGCGCCTTTTCAATATTATAAGTAGGGTGAGCCCGGACGTCCACGCCGTGGCCGCCACACTCGATATGCAAAAAGCCTTTGATTCCGTTTCATGGAGTTATCTCTGGCGTGTACTTGATAAATGCAAATTCGGTTCCACGTTCCTGTCCTGTGTCAAGCTTCTATACTCAAATCCAGTGGCCAGAGTCCGCACCGAGGACCGCTGCTCTTCTCCCTTCCAAATAGCTAGGGGTACTAGACAGGGTTGTCCCTTTTCTCCATTAATTTTTGCAGTGGCGATGGAACCGTTCGCGGACATGCTCCGCCATTTCCACTCCCATAGAGGTCTACGCACCGCCGGGGTCTCGGATATAGTTTCCCTATATGCTGACGACGCTTTACTTTTTATTCGGTCTCCTGAGTTCAACCTTGCCCCAATTTTGGAGGATGTTGTCCTCTTCGGTAGTATTTCTGGCCTGACGGTTAACTGCGCTAAATCAACTCTTTTCCCGCTCACCCCCAGCACACTCCCCCCTCCCGATACGTTTGGATTCACGTGGGCCCAATCTGAGGTTACATACTTGGGTGTAGTGGTGTCGCGACACATTGATCGGGTTCTCGAGAAGAACTATCTAGTATACCTCACAAATCTCACGCAAAAAGTTCGGGGTTGGAACAACCTCCCTATTTCACTGGCAGGGAGGGTGGGAATACTGAAGATGGTGGTACTCCCTCAGCTATTGTATAGATTCGCCAATATCCCACAATGGCCGGGAGTCGAGTTCTTTCAGTCATTAACACGGATCCTCAACACCTTCCTCTGGCACTCCGGGGCGGTCCGCCTTAAGTACAAGACGCTGGCCTCTCCGATGGAGTTGGGTGGTTTCGGTGCACCCGACTTTCTCAAGTACTGGCTAGCAGCCCAGCTTCAACACATTGCACATTGGTTCAACGTATCCGACCCCCCCCCCCCATGTCAGGCTAGAAAGATTGTCGGTTGGTGACCGCGATATTAGATCCCTGGTGATCGCACCTATCCCAATGGAATCGGGCTCATTGGACCCGGTGCGGTGCACATCTCTGGCTTTATCCAAAACTTGGCAATTATTGGGCACCACCCATCCCTTTCATGGTAACTTCCCGATCTGGAACTTTCTCCCGGGAATCCCACAGGTTCCCCCCTCGGTTGTTCGCACATGGGCTGGGGCAGGATTTGAATTGCTCCGGGACATATTTGTAGATGGTAATTTCATAGAATGGCCTGACCTCCCTTCGCCCCTCAGACAACGTCCTTCGGTATGGCTTCAATATTCATCCCTCCGTAGAGTCCTCAAACATAAGTACCAGTGCTTCCCAGCACTACCGCCTGATGAGCTGGCGATCACTGAATTGACCACTCCTTACCCAATGAGGGGAAAAACTTCCAGACTATACACCTTGGTACAATCCAGATCGCCCCCTTCATTCTCTAAACTAAAGCATGCTTGGGAGTCTGACCTTGGGGTGGAAGTCACCGAAGACCGATGGTCCCATATGTGCTCACGTATCCAGAGGGTCTCATTTAACTCCCGATTTAAACTCATTCAATTTAAGCTACTCCACAGGTACCATTATACCCCAGCCAGACTACACCGTATGTCGAATAATTCCTCCCCTAGATGTCCTAGATGTGGCTTTGATGGAGCTGGCTACTTTCACATGATATGGTCATGCCCCCGCCTCACCCAATTTTGGGACGCTGTTTGCTCCACTGTCTCGTCGATACTCGACCACCCTGTCCCCCCTAGCCCAATGAAATGCTTGTTCCATGACTTTCCCGACCTCCACCAAGATTCTAGGAGACTGGCTGGCCTCTGTATGCTTCTGGCTGTTCGGGCGATACTACTTTGCTGGCTTCGACCTACCATTCCGACACATGCAAAGTGGCTTAGAGCGGTCACTTGGGCTTCCGATACGGAGGAATCTTGGTACAACAGCCCGCCTGCTCTAGGCCCAGAGACATCTGGTTGAAGTTCCATTTATTTATGTCTCCCCCCGACACTGATTCAGGTCCTACATCCCCAGTGCCTTCCTCTTGTTGACCCCCAGCCCTCCCCTGAATGGCCCCTTACCGGGTCTTGCACTGTCCTGCTACTCCCCATTGCTGGCGAGTCGAGCCCCTCGACCTGTTCTATGAGACTGTGTTGTATTAAGTTGTTTGATTTTACATGCTCTTGTTGCTCACCTGTATCTGTTCTACCAAGCTGAATAAAAATAAAAGTTTAAAAAAAAGAAAGGCTGAGCGAGCTAAGTTCGAGAGTCGGGTATGAGTTAAACCCAATGTCACCCCCAAAGGAACAGATGCATCAGAACTTATGCAGATCGGGGGGGGTTAAAGGACCCTTAACTCAAAAGAAAAAGACAAAAGAGACGGCAGATGCAATTGTGTCTGTACTGTGGAACCGCAGGACATTTTCTACGGGATTGCCCTATAAAACCACCCAAGAAAGTAGTAGGAGTTGCTGACAAAAGTCAAATAGAGCCTGATTCGGGAAACGACCACGCCCGACAAGCGTAGAGGTCCGCTTGCCGAGCTTAAAGAAGAACACTCAGACCTCCCACCTAATTATACCAATGGTCCTAATTGATTAAGGTAGCCATCACATATGTACGCAGTAAGGGCATACATTGAGAGCGGGGCCGTAGGAAACTACATGGACCACAAATTGGCCTCAGGGATGAATCTACCCCTTTGCAAAAAGACCGCTTCGGATGTCATCACCACAGTCGATGGAACTGAAATTGCCTCTGGGCCTGTAACTCATTCCACTACTGAGCTGACACTGTTGGGTCAAGATGGGCATCGAGAAACTATTGTTTTTGATTTAATCAAGGCCCCGCAATTCCAAATAATTCTGGGAATGCCATGGTTGAAAACACATAATACTTGTAGTATTGATTGGCGACAGAAGAGAGTGACCTTCCCAGATTGTGCACGCACCTGTTACCTGGAAAAAACCTTGAACAAAAGCCTGGCCACCGTTACTAATCCAGTTGTGCAGTTACCATAGGAATATCAAGAATTTCAGGATGTTTTTAAAAAAGAACAGGCAAATACCTTACCACCTCACAGATCATACGATTGTCAAATTGACCTAGAACCCGGTGCACAACCTCCATGCAGTAGAATCTACACCCTTACGGAACCCGAAAATCTTCACCTATGACAATATCTGGACCAATTCCTTGCTAATGGCTTCATTCGTCCATCCAAATCTCCTGCATCCTCAGCTCTATTCTTCGTGCCTAAAAAGGAAGGTGACCTTAGAACGTGCATAGACTACCGCGCATTAAATCAGAGTACAGTAAAAAAACAATACCCATTGCCTCTGATCCCCGAATTACTAGACCAAGTAAAGGATGCTTGTATCTACACTAAGTAAGACCTCCGAGGGGCATATCATCTGGTACGTGTAAAGAAAGGCGATGAATGGAAGACTGCCTTTCGCACCAAGTACGGGTTATTCGAATACCAGGTGATGCCCTTCGGGTTGTGCAATGCACCAGCAGCCTTCCAGTATTTTATGAACGATGTCCTTCGTGAACTCATTGACGTCTGTGTTGTCGTATACATAGACGATATTCTAGTGTACTCAGAATCAGACCATGTGAAGCACGTTTTTGCAGTCCTAGAGAAACTACGCCAGCACAAGTTATACCCAAAATTGGAGAAATGTGTTTTTCATTCTACAGAAGTTGAATTCCTGGGATTTATCCTGACTCCAAAAGGAGTTCGAATGGACTCTCGAAAGGTGGACGCAATCCTCAAGTGGCCATCACCCAGTTCTGTTAAAGGGGTACAAAGCATGCTTGAATTTGCTAATTTCTATCGCAGATTTATTTCTGAATTCTCACATATTGTACACCCCATCACAGCACTTTTGCGAAAAAACAAACATTTTTGTGGACTGAAGAGGCTGAAAGAGCCTTCCAAGAGCTAAATCGAAATTCACATCTGCACTTGTCTTAAAGCATCCACGCCCTGAGCTTCCATACATAGTTGAAACCAATGCATCCAGTTTAGCCATGGGAGCTGTCCTGTCCCAGAAGGATCCCGAAACCGGTCAACTTCATCCAGTAGCATTCTGGTCAAGAAAGTTCTCAGCACCCGAATTAAACTATGCGGTTACTGATAAGGAGTTATTAGCCATCAAGTCCGCCTTCAAGGCTTGGCGGCATTATTTTCTCGGTGCCAGGCATTCCATCACTGTAATCACAGATCACAGGAACCTGCAGTATTTGAAAACAGCCAAGGCCCAATCATCGCGTCAACTTCGGTGGGCATTATTCTTTGCCGAATTCGATTTTGTGATCACTTATCGACCAGGTTGTAAAAACGGCAAGGCAGATGCCCTATCTCGAATAGGGATGGGAGAAGTATATTGGAACCCGTAACCGGTGCCTATAATTTAAGAACAAAGAATTCTTGGCATAACTACTCTACAGACTCTAGAAGACATTCATTTAAATACCCAACAACTTTTCGATCCAGCAGACCTGCAGGACTGGGTAAGGAAAGGCCAAGATTATTCAGTCATCAATGACCTGCCTTACTATCAAGGACATCTATTTCTACCACACAATGAACTACAAGAACTAGTCATCTCCAATTATCATGACGCCCTTATGGAAGGACACCCAGGTATCGAAAAAACTGAAGCTAAAATTAAAAGACAATTCTGGTGGCCCACCTGGCGAAAGGACGTAAAGTCATTTGTGATGTCTTGTGGTATCTGCGCCCAAAACAAAAGTCAGAAGAAAAAACCAGCTGGCCTTTTACAACCTTTGGATATTCCACCTACACCATTGCACACCTTGTCTTTAGACTTCATTACAGATCTACCTCCGTGTAATGGATTTAACACCATTCTAGTTATTGTGGATCTTTTTTCCAAAATGGCCCACTTTATTCCTTTAAAAGGATTACCTTCCGCTTCGATTTTGGCCAAGGAATTTCTCGAAAACATTGTTCGAATCCATGGATTTCCTTCCGTATTGGTCTCTGACCGAGGTAGTCAATTCATTTCGCAATTTTGGAAGAAATGCTGTCAATTGGGGCAAATCGACGTAAGGCTATCAACCAGTCACCACCCCCAAACTGATGGTCAGACGGAGAGGACCAACCAGACTCTTGAACAATACCTACGGTGTATGCTACACCAAACCGAAAGTAATTGGAAAGATATTTTATGGATTTCCGAATACGCATACAATAACTCCGTACAATCAGGAACCGGACAAAGCCCCTTTTATACCATATATGGACATCATCCTCGAACCTCAGAACTCGATTCGCCTCAACACTTAGAAATGCCTGCAGTGACTCATCTGCACTCTACTATTACACAAGCCTTTAAGGAAGCAATAGAACACTTGAAGCAAGCAAAGGAGAAATACAAGAAAAATGCTGATCGACATAGAAGTGAAACTCCACAATAACAGATTGGAGATCAAGTTTGGCTGGCTACAAAACACATACCTCTAAAGGAAACTCGAACTTTCAATCCTAGATATTTGGGAGCTTACACTATTAAGGCCATTATCAACCAGGTGGCCGTCAAATTGGAATTATCCTCTAATTTGCGGATTCATCCTGTCTTTCATGTTTCACTTCTAAAACCAGTTCAAACTGGGACAAGATTAACCAAACCACCTGACCCCATCCTAATAGATGGAGAACCTGAATTCGAGGTAAAGAATATCCTGGACTCTAAGATGGTTAAATCAAGACTTTTTTATTTAATCGTCTGGAAGGGTTACGGACCACAAGAAAGGTCATGGGAACCTAGTGACCACGTTCATGCACCTCGGTTGGTGAAGAAATTCCATCGGAACTTCCCAGACAAAACAGGACCAAGGGGAAGAGCAACTTTAGGAGAGGCCTTGGGGGGGAATGCTGTCATGATGCCTACCCCCGGGCATCCGGATCAAGCCCATCAGCCCTGGGAGCAGGCATCCAAGTATTTAATAAAACCCCAGCAGCCCCGGCTGGGGGCTGTCTGGGTTCAGTCCTGTCACCTTAGGCACCAGGCTCATAATAGAAATCAGTCCTGGCACCATAGGCGCCAGGCTGATAGAATTTACTTACCTCATGAAGACCATGCTGCAAATGAATCCAAGCCAACGTGAGGCCTGGATGGGACTATTTTTCTACAGGGACTATTTTTTACTCGGGTGTGGCTCTAAGGACTTCTTACCTGGAACTACTTTGGAGGCTATTTAAACCACGCGCCCGAACAGCAGCACATGTTTTGTGTTATTCTGCATCCAACAGCGTAACGCTCACCGTGCCTGCGAACATAAGGTAAGCTTACAGAAAGTGAATATCGGTGGTGATTAGTGGGGAGAACAGTGGGGTGCCATTACTAAAATCCACAGGTGGCTGAATCCCTTTCTCCACTTGCAGGAGAATATTTCTACGGGTCAAGCAGACGAGATTAGGCGGTCCAGTCCAGTCTGTCATCTCTGCACTACGATTCACGTTGGAGGAGGTCTCAGCTGTCCGGGTCCGATCGATGCCCCTGCGGGAGCCAGGTGAGCGTAACAGATAATCCGCAAGGAGAGCTACATCCACAGCTGCTTATTCGATCACTACATTGAACATGGTTGTGAAAACTAAGAGAATCACGCATAATTCTGCGCAGGCCGCAGAGATTGTAGCATTGACCCGAGCTTGTGATCTTTCCAAAGGGCTTGCATTAAATATATATACTGATAGTCAGTACGCCTTTGGGGTGGTTCACAGCTTTGGGAGACTTTGGTCAGAGAGAGGGTTCCTAACTTCGCATGACACCAAAATTCAACATGGCTCCCTAATAGTACAGCTACTCTCAGCGCTTGTGCTCCCTACTCAGTTAGCAGTTATGAAATGTGCAGCACATCGAAAGATTACAGATGATATAGGGAAAGGGAATGCTTTCGCTGATCAGATAGCTAGGCAAACTGCTACCAATCTCCTTACGGAGATGTATGTTTCAAGGGAATCTGTAGATGCTTATGCAATAGATGAGGGTGTTGGGTCTGTACGGGATATCCAAGCTGATGCCACGTTAGAAGAATCCAAAAGGTGGGCTGAGGGCTTGGGGAAACTTGATGATGACGGGTGTTGGGTGGCCATAATAGAAGGGAAATGGCTACTCCTTGACGCTTATGTCATGATGATGGTCATCATGGCCCACGGTCCTACGCATGTATGTGCCCAGAAGATGACAAAAATGTTAGAGAAAGTTTGGGTAAATGACAACATTTTGAAAATTGCCCAGCGCTACGTCCGGGAATGCATGATTTGCCTGCAACACAACGTGGGAAAGGGGACAGTAACTCCAAGTGGTAGTTTTGGGCCACCCTCTATCCCCTTTGAAGTGATCCACTTTAATTTTATTTAAATGGAACAATGTGATAATAAGAAATGTGTACTGGTGGTCATCTGTGCTTTTAGTAAATGGGTTGAGGCTTTCCCTGTTAAAGATGCTGCAGCCATGACTACTGCAAAAATCATGTTAAAAGAATACTTCCCGCGGTTCGGTTTGCCAAGAGTTATCTGGTCGGACAATGGTCCACATTTTGTCGCTGCTGTAATATTGCAGATATGTACAGCATTACGAATTGAGAAATGGTTGCATTCGGCCAGACATGCTCAGAGCACCGGACTAGTGGAAAGACATAACGGTATCATCAAGAACAAGCTCGCTAAGACGTGTGCCGGCACCAAACTAAAATGGCCGGACACCTTACCGATCGTGTTGTTCTCGATGCACACAACCCCTCAAACTAAGACTGGTCTCTCTCCATTTGAGGTGGTAATGGGGAGACCTGCCAATATTTGGAACCTTCCTAAATGTAACTCATTAAGAAATGTTGAACATGTATTACTTTCAGATTATTTTAGCCAGTTGACTAAAAACCTGTATTTTATTTATCACCAGGTACGAGAAGCTTTACCTGTGCGATACTAGGGCCTGGGCCACAGCATACGGCCTGGAAGTTGGGTGCTCGCCAAATCTTTTGAGCGCTCCTCTTGCCTCGCGCCTTGCTGGCGTGGGCCATTTCAAGTCCTGTTGGTCACCCAGACAGCGGTGCGGGTCGCTGGGAGAAAGAACTGGATCCACGCGTCCCACATCAAGAAACTTCCTCACCCTGTGCCACACGTTACAGAAGAAACAGAACCCCTCGCTGACACTGCCACTAACAATCCCGAAGCAGTAAGTAGCACTGAGAGTGTGTCGGAGAATATCTCTGAGCCCGTGAGGCTTGGGGAAGCTGCCATTTTGTCTCCACACTCTCCACAAATTTTGCATCCGGAAATTGCTATTTTCGAATTCAGCACCTTCACTTGTTTACGACATGTTGCTTCCAGCAGGAAGTGACGGCATATTGTTTCCGGATCAATCAGTACCGGGAAAAGTAAGATACAATCTACGACCACAAAGATAGACTTACGGCACGGTTTTGCTGTGCATCTGATAGACTCACGGCACGGTTTTGCTGTGCATCTGATAGACTTACGGCACAGTTCGGCTGTGCATTCGGAGAAGGAAAAGAGTCATCGAGGGCTTGCTTTTTGCCCAAATTTGAGAAAGGGGATTCTGTTGGCTAGGGTTTTGGAAGGACTAAGAAGTCGCTCGACCGGGAGGTCGCCAGCAACAAACTTTGGAGCATCCTTTTGAAGACTACAATGCCTGCTACCGCTACCGCTCGTATGGGACTTCTAAATAAGGGGGTGATCAACCGGGACGATGGACAAGATGCCTGGGCCCCAAAAATGTATTGCTGTATTTTTATAATGATATTTGGGTTTTTAATAGTCGCTGCCTTAGGATTTAGGATTGTGGTACCTCGAGGAAACTCACTCTCTAGAACTTTTGTTGCCTACTGAAAGTGCACCTATTGTTCCTACTCCCTTTGTACATTTGCATACTCTATCCCCTAGGGATTCTCAGCACAGGCAAAGGTACCACAATAAAACTTTACTGCTTATCATGAATGCTACGCATGCCATTTTTAATAAATCTAACGGTTGGTTCTGCTCACGCTTACCGCAACATGGGGATAAGGGGCTAGGTTGGTATATTCATCCTTTACCGTTGACAACTGCTTGCTATGCTTCTCTTAGAGCATTGTTCTTTGGCCGATGGAATGATAGCATCTCAGGGAACTTTGATGGCACCAATTTGAATAGTTTTGAGAAACGTGTTTGGACTCCCCTGGGATGCTCGCTTTTTGCAAATAGGAGTAGACCGAATGTTGCTTCTATTAGGCCTTCTGATAAACTGTCTCGTCCTTTCCAATCTTTGATTTCCTTTAAGATGGCTCCAATAGGCAATAAGGATGCCATGCCTCCTTCTTACACTGTTAACCATAGCCCCGATTCAGTTTCTTTTTGCATACAGAGGAATGGAAGTCAGTCAATGGGAAATTTTCTAGGTTGTGCCAATGTGACTGGGGAAAACACACCTTTGTATGTAGGCGAACCTGTCTACTTTGCCTGCGGTAATGTAGCATTCCAATGGTTGCCCATGGATTGGCAGGGAACCCGTCATTTACGGATCCTGTTACCTGGGGTGTTTATAGCTAGTACAAGAGAAGTTTCGAAGGCTCGTCCACGGCGGGACGAGAATGGTGACACCCCAGCACAAATCTTATAGCTAAATCAGTTGTGCCATTTTGGGGGCAGATAGCGAATTCAGAAGATATCAGAAAACTAGCGACAGTACTAGAGAGAACATCAACCGGACCACGGACATACTCTATAATATGACGTTAGAACAAAAGGCGATAAGATTAGTAGCACTTCAAAACCGAATGGCATTAGATGTCATTCTGGCTGAGCGTGGTGGAGTGTGTAAATTAGTGGGGTCCGCTTGCTGTGTTTTCGTACCAGATTCCTCCCCAACTATATTCAAGGCAATACAGAATCTGCACGTCCTTAGTTCAGAAGTGCATGTTCCCGAGGGAAACTGGGATCTAAGCGCTTGGTTCTGGGACTTCTTGCGATCTTAGGGTTGGACGGTACACTCGGTCTTACTAATTATTTTGGGAATCCTGTTGTTTCTTTGGTGCTGTATTCAGTGTCTACCTGGTATGTGTTCGATGCTAGGGGGATGTTGCGCACAAGCGATAGGTTCAATAGGACATAAAGTGTATGCCTCAGATAAAACTTCCAAAGAATATGTGTTGAAGGATATTTTAGCAAATGACCTAATGGCAATAGATATTTCCGATAGTGATTCAGGGTGCATGGACGATGATGCATGGAGTTATTTGCAAAGAGATCCAAACTAGTTTTTAGCACTTGGCATAGGCCAAAAGGAGGGTTTGTCAAAAGAGAAAGCATATCGTGCCTCCTATTGTAATAAATATATTAATATTGGCCTACGCCAAGCTGCTCGAAAGTCTCTTGCGAAAGAAATTCGAGTTGCAAGGTCCTGACCTTAAATCAAAGTAAGCCGCCATTTTAGGTCAAACCGCCATTTTAGGATTTGCTTTGTAAAAGTCACCCTGTGAGTTAAAATGGTGGACAATGTCATTTCAGAGTACAACATGGCTGTCTTGACCTCTGTACATAGCTAATATGTAACTTGCCTGCAGGCCACTTGTTGAGGTCGTGAACTGAGACCTTGTCCTTCGTTGACCTGTGTGTAGAAGGATTACTTGTGTAATGAAACTAATCCAGGAGCATATGTTGAAACAATGTATTCAAATACTGAACGTAGAACATCTGTTTAACTACATTGTATTAATGTTTGAGAAGGCCTGCATGGAAAAAACTTAGAATACACAGTTATTGCATAGGCTTGTTGATACATGTATTAAAGGCAAACTAGTTATATGCGGTTGTTCAAGACTTGGCACAAACCCTATATCGGTGATGTATTAAATGGAATATTAACCTGAAGTGGGGCTGGACATCGCGCCCACCAAGTGTATAAAAAGCTAATGTATTCTAATGCACAACGTCTCTCACTGAACACACTGAACCACGCTGGAGTTCGTTGCGTTGTACTGAGGGCCAATAGCTATCTGATTTTGCTCTGTTTTTGTAACTGGATTCAGTATAAAATAAAGTACTTTGTATGTTCCTTTGTAACCCGTGTTCGGTGTATTTCCTTTTGGGGTACTCAGCCTCGATATTTTGATTTTGTTTTCACACTTCAACCACAAAGGTTTCGGCAGCAGACCTGAGAGGGGCTGCATGGACAAATCTGATGAAATCACGGGAGCTACATAATCTATACGAGGTGTTACCAAATGAAAATTGCCTGCCTACGTGGGAACGGGAATCATCAAGAGCAACAATTGATTACATATTTGTAACGGGCCAGTTATTTCAAGTTATAACATTGTTTCAGATGATACGCACTACTGAAAGCGACCATAACCTGCTGAGCACAACGTGGCCAGCAAAACATATTGCAATACTGAAATCTACTCTGTACTTGGAGGAAAATAACCAATGTTCGAGATTAAAGATTTCAGCCGCCGCAATAAGAGACCTGAAGGCCAAATACTCAGCTCAAGTTTACTCAGAAGCTTTAAGACAGATAGATTATTTACCTTTACTTACGATCTACAAAAAGATACAGCACAAACACAACCGTGCAGGACCAAAAAAACATGTGTACGACAAAATTCTGGTTTATAAAAGAAAAGAACTAAGAAAAGCAAAGAGGGATGCCAAATTCTTAGGGTCAGCAAGGGCAACACTGGTAGTTACAGAAGCCACGCGAAGATATAAAACATGGCTCAAAAGCCAACGTATAGCGCTTTACCAACAGGACACGGAAAACATTCAAAGAGCCATACGTGGCAATAAAAGTATGGAATTTTGGTACCTTTTGAACTCGACTAAACCAACAGAAGAAACGTCGATAGTCACCAGTATAGGAGAATCAACCTGGGTCAACTTCTTTAAAACATTGTTTCAACACCCGATGAATAGCCCAAAGACCAACCTGAGTTTGAAGTCGTCCAAATGGGCTTGTTTAGATGACAAGGAAGAGATAACCATGTTGATCAAGAAACTCAAGAACTCCAGAGCGCCAGGGCTGGATGGAATTACAAACAATGATATTAAGGCCCACCCGGTGGAATGGCTGACCTCCTGAGTAAAATATTCCGAAGATGCGCAGAGTTGAAATCGATCCCTCCATCATGGAAATCGGCAATGGTGGTACCAATCTTCAAAAAAGGAAACAAGAGTGATCTGTCCAATTACCGACCGATTGCCCTACTGGACTGTATTGGAAAGGTGTTTGGGTCCATGCTTCTAAGAAAATCGAAGGTATGAGCAAAAGAGGCTCCGTGTGAGGACTACCTTGAAACAGGCTTTAAGAAAGACCTAGGAGCAGTAGCCAACATCTTGACGATAAAGGTCCTGAAGAACAAGGTCCTGGAAAGAGGTCCGAGGATATTCATTGCCTTCATTGACCTTATCCAGGCATTTGATCGTGTGAACAGGTCTCGCCTCTGGGGGAAACTAGCCACCTGGAATTGCCCCACCTCGCTACTGAAACCAATCAAAGCATTGTACACTGATACCAATATGAGAGTGCGACTAAACCACCAAGGGCTACTCTCACCAGAGATCCCAAATTTAAGAGGAGTGAAGCAGGGATGCCAGCTGGCCCCGGCTTTATTTTTGGCCTTTATAGAAGACATCAAAGATACAGACACAGTGATAAGTTGCTTCCCTCCAGAAATGGGTAAAACCCCCATAAACAGGCTTTTGTAGGAGGACGATTTGATCCTCCTCGACTATACACCGATAGGTTTGCAACACCAGTTTAGCAACCTACAGAAATATATGACAAATAACAACTTGGAGATCAACGAAAAAAACAACAAATTCATGATTCTGTCTGCAGGAATAAAAAGAAGAGAGAAGATCCTCCTGGGGCTTGAAGGCAGACTCATAGACAAAGTATGCGAGTGTAGGTACCTAGGGGTGATACTCGATAACACAAAGCATGAGACAGCTATGCAAAACTTTTTGAAAGAAAAAAACAGAAAACTGCTGGCACAAGGAACTGTGATCGACAAGAAGTTTGGTTACTTCTCATTGACTCCAGTGCTGAACTTTTACAAAATGAAAGTGGTATCAGCGCTGACATACGGAGCAGATGCAATGCCTAACATACCAACATCACTTTGGCCCAAATTAGAAGCTCTGTTCTGGAGAAAAGTGCTTGGTTTACCGAACTCCACTTCCATAGTTTGCGTTAGAAAACAACTCAGCCTGTTGTCCCTCACAGCTACGGTAAAATGCAACACACTGATGCTCTTTCGGAAATGCAGAATATCAGAAAAACCATCAATTTATAACCTGATCTTGCAAGAAAGTCTAGGTTGCAGCTGCAAGATGCAAAATCTCTGGACAAAACAGAACTTAGAAATGCTGCATGAAGTTGCTATGGACGAAGAAGTAAGCCATACAAACCCGGTGAAAGTTTTGAAAAGAACAAAAGAGCTAGATTGGATCGCGACAGTCGAAGCAGCAGCCGTCAACAAACTGACTCAACATCTACCAAATAACCCCAGTAAACTGAATGAACTTCAACCATTAATTAAGTGGTTTCCTTTGAAACAGGCTCGAAACCTTGTATTGAGAGCAAGATTAAATTTACTGTACACAAATGAAATTCTAGCTATTCGAGTGCTGTCAGCCACTAGTGGGTGTCGTTTTTGTGACTCACCAGCAGTGGTAGAGTCTGTCTGACATTTGCTTCTTTCATGCACTGGTACATCCCGCATAAGAGCACACTATCTGAGACACACATTTTCTGACTTTGCTCTGAGAGATGAAGACTCATGTTGGTCGAAAATGACGGTGGGAGACAAAACCTCATAGTTCCTGGCGACATACAAAATTCTTCAATACATAGACAACTCTCTCTTTTCAGCCAAGCAGCCAGCAAATGCTTAACTGTAAAGAGACAATGTGACTCAGCTATAAGATACATCTTAAAGATGTAGTTGCTATTTTTTGTAAAAATCTATTTGATTAAACACAAAAGAAATAAAAAATAAATTACAACCTGGTGATCATACACATTACAAAGTTGAGGCTGTATTTTCTGGGGACCTATTTTTAGTCTCCATTTTAAGTTTTGGGTGACATAAGACAGGGAGTTTTTGGTAAGTTTGATTAACTTAGCATAATAAAACACTTACAGCGTCATTTCAACTGGGGCAGACATTGAGAAAAAACACGGAAAATGGCTTTCTCTGCTTTTCCTCCCTATCTAGCCATTTTGATTCCAAGCAGTACCGGAGTTTCACCCCTAGCACAGAAACCATGCGAATAAACCCAGAATCTAAGATCCCAAGTGGGGTCCCCTTCATGGTGCAGGAACCTTTAATGCTGATGGGGCGACCAATCCAATTCCCACACAACATGTAGATTTCAAACCACTGCGCTTGTTAGTTTCCGTACCCGAAGAATACTAGGTACAATATGTTACATCTATGGGGCAATGAAAGACGTAATTTCTCTTATGGCAGCCATCATTGCTAAATCCCCCAGACTCAAGGCATCTGTACTGTGAAGGGCAACAGGACGCCGGGCAGATCCATGTTTCATTTTACATTCAACTCATGCATTTGAAACATTCCTTTTCTATCAAGACCAGAAATGGATCAAAATTGTAGATTTTTACCACAGAATTACACTCTTAACCTTTTGTCATATATACAAACACACTGGATTGCCTGGCACAAACAGTTGACAAGGGATGGGTTTTAGTTCTCACTAATATGGCTAGGTAGCAGAATATGCAAATAAACTTCTAATATACTTATGTATGTACTGCATCCAAAAGTATATACAGTCAATAGATCAAATACTTTATTTCGGCTGAGCGCCATCAAAGCTAGGTACCGGAATCATAAATATCAACGTGATAAAATCAACCATAATCAAATTGCAGGAAGAATAAAAGTAGATGCATATTGTCATGTCCTTAACATTCTGTCGACCCAATACATATAAAATACATCCGCAAGTTGCAAAAAATCATTAAATGGTTACATGTGACTACATGTCTAAAATTCCAGCATCCTAAACATAGGACATACAAAGTGCATGTGCATTGCACATGTCAACTTATGCTTCCATAGGCTCACACGGTTCTATTTGTTAGCATTAAAATAACCCATAAATCACCAGGAGGCTCGATGCAGTATCTACATATTCGCCTCGCTAAAAAGACCTCTCAGGTTAGGAGCCGTTCTTCTTAGCCAGGATCTATGTGTCTATTTGGCTAGTGCATACCCATTAGCGGGGTCATTTACTTCCGGCAGAATGACAAAGCTTTGCTTACTGTGATAAAGCCAAAACAAAGAAATCCTGGCCTCAGTTGCATCTTTCTGTAGGCCATATACAGGGGGCAGGCTAATAAGAAATGTTCACGTGATTCGATTCTACCCTGACAGTACGCTCATTTGTTTGATCCAGAGGCATTCCATTTGTTCCGAATTACAGCCACTGGGAGAATGCAAAACCTCAGTTTAACTTACAATGAATGCAAGTACCTAGGTTTCATAAGGTCCAACTAAGGTTCAGAGCCTCTTTGGTTCTTGTTCTACCAATATGTTAGCAGGTCAGAGGAGCTAGGTATGATCCTTAATAAATCCTGCTCACGCTTCAACCAGTAATCTTATTTAACAATTTGCTTGGTACACCTCTCAATTTGCACTGGAAACGCCCCAAGCTCGTTATACCCTATCTCCCATAATGAACTTTTTACGCACTAGGGAAGAGCCTCGAGGGTGCCCCAAAGCATCTATGCTTCTCTGAGTTTCTCCACAACCTTAGCCAGTATGAAATTGGCACAAAGGCCGCAATATCCCCTCTGGGTGGTAGTCCTGTCTCCTGGTGAATTAATATTGTGGATGACCCAATGGAGAGCCCCCGATTCTTTTTTAGCAAACCATTCTCAATCGTACCTAGCTTGCTACAATTCACCTGACCTCAGAGTTCACCACCATACAAAACAGCCTTCCTGGCTTGAGCCCTAAGCACCTTCAACAGTGGGGTCATCACCCCATCTCCATAATCATATGAACATTTGGTGATGGCCTCAAGGTATCTCAAAAGTGTTCCCCCTGCCTTGGCCTTATGTTGGCCCCATTTACAGTTACCAGAAAACTGTACACCCGTACACCCATAGCACCTTACTGGTTCATTGTGCTCGTCGTCAATAGACAGCTTACAAACAGGTTGCTTCCTTTTTTAGAAAAAATCATGGGTTTGTTTTTGTTAGTGTTTATTATGAGACCCTTTTCACTACACAATTGTTACAGTTACAATCTCAATTGTTTTTGAAGCCCAGATGGGGTCAGGGAGATTAAAATAGCATCATCCACAAACCATAACAATGGCGCTGTATCCCCAGCTAGGGCTGGAGCACCCGTCGGTATGTCCAGTAGATTGGTTATCAGGCCATTAATATTTAACAGGAGGAGTGTTGGGGCCAGCACGCACCCAAAAGTATATACCATAGGCCTTAAGATGCAGATCTTCAAACACCACATAACTACTAGGACCATCATCAGGAACTCCTGTATATTGTTTTCGACCTCATGAAAGCCAATAGAAACAGGGTTCCAAAAAGGCTACACTATTTAGTAAAGAAAAAGGTTACACAAAAAATGCCAACAGTCTTAAATATACCTCACTCTCACACCCTGTTAATGAATACGCGTGGCAAATTACAACTGAGAAGTATAACAATATTGCCTGTATAATTCCACACAGTTGGGCTTGTACACACATTATATAACAATCCATTCTGTTTTGGTTATATGTATTAGGACGTTAGAGACATTGTGTAAGGTCTCGGAGAAGGCCTCAATGCTGAACAATCCCTGCGTCAATGACAAACTAAGATCATACTCTAAGGTGTTCAGATGCAGCACAGATCCCCGACACCTGGGAAAATTGTCCCTTAAGGCGACTCACAAACAGTGCTTGACATCTCACAATGTATGAAATCATTTCCACAAAAGACAAGATAACTTCATCATTTTCTAAAAAGTTAGTTGTTGATCTCCATACCGTTGGTCCACAATTGTAATAGAACAGGATCCGACTACTCAGAGTTTCTGCTAGAGAGAGTATCTCCTGTGCATAGGTGGCCACATAGCCCAGGCAAATCATCACTATGTTGACTGTCTTCTTCCAGCTTCCATCTACTAAACCCTGATGTAAAAAAAGAGATGACAAGTCTTAAGTCCAATCTCTTCCTAGCAAGAGGCCATTTTATTCAAAGGTCATGCTCCCCTCTTCTCCCCCCAATTATAAATAATGGTACAGAAATGGTGAACAAAGTGAATGCATACAATATACAACTATTAGCAATCTTCAACAAGACAAAAACGAATTAACAGAAGAAAAAGCAAAAGATAGAACATGTTCTTTTAAATATGTTTTAAATTGAAGTAAATGTCACAGTAAGAAAGACACATCAAACCTCACTTACAGTTCAGGGGTTTTTATTTGGAAATGTATGGGGCCTATGGCCTTCCCTCTGTCTCCCTCTATCTTGGGGAGGGGTTGGGGTCAACCCAAACCCAGGTTAGTGTTAAAGCGTGATGACCCCTATCATCTAAAGACTATTTTGGACTGCGATATTTACCTAGACGCTTTGAATTTAGCTGTCCCTAATCTATTGGTCATTGGTATTGTAAAGGTTGGGATGTGCTTTCCGACACCCCAGTGTTCTATCATGCTCTGACACTCCTTTCCATGATCCTCCTCCTGATGTTATCTCCTCCCACTCTCTAACCTCTCCTCCTCTGTTTCTCTGATAACACACACTCCTCCTACTCCTCACCTCCACCCTTTGATCTTACCTCTGCTTCTCCTACTCCACTGATCTTACCACTACTTATTTTATTCCAGTCCTATTACTTCTACCGCTCCTGTACCTTAACTACTACTCCTACACCACTCCTACTCAATTCCTTCCACTCCTACTCCACTCCAATGACTCCTAGTCCACTGCTACCAATCAGCTTGGTATCAGTGGAGTAGGAGTCATTTGAGTGTTAATCTACTTAATTTTCCTGCAATTGACCCCCTTCAGAAGTTAAGGACTGTCTCTCGGCAGTTGGTGTTTGGATGGTTAACAACTGGCTTAAGCTTAACATAGATAAAACCGGGATTTTATTGATAGGCTCCAGCTCTGCAGAGCAGTCCTGGACCTCTGAGTACTGGCCCAGCTCCCTCGGCCCCTGCACCATATCCTGCTCTGCTGTTAAGAGCCTAGGAATTAAAACCATGTCCTCAGGGTCCAGAGAAGCTCAAGTTTGGGTAGTCTGCCAATCGGGGTTTGCTAAGCTTAAGGTACTCAAAAAGGTTCGTCCTTTCCTCCCGTCAGAGTCTAGATCAAAAATTGTCAAAGCCTCCATTAAGGTTTCAATTGACTACTGTAATGGTATTTACCTCGGTCAACCTGAATCTCTGCTTCAACATCTCCACATTTTTCAGAACTCAGCGGCTTGCCTTGCTCTGAATGCCCCCAGACTGGCTCACTCCAAGGACCTTCTTCATTGGCTACCTGCGAGGAGCCGAGTTAAATTTAAAATCTTTTGCCTGGTTCACCGGACCACCCACAATGCTGGGGCTAAGTTTCTTCAATCCAGACTCATACCCTACAAAGCAAGCAGAGCCCCCTGCTCGGGTAATCAATCACTGCTTAGCATCCCTCGTTTCCAACGTACACGAGCGGGAGGACAATCCTTTTCTGTGCTTGCCCCTACGCTGTGGAATGCCCTCCCTTCTGAGATTCGCAACCTCTCTGACTTTGCCCCGTTTCGGAAACATCTCAAGACTTTCTTGTTCTAATTCCTCTGGTTTCAGTTCTCTCTTCTCTTCTCTGACGCTTTGGTCTTGTTTGTGCTCTACAAATCTCAGTACAATACAATACAATACAATACACATTCCATTCCTCCTCCTCTACTACCACTCCACCTCCACACTGCTACCTCCTCACCTCCATGCTATTACTACTCCTCATCCAACACTACTACTCCTCTTTCTCCCACACTACTACAAATTCTCCTCCCACTCCTCTACACATACCACTCTATCCACTTTCTGCAACAAACCCTCACTCTTCTTTCGCTCTCACATGCACTTCACAGTCACCTCTTACTCTATCTTCCATAATCCCACTCAGTTTCACTCACACGCACAAACAAAACACAGTATGCTTGCACTCACAAAGCAAGACCTCACCTTTCCAATAGATGACCTCCACTCTCCTCACCTTCTTCCTTCCTATTGCTTCTCTTGGTCCTCCTGATCCTCCTCTGACCTCATCCAAACAACTCACACTTCCTGCTTCCTCCCCCGCCCCTTCTTACATCCCCTCCTCTCCAGTGGTTGTTTCCCTAGCCCCAGCCAATGCTCCCCTGTTTTCTTCCCCAAACAGTATGCATTTGAGTTAAAAGAGCATACATTGAAAGCTAAGCCCCACCCACTTCTTCCGCACAGTGCAGAACCTCAATTGCAGCCCTGGATGGCCGAAGTCTATGTTTGTGTGTTGGGGCCGGCTTCTGAGAGCCGTATTGTTAAGTCCCTGGGCTGGCAAGGCCCCGATCCACTGCAGGTGTTCTGGTGGTCTATGGCTGTTTTATCATGTCCCACAGCAGACTGCAGGTATTACTGCAGTGAACCGCAGTAATACATGTAGCCATGTAGTTTCAGCGATGCCGTATTCTCTTCCTAAATCCCAGCCAGCGGTGGCCGTAGACCGTTAGCTTCCCAGCATCCGGGGTGGGCTGTTGCCTTTATAAGGTGTCTCAGTCTGCGAGAGACTGCTGTAGTCGGGGTCACTAATAGGATTTTCTCCCTCAGATTATCTTTTTCATACAATGCTCTACAGAAAATAGAAAATGAATGTTGAGCATCACAGGTAAGCAGCATGGGGTAAGACATAGGTGTACTGCTAAACTTGAGAAAGGGGAAGAAATACCCATATGGGTAGGGCTGGCTCTGGGTGTGTCCATACTGGGCCCCTGAACCCTGGTTGAGAGGGCTCCCTGCCCCTCCTTGACAAGGCTAGGTTGCTGGCCTTGTCACATACCTCCACCCTTTCTTCAAGGTCCTCCTCTTCTCCCTCACCCAGAAAGCTGACTGTCTGGGGATAAATGGGGAAAGGAAGTGTACATTGTCCTGTTTAGTTCCACTCCTATGTTCTAACTTGAATGGGTATGACTGTAAATTCAGGAACCATCTTAGGAAGTGAGGATACTTCTCACCATCTAGGGCAATGCAGCACAGTCTGTGATGAGTCTGCAATGCCTGCCCTATACAGCAATAGGGCAATGGCCGAAGTCTACGACCACAATTTGAGGATGGGCACATTTCTTTGACAGAATGGACCACTTTTTTGGCCAGAGTGGATGTTTTAATCATTGTTATTGAGCAAATATGTTTTCAAATGCATTATTTACAGCACATTTCACCAAAAACATAGCCTTGGCTAGTACTCAAAAAGTCCTGTTATGTAAATTGTAATGTTAGATTGGGAGAAACATTTGTATTGGTGCCTGGATGGAGTTTATGCCACAGTCTGATCCTGGCTAGTTCGCAGAGGCATCTTCATCGATTACCCGGTTGACGCCTATGGGGTAATGCAAAAAGCTATGTTTTCTGAAGGGAGAGCCCGCAGCTCAATGGTTAGAGTGTGATTTTACAAGTGGCAAAGTTGAAGACTGAAGTCCCCTTGTTCGCATGAAAATACTCAAACTGATATGTTGGCATGTGTGCTGGGAGGAAATAGGTACAATATTCAATTTATAATGATTTTTACAGTTATAAAAGTATTATTTTATCTTTTATTCCATTAGAAATGGCACAGAGAAAGAGAAACCAGCAAATGTGTTTTACACAACCGGCATTGCTAGTTTCAGATGCATCTTTATCCATTAAACCTTTGGCCGCCCTGTCATCATTCAAAAAAGCTATCCAGTTCGAAAAGCGACCCGTTTATTCAAAGGTTAGAGCAGGGGTTTACCACTGAGAAGGTTGCTGGTTCAAGTCCTGTTGTTGGCATTAAAATACTTGAACTGGGGGATTTATCTTTCTATTGCCAGGAAATAGGTAACATTTGTTTTTAAGAATGTTTTAAACATATTCTTTTATCTATATTTCCTTTATAAATGGCTGAGAGAGAGAAATTAGCGCCTTCATTTATCCCACCAGCATTGCAAGTTTCCTGAAGCATCTTAGAGCATGTGTTTGCTAATGACAAAGTTGCAGGTTCAGATCCCCTCATTGGTATGGCATACTCAAACTGATAGGTTGCGCTGTGCATTAGGAGACACTAGGTACTTGCTGTTATTAAAATATTGTTTAATCTATATTTCCATTTTATATGGTTCAGAGAGAGAGAGACAGAGAGAGACTAGTACCTGTGTTTATCCCAACCGGCATTGCTAGTTTCCATATGCATCTTCATACATCACACTTTTGGCCGCCATGTCATAATCCAAAAAGCTGTACCATTACCATTACAGGGGAGACCCAGCATCTCTGAGGGTTGAGTCTGGGTTTATCAATGGCAAGGTTGTAGGTTCAGATCCCCTAATTGGCATGCAAATACTCGAACTAGGAGATTGCACTACATGTTAGATGGAAATAGGTAAATGTCTTATTTTCTATGGTATACGGATATTGTGTTATCTATATTTCCATTGCAAATGGCTCAGAGAGAGACTAGCACCTTTGTTTATTCCATCCGGCATAGCTAGTTCTCAGATGCAGCTTCATCAAGTACACTGCTATGTCATAACGCAAAAAGCTACACTCTCTGAAGGCGGACCCAATGGCTCAGCGGTTAGAGCATGGGCTTACAAGTTGCAGGTTCTAGTGCACTCATTGGCATGGCCATATCCAAACTGCTAGGTTGAGCTGTGTATTGGGGAGGAAATATGCTTAAATTAAAAAAAAATACTGATATAACATGTTGTGTTATCTTGAGTTCTGTTACAAATGGCTGAAAGAGAGGTAGACAAACATCTTGTGTATCCAAACCTCATCTCTTGCTCCTAGATGCACCTCATCCATTATACCTTTGACAGTCATGTCATAATTCAAAAAAGCTACACATGATAAAAACCGACCCAGTAGCTCAGATGTTAGGGCATGCGTTTGCCAGAGGCAAGGCTGCAGGTTCAAGTCTCTTCATTGTATTGAAAGTTCTCAAACGACAATGCTGACCGGGGTGTGAGGAAATGGGTAACATTTTTTTTTTACTGTTATAAAACATTTTTTATCTATATTCCCATTGAAAATGGCTCAGAGAGAGACTAGCACCATTGTTTATCCCAACCGACATTTCTAGTTCCCAGATGCATCTTCATCCACTATACCTTTGGGCGCTATGCCATAATGCAAATCGCTGTGCATTTTTAAATGAGTCCCAGTGGCTTATAGGTTAGAGTATGGATTTACTAAATGCAAGTTTGCAGATTTAAAATGTCACGTTAGCATGAACAAACACAAGCTTGTAAGCTGAGCTGTATCACTACTGCTATAAGCTCATCATTGTATCTTTATTTCCATAACAAATGGTTCAGAGAGAGAGACCAGCACGTTTATTTATTGCTAGTTCCCAGGTGCAGCTTCATCTTTTACACCGTTGACCGCCATGTCATAATTCAAAAAGCTTTGGGCTATTCCCCAGAGACACTGCGGCTCAGAGATTAGAGTACGGTGTTACCATTGCCAAGATTGCAGATTTAAGTCCTACTATTGGCATGAAAATGCACACATTTCTATTTTAGCTGTTCACTGGGAAAAAATAGGTTACTTTGTTAGGTTTTTACTGTTATAAAAATATTGTTTTATCTATATTTGTTCCCAAACAACATTGCTAGTTCATGGATGGATCTTCATCCATTATACCTTTGAGCCTTAGTCATTCGCTCAGAGATTAGAGCATTGGTTTACCAATGGCACGGTTTATACCCTCATTAACATGAAAATACTTACTCCAATAGGTTCACCTGTGTGCTGTAAGGAAATAGGTATCATTTTTATTTTAAAATGTTTTTACTCTTTTAAAAATATTGTTGTATCTATATTTCCATTACCAGTGGCTCAGAGAGAGAGAGAGAGACCAGCGCCTTTGTATTTGCCAACTGGCATTTGAAGTTCCCAAATGCATCTTCAACCATTACATATTTGACCGCCATTTTATTATACAAAAAGCTATACTTTCTGAAGAGAGAACCCGTGGCTCAAAAGTTAGAGAATGTGTTTCCCCTGTAGGTTGAGCTGTGTGTTGGGAGGACATAGGTGACGTTTTATATTGTTATTTTTATGTTGTTATATTGTTTTATCTTTTTTCCATTAAAAATGGATATGAGAGAGAGAGAGAGAGAGAGAGAAAGAGAGAGAGAGAGAGAGAGAGAGAGAGAGAGAGAGAGAGAGAGAGAGAGAAAAGCAACTTTGTTTGTCCCGACCGACCGTCATTGGTAGTTCCCAGATGCATCTACAACCATTACACATTTGACCACAAAGTAATAATGCAAAAAGCTACGTGCTTCAGGCAGAGACCCAGTGGCTCAGAGGTCAGAGCATGGCTTACAAGTGGGTAGATTGCATGGTCAAGTCCAAACTAGTAAGTTGAAACATGCATTGGGAGGTAATAGGAGCAATATTCAATTTTGTCTATTATAAAAATATGTTTTATCTGTATTTGCATTACAAATGGCTCAAAGAGAGACCAGAAAATTAGCGTTTTCACAACTAGCACTGCTAGTTTCCAGATGTTACACCCATTCATTACACCTTTGTACCCGATGTCATAATGCAAAAAGCAATGCTTTCTGCCGATAGACACCTTGATTCAGAGATTAAAAATGGGTCTACCATTGCCAAGGTTGCCAGTTATGGTCTTCTAATTGACATGAACATACTTAAACCAATAGGTTCACCTGTGTGTTGTGAGGAAATAGGTACCATTTATTTACTCTTTTAAAAATATTTTTCATCTGTATTTCCATAACGAATGGTCCAGAGAGATAGACTGGAAAATTTTATTTATCCTTACCAGCATTCCCATAGTATAAAAAGCTATACTTTTTGAAAGGAGGGCCATCATCTCAGAGGTTAGAGCAGTTTGCAAGTTCAACTCTCCTCATTGGCATGAAAATACTGAAACTGGTAGTTTGAGCTGTGTGTTAGGTAGAAGTTTGTAATTTATTTAATTTTTTTTTACTGTAATAGAAATATTGTTCTTTTTATTTCCGTTACAAATGTCTCAGAGAGAGACCAGCACATTTGTTTTTCGAACTGGCATTGCTAGCTCCCATGTGGATCTTCATCCATTACACCTTTGAGCCCCAGTAAACAATACAAAAAGCTATGCATTCTTAAGGCAGACCCGATGGCTCATATGTTAGAGCATTGGTTAATCAATGGCAATGTTCAGGCTCAAGTAACCTCATTGGCATGAAAATAGTTAAAGGAATAGTGCGCTCAGAAATATTATTGTCCCGAGGGTTCGGCATGTGTTTTTAAGCATACGTTGATCGATCGTACAAACATTTCCTATGCACCTTACCGTAGTTTTCCAATTTTGTACACATGTGATATCCAGCAACGCCCATTGCACAAGGCCAAAGCACGTCTCGTGTCAACATTCTCTGCGCTTCAGCTAATGACGTGTCGCCATGGAAATGGCAGGACGCCTCTTTCATCAATAAGTATAAACAGACTGCTTCACAACAGAACACTTCAGATTTTCTTTTCAATTCCTCTCATTGTATTTCTTTGAGTGTTCTGTGCTTCGTTTCTGTGCTCTGGTCAGCTACCTTCGGTGCTTGTAGCCCGTGCGAACAGATACCAGAACCATCACTATAAATTATTTTCGTTTGTTTCCCCCCACAAGGGCAACAATACAGCCCTACCAGTACGAGCCAGAGTATTCTGAGGCGGAATTACTCGAAAGAGAAAGATGAGGAAATGATGGGGCTTTGGACGACAGTTGGGAGGACGATTCAACTGATCAAGAGCCTGGTCCTAGTCGCATGGATGGCGTTTCCACCTGGTTTACCTGTAATCGGTGCATGCTAATGCCAACCTAGGAGGAGAACTGTTGCTGCTGAGAAAACTCTGGATGCTTGTCCTACATATTGCAAGGCGAACCACAGCCACAATGCGTTACCAAGCTGCCAAACTTCAGGGCAGCCTGCCTCACACGGTCCGTGTTGAGGATTTTGATGTTGCTTATGCACGAACTTCACGCAACAGTTCGCCCTCGGAATCCAAGTAACGAGTAAGTATACTGTGGTTGTGATGTCACTTAGGCCACTGTTATCGTAACTTCAATATATCATTGTCAAACCAATTTAGTCTTGCAATTCTCTAATAATAGTTGTATAATAGTTGTTCAATATTGTACAGTTTCTAGGTAGCATTTGTACAGGCAACAATGCCATTGGATACAAGAATTGTCATTGACAACTAAGGTTTAATACACTTATCTTGGTCATTTAAAAACAGTTTGTATCTTTCTCTTTCACAGGTGGTACAGGCTGGTGGCCTATCGTTCATACACATGGTGGCTTCATGGGAGGCTTGGACACCGCATTTGACGAGTAATACCCACCTGTGTCATTGGTGCCATTAGAGACACATTCCCCAGTGACAGCGGTCAATACAGGGGATTTTCCCTCACTGTGCTGCAACCTGAACTTTATAATGTGTAGTACATTTGTGCCATAAAACTAAGAAACAAAATAAAGCACAACAGAACTTTTATCAATGGTTGTTTCAGTTTTCCAGTGAATTAAGTGTGTCTCCATTCAGCAGTGTTCCGGCCCTTGTCTGCACGCCTCATGCCCATCCATCCCACCTCCATTATCAAAGGCAGTTTGCAGCAGTGGATGTGTGCTGCCAAGGGGTGCTGTCAGGGGTGTGAACGGCCAAGGTGCCAAACACCATGTACACTTCAAAGGTATCTTATGCCCAGGAGCCATTGTACACATGCCCTCCTCAGACCCCGTGTCTCCAGGCTGGATCACCTGAAGTAGGCCACGCCCCTGCAATCCACATAAGTGTGTCTCCATTCAGCAGTGTTCCGGCCCTTGTCTGCACGCCTCGGGCCCATCCATCCCCCCTCCATTATCCAAGGCAGTTTGCAGCAGTGGATGTGCACTGCCAAGGGGTGCTATCAGGGGCGCGAACGGCCATGGTGCCAAACACCATGTACACTTCAAAGGTATCTTACGCCCAGGGGCCATTGTACACATGCCCTTCTCAGACCCCTTGTCTCCAGGCTGGATCCCCTGAAGTAGGCCGCGCCCCTGCAATACACATAAATGTGTCTCCATTCAGCAGTGTTCCGGCCCTTGTCTGCACGCCTCAGCCCCATCCACCCCCCCTCCATTATCAAAGGCAGTTTGCAGCAGTGTGTCAAGTGACTATAATCAAGCAATCCCACTAAGTCAGTGCCTCGTCTGGGACGCCCAAGGGAAGCCCTTATTTATATATTTTTATGACAAGCTATACTTTGGATGATAAACCCTTGCATAACGCCCCTCTCTTTGAATCCCCCTGACCTCACTGAGCCAAGAAGTAGGTTTGTTTTGCAATTTAAAAGATTTATTGGAAAAATTAAACAATATAAATTAATATTTGATATCACACTTAGGCATATGACAGTGATCAACAATGGATGATGTTATACTAGCACACTGATTTAATTACTTAAGAGTTAGTATAGGAAGGATAAGGTAGCAGAAAATACTTTTATGGTTTCAAGGAAAAGCAATGAGGGAAAAACGCAGCACAGAAATAAACTTGATATGATTTCAACAAAAGATAATATGATCACTTTTTCTTTGACAATTCCCTCCCCCCCTATGCAAGGTAAGGAGATGGAAGGGGAGCACACAATTCTCAGGAATACAAATGCAATACGAATTTCCAGTTCCCCCCAGCGAGTTTAGAGGAAAACAGGTATGATTTTAAAGCAGGCAAGATCCTTTTGAATGTGGTGGCAATGAAGTGAAAAATATGCTGAAAATGCTTTTAATTCCCTCTAGAGGTTCAGGGTGAGTGAGAGATACTTTAAATCAGTTCAGGTCATCCCTACCAATGATTCAGGGATGGTTATCAGGTTGAAAACGGGATTCAGTAATGGAAGCAAAAGACAGATATTTTTACATGTGGTTGAAATGAAGCAACTGTCAATTCGTGGCACTTTTTTCCGAGTGCGTCGATCGGGATTACGGAGGAACTATAAGGAGTAGCAAGTCAGTTCTAGGATTGTTGAAAAGCTTAGAATCCTAGCCTTAAAATGAAAACTCGCTTCTAGCACAAACGGTTCAAGAGATACGGATGATTTAGTGGAGGTAGATTTTCAGAAATGAAATTACAGTTTCAGAATGACAGATGCCCTTGGAAGGTTTGAATCAACAGGATGAACACACAATTCCTTATGATGCAGTTCTAATAGGTTAAAATAGTTTGAATTAGCTTATCTTAAACTAAGAGATTGGTTTTGCACAGTTCTGGCTGAGTACTCACACTATGAATTTGAAATAGGCCGTCAGGGTCTGGTCAGCAGGTTTGGACTGGACTCCGGGCGGGTGGTTCTGAAGTCACAGCTCTCTGGGTCAGCTCTGCTCTGCACTTCACAGCGGTCTGGTATGTGGTTCTCTGGTTCTGGTCTCTCTGGTTCTGGTCTGGTCTGTGGTCCTGCTGTCGGCACTTCTTTCTGGGTCTGCTACCGGTCATGGCAAAAGTTCTTGGCAAAGATCCAACAGCTCGCCCGGCTGTAGAATAGTTTGGTTGGATTGCTGGATTCTGAATGCCCGCTGAGAAGAGTTCTCAGCTTGTGGGTTAGGCCTTTGCTTTAAGTTCTGTAGTCTATCTGGAGTCTAAGTTCTGGATGTTCTTTCTAGATGTTGTGTGGTCCGACAAAATGCTCCGCAAGAAAATGAAAAGTGAATCTCTTGCCTGTCCAAGCAGTCTCTTTTTATGTGTTTTGAAAGTGGGTGGGTCGGCTCATTCTGCATGCCCAACCCTCTCATGATTTGATAGGTCAAGGATTCTCTCTGACCCGATTTGAGAAGGGATAGTGTGTCAGAGTGAGTCAGAGTCTTACAGTCTATTGAAGAAACGCCCCTTTGCTTTTACTTAGAAAGTGAATTTTTCATAACTAACAGGTTCCCCAGATACACACATCGTTGAAATTACATACACATTTCACAGATTAATTTAAGATACACTCTCGCCCAACTCTGATCCCCCTCAGAGCCTGGGTTAAAAAATGGCAACATTTTGTGCTTTTTAGTGACTTTCGCCATATTGGTTTTTCCTCAAAATTTACACAGACCTGCACCCCTTCCCTGAGCATATTACTGGAAATTACTATGTCTCTATCCTAAACACAGTGTCTGCAATATTAATAAATAGTGAGGTTCGGTCCCAGAACACCGTACAAAGTGGAATTTGGGCTCAAATCGTGAGGGCATTTTTCATTTTCAGGATCCCCAAATTGTACATGTCTGTGAGCTTAATACAAGATTTTAGAAGCATTTAACTTAAACATATATTTGCTGCAATATGAATCCACAGTCCTGTCTGGCCCGCCCCTAGGAACTGGGGGAGTCAGGGATCACATGTCTCTCCTTCCAGACAGAGCTCTGTTTACAGTCCACACCCAAAATCAGCATACCCCATTCAATTGAAAGGGTCTATTATGTTGGGTCCAGCAGGCTGCAGGGAAGTCCCCTCCTTCTCAATCAACAGGGCCATGTGATATCCTGCCTCCTGGTGTGGGTCTCTGGGGTGTTAAGAGTTCTCAGGAAAGGCAAGTCTTTTGAACTTTTAATTACATAAGACCCCCTTCTGTTCACTGCAAGACAGCTCTCCTGTCAAGATGTATAGAGCACCAGCGCCGGTCAGTGTCCAATGCCGGTACTGTACCTATTTTTGACAGCTGTCTTGAATTAATACATTTCAAAAAGAAAGGATTTTACTTGATAGTATATGATCCTTGCTTGACATGGCATTGATGTGGATCTGTAGTAGAGAAAAGTAAAACACTCAACCATAGTTGGATTTTTGTTTGGTGGTTTCGGGCCCATGATCTTAGCGATTTTTGACATTATTAAAAACGGATTTTGAACAGAACCATCTTTCTTTGCACTTGTGGGTGGCAGGTCAGGGGACCATTTTGGTGTGCTCAAAACTGCACGTTCTCCTGGATTCTGGCGCAAATGTGGGCTTTTCTGCCATCTTGGATTTCCTAAGCCCACAGCACCAAATGTTGCAGCATAATAGTCGAAACATGGGACAGCATCTTTTCCTCCATCAGGGTGGATCGACCGGTTCTCCTCGCCGGTCCTGATGGGAGTATTGGGTTGTACCCCGGGCCCCTCAGATCTTTGCTCCCGGTCCCCAGGTCGTCTACCGTGGTCAGTCTCCAGGTTTTCTTTCTCCAAGGATGACAAAGCAAAGTGGCAATACCTATTCGTAGACATTTCTCCCCCACTATTGATATAGTGGGCCGGCATATACATTTTATAAATCAATAGACATTTACATTCTTATTTTAAAAAAAAAAACAAGATATAATTAGAAGACATTTTCATTCCAGAATCATAATATTTTAGAGACTATATGTGGGATATTTTAGGGTTGGAACCAAATTACTCTGGGGCGGCCCCCTCTGGTATTGCAGAGGACTCCTCCAGTTGCTGCACAGTGTGCCTGGGATGGCAACACTTTAACTGATTTATACGGACCCACTTGTCTTCCCCTTCTGCCAAACTAGCTTTGGGGATGCGGATCTTGTAGGCAACTGGGGAGATCTTGGCTATAATTTCAAACGGTCCCTTCCATGTAGGCAAAAGTTTTCGCTGTTTGGCCTGGTTTCTTTGGAAATTGTATAGATAGACCCGGTCTCCCACATTGTATTCTTTCCGGGTGGTCTTCAAATCGTAATGGGTCTTTATGCTATCAGCTGATCTTTCTAGATTCCGCTGAGCATAGGCAAAAGCATGTTGAAGGTGTTTCCTTAAATTCTCCACATACTCATGAGTTGTGGAGGCATTTATCAATGTCTGCTCTTGGGTCCCGTAGAGCAAATGCTGGGGAAGCACCATCTTGCGTCCAGTCATCAGCTCAAATGGTGACATTTTGGTTGCAGATGAAGGGGTAGATCTGATGGCCATTAGGACCAGAGGTAATCGGGTATCCCAACTTGGCCCAGAATCTGCCACAAACTTCTTTAAGATGCTCACAATGGTTCTGTTGTATCTCTCCACTGCACCACAGAGGCTGGCCGGTAACCAATATATAGCTTCCTTTTAACCCCCAGTATCTCCCACATCTTAGTCATTACTTTGCTGGTAAAATGGCTACCTCTGTCTGACTCAATCCTTTGAGGTAGACCAAACCGAGTGAAGATGTGGTTTATCATCAGGGCAGCTGCTGTTTCTGCCTTGCAGTTTGGGGCCGGGAGACATTCCACCCACTTGGTAAACAAGCATGTGACCGTCAAAATGTACTCGTTTCCCCTAGATGAGCGAATCACGGGGCCTATGAAGTCGATTTGCAAATCTGACCATGGCAGTGTCATCCCCCTCTTTTGGAGAGGTGCCCAGTGTGTGAGGGATGTTGGCGGAAATTGTGTACACACAAGACACCCCTTCAAATATTGGTTGAGGTCCTGCCCCATGTGTGGCCAGTATGCAACCTCTCTTAAGATCTCAAGTGTTGTATGAAACCCCCTATGACTGGCGGTGGCCGCATCATGGGTGTGACTTAACATCAGGCTTCGGAATGAGGTAGGGGCCACCCACTGACCATGGCCAGCTTGGGTTTTGCTTACCAACAAACCGTCTTGGTTCGGAACATTTTTGGACATTTCATCAACACTCTAAGGTCCTCTTTCCCAATGTAATCGGTATCCGTCAGGGGAAAGTTCTCAGGGTCCTCAATGTGTTGGTAAAACTTACCAATTATTGGATGAGCTGTAATTAAATCAGCATCTGGGGACTCCTTACTCCATTGTGCAGTTGAAAGATCATTGTGAGCATTTGTCTGGGACCTAGTGATAGCAGTGACCTGGATTTCCCCCAACAGGGACTCAATCTCTATTAGATCCCCTTGTATGGCCCCGGTTTTGGCCAGCTGATCAGCTAAGTCATTTCCAGTTTTGTCTGGTCCCTCTACTTTGGAATGACCCTTGATCTTCTTGCAGTAGATGGTCATCCCATTCAGAGTGACCAGATCATCAATGTTTTGAATTAACTTCCCATGTTTTAAGGGTTTGTTATTAGCACATAACATGCCTCTGGTTTTCCAATTAACCAGGTGCTCCACAAACCCGTTCCGTACATAATCTGAATCTGTGATTATGACCAGTTCGTGGAGTAGATGTTGGACAGCAGTGAGGATGGCTTGATAGACAGCCATCAATTCTGCCACCTGACTACTTGGGGACCAATTTTGTACCCAGCGGAGGTTTCTGGGGACTCCTTCACCCATGCATTCCCTACGCCAGCCACCAGTTCTTTTTCCCCGTTGTTGTCAACATGGTAAGAGCATCCATCCACATAGACAGTGGGCATTCCCTCACACTTGTCCTCTTCAAAGACTTTGTGTGGGGAATTAAGGTATGCCTCCATGTTGTCCTTGATTTTTAGACTTTCGTCCTCGAGACAGTTTTCTCTGGCACAATCATGCAAGTCAGCCAGAACTTGCGGGAGGGGACTCTTCTTGTTTTGGCCATATGTGACCTCCACAGGAAAGCCTTGCATTGACAGGATCCAGGAAGTGATTCGGGAATTACTCACATTTCTGGCCCGGATTCGGTCACTTTGGAGATATTGCAGAGGCTGGTGTGGAGTCTCCACTATGATGTGTTCCCCCTGGATGAACGGGCGGTAATTCTTCAATGCCCACACCATTGCCAGGAGTGCCTTCTCACAATCTTTGAATTTTTCCTCCACAGAGGATAAAGTTTTGCTCGCATAGGAGATTACTTTATTGACCTTGTCATGCTTTTGGTATAATACTGCCGTCAAGCACGTATTAGAGAACCCTGTCTCCAGGAAAAACTCCTTGTTTCTGACAGGATAAGCTAGGCAGGGCGCTTGTGAGAGGCTTCTTTTGAGCTATCTTACTGCCTTGCACTGTTCTGGACCCCATTCCCACTTTACCCCCCTTCAAGAGATGAATCAGGGGTCTGGTGATCTCTGCGTAGCCCTCAATGAACTTTCTGCTGTAATTAGTCAGTCCAAGGAGGCTCCTTAGTTCCCGCAGAGTTGTGGGGTCTTTCAGTTTCTGAAGTGCTTCCACTTTCTTTTCTTGGGGACAGAGTGTCATGATGCCCGCTCCCGGGGAGCCGGTTCAAGCCCTGCGTCCCCGAAAGCGGACATCCAGTCCCCAAGGAAGGACCCAGCAACCCCTTATAGGGGCCCTTTGCACAGTGTCCTGGCGCCTATGGCGCCAGGCTCATAAAAGACATCAGTCCTGGCGCCATAGGCGCCAGGCTTATTATGGGAGTGCTTGGGTGCACTTACCTGATGCAGACCATGCTGCAGGATCCCGGCCTCCTTGAGGCCTGAAAGGAACTTCTTTACCTGTGGGACTAATTTACCATCCGGGCGTGGTCGGGGAAGGATACATACCTGATTGGAGGAAGGATACATACCGGGAACTTCTTCAAAGGCTATTTAAACCCCACCCGAACAGCCACACGTGCTTCGCGTTGTTCTGCATCTAGCAGCTGGACGCTCACCGTGTCTGCTCCTGCATCCTGACTTCTGCCACGTCTGCCAGCATGCTGGATCACCTGCAAAGGAAGAGAAGAAGAGAACAGAAGAAGGAAAAGTCCTTACTTGCTAAATCCGCATCCCGGAGACATCTCGCCGTCAATCCTGACAAGGAAGACTTTAATTTAAAAGCTCATCACGTCAATCGCTGCAGCGCCGCATTCCACTCACCTTTACAGGGCGCCTCCATGATCAGCAGCGATCATCCGGATTTGCAGTCACACCCCAGCGCCTAGGGAGAAAAAGACCAGAACAAAAGGTGAGAGAGAGAAGGGAATAAGGAAAGCTAAATCTCCCTGTTAAGACTTACCTGTTGATTCATTCCCTCTTCATTTCGGGTCCGCGCCGCATCCTGGCATTTCTGGACCCCGGCCCCTAAGGGGAAAAAAAGAGACATCAGCGTTAATGAGCGAATGAAAAGACATTACCAAAAAACGCTCATTAAAGACTTACCTGATTTCTACAAGGATTTCACCTTTCATCTTGGGTCGGTGCCTGTTCCCCGGCATTCCGTACCCCGGCCCCTATGGGGAAAAAGACACTAGCATTAGTACATTAATGTATGGACACAAGGGGAACCTCTTATCAAAAAACTTAGCTGGAAGCCAAGCAAGTTTGGTTCTCACCAATCCGAAAATCCAGTGAAGTAACTGGATACCAACGCGCCCCTGCATCAGAAGCAGGATGGAGAGCTCGTCCTTCCAGACCCTAAGGTGAGACGCTACGAGAAATCACAGAAGGGTTTCGAGGAGGGTGAGAGGGGAAAGTGGGAGGCCGATTGCATTACCCTGCAGACAGTTAATCCCCTATTTTCGCCTACAGAAGGATACTTCTGCGAGCCAGGCAAGCCAGATTTGGGGTCCGGTCCAGTCCATCTTCCGAACACTGCGCATCACCTTAGAAGAGGTCACAGCAGCGCGAACCAGGCCAGCGCCTCTTTGGGAGTCAGGTGAGCGTAACAGAACGCGAAGCCTTCCTACAAATTCCCACCCAGGCGCTATGGAAAGTTCTGAGACTGATCAGTTGGTCCAATTACTGGGGGAATTACGGGCCGAAGTACATGCCGCTTGTCAAGAGACTAATGCCCTCAGGAGGGAATTAATAACATCAAAGGAAACAACTGATGACCTGGCCAGACAGCTTTTGCAAGGTCAAGCTGGGCAAACTCCTCTACCCGGTTCCGGAGGGAACCCCGCTCCTGTGGTTTCCAGTAACCCTGTGCAGATTAATCTACCTGGAAACATGCCGCTGGCCCCACCCGAACGCTTTGCTGGGGACCCCAAACGATTCGCCGTATTCATGAATCAGTGTCGTTTGCACTTCCTATGCAGACCTGGGGCCTTCCCTAATGATCAGACCAAGGTAGCCTTTGTATTGTCATATCTCAGCGGCTGTGCTGCCGATTGGTCAGTTCCACTGTTTACTCAAGATGACCCGATTCTCGGTGATTTTCAAAGGTTTCAAGCAAACATGGAAAGGTTATTTGCTCGACACTCTCAGGGGCAGGCTCTGGATGACAAACTTCTATCCTTGCGACAGGGCAATCAGGACCTCCTATCCTATATTGCAACCTTTAATAGACTAATTGTGGAAACGGAATGGCCAGAGGATAAAAGAGTCACCTTGTTTTATCAAGGCCTTCGCGGAGAACTTAAAGATGTCTTGGCCCAAGTTGTAAATCCGCCCCAAGAATGCACAGAGTATATAGACTTAGTGGTCCAATTGGATCACAGACTTCAAAACAGAAAAGCAGATCGGTCCAGGTTTGAGACCCCAGTGTTGGACAAAACCCATGTTAATCCCAAGGGAGTTGATGTCTCTGAGCGTAAGCAAATTGGAGGGGTTAAAGGACCCTTAACTCAAAAGGAGCGTGAAAGGAGGCGCAGTTAAAATGTTTTTATTGTGGGAATTCTGGACACTTTCTACGAGATTGCCCGGCAAAACCGCCCCGAAAGGCGGTAGGAGCCGCTGAAAAAAACCATGAAGACTCTGTTTTGGGAAACGACTCCGCCCGACAAGTGTAGGGGTCCGCTTGCCGAGCTTGAAAACAAACTCTCAGACCTTGCATTTCATTGTGCCAATGGTTCTCGTAGATCCAGAACAGCCTAAGCGGTTGCATGCAATAAAGGCATACATCGATAGTGGGGCTATTGGAAACTATGTGGATCGTGAATTGATCTCTAGGATTAACCTCCCTCTCCGTCCTAAAACCAGCAAAGATGTCATTGGTCCCGACGGCCATCGGGAGGGTGTTGTGTTTGATGTAATCAAGGCTCCACAGTTTCAGGTTATTCTTGGAATCCCTTGGTTAGAGACACATAATCCTCGAATTGATTGGCGAGCTAAGAGAATAACCTTCCCGGATTGTACACAAACCTTCTTCCCAGAAAACCTGAAGATTAATCTAGCATCTGTAACCTCTGCCTCCATGCAACTACCTCCGGAATACCAAGACTTTCAGGACGTCTTCCAAAAGGAAAAGACCAACACGTTACCTCCTCACAGATCGTACGATTGCCAAATCGATCTGGTGCCCGGTGCACAACCCCCTTGTAGCAGGATTTATGCCCTTACCGAACCTGAGAATCTGCATTTGAGACAATATTTGGATCAATACCTAGCTTATGGTTTTATTCGCCCGTCAAAGTCCCCGGCAAACTCGGCTTTGTTCTTCGTGCCCAAAAAAGAAGGCGACCTTAGAACTTGTATCGATTACCGCGCATTGAACCAGATAATGGTTAAAAACCATTATCCTCTGCCTCTGATCCCTGAACTCCTTGACCAGGTGAAGGACGCTTGCATATACACCAAGATAGATCTCCGGGGGGCTTATCATCTGGTACGAGTTAAAGAAGGCGACGAATGGAAAACTGCCTTCCGTACTAAATACGGATTATTCGAGTACCAGGTGATGCCTTTCGGATTGTGTAACGCGCCGGCTGCCTTCCAATACTTCATGAATGATGTCCTTTGGGAACTCATCGATGTTTGTGTTGTCTTATATATCGATGACATTCTGGTGTACTCCTCTTCGGAATCTGATCACAGAAAACACGTCAGGGCATTACTTGAAAAACTGCGCCAACACAAACTATTTGCTAAATTGGAGAAATGTGTTTTCCATACCACAGAAGTCGAGTTTCTAGGTTTCATCCTGACACCCAAAGGAGTCTGAATGGACTCAAGAAAAGTGGATGCCATCCTCAAATGGCCATCACCTAGCTCTGTAAAATGGGTTCAAAGCATGCTCGGCTTTGCCAATTTCTATCGCAGGTTCATCCCGGAATTTTCACGCGTGGTACAACCCATTACTGCACTCTTGAGGAAAAAATAAACGTTTTGAATGGTCTGAAGAAGCCGAGCAGGCCTTTCAGGATTTAAAAGCTAAGTTTACCTCTGCACCTATATTGAAACACCCACGTCCAGATCTCCCTTATGTCGTTGAGACTGACACATCCAGCCTAGCCATGGGAGCTGTCCTGTCCCAAAGAGATCCCGAAACCAACCAACTGCATCCCGTAGCATTTTGGTCCAGAAAATCCTCGGCAACCGAGGTTAATTATGCAATCACGGACAAAGAACTGTTAGCAATTAAGTCCACTTTTAAAGCCTGGCGGCATTATCTGCTTGGCGCTCGACATACCATCACAGTGATCACTGATCACCGGAATTTTTGTTTTTCGCTGAATTTGATTTCGTGATTACCTATCGACCTGGCTGCAAGAATGGCAAAGCAGATGCCTTATCCCAAATTGGAATGGGAGAATCTGATACAAACTCAGAACCAGTACCAATAATTCCCGAACAGAGGATTCTAGGCATGACTTCGTTACAGACGCTTGAAGACATTCAAGCCAGAGTGAAACAACTCCTGGACCCTACAACCTTACAGGAATGGATACAAAAGGGATCAGACTTTACCATAGATAATGGTTTACCTTATTTCCAAGGACGCTTATTTCTGCCACATAAGGAATTACACGAACGAGTTATTTCCGGTTATCATGATACATTAATAGAGGAAACCCCGGTATTGCCAAGACAGAGGAAAAGGTGAAACAACAATTTTGGTGGCCCTCTTGGCGAAAAGATGTTAAATCTTTTGTGATGTCCTGTGGTGTTTGCGCCCAAAATAAAAGTCAAAAGAAAAGACCAGCCGGTCTCCTTCGACCTCTAGACATACCACCAGCACCCTGGCACACCCTATCAATGGATTTTATTACGGACCTGCCTCCTTGTTCGGGGTACAATACTATTCTGGTAATTGTGGATTTGTTTTCCAAAATGGCCCACTTTATTCCTTTGAAAGGTTAAACTTCAGCTTCTGTCCTAGCCAAAGAATTCCTCGAAAATATTGTTCGGCTACATGGATTCCCATCTATACTAATCTCTGACCGGGGAAGCCAATTCATTTCCCACTTCTGGCGCAAATGTTGTCAAATGGCGCAGATCGACGTAAGATTATCGACCAGTCACCACCCCCAGACCGATGGTCAGACCGAGAGGACAAATCAGACCCTTGAACAGTACTTACGGTGTATGTTACAGCAATCTGAAAGCAACTGGAAAGACATTCTTTGGATAGCCGAATACGCATATAATAATTCGGTACACTCTGGAACTGGCCACAGTCCTTTTTATACTTTGTTTGGGCATCACCCTCGAACCTCAAACCTTGACTCACCTCAGAACCTCGGAATGCCTGCAGTGGAACATCTGCATTCTACAATTACCCAAGCCTTCAAAGAGGCAACTACGCATTTACAACAAGCCAAGAGAAAATACAAGGAGAATGCTGATCTACATCGGAGTGAAGCACCTCCGTATCAGATTGGGGATCAAGTGTGGTTAGCTACCAGACATTTACCACTCAAAGGGCCTCGAACTTTTAATCCAAAATATCTGGGACCTTATTCTATTACGGCAATAATTAACCCAGTGGCTGTTAAACTTGATTTACCAGCTAGTATGTGAATTCACCCTGTTTTTCATGTGTCACTTCTGAAACCAGTGGTACCCGGAACCCGACTACTCAAACATCCAGAACCTATTCTAATAGATGGGGAGCCCGAATTCGAAGTGAAGAACATTTTAGACTCAAAAATGTTTAGGTCAAAACTGTTCTACCTAATTGATTGGAAGAGGTCGTGGGAACCCAGCGACCATGTGCATGCACCTCGATTAGTCAGGAAATTCCACCGACTCTTCCCAGACAAACCAAAACCCCCGGAGGGAACAACCTTGGGAGGGGCCTTGGGGGGGGAGTGCTGTCATGATGCCCGCTCCCGGGGAGCCAGTTCAAGCCCTGCGTCCCCGAAAGCGGACATCCAGTCCCCAAGGAAGGACCCAGCAACCCCATATAGGGGCCCTTTGGATAGTGTCCTGGCGCATATGGCGCCAGGCTCATAAAAGACATCAGTCCTGGCGCCATAGGCGCCAGGCTCATTATGGGAGTGCTTGGGTGCACTTACCTGATGCAGACCATGCTGCAGGATCCCGGCCTCCTTGAGGCCTGAAAGGAACTTCTTTACCTGTGGGTCTAATTTACCATCCGGGCGTGGTCGGGGAAGGATACATACCTGATTGGAGGAAGGATACATACCGGGAACTTCTTCAAAGGCTATTTAAACCCCACCCGAACAGCCACACGTGGTTCGCGTTGTTCTGCATCTAGCAGCTGGACGCTCACCGTGTCTGCTCCTGCATCCTGACTTCTGCCACGCCTGCCAGCATGCTGGATCACCTGCAAAGGAAGAGAAGAAGAGAACAGAAGAAGGAAAAGTCCTTACTTGCTAAATCCGCATCCCGGAGACATCTCGCCGCCAATCCTGACAAGGAAGACTTTAATTTAAAAGCTCATCACGTCGATCGCTGCAGCGCCGCATTCCACTCACCTTTACAGGGCGCCTCCATGTTCAGCAGCGATCATCCGGATTCGCAGTCACGCCCCAGCGCCTAGGGAGAAAAAGACCAGAACAAAAGGTGAGAGGGAGATGGGAATAAGGAAAGCTAAATCTCCATGTTAAGACTTACCTGTTGATTCATTCCCTCTTCATTTCGGGTCCGTGCCGCATCCTGGCATTTCCGGACCCCGGCCCCTAAGGGGAAAAAAAGAGACATCAGCGTTAATGAGCGAATGAAAAGACATTACCAAAAAACGCTCATTAAAGACTTACCTGATTTCTACAAGGATTTCACCTCTCATCTCGGGTCGGTGTCTGTTCCCCGGCATTCCGTACCCCAGCCCCTATGGGGAAAAAGACACTAGCATTAGTACATTAATGCATGGACACAAGGGGAACCTCTTATCAAAAAACTTACCTGGAAGCCAAGAAAGTTTGGTTCTCACCAATCCGAAAATCCAGTGAAGTAACTGGATACCAACGCGCCCCTGCATCAGAAGCAGGATGGAGAGCTCGTCCTTCCAGACCCTAAGGTGAGACGCTACGAGAAATCACAGAAGGGTTTCGAGGAGGGTGAGAGGGGAAAGTGGGAGGCCAATTGCATTACCCCGCAGACAGTTAATCCCCTATTTTATCCTACAGAAGGATACTTCTGCGAGCCAGGCAAGCCAGATTTGGGGGCCCGGTCCAGTCCGTCTTCCGAACCCTGCGCATCACCTTAGAAGAGGTCACAGCAGCGCGAACCAGGCCAGCGCCTCCGTGGGAGTCAGATGAGCGTAACACAGAGACCCTGAGGAGTAATCTCATGCCCCAAGAAATTAACACGGGTTCTACACCACTGTGCTTTCTGAAAGGAAAGTTTTGCTCCGGCGACCCTCAACTGTGTCAGAACATAACGGATCTCCGCTATATGTTCCTCCACAGATGAACTTTTGATGAGGACATCATCTACATAAACCAAGTTACCCCTTCCACCCAGGTCGGGCATGGCCTTGTGTAGGAAAATGTTGAACTCATTGCCGGAGTTGAGGTATCCGAAGGGATTCCGGGTCCATGTGTACTGCTGGCCCCCAAAGGTAAAAGCCAGTTTGTATTGGTCCTCCCTACTGACAGGCACGGTCCAGTATCCATTGGTCAGGTCTATTGCAGTGAATACCTGTGACCCCTGAATCTGGGTCAGCCCTTGGTCAATGTAGGGCAGAGGCCATCGGGCAGTATGGACCCGTTTGTTGAGCTCCCTAAGGTCGGCACAGAGTCTCCACTGGCCGTTTGGCTTCAATATTCCCAGCACCGGATTATTGAAGGTGCTGTGGACTGGACGGATTATTCCCCGGGACTCAAGGTTCTTAATTATTTCAGTAAGGGACTCCATTGATGCGAGAGGCAAGCGATATTGCTTCACAAACACTGGAGTCATGCCAGGGGCCGTGGGAATTGTTATTGTGTGGATGTCGGTGCAACCACAGTCATATGAGTCTACCGCAAAGAGATCCTGGAAATCCAAGAAAACTTGTTTCAACTTTTGCTTCTGTTCCAGAGTCACGCAGGCATCAACTAGGTTGACTCTCTCTTCCACCATCTACCTGAAGCCTGGAAAGACTTCCGGTTTTGCTATCTCAGCGGCCTCCTCCAGCTGGGTGGAGAAGTCCCTGGTCAGAGTGCTGATTTGGACTGGAGGCTTTAGGTGGGAAAGGCAGCCCTCATGGACCTGGAAAATCACCTCATCCCTCCTGAAGTCACAAGTCACATCTTCCTTACCATAAGGGCAGGAAGTGTACACCAGGAAGTTCCCCCCATGCCGGGTAAAGATCCTGTCTGGTGTTGTGTTTTCATCACTGTCACTGTCAAAACAGTCCTTGGGGATGGGTCCTAACAGTTAATTTCCTAAATCAATGGAGAAATGTCAGTCATCAACCGCCATTCCAATAATGGTGTCTGCGGCTAGAGTAATACTCTTTAAGTCACTGTTATCCACCTCTATTGGAATGGTGTCATGTTCTATGTTGACTAATGGTGTTGGGTTTACCCCCAACCCTTGCTGTTAGAGAGAAGCATTTAGATGAATATAAGCATCAGGGTTTTTCAATTTTTGTCCTCTTTTAATTTTCACTTCCAGGGAGAATTGTCGGGTCCTTTCTGGGATGTTAATAGAGGCTAGCGCCCATGCGTGGCGTCCTCAGCAACAAGCTATACGTTCGTCCCACTTGACGGGTGGCTTTCTTCTTCCGCATTCTCGGCGATTCACTCGCAGCAGAGACAGAGCCGACTCCTGCAGCGGCACACCGTGACCCAGCGTCCGCACATAAAGGTGAGGCTGGAGTCGCTGGTCTATGCGCGCATACATGACTGCCTGGCTCCTTTGGCACAGCCCACCCATCGCACCGGGCTATTCCCAGAGCATTGTATATACATCTACCTAAAAAATGCACCGAACCAGCATGGGGGAACCCTTTTAGGCACTAATCTGGTATATCCTCAAACACTGATATAACACTGATACTAACTTTCCCTCTGCTTGCTTGCCACACGATTGCACCTAGACCTCAGTGATCGATATCAGTAGCACCAATCCCTGAACATCATATTGGTATTACTTCTGGGGTCGCATGCCTCCCGTGGCTCACCGCCTCCAAACTGCGCATAAACACACTGTAATGTCACCAGGCACTGAGCCAGTAAATATACAAGATCAGTTCTTAATTTGCACTTAAATTCTTTTCCTGTACTGCTTGCACCTAAATATCCTTGAATATTCTGGATTTACTGGGAAGTTCATCAATCCTGACCTGGCACCTGCATTTCTGGGTCCCACCACTTGATGGTTTCCGTTTTTCCAAAGCGTGGCTACACCAATGCGCTTGAGCAAATGCGCACCGGCAAGTAAGTTTACAAACCGGTCGCTATGAGAACAAACCTAGTCTCAATATGAGTCCCATTTATTGGGACTCCCGCACTACTATACCCCCTCATACTATACTAATGTCATCCCCAAAAGGGTCCTGATTATGAGCCCTGATGAAGGCGGACTTCATATCTACCCATTACCGCTGAAACGTGATAACTAAAGGGAACAGTAACACAGTACTAGCCAGTTGGAATCCTTGTTACCAACCAGCTCCTGATCACGTCGGCTAATGATTGGATATCCTGCGTCAAAAGACCCTGCATCATTCATTGACTTTCTAACTAAAAACTTTTTGCACCAAATATAGGAAACGCATGATGCGAAGAACTCATTAGTAAAACCGCACATGCACTTACAATTTATCTTCCACTCTTCGAACCAAACTTGAATCATCATTCCCTTTGAGTTGTTGGATTTGATTTTTTCTAAAGATTTTAATTGCTTATATCATTTGTTCACAACTTGTTTCACAATGTGTTGTCTAATTTTGTAATGTTAATAACCAGTCAGAATGACTTAATATTTTGTATAGTTTGCATTCACATGTCTTAGTCTGTCATTTGATACAGCAGTAAAGACCTTTTACTTATTGTTTGCAATGCTTTACTTACTTTCAACAATCTATTTGTTTAAAAAGATTTTTTATTATTTCTTTAGTAATTTAGACATAACGTCTTGAATGTGTGGTTATATGTACCTAGCGGCTGATTCATTTAGTGATTGCTAGAATTATGCAACCCATATCCTTTTCTCTTTAAGCAATTCAAGAGAACAGGCCATATAATTGAATTGACCTGTTCCTCCTATATTTCTGTGGTTACCACAAATCAGTAAAGGTACATCTCTTGTTTCATAGCCTTTCTGGGATGGTGACTTCCTCTTTAATCTGAATTTCAACTGCATAAGGTAGCAATTGAGCTGACCTAAATGCTTTTTCTGGATCATCAAAGCCCATGGGATTATCCGCTAATCGGGACCAAGCTTTGAAGTTTATTAGGTCCAAACAAATGGCAAAGCGAATGAGAATGTCATTGCCTAAGTAAAAGGCGGCAGTGACGTCTCGCACGACCCAACAATTATGGACTATGCTCTTGTTGCCAATGGAGATTTTGAGCATACACCTGCTTGGCAGGAGATGTTTGGAATTAGGTGCTTCCAGGTCCATTTCCCATTTGTCTATCAGTTTGAATGCGGGAATGGCTGAATCTTTTGGGAGTTGGCGGAACATGGCTTCGCTGATGAAGCTCTTACCGTTGTTCACACACACTCGGGCGAGAACAGAGTCCTTCCCATCATTTAATTGAACAGGGATGAACAACTACTCTCCAATTTGTTGAATATCAGCCAGGCTCTGAGCTGATTTCACATCTTTCTGGACTATCGGAGTGGGAATGTCTGATTGTGGATTGGTAAGGAATTTCAGAGTGTTTCCTTCCAGTGTGGAATACCACCTTAAACTGGAAGGAAGGTTGATTTTCAGAAATAGAGTGGACCCCCATCACCAGTCTGTTGTACTGCTATTACTGTCAGATCTGGAAATTGGTTGCTCTGGAAGTGAAATTCTACTTGGTCAGATTTCTGTTGAACCATGTGGCAGGTGCCGTTTAAACTAACATGGTTGACGCTCTGTTTTAATTTTATTGGTCGGCTAGTCTGGGTCCAGAGGACCTTGTTTACGCAATCTATTAGGGGTGACAACCTTCTCAGGAGGTCATTCCCTAGTAAACAAGGGGTGCCCCCTGGAGTCACTACTATGACTGGGTGTTTCACCTTGTGTCGCCCAACTTTGATGTCCAAATCTGCAGTCCACTCGATGGGAATTTCCTTCCCGTCAAAGTTCTGAAGTTTCAGGGGTAGGAGATTTTGTTTCTGGTTCCTGGGTTTCCAGGGGCTGTTTACAAGTGGGGAAGGAAGCTTCCTCCAAGGCTTTACACCCCCCTTCCCCTTGTGCCTCCTCCCTGGGAACCAGTGGGTTATCGGGGTGCTGCCCCCGTCATTGTTCTGAAGCACCAGGCCAGGAGTTTGGGGCATTCTGCAGTGGCATGCTCATCTGAGGGTTCTGTTGAGCCCTCAGTATGTGACCCAGATCCCGTGCCATATTTTGGACCTGGCGCTCTAACTGTGAAACCCGCTCAGGCTGATACAGGGTTCTATTTTCTCCCCTGGGCTGATCCCGGGAAGGGTAGCTATCCCTTCTCTGGTAGTACCCCGGGTTGGGAAGATTTGGGTACCCCTCCACCCTTGGCCTCTCCTCTCCCGGATTCGATTGTCTGGGCTCAGGGAATTGGGGAAAGAAGGATGGATGATTTTGGGGCTGTGGGTGGGGAACAAATTCTGCCCAGGATTTGGTGAATTTCTGCCCTCCTGGGTGAAGTGCGGAGAGAAGTTTCCTGGGTTGGGCGCTTGGTTGGATCCCCCCCTTGGGCCGGAGGAGTCTACACATAACCCAGGATTGGACTGTTTCCCTTATAGCGGGGACTTACATAGTCAGGGGAGCGAGGGACCCCATTTGTGGGACTACCTCCTTGACTCCCTGACTGTGACTGGCCCGAGGGCCTTCTGGGCTTAGAATTATTCGGTGCAGGCAGGTTTTTAGGCCCCCCAATCTCGAAATCTAAAATGGGGGCAACCTTTACCTCTGCCACCTTGGCAGCAGCAGGGGTGCTGTTGGTTTTGGGGTTTTTGGGCTGATTCTTATTTTCCACTGGTTTCTGCACCTCATAGATGCGGGTGGCTTGCTCAATGACCCAGTCTAAAGATCTTTTCTTGTGAAAGTCTCTCACGAGCTGGGTCATTATGTATTTGGGTAATGCATGGAAAAACGTATTAACAAATTCTTTACTGTCCATGCGTACCCTTTTTGTAGTCTGCGCAAAAGCATAATTTAACTTCTGCACAAATTCTTGTGGGGCCTGATCCTCCCCACATTGCAAATTGTAGACTGCCTTGCGAGCCTCTTGGGGATTTCTGTGAACAGAAAAATGTTTCAAGATGGCCGCCCTGTAGGTGGACCATCTTGAATGATTTTGGTCCTCCAGCCCCGCAAAGAAACTGGAGTATTCCGGGGAGAATGTCCATTTGACATACTGAATGCATCTACTGCTGTCCTTCAAATGGAAAGTCTCCATCATTTGCTCATAAAGCTCCAAGTGTTCCCAAACAGAATACTTGGCGTTCTTGTGGTAAGGGGTGATGACACTCCTTATTGCCTTGATCTGCTTTAAGGGGTCCTTAAGCAAGGCCCCTTTTGCCTTATTGGCCTTTTTGGTTCGGGTAACCCTGGTCCACTCATCCTCTGACTCAGAGGCACTGCTCTCAGAGAAGCCCGTCTGATCTTCCAGGTTTTCCCAGATTCTGTGAGCCTGGGAATGGCTGGCAGAATGTGGGGACCTAGTCTCCTGTGTCCTGGGCTGCTCAGAGGAGTCTTCAGATCCCTCCTTGCTGCCAGGATTTGATGGGTACCCCCCACACTGACCTAACTGGGCAGAGGTTTTTAGTATGCCCTTAGTGGGCCTACTTTCCTGGGGTTCCCCACTAAATTGCACTGTGCTCGGGTGCCCATACCCGGATGCCCGCCCATCCATTCCTGGGAGGTACCGGCCTATGAACCCCATACTTTTGGTTGGATAGTAATCTGCCCTCCCTGTGGCCCTTTGCTCATGTGCGCCAGGGAACATGAGTCCAAGGACTGGGAGAGATGAAGGTACTAGGGCTCCTGAGGTTATGCTCAGGTGTTTCCCTTTCCCAGCAAACTTCATCTCTGTCAGCCCCTGCTCCCTGTTGCAATGCAAGAGCCTGTGCTTTCAGTTCCTCAGTTAAGGCCTTAGTAGACTCTATCAGTCTCTCCTGCATGGCTACCTGTTGCTGGAGCCTATCATTGTGCTGACAGAGAGCCTCATTTTCTCTCTGCGCTTCCTGGTTGGTCCTGGAATACTGGACCAGTCTTTGCTGCAGGAGGGTTACCTCCTGAGTCCCATCCCTACTGGCCTGTTCCTTTCTTGCCAGAGCATCTCCCACCCTCCTGGTGTGCTTTAACAAGTTCTGATGCTCTTTTTGGAGGTCACCCAGTCCCTGGAGGGCCAAGTGATTTTCTTCAATTTTTTCTTTTAATTGGCAGACTTCCTGGCCTAAGGTGTCCCTTTCCTGACTAAGAGTCTGCATCTGTGCCGCCAGGTCGTCCCTCTGCCTTTGAAAGGCACCAGCTTTCTGGCGTTCTTGATCAAACTATGCCTGGATATCCAGGTCTTTCAAAATCAGTTTATTGCTCTCTGTCTTCTCCCTATCTAGGTGGCTTTGCAGGGTGACTACCTGCTCTGCGCATGCCCTATTGAAGTCAAGTTGTTGCTCCAGCTTTTTCTGGCTCTACAGTAGGGCGTCCAAACCTTCTTGGTACTCCTTCTGCAAGGCCAGTAATCTGTTATCCTGGTCAGACTTTTCCTGTTGCAGAATAGCCATATCCTCCTTTATTTTAATAATATACTGCCTACTATCATTTTCTGACTCCTGGCTCCTCTAAAGCCTCTGCTCGGAAGAGACCAGGTCAGATTTGGCCTTCTCTAATGCCATCAGTTGCCTATTTGCCAGATCTTGGCCTTCATCACATTTGTCCTGTATGGCTCCCATATATAAATATAAATATGCCGCTACCCTGGCAATCTTGTTGTGCTCATCCTTGGCCTTAGGGGCCATATATAGTTCACTCAGGGCCACATGTAAGGGACCCTGATCTCTCCATATATCTGACCCTGTTTCAGTGATCTTGGGTGCGATTGCCTGCAACCAGACCGCCTGGTCCTGATGAGCCCACTCACCTCTCACAAATAGCTTATGTAAGAGGTGTTCTCTGGCTATTTTGATATCTACCAAGGTCGTCATTCTTGAAATTGATTTCCTTCCTGACTTACAGAAGTTTGTATTTTATTTTGCAAAACAGATCGTTTCCTTAGAGCGTTCCTTTGAGGGGTGTTTTTACAGTGTAACACGGCGTGGTGATCCAACAGAATTTATATATCCTGTCAGTTAGCACACTGTATTAATCTGCACAAGTGATAGATCTAATCCAGAATCCCGGACGAGCCCCCAATCTGTCAAGTGACTCCAATCAAGCAATCCCACGAAGTCAGTGCCTCGTCCTGGACGCCCAAGGGAAGCCCTTATTTATATATTTTTATGACAAGTTATACTCTGGATGATAAACCCTTGTATAACGCCCCTCTCTTTGAATCCCTCTGACCTCATTGAGCCAAGAAGTAGGTTTGTTTTGCAATTTAAAAGATTTATTGGAAAAATGAAACAATATATATATATATATATATATATATATATATATATATATATATATATATATATATATATATATATCACTTTTATAATAAATTAATATTTGATATCACACTTAGGCATATGACAGTGATCAACAATGGATGATGTTACACAGGCACACTGATTTAATTACTTAAGAGTTAGTATAGAAAGGATAAGGTAGCAGAAAATACTTTTATGGTTTCAAGGAAAAGCAATGAGGGAAAAACGCAGCACAGAAATAAACTTGATATGATTTCAACAAAAGATAATATGATCACTTTTTCTTTGACAATTCCCTCCCCCCTATGCAAGGTAAGGAGATGGAAGGAGAGCACACAATTCTCAGGAATACAAATGCAATACGAATTTCCAGTTCCCCCCAGCGAGCTTAGAGGAAAACAGGTATGATTTTAAAGCAGGCAAGATCCTTTTGAATGTGGTGGCAATGAAGTGAAAAATATGCTGAAAATGCTTTTAATTCCCTCTAGAGGTTCAGGGTGAGTGAGAGATACTTTAAATCAGTTCAGGTCATCCCTACCAATGATTCGGGGATGGTAATCAGGTTGAAAACGGGATTCTGTAATGGAAGCAAAAGACAGATATTTTTACACGTGGTTGAAATGAAGCAAACTGTCAATTCGCAGCACTTTTTTCCGAGTGCGTCGATCGGGATTATGGAGAAATTATAAGGAGTAGCAAGCTTAGAATCTTAGCCTTAAAATGAAAGTTAAAACTCGCTTGTAGCACAAACGGTTCAAGAGATGCGGACGATTTAGTGGAGGTAGATTTTCAGAAATTAAATTACAGTTTCAGAATGACAGATGCGCTTGGAAGGTTTGAATCAACAGGATTTACACACAATTCCTTATGATGCAGTTCTAATAGGTTAAAATAGTTTGAATTAGATTATCTTAAACTAAGAGATTGGTTTTGCACAGTTCTGGCTGAGTATTCACACTATGAATTTGAAATAGGCAGTCAGTGTCTGGTGGGCAGGTTTGGACTGGACTCCGGGTGGGTGGTTCTAAACTCACAGCTCTCTGGGTCAGCTCTGCTCTGCACTTCACAGCGGTCTGGTCTGTGGTTCTCTGGTTCTGGTCTCTCTGGTTCTGGTCTGGTCTGTGGTTCTGCTGTCGGCACTTCTTTCTGGGTCTGCTACCGGTTCTGGCAAAAGTTCTTGACAAAGAATCCAACAGCTCGCCCGGCTGTAGAATAGTTTGGTTGGATTGCTGGATTCTGAAGGCCTGCTGAGAAGAGTTCTCAGCTTGTGGGTTAGGCCTTTGCTTTAAGTTCTGTAGTCTATCTGGAGTCTAAGTTCTGGATGTTCCTTCTAGATGTTGTGTGGTCCAGCAAAATGCTCTGCAAGAAAATGAAAAGTGAATCTCTTGCCTGTCCAAGCAGTCTCTTTTTATGTGTTTTGAATGTGGGTGGGTCGGCTCATTCTGCATGCCCAAACCTCTCATGATTTGATAGGTCAGGGATTCCCTGTGACCTGATTTGAGAAGGGATAGTGTGTCAGAGTGAGTCAGAGTCTTACAGTCTATTGAAGAAGCGCCCCTTTGCTTTTACTTAGAAAATGAATTTTTCATAACTAACAGGTTCCCCAGATACACACATCGTTGAAATTACATACACATTTCACAGATTAATTTAAGATACACTCTCGCCCAACTCTGATCCCCCTCAGAGCCTGGGTTTAAAAATGGCAAAATTTTGTGCTTTTTAGTGACTTTCGCCTAATTGATTTTTCCTCAAAAATTACACAGCCGGTCAAGTGGCACAGCGAGTAGAGCGCTCGCTTTGACATCCGTGCAGAGCCTGCTAATGCAGGTTCGAATCCCGGCGGGGCCGAACTCAGTCTTTCATCCTTCCGAGGTCGATAAATGAGCACCACACACCGTGGGTAAATAATAAGCAGCGCTCAGATACCCGAGGCTTCGTAGCGCTATATAAGTGCCAAATTATTATTATTATTACACAGACCTGCACCCCTTCCCTGAGCATATTACTGGAAATTACTATGTCTCTATCCTAAACACAGTGTCTGCAATATTAATAAATAGCGGTGTTCGGTCCCAGAACACCGTACAAAGTGGAATTTGGGCTCAAATCATGAGGACATTTTTCATTTTCAGGATCCCCAAATTGTACGTTTCTGTGAGCTTAATACAAGATTTTAGAAGCATTTAACTTAAACATATATTTGCTGCAATATGAATGCACAGTCCTGTCTGGCCCGACCCTAGGAACTGGGGGAGTCAGTGATTTCACATGTCTCTCCTTCTAGGCAGAGCTCTGTTTACAGTCCACACCCAAAATCAGCATACCCCATTCAATTGAAAGGGTCTACTGTGTTGGGTCCAGCAGGCTGCAGCGAAGTCCCCTCCCTCTCAATAAACAGGGCCATGTGATATCGTGCCTCCTGGTGTGGGTCTCTGGGGTGTTAAGAGTTCTCAGGAAAGTCAAGTCTTTTGAACTTTTAATTACATAAGACCCCCTTCTGTTCACTGCACAGTTCTGCAAGACAGCTCTCCTGTCAGGATTTATAGAGCGCCAGCGCCGGTCAGTGTCCAATGCCGGTACTGCACCTATTTTTGAGAGCTGTCTTGAATTAATACATTTCAAAAAGAAAGGATTTTACTTGATAGTATATGATCCTTGCTTGACATGGCATTGATGTGGATCTGTAGTAGAGTAAAGTAAAACACTCAACCATAGTTGGATTTTTGTTTGGTGGTTTCGGGCCCATGATCTTAGCAATTTTTGACATTAATAAAAACGGATTTTGAACAGGACAATCTTTCTTTGCACTGGAGGGTGGCAGGTCATGGGACCATTTTGGTGTGCGCAAAACTGCACGGTTCTCCTGGATTCTGGCGCAAATGTGGGCTTTTCCGCCATCTTGGATTTCCTAAACCCACAGCACCAAATGTTGCAGCATAATAGTCCAAACGTGGGTCAGGACACCCAACAAGTGGATATGCGCTGCCAAGGGGTGCTGTCAGGGGCACGAACGGCCAATGTGCCAAACACCATGTACACTTCAAAGGTATCTTATGCACAGGGGCCACTGTACACATGCCCTGCTCAGACCCCATGTCTCCAGGCTGGATTGCCTGAAGTAGGCTGCGGCCCCTGCAATCCACATAGGTGTGTCTCCATTCAGCAGTGTTCCGGCCCTTGTCTGCATGCCTCAGGCCCATCCATCCCCCTCCATTATCAAAGGCAGTTTGCACCAGTGGATGTGCGCTGCCAATGGGTGCTGTCAGGGGCGCGAACGGCCAAGGTGCCAAACCCCATGTATACTTCAAAGGTATCTTATGCCCAGGGGCCATTGTACGCATGCCCTCCTCAGAGCCCGTGTCTCCAAGCTGGATCCCCTGAAGTAGGCTGTGCCCATGCAATCCACATAAGTGTGTCTCCATTCAGCAGTGTTGCCGGCCCTTGTCTGCACGTCTCAGGCATATCCATCCCTCCTCCATTATCAAAGGCAGTTTGCACCAGTGGATGTGCGCTGCCAAGGGGTGCTTTCAGGGGCGCGAATGGCCAAGGTGCCAAACACCATGTACACTTCAAAGGTATCTTACGCCAGGGACTATTGTACGCATGCCCTCCTCATAACCTGTGTCTCCAGGCTGGTTCCCCTGAAGTAGGCCGTGCCCCAGCAGTCCACATAAGTGTGTCTCCATTCAGCAGTGTTCCGGCCCTTGTCTGCACGCCTCAGGCTCATCCATCCCCCCTCCATTATCAAAGTCAGTTTGCACCAGTGGATGTGCGCTGCCAAGGGGTGCTGTTAGGGGCTCGAATGGCCAAGGTGCCAAACACAATGTACACTTCAAAGGTATCTTACGCCCAGGGGCATTGTACACATGCCCTCCTCAGACCCCGTGTCTCCAGGCTGGATCCCCTGAAGTAGGCCGCGCCCCTGCAATCCACATAAGACCACGACATATACACGTCATTCATTCACATACACACCCTCTTTTGTAATTCTTTATAAACCACTTGATATTTATCATGAGAACATCTTTGAGCACTGCAAGTGAACTCGTGAACGTGCTACCGGAGAACCTCAATGACCACTGCTAATCTGCTCATCGTCGTGCTACCTGAGAACTTCTGTGACCACTGCGAGTCAGCTCGTCATCGTGCTACCTGTGAATATCTCCCTGTTCTCCTGCTACTAACTACCGTGCTTGCTTAATCTAACTGTTTGTTGGTCAAGGTAAGGGCATGTATCCTAATCATATCTCCTTGATCTCCAAATTTCTATCTATTTCGTATGAACGTTCCCAGTAGTGTTATATTCATTCGTCTCATTGTCATTGACTTGAGTTTAATTTGTTATGTTATCGATATATCAATTGTCATCAGTGTCAATTGGGATCGAATTGCATCCTTAGTGGATGGTGTCTATAATATAAGCATGTTTCCTTTTGATGCACGATAGTACATTCAAGGGACGGGTAACATGAACTGATTTTCGTCACATCAAAGAATTGTTTATGAAAGTTATCCTATAATACAGCCACCCACGCTACACTGGTTTTGCTGTGGGGACCAAAACATACATTGCATTGAAGAATGTATGGTATTATTCCTTCTTTCTCACTTTTTTATGCAAAGTAATTTTCAAATAATGTTGACCTTTTTTTGTGCATAATTTACAAAAATGCCTGCATGTGCACCCATTTGGTTGCCCTTCTAAGACCCATGAGAAATCTGAAGGCACTACAATGCATGTATTCCCAAAGACTGTAGATTGAATTAGAGAATTGATCAGATATTGCAGATATGCACCGGCAGAGCTTGAAAGTAGAGTCAAAAAAGTCTTGGAGGACAAGAGGGGTGATCGATACCGCATCTGCAGCCTGCACTTTACCCCGAATATGTACGACCCATCCTTGCACACAAAGAAGAATCAACTCAGAACGACTCAAAAATTGCTCCCAAATGCAATTCTGACTCTATTCGTTCACATGCCGCCTCAGGTGAGTCACGGTTCCGGATTTAGCTGTAGCCCTTGGGGTAGTCAACAGGTAACTAAATGGACGGATTGGTGTTTTAGGTGTAAATGTCCCTTATTATACTTTTCATATTGAAAAGATTGTATTGCTTTTTAAATAAAGACCATTTTGCGAACATCTGTCCTTGGTTTTAGAAGCCTCATAGAAAATTGATTTATGGGCACAAATAACTATGCTATAGTGTCCATTGAAATAAGCATAATGTTCTCGTAATCTGTCTCCTTACATGCCAATTTTTAAGATAAGCATTTCTAAATCAAATCATATTTTCCCTTTACAACTCCATGACTATGCACTGAATATGAAGGAGCAAGATTCAGCATCCATGTCTTGCCTGGAGTCAACAACCACGCGCGTATCAGGTAGTCTTACTTAGCAATTCAGTTCCAGAATTGTTTTATGCATGGAATTTGAGATAATCTGAACATATTTACGTATCGTGTCATTCGTTTACACAATGTTTCATTTATGGTTTGCTATTGATGTGTACCAATGTCTGCATCAGAATGTCTGTGTTCAATTTAAATTTTTTCATCCATACTAATACAAGTACTGTGTTTCAGGGAGATGCTGAAGCTTTGACTACAATTACATCATCCCTTGTAGTTGATCCAGAGCCAGAGGTATGCGTACTGACAGTTCCCTCGAATGAAAGAAAGTCGGTCCTAGATCTGATACTATTAAACAGTGACAACAGTAGAAACACGCCGTTTTCACAAATTACTTGCTTGCAACATGTTAAACAATTTGAGATAATCTGATCATATTTACAGATCGTGTCATTCGGTTACACAATGTTTCATTCGTGATTGGCTATTGATATGCACCAATTTCTGCGTCCCAATGTGTGTGTTCAATTTCAATGTTTTCATCCATACTAATGCAATACTTTGTTTCAGGGAGATGCTGAAGCTTCGACTACAATTACATCATCCCTTGTAGTTGACCAGAGCCAGATGTATGTGTACTGACAGTTCCATCGAATGAGATCATTTCATCATATTTACATCTCATGTCGTTTGTTTACACAATGTTTCATTTGTTTTTTTTTATAGATATGTACCATTGTCTCTGTCACATTTTGTGTGTTAAATTTCCAGTTTTTTCATCCATACTAATGCAAGTACTGTGTTACAGGTAGATGCTGAAGCTTTGATTACAATTACATCACCCTTGTAGTTGATCCAGAGCCAGAGGTATGCGCACTGACAGTTCCCTCTAATTAAATAAAGTCAGTCCTAGTTCTGATACTATTAGACAGTGACAATATTAGAAACAAGCAGTTTTTGCAAATTGCTTGAGTGCAACATTTCGAGTAGTGCGCTTCGGACAGTCAACTTTGATTGAGTAAACTAGCCATCAATCAGGTGAAATCCCAAATGTATATTTTGACAAAATGATGTACACGATGTACGAGTTTATCTGTGTACACCATGTGCGCGAAGGAATAATTTGATTTGTAATACAAATGACTTATTTTAAATGGATACTCTTTTCTAGGGATGTATACAAGATCCAGATATAGAAGAGGAAGCACATGGATCCGAGTCGGTGGACCAGCTTGCTGTTGCTGCTGTTACAGTAAAGAAGGTTTCGACGAAAAGCGTAATTTATAGACAATTTCAATTTTTGTGCTGGGCCCATCATAGTATGCTTTTTCTTAATGTAAATTGCCCAATAATGTATGTTGAATTTACATTGAACATCTTTTTTGCCAACCTGCCTTCTAGTTGCCCGATGGTGTACGGACTATGCAGACACAGACAGCGACACAAATGAGAGATGCTGCATGCCAAACTGTTTTCACCATGGAGCAACTATTAATTGAGGCGCGGCGTGTTCAGACTCGAGATGCATTTGTCCAATGGCCAGATGTTTTCTGCGATTCACGTTCAAGTAACAGACACTGAAATGACAGAGACTGAAGAATCAATACAATTGACCAAGGAACTAGAGAAAGATCTTGACTACAGTATGTCCAGTTTGGCTGATATGTCAACAACAGTTCAGTCAGAAACAACATTAATGCAGGATGACAGTCTACTAAAGGAGGCCAAATACATAGTATTCGACAGCAGCTTGATGTAGATTATAAAGATGCTGATATGTGTGCATTCAGTGAGAGGGGAAGTATGTGGGAAGCCATTGGTGAATGTGACTCATGTATCACAAGGCAGTAACCTCAAAATACATGCCACCTGTGAAATGTTCCATGAAAAATGTTCATGGTCTGCTCAACCGATGCTGGGGAAACTGCCAGCTGGCAATCTACTGTGTGCAGCATCTTTACTTTTCAGTGGTTTTAGTTTCATTAAGTTGTCCAGTTTCTGTCAATTTGTGGGACTCCATTTCATTTCTAAAACGCAGTACTACAAATATCAACATCAATATCTATTCCCTGCCATTAACGAAGCTTGGAAAATTGAAAAATTGTCTATTCAAAGTGCAATCTCCGAAAAACGGTTCAGGCTAGCTGGCGATGGACAATGTGACAGCCCCGGATTTTCAGCAAAGTACTGCACATACCACTTTCGGGACATGCAAAGTAAAAAAATGATGAGTATGTTGGTTGTGCATGTGTCCGAATGTAAATCCTCAGTGGCCATGGAGAAGCTTGTTTGTATAAAATCACTGGAAGATCTACAATCGAGGGGAATGCAAATCGACCTCATAGCCACGGACAGACACGTTTCAATAGCCAAGACAATGAGAGAGCAGTATCCAAATATTCAACATCAATTTGATGTATGGCAGCCAAAGCTGCAGGGGAAAAAAAGGTTCTGAAAGTATTTCACAGTGGTCCCAATCTTTCAGCAACCATCTTTGGTGGAGCTCCAAAACATGTGATGGGTCTGTGGAAATTCTACTAGAAAAATGGCGGTCACCAATGCACCACTGTTCCAACGTTCACTCTTGGACAGAAAACCAACATTTCCACCAATGTGAACATGGGCCTTTGTCGCCACGGAAGAAGAAGTGGTTGATTCCATCTTCACCTCGACATAAAGCCCTTGAGAAGATTGTGTTTGATATAATTCTATCAAGAGATCTGAAGGGACTCACAGAATTCTATCACACAGGAGATTTGGAGGCGTTCCACAATATGTACAGGCTAAAGAGATTGCATTTTGGCATAGAAGGGATGAAATATACAACATTACTAGCAGTATTAGCGCATTACGAGAATGTAGGCCGTGAACAATCGAGGACTGCAGGAAACTTAGGGATGCTTCGCTACACTATGGCCTTTATAAAAAGAAGCAAAAAATGGGTGGTCAAGCCAGTATATGATGAAATGGAATTCGATGTTGTGAAATATCTTATTATTAATGTCTTGGAGATGCATACTCACGGAATTGCATGCGATTTTGTTCCGAGTACACATACATTGCCACAAAACATTGCCAACGTGCCCTGTCCACCTAAAACAGAGCTCGTTGAACAGTTCAAATCCAGGTACAAATGATTAGCATTTGTTTTTTTTGATCAACAATGTTTTTATGAAGTGTCCAAATAAAGCATCCAATTTGTCTTTTGAAATCCATCCTCTTTGTCCATTTAATTTTCAACTAGTACCATTTTCACGATTGACATACAATGTAACGCTGTGCTTTCACAGTTCACAGTTTCGTGAAGCTACTGTGGGACCTTCACTGATCGTGGGAGGGTCAGAGGGATAACAGTGTGAAAGAAACTTTGGGGTTCGGCAGTTGCCTTACCATACAGTTGGCCAAATAGCTGAATAACTACTCATCCCACAAAAGGGATGAGACCTAGGCTACATAAGATACTCGGCACACAAGAAGTGCTGACTGTGAACAAAACAGTCCATCAAAGTGTGTTGTTGGTGAGAGAAAGAAGCACTCTGACCAATGTATTCATGAGGGCATGTGTTGGGGGTTGTTTCTAATGTAAGGAAGGGGTGGGTCGGTTGAGCCCCCAGCCAACATACATTATACTTGAAAGTGTCATCCTGATCTTGCACTCGCGGTGGGCGCCTCCTGTGCTTCACAATTCCAGTTCTCATGGATGCGGTGAGACAAGATGTTGCAAACTAAGAATGTATGTTGATTCTGAGTGAAGGTTACCAGCTTTGAATGTTTGCTTGCGAGCTGAGGAAGCCCACGCATCGCACACACAGTATAGGGTTCAATTGTTTTTGACCTTGAGAGAAAGGGACCATTCCGAAAGGAATTGAATTAAAGGAGTAGTGTAATAACGTAAGATATGATAAGGTTCTCCATTCCAAAACTGGACTAAGGAACATGTAAATTCAGTTTATGAAAAATCGTTCATGTGAACGGAGTTTGAGTTACGGTCTGCGTTACGCCAAGAGATTAGAAATGCTGAATATAATGTAAGTTGAACTTGCAAGGATTTTATACCCGAACAAGTCCAATTATCATTAGCTGACCGTTATTGCTGGGTTACATTGTACTTGTTTGTTCTGTGTGGCATATTGCAATGAAACGCAAGTACAACATTTGTGTACTGGTCTTTCTACCGGGCACATGGGCAGTCCAGCATCGAGATGCATGTAGACCACCACTCGATTTCCCCAGGTTCAACGCTAATAATTCATTAAAATGCCATCTATGTGCACCTCGAATTGTAGCGTCAGCTTCCGCATCTCTTTTAGAGCTGAACATACTCCATAGCACTATCCTCGGAAGCAAATTGTGGAGTAATTTCCACGTTGTTTTCTCTCTGTTCACATTGTTTAACGTCTGTGCTATTCGTTAGTTTTAACTCGATGCCAAATTAATAAGTAAAATCATAAATTGTAATAAAGATGTGCTCTGAGTATCCTCAATTTTGGGATACCCAGGCCCTGCCATTGGAATCAGTTGATTCCTGATAGAAGCCAAGATGGCCCCTGTGTCCTCTTGCTTTCTATTGCATGTTACCTTGTTTTCCCAAAGTCCTGGGAAACCCTGACTATGTCCCTTCCTCTGACTGGCTGTTGGGTGGAAGTTCCATATATGGTATTGTGGGGAAGTCCAGACCAGACTGGCTTGAGCCTTCCCAGTGACTGTATGTTGTGGGTAAACCCTTGGGGTAGGACCTGGGAGAATGGAGTGTGTGACCAATATAAACTTCTTGTTATGGGTGTCTGGTTTCTGGTATGTGACACAAAGACTGAGACAGCCCTGCCCGAAACTTGTATGAATGCAGTGTGGAGTGCTGAATGGCTGAGTACTTGTACCAATGCACATTCCTTGTTGTGAGTGTCTGGAGGGAGGAGAATGGCCTGAATGCACTGTGAGCCTGATTGGCTGCCTGCATGAATGCCCTTCTGAGCAATTGGTTGCCTGAATGTGACCCAGTAGAGTGAATGAGAGCCCAAACAGTATATCTGGGGACCTCTCACTGATGAAATACGTTCAGAAGTTGAAGTCGAAACTGATGCTTACTCTCGAAGCCGAGCCCGAAGAAGAAGGTTGACTGCTGTCATCTTCACCGCAATCTGAAAGCTGCCGTGCCGTCGAAACTGATCCACGAGAGGACTTGGTTAGGAGACCTCTTCCCGAGCTACGAGGGACCATTGTGCACCGCTAACCTTTGCGAAATTGCCCTGGAAGTCAGCCTTCGAAAGACTGTCAACCGGAGACGGGGACCACCGAGGAGAACGAAGAGAAGCACTGGACAGCCGTCCACCGTCGCCGACCAGAATGTGCAGGTTTGCTCTAACTGCTGGGGGTCCATCAAAGCCATGTTGGCCAGAAGCGGGAACTGCTTGACGCTGAGCCATCGACGACCGGAGCCGCAACGCTCCATTGATTAAGACACTTTGAATTCAAGGACGCTCTCGCCAGCATCACCGACCACTTTGTCCCGCTGCAGAAAGTCGAGGCAGCCGACACGCCGAGGAGCATCCGCTGGTGGGTTTCCCGCCACCCGAAGACTGCAGAGACGCCGATGACACAACGCCCTTGCTGGGCCAAAGTTCTTCAGTGACTCTTTGCGGCAACAAACTATCATCATCGAGGTGCACTGCACGCCTCATCTTTGCAGGACGTCCACGACTGATCGTCGATGAGCACAACGTCTTTGTTCATCATTTCTTCGAGGGATCTAGACCATCCGTGGCTCCTGCCTTAAAGGGAGCCGCTCAAGAAGGATCTGTTGATGACCCGACGTCAAAGCTGCTAGTCCAGGTACATTGGGGTGGTAGAACCATTTTAGAGGGAAAGAAGACTCATATAAACAATATATGGACTGGGCTTGTGTTATATCTTTATTTTATAGGTTGCCCAGGTGGGGAATCCTCATATATAATGGTGCCTAGTGACAGGGTCCCAGTATTCTGCCTATTGTTTTACCCAACCTGCTTTCCTCCTATGTCTGTTGTTGGTTCACTTTATTAACTGATTTGTATGACATTTGAACTGAGTACATTTGATGCATTTTACTGGAATCAAAGAGTAATTGTGGTACTACATAGGAACTGTATATATTTACCATTTCAGATTATCTTGAGCACAAAGTGTGTTATTGTGATTGTGTACATAACTTGAGCCTATTTATTTATTTATTTTATTAATGTGTTACAGTTTATAAATACACTTTTCACATATGATATAAATCATAAACATATTTATATTCCATATATATATATATATTAAGATGGCAACACTTATTTCATCAGATCTGATAAAACCATATAATTTTCATACTATATAATATAAGTATAAAAAATGCATATTAAAATTAAAATTAGAGGCTTAACATTTCAAGTCAATTCCTTTCTTCATTTCATTTATTTCCAAATTGATCCAACTATACTGCAGATAATCATTACCAAATCCCAAGGACTTCTATAGCACTCAAATACAAATCCCAAGTAAATTCTCTATCACTACCCAAACGTTATACATTGCAATCAAGATCTTCAAATTAGAAGCATTGATATTCCGCCACTAGAATATTGCCTCCTTAACATGTTCTATATCATGTACATATTTATTGTAATGGTTTTTATAAATACTCATCATTTTAGGACAACTAGTCAGTAGATGTTCCCCTGTCTCAACAGTTTGTTTGTCCTTGCACAGACAACAGTAGCGTTCAGTAATAGCTATCTTGCTTACTGTACATGTGATTGCTAAAACTGGTAGCTGATCAATCCTAAGTAATAGGATAAATCGTCTGAGTCTTACTGCTGGACATAAATTAAGGTATTGCTGTGGTTTATTGTAAATATATAACATATACTTCACAAACTGATACTTTTTAAGACCTTCGAGGTGAACATAATTTTCTAGCCAATCCCCCAAATCAACGTTCCTAGCTAGGGCAGATTTTACTGCCGGGCAAAATTCTCCCAGTCGATTGCTCCTGTTTATCTCATCAAGGTACTTTTCTAAATTTATCTTAAAAAGGAACTTCTTAGACTCCTTCATTAGTTCCTGTCGCATAGATATCAGCAGCTGGTTACTAGAACTAGTCATTATCTTCAAGTATAGTTCTGCCCTTCTTTTTAATACCAACGATTTCAATGAATGAAATCCTAGTACCAACCTGACAATGGCCATGGGTATACTGGGAGGATGGCCTAAGATATTTTTCCAGTATTTGCCCTCAACTACCTGTAACCATTTGAGGTGAATTACCTGCAGTGCTTCAAGGCCATGTACAATCATTGGTGCAAGAACCGGTTGACATAATAATCGAGCAGAACAGATAGTAAAGCCCCCATGTGTCTTAGTGAAGCGATAAACCAGTGCTGTAATTTGGGCGGCTCTAACCTTTCTGGCTTGTATACATAACTGATAGTCATTTCCAATTTCAAAATCAATGCCAAGGTACTTATAATTAGGCGTATACAATATCTCCAGTTCTTGTACCCATAATCTCGTACGGGCAATCTTCTTACGAGAAAACACCATTACTTGTGTTTTCTCCAAGTTGATTGTAAGGTCATTACTTTTAGCATACTGCCATAATGCCTCAGCTTATCTCCGTAGGCCACTAATCGTGTGATCAAGGATGATCAAGTCATCCGCAAGTACCGGGCATTGTTCTGCTCCAATAAGTGGGGGACAATTGTGAGCTTAACAGATTGCCTCTGGAATATCATGAACAAAAAATTATATAATGTAAGTGCCGTAACACAGCCCTGTTTGACACCTCGGTTCTGCTCGACTTGTGCAGTCATATTCCCTTGGGAATCCAACTTTGGTGAAGCACTGTTGTTTAAATGGAGGAGCCTTAGGTAGTACAGAAGGCTGTGTGGACAACCTACTGCTTCTAATTTTGACCATAATAACTCTATTCGTACTCGGTCAAAAGCGCCTTTAAAATCAACGTATAAGGCATACAGAGGAGGGTTACCCGCCTTTCTGGCATTCATACACAGGGTATCTAATATAACTAGATTGTGTGTGGTAGAATAACCCTGCCTAAAACCTCTCTGAAAGCGGTTCAATAACCCCCTCTTATCTGCCCATTCCTGGAGTTCTTTGAGCAGTAGGCTAGAAAAAAGTTTACCAGAGCAGTCCAGCATCGATAGTAATCTATAATTTACTGGATCAAACTTGACACCCTTTTTATAAATGGGAACAAGTATTGACTTCTGACAGGAACTCAGAATCCTGCCCTCAAGTAATACCTTATCAAACAGAATCTTCAACAGCTCTGCCCAGAATACCGGCTTGCATTTCAATGCTATGTTCGCCAGTTCATTAGGGCCCGGCGCACTGGATGATTTTAACTTTTTTATTTAATTCAAAAGCTGGTCTACAGTAATTTTGAAAGGAGGACTAGGAGGGCTAGTAATTAAAGGAAACCTACCAACTTCACATATTGGTATGTTCCGGTCCCTCAAGAACCTTTCCCATATATGTGCTCCCATGTGATTAATCATAGGGGCTTGCCTATTGCCCCTGATTTCCTGCATTAGAGTGCATATATTACAGGTGTTCTTAGTATACAATAATTGTACAGTATCCTGCCATTGCACCAGTTACCTGAAATATTTTTTTTGTTTTATCCAAGCTATGTATTTATTCTTAAGCGTCTTACTAATAGAGCAATAGAGGCTATATGTAGGACTTGTCTTCTTCGCCCAACAAATTGCTGCTCTGAGTTCTCTTTTAGCATCTCTGATTTCTTGATCGTACCTGTTTTTCTTAACCGGTCCATCAATATCAATCCTGTTCCCACTGTGGCATGAGTCACCGAAAATGAAGCCATCCACTTTTCAATATTCTCAATAGACATATCCTGAAAAGAGGCGGCATTGGGATGCTGTTCAGTTGCTATAGCATGTGCTGCTTTTGTTATATTTTTCTCTGACCAACAGATACATGTAGCGGCATGGTTGGTCCTCATGTTTCCCAGCGATATCAAACAATGATCCGGTTCTTTTAATGTTAATGTAAGAGAGAGTGACGCATTGGTCACTCCAGCTATTGGTAATTACCTCAAAATCCTTAACACATGGCGCGATTTCAGGAGTGAGAAAAGTGTAGTCCACAGTACTTTTAGACTTACCACCTTCCCATGTTTCTTTGCCAGGATAGTCACTGGTCGTCGTGCCATTGATAATTTCTATACCCCATGGTCAAAGAAGCTCAGCCAATGCATCCCCACGGGGTCATAAATTGAGTGTAGCATTTTACTTTCAGTTCTTAGATAAGGATTATTCGAAGGCCATTTCCCTCTCAGCATGTGGCAATTAAAGTCCCCCATGATCACAATAAATTTACTTTCCTGCTTTAGGGACCAACAAATCATGACCTTGTGGAGTGTTTCCTGAATTGCTTCACTCTGAACTTCTCCCGGGGGGCTGTAAAGACTGACCAACAACACTTTCTCCATTCTTCCCTCAACTACCATTTCAAATTCAACGGCAATAAGAAAATCATCAAGCTTGGTAACAACCTGACGGTATTTAACATTATGGACAATACCAACAATCAGACCACCATACGGTCTACCACGTAATCCCTTTTTTGCACAGGATTGGTACAATGTATATCCGTTTAGTAGAATTTGTGTGGTGAGCCATGTCTCTTGAAGACATATACAAGAGTACTTGGTAATAAACGGCAAAGAACCCCCTGGCGTAAATAAATGGCTAAACCCCCTACAGTTCAATGACAATATCGAAAAATCTAATTCTTTTTTAAGAACCACTGGGAGGGATTCCGCCAACCATTTTAAAATGTTTTGGATGTCCTCAACCTGTGCAGGTTTCCCCGTTGGTATAGAGGGAACAATATGGACAGGTAGGATGTTCTTTATCTGCATCCACTTCAACATCCGCCTCCAATACATTCTCTTTATATAGCTGCATCAGCTAGGCTGATGACTGGAATGTACAGTGTATAGCTGAGACATTTCTGTTCCGACTGCTAAGTGGCTCTATAAATTCAATATGCGCTGATTGCAATACTCTCAATTGGGGAATTGAATGCAGTCTGGTCATCAAATCAGTTCTAGTGAGCCAGTCGTGGTCACTGTTTTGATACAGATTCTTAATAATACAAATATGCTTCTGGTTCCGAACTGGCCCTGACCCCTTGCCTACAGATGAAGGATTATTTATCTTTTCTCCTGGTAACCCATTATGCCTGGTGCTAAGAGGTGTAGATGAAATCTTGTCTGGTTCTTCTTCCAAATAGGACAAAGAGGTCCGCCATTTCTGCCACTACTAACGGTATCTCGTTGTCCTTATCAGCAATTAACCAACTCGTTAGGCCGCCTTCGCTCATCTGATTGTGTTTTTTAGCCCTTGCCCCTCTTTTCTTGGTTTTTTTCGTTTGCTTTTCCACTGGTGCCGTCGCAGGCGCTGGAGAAGCTTCCACAGTTGGCAAATTTCTCATAGCTGCCTTTTTAGCTAATCTCCACTGTTTACAGGAGAAAAATACTGCTGAATTATTGTCCCCATTTGTTTCAAGTAAGGGGATCTCATTAGATTCAGCGGCAAATCTTATTTCCTCAGATATGTTAGTCTCTGCATCTACTGTGCGATTTTGATTGGTGGTGTCAACGGGAACAGAATTGATGGTATTCTTCAAGATGCGTCCACACATCTTTAATAGAATCTTTAAAGCAAATTGGAGCGATGCTACCGATGATTGTAGTTCCATTAGTGCATTAGGACAAGAAAAGGAATCAATATTAGATTCCGTTACAGTGTGTTCAGCATGCACCGTCAAGTTAGGTGCAACAGACAAGCAGTCCCTAACAATTGGTGGCCGCACCGGGTCTAAAGGAGGCTGGACGGGGGAGCAACCCTCCATTACATTCGCTAATGGCGGGACCATTGTTCTTTGCACTGAAAGGCATAGCTCCAACAAAGAATTGTTGCCAATCTCTCCTTCATTCGGCCTGTCCTGTGAATTGTTACCACTGATATACGTTGGTTCCCCAGACTCAGACATAGTCACATTCTTTTCCTTTCTTGTAGCAGGTTCTTTAGCATTCTTTCTCCGTAAATTATAGTTGGAAGCCGCACCCTTTTTATAGGTGGCCATGTTTCCTTTGTAGTGATTTCCTTCAGGATTATATTAATTACACAGCTATAACTGTGATAATTATTCGTGTTACAAAGGCACAATCACTGTCTAGTAAAGTATACATTCTTCACTTTATAGTAGCACTCTGTGCACGCGCTCAATTGGCAATACAGATCTCATAAACACCGGGATCAAAGGTGAAACACCTACAGTCTCCCAGAGAGTGAAACCTCTCAATACTTGTTGACGTAAGGCCAAATGAATCACCCCCCACGTCAGTTCGAGTGGTTGCAAAGCCCAGCAAGAAGTAAATTCTCCAAGCTCACAGGAGAAACTCCTGCAGTCTTCCCGTGGGCTTGGCCTCCTGACAGATGCTCGTAAACACCCGATCAAATGTGCACAACAAAAGCGGCAGTAACAGGATCAGTGAGCCCTGTGAATTCAAACATCTGCAGCAAATTCCATAGACAGTGTAGCCAGTAGAGAGCAGCAATGTCCTATAATTCTAGCGGCAGCACCTTTTCAGGCGATACTTTCAATTATATTCGTTGGCTCCTGATTTTTAAATGGCAATTTATGTCTCACCTCGTAACTTCAATGTTCCTTTTCCCGTCACAATAACAGGCATACAACTGGAGAATATGCGTAATTAGTCTGGATTGGCCTGGTGTCCCAGAGGAGTCTCAAAGGCTAAGACGGCTCCGAGAAAAAGTGCCAAGTCCGCACGGGAGTTCAAGCACATAAAGCACAGAAACACCTTGGGCAGGTTCAGGTGACCAACGTCCAGGCCAACAGCAAATTTGCGCCCTTAACACCTTGCGGGCTTCACGCTGCAAGGGCGCTTGGGTTTCTACTTTTCAAGGCAGCTGGTAACTATGTGGTGGACTCCCAAGCCTTAAGGTGAGAGCGCAATGATTTCCCACAGCGCGTAGCAGTATGGCAATGTAGACAACATTGCTGCTTATATGAAAATGGAATGTTGGCTGTAGCACTCCCGAGCAGCACCAGAATCGCTTGAAGTAAAATCACAGCTCAACAGCAGATTCATGCCCTTAACACCTCGCGGTCTTCAACTGAGCCTATTTATATAAAGAACTGTGTTTTCACTAATGTAGTGTGTGGGTGCTTTGGCACTACACTGTACTTAAGAACCAGTCTGCATCACCTCCTGAGAGCTTGAGCCTTGGTTGCTCATCCATGCTACCAAATAGAGAATCTTGGCTGGGGTGCTCTGTGCCTCTACTCTGCCATATAGAGAGGAGTACAGATATCCCCCTCCAATCTTTACACTCACTATTTTGAATAGCATTTTCATATGGAGGCTTTAAATAATTAAGCAAACAAAATCATTTTTTGACTTACATTATTTGAAGACTACATAATAGATGCATTGTTTAATTGACATCATTTGATTGCTTATTTCACTTTAAACAGGGAAGTGAATATTGTTGAGTCATGCCAACCCAATGTATTTCCGATTATGCATATTTAGGATTTCTGGATTCGGATTAATCCATAGAATCCAAAATATCGGTCCAGACAGAACAATGCTCCCTTCTCAGTTTGTCAAAAATATCCTGAAAATTACCACTAGAGGGCAGCACCTGACCTATAGATCCTGTGATCCTCTATTTGAATGTATTGGTAAATTGTCACAGAACAAAAGTAAATATGTTCTGTAAAGGTTTCCATGATGATGTCTGACCTCTCATTTAGTCAGAGGATAGTTGCTGTGCAAACTAAAGTGTTTTGCATTCCAAACGAAACCAGACTGTAGTCTGTTGAAGGTTATGTACACAAAATATCAAGCAGCGTATAAAACTATAGCTACACAAAAAAAAGTATGATTTTGTTTAATTTTGCCATTTATCTCACCACAAATGTGACTAAACGCTGCCCCACGAGTCATGCATGTTTGTCTGTTTTCATGCGCCCTATGTTTGGCAACAAGATGAGTAAAAGCAAGATATCTGGAGCCCTGCAGTAGCTAATCTACACTTCTAGAGCCATCAAACAGGAACATCTTCTTCAGCAATTTAAAGGCAATGTTGATCCCTACAGATGGTCCTGAAGGACGGAATCAGGAACTTTTCTTTTAGCAATTACTAGGCCCAGAATCATTATTCAATTGCTTTGTGGTTGAGCATGCACTCTGAGTGTTAAAGGAATAGTGCGCTAAAAAGTATTATTGTCGCAACAGGTGGGCAATAATGAAAAACATGCATTAAACATAATTGTAATGAAAGTTACTATGTACACTTTTGAGCAAACGAGTGTCAAAGCGTTTACATGGGAACATCCGTTTTGCCATTCCAGGCAGCCTCCTCAGCTCCTGTTAAGCTCTGCCCTGGCGGCACTAAACAAGCAGCAAAAGCCCCCTACTGGGAGCTTTTGCTTACTGCAGCCAGAGCAGAACTGTACATGAGCTTGGGAGGCTGCCTTCACTTTCATTTTACGTTTTCGGTGCTCCCCAAGCCCAGGGAAACACAGAAAACTTCAAATGAAAGTGAAAAAAGCAAAGGTGCTGCAATTATAAATACAATGTTGTATTTGTGATTGTCATGGTTGGAAAACTACAGTAACCACAAATACAACGTTGTATTTCTGACTGAGGCGGCTTTCGCTTTGAGTCTCCTGGCCTCCCCCGGGTTGGTGGAGCCCAGGAGACTCCAAGCGAAAGCTGCTGCAGTCATTAATACAATTGCTGAATTGGAGCCTTCCTTTGATAAGGCCACCCGGGGCGCAGGCATGCAATAAGCATATTCTGCGTGCTCTACACCCACCTGGTCTAAAAAGGGAATTGAGCCCCACCAAAGTCTCTCCGCAGGAGTGAAATAACGACACAGATGGCCTCTCCAAGCTAGGGAGAACCTCTGGTGCACTTTTCAGACATTTCCAGATCCCTCATTTAAGGTGAATCACCGTGGAAATCTGTTCGACTGAAAACACCAGACGGCACACACCATGAGAGGCTGTCAGGTTCCAGAATTATTTATGCTGTTATGGGGAGAGTTGAGTCAAGAACAATACTATACTTCCTTGATTTCATGTTAGACAGCTGATGTTCTCCCAATCCGTGATGGTGAACTTCCTGCTCAGTAACCATTGGCTACAGATTTCTACGGGCCATTGTGATGCAATTCGGAACCTCTGGAGAGGTCCTAAACTGCCTTTCATTCAAGATCAGCCATGGAATGGTCACAGCGCTTAATTGCTCCAGAGTTACCAGAGAAAACCACACAACAGAAGACATATCCTTTTAAGTCAACCCACAAGATCTGCCAGAGAAAATCTATAAGTGACAGTGAAGAAAAGAAATCAAAATTGTGCATTGGAAATGTTTTGAACTTTAAGAAACTACTGTCAAGCTGCATGCTCAGTGTAAATCTTATCTACTTCAGAAAATAAGAGACATTGGGTCTCATTACAAATCAGGCGGTCTGGAAATAACGGTGGCGGTAAACCAGCCGCCACCATTGTTTCCGGACTGCCTGATCCCGACTCCTGCAGGCGGGAGGTGATGTTCCTGCCAGGTCTGACCTGGCAGGTTCAACACCGCCCGCCTGCAGGCGGACGAGGAAACACCAGCAGCATCACGAGATGCTGCTGGTGTTTCCATGATCCCCATTCCCATTGAGTCCCAAAGGACTCAATGGGAATGGGGATTAACACCATTCCGCCTCCGTGATTCCCGGGAAACCGGGGTTGTAATGCCCCGGTAATTCCGGGAATCACGGAGGCGGAATGGAAATACGAGTCCGGCGGTAACCAGGCAGTTTTACCGCCTCGGTTACCGCCAGACTCGTAATGAGGCCCATTATCCTTTAAAGAAAAGGTGACCAGTTTGTTTGTTTAAAGTTGTAAAAGTTACTAGTTTAAATTGTTTTTGGAAGCACACGTACAACAGTTCTTAAAGTGAATGTATGAGTGTCTGCTGTAGCGCGCTAGGTTAATGAAGACAAGCATTTTGTTTGCCAGTACGAGTCGGACATTCTCCCGCATTAGAGAAAAGTACCTAGCGATGTACTCTGCATGCCGGATTAATTGACGGAGCTGCGTCGGGCGAATTCCATATTAAAGTGGCGTAGTTTAGAAAGGAGTGAAGCGTCGGTGCGAAGTACGCAATATCAGCTGAGGTAACAGCTGTATCTGGATGCATCAAGTGCGCGGCAATTGGAGAGCAGATTTCAGAAGCTTTTTGTTTCCCGGTGAGTTTTTGGAATGCAAGGTACGCGTTAATGTTAAAACGTTAAGATTGTATATATTCCAATTGGGAAAAGTTCAACTAAAGAAAGGAAGCAGCTTTGTATAAGCACAGACAATTCAATAATTACACTAGCAACGTTTAAAGTAATTTCAAAATGCAACAAGAGGAAAAAGGCATTGAAATTATGAAGTAGCAAGTTCAATTAGGAACAAGACAAATTTATTCAGTGGCTAGCAAGTTAAGGACAAGATTTGTTGAGTGACTGATCAATTAAAACAAAAACTAGAGACTGCATTAGGATTCTGAAAAGAGAGCTGAGGAAGTTTTCCAAGCATAATAGGAATGAGAATACAGATAAACAGCATAAAGATAGTGGGTGTCTTTCAACGGATAAGAGGATGTAGTCACAGAGACTTTTGCAGCACAGTACTATAGAGATAGATTGCAAGCAGCAACAAGACACGAATTCTCAAGCATGCAAAAGCCTCTAAGCTTAAACCTGAGGTTGTCCGGTAACCATAGCTCAATAGTGGGAAAATAGCAAAATTCAGTGTAGATGTGATTTTCTTAATGTTAATGTGCAATGTGTTATTTGCAGGTTCTCTAGTGTTCTGAGAGTTAAGGAGATCGGAGGAATCCTGGCTGTTTGTTATTTTCTCCACTTCCCCTATTCCCCCGGTCTGGTCAATCAAGCAGTTGTACATTTGAGTGCTGGGTGGACTGGTTTGGAGGATTGGGTGGGCTATTGTCTGCTCCTGCAGGAACAACAGCGTTGGGACCTGATTGAGGCGGGCTGCAGGTGCAGTTTTCTAGTGATTTATCAGGCCCAACACGTAGAGGAGAGACCCTGGTGGACACGTGACACCATCTGTGGCTGTAGGCTCGGGAGACACTGCATCATTCACTAGACCCTCAGCGGCAGTCCCGGAAGACTCTGACAGCGCACTGCCAAGGACCGGGGATCCCACGAACACCGGGTCCCATGGCAGAGTGAACCCAAACACAACAGTCTTCATCCTGAGCTTGGCAGGCAACCAGGCACGATGAGACACTGAGCACACCTGCCAAAAGCCCCGGGACATGTCCACTTGGTCCCTGCGACATGGCAGAGCTCAGTGCTAGGAGCCACTGAACAATGGAGGGATCCACCCCCAGCACAGAGCCATCCAGGTTTCAGATGAAGAAAGGAACATGTCCAACCTGGTGAATAAAATCTACCTCATTATTCAAGCGTGGATGGCTACACATGGACTCTGCTTAAACAAGGAAAAGACAGAGCTCCTCCTCATAGGAGCTCCAGCTAGACTAACTAAACTAAGCAACGCATTTCAGTCCTTCAGCATAGACAGTATTAATATAAAAGTGGCCAAGGAGGTAAAAACAATGGGATTCTACCTAGACTCAGGCTTGCATTTGAAAAAACAAATTGATGCCACCTCCTCGGCCACAGCCTACACCTGCAAGCTAATCCATGCTTGTAAACCCTTCCTTTCCTCGACCAGCTGCATTACTTTAGCCAGAGCTCTTATTCTCTTAAAATTAGACCATTGTAATGCACTCTATCTCGGATCAAGCAAACGCAATATCAATAAACTTCAAACATCACAAAACAATGCTCTTAGAACTGCACTAAGCATCCCTAGAACGCAACATATCTCTGCGAGTAGACGTAACTCCAATTGGCTCTCAGTCAAAGATAGAATACAGTTCAAAGCTTTAACCCTTACCCACAAATGCTTGACGAACTAGGCCCCCAAATACTTAGTTGACAAATTCACTAAAAATACATCTGAATGCCCTACTAGAACTACGCAACTACACTGCCTCAAGGCCCGAAGATATAAACTTAAAAAAGTAGGGGGCAGAGGCTTTCCTGTCATGCCGGCACAGCTATGGAACTCCCTGCCTACATCCTTAAGATCAGATCCTTCCTTCTTCAGCTTTACAAAAAAAGCCAAAAAAGGCTCCTTTCTCAGGATCTCTAACCGGTCCCCTAGGAATACTCATGCTCTCAGATATATTAACATGCCCGCCTGTAAATTGTCTGTAAACAATTTTCCTATAGCTAGAAGTGTTAATTAACCTCTAGGTTCTTTTCCTTATGTTTTTGTGCCTTAACTATGTATTGGACTATGCATGACCTTGCAATCTGTAACCACAAATAACTGTAATGTGCTCAGATACCTTTGGGTTGGGAGCGCCATATAAATAAATAAACAAACAAACAAACCAGAACACGGACCTGGTGCCCCGGCGCCTGCCGAATGCTCTAGGGAGCAGTAACGGAGAACGGTATTACAGTGGTCTGAGGCCTGCTAGGCACCACAGCACATCTTTGACAAGTGAGCACGACACCAGGGAAGTACTATTGAATATTTAACGCCATATAGGGGGCCCAGATATGGACCCTCAGACTCTGAGAAGTAATCCAGACAGGAAATAACACCAGGGATGTCTGACTACTCATGGCACCACTCCCACGCTAGTCAACAGGTGACCCACATCTTAAGTTCTCACAGGGGTTACCATCATTGAGAGGGGTGTCTTCCCTGACTACTATCTAGGAATCACAGAACTCTGAACTATCATGGACAGAACAAAGCACTCCAACTCTTTGAAGCATAATCCCCCATCGCAGAAAGGGTACAAATAGCCAAAAATAGGCAAGCAACCAGACTCCTCAAAAGCCTCTCCCCTGGTGGCGCAACTGCGATCCGATGTGAAACTGAACAGATCCAGGCCACTATGATTAACAGTGGAACACGTCCTTGAGTACAATGGTATACTCCGGAGTTGGTAACTGAGTACCACCTGGTCAGGTAGACCATCACTGAGCGGCTGGCCACAAAACATGAAGACATTGGGAGCAGGATTAACATCTGTACAGCCGTGTCCTCAATGGTGAAGCTTGTGGCAGTCCTCCAGTTCCTGGGGATGCGCATGTTCCAGCACTCTGTGGCCATGTTGCATGGCATGGCACAGTCAAAATTCAGCACAGCCCTAGGCCAGGTGCTGGATGCCCTCCTGCGCCATGTTAACCAACACATCCCACCACCCAGGCCAATGACATGAAGGCACGCTTTTATGCCACAGCAAAACTGCCCAATGTGATAGTAGCCATCGACTGCACTGATGTCGCATTGGTGGTGCCCCCGGCCCATGAGGTCATGTACAGGAAATGGAAGCACTACCACTCCATGAACGTGCAGTGACCTGTGACCCTGAACTTATCCTAACCCAGTGCTCGGCCCACTACCCAGGATCCACCCACGACTCCATGGTCCTACGCAAAAGCACACTGCTGGGATACATGGAAAGGCACAGAGGAAAACAGACCTGGATAGTGGTGAGTACAAACCCTGCCACATATGCATGTTGAAGCACAAGACAAAAAGGGGTAGGGATAGCCACAAGAAGCATTGCATGTCAAGAGGAGAACTGGCAGCACCCGTTCATCACCTGTACCATCAACGGGGGCATCCAAGGGTGCATGCACATGTTTTACACACCTGGACACACACATGGTAATGGACACACACTGCTGCCATTACAATTACATATCGGGACACATGAACAACAATGCATCCTGATTGTGGCACAGCGCAGATCCACACAGCAGAACCCACCACCATGTCCACCTGTGCCACAGCCGTTTGCCCATGTGCGGTCAACTGGGATATGCCACAGGACACATGCCACAATGATACAGGGTGCATGTACAGGACAAGGAATGTATGGCATAATATACAAAGGATGCACACCCATCACACATACACATTGCATGGGCCGGATGCACACAAGAATGTTCACGGCTAACAATGGGCAGATACATTGAGACTGCACACTCATGCATGAGACAAATGACTGATGTCCAAATTCCACCCAATGCAGGTGACTCTGGATATCCGCAGCTGGCGTGGCTGATGAACCCTTTGCATGATCCACGTGCACTACATGAGACCGCCTACAATCATGCCCACAGGCAGACCGCGTATGCCTAAAGAGCACCTTTGGACTCATGAAGGCATGATTCCAGTGCCTATACCGCACTGGAGTGTCCCTGATGTATGCCCCTAACAAAGTATGGAAAATAGTATTGGTGTCTGCTATGACCCATAATATTTGCCTGTGCAGGAATGTGCTCCTACCCCCCCAACACTGACAAGCCACACCCAGAGGAAGATGGAGATGAAGACCATGTGGTAGGAGCCAGAGCAGACACCCACAAGGATGAAGTGAGGGAAGGGAGAGTGGCCCGACAGGCACTAATAAGCAATTACTTTTAGTATGGTGGCCTGACCCAGTACACAACAAGCACAGTGTGAATAAAGAGCACAAGAACACAATCATGAATGTCCTCGCATGTTTTGAGTTCAACAGGTTTTTAGGTAACTTGTTCAGACTCCATCGCCCCTGCCCACCACCAGCACCTCAGCAAACTATCCCCCTAAGGCCACCCAACACCAACACCCCATCACACTATACCCTCTACCCCCACACACCATCAACAGCCCAGCAAACTATTCCCCCTCCCCCACCCACCACCAACACCCCACTACACTATTCCCTCTACCCCTACCCACCATCAACAGCCCAGCAAACTATTCCCCTCCCCCACCCACCACCAACACCCCACTACACTATCCCCTCTACCCCCACCCACCATCAACAGCCCAGCAAACTATTCCCCCTCCCCCCACCCACCACTGTGTCCATGGCAAGGCCCCTCAGGCCAACAAGAGTCATGAAATTCACAAAGGCCTTGCCCTCTTCTCCCACCTCCCAGCATCTGGGGAATGCAAGCTCAGCTGGTGCTGGGACCTCTTCCTAGGGCTGCTCTGATGGAATTCCTCCATGGGGTGGTTGAAGTTGAAGTAATTGATACAGCCACATGCATCTGCTGACGTTGGAGGGCACTGCCCTCCCTGATTTGTTCTGCTATGGCAGAGACCCCTCTCGCACAACCCACACACCCTTTGCCCAAACCCAGTCAGTGAGGCCGTGCATGCTGTGATGATACACCTCGTCCTCACATTGTTGCGGGCCATCCTCTTCGTGGCCCCTTGGATCATGTCACGGATGGCCTCCATATGGCCACTGTGTGCAGTGGCCATTGCCTCCATTTGTCTCTGCCTTGCTTCCATTTTATGTAGCCGCTGCATGACCCGGCCAAAAGTGGCCATAGACAGGGTTGGTGAGGGGGTGCGTTGCCTGGTGGGGCTGCCAACAGGGGATCCATAGGAGCTAGTGTTGGTGTTAGGTTGGGGGGGGTGTGAGTGCCGGTGTCAGGCTGGACTGTGTGAGCCTGGGCTGCACCCCCTGACACGAGTTGGACTCTCGGTTGTGGGGAGTGTTGGACGGCGCAGACTGCAGCCTGGTGTGGGGGGTGCTGCCGCATGATCGCTGTCGCTACTACTGCTCTCAACTTGTTCCTCCAGAGACACAGTTTGCAGGGGGGTGTCCTCCATGGTGGTGTGGTCTGCCACAGTCGAGTCCTCAGTGGCAACTAGCGTGTTCCTGGCAGGCTGGGTTGCTGGTGTAGGTGTGACTCTGCCGCAGCGGTGTGTGGTGGGGTGCGTCTTGCGCCGATAGATTGTCGTCCCCTATGCGGGGTAGTGGTGGTGGTGGTGCGGGAGGGTGCATATGCAGATGGCCCTGCAGTATCCTTGTCCTCTCAGGCCTCTGAAGATGCCTGTGTGCCTGTAGGGGACATAGGGGAGGGCATTAGGACACAATCTGTCACATGTTTTGGCATACACAATGGTAAATACATGGTGACGGGTCTGGCCCTGGGCTGTCGGAAAGATGCACAGCCTGGTCTGGTTGCATTTGTTAGTGGGTTGGAAATTATGGGGATACGTGCTGGATTGGGGGGCACATTGGGGGATTGCATTTGCCCGTGGGGGCATGGCAGAGGTAAATTGCTGGCCTAGCTGTTGCTTCACTTGCATGTATATCATCTCCATGACCAACTTCGCAGTTATACGTGATGATGGGAGGGGGTCTGGTACTTGTCACTGCCAGGTCCCAATCGGGCACTGCTGTACCCCTGTGATGGCCGTGTGGTGCATGGTGCTTGGATGTGTCCTTTGGCTGCCCTCCCCACTGCTCTGGCTCACAGGGGTGGCCTTGGTACACTGGCACATGGGTGCTGCGGTAGGTGTCTGCAGTGGCTCCCATGCTCTGCCCCCAGTCCTAGTGCCCGGCTCATGGGTCGCTCCACTGGGGCATGCTGTGCTAGGCTGTTGTAGTTACATGCAAATGAGGGGGGGGGGTTGACTCACCTTCTGTCTCCTGGCTGCCAGCTCCCGCCTCAGCTCCTCCAACTCCCTCAATCCCCTCCATGTCCACAACTGTACTGCATTTCTCTTCCCAGGGCATGAGGTCGAGAACCGGAGGTGAGCCTCCGCCTGTGGCCAGGCTGTCCAGTCTGTGCAGGGACAGGACTACCCGGACCCGCGCACGCAGGTCATTCCACTTTTTGCAGAAGTCCTCCCCGTCTTGGGGGATGCGGCTGACTGCCGACTGCTTCTTACTCACCACGTGCCAGATTTGGCTGCGGCACTGGGATGATGTCTCCCTCTGTCTGGCATCATAGAACTCTGTATGGTGGGTCACAACATCATCCACCAAGACACTGAGTTCTGCCTCTGTACATTTGAGCTTGTGCAGGCAATCTTGGGCTGCCTTGCCCCTTGCCCTCTCCTATGACATTTCAGATGCTCTGGAAGTGTGGATGGCTGCCAGGGGCTCTGATTTTTGATTGATTGTGATTTTCAAAATGGTCGCCGCAGTGCTTCCCGTTTCAGCGGTGACTCATTTCCCGCCGGCGGTAATATCGCTGGCAGCAGTAGTGCTATTGGCGCTGGGTTTTGGGGGGTAGTCCGCTTGCTGGCGCTGTTTCCACTGAATAGAAGCCATGCAACCGAAGGGACCATCCAGTATATATATCACGCCAACATCTACGAAAAAGCTTACACTATATAAATCACAATTTAAAGCCCTTTTGATACAAGACACAGAAAATAAACTACTTTTTCTTACAAACAAAATAAGATGAACAAGGGGAAAAGGGGAAAGGGCCAATAAGATTCTGGCCTAGAAACCCAGGGAAAAAGGTAAATCTAAGATGTTGGCAATGATCCGTCCAGCCAACGGTCGGATGGTGCATGACATTGAAAACATAGGGAACAAATGTAGACAGTATTATGAGAGGTTATATATAGCTGAATACAAGAGGGATGGTTCCCACATAAAACAAACACTTCTTAGATCAGTTAGAGATCCCAGGCATCTCAATTGAGGCATCCACCACCCTGGATTCCCCTATATCCAACGATGAGGTGATACAAACCATAAAAAGAATGAAAGGGGGCAACACCCCAGAGGGCGGCAGATTCTCGTTTCGCTTCAATAAAATATACCACTCCACCCAGGTAGCCTACCTTGCAAGAGTGTTTAATGCTATCCTTGATGGGTTTGATATGCCGGATTCAATGCTAGGAGCCATAATTGTCGTAATCCACAAGGTAGCACTCTAAAATTGGCATGTTATAGTAGGCTTCCAACGACGATTCTCAATTGCGCCCTCTGTTATTTTCTTCTTTTTGGCTACTGTTAAATCAGAAATGTTTTGTACTTGTGTATTACAGTGATTTTTAACAGCAGTCCCTCCTTCCATCGCTCCCCCTTCGGGCTCTGTCCTCCCATTCACTATGAAACTGCTTTGCTGTACATTGATGCTCTATAAAACACCAATAACATTTTTTAAAGACCAAAAGGTTTACAGTCATCCTTCCTGGTAATGGCATGGTTGCTCGATCATAAAATATGACGCAGTCCTTTATCCAGCAAAACATTCCTTGTTTGGTATAGCAAGCCTTTTATTATGATTAGAATGGCATATCGAAAGCTGATCCGATTGCATGAAAGGCTTTGTTCTTTCCAGGCTGGTGCAATACACACCTACTGTTAAAACTTCCACACACTGGGCGTAACAGCTACCAACAGGATTGACCCGCAGGCCCTGCCCAGATTTGCTGTCAAAACAAAGTCCTCTTCTTCAGGTTCATGGCCCTCTCCTCAACATCAGTCCCTGTTAGACAAAGTTAATGGATAATGGCGATGGGCAGATGGGACATTATTAGGTTTCTCTTTGGGGATGGTCACCTCCTTAGAGGTAAATTCCCCATCTACCCCCTGGACCTCCTCCTCCTTTAACTCCTTAAAGTACACCGTGTCTATTGACACGTGGTGGCCCTGTAGCCTAGATCCACCTGGCCTAAACAGTATTGTTGCACCATTTCAAATAATTTGTCAATTTAAGTGGGAGGCAACACTTCTCCTCCCCCAGTCACTATGGCAAAGATGCATCTCACAGGCCTCTATGGGGAGAACCTCTTTGGAGATGAGAAGGACAGGTGACGGTACAACCATGATGATAACTGCTGATGCCTGGATATTTACAAGCAACTGGATCTACAAAATCCGTCGACCTAGACGGCTTTTACGACAACATGGTGATGACAGCATTCAATGCCTCACTGGCAACAGCAGGTCCATCAATCTCTGGGTCCAACAGCGAACCATCGATGGTCACCTTCCCCTCTTTGATGCAGGATATCCCACTGGGTGAGGTAACATTTCTTACTTTCAAAACCACAGATCATTGAGGCTGATCTGGGGCACTTGACTCCTCACCTTCTGTAGTTGATGCAGGCCTGTACTCCACTTGACCAACCTAACGCTCCTTGAGCCTCTTTTCTCCCTCAGCAGAGCACTTATTTGTGCTCTTTTGCTAACTTCTCACCTCTGCTCTTGTGAAGCCAGGCAGGGAGACTTTATTCCCCTGTATTGTCGCGTACTGACATACAGGTGCTGACAAAGGTCACAATCTTGCACGGGCAAGCAGGGAGTAGATACACTATTTCTGATAGCCATCCAGAAATGTGTTCTTTCTCAGACATTTCGGGCATACTTTGAACAGTGCTAAATTTCCTGGTTAACCAGAAAAGTTCAATATTACAGTTGCTGTTAGCACTCTCAGGAGATCTAGAACAGACAATCTTCAAGATAAATCCTCCACACTGCAAATAATAGCTCAGCGGGAGCTCTTTCCAAAGGGTTTCCAACATTGTGAAAAAGAATCTGAAAGGAAAACTGTAAGTTGTCGAATGTGGTTTGGCAGCAGGGTGTGTGTCATAATGGCATGCTCTTAGGAACTGAAGATTGTTTAGACAGACTGTGGTTTAGCAAGGGACAAATGTTTTTTTTATTTTTATGGGGATTCCCTCATTGACCAGTGGAGATGTAGAAATGTTGTGAAGACCAAATACTGGACATCCAGTATTAAAGCATGTGCCACACAACAATTCTAGCCCTTTCTTTAAACATAAATCATATAGGCAATGCAAACTGGTTCAAATGCTGACTGCTTTGTGTGTCATTTGTGTACTATGAATTAAGGACCACTGAACGTGATGCAGTGTATCAATTTGAACATTACCTTTATGATGTTAACTATTCCTGAGCTTCCCCTGGTTACAGCAGCAGATCCAAATGTTTCAAGAACCTTCAGAGTATCTTCAAGATGCTCTGCTGCTGCGATGCCCACACCTGCAGCAATAGCCTGGAAATAAAAGCACACATTTAAATACAGGTATAATCGACCGTGTCAGCCAACGGCACACGTATACAGTGTGTATAATGGGAGCGCGCACTAATACTTATAAAACTAAACATTGCTTCGATTACACCCTACCATCTTGCCGCTCTTTACTCGGCATAATTGAGTCCTTGTTCATTTCTGACAGTACAATTCACAAGACTTACAATGCAAGAATTCACGAAAATGTGAACACCTTTCTGACAAAAAGACCACATTTGTGTGTTTTCTCCGAATGGTAAAGACATTGGCATTCTTTTCTAACTTACCAAAACAAATTCACACTGCAAGTCATAAAACCAAAGTCCCCAAATAATATTTATTTCTTACTAAATTTCACAAAGTTAGCAATCCAATTGGCACGCTCAATTAGTTATTTTGTTTATTGGACATTTGTAGGGCGCCTGTACAGCATAAAGTGTTTCCAGATGCCACAAGACTAAGGTGGAAGGGGGAACAGAGGTGGATAAAACTGCAATAAATGGTCCTACTAGGCCTTGTGACAGTTGGATCGTGCAAGTGAAGCAAACAGGACGTGCGCAGGGGGAGGGGAAGTGCAGGGGGCTCGGGGGAGTTCTGGGTGAAGGGAAGGTAAGGGAATAAGGGGAGGGGAAGAGCGGGGATGCAGGCGAGAAGGAGTCCCATGGGCTGGGCATGTGCTAGGGGGAGCCTGGAGGGCAAGTGCGCTGGGGGAGGGATAAGGGTTATAGTGCGAAGAGGGGGGTGGACCAGACTCAGTAGTCTAGTAAGGGAAGGGTGCCAAAGGCAAGTGCTAGAGTGGGGGTGCTGGGGCAGACTGGTCGAGGGATGGCCTGACCCCTGTACGACTCAGAAGGGACCAAGCAGCTAGTCACAGCAGCAGGGGGAATTTAGCAGGGGAGGGGGAGAGGGAAGGTGGAGGAGAAAAGGAAGGTCTTGAGAAGTTTCCAGCTGAAGTTTGAGAGGGGCGGAGAAGCCATTCATGCCGAAGAAAGAGATCTACCCCCCCCACTCTTTGCTTGGAGAAACGTCTGACCTTCAGAGAGTTAGAGCTAGAGGACCGAATGACTCTAGCAGGGCAACAATTAAAGAGCGAAAGTTGGATGCAGGGTGGTCCCTGGCCCCAGAAAGCCTTGTGGATGATGCAGAGGGTCTTAGATTTGATCATTGCAGCAACCAGGAGCCAGTGGAGATATTTTAGGGCTGGAGAGATGCAGTCTCTTGGTTTGAAGCCAAGGATAAGTCTTGCAGGCCTAGTCTGGATTAATTGAAGAGGGCGGAGGGTGGAAAGAGCCAGATTGAGAAAGAGGCTGTTGCAATAGTCCAGCCTGGAGAGAACCAGAGCTCTGGAGACATTAAGGGGTCGATTCATGGAATTAATGTGCGCCGAAACTTCCCGCGCAGAGGTGCCAAAACGTGCGATTCGCAGTAAAAGTGCGAAAATCGCAGTAAAAGTGCGAAAATCGTAGGGAAACCAGCGCACATCGATTCATGGAAGTCTGTGCGCGAGAAAAACATTGGCGGTGCCCTGAAAATGTGCGCCGCGCACGCCGGCGCACAGGTCATCCAACAGCATGCGCCACGGCCACTGCGAAATCACACATAGCGCGGCGCACATCACAAAAGTAGGCGGAACACGGGGCGTAACACTCGGAATGGGGAACAACGCGTGAAAATATGGGCGTCACGGGGAAGTACAGGAGGCAAGTGCGCAGAAGCCCACACGCTCGCCTACAACCCGTATTCATGGAATCGAATAGGGATAACCAGCGCACGATCAAAGACGCGCACAGGGCCAAACAAGTACGCCACAAGAAAGCAGGCGGTAGCGTCCCTGCGCCTGAAAAAAATGTGCGCCAAAATGTGCGATAACAAAAAGCACCCATATACAGCCATGATGAATGGTCTATACAGTGGCCCTCTAGGACAAATGAGGTGCAAAGGGGTACCGACAAACACGGGCACCCGCTGTGTGAAAAATAGCATGTGCGTGTGTACCTGGGTGCGTGGGAAGTCCCACACGCGATTGGCCTGGGTACGTATACTTCGGGGTGCGCGGGAAGTCCCACACGCGATTAGCCTGGGTACGTGTACTACGGGGTGCACAGGAAGTTCCACACGGGATTGGCCTGGGTATGTGTACTTCGGGGTGCGCGGGAAGTTCCACACGCGATTGGCCTGGGTACGTATAGTTTGGGGTGCGCGGGAAGTCCCACACGCGATTAGCCTGGGTACGTGTACTACCGGGTACGCGGGAAGTTCCACACGCGATTAGCCTGTGTACGTGGGTTTTGGGGTGCGCGGGAAGTTCCACACGCGATTGGCCTGGGTACGTGTGTTTCGGGGTGCGCGGGAAGTTCCACACGCGATTGGCCTGGGTACGTGTACTTCGGGGTGTGCGGGAAGTTCCACACGCGATTGGCCTGGGTACGTGTACTTCGGGATGCGCGGGAAGTTCCACACGCGATTGGCCTGGGTACGTGTACTTCGGGGTGCGCGGGAAGTCCCACACGCGATTAGCCTGGGTACGTGTACTACGGGGTGCGCGGGAAGTTCCACACGCGATCATCCTGGGTACGTGTGTTTCGGGGTGCGCGGGAAGTTCCACACGCGATCGGCCTGGGTACGTGTACTTCAGGATGCGCGGGAAGTTCCACACGCGATTGGCCTGGGTACGTGTACTTCGGGTGCGCGGGAAGTTCCACACGCGATTGGCCTGGGTACGTGTATTCCGAGGTGCGCGGGAAGATTCACACGCGATTTCAGCAGGGTACGTGTATTTAGGTGTTGCCGGGGAATGCTACATGTTATTTGGCCGTGTGGGTCCTCCCAGGTGTTCCCTCTACACCATCCACGGCCCCTGCAGGCAGCCCACACTACAGGGGACTACCCTGCACCCCTGCTCATGTCCCACAGGCAACCCATCCACCATGGCCATGCTCCCCCCAGCCAACCCACATGTCACCTTGCACTACTGATCACCAACACATGTCTCCCAGCACCCCCACCCCCCAGCATCCAGGGGCACCCTCCACCAGGCCCCCACACATGTCCCCCTGCACCCCCACCCCCAGCAGTGCAGGGGCAGCCTCCACCAGGCCCTGCACCCCCACCCCCAGCAGTGCAGGGGCAGCCTCCACCAGGCCCCCACTCATGTCCAACTCATGTCTCCCATCACCCCCACCCCCCAGCCACCAGGGGCACCCTCCATCAGGCCCCCACTCATGTCTACCACCACCCCCACCCCCCAGCCACCAGGGGCAGCCTCCACCAGGCCCCCACTCATGTTTACCATCACCCCCACCCCCCAGCAGTGCAGGGGCAGCCTCCACCAGGCCCCCACACATGTCCCCCTGCACCCCCACCCCCTAGCAGTGCAGGGGCAGCCTCCACCAGGCCCCCACTTATGTCCCCCTGCACTCCCACCCCCAAGCAGTGCAGGGGCAGCCTCCACCAGGCCCCCACTCATGTCCCCCTTCAGCCCCACCCCCCAGCAGTGCAGGGGCAGCCTCCACCAGGCCCCCACTCATGTCTACCACCACCCCCACCCCCAGCCACCAGGGGCACCCTCCACCAGGCCCCCACTCATGTCTACCACCACCCCCACCCCCCAGCATCCAGGGGCACCCTCCACCAGGCCCCCACTCATGTCACCCACCACCCCTACCCCCCAGCAGTGCAGGGGCAGCCTCCACCAGGCCCCCAAACATGTCCCCCTGCACCCCCACCCCCCAGCAGTGCAGGGGCAGCCTCCACCAGGCCCCCACTCATGTCCCCCTGCACTCCCACCCCCCAGCAGTGCAGGGGCAGCCTCCACCAGGCCCCCACTCATGTCCCCCTGCACCCCCACCCCCCAGCAGTGCAGGGGCAGCCTCCACCAGGCCCCCCTCATGTCTCCCACCACCCCCACCCCCAGCCACCAGGGGCAGCCTCCACCAGGCCCCCACTCATGTCTCCCATCACCCCCACCTCCCAGCAGTGCAGGGGCAGCCTCCACCAGGCCCCCACTCATGTCCACCTCATGTCTCCCTGCACCCCCACCCCTAGGCCACCACGGGCACCCTCCACCAGGCCCCCACTCATGTCTACCACCACCCCCACCCCCCAGCCACCAGGTGCACCCTCCACCAGGCCCCCACTCATGTCCCCCTGCACCCCACCCCCCAGCAGTGCAGGGGCAGCCTCCACCAGGGCCTCACACATGTCCCCCTGCACCCCCACCCCCCAGCAGTCCAGGGGCACCCTCCACCAGGCCCCCACATATGTCCCCCTGCACCACCACCCCCCAGCAGTGTAGGGGCAGCCTCCACCAGGCCCCCACTCATGTTTACCACCACCCCACCCCCCAGCACCCAGGGGCACCCTCCACCAGGCCCCCACTCATGTCTCCCACCACCCCCACCCCCCAGCAGTGCAGGGGCAGCCTCCACCAGGCCCCCACACATGTCCCCCTGCACCCCCACCCCCCAGCAGTGCAGGGGCAGCCTCCAGCAGGCCCCCACTCATGTCTACCACCACCCCCACCCCCCAGCATCCAGGGGCACCCTCCACCATGCCCCCACTCATGTCTCCCACCACCCCCACCCCCAGCAGTGCAGGGGCAGCCTCCACCAGGCCCCCACACATGTCCCCCTGCACCCCCACCCCCCAGCAGTGCAGGGGCAGCCTCCACCAGGCCCCCACTCATGTCTACCACCACCCCCACCCCCCAGCCACCAGGGGCAGCCTCCACCAGGCCCCCACACATGTCCCCCTGCACCCCCACCCCCCAGCAGTGCAGGGGCAGCCTCCACCAGGCCCCCACTCATGTCTATCACCACCCCCACCCCCCAGCCACCAGGGGCAGCCTCCACCAGGCCCCCACTCATGTCTACCACCACCCCCAACCCCCAGCATCCAGGGGCACCCTCCACCAGGCCCCCACTCATGTCTCCCACCCCCCCACCCCCCAGCAGTGCAGGGGCAGCCTCCGCCAGGCCCCCACTCATGTCTCCCACCACCCCCACCCCCAGCAGTGAAGGGGCAGCCTCCGCCAGGCCCCCTCTCATGTCTCCCATCACCCCCATCCCCCAGCAGTACAGGGGCAGCCTCCACCAGGCCCCCACTCCTGTCTCCCATCACCCCCACCCCCCAGCCACCAGGGGCACCCTCCACCAGGCCCCCTCTCATGTCTCCCATCACCCCCACCCCCCAGCCACCAGGGGCAGCCTCCACCAGGCCCCCACTCATGTCTCCCATCACCCCCACCCCCCAGCAGTGCAGGGGCAGCCTCCACCAGCCCCCCCTCATGTCCAACTCATGTCTCCCATCACCCCCACCCCCCAGCCACCAGGGGCACCCTCCACCAGGCCCCCACTCATGTCTCCCACCACCCCCCAGCCACCAGGGGCAGCCTCCACCAGGCTCCCACTCATGTCCCCTATCACCCACCCCCCAGCAGTGCAGGGGCAGCATCCACCAGGCCCCCACTCATGTCTCCCATCACCCCACCCCCCAGCCACCAGAGGCACCCTCCACCAAGCCCCCACTCATGTCTCCCATCACCCCCACCCCCCAGCCACCAGGGGCAGCCTCCACCAGGCAGCCACTCATGTCTCCCACCACCCCCACCCCCCAGCAGTGCAGGAGCAGCCTGCACCAGTCCCCCACTCATGTCCAACTCATGTCTCCCACCACCCCCAGCCACCAGGGGCAGCCTCCACCAGGCCCCCACTCGTGTCTCCCATCACCCCCACCCCCCAGGAGTGCAGGGGCAGCCTCCACCAGGCCCCCACTCATGTCCAACTCATGTCTCCCTGCACCCCCACCCCCAGCCACCAGGGGCACCATCCACCAGGCCCCCACTCATGTCTAACACCACCCCCACCAACCAGGGGCACCCTCCATCAGGCCCCCCACTCATGTCTACCACCACTCCCTGCACCCCCACCCCCCCAGCCACCAGGGGCACCCTCCACCAGGCCCCCACTCATGTCTACCACCACCCCCACCCCCCCAGCCACCAGGGGCACCCTCCACCAGGCCCCCACTCATGTCTCCCACCACCCCCACCCCCAGCCACCAGGGGCAGCCTCCACCAGGCCCCCACTCATGTCTCCCATCACCCCCACCCCCCAGCAGTGCAGGGGCAGCCTCCACCAGGCCCCCACTCATGTCCAACCATGTCTCCCATCACCCCCACCCCCCAGCCACCAGGGGCAGCCTCCACCAGGCCCCCACTCATGTCTCCCACCACCCCCACCCCCCAGCCACCAGGGGCAGCCTCCACCAGGCCCCCACTCATGTCTCCCATCACCCCCACCCCCCAGCAGTGCAGGGGCAGCCTCCACCAGCCCCCCACTCATGTCCAACTCATGTCTCCCATCACACCCACCCCCCAGCCACCAGGGGCACCCTCCACCAGGCCCCCACTCATGTATACCACCACCCCACCCCCCAGCCACCAGGGGCACCCTCCACCAGGCCCCCACTCATGTCTACCACCACCCCCACCCCCCAGCCACCAGGGGCACCCTCCACCAGGCCCCCACTCATGTCGCCCACCACCCCCACCCCCAGCAGTGCCGGGGCAGCCTCCACCAGGCCCCCACTCATGTCTCCCATCACCCCCACCCCCCAGCAGTGCAGGGGCAGCCTCCACCAGGCCCCCACTCATGTCCAACACATGTCTCCCATCACCCCGCCCCCCAGCCACCAGGGGCACCCTCCACCAGGCCCCCACTCATGTCTCCCATCACCCCCACTCCCCAGCCACCAGGGGCACCCTCCACCAGGACCCCAGTCATGTCTCCCACCACCCCCACCCCCCAGCCACAAGGGGCAGCCTCCACCAGGCCCCCACTCATGTCTCCCATCACCCCCACCCCCCAGCAGTGCAGGGGCAGCCTCCACCAGGCCCCCACTCATGTCCCCTATCACCCCCACCCCCCAGCAGTGCAGGGGCAGCCTCCACCAGGCCCCCACTCATGTCTCCCATCACCCCCCAGCCACCAGGGGCACCCTCCACCAGGCCCCCACTCATGTCTCCCATCACCCCCACCCCCCAGCAACCAGGGGCAGCCTCCACCAGGCCCCCACTCATGTCTCCCACCACCCCCACCCCCCAGCAGTGCAGGGGCAGCCTCCACCAGGCCCCCACTCATGTCCAACTCATGTCTCCCACCACCCCCCAGCCACCAGGGGCAGCCTCCACCAGGCCCCCACTCATGTCTCCCATCACCCCACCCCCAGCAGTGCAGAGGCAGCCTCCACCAGGCCCCCACTCATGTCCAACTCATGTCTCCCTGCACCCCCACCCTCCAGCCACCAGGGGCACCCTCCACCAGGCCCCCACTCATGTCTACCACCACCCCCACCCCCCAGCCACCAGGGGCACCCTCCACCATGTCCAACTCATGTCTCCCTGCACCCCCACCCCCCAGCCACCAGGGGCACCCTCCACCAGGCCCCCACTCATGTCTACCACCACCCCCACCCCCTAGCCACCAGGGGCACCCTCCACCAGGCCCCGACTCATGTCTCCCACCACCCCCACCCCCCAGCCACCAGGGGCAGCCTCCACCAGGCCCCCACTCATGTCTCCCATCACCCCCACCCCCCAGCAGTGCAGGGGCAGCCTCCACCAGGCCCCCACTCATGTCCAACACATGTCTCCCATCACCCCCACCCCCCAGCCACCAGGGGCACCCTCCACCAGGCCCCCACTCATATCTACCACCACCCCCACCCCCCAGCCACCAGGGGCACCCTCCACCAGGCCCCCACTCATGTCTACCACCACCCCCACCCCCCAGCCACCAGGGGCACCCTCCACCAGGCCCCCACTCATGTCTCCCACCACCCCCACCCCCCAGCAGTGCAGGGGCAGCCTCCACCAGGCCCCCACTCATGTCTCCCATCACCCCAACCCCTAGCAGTGCAGGGGCAGCCTCCACCAGGCCCCCACTCATGTCTACCATCACCCCCACCCCCCAGCAGTGCAGGGGCAGCCTCCACCAGGCCCCCACTCATGTCCCCCTGCACTCCCACCCCCCAGCAGTGCAGGGGCAGCCTCCACCAGGCCCCCCTCATGTCTCCCACCACCCCCACCCCCAGCCACCAGGGGCAGCCTCCACCAGGCCCCCACTCATGTCTCCCATCACCCCCACCTCCCAGCAGTGCAGGGGCAGCCTCCACCAGGCCCCCACTCATGTCCACCTCATGTCTCCCTGCACCCCCACCCCTAGGCCACCACGGGCACCCTCCACCAGGCCCCCACTCATGTCTACCACCACCCCCACCCCCCAGCCACCAGGTGCACCCTCCACCAGGCCCCCACTCATGTCCCCCTGCACCCCACCCCCCAGCAGTGCAGGGGCAGCCTCCACCAGGGCCTCACACATGTCCCCCTGCACCCCCACCCCCCAGCAGTCCAGGGGCACCCTCCACCAGGCCCCCACATATGTCCCCCTGCACCACCACCCCCCAGCAGTGTAGGGGCAGCCTCCACCAGGCCCCCACTCATGTTTACCACCACCCCACCCCCCAGCACCCAGGGGCACCCTCCACCAGGCCCCCACTCATGTCTCCCACCACCCCCACCCCCCAGCAGTGCAGGGGCAGCCTCCACCAGGCCCCCACACATGTCCCCCTGCACCCCCACCCCCCAGCAGTGCAGGGGCAGCCTCCAGCAGGCCCCCACTCATGTCTACCACCACCCCCACCCCCCAGCATCCAGGGGCACCCTCCACCATGCCCCCACTCATGTCTCCCACCACCCCCACCCCCAGCAGTGCAGGGGCAGCCTCCACCAGGCCCCCACACATGTCCCCCTGCACCCCCACCCCCCAGCAGTGCAGGGGCAGCCTCCACCAGGCCCCCACTCATGTCTACCACCACCCCCACCCCCCAGCCACCAGGGGCAGCCTCCACCAGGCCCCCACACATGTCCCCCTGCACCCCCACCCCCCAGCAGTGCAGGGGCAGCCTCCACCAGGCCCCCACTCATGTCTATCACCACCCCCACCCCCCAGCCACCAGGGGCAGCCTCCACCAGGCCCCCACTCATGTCTACCACCACCCCCAACCCCCAGCATCCAGGGGCACCCTCCACCAGGCCCCCACTCATGTCTCCCACCCCCCCCACCCCCCAGCAGTGCAGGGGCAGCCTCCGCCAGGCCCCCACTCATGTCTCCCACCACCCCCACCCCCAGCAGTGAAGGGGCAGCCTCCGCCAGGCCCCCTCTCATGTCTCCCATCACCCCCATCCCCCAGCAGTACAGGGGCAGCCTCCACCAGGCCCCCACTCCTGTCTCCCATCACCCCCACCCCCCAGCCACCAGGGGCACCCTCCACCAGGCCCCCTCTCATGTCTCCCATCACCCCCACCCCCCAGCCACCAGGGGCAGCCTCCACCAGGCCCCCACTCATGTCTCCCATCACCCCCACCCCCCAGCAGTGCAGGGGCAGCCTCCACCAGCCCCCCCTCATGTCCAACTCATGTCTCCCATCACCCCCACCCCCCAGCCACCAGGGGCACCCTCCACCAGGCCCCCACTCATGTCTCCCACCACCCCCCAGCCACCAGGGGCAGCCTCCACCAGGCTCCCACTCATGTCCCCTATCACCCACCCCCCAGCAGTGCAGGGGCAGCATCCACCAGGCCCCCACTCATGTCTCCCATCACCCCACCCCCCAGCCACCAGAGGCACCCTCCACCAAGCCCCCACTCATGTCTCCCATCACCCCCACCCCCCAGCCACCAGGGGCAGCCTCCACCAGGCAGCCACTCATGTCTCCCACCACCCCCACCCCCCAGCAGTGCAGGAGCAGCCTGCACCAGTCCCCCACTCATGTCCAACTCATGTCTCCCACCACCCCCAGCCACCAGGGGCAGCCTCCACCAGGCCCCCACTCGTGTCTCCCATCACCCCCACCCCCCAGGAGTGCAGGGGCAGCCTCCACCAGGCCCCCACTCATGTCCAACTCATGTCTCCCTGCACCCCCACCCCCAGCCACCAGGGGCACCATCCACCAGGCCCCCACTCATGTCTAACACCACCCCCACCAACCAGGGGCACCCTCCATCAGGCCCCCCACTCATGTCTACCACCACTCCCTGCACCCCCACCCCCCCAGCCACCAGGGGCACCCTCCACCAGGCCCCCACTCATGTCTACCACCACCCCCACCCCCCCAGCCACCAGGGGCACCCTCCACCAGGCCCCCACTCATGTCTCCCACCACCCCCACCCCCAGCCACCAGGGGCAGCCTCCACCAGGCCCCCACTCATGTCTCCCATCACCCCCACCCCCCAGCAGTGCAGGGGCAGCCTCCACCAGGCCCCCACTCATGTCCAACCATGTCTCCCATCACCCCCACCCCCCAGCCACCAGGGGCAGCCTCCACCAGGCCCCCACTCATGTCTCCCACCACCCCCACCCCCCAGCCACCAGGGGCAGCCTCCACCAGGCCCCCACTCATGTCTCCCATCACCCCCACCCCCCAGCAGTGCAGGGGCAGCCTCCACCAGCCCCCCACTCATGTCCAACTCATGTCTCCCATCACACCCACCCCCCAGCCACCAGGGGCACCCTCCACCAGGCCCCCACTCATGTATACCACCACCCCACCCCCCAGCCACCAGGGGCACCCTCCACCAGGCCCCCACTCATGTCTACCACCACCCCCACCCCCCAGCCACCAGGGGCACCCTCCACCAGGCCCCCACTCATGTCGCCCACCACCCCCACCCCCAGCAGTGCCGGGGCAGCCTCCACCAGGCCCCCACTCATGTCTCCCATCACCCCCACCCCCCAGCAGTGCAGGGGCAGCCTCCACCAGGCCCCCACTCATGTCCAACACATGTCTCCCATCACCCCGCCCCCCAGCCACCAGGGGCACCCTCCACCAGGCCCCCACTCATGTCTCCCATCACCCCCACTCCCCAGCCACCAGGGGCACCCTCCACCAGGACCCCAGTCATGTCTCCCACCACCCCCACCCCCCAGCCACAAGGGGCAGCCTCCACCAGGCCCCCACTCATGTCTCCCATCACCCCCACCCCCCAGCAGTGCAGGGGCAGCCTCCACCAGGCCCCCACTCATGTCCCCTATCACCCCCACCCCCCAGCAGTGCAGGGGCAGCCTCCACCAGGCCCCCACTCATGTCTCCCATCACCCCCCAGCCACCAGGGGCACCCTCCACCAGGCCCCCACTCATGTCTCCCATCACCCCCACCCCCCAGCAACCAGGGGCAGCCTCCACCAGGCCCCCACTCATGTCTCCCACCACCCCCACCCCCCAGCAGTGCAGGGGCAGCCTCCACCAGGCCCCCACTCATGTCCAACTCATGTCTCCCACCACCCCCCAGCCACCAGGGGCAGCCTCCACCAGGCCCCCACTCATGTCTCCCATCACCCCACCCCCAGCAGTGCAGAGGCAGCCTCCACCAGGCCCCCACTCATGTCCAACTCATGTCTCCCTGCACCCCCACCCTCCAGCCACCAGGGGCACCCTCCACCAGGCCCCCACTCATGTCTACCACCACCCCCACCCCCCAGCCACCAGGGGCACCCTCCACCATGTCCAACTCATGTCTCCCTGCACCCCCACCCCCCAGCCACCAGGGGCACCCTCCACCAGGCCCCCACTCATGTCTACCACCACCCCCACCCCCTAGCCACCAGGGGCACCCTCCACCAGGCCCCGACTCATGTCTCCCACCACCCCCACCCCCCAGCCACCAGGGGCAGCCTCCACCAGGCCCCCACTCATGTCTCCCATCACCCCCACCCCCCAGCAGTGCAGGGGCAGCCTCCACCAGGCCCCCACTCATGTCCAACACATGTCTCCCATCACCCCCACCCCCCAGCCACCAGGGGCACCCTCCACCAGGCCCCCACTCATATCTACCACCACCCCCACCCCCCAGCCACCAGGGGCACCCTCCACCAGGCCCCCACTCATGTCTACCACCACCCCCACCCCCCAGCCACCAGGGGCACCCTCCACCAGGCCCCCACTCATGTCTCCCACCACCCCCACCCCCCAGCAGTGCAGGGGCAGCCTCCACCAGGCCCCCACTCATGTCTCCCATCACCCCAACCCCTAGCAGTGCAGGGGCAGCCTCCACCAGGCCCCCACTCATGTCTACCATCACCCCCACCCCCCAGCAGTGCAGGGGCAGCCTCCACCAGGCCCCCACTCATGTCCAACTCATGTCTCCCATCAACCCCACCCCCCAGCCACCAGGGGCACCCTCCACCAGGCCCCCACTCATGTCTCCCACCACCCCCACCCCCAGCAGTGCAGGGGCAGCCTCCACCAGGCCCCCACTCATGTCCCACCAGGCCCCCACTCATGTCCAACTCATGTCTCCCATCAACCCCACCCCCCAGCCACCAGGGGCACCCTCCACCAGGCCCCCACTCATGTCTCCCACCACCCCCACCCCCCAGCCACTAGGGGCAGCCTCCACCAGGCCCCCACTCATGTCTCCCATCACCCTCACCCCCCAGCAGTGCAGGGGCAGCCTCCACCAGGCCCCGACTCATGTCCCCTATCACCCCCACCCCCCAGCAGTGCAGGGGCAGCCTCCACCAGGCCCCCACTCATGTCTCCCATCACCCTGACCCCCCAGCCACCAGGGGCACCCTCCATCAGGCCCCCACTCATGTCTCCCACCACCCCCACCCCCCAGCAGTGCAGGGGCAGCCTCCACCAGGCCCCCACTCATGTCCAACTCATGTCTCCCCCACCCCCCAGCCACCAGGGGCAGCCTCCACCAGGCCCCCACTCATGTCTCCCATCACCTCCACCCCCCAGCAGTGCAGGGGCATGCCTCCACCAGGCCCCCACTCATGTCCAACTCATGTCTCCCTGCACCCCCACCCCCCAGCCACCAGGGGCACCCTCCACCAGGCCCCCACTCATGTCTACCACCACCCCCACCCCCCAGCCACCAGGGGCACCCTCCACCAGGCCCCCACTCATGTCTACCACCACCCCCACCCCCCAGCCACCAGGGGCAGCCTCCACCAGGCCCCCACTCATGTCTCCCATCACCCCCACCCCCAGCAGTGCAGGGGCAGCCTCCACCAGGCCCCCACTCATGTCCAACTCATGTCTCCCATCACCCCCACCCCCCAGCCACCAGGGGCAGCCTCCACCAGGCCCCCACTCATGTCTCCCACCACCCCCACCCCCCAGCCACCAGGGGAAGCCTCCACCAGGCCCCCACTCATGTCTCCCATCACCCCCACCCCCCAGCAGTGCAAGGACAGACTCCACCAGGCCCCCACTCATGTCCAACTCATGTCTCCCATCACCCCCACCCCCCAGGGGCACCCTCCACCAGGCCCCCACTCATGTCTACCACCAGCCACCAGGGGCACCCTCCACCGGGCCACCCTCATGTCTACCCCCAGCCACCAGGGGCACCCTCCACCAGGCCCCCACTCATGTCTACCACCACCCCCACCCCCCAGCAGTGCAGGGGCAGCCTCCACCAGGCCCCCACTCATGTCTCCCATCACCCCTAACCCCTAGCAGTGCAGGGGCAGCCTCCACCAGGCCCCCACTCATGTCTACCATCACCCCCACCCCCCAGCAGTGCAGGGGCAGCCTCCACCCGGCCCCCACTCATGTTCAACTCATGTCTCCCATCACCCCCACCCCCCAGCCACCAGGGGCACCCTCCACCAGGCCCCCACTCATGTCTCCCATTACCCCACCCCCCAGCAGTGCAGCGACAGCCTCCACCAGGCCTCCACTCATGTCCCCTATCACCCCCACTCCCCAGCAGTGCAGGGGCAGCCTCCACTAGGCCCCCACTCATGTCTCCCATCACCCCCAACCACCAGCAGTGCAGGGGCAGCCTCCACCAGGCCCCCACTCATGTCTCCCATCACCCCCACCCCCCAGCAGTGCAGGGACAGCCTCCACCAGGCCCCCACTCATGTCCCCCAGCCAACATGTCACCACAATCTAGATCCCTGGCTCTTATGGTCAGCCTCCAAATGGCAAACACCCACCTGAGTATTGCATCCACCCACTTAGAAATGGCAAAAACATGATATAACCCCAATTGCAAGTTTGGAAATGAACACATGTCCCTCACATACACCCAATGGGTGTCAGTGAATGTCAAAACCCATATCATGATATGCATGAAACCAATGAGATGATACTACACATTGAAGTTTGAAGAAAAAAAATGTATTAAACACAACAGAAATTGAATCAAAAATAAACAAACAATAATGGAAATTTCTAAAAAAAAAAAAAAAACAGCAGGTACGTGAAATAATGCAAAACCAGAAATCATAATGCAAACGAAAGGTGTCCAAAGTCACAGTCCACAAAAGTAAATCCAATGGAAAATTAAAATCGAAAACCATTGCTCCATGGGGAAATCATAAAAAAAAATGAAAATCCAAAAGTCAACTATACACAGATAAACAATCCAGGGTCCATGATCCCAACCGAAGAAATGAAACCTATCTAATAACACTACCTAAAAAAATAAACTATATACAAAAATGTGGCCCATTGTCCAAAAGGTCCAGAAAAAATGCTAAACCAAAGGAAACCTAACACTAACTACAGAACTATTTACAAGGGCAACGGGCTAGTCCGACGGCTCACTTCGGGATGTTCCGGGCCAGGGCAACATCGAACTCCTGCTCAATGTCCCGGAGGCGGTCCTCCTCCATGGCCCCGAGGGTCTGCAGGGCCGTCCACATTTTCCCCCCAAACTCCCTGCGGATTGCCTCTAGGCACTCGGCCCGCCTCAGGGACCTCCGCATGGAGTTCTCCGCCCTGACCATCGTAAGCCGTGCCTCTTCCGCCCGCTGCCGCTCCGCATCTATGGCGTGGCCCAACCGCTGCCACACGGAAGACACTTGCCGTCCTGGGTCCTCCTGCCCTCCGGCCGATGCCTGCCGCTCCGATGTCGAAGGCCCCGAGACATCATGGCTCCCACCACGTTGCTGCTGCTGTTGCGCCTCTGCCCGTGCACTGCCTCCTGCTGCCTGCACATCCTCCGCTGGCTGGGGTGCAGTCGTTGATGTGGCCACCCCTGCTGGACGTCCAACTCCCGACTGTGGCAGGGATGCATCCTCCACCAGCCTGGCCGCACCGTCAGAGGCAGCTCCACAGGGCACACAGGTGACTGATGGGTGGGAAGATGGCACGGAGGACGACTGGCGCATAGGGGGTTCAGTTGAGGAGGGGGTCTGAGCAAGCCCCATCAAACGGAGGAATCCGGCCTGGGTGACCTGTCCCATTAGGCCGACGCGGTCAATGAGCCATTCGAGATGACGTGCAGTCTCCTCATGAAAAGACTGCAGGTCACCTCGCATGGCCCGTTGACGCAACCCCACACCAGTCAGGACAGGCTCAACCCGGACCCGGATAGCCACGTCCGCAGGCAGAGGAAGGCCAGTTGCCGTGAGCTCATCCCCTGCCTGAAAACGGGTCTGGACGTAGGCATCCCTGCTGGTGCAAGATGATGCAGTGACAGGATCAGGGACAGGATTGCACACAGGCACCTCCACGGCGACCTGTGCTGCCTCCTGTCCCTGGTCCTGCACTGCACCACTAGCACCAGTGGAATCCCCACCTCCAGATCCCGTCTCTGTTGCTTGCACGGCCTCCTCCTACACCAAACCCCCCACCAACCTGGATGACTGGAGACCTGGGGGATTCTGCAGGAAGAGATTGAGGTAACATATCATAAAAGGCGTATTTGTAAAGCGCACGTTCATCCCCCCAAGAGGCATCTTGGCGCTAAAAACAGATGTTTATTGTTACCCAACTTAATGGTACTCATTTTATCAACCTCGGAAGGATGAAAGGCTGAGTGGACCTGCCGGGATTCAAACCAGTGACTATGAGGTCAAACACAGGCCCCTGTAGTGGATGTATTAGTCCACAGAGCCACAGACCCAGCTTTAAAGGAGAGAAAAGGGCCCATTTGAATCTGAAAGGGGTGATTTGAAAGGAAAGAGGTCAACCAAGCCAGTGCATGATCCAGGATGCCCAGAGTATAACAGAGTCAATTTAAGAGGGTGACATGATGGATGGTGTAGAAGGCAGGGGAGAGATCAAGGAAACTGAGAACAGACAGAGAGTTGGAGTTGAGGTTTGAAAGTAAGTCGTCTCGGTGCTCAGGAGAGCAGTTTCTGTGCCTCTGGCTGCTCTGACTGGTGGTCGTGGAGAAAGCCGACAGATTCAGTGTGCTGGATTAATTGGGAGATGACCAACTTCTCCAAAGGTTTGCCCAAGAAGGGGGTAATGGAGATAGGTCAGCATTTAGCCTGGCAGGATGGGAGTGCACAAGGGAGTGCTTGATCGGTGATGGGAACGAGCCAGTGGCAAAGGACTGGTTGCAGAACTCAGTCAAAGAGGGAGCGAGGGCATCAATATTGTCCTTGATAGTTCTAGAGGAGCAGGGAAGCACCTGTATGGAGGAGACTTTCATAGAGCAAACAGTCTTGGTTACCTCATCCAGTGCAATCAGTGAGAAGGAGGGGAGTAGGAGGGATGGAGTGCGAGTGGCAAAGGGAGGCCTACGTGCAGGTGGAGGAGGGAAGGGAGGAGTGGAGAGCAAGGACAGACTTTTCTGAGTTTTGGTTGTGAAGTGGGAGGCCAACGCCATGCAGAGGGCTTGGGAAGGAAGAGGAGGAGTGAGATTGTGGTAGGATTGGCAAATTCCTTACAGATTTTGAAAAGATCAGCTGTGTTATTGGTGGCCCCAGGGATGCGGGTTTGAATATGGGTGCGCTTCTTGGACCGAATGGGAGTCAGGAGCTCCAGATGAGAGGAGAGAATGATCAGACCAAGAGAGAGGTAGGTGTACTGAGAGGGTTAGAGAGAGAGGGCAGCAGAGATGAGAGCATCCAGAGTGTGCCCAGCTGAGTGAGTCCTACCAGAGGGAAGAATGGTGAGGGAGAAAGAGTCACAGAGGTGACAGAAGGGTACGGCCGCATCAGGAGAGTCAAGATGGATATTGAACTCTCCGAGGAGGAGAAGCTTAGGGGTAAAAGTCAGGAGAGAAGAGCTGAGGTCGGCCCACTCCGAAAGGAAGAGAGAGGCCGCCCCAGGGGTCCCGTAGATGGTAGGGAGAGTGATAGACAGGGTAGGAGTGATGCAAAGCTTGCAGACAAAACATTCAAATGCGGAAGAGGATTGGATGGGTGTGATCAAGGCAGGGATCCATTCAGGGAAGGCAAGGGACACTCTCGGTAAAGGCAAGGACGTCAAGGTCAAAGTCTTCAAGGAGGTGACAGATGTCAGAGGATGCTTGAATGCAGATCGGGAATTGAGAGTAGCTAAGTGAAGCTGGTTGCCACCTTTAAAGGTTTTCCGAGGGAGGGTACAGGAACGAGGTACCACTGCCGGGTAGGGGAGGGGGCAGGTGGAAGAGGGAGGAGTGGCAGGAGAAGGCAGGAAGTTAATGAGAGACGGTAGATGCCTGTCAAGAAGGAGGATGTTAGGCTGAGATCCCTGGGCCATGCTAGTGCCATTTAAGATATTGATGATGCACCTGGATGATGGGAAGTGTGCCGAGAGCACTTCCCATATGGTTCCACAATTAATGGGTGATGAAGAGAAAGGGGACATGACAGAAACCATATGGGAGCCCATAGGTCAGGAGAGGGAACAACAAAGAGAATGTCAGTAATAGTCTTCCTGGAGAGAGCATTGTCATAGGTGTAGGCGATGGGCAGGCCTGGGTTTGAGACCAGAAGGCCCTTCTTAAACCTTTTCCTTCCATGCTTCTAAAGCAAGGGATGATAGGTAATAGAGTAGCAGTTAGAATAGATAGGGGGGATGGAGAGTACCATAGGGAGGTGGGCGATATAGTGGGATGCCAGGGGGAGGGAGAGAGATGGAAAGCTGCATGTGAAGCAGGTACTTTAAACACAATTCACACAAGGGCAGCAGATTTTAAATACCCAGTTCTGAAGTTCAAGCATGCATAGGAAATGTCAGCATTTAAACAGGAAAGCAAGTATTGAATACATCCATATTTGGTGATCCCAGAAAAAAGCAGGAAAATGCAGCAGTTTAGCAGGGACAACAGATAATACAATACATTCAGATTAGAAATTTGAAAGTCGCACATATATGAGAAACATCATCATTTCACGCGGGGCAGCAGGTTTTAGTCAGCTTAGTATTATGAACAGCCATTTTGAGCAGCACGATTCACTAATCAGGGGTAGGTACAGACAACATACAACTTATAAGTAAAGCATGCAGAAGCAGAGCACATAAAGATTCGAGTTTCAAATGTAAAGCCACAAATAGCATAATTTGGGTAAAAAATCTGCATATTTCAAAGCACCCAGGTGAACCGGTAATTAGAGCAGATGGATTGATAACAAGGTCCAGTTTGAAATGCCCACAATAGAATGAAAAGCAGATTATAGAAACATCCAGATTCCATTAAGGAAATCCTGAGATTTTCATGAAAAGCAGTCACAACAGCAACTATTCAAAAACATACAGATACGAAAAGCAGCTAGATTTGCAAATCAACAGGTGGGAACATGGTCAAGCGATTGATGATAGCAGTGGATTCAGAGCGTGCTGATGTGGTCTCCCAGTGATAAGTGGGAAAGCACAGACTAGTGTTTAAGGGCCACTGGAAGGCAACAGCATCAGTAAGAGGGAGGAGAGAACGTGGAGTCACAGCATTTTGGCACCCAGAATGTAAAATACCAGAAGTGGGGGTGGAGAGGTTCAGAAGAAGTAGGCAATGAGCCAAGGCTCCATTAAAAGATTATGTCATGATGCCTACCCCCGGGGACCCAGACCAAGTCCAGCAACCCCGGAAGCAGGCATCAAGTTATTCTAAGCAAGCCCAACAACCCCTGCTAGGGGCTATTTGGGTGCAGTCCTGGCGCCTATGGCGCGAGGCTCATATAGAGAATCAGTCCTGGCGCCATAGGCGCCAGGCTCATAGATTAAAACTTACCTGATGCAGACCATGCTGCAAACTTACCTGATGCAGACCATGCTGCAAGAGCTCCAAGCCAAAAGAGGCTTGGAAGGGACTACTTTACCTAGGGACTATTTCTTTACTCGGGTGGGGCTGGGGAGGAATACTTACCTGGGACTACTTTGGAGACTATTTAAACCACGCCCGAAGAGCAGCACACGCTTCGCGTTATTCTGCATCCAGCAGCGTAACGCTCACCGTGCCTGCAAGTCTGCATCCAGTCTTCTGCCACGCCCGCCTCGAGTCTGGACCTCCTAGAAAAAGGGAGAAAGAAGGAGAAAAGGTTAGAACAAGAGCAATACCTTTAATCCTTACCTGAATTCCCGATCCATCGCGCCTTTGAGCTGGAAGAAAGAAGTTATTTTATGCGCGTCGACTCGCCTGCTGCAGCGCCGCGCTGAACTCACCGGCCTTCGCAGTATCTTCACATTCCACCGCATCCTTCTGAATGTTCCCGCCGCACTCCGGCACCTAAGGGGAAGACAAGAACAGCAAGGTGAGCCAAAGGAATACACAGAGGCAATATTAGTTACCCCCCATAGACTTACCTGATTTTACCACCAGAGGTACTATTCCTCTTCACGCGTCGGCGCAGCTTCCACTGCATCCTCGCCGAACCCCGGCCCCTAAGGGGAAACAAAAGGACAGCAAGGTGAAACAAAGGGACAAACAAGGGGAAACCTCCTCACCACAATAGATTTACCTGATTTTACCACCGGAGGCATTATTCCCCGAGGCTCCATACTTTCTCTCGGCACCTGAATAAGGGAGAAAGCAACAGGTTACAAATTGACATTATTTTATCGAACTGTGTTGGATAATATAAATCCTTACCTGAATATTACCGGTTGCCACGAGGAACCCTTCGCTAGGGTCAAGTTGCAACCTGCAAGGAATCGGACAAGAGTGAAAGTCAGACATTTGAACTCTTACGAACTACATACTTACGGCGTCTTGCTGGGAATCTCAGAGTCAATATTGTTCTGGAACTCACCACTTCCTTCGAGCCAGTGAAGCAACTGGTTAACTGCGCGCCCCTGCGCTCAATGCAGGATGGAGAGCTCATCTTTCCAAACCATCAGGTGAGACCATAAGAGGAGACATCAAAGGTGATCAATGGGGAGAACAGCGGGAGTGGGGGGGGTTAACGCTCAACTCCACGGGTGGTTAATTCCCTTTCTCCATTTACAGAAGAATATTCCTATGGGCCAAGAAAACGAAGCTAGGTGGGCCAGCCCAGTCCGTCATCTCGGCACTACGCGTCACATTGGTGGAGACCGCATCTGTCCAATTCAGATCGACGCCCCTGTGGGAGCCAGGTGAGCGTAACAGACCACAACGCCTACCCACAAATTCCCACCCGGGCGTTATGGATACCTCAGAAACTGACCAATTGGCGCAATTACTAGGGGAACTAAGGGCTGAAGTGCATTCCGTCCGTCAAGAAACCAATGCCCTTACGAGAGAACTGATTTTGTCAAAGGAGCGAACTGATGACCTTGCTAGGAAACTACTGCAAAGCCAGGCTGGACAAGCACCCGGCCAGGTCCCGGGGGAAATCCAGCTCCTGTGTCATCGAGAAACCCTGTGCAAATAAACCTACCAGGAAATATTACATTAGCTCCATCCGAACGCTTTGCCGGAGATCCCAAAAGGTTTGCCGTGTTTATGAACCAATGTCGCTTGCACTTTTTATGCAGACCTGGAGGCTTCCCAAACGATCAAGCCAAGGTAGCCTTTGTATTGTCATATCTCAGCGGCACTGCAGCTGATTGGTGTATTCCACTAGTTACTCAGGATGACCCAATTCTTCGGGATTTTCAGGGCTTTCAAATGAGCATAGAAAGACTATTTTCCCGGCACTCCCAAGGACAGGCCCTGGATAACAAACGTTTGTCCCTACGACAGGGTAACCAGGACCTTCTATCCTGCATCGCGACCTTTAATAGGTTGATAGTGGAAACTGGATGGCCTGAGGTAAAACGAATCACGTTATTTCATCGAGGGCTTCGAAGAGAACTCAAGGATGTCTTGGCTCAAGTCGTGAAGCCACCTCAAGACTGCGCTGAATATATAGACTTCAGAACAGAAAGGCTGATTGAGCCAAGTTCGAGAATCGGGTGTTGGTCAAAACCCACGCTAACCCCAAAGGAGCAGATGCTTCAGAACCCATGCAAATCGGAGGAGTTAAAGGACCCTTAACCCAGAAGGAAAGAGAAAGGAGACAGCAAATGCAATTGTGTCTATATTGTGGCACTTCTGGACATTTTCTATGGGATTGCCCTGTAAAACCACCCAAGAAGGTGGTAGGAGCTGCTGATAAAAGCCATATGGAGTCAGACTCAGGAAACGACCATGCCCAACAAGCGTAGAGGTCCGCTTGCCGAGCTTGAAGAAGGATACTTAGACCTTGCATTTCATCATACCAATGGTCCTCGTAGATCCAAGGCAGCCATCGCGTATGCATGCAGTAAGGGCATGCATTGATAGCGGGGCCATAGGAAACTATGTGGACTACGAATTGGCTTCCAGGATGAATCTACCTCTCTGCCGAAAAACCACCTCAGATGTCATCACCACAGTCGATGGAACTGAAATTGCCTCTGGGCCTGTAACTCATTCCACCGCAGAGATGACACTATTGGGTCAGGATGGGCATCGAGAGACTATTGTGTTTGATCTAATCAAAGCCCCACAGTTCCAAATAATACTGGGGATACCTTGGTTGGAAACACATAATCCTTGTATTGATTGGCGAGAGAAGAGAATAACCTTCCCGGATTGTGCACAAACCTGTTACCCAAAGAAAAATCTGAACGCAGGCCTGGCCAGAGTAACCACAGCAGTCGTGCAACTACCTCCAGAATACCAAGAATTCCAGGATGTCTTCCAAAAAGAACAGGCAAACACCTTACCACCTCACAGATTGTACAATTGTCAAATCGATCTCATACCCGGTGCACAACCCCCTTGTAGCAGGATCTATGCCCTTACGGAACCTGAGAACCTTCACCTACGACAATACTTAAACCAGTACCTTGCTAATGGCTTCATTCGCCCATCCAAGTCCCCTGTATCTTCAGCTTTGTTCTTCGTGCCCAAAAAGGAAGGTGACCTCAGAACGTGCATAGACTACCGTGCATTGAACCAGATAACTGTTAAGAACCGATACCCATTGCCTCTGATCCCTGAACTACTAGACCAAGTGAAGGACGCTTGCATATTTGCTAAGTCAGATCTCCGAGGGGCATACCATCTGGTACGTGTAAAAGAGGGCGACGAATGGAAGACTGCTTTTCGCACTAGGTATGGCTTATGCGAATACCAGGTGATGCCTTTCGGGTTGTGCAATGCACCAGCAGCCTTCCAATACTTCATAAACGATGTCCTTCATGAACTCATTGACGTTTGTGTTGTCGTATATATCGATGATATTCTAGTATACTCCTCTTCAGAATCTGACCATGTGAAGCACGTCCGAGCAGTCCTTGAGAAATTGCGCCAGCACAAACTATATACAAAACTGGAAAAATGCGTTTTTCATGTCACAGAAGTTGAATTCCTTGGGTTTATCCTGACCCCAAGAGGAGTCCGAATGGACTCACGAAAGGTGGACGTAATCCTTAAGTGGCCATCACCAAGTTCAGTTAAAGGAGTACAAAGCATGCTCGGCTTTGCCAATTTCTACCGCAGAATCATCCCGGATTTTTCACATGTTGTACATCCCATCACAGCACTCTTGCGAAAAAATAAACGCTTTATGTGGACTGAAGAAGCTGAAAATGCCTTCCAAGAGCTGAAAGCGAAATTCACGTCTGCACCTGTATTAAACCACCCGCGCCCTGACCTTCCATACATAGTGGAAACTGATGCATCCAGTCTAGCCATGGGAGTTGTCCCGTCTCAAAAGGACCCTGAAACTGGCCAGCTTCACCCAGTAGCATTTTGGTCCAGAAAGTTCTCGGCACCCGAGTTAAACTATGCGGTTACTGACAAGAAGCCATTAAATCCGCATTCAAGGCTTGGCGGCACTATCTTCTCGGTGCCAGGCATACCATTACTGTGATCACCGATCACCGGAATTTACAGTAATTAAAGACAGCCAAGGCCCAATCGTCACGCCAACTCCGATGGGCATTGTTCTTTGCCGAGTTCGATTTCGTGTTAACCTATCGACCAGGTTGTAAGAATGGTAAAGCAGATGCCTTATCCCGAATATTGATGGGAGAGGCAGAAGTGAACCCAGAACCAGTACCTATAATTTCCGAACAAAGGATTCTAGGCATGACTACTCTACAGACACTAGAGGACATTCAGGTAAAGATCCAGCAACTCTTTGATCCTACAGCCCTGCAGGACTGGGTAAAGAAAGGCCCAGACTACTCTGTCACCAATGACCTGCCTTATTACCAAGAGCGGCTATTTCTGCTACATAAGGAACTACAAGAGCTAGTCATTTCCCGTTATCATGATACCATAATGGAAGGGCACCCAGGTATTATAAAAACTGAAGCTAAGATTAAGAGACAATTCTGGTGACCCACCTGGCGAAAGGATATTAAATCATTTGTGATGTCTTGTGGGATTTGTGCCCAAAACAAAAGTGAAAAGAAAAAACCAGCTGGACTCTTACAACCTTAGACATTCCGCCTACACCATGGCACACCTTATCGTTAGACTTTATTACTGATCTACCCCCATGCAATGGATTTAACACCATTCTAGTTATTGTGGATCTTTTTTCCAAGATGGCCCACATTACTCCTTTAAAGGGATTACCTTCAGCTTCAATCCTGGCCAAGGAGTTCCTCGAAAACATTGTTCGCATACACGGATTTCCGTCCGTATTGGTCTCTGACCGGGGCAGTCAATTCATTTCACATTTTTGGATCAAATTTAGTCAATTGGCGCAAATCGATGTGAGGTTATCGACCCGTCACCACCCCCAAACCGAGGACCAACCAGACTCTCGAACAATACCTGTGTTGTATGTTACATCAGACTGAGAGTAATTGGAAAGACATTCTTTGGATCGCCGAATATGCATACAATAATTCAGTACATTCTGGAACTGGACAAAGCCCCTTTTATACCTTATATGGGCACCATCCTCGAACCTCAGACCTTGACTCACCCCAACACTTAGAAATGCCCGCAGTGGACCATCTGCACGCTACGATTACACAAGCCTTTAAGGAAGCAACTGCACATTTTAAACAGGCGAAAGAAAAATACAAGAAAGATGCTGATCGGCATAGAAGTGATACTCCACAATACCAGATAGGGGACCAAGTATGGTTAGCCACAAAACATATACCTCTAAAGGGAACACAGACCTTAAACCCCAGATATTTGGGGCCTTACTCTATTAAGGCCATTATCAACCCTGTGGCTGTCAAGTTGGACTTACCTGCTAATGTGCAAATTCACCCCGTCTTTCATGTGCCACTTTTGAAGCCAGTGCAACCAGGGACAAGACTAACCAAGCCACCAGACCCCATCCTTGTAGACGGGGAACCCGAATTTGAAGTTAAGAACATCCTGGACTTCAAGCTGATAAAGTCAAAACTTTTTTATTTAATCGACTTGAAAGGTTACGGACCACAGGAAAGGTCATGGGAACCTAGTGACCACGTTCATGCACCCCGATTGGTGAAAGAATTCCACCGAAATTTCCCAGACAAATCGAAACCACAGGGAATAACGACTTTAGGAGGGGCCTTGGGGGGGAGTGCTGTCATGATGCCTACCCCCGGGGACCCAGACCAAGTCCAGCAACCCCGGAAGCAGGCATCAAGTTATTCTAAGTAAGCCCAACAACCCCTGCTAGGGGCTATTTGGGTGCCGTCCTGGCGCCTAAGGCACCAGGCTCATATGGAGAATCAGTCCTGGCACCATAGGCGCCAGGCTCATAGATTAAAACTTACCTGATGCAGACCATGCTGCAACTCACCTGAAGCAGACCATGCTGCAAGAGCTCCAAGCCAAAGGAGGCTTGGAAGGGACTACTTTACCTAAGGGACTATTTTTTTACTTGGGTGGGGCTTGGGAGGAATACTTACCTGGGACTACTTTGGGGGCTATTTAAACCATGCCCGAAGAGCAGTACACGCTTCGCGTTATTCTGCATCCAACAGCGTAACGCTCACTGTGCCTGCAAGTCTGCATCCAGTTTTCTGCCACACCTGCCTCGAGTCTGGAGCTCCTAGAAAAAGGGGAGAGAAGGAGAAAAGGTTAGAACAAGAGCAATACCTTTGATCCTTACCTGAATTCCCGATCCATTGCGCCTTCGAGCTGGAAGAAAGAAGTTATTTTATGCGCGTCGCCTCGCCTGCAGCAGCGCCACGCTGAACTCACCGGCCTTCGCAGCATCTTCACATTCCACTGCATTCTTCTGAATGCTCCCGCCGCACTCCGGAATGAGCTTGCAACCCTTCAGGAGGGTCCTTAGCCGCCAATCGGTAACACTCTGTAATGGTGAGGATAATCCACCTGGACAAGGTCTGTTTGGTAACAGCCTGGCCCAATCATTGTCCAGCATATCCTACAAAGAGTTGATCGTCCACTCTGACCCTGGACATCCGAGAAATGTAAAAGCTCAGAGCTCTCCTAGGATCCAACCGATGGAGTCACTCATCTTCCTTACCAGGATGAGGAGGAGGGAAGAAAGATGGAAGAACCACCTTTTGACTCAAATGATATTCAAACACTCCCTTAGGTAGAAAAGAGGGACGTACTCGCAGTACAACCTTCTCCTTGTGAAACATAGTAAAGGGTGGCTTAGATGAAAGTGCCTGCAATTCCCTCACTCTGCGAGTGGAGGTAACCGCAACCAAGAACACAGTCTTGAAGGACAGTAATCTCAAAGGACAAGAGTGCAAAGGTTCAAACAGAGCACCCATGAGAAATTTCAAAACCAAATTCAAATCCCAAACCGGTACCTGGAAAGGGGACGGCGGAAATACATTAGTCAGTCCTTTAAGAAACTGAGAAATCAAAGGAATCTTAAAGTAAGAACATTGTTCAGACAAGCGCTTAAAGATAGACAGTGCCACCAGGTAACCTTTAATTGTACCCACTTGAAGCCCCCTGTGGGCCGCTGTCATGGCCACAGGCCGCAGAACACAAAAAACCATACCATCTAGTGATGGGGGCAATGGGTTACTTGACTCACTGATGTCCCTATGGGACGCATAAACACAGGGGCCCTGGCTGGACTCAGTGCTGGCGCCTCTGGCGCCAGGCTCATATAGAGATGTGAGCAGAAACACTTTATTTCAGTGCAGGAGTGCTTTTACTTTATTTCAGTGCAGGAGTGCTTTTATTTTACAAGAACTTTCCAGGACCTGAAAGCCTTTATTCCAGAGAACATCCTCATGTGCTTACTCAACGGGTGTGGCTCCCTAGGCCTGGTCTTCATGTGCTGACTCTTCAGGTGTGGCAGGGGGTGGCAGGCAGGCTGAACCTGGTGGGCGTGGCTTCAGAAGCTCAGCTATATAAGTTGCTCCATCCTTAAGGCCAGTGCTTCGCGTTACTGTGCACTCGCATGCAACGTAACACTCACCGCTGCTTGGACCAGTTTACTTACCTTTGAAAAAAAGCATTCTCCTGCATACTCACTTCCAGGAAACCGGTGCTTCATCGCTTCATCTGCAGACTCATCTCCTGACATCCAGTGATCTTGATCCGGATGCCACAGCACCGCACTCCACATCCACGAACTCGGACCCTGTGAAGAAGAAGAAAGACAAGGTCAGACTATTCGTCCTAGGGCCGCGCCGCATTTGAAACCCACGCGCCCCTTAGTTAACAATTTACAAGCTACTGTACCGCTGCAGCTTCGTTCCTCATTACTTCCGGCTGCCACCTCGAGCTCTGCAGCTTCTGCTGGCCCGACAACATCACCTGCAAGGGAAGAAAGCAAAAGAGCAAACATCAAAAGTGGAACGAACAGCAATACAATACAATGAACTTTACAATACAACAAAAACAGACGAGGAAAGACAAAGGTAAACAGGAACACTTACCTGAAGTATAGTGGCTTAGTCACAGCACGACTGGACTACCACGTGCAAGGGACCAGTGAAGGAACTCGGTCCAGATCATACAAATGCCCCTGCCAGAAGCAGCAGGACCTAGTGCTCACCAAAACTAATCAACAGGAGCAGTCCCGAGCAGCATCACCTATCACCACCACTAACCACATAAGCGCAGAGGGCGAAGTCGGACCCGAGCGACCTAACCCCCGAGAGGGCTGCAACCGTACCGCAAAGCCTCCGCAGAGACCAGGTGAGCGTAACAGCCAAAGAAAGTAAGAAAGACAAGACCATAGGAATGGAGCACTGAACAGGATCAACATTGTGATCTCTGCACCAGTCGCAGAATTTATGCCAACGGCAACGGTACAGGGATTTAGTTGCAGGCCGCCTGGCTGAAAGCAACACCTCCATCACATCATCTGGGAGGTCCCAATCCTTATACCTCAACCTCATACCAAGCATGAAGGTTGATAGTCTTGACCTCTGGATGGAGAACCTGACCCCCATCGTGCGAGAGCATATGCTCTCGGTAGGGAAGATGGCATGGTGGGCAGATGGACATTTCTATGCAATGAGGATTATGTGGGAGCTGAACCTCCGCAACCCCCGCAACACTTGAGGAATGACGGGGACTGGAGGAAACGCATACAACAGTGGGAAAGACCAGTCCACCATGAACGCGTCTCCTAAGGCTCCCCTTGGAGGAAATTCCCTTGAGCAGAATCTATCGCACTTACGGTGACACTGGTGGCGAAGAGATCCACTTGCGTGGTTCCCCAATGGGCAAGATCTCCTGAAGGACTTCCTGAGCCAACTCGCACTCGTGAGAGATCGTGCTCTGCCTGCTCAGAGCGTCCATCACCGCATTTTTGAATCCAGCCAGATTAACTGCTGAGATAGAAATTTCCTGCTGGATGGCCCAGAACCTGAGCTGCATTGCCTCTCTGAGATCGTGCTCTGCCTACTCAGAGCGTCCGCTGCCGCATTTTCAAATCCGGCCACATTAACTGCTGAGATAGAAATTTCCTGCTGGAGGGCCCAGAACCAGAGCTGCATTGCCTCTCTGAGATCGTGCTCTGCCTACTCAGAGCATCTGCTGCCACATTTTCGAATCCGGCCAGATTTCTGATCCTGAAGCAGATGCAGCCAAACTGGCACAAAACCACTAAAAAGCACATAAAACTAACAGAAACAGACGTCGGAACATCCGTAGATCACTTGCTGAGTCTCCCGATGGAAATCGGAGCAGGAATCGAGGAGAAAAAGGCGAATGAAGACGGCACCTGCGGAAAACAAAATGGCAGGCGCGAGCGGCCGAACCGCCAGAGAGAAAGCCAGAGCTTCATAACCACAGGTGAGGAGCAGCTGGCTAGGGCAACACCCTGCACAGTGGGAGCCACCCCAGAGAGGCAGTCGAAGACGAACACAGGCGGTCCAGGAAAGGGAGCCAGGGCACTACAGAGGTGCAGAGCTGGAGAAGCCCAGCGTGGAGAATGCACACGAGCTCCACTCAAACACGGGTGCGAGGGCCCCATCTCCCTCCGGAGCCACCCCGCCGCAAGATCGACAAAGTTAAGGTGGGTTAAGATAATCAGCCAGAAACACCCGTGGCTGACCGAAGACGAACAGTGGCGGTCCAGGAAAAGCTGACACGGACACTAGAGAGGTACGGGGCTGGAAGAAGCCTGGCGGAGAGGGTGCATCCGAGCTCCGACCACTTGGCAGTACAAAGGCGAGTTCCATAGAGATATGCCAAATCGGAAAACAGAGGGAAAATCTAAACAAACCAGCATAGAAGCCTTCACTAAAACACCTGGAAACAAACAACCTGCCCAGCCTGACACAGCAATGGCTACCTCGAGCACAACACAACAGGCAGAAAACACAAATGAAGGACCAATCCTAGAAGCAATAGCTGCCTTGAAAGCATCCCTTGAGGCCAAAATGGACACAGCAATAGGCTCCCTCAAGGCATCCTTAGAAAATAAACTGGACACTGTTATGGTAGACGTGGGCCTCCTCCGCCAGGATGCCAGAAATCTGATGGACAGAGTAGCAACAACGGAGCAGAAAGTGCAGCAAAACACCACAGATGGGGCAGTCACGCAAACACAAATGTCAGAAGTGATACAAAAGGTCAAGATCCTCGAACAAAAGGCAGAAGACGCAGAAGGCAGAGCACAAAGGAATAATATTCGCATAGTTGGGCTTCCAGAGGGCAAAGAAGGCAGGGATCCCACTGAATATAATGAAAACATGCTGCTCCAAGAGATAGGAGCGGGAACACTGTCCCAAAGTTTCGCAGTGGAGAGGGCACACAGAGCACTAACCAAAAGACCTCAGCCAGGTGCCCCTCCGAGAGCGATGATCGCCAGGATCATGAATTTCAAGGACAGGGAGAAGATACTATCATTCTCAAGGGAAGGGGGAATGATTACAAGGAACACCTCCAAAATTACCATCTACCCAGACTATACTGTCATGGTTCAAAAACAAAGAACGAAATTTGGTCCGACTAAAGAGCGCCTCAGGACGGCAGGAGTGCGACACATGCTTTTATACCCCGCCAAAACTAAGGTATTACATCTAGGGAAATCATGGCTCTTTGACTCAACTGAAGATGTTCACACATGGATGGACCAACAGGGCATCCCTCGGCAAAGACAAAGAAACCAGAATAACAACGAGAACCAGCCTCGGTGAGAGGAAACGTCGACTTTAGGAACAAGACGTCAACATAAAGTAAGGTCGCTAAGCCAGATGCAGAGCATGAAGGAGCGACTTGCTTCAATCCAGCTGTGATGGCTAAGGAAAACCACAACCACAAAATGAACGTTTCACAAGTTTGGATGCCAGTTTGGAGGCATCACGCTGCGGCGAGCCTGTTCCACTTCGGCGGACAGAGCAAGAGAAGCGGGGAGGCCCGAGCAGGGGGAGGGTGGCAGGGCGATAGTTTGGAAGTTTTGATTTATGTGTTGGTTAGTAAAAAGTTTGGGCGGCTGGCACAAGGCACTCACGGTGGGAAGGACAACTTAGGCATTCACAGAACAGCTCGAGTGAGAGGGGACCGGGAAGACATACAGTAGCCAACTAAAGGGAATCACCCCAGACGAAAAGGCGGAGAAGATCGAGAGTAAAGGGGCATGCCCCAAGAGACAGACGAAAAGAGAAGAAACAGGGCGAGAAACAAGATAAAGGCCATGGGACAGCAGAGCCTGAGTAAACAAGACATAGATGGACTGTGATGAGATAACAATAGCAACCTGGAATGTGCGAGGACTTACCGCCTACCTCAAAAGACTCAGAGTGTACGCCTGTTGAAAAAAGTTGAAAGTCAAGATAGCAATGCTGCAAGAGACTCATCTAACATCAGAAAAACAGGCCAAGGTGGGCAAGAAATGGGGAGGACAAGTATACAACACTACATACTCGAACTATGCAAGGGGGGTGCTAATTTGGATAGCGCTGGGGGTACCGTTCCAACTAATAAAGAAGGAAAGCGATCCGGAAGGAAGACTAGTGTTGGTACACGGAATGCTAGAAAACAGGGAAATATGCCTGATTAACACCTACGCCCCAAATCACAATGCATCAGAATTCTTCAGGAGCTTAGCGCCCAGCCTGGCTCAATACAGGGAGGCTACGTTCATCTGGGCAGGAGATTTTAATAGTACCCTGGACCCGCTCCTCGACAGGTCGGACGATAAACATAGGAAGCCAGCACCCCCTGCTAAGGAGCTTCAAAGGACCCTCGCACGACTGCAGCTGGTGGACACCTGGAGGCAGGTACATGGAAGCGGGAGAGGGTATACACACTATAGCGCACCCCATGGCACATTCACACGAATAGACTACCTATTTACGGGTACTGAATCTCTGATAGAATTAACAGGAATTGACATAAAAGCACGCACACTCTCAGACCATGCCCCGATACAAGCAACATGGGCACACACCCATAGGAGAACCCCAATACCAACATGGCGCCTTTGAGTGGAGGCCCTAGGGGAGGGAGAACTGGAAGAACATCTGCAAGCGGTGATAGAAGATTACTTTGAGCATAACAAGGGTAGCGTAGGAAGTAATGCCACGCTCTGGGATGCATTCAAGGTAGTGATCAGAGGGGCGGCAATTGGGAAAACAGGAGGGTTAAAAGTAACAATCATGGAAGAACTGGATAAACTAGGAAGGGAGATAAAAATGGAGGAACAAAGGGCAGAGAGGGCGGGCGAGGAACCCAGGGAACTACTGGAGTTAAGAACAAGATGCATAGAACTCTGGGAGAAACTAGGGAAGCTGAATTATGGGAAATATTTACAGAGATTCCACGCAGAAGGAGATAAACCCGGCAGACTCCTAGCATGGCTCACTAAACAGGAAAACAAGAGGGAGCCCATAGTCATACTAAAAGATAAAACAGGGACCGAGGTCAGGAACCAAGAAGATATAAACAATCTATTCACTGGTTTTTATGAATGGCTCTACGCTCCCAACCCAGAGGTGGAGCCAGAGGACATTGCAGATGCCCTAGCAGAGATAAGATTACCGAAACTAACAGCTGAACAGGCCCAACTATTGGACGCCCCCATTACTGTGGAAGAAATCGAGACAGTGATTTCTAAGCTCCCTTTGGGAAAATCCCCGGGCCCTGATGGGCTTCCGGGAGAGTTTTATAAGACATATAAGGGCACTATAGCCCCAAATTTATTAGAAACATACCAGGAGGCATACGAAACAACATAACTACCAAACAGTATGTCGGAAACAATAATTGCACCGATCCTCAAACCAGGGAAATCCCCAGTAGAGTGTGCCTCCTATAGGCCTATTTCCCTTATTAATCAAGACGCCAAAATACTTACCGCGGCCCTGGCTAACCGTCTGAAAGTAGTAATATCCACGCTGATCCACTTAGACCAGACGGGCTATGTTCCAGGACGCAACACATCTTGGGACCTCCGCAGACTGCATCATGTCATAGATCAGACGAACCAGAGATGGGGCGAATGCGCAGTAGTGACATTAGACGCTGTTAAAGCCTTCGACTCTATCAGCTGGAAGTGGTTGCTGAGTGTCTTGGCCCACTTTGGCATAGGGGAAGGGTTTCTTAGATGGATTAGGCTGCTGTACAGAGATCCCAGAGCAAGAGTGAAAACGGGAAAACACATTTCGTAACCCTGGAGAATATACAGAGGAACCAAACAGGGCTGCCCACTGTCACCAATGTTATACATATTGGCCCTCGAACCATGGGCGGTCTTTCTCAGGGCAGAATATGGGGACACAGGGATAGAAATAGATGGAGTATTTGTATGTGGACGACATCCTCCTCTTCGTGGAGAAGCCGCGCGCTAACCTACCTTGCGTCCTAGAAGCGACGGACGCATACACTATGCTCTCAGGGATAGCCATCAATAAAGAGAAGTCCGTCCTGTTTCCCCTGGCTGACCTAAAGAAGGTCCCCCGAGACAAACTTCCAGACATGGGTCTAGCATGGGCACCGAACTCCTTCCGGTATTTGGAGATAGAGATACACCACGACACTGCTGAATCGCACAAACGCAACACACAGGTATCCCTAGAGAAAACACAAAAGGCCATGGACTTCTGGGGGACACTCCCGTTGGGGATGATGGGAAGAGCGACCATTCTGAAGATGGTAGTACTCCCACGACTCCTATACTACTTTCCAAACATTCCACATGCCATACCCAGAGCTTTCTTCATGAAGCTGAACATAATAATACGAAGGTACCTGTGGGGAAGAGGGAGGTGCAGGATCGCAATGACAACCCTACAGAGGGAGTATGAAGAAGGGGGCATCAGATTGCCAGATTTCGAAAAATATTACTTAGCAGGGCAACTGCAATTTGTGGTCAAATGGCTGGGCGAGAACGAATCAATAGACAAAACATTCTTCCAGCCAGCACTGAAATCATACTACCTGCAAGAATTACCATGGGCCTACAAATCCCTGCTTAGGACCCTACCAAACATGCTTAAGCTCGCAACAGATCTGTGGGCGAGGGTGTGGAGACTCCAGAAGGCAAAAGATCCCTGTTCAACACAGATCCCATTAGCAGGATTACTAGGCACAGGCACGAGTACACTCACAGCAAACAGATCCCATTGGGAAGCCAAAGGAGTTGCGCAAATAGGAGACCTGAGAGTGGACGAACAATGGATGGAGTTCCAAGACTTGGTGGAAGAATATGACATGCACGAAGGTCAATTCCTCCTTCATAACAGAATAATATTGACAATTAAGAAGAGGTGGCTGAAATGGCCAGAACAAGAGGACATAGGAGGAGAACTAGATGCATGGTACGATATATCGGAAGGGGGACACACAACCTCCAGGTTATACGAACAATTGCTACGATCCAATAACTTGCAAGCACTACATATAAGAGGACACTGGGAAGAAGAACTCTGGAGACCCCTTAGCGATCATGAGTGGACCAGAGTGCTGAAATATCCCAAAAAAGTATCGAGCAACGCAAGGTTTAGACAAGCACAATTATACACCACGCACCGGGCATACCTCACGCCCAAGAGGATGAACAGAATGAACTTGGGAGACCCCCGCACATGCCCCGTTGCTCCGAAGAGGAAGCAGACGTGATACACATGTTCTGGACCTGCCCAGTGATATGGGTTTTCTGAGATAAAATCAGACACAAAGTGGCCAGAAGTGGAATTAAAATACGAGCAGAAAACCCTGAACTGTACCTGCTGGGCCTGTTCCCAAGAGGAGGCAGACACAGGTTGCACCTCACAAAAATGAAAGCTCTAATATGCATACTAGCCAAACGGCGGATAGCAATGGCGTGGAATACAAAGGAAGGACCGACAATGGACTCATGGTGGGCAGACCTCAGGAAATGGGCAATGGCAGAAACGACGGTGTGGATACGAGCGGTGCAGAAAGGAGAAGGGGAAACAGGACACAAAATAACAGCATGGAACTCCCTGATGCAGGACCTGTTCGAACATAGAGAGGAAAGTGAAGGGGATGAGCCTGGGGGGGAGGAGGAACAATAAAGAAAGGACACTTGAGGACCCTCCAAGAGCGGGAGGCACAAATCGGAAAAATCTTAAGACTGCCATGGGTGCAGAGTTAGCCTAAAACAGGACGATCGCCGGATAACTTCGAGATGGAAGATGAGAAGGGATACCCACGCAGAGTGCCAAATGTTATATGTTATATGTTTTGTTTGTTTTGTAATGTTAATATAAAATCAATAAAGAGTATTAAAAAAAAGGATATTAGCTCCATAGTCCCACGAGACAAGTGGGGACACAATGACGAAAGAAGGGATCAGGCACAGACAAGTGCATCTCTCGACAAAGAGAGAGAAGGAAAGAAATGGAAGGGAAACGAAGACAGCACTGATGAGATCCCATTCGCGAAAAACAAATGGATGGGAGCACACATTTTATTCAAAATTGATGGCAAAGGCATTGATGATGCGAAATGAAAGGAGAGGTTAGATGAGGTACAGAGAAAATGGACAGAGAAGGAGTCAAGAGATGAAAAAATAAGAAAGAAAGACAGACAAAGGCGAGAAGAGCTATATATCGCAAAGAGCAAGAAAGACTGCTCGATCGCAACCCAAGAGCAGCTAATGATCAAGACAGACTGAAGCAGCAGAGGTTAGAGGAAGAGCAAAGGATACGTGAGAAAAAAATAAAGAGATGAAGAGATGAAGAAATGTGAAGGGCAAATGACAAAGGAATGAAAAGAAAAAGGAAGAAGATAGGGTCAGAGAAGAGGCGAGGAAACGCAAAGAATTTGATGACAATGTAGAACGTAACCGAAGACAGAGAGCATGCGACCTTGAATATCTGGGAAGAGAGGTTAAAAAACCAAATGCAGTAGTAGATTGGGAAGACATCAAAGAATTATTTCCTGTGTACGATTCAGTACCAGACACGTCTAGGGCAAATTTGGAAGATGACTTCGATACCAGAAGCATCGGAGAAACGATCGATAGAATATATGATGAAATGGGGTTAGAACAAACACCCCAAGGGGAGGGGGCAGACGAGCTCCTGGAGAGCACTCAGCTTTACGACACTGAGGATGTCACCAGAAGTAGTAGGAATAGGGAACTATCCCTGGATAGATTAGAAATAAGTAGGAACCAAGAAGATACAAGAAGTTGCACGAATTGGGGACAGGCAATGTCCGACTCAGAAAAAGAGGAGCGCAAGGAAAATTAGGAAGAGAGATGGAGCGAAAAATGACTCCCAAGAGAGAAAGGAATAAGATGGTCAGACACTAGTAAGTCTGCACCAAGAGCATCAGAATGAGCCACACAGTCTGACCGACATGAAGAAGTATCTCAAGGTCAGAGGGGGGTGTCGTCTCTGCCGTATGTGGACAGACTTAGGTCCCTACCAGGCAGACAGCGATGTGGGACTATTAGCCCAGAAATAAACAGGAGAACAATGAGAGAAGAGAGAGAGGGCTATGCATCCCAATTTCCGTTACTCAAGAAAGGGGGAGTAAGACCACAATATATTCCATGACCACACATGGACCGAGAACATTTGAAAAACAAGCTTCCAATGCTGAGATCGGGAGCCGGAAAGTGGATACATGAGTTAGAAAAAATGACAGGAGGGAACACGTTAGCTATAGGGGATATCAAGGGTCTCCTAATCGCCATACTTGGTGAGAGAGCAGACGATGTGTGGGCACGAGCAGGCTACCCTAATGTAACCACAATTAATACCATGCATGACGGAGCTCCATTCAACAATTGTAGAGCCGCAGTATGGAAAGCGCTACGAGTGCTATACCCAGATACTTCCGATATGGAGCTATAATGACACGAAAATGAAGGAATCTGAGGATCCATTAATTTATATACAGAATTTTCAAGACGCATACGTACTGGAGACTCGTGAATCTTGGACGAAATCTATACCTGTGTTCTACCATATATTGTGCCAAGGGCTGCCAGAGCCGGTACAGAAACAGCTTAAGAAGTTGGTGGGAATTGAGGCCAAGCCTTGGGCTGAAATACAGGTTACCATCGCACACTATTGCAGATTGCTGCAGGAATAAAATCACAAAAAGGAAGCTGCGCGTAAGTGTGAGGAAGCGAAATTGGTGCAGAAGAAATTGTCAAAATATGCTCTTGAGGGAGCCATGATAACTAGCACAGCTGAATCCAGCATGCAGCAGGTGACTAATCCACAGCATAATAATCAGGGCAATACAGGGTTTTACCCCAGGGCAAGAGGATTTAGGGGAAGAGGATGGCAAAGTAATCAGAGAGGTTTCCAAAATAATTAAGGAGGTTTTCAAAATATGCAAAGTGGTAATCAAGATATGTCGAACGGGCAAATGATCCGACCACCGCCAGTATGTTGGTTGTGTGGAATGACAGGGCACTCAGCCGGCACATGCAGAAACCAAGGTATGATGCAGAACGGCCAAGGAACAGGAGCAGGCATAGCAAATCCACCTGCAGTTTTACAGCAGGGTGGTGCACAGAATCACACAGTGCAACAACGAGCGCCAGGAGCGCAACAAAGGGTGCAACCGCAAAGCATAGGGAATTTTCTACAAGGACGATCCCAGCAGGCACCATTGCAACTATCGCAGATGATGAGCACAGGGCAGATCATGAACCCTGGAATGGGAAGTTACAATGGGAATGGGGGAAATCCGCCAGCACACAGTGGGCCAAATTTGTATATGGACTAGGACAGCTCACTGGGAACCCTGATGTGTTCTATCCTTTCAGTGACAACAGACCCTCACAGCGAACCTAGGGTGGATGTCGTTATAGGGGTTAAAGAATATTCCTTCTTAGTTGACACAGTTGCAACACGCTTGTGCATACATGAAGGCACGTTTTCCTTGTCCGGCGAAGCCATAAACACTCTGAGTTTTACAGGAGCGACAAGTCGTGTTCCCTTCGCAAATGCACTTCCAATCCCCATAAGAGAATGTGAGATGAATGTGCCTTTGCTATATTCACGCTAGACCCCAGTGAACATTTTGGGTCAAGATTTAATGACAAAGTTAAACATGACAATCTCGTTCACGGAGGAGGGCATAATATGTTCAACTCCAGGAATGCACTATTCAAATGTATGCGAAATGATCAGAGCGTACGCAGGACACACAGCCATGAGGGCTATACCATTAGAACCGGAAATATTCGCATATGGTATGCGTGTGCTTATGGCAGGATTGCCAGGCATTGCAGACAGAATCATGAGAAACCCTGACGAATTCCTATTCAGGCCAAGAATACCGATGCAAGAGGAAAAGGGACAAGTATTTCCCTTGATGATACACACAGCTGCAGTACGAGGGAGGGTGGCCTTGATTGACGTTTATGATGCTGAAGGCCTACAATGTTGCGCAGTAATCGCCATCGAAGAAGGATATCGATTGACTGACGTCACCGATGATGATCTGTTTGAAGAGCAAGCAGATATGGGAGAGAAAATGGCGGAAGTGAGTCTCACCTTTTGGGTAAAAATGATCCAAAGAGGCGTACCTCAGAAAATGATGTTGGCATGAAATTGTCCTGCATACTTTGATAATGACATGGCCCAAGTGCCTGTCTCAGTGTCGACCACAGGCCCCTATGACGTAGGCCTTCTGAAGGGGGTTGGAGAAGTGAAGATTAAATTGAAACCAGGAGCAATTCTCCCAAGAGCACGACAATATCCTATGTCCAGAGAGGCAGATGACGGGATTTTTAAGACAATTTCGGCTATGATAGAGCAAGACATCTTAGTGACGTCAGAGTCGTCATACAATACGTCAGTTTACCCTGTGAAAAAAGGTAAAGGGGGGTCTTGGAGGCTAATCAAGGATTTATGCCCAATAAATGACATTGTTGAGGCTGAGATCCCTTTAGTCCCTAACCCGGCTACAATTCTATGTAATATACCCATTGAGGCAAAATATTTCACGTGATTGACTTGAAAAATGCATTTTTCTCAATCCAGTTGCACCGCGATTCAGAGGATCTGACAGCATTTAAATTCAGACAGATGCGTCTGAAAAGCACGAGGCTGCCCCATGGGTATTGTGAGTCTCTATTTTTAACAGAGTCCTGCAGATGGTCTTGAGCAATATTGCACTAAAAAGTGTCGTCCTGCAATACGTGGAAGACATCCTAATTTGCAGCACCACATAAGAGCAATGCAGGCACGATTCTGTTAAGCTATTGACTATACTGGCTGAGAAAGGTTATAAGGTTGACAAGGAAAAGTTACAATATTGTCAGCAAGAAGTGCTGTACATAGGCCAGCTGATCTCACATGAGGGAAATAGAGTGACCCCAGAAAGGGCTGAAGCCATACTGAACACGGCTAAGCCACACACAATAAAACAGATACAGAACTTTCTAGGCCTATACAACTACGTTAGGGCATGGGTCTTCGACAATAGCTCATACACTAAGCCTTTACTTGAGGCCCTAAAGAAGGCCCAAGTGACGAAGAAAAGACTGAATGGTCTGAGAACATGGAAAAAGGGTTTGCTCAACTCAAAAGAGCTATTTGCACAGCACCCGTTCTAGGGATCCCCAACTATGCAGAGGAATTTTACCTGTTCTGACACATGAATGAACAAGTTACTTTCTAACCTGGCAACGTTCTTTCGATGGGATGGTCCGACGACGTATTCCATATCTATGATAGTAATCACCACAGCTGTGCTGCTTTGGAAAATCTTTCGGCGTCTGCGTCCTGCGTCAATGACGTCGATACGCTGTCCTCGAGGGCCTCCGTTGAGCCGATGTCACCGGATGTTATAAGTAGGACGCACGAAGCCCGTAGCCTCAGTTATAGTTTTTTCCCAGAACTTGTGGCACCAATATTCTGCCAGTATGACCACAGAAAGCCTTGCGGAAACGTAAACTGCAATTGCATAAGAAATTCTGTAGCGGGGCAGGTAGGGAGGGAGCGATATGGAATATGTCGTCGGACCATCCCATCGAAAGAACGTTTCCGGCTCCGACCACCCCGAGTATTCCCTGACCCTCGAGATAATGCGCCGGTACGAGGACTCGGCATGGGTGCCAGGCTCAGGCCTACAGAACTCCACCTCCGGAGAGGTGTCCAGACCACTGGCGTCATGCAACAACTGACGCAGGTCTTGAATCTGGCTATGACCAGACAAAATCTGGTCAGGGACCTCCTCAGGAACCATACCTTCCTCAGACCCTTCATGAATGAGGGCACAGAAAAAGGGACAGACATTCTTGGCTTTGGCCAGAGCCTTTCTAGGGGGTTCCACTGTGCCACGGGGTACCTCCGACAGAGCAGCCTCGAAAGGCGTTGAGGGCGTTGATGGAATCGGCATCGACTTTGAATGTGGCAACTACGGCGTCGACACAGTCCTCGAGGGTGGAGCCCAGAGCATGTCCTTCGACAGCCTTAGCGCCGATGGCGTCGACGGCTTCCTCGGAGGCAGAGCCTCGAGCGAGTCCCTCGACGACCTCAGCGCCGAATGCGTCAATGGCTTCTTCGAAGATCTCACAGGCTCCGATGGTCTCGAGGGCATCGAGGACCGGGACCTGGAACGGGCATGTCTGGAGTGAACATCCTTGTCTGACCGGGACCTAGAAGGTGCCCGGTGATCGCGACGACTGCTCGAGCCCGAAGGCGTGCGAGTGGCATCTCTAGCACGGTCACGGCCGGCGTCTTTCAACCGCGCAGACAGACCGGAGCCCTGCGACTGAAAAATCACCATCATCTCCTGCTGACATTAATCCCATTCCGCAGGAGTGGAATGCTTGTTGGGACAAGCTACCCGCCGATGGGCGGGGTCCTCGGACGAGGACGGGAAAGGCGACCGATGCCAGCGCTTCCGTGAGTGCCTCGAAGAGGCAGAGGAATGGCGAGACCTACTCCTGGACCGAGTCCCCCCGGACTTACACCAATGATGCGAAGAGTCGCCCCTCGAATCGTCAGTCGAAAGCCCAGTGGATCTCGACTTCTGGGGCTTGACCACCTTACCGACAGAAAGCTTCTTCTTACGCTCCGGCAAGGCCTTTGATGTAAGCGACTGGCAGTCTACACAGTCATCCGTGTCGTGGTCCTCACCGAGGCACCAGTGGTAGGCGTCGTGCGAATCCGTCAATGACATCTTGGACCCGCAGTCCCGACACTTCTTAAAACCTGGCCGCGGGGTGGAAGAAGACAAAGACATCATGGAAATCTACACAACGAACAGGTTCAAAGAACCGAAAGAACAGAACTCAGAAGAACCGAGGCACACTGAGGTCTCCGAAGCGAACACGTTCACGGAAAAAACAGAACTGAGGCTATGGGAGTCGTGCGTCCTACTTATAACATCGTGTGACGTCGGCTCGATGGAGGCCCTCGAGGACAGCGTATCAACGTCATTGACGCAGGACTCAGACGCCGAAAGATTTTCCGAAGCAGCACAGCTGTGGTGATCACTGTCATAGATATGGAATACGTCGGAGGACCCAATCCCCTTGAAGGCAGCGTTATGACAGCAGTACTCGCTAAGAGAACCACGTTGGGGTACAAGCCCCTGGTATACTACAGTGGGAATTCGGACCCAGTAATGAGAGGTAATTTTCCTTGCAAACAAAGTTTAGCTGCCGCAGCGTTCGCCATACAGAAGGCTACAACCATTGTGATGGGATGCTCCATGATGTTGTACGTCGAGCACTCACTATTTGCCATTCTAGAGAAACTAAAGGGCACATTGACATCTCAGAGAGCTTCGGCTTATGAAGTGATCATATCAAATCCATTAATTAAGATAGTCCGATGCAAGATAGTGAACCCAGCTATGATGAAATGCCTTGGCAGAAGGAGAAATCGTCTTCATTGACGGGTCTTCGAGAATCGATCAAAATGACGGGCAAAGATATACTGGCGTTGCTCTGATGAAGCACACAGCAAATGGAGAATTTTGATTACTTAATAGTGCATGAATACCATCTCATTATTCAGCACAGGCTGCAGAATTTTTGGCATTGATACTCGCCATGAGAATCATGCAGACCAGGAAGTAACAGTGTACAGTGACTCCGCCTATGTGACGTCAACAGTGCATGCAGGCTTAGCATGCTGGAAAAGGAGGGGCTACCTCCGAGCAGATGACACGCCAGTGCAGCACGCAGCCTTATTGGACAGGCTGATTAAGGCACTACAACTCCCAGTGGGCATAGCGATCATGAAATGCACCGCCCACACAAAGGGGACAGATTTTATCTCACGCGGAAAACAAGCAGCAGACATGGAAGGCAAGTGTATGGCATCCAAAAGTGAAACAATCATGGAAGTGGAAGTTATCCATGCCAAAGAGCAAATGATGGTTACAATAACTACACCTGAAGGTTACAGTAGTTTTGGACAAACACAGCTAATGGAACTCCAAGGGGAGGCACCACAGGAAGAAAAGAACCTTTGGAAATGTTGAGGGTATTCTTTAAACCCCTTTGACAGCGTGTGGCGACAAGCCAGCACTGGTAAACCAGTAATGCCTGTAGCCCTATTAAAGATAGCGCTGGATCAGTTACATTATCCGGCGCATATGACAAAAGAGAACCTAGCAGCAACGCTTGCTGAAGACTGGTTCATATCAAATTTAACTGAGCATGTTGCATTCTTTATAGTGAACTGTATAATCTGCCAGCTATTCACGGCTGGGGACACATTAAAGGTAATGAGAGGAGTCATCCCAAGGCCAAATGGGCCTTTTCAGCACTTGCATGCCGATCACGTCAACATGATTCAAGTATGTAAAGGGTACAGATACTTAAATGTTGTGGTGTGTCCATTCTCCAGATGGATTGAGGCAGGTCCTTGTACACACCCAGACTCTACCTGTGCGGCCAAATTTTTAGTGAAAGAGGTATTCCTCCGGTGGGGGCTATGTGAGGTCATGAGATCAGATAATGGCCCTCACTTTGTTAATGCAACATTCAAACAGATTAGCTTGCTGCTTGGTATAAAGGACAAGTCATCGTTGGCGTATCATCCGCAAGGTAATGGAATCTGTGAGAAGCTCAACGGCTTTTTAAAGGAAAGGATAGCCAAGTTGAAGCTGACTCTAAGAAAGGGATGGTTGCACTGCCTTCCTTTGGCACTGTATGCACTTCGGGTCTGACCATCATCTTACACCACACGAGATAGCCACAGGAAGAAGAATGAGAACTCCCTTGACACCCCGAGATAGAGCTAAGTGTGATGCCCAGTCAACAGGAAAAATGTTAGGGTCTGAAATGCAAAACTATGCCCAGTCAACAGGAAAAATGTTAGGGTCTGAAATGCAAAACTATCTGAACTGCATGACATCTTGCCTTACTGTAATTTAAGACCAGCTGCAGGGACGACGAAAAGGGTGCAGGGCAGCACGGAACACAGAAGGAGATACTACTACAGACACAACTCCAGGACTTTGTGTTCCATCAGTCTTCCCTGGAGATACCGTCCTTGTGAGGAATCATACGAGGAAAAAGTGGGACGAGCCAAGGTTTAACGGTCCCTTCACAGTGGAACCCTCCATCCGCAGTAAAACTAAAAGGCACGAGAGCTTGGATTATTCTCGGCGATATAAAACCCTATGTTGGAGAAGGCCCCCTGCCTACACCCCAACGAGAGGAATCGACGAGTGACGGGGAAGAACCACAGCACGTGCAGACGAGATCCATGACGAGGAAGCAGGACGCATGACCAGCCAAACAAAGACAACTTTTTGCAAATTGTGGCTTGAATTGGATCCTTCCTCTAAGAAAAAAAAGGGGATAAGGACATAAAAAACGGACACTCTGTGCATCCTAGTTGCAGGGTGAAGAAGAAAATTGCACGCATAAGCCACAACACAGTGAGATGACTTTGAACCTTGGACTGAGGCATACTTAAGCCTTGATGAGAAAAGAATATGCCAAATTTTGACCGAGGACACTTACATTGGAAGCAAGTACAGTATCCCGACTCATTCTACACCGAGACCCTATTCGGAATCCCTTATGGTGTCCCGCAGTAGCGAAATCACCAAGGATGTGGTCACCTATTTTGATCTAGTGTTGGGATCGTACCCTTCATTGGTGGGGAGGCACACCAATATCACTGACTTTCAACAAGATCCTGAAAATGAAAAAGATAGTAAGAAGACTACTTACTGTCATTGCCGAACAATTTCTCTTACTTCCTGAGTACAGTGAGAAAGAACCAAATGTCTTGAACACAGACAGAAATAAATTAGATTATCGACAATTGTTCTTTCGTATAATCAAACATTGTCTAACTCTTGTCGGGAGAACAATGGACACACTCACGTTTCTTTGAGATCCAGCAAATTCAGAGCACCTAAGCCATCTCCTAAATAAAATAGTGATCCTAGTCGCACTCCACGCGAACGGACAGTGCAGACATTGTTTACATTAAAGAGAAGGCATTCAATCCTGAAAGACTCAGTAAGACAGGACGGATGTCCCTGTCACTAGAAGACAGCAAGCTAGCTCACAATGTCCTTTTTCCCCTAGTCACTGACTTTCCAGAGCTAGTGGGGAGACCGATCGATGTTGACATCCTCACATTCATCAGAGATCCCGCTAATATTGCACAGATGGGAATGCTCTTGCATGGAATTGTGTTAGAGATAGAGCTCTCAAACCATCAACAGAACTATCTGAGGAGATTCTAAAAGCTTTCCGCCGAGAGACAGCTTAAGGAAGCAGTATCAAGAATTTCACTTATTGCATTTGTTGTTATTTTGTCCCTATTTCTTATACTGACCAGGATACAATATGTCCTCAGTGTAAGAGAGGGGACTGGTAGGGGGTGGTCTGTACTTCTGCTCTCTATATGGTAGAGGGGAGGCACAGAGGACCCCAGCCTCTATTCTCTATTCGGTAGCTATGGTCGAGCAATCAAGGCCTAGGTGAGGTGATGCAGGCTGGTTCTTAAGTACAGTGTAGTCCCCAAGCCCCCACAAAGGAATGTCCACACACTGTATTGGTTAGAACACAGTCTTTATATAATCAATATTCAAGGTTATGTACACTTATCATAATAACTCACTTTGTACTTAGGAAAATCAACAATGGCAAATATATACAATTCTAAAGTGGTACCACCCTTTGTATTAGATCTCATTAAAGTGCATCAACAATACTGTAACAATGTCACACAGGTCAATAGAGTGAAACCAGCAATAGAGAGAGGAGAGAAAATAAGATGGTTGAGCAATAGGCAGAATACTGGCCCCTACCACTAGACACAGTTCTGTGTGGAGATCCCCCCACCTGGGCAACCTGTAAAATAAAGATATAGCACAAGCCCAGTCCATATATTGCTCTGCAAGTCTTATTCCCTCCTATAATGTTTTTACCCCCCCAATGTACCTGGTGGAGTCGAGTTCTTCGAAGAGGCGTCGACAGATCCTTCTTGAGCGACCCCCTTTCAAGCGGGAGTCACGGATCGTCGAGAGGCGTCGAGAAGTGTCGAGGAACGCTGCGTTCGGCGGCGGGGAATCGACGGCCCTTCTTGAATGCCTTCCCTTTCAAGCAGGAAACACGGGGCGTCGAACGTCCGTCAAGGAACTCGGCGTTCGGCGTCGGGGAATCGACGGCGCTTCTTGAATGCCTTCCCTTTCAAGCGGGAGACACGGGGCGTCGAACGTCCGACAACAAACAGGGTAGAACGGCGTCGATGAGGCGGCAGCTTCGATCCAAGCGGTGCTCGTCGACGACAGAGCGTTGGCGTCCTGCAAGGCAGAGGCATGCGGGGCACCTCGACGACAATTGTTCTGGACCGCAAAGATTGTGGAGACGGGGGCCCAGCAAGGGCGTCGAGTCGTTCGAGTCTTTGCGGTCTTCGGGTGGCGGGAAACCCTCCAGCAGGTTTCTCCTCGGCGCGTTGGTCGTCCTCGACTTTCTCCGGCAGGATAAAGCGGTCGACGGTGCGGATGAGGGAGTCCTTCGATCCAAATGTTCTTAGGCAAGGAGCGGACGGCTCTGGTCGTCGGCGGCACGGCGTCAAGTGGTTCCCACGGCTGGGCAACACAACTTCGACAGGCCTCCAGCGGTTACACAGACCTGCGAACCCTGGTCGACGGCAATGGACTTCGACGGCGGCGATGTCCGGGTGCTTCACTTCGATCTCCTCGGCGGTCCCGTCTCGGGTCGGCAGCCTTTCGAGGGTCTGACTTCCAGGGCGCTTCGGCGAAGATGGAGCGGTGCTCGATAGTCCCTCGGAGCACGGGAAGAAGGCACCTTACCAGGTCCTCTCTCGGGTCAGTCTTCGACGATTTCGGCAGCCTTCGGATCGGTCGAAGCAAATGCAGCAGCAAGTCTTCTTCTTCCAGCTGGGCGTCGAGGATCAGCAGTTCCCAGTTCCAGTTACTCTTAGAGTGGAGTCTCAGCTCCAGAACGCTTCTGAACAATTACCAGTGGTGAGAGGTCCCCAGATATACTATTCTGTCTCTCATCCACACTGCTGGCACACACTCAGCAGCCAATCATACAGAAGGGCATTCATGCAGTCAGTCAGACAATCAGGCACACAGTGCATTCAGGCCACACTCCTCCCTTTCAGACACTCACAACAAGGAATGTGGATTGGGACAAGTACCCAGCCATTCAACACTACACACTGCATTCAGGCCAGTTTCGGGCAGGGCTGTCTCAGTCTTTGTCTCTCATGCCAGAAACCAGACAACCACAACAAGGAGTGTATATTGGTCACACACTCCATTCACCCAGGTCCCACCCACAGGAGGTACCCACAACATACAGTCACTGGGAAGGCTCCAGTCAGTATAGCTGGGCCTTCACAACAACACCATATATGGAACTTCCACCCAACAGCCAGTCAGGGGGAAGGGACAGAGTCAGGGCTTCCCAGGACTTTGGGAACAAGGTAACAGGCAATAGAAAGCAAGAGGCCACAGGGGCCATCTTGTTTCCTATCAGGAATCAACTGATCCCAATGGCAGGGCCTGGGTATCCCAAAATGGAGGACACCCAGAGCACCTGTCAAATTCAGCATGGAGCTGCCACCAGCCCATACCCTGCTCTGTGGGCCACCCACAGGTGCCCAAAAACATACACTAGGGGCACAGGGTTGTACCCCTACCCATGGGTGCCATAAGGGTATCCCATGGGTCTGTTCACCAAACCAAAAGAGAGAGCTGCACTGCCAGGAGTCCCACATGGACTCCTGGGCAGAAAACAACACAGAACACAACATGAAAAAGGACTACAGGACAAGGACAGGGAGGCCCTGTCTCTCCAATGCCTTTCCAGCATCACACTCAGGACTAAAGCAAATCCGAGGAGTGGATTGGGAACTTACATACCTTGAAGACGCACAGCAAAAGACTTACCGAGGTGTTAGTTCATTTGATTTTTCCCATGGTCTAGCAAAGGAACTGTATCCTGAGGTAAGAGACAACTCAGCATTCACAAGAGGGGGAACACTTGTGGAACACCCGACACTCTTAAACACAGAACTTGAAAGACGATATTGCTTAAGGGAATACAATGAAATTGACATTTGGTGAATGACTGAGATGGGAGTCCAGAGCAGCAATCTGGTCCTACCACAGGAGGAGAGACAACCACGCTTCTCTGGAAGTAAATGCTGCCACCTGACATACAGGGGCATAATGTATTTGTGTATCATATTCATCATTGTTTTACTGTCATTAACAATCAGAACTGCATTTTTGTATTGGTGGGCAAAGCGTTCCAATTCCAGTGGACCCACCTAATGATGCACGCATGAAACCCACAAAAACACCCAGACCTTACATAGTAATTCGAGTGCCTAGAAGATCTGATGGTGGAGTGAATGAACTTGAAATGGATGTGATTAGCGATGATACACACACACTTGTGGTAACAAACAAACAGAAAAACCAGAGACAGGGTCGCCAAGGAATGAATGAAGAAAGGTCACTGACAACCACACGCATGCAAACACTGAATGCACACAAAACAGGCCTAGTGTCAATGGCCCTCATTACAACCCAGGCGGTAAGTGTTTAACGGCGCTGTAAAGAGCGTCGGCGCCGTTAAACACTTACCGCCTGATTACAAGGTCCCTTAGCGGGATGGTGACTTTAACGCCTGCTTTTTGCAGGCGTTAAAAACCAACCTGCTAAGGGACCTTGGCGATAATTACGGCAACCGTAATTTACGGTGCCGTAATTATCGCCTTCCCCATTCCCATTATGCCCTATGGGGCAAAAATGTGAATGGGGAAGGGGCCACTGGTGAATGGGGAATTACCGCCCCACTCACCTTGTAATGGGGCGGTAATTCCGCCATCCACCATGGCGGAATTGTAACCTTAGCGGCATGGACCATGGTGCTAATAGGCTATGGTCCTCCGCCAAGGTTGTAATGAGGGCCAATGACTGCAAAACCACAAGCCGAAACAGTAGAAAAGAGGAGATTGCTTGCCACATGAAACTCCACAACAGACATTGTGAAAAGACAAGAGCAATCAGAAAAGAAACCAACAGAAATTATAATGATAAACACTCCTCATACAACACTGAGGGAGACAGAGACAAACTCAAAGAAGATCGCACAAGCACAACTAATAGTAGACGCAGTATGGCCGTCATAGGCCAGAGAAAGGAAAAGACTAGTGGAATTAAAGAAAAAAAACCCAGAGACAGTAGTAACAAACATATATCTTCCAACACAAGGGACAAGTACAAGTTCTACAACACAACCATACACCGGACCAGCGTCAGGCTGGTTGGAATGGGCATTTGTAACCAGCAGCAGAAGGATGCATGAAGAGAGGGAAAGAGCTGCCAGACGTTTGTCCACTCAAATGGCACAGATGAGGAAGCCTGCACCATGGACCAGGATACCTGAGAATCCTCCAGCAAGAAAGAGCTATACAGATGCATTTAGGGTTGTAATTATAGCAAACTACAGAAGAACACTAAGAATCAAGAGAAGCATGCATGGAGATGACAATGAACTAAACGATTTCCTGCACATCACAGCACATTTGGGAAACAACATTTGGTACCAGCATATGAAAGAAGTTGGAAGACGAAATTCAGAAGGGGAATGCTTTGTTTGTGCACTCCTACCATACCGCATAGGGAAATCCAAGATCTTCATAGCTGTAGAAATCGATGTCCAGACAGCACACTATCTGTCACACATAGCAATGTGCAAGCCCCGAGGCCAGTTCATGGGTAGTGATGCCTCATTAATATGGGCAACTGAAACAGCCTATCCCGACGAAGATGATTATGTTCAAGACATTAAGACAATAAATAGAGCTCATACTAGGAACCATGTGATCAGGTACGAGAAGCCTGGAGTTAAAGGAGCAGGAATGAGATGGGAAGTGAACTCGAGACTAAATGCCCAAGGAAAAACTCTAGAGGAAGCTCGCAAGTGGAAGAATAGAGCTCAAATGCAGTTTTGGGGAACATTGTTTTCACTAGCTGGGTGGGAAAAAGGAGTGGTGATTTGCAGAGCCTGGGTGATCACTGGACTCTACACAGAAACTGTTGACATCATGCAGAATGGCTGCAAGCCATTATGGCCGAAACTTGCAAAACTATTGGCATGGGTCGAAGACAGAGTAGGACCCTTGCAGATAGTGCCACTAAAAAGCCCAAAATTCTGCTTCAGGAATAATGGCAAAAGAAAGATGGGAGAGAATCAGAACTGTGGACAAGTCTTTGACGCTCCAGGAACGGTGCATGGAACTGCAGTAATTATGGATCATTATTGGGCATGCGGATCCAATGCATACATCAGACTGCCAAGAGACTGGGGAGGTATATGCACAATAGTGAATGTCCACGTTCCAGCGCTGTTGATCCCGAAAGTGACCTGAATATTGACAGTTTCCCAAAAGCAGATGCTCACCTGAGGAAGAAGAGATCTGTGGAACTGATAACTCGGATGTAGAGAGAGAATTACTTGTCTGCTAAATCAGAAGAAGCTTTTCATGCAATCCCATAGGAACACAGGCTGTTCAGGCTCACCTCATCAGTGTTCACAACGATTTTTATGCCAAGAATACAAGTTGGAATAAATACTAAATGGTTGCAGATAACCAGATGGGAGTTACTGCAGACGATCAACACAACCATGAAAGGATTCAATGTAATGAAGGAAGAGCTAAGAGCCATCCGACTGATGACTCTCCAGAACATATATGTCCTTGACATGATCACAGCCATGGATGGAGGGGTTTGTGCAAAAATTGGCGAATCATGTTGCACATTTATACCATCTCACGATGAGGAGAATGGAACCTTAACAGAGGCCATGGGTATGCTGACAAACCTGCAGAACCAGATGATCTATGAAACTGATGAAGTTGATGATGACAGCTGGTTTGGATCGCTGTTTTCATGGGTTCCACAATGGATGGCAGATGCATTCAAGTTCCTGGGAGCCCTGCTAGTAATGATTTTTCTAGGATTTTGTGATATCAAGATAATAATCTCGGAATGCCCGAAGACTGTGAAGAAAGCCATAGGGATGAAGATCAAGATTGATGTCAAGTCAGGATTGAAGCCTAAATACCTGACTGATGAAGAAATAAGAGACTTTGTGAAGACCAGCATTCACGCACCAGAAGGAACAAAGTTTCTCTATCCCAGAAAGAACAGAAATTATGTGGGAAGATGGGTTTACTATAGCCCAAATGGACAATGTCATCTAATGACATGTAATAAAGCCAAACATGTAAGGACAGCAGGAAGCCTGAAAGGAGTAATAAAAATATGGACTCCAAAGAGACACTTCTTCAAACCATCATGTATAGACCGTGAGGATGAAGAAGGAATGAACCCAGGTGATGGGGTAAAGATAAATACAGAAGAATTGAGTACGTTGAATCCAAAGACGGAGGTGAAAGTGGTTGAATCGCCCAGAGGGGGGAGTGTAGAGGAGGTCACAAATAAAACCTCGCTCCAGTCGCCCATTTTGAAGTACCAGGAACGTTCACACCAAAATATGTAACGTATGATGAGCAAATACATCAGCAGAGAGCCTCAGTAGGGCTCTGCCCAGTACCTATCAGAATAGCAATACCTATTGAAGTACCGATACAAAGAAAACCATGGACAGTGAGGTATCCATTAAGGAAACCTTACCAGCAAATGAGACGAAATGAAGTTTGCCTAAGTCCAGTCCCGGAAGAAAGCAAAAAGGTCTTAATGGAAGACAAATGGTGACATCACGAGGATCCGGACTGACATACAAGTAGAAGAAATGACAACCCGAGAATGACACCCAGAGACGAATTGCCATGAATAAGGATGTTGTGAACCTAAAAGCGGAGAGCGATGTTGAAATACAAAGAAGCTTCAGCTGTAAACAGGATGAAGATATTCAACCAGCTAACACTTGTACATATGCTTGGAACTGCAAGAAAGCTAAGAAAACGATGCGGCTTGCAATGCTAAGTAGAAGAATAGTGCGTCAAGCGCCATTATGCATAATCTACCTCAAAACGAATCATAGTATTATAAGTGTAATTCCACTTTGCAACGATGCTGAATCAACCCAGGTTAGTAAAGACCGAATCAGCAGAGATTCATATTCTAACAAAATGAGAAGAGACGGCTGAATCTAAACTAGGCAGATGCAACTCGTGCCAGGAGAGCCAAGGTCATACCAATAGAAGGAACAAAAAGTAGCTACATATAATTGAAACTTAAGAACAGAATATCCTGTCTCTGATAAGTCAAGATAAGGAGGCGCAGGCAGGTGCAAGCCGAATAAGAATTAAATGCACAAATTGAGAGAAACTAGGCAAATTCACAGTGTCTGCATCACGTGAGCATCCGAGCGAGGAAAAGCATGAGTTCACACCTACGCTTAGCATCCGCTCAGGAAGAGATATCAGAACTTTCCCAGACAGAAGATGCAGTTTCGAGGCCAACCACAGTAACATAATTGACACATAGTTGTTGAAGTGATGATTGATTGTAACCTTAATTGAAGAAAGACTGGGTAATGGAGAGGCACCCTGCACCTGGCTGACCATTCTGCATGCTGCTAAGCAAAGTGGAAATGTATGCATGGGGTTGGTGCCAACCCAATCAGAATGGACCAAATAATCTAGGGTGCTATAGTTAGTAGAACCAATGGAACATCGTACTTTTAGTGACGTCTACAGTAGTCATCTTTGTAGGAAGGGCTTAGACACCCACCTGACAGTGTTTACCCAATCCCCTCACTCTGTTACCATATACAGATATAGTACCTATAGTAAAGTTACCTTTTCCTAACCAATAGAATTGCATGTTAACTTTTGAGTGTTACACATCAATTATGACGAGTTTTCAGTATAAATTCGATGATTTTGATGAAGTTCATTGGAGTTGAAGTGAGAAGGACGATCACATCACTGCTGATTTCCATGACCCCCAGTTTTTTGTTCTTGTCATTAAATGGACTCCCTTTGCCAAACCATTGAGTTGTCCTTATTGATTGGTGTTGGAGTAATAAATCTGCACCCTCATCCATCTCAACGGTGCAGCTATCTCGTCTTAAAGTACTTTCGGAGCAAACCTCGGCTCTATGGGCTGGCCGGGGGTCTCCGGAGTACAACTCTTTGGGCCACATTACGAGTTTGGAGGTAGCCATGCCCTTAGTAAGGGCATGGCTACCTCCAAACTCGGGTCCGGGGTCCCTGAATGGTGAAATACCGGGCCATTCCGAATTTGGAGAGCCCGGTATTTACCCATTCAGGGAACCCGGACCTGGACCATCCCCGTTCCAATTGGAGCCCACATAGGGCTCAATGGGAATGGGGAGCATGCTAACAACGGGCCCGTTAATGACGGGCCCGTTGTTAGCATGCTGGTCCACTTGCGTGACCCGCAAAGGACGTCTGGTCTGACCAGAGCGTCCAGAGCGGGCCCCGCCAGGGGAACCTCGTAATAGGGCGGTAAGGGTTAACGGCTCCGGCACCTTTACCGGCGCCATTAACCCCTTACCGCCCTCCTCGTAATGAGGTCCTTTGTCATGAAGGGGCTAACGTAGAGTAAACCAGAATAAAAAGGCAATGAGGTGATAAGAGCGTTGCTGGATACAACAGGAGTCAAAGGAAGGTGACAGCCACTGAAGAACTACAGCAAATACAGCCCATAATGTGTACACTGCAAAGCACACATTTAAAGTCCTGAAAGAAATTAATAACTTGTATTGTCATAGGACTGCTGACTGCCAACATTGAGGCGGATACAAATGTCCCCCTAAGGCTTGGGGCCGGAAGCTGCTTCAGGCTCTAAATAATAACCAAAAAAATATGTGCATCTGCAATACCGATGCCACTCCTTTATTTGTCTGTGTGGCCGTTTATTGTATGTAATAAATATAGGGAACGGTTTAAGCATGTGTTCTTAACTCAGCACTTCATATTGCAGGACCTGATCTCACCTTCCTGGGTGGAAGTTCTCACAGTCTGTAGCTGCCACCTGTTTGCCAATTTTTTCACCAATTAGCAGCTAAATTATCATCAGCAAAATTCGATGTTTCTGGAACTAGAAGGGTAAGCATGTGAATATATATTAATTTGAGTGTGGTTGATCCTGCGCGGACGCATATGCAAACTGCTGTCTTTGATTTTCTTGATACAGTAGTTTGTGTTCTATTGTTAAATCAAGACTTCACAGACTTGAGTAACAGATCAGCAGGGCAGCCTCTTCGTAGTAGGCACTGAAGGGCCCAGGCTTGGATTGAATTATCTCCCTTTTCCCCTGTTAGCTCCACAAATCATGGAATGGTTTACTATGTCACCATTTACCATTTTTGTTCACTGCAGAATGTAAAGGGGCAAGCAGCCAGCGGGGAGCAGGAATTCTAAACGTCCACTTTAAAACTATTCATCACTTTTTGACAGCAGGGCGCTAATGTAGAGGAAACCAGAGTAAAAAAGGCAACAAAGTGATGAATATTGCTGCATATTGCAAGAGTCCAGAAGGAGGTGTTGGAATTAGAGTACCAGTAAATGGTGCTCATAGCATGCACGCTGCAAAGCACATATTTAATGTCCGGAATTAAAGGAGAATGTCACTATGTCATAAGACTGCCAAAATGGGGTAGCTGTTTGTGCCCGCTCAGGACCATTTTCATGTGATAAGGTTAAAAGGCCCTGATATTGTCCCTACCTGCAGGAGAGATAAATGTATGTTTTCTTTATGTGGAGGTTAAAAAAATGGAACCGGTTTGTCTTTTCATTGACTTTTACGGACATAGATTGTGTTTGCCGCTTCAAGAGAGATTAACAGTCACCACACTAGCATAGATTGAGGCCGCATGACCATGAAAGTGATTTGACTCCCCATACTGGCATAGATTGTGTCTCTAGCTTCATAAACCTTATTTACAGTGAACATTTTTGGCCTGGATAAATTGTGGCTATGCTTTATAAAGGTGACTCACAGTGACAATGCTAGTCTGTGTTGTGGACAATGGCATTGTGAAAATGTAAAATACTCCTTTGTACTTTTGGTGAAATAGCATGTACTCTATGTTTTCATGGTGGAGCCTTGAGAACCAATTTTAAATTGTTTGGCTTTTTATCCAATTTTTCTCAAATATGTTGCTGTAAAATGGACTATTTCAATACATTATTTAAACATTTTCTTGGGAGAGAACCTCACCTATATCTCAGTAATAGGGCTTGCTCACTAATCTCAATTGATCAAACTAATTAGTTGGAGATGTTAATGCTCTTCCAATAAAGATTATATACCTGTAACCACTGACCTTGAATTGTTTACAATGCCAGTGCCCCCTCAGAATTTATCCACCCTCTTGGCACCAAAAAGCTACCTTTACCATTCACATGTGTATAATCATTTTACTAGTTCATGCACAGAAGAAGAAACTCCAGTACTGCCATCACAAGACACCGCAGCCAACAACTCGACCCGCACCTCTGCACTGAGCACCAAAATGCCCCAGACCAGGAAAGGAAGCCGAGAAAGGGCACAAGACAAGGACGCACAGGACCAAATGCACAAATCCAACCTACCACCAAACAACCGAAAATATAGGAAACACAATGCCAAAAACCGAAATGACCAGAACAACCTTCCAAAGGGAAAAATCCTTATATTTCACAACTTACCTCACAACAACACCTGATCCAGGATGCCCCAACAACACAGAGACATCAAGACACACAAAGAACAACCCGAGACAACCAGGAAAAAGATGAGGACACCCAATAAGAGTGTGGATAAACTCCGATCCAATCACCCCATACATCACAAGAACAGAAGGACAACCTCAACACCCACACCACACCGGACACAATGATGATGAAGATCTAACATCCAACAACCCAAACATCATCCTAACTGATCAATTCAACCAAGAAGAAGCCTTCACGGACCTTCACCCAACCGGCATAAATAGAGAAGCACCGTCTTTGAACAGCCAAGCTTTCAATCTAGTAGACCGCGTCAATGAAGATGCAGCCTTCGCTGATCCTCATCTGCAACCCTACAATGAAGATGCAGTCTTCGCTGATCCTCATCCACCTCCAATCAACACAAATTACGATGCACCGCAACCAAACAACCACAAACCAAAACAAGGAACTAACAAGCAAATCCACACCAAAGAGATCCACTGCAACCTCATCAATGCAAGGTCAATGTCCAAACATGCCATCGAAATATAGATCTGCTCTGCGATGGAGGGATCGACATCCTGTTTGTAACAGAAACATGGCTAGACGACAACTACAAGATCACCCTCAACAACTGCCTGCCTGAATACTTCAAATGCATCCAAGCAAATAGAAAAACCAAAAGAGGAGGGGGGCTGGCAATCATTCACAAGGAACACCTAGATATCAAATTGGAAGATAAATGCGAATCCCTAATCATACGTCTACCAGTAAGCCCCAAAACAAACCTGAAATTCATACTAATATGTAGACCAACAACCTACGATGCAAGCTTCGTAGATGCCTTCACAGAAGCAATCACCGTCCTAGCCATCAAACACAATCACCTGATAATCGTCAGAGATTTCAACATCTGGTTTCAAGACGAAACCACGACCATTCAAAAATAGCTAACCAGCCAATTAGCAGCAATGAATCTGCAACAACTAGCCAAAGGAGCAACCCACTTGGCAGGGCACAAACTTGACGCAATCTTCGCGAACAAATTACTCCTCACCACAGCAACCCCAATTCAAATACCCTGGAGCGACCATCTCATCATCCCCTCTGTAATCAAAATGACCACCCCAACAAACAGTCAACCGGACAAACACGAACACCATGAAAAGAAATTGGAGAACCATCAAAAACTCCAACTTAATTGAACTCCTGGAGCTTAGCAAACCACACCAAACATTAATGGATGAAGATGACCTGGACAAAAAAGTAGCTCTGCTGCATTATTGGATTATAACTACTATAGGCAACATTGCCAAAGAAAAACCCTTCATTCCTTCTCATAAACGGGCAATGGCAAAATGGTTCACCCCACTACTTAGCACCATGAAAAGGAAAACCGAAGACTAAAACTTGATAGGAGAAAACAAAACGTTGATGTGAAAAAACTGATCAAATCTTTCCTAACAAACAGAGCGGAAACCGTCTGGATGAAACCCTTCAAATCTAGCCCGAGAGATTCGACCTGTGGGGTACCACAAGGATCCTCCTTCTCCCCGCTACTATTCAACAGCTACCTGTATCTACTTATCAGAATCATCAAAAGCCACGACCTCACCTGCTACAACTACGCCGACCTTACACAAATAATCTTCAAAATACATGACAACCCAGAAATAAACTCCGCTAGAAAACTGCCTCCGCGATGTATTCCTCTGGATGAACTCCAACTACCTCAAAATGAACCCAGGCAAAACAGAAATAATGATTGTCACAAAAAATGGAAGAGAAAACCACTTCATATCTTGGCCAAGGGAACTCGGGACAATCCCAGCACCCTCGCTGATTGTAAAAAACCTGGGGGTCCTGATGGACAATAATCTCACGCTAGAGCCACAAGTAAACGCCCTTCTTCCTCCAGCGAGCGGCAAAGAGGATCCGACCATTTCTATCATTCACCAACAAAACCACCACCATCATCGCCCTAGTCATGTCCTGAGTAGACTACACTAAAAGCCGTCACTTAGACATGCCGGAACGACTTTAAAAAAAATGACAAAGCATTCAAAACGCAGCAGCCAGACTGCTTCTGAAACTACCCCAGAGATAACACACCACACTGGCGCTGAAAACACTACGTTGCCTACCAATAAAACAACGGATACAATTCAAAACAATGTGCATCACGCACAAAGCGGTACACAAAGACAGCGCTGAGTTGCTGAGAGACAAACTGCGTCTATATCAAGCAACAAGAACGTTCAGATCAAGCATTGACTTCTGCCTGGAACCGAAACCCTACAACAAAAGAAAACTTGGAGGATCCTCCTTCTCTCACCAAGCCCCGAAAACCCGGAACAACCTTCCAAAGTACATACGTAATACAAGAAACCACCTACTATTCAGGAAATTACTCAAAACCTGGCTCTTCGCGTGGTAACTAGAAAGACCAGCCACAGGGGCACACACACAGCTATAACAACTATGAACGTAGAGAGAGACCCAGATCCACACCAAGACACCAATGGGGAAAAACCCTCAGGAAAATATCCCACAAGGTACTAAATGACAAACCGGGAGACAGCCGCAATACAACCAAAGACCGTATCCATAGCAAGACAAAGACAGAAACACTAGGACGAATCATCAAGAGGACCATGAGCTTAAACCGTAGCCATTCCCAACAGACCTTAAGGACAATAGACACAGAGGGAAATGAAGCTCTACACCATGAACCCCCTACCCGGTGTGTGAGAAACAGAACGTTTCATCATTACACACTGTCCACCTACCACACAGCAGGAAGCACAATGCCCCATCACACAAAAACTACAACTAAAAACATCCCCAAGGATGTTCTCCCAACAGAAACCAATGAACCAACCGAAAGACAGTCATGACAAGAGGAAACGCACGACTGAATACACAGGCTCACCAAGACGGAAGCACCAGAACACCACATCAACACCACTCCGACCCTGAACAATTCCTCAACTGACCAGTGTCACACCAGTTAACAAAAGAATAGAGATATTACCAACCCAGTCCCACACCAGAATAAAGGTTCAGACGCACCTATCAATCCAAACAATACTCACTATGATACAGCGGGGTCAGCGCAGCACCAACAAAGCGAGTCAGCCCATGAGGAAACAGCATCAACCCACAGGGATACAACTCTAACGGAATCAGAAAGTACCTGAATCAGGACACAAACCCCACTAACCCAACCCTCAACCTTCTGCATACTTAAACCACACAAAGCCACACAACCATCTCTCTCGCAGCAATCCGCACACACTTTACCACACCGCATCAACAACACATAAACATCACCAACAGCACTCGAGGTCTCGCCCGATCCGATACTAGGACCAAAGCCCAGCACTCAGTTTTTACTGAGCTGAAACTGCCAACAGCACATCACTTCTCCCACTCTCCTGCTTCCCTCCTCCAGACTAACCGTACCCATCCTTCTTGTTTACAGATCCGCCAGAGCGCCTGGGGACCAATTCCGTTGGAGACGGTGCGCTATATAAGTACCTTTAACATAACATAACATAATACACTGGTGGCTAGTACTTTTGGGCACCAGTGGACAAATGCTTCCACCCACTTGTTCTTACACTAGGTGAATGATATAGGATTTGATTATAAGATGGACCTCTTTTATCTAGTGGAAAGCTGAGCTCCTCCTGTGGGCAGCGTGATCACCTGTGCATGCCTGGTGGCCTTCCACGTCTGTGGTGCAGCCTGCGGTTATTCGAGAAGTTTGGGGAGGCCCCCTCAACACGGCTCACAGGGGGCACCCCCACATTTTGTGTTACACCACTGTCCTAGCCAGATGCAAAACAGGAGGTATATCATGCAAAAAGGCATTCAGAGGTGAAAACAAAGTTTCAAAAACAGTACAAAGTGTACGATAACGAATCTCCAAACTATTCAATTTATATTTAAACCATAGGAATTGGAAGGTCACCATAGAAACACCATCATGAACTTGTCCGAATTTCCAAATACCAGCAGCTTGCCAGGTGGACCATGAAAGGGTACTATTGTCAAGGTGTATAGCCGGATTTTTCCACAGTGAGGACTCCAAACTCAGAAGATATTTCACACAAGCAGACTCGTACCTTCTCTTACAGTCTTTCATAACATGTCTAACAAAAGGCAGAGTCTGGTCAATAACGCGTTTCTTATCCATACTGGGCAGACAATCCAAAGGAACAGTGTGAACAGACTTTTTGTCTATAGCAGCCAAGTTATGATACAGTGCAACATCAGGGAATCCAAAGTCATCCTAGTTCACTGGCTGCATGAGAATATCTTTAGGGATCCCCGATCTTCCACCTTCTCCTATAAGAAATTATGGAAGATTTTATAAATTTCACAAAGCAATTCTCCCGACAAGGGAAGGGCGAGCATACTTAATATATAGACACTGTGTGGGGTTTCAGGGGCAGTGTTCACTCGCCTGAAAAACAGTCTTTTCCCCATTTCTGCCTCACACATTATGTGTGAGGCAGAAATGGGGAAAAGACTGTCAGCCCCTGCTCCTCTGTCCTGTCACGGATTCTCACAGCCGTTAGATCAGTTAACTGTCAGTCATGCAGTCACTGAAAAACACAAGGATACTAATAGCGAAAAGCCCATCAGTGGCATGCCGACCCTTTTGGTAACAGCACTGCCACCCTTGTTAAGGGACCTTTGTCGTGACCAGGCACTTAACTTGGGCGGAGGGGAAGTTACCTACAGGGTCGGCCTGCCACCTCTGGGGGGGTATCGCCTCAGTATGTGAGGGGAAAGGAAGTTACGGAGAGCTGTCACCCTGTACCAAGGAGCACTCAAGTGTCTCCCAAGCATATTGTAACAGGAACAGAATGGTGAGGTTGAGTATAGTGATATTAGTTGTAGCGTGTCACTGTGTTAGAATTGTATCTTTACAGGTGTTCCTCAATTTGATCTGAAACAAGGTGCTGCTCCATGGCAACTACCGTGGGGATTGACTGATTGACATGGTTATTTATCGACTTATTCTGCTAGGTGAAGGTTAGGATTCTACCTGGTTAGTGTAGGAGGTCCCAGGACAGGGTTTCCCCCCAGATAACCCATTTGTACAAGACAGTGCCTAGTACAGCAATCCTGCCTATTCTAACATGTGCTGGGTGTGAAGTAAAGAAGTGAAGCTAAGTTAAGTTTAGAGTGCACCATTTTACTCACGGTAGTAGAAAAGCAGAGTATGAAACTGTCGTTTGACAGCTTAATAAATTCCATATAGAAGGATCCTGGGCAACGGTTCAGGCCATCCAGAAAGGGATGAATTACACTAGGGTGTTTTCTGCCTTGTAAATCACCATTGTAGCATTACTCTGCAGGATCCGGATTTACTATGCATATAAATTGCTGGCATCAGTTACTATGTGTTTATCGGCAGAGACATAATGATCATCAATCAGCAACAAAGTAAACCATGCACACTGGTTGAAGTCATTGGGAGGTTTACTTCAGTTAGTTACTGCATTGATAAAATAAAGTTAGGTTCCTATTGCCCTTCAACCAGTAGGTGGTAGCCCCATATTATATGCATATGCTCCACAAGATGAAAGTAACAAAGTTTCCTTTGCCACACTCTCCATGACCAGAACTCATCCAAATATGAATTTTTAAACTCCTTCAGCTTGGTTCCAAACCAATATTTATGTGTTCATGGGCATGCAAATGAACAAGATTAACATGTTTTACCATAACAGGATTCCTCTGATTAAAAAACACACGCATCTCGCTTCCATTTAAAACCACTGAAGTACATACTGCCTCGCTTGCATACTATTCACATGGTTCTTCTTGCGGCCATCATCTTAAATGATCTATCTTTATTCAATAAGCATCATTAACATCCAAACTTAAAACGCATGATGTTCTTACATTTGAATTCTTTTGTTACTATTTTCAACATCTTACACAATGTCCCACCAGTATTTACTTGTATTCATACATTGTATATGGGAGGTGACAGGGAGATGATCTTACGACAAAATGAAGCAAGATATATAATTGATTTAGCCACAAGAAAACCGAGGGGACACAATGTAGATGAAGATATGCATGCTTTCATAGCGACATGAAATAGAAATGATGAAACTTTAATGATAATGACATATAGAGCAGGCAAAAACGTACCTTAATAAAACAACAGTAAGGGAGTGAGAGAAATTTGAAGCATGAATTACCTAGCAGATACAATTAACTAATTCAATTATTTAGATATACTGAGAATATAAACTTTTGTCACATGTTTTTAAAGCTCTGACAGTCAGACCTGGAAGCTTATCATGCCCAATTAAGAAAATCAAAACTAAAATGCATTATGTTACTGAGTGCAAGCACTTTATCATATAAAAGTAATATAGTAATAATTAAGACTTTTATAATGCGTAATGTGGTAAGTCAGAAGTAGGAGTCGGACAAAGGGGTGTCATTTTGGTATGTCTTGTACCTGCTGGAGACTGGAATCAAGAAAGAAAGGAGGCAGGTAAGTTGTAACAACTTCTTTATTGCTTGTACCTTGCAGGGCACCGTTGAGATATTAGAGCGCAGAGCTGGCATTCACCACCCAGGCTGTCACTCTTCAACTGGCAACCGCCCATATTCATAGACCAACATCCAGTGTCCAGCACACAGGTGACTACAGTCCTCCACACCTAATAGGTAGCCACCATACATTTCAACTCAAGGTTTTTAATCAACAAAAAGGACTGTCCTACCTAACTGAATTCTAATTCAGGTGCTCGTTGTCAGGGTGGCTGTCAATCTAAGGAGTCTGCATTCTGTCCTCCATGACCTAGTTTGTGTATCCCCCACCTACCCCTTTACCCTCCATGACCATGTTTGTGAACCCCATGCCCTCCATGACCATGTGTTGATCCCCACCCACCCCCATGCCCTCTGTTACCGTGTTTGTAGACACCCACCCAACCCCATGCCCTCCTTAACCATGTTTGTGCCTCCCACCCATTCCCATGCCCCTGCGACCATGTCTGTAAACCCCCACCCACACCATGCCCTTGTGACCTTGTTTGTGGCCCCCACCCACCCCCATGCCCCCGTGACTGTGTGTTTGCCCCCACCCACCCCCATGCTCTCCGTGACCAGGTTTGTGCCCCCACCCATCCCTATGCCCCCTGTGACAATGTGTGTGCCCCACCCTCCATGCCCTCCACGGCCATGTGTGCCCCCCGCCCACCCTCATGCCCCCCTTAACCATGTTTGTGCCCCCCACCCATCTCCATGCCCTCCGTGACCATGTCTGTGTCCCCACCCACGCCCATGCCCCCGTGGCCTTGTTTGTGCCACCCCACCCACACCCTTGCCCTTCGTGACCATGTTTGTGGCCCCCACGCACCCCCTTGCCCCCAGTTACTGTGTTGTGCCCCATAGCACGACTTGATAATGTCTTCTGACCTAGTTTGTTGTCACTTGTCTTGCCCTTCCCCTCCTTCTCACCTCTTTCCCTCCTTTCCTACATTTTTCCCTCCTCCCTCCCCTCCTCCTCACCTCTCTTTCCCTCCTCTCCTACTTTATTTTCCTTCCTCCCCTCCCCTCCCCCCCTTCCCGCCTCCTGTTAATTTCTGGCACTACCTCAATTGCCATCAGGCATAGTAATAGTAGCCGCCTGTCTTTCACATCCACCTGCCCTCCCCTTCCCAGCCACCCTCCACTTCTCTTCTTAAAGTCTGGTACTACCTCAATTGCCGTCAGGCATAGTAATCGAAGCCGCCTGTCTTTCGCAGCCACCTGCCCTCTCCTTCCCCTGCCACCCTCCACTTTACTTGTTAAAGTCTGGCACTACCTCAATTGCCGTCAGGCATAGTAATCGTAGCCGCCTGTTCCTCGCAGCCACCTTGCCCCCTCCTTCTCCCCCCTGTTTTAATGTTCCACTAGCACTTACTCATATCATTTGTCCAGGGACCTTTGATAGCAGCTTGTCTGTCTCCCCCTTTCCCTCCTTGTCTTCTTCTGCCACTCTCCCCCAGCACTATTTTGAATCGTCCTCGCTTGTTTTGTTCCTCTCCTTTTCCCTCACTTCACACCCCCCCTGCTACGCCCCTCACTCCTCTTCTTTACTCATGCACTACATCAATTGTCGTCAGGCATAGTAATGTCACTGCTGGTTTTGTCTCATTCTTTCCCTTCCCCTCTTCTCCCTAACTGTTCCTTGCACTTGCACTATCTGAAATGTCACCAACCTGATTATCATAGTTATTTTTCACTTTCTGAATTGTTTAAAGGACATGTAAGAATGTAATTGTATTCTCCCATGTTCCCTCCCTCCTTGAAGCGCTTTGAGACACATTGGGCCTCATTACGAGTCCGGCGGTAACCTGCTGGTTTTTCCAGCTCAGTTACCGTCGGACTCGTATTACCATTCCGCCTCTGTGATTCCCGGAATTACTGGGGCATTACAACTCCGGTGACACGGGAATTCCGGAGGCGGAATTCGGTAAATCCCCATTCCCATTGAGTCCCATAGTACTCAATGGGAATGGGACCATGGCAACACCGGCACCATCTCGTGATGGTGCCGGTGTTTCCACGTCTGCCTGCAGGCGGGCGGTGTTAAACCCGCCAGGTCAGACCTGGCGGGAATGACACCTCCACCTGCAGGACTTGAGATCACCCGGTATGGAAACAACGCTGGCGGCGGGTTTAACGGCACCGTTATTTCCATACCGGGAGACTCGTAATGAGGCCCATTGTGTGTACGTGTATACAAATAAACAATCAATTCAATTAAATTCCAAAAACTATACTACTCTGACGCTACCACTAACCATAGGTATTCAGCAAACCACAAAAAAGGCAACCAGGAGAATGACTCCCTTCTCTTGGTTGCTCGCAAGTATCCTGATGGGTTTACCGCCAGGATACCGCCAGGGTTATAATGAGGCCCATAGTGTCTATGTAAAAATGCATAGTGACTATGTGTACATTGTAACTAAAATACATAGTGAGTATTATGCCTGGAGTTGGTGGTAACGGTGCACGGTACAAATCAACATAACATAACATGTACATGGTGAATATTATGCAAGGTACCATTATGTACAGGGTGACTATTGTACATTGTATCTACCATGAAACCTGACAGTTTGGGCCTCATTACGCGGTAGGCGGTAAGGGATTGCCGGCACCGGTAAGTGCACCAGTGCCGGTAATCCCTTACCACCCTATTCCAAGGTCCCTTAGCGGGTCCCTTCCTTAACGCCAGGCGTTATGGAAGGGACCCGTTAAAGGGACTTCAGAGCTAATAACGGTACCACAAATTGCGGTACCGTTATTAGCTCCATCCCCATTCCCATTCAGCCCCATGGGGGCTCGAATGGGAATGGGGAATGGTTCCCGGAATGGGGACTTACCGGGTCCTCCAAGGTTGGAATGACCCAGTAAGTCCCTATTCGGGAACCCGGACCCGGAATGCGGTAAGGGGGTAGCCATGGCGCTAGTAGTGCCATAGCTACCGCCTACCGCGTAATGAGGCCCTTTGTCTTTTGTTGTAACAACGTTAACTAGAATAATCAAAGATTGATGTACTGGTCGCCCTACTCTCAGTGTTTCAATGTTTACATTAAAGTCTAATTGTAAATATAATGCCTAGTCACTAATGCCTTTGACTAATTCTGATCGAGGCAATTTGGCAGTCTTAGGCTACAGACGTATTATAGCTTGGAATGGGTGTACTGTTTGAATGATCATACTCCCATATAGATTAAGTTATTGGAGAGCATTTGGAAGTGGAAACATTTCTAAGTTATTATTGATAGCTCAAGATTTTATCTGGTTATCATCAAACTTATTGTTGCAGTATGTGTAAACTATTTATCGATCTGATTTTATTGATTTGATTTGAGTATTTATAAACACGCTCATGATGGACTTAACTGTATAGTGGCATAGCATATAATAAAAAATCACCAGAGTAGTAGATGAACCACAAACAGTTTTAGCAGCCAAGATAGACCTCATAACATCCCATTACCCCTCTACTTAAACAGGACGGTCTTCAGTGTTCTATAAAACTGGTGTTGTGTTTCTAGGAACCCTAATCTCTTTTGGAATGCTGTTCCACAACATTGGACCATAAACTGCAAATCTTCTGTCTCCTCTTGAGACAAATACTGATGGAGGAACAGTCAGGAGCAGCACATCTCTAGATTGTAGGCAACTATATGGTTGGTAACGACAAATCTTGTCTCTCAATTGCCAGTCTATTTAAGCATTTAAAAATGAGGCATGCCACCTTAAATTTTATCGGTTCCTCCACTGCCAGCTAGTAGAAAGAGGATACAATGGCCGATTTGCTCAGCCGGCAGATCAGTCTAACGGCTGCATTCTGAGCTTTTTGGAGCTTGTACAGTTGCTTAGCCAGGATGCCCTTCAGCATACTATTTCAATAGTCCAGATGGGCATTCGTTAAGGCACCCACCACTGTTGCATGATCTTCACCTGGGATGAAAGGTAGGACCTGCCGTAACTGTCTCAATGAGTAAAAAACTGCATGCACCTTGGCTCCTACCTGGCCCTCGCTACCAAGATTATCCTGACAGATGCAGTCCAACTTTTTTACCCTGGAAGCGAATCCCAGCTCAGAGCCCAGGAGGTTGGGGACTAGCAGTTCTTTAGTGGTTGAGAGTGGATGTCTTGGTCCAAACAATATGAGCTCTGTTTTGAACGCATTCAACTGAAGCTGTTTAATAGACATCCACTCACTAACCTCCTCCATGCATCGTTTGACCCTAATAAAGGTTTCCTCAAAATTTCCAATTTTGATGAAGATCTGGGTGTAATCGGCGTAAGAATGATACCGTGGCACCTCAGAATCTCCATCAACAGTTGTAAATACAAATTGAAAAATAATGCGCAGAAACGATTTAAACCATTTGACGGCATGCTGAGAAACTCTCCCCACCACTCTCAGCCAATTAAGCAGGATGTGGTGGTTGACCGTATCAAAGGTCGCAGGCAGATCCAGCATCTCTAACAGTGATAGCTCACCCCAATCCACAACTTGTAAGAGGTTGTCCTGAATCGCCAACAGGGCCGTCTCCATTCCAAACTTGGTGTCGAAAACTCGATTGAAAGGGGTCCAGTAGTAACTATTTTTCCACAAACTCCTACAGCTGGCAGGTAACCACCTTCTCCAGAATGTTGCCAGGCCACGAAAGTCCTGCAATTGGGCAGTAATTCTGGAGAATGACGGGATCCAGGTTAGGTATTTTTAATAGTGATTTCAGAATAATGTTTTTTAGCCTGTGAGGAACTATGCCTTGATTTAGAGATGTATTAATAAAATCAGTCAGGAATGGTGTTATCTCCTGAGCCATAAGCGTTGCTGCATAGGCAGGCATGGGAAATAGGGAGTCATTAGTAGATTTCAGAGCTTTGATTACAGAATGTACATAATTCTCAGATACCAGATGAAAGTCAAAAAGGACTTATGTATTTATTTTCTGCTGATAGATACAAGGCCAGTTGGAACCATTATGATTACTCATTGTCTTCTATCTAGTCGTACACATCTACCATTGTTGTACTTTTTTTATAGAACGTTTTGCGGTAACAGACACATACTTTGGAATTTCAGCAGACATGTTTTCAAACTTTGCTATTTCGTTTTTGTATGTGTTTGTAGGAAGGTTAGTGTTTGATAGTTGTTGGCTAATATATTCTAAGTTAATTGTGTTTGCAATTCTATTTCCATTCCAAAATATTTACATTGTATGTCTTCTATTTGTCTTAGCAGTTATTGGGTTGTTCCATTTAGGATAATCTCATTGAGTTTTTCTAGTTCTACAGTGGGACTTTTAGCACTGGAAAATGTATGCACAAGGTTCCACATTGTAGAATGGTACATTGCTAACATTTTCATTTGATGAAAGGTGCCTTTACAAGATGCTCCTGAAATGCAATGTAATTAATGTCCTCGTAGTCCAGTGTGGATGTGCACTGGAAAGGAGTCCATAATTTGTAACATTTTGATTCTACTTTTGTCTTTTATTTTAACTTATTGATTGAGAAATAGTCATTTGAATGACTGTTGGTGCATGTTGCATATTGAGTTGCATGTCGATTTGTACACTGAACGAGCTATGTGGACATGAGGAAAATTTGGTTGAAAGTTTGTTGGGGAAAATTTTTCAATTAAGGTTTCTTTGCTATAGTGGTGTCTCCCACTTTTTCACAGCCTCTTCCATTAGTATCTAAAGCAATTGGGTTGTTGGTTGTATGCTTCTTTATTGAAGTACAGTTCTGTGCTAATGGTGTGAATCCCTTCACCTACACAGAAGTTGTAAACGTTATCTATGTTGACATTGCACGGGTTTTGAGGTTTTGTTTTTTGTTTTTGTATTAATTTAGTTTGTGGTTTCATTTTGTTTGAAACTAATATGAATAGTTTTCTTTTTAGTTTGAATGCACTGTCAATCAATGAGTCAAGTACCAGTTTTCTTTGGTAATTTTGAAGTGATTCACTTTTTTTATGAACTTGCTAAGGACTCTGCAACAGAAATAGTTTTATAAAATGTATTTTTTGAATGTTTGTTTGTGACTTTATTGACATTGCTAGCTATAGTTTGGGGTTCATTTTCAGATGCAATTATTTTAATATATATTTGGTTACTTTCCTTTTTGAAGCTGAAACAATGCTGTTGTTAGTGGTGACTGTTGGTGTACTTTGCAAGAGCAGTGTAACTTGCTCTATTGCTTGTACATTTTCTATACATTATTTTAGTGGTGGGTGAGTATATGCCTTTCCCTTCTTTTTATATGCTCAATCTTTTCTTTATTTTCGAAGGAGATGAGTTTTAGTAGGCATTCTTTTGTATCTGTTGGAGAAAATACAGTGTGTACTTTAATGTTGTATGAAGGTTGTTTGGGTAAAGATATGTGTTATTATTAAATGATGGAATAAGGAATATGGATGTTGAGATGATGATATGGATTATGAAGATGAATGTGGAGGTAATAATTTGGATTGGTATTATAGTACTGGGATGAGGAAGAGTGATGTTTGGATAATGATATGGATTAATAAGGGGTACTGTGATGAGGAAGAGGGGTGTTGGAGTAATGATTTGGGTTTTGATTGGGTAGCAGCATGAGGAAGAGGGTTGTATAGGTAACAGGAGCTGAAGGACAAAACATTGACAAGTTGTAGACCTGTGGTGTAGTAGGAGGAGGAAGAGGAGTATGTGTATATTAACAAATATTATAATTGGGAAGTAGGATGTGGAAGAGGAATGGATAGATATACACCAGATGGTGATGGAACATATTCAGGATCCTGCTAGCTACAAAAAATTATGTAAGAACCCTACTGGCACATTGAAGAAAGACATTTTCGAGGTGACGTCATTGGCACTTCAAAAGTAATGGCTTACGAAAGATGAGTTTGAGTTGTGGAACTTTTTTCAGAATGATGTATCCAAGTGTTTTGCGCTATCCCTAAAATACATAAGGATACCATCAAACCACTGATGCGCCCTATTGAGGCCGGCTTTGGTCAGTATTAGAACCTATATCTAAATACATAGACAAGTTCCTGCAGCCCTTTAGTCAGCAAACTGAGACCTACATTTGAGATAGCACATCGGTCATCCAATTATTTGAAGGTAGGAGGTTTATTCCAACTGAGGAAGTTCTGATTACCCTCAACATATGAGCACTTTACACCAGTATCCCTCAAGAAGAGGCGATACAATGTATCCGGAACTTCTTGTCAATGAACCCTTACCCAGACATATTTCGGCAGAATTCATTTTAAAACTTCGGTCCATTGCCTTACAAAATAATACCTTTAAGTAAAAAGAACAGTTCTTTTTACAGACACAAGGGACGGCAATGGGTGCAGCCTTTGCGCTGGGTATGGTCATCTTGTTTATGGCAGCAAGGCAACAACACTTTGTGTTGTCCAACACCAATCCTTTCTTCAAACATATAAGGTTGCGGTGTCGATATATCGACAATATTATTTTCATATGGAAAGGCACCTTGCTTGCTTAGACGATTTCATCAAAACCATCCAAACAAACCAGGACCAGACAGAAGAGCCACCTTGGTGGGGAATGATGTCATGATTCCTGCCCCTCATGTCCCCAGCCCTCCAAGATATCAGGCTGGAGCCAGGCCACAATCACCTACATGGCCCTCTAGGGCCTCTCCATCCCTCCAAAGACCCACTTGGAGTCAGACTTGGCGCTTGTGGCACCAGACTCACTCACTCCCATAGGATAACATTGGGGATTGGACTTGTAGTGCATTGATGGGGACAAGATGGATGCCCCCACATATTTCGGTTCCCAGAACTGCATGTGCAGTCTAGTCTTTTGGGTGTGGTTCAGCCCAGAGACACCTGGGATACCCAGAGACTATTTAAGCCACGCCCAGGCTGAGAAACATGCGTTGCGTTTTTTGCACCTGCAGCGTGACACTCACCGTGTTCGGATCGCTCTCCAGTAGGCCTGCATCTTTCTTCTGCGCTCAGCTCCTGCAAGAATAAGAACACTGTTAGGAACAGCCTTACCTTGCGGCGCTTCTACCCATCATTCATCGCTCCTTCTGTTCGTCGGGTATCTTCGGCGGTGTCATTCCCATCCCGGCACGCTGCTTCCTGAGGAAAAGGGAAAAGAACAGAAAAAAGGCATTAGTAAGCATTCAGCAAATCTTCGCTTATTTTTAAAGACTGTACGAGCTTCAAACGCTTATCTGAATCCCAGCCGCTCTGGGGGAACTCTGTCTCCAGAACTTCTCATCCATCTGCAAGAGGGAAAAGACACTCCAGGTTAGCGTGGAAACATCTAGAGGCGCCGCATACAGCGCTTACTCACCGCATTTCTTCTTCATAACCGGCATCCATGCTGAAAACGTTGCGGCACCTAAAAGACACAGAAAAAGAACTCAATTCAATACAAATACGAAAGGGTCACATCGCGCATCACGCTCTCACTCACCTTCAGCGCTACGCATCTCAGCAGCACGTCGCCATCCCCGGATGCCGGCCATTATCTAAGGAAGGAAAGGAACGAAGTTAGAGAACTGTTCAAAAGACTCATTATACTTACCTGTCGGACTCTTGCCAGTGAAGTAACTAGGCAGCAACGAGCCCGCATCAATCAACGCGCCCCTGCGCTGAAAGCAGGACGGAGAGCACACTTTCCAAGAAAACAAGGTGAGCTGTGGATCAAAGGGAAGGGTTGGGCCCCGGGGAAGAAGGGGTTCAAGCACACAGAGACAATAGGGAGTTAAACTCTACCAATCCTGTGTTTCAGGCCCAGTCTCCAGTCGAGTAGACACCAGGGAAGGGTTCAAGGTCGTAAGAGGTCAGAACAGGCTGAGTGACGTCCCTGTGGATACCAGGTGAGCGTTACAGGTGCTTATTCATTATTTACAATGTATTATATTTTACTACCATTCTGGCTAGGGGTCCTAGCCTCCATTAATGTACTCCCCGTACAGAACACTGGGCCATTATGGGTAAGGGAGATAGTCCACCGCTCTGTATGGGACACAGCACCTCCATTCGCTCCCTTCGAGTGGCTTGGGTTCATGCATTTGTTATCATATTCTGTTACTACAGGATTCAACTAACTAATAAGTATTTTATCCACCTGCTATGGTGCTCCACCGCTACAGTATCTTCCGCAATACAGAATTATTTTTATGCCGTCTAGGGCGTGACCCATTGGCCCTTAGTGGTTGTTCCTCCTGGTTTTACTTTGTCACATGACCAGAGGTAAATATATGTGCGACACCTTGTGCCGTCGGCATTAAGCGACAGGAACTCACAGAAGGTGCAAACACAGCGATTTGCTCTGCCCTAACAAGACATTGTGCAATATGTTTCACTTGCAGTAGTTTTTGTGTGGACATCATGTATAGCGAGTTAATCTTGTGATTTGCACACTTGCCTGCCACTAGATACTTTGTGATTAATTGCGTAACTCTTGTCCTACTCTAGACTGTCCCTGCCTATCGGGCCATACCGGTCTTACCAGTAGCAGTCCCGCTGACTAGCTATTACTCACAACACCGAGTTCACCTTGGAGACGAGACGCCATACACATGTGACTTTCACACTGGAAGGTAAGAGCTATGTGTTTAGCCACAGGATTATGTGTAGAAAGCCTGGCGTCTGCCGCTCTTCTGGCATATTGGCAGCTTCTTCTGGCCCATTATTCAGACATTTTTCCTGTCTCTGTTTGTCCTTGCCCCATATAGATACTAACAATCTGGTTCAAGCACTTGCTCTTGAATTACAAGACAGGACTAGCCCATTCTAAGGCTTTCTGCACTCCAACACATGGCCATCTTGGCTTAATCATTGGGATTTGGCCGGAGTGAGATGTAGCGGAAAGCTCTATCTTATCCTGTAGGGTTTGATTTGGTGGGAGGGCCTCATTTGTGGCCTGCTGGGATTTACTTTACTTGATTTACTTAATTTACTTTATTGGAGGTTCATGCTCCCTCTACATGACTCATGGAGAGACAGGGCCTGTGAGGGTTTGGACTGGTGCAGGTCCCCCTTTTGGGTACCCAAGGTGCATTGTCTTGAAGTTGCACTTATAAGCATGCTCCTTTCTTTGGTGATGGTTCACTTGGTTGGCTTTCATCGCTGACATTTCAGTTTTGTTTTAAATCTACATGGGTGTGGTACATGTTATTTTAGCATATTTTAATTGACTGTTAATATTTCACATCCTCAGTGCTCCATATCGTCGGGGTCATGAAGAATGTGGTGTATTCCACTCCGCCAAAACGTCTATATAAGCATCTCTATGTGGAAACGTATTAGTTGCATTTACGACATAATGATATATTGACTTAGTATAATAGATTGCAGTAACACGAACATTTAGTTATTTCTTTACACCTTGATACATATTTGTGTCCAATGGTCTTACCCCCTGTTCTGCCGTTCCTGCTCTCATATTCACTACGGAGTGGATAGCCATTAGCTTTTCTATTAGTGCATGCCAGATGCGCATGAGGACGTAGACCTGGGATGAGCTCATTGGCCTTCAACATGTACTAATTTTCCCTTACCCTCACTATTCCTTAGATTAGGACATGAATAGGGGGTTTGATTCCTATTAGGGGATTGTCTGGGTCGGAACAATAAATGGCTAACCCATCTTTGTTTATTGCTCCTATTTCTGTGTATTGTTTTCATTTAACTTGTGTACATTTGTATCATGTTGTTTTCATGAATTTTTTATGTTTTTCACTTTTGTATTAGTGATTTGTATTAGTCATCTTTGTTTCTAATACATTGGATCATTAATTTGTTCAACACTGATAAATGTAATTTATGACTCAGCCAATGAAGGTGGTATCAATTGATTTGGTCAAGCCTACAAATGCATTTTTTCTTCATTTACTGGATGATAATTAGGTTTGTGAATAGACCTGTTGAGAACGATTATTCCCTGAGTTGACTACCTTGCGCTCTTTAGTTTTTAGAGCTCCCCCTTTGGGTAGGATTAAAATTGTAATGACATATATACATCATTAATTGTCTTACTTTTTTAAATGTAAGAGCTTGCTTTCTTGAGTAGGTTTCTTTGGTAATCTTTCTTATGGAAATGTAAAAGAAAGAATGTTGACAACTTTGAAAAATGTAAATACGAGTATAATACATGAATGTCCATATGTGACTGGCATGGGTGTTGCATCAAATTATTGCTTGCAACACAGAAAACAAGTTATGGTTGAGAAGCAAGGTTGTATATTATATTGTAAAATTAAGGTCTCTCATAGATTTGACAGAAGGAAGGTCATTTAAAAAAGATATCATTATTTGCCTAACTATAGCTTGGTAATTGAGGCATTTTTAAGTATGGAATTACACACTGCTGTAAGCAGCAGCACACGTAGTAGTCACTATGCAAGCAGAAGTACTCTTAAAAGCAGTAATACACTTTTGGGGTGGGTGCTGCTGTGAAACATGTTTTGCAGCACATACAACCAATTATAGTTGAAGTGAAGTTATAGGCAAGGTTATGTAGTACATTGTAATATGAAGGTAAGTTACTGGTTGTACAGAAGGCAGGTCATTTTAAAAAAGAAGTCATTATATTTTTGTAATCTTGTTTGGTAATTGAGGTATTTTTAAATATAGAATTGTGCACTGCCATTAGTAGTACTACATGTAGCAGTCGCTGTGCAAGCAGAGGTCATTTTAAAAGAACTAATTAACTATTTGGATGGGTGCTGCTGTGAAGCAAGGTTGTATAGTATATTTTAAGGACTATTATACTTTTGACAGAAGGCAGGTTATTGTTTTAAAAATATGTCATTGTTGTGTGTACTGTAGCTTTTAATTGAGGTATTTTTAATTCTGGAATTTGTCACAGCTATAAGTATTAGCACATGAGGGAGTCAGTGTGCAAGCAGAAGTACTTTTAAAAGCACTAATGAACTATTGACAAGGATGCTGAAGTGTAGCATGTTTTGCAGCACAAAAAAAAAGTTATTCTTGAAGGTATGCTTTAAAAAGGTGGAATACAATATTACATTTATTGAAACATACATGTAGCATTTCTTCTTAGATGTAGATTCTGGAATGTAGATCTTGTAGATCCTGTAAATAGAAATCTGTAAAACTTTGTGAAGTAGGTTGTGATAGAACAGGCTCTGAATCACTACACATATGCACTCTCAGAGTTAAAACATACATCTGAACTTTTGAACTAAGGTGAAGGGTATTTGGATGTGATTGGTGGATGGATCGGTGACTGTTTGAATGTAGCTAATCAGGGAGTAATACAGAGAAAAGGGTAAAAAGGGATGAAGGGCGCCTTGTGCTCCGAATTCTGCAGAACATGCAGCTGTTTGCAGATGGATTGCACATGCCATCCAGGCACTTTTACCATGCACTGAAGGAAAAGAGGACTGCGGATGTCCGCAGGTGTCGGAAGGCTCAAGTAATCAGGTAATCAGGTTTCCTCTTTGTGGAGGAGGATTTGAACTGGAGAGGACAGGGCAGCAAGTACATTAATTACTCGTTTGAATTCATGAAAGCATTGAGCTGAACAAGAAGACCCTTTGGATTACAGAAGATTCATTGGTTCATTGGTTGCAGATATATGCAGAGCAGCTTGGTATCTCACATAATCTTGGCTTTGAAAAATTGGAGTTCAGAGTTCATGGTATGAAGTGGAACCAACTCTTACCCATGTGTGAAGGTATGCTGCATCTGAAAAATCCAGAAATGATTGTAGTACATTGTGGAGGTAATAGTTAAGGGATGCAACTGGAGTATATTTGCAGTTTGCTATAAAAGATACTTTCATAAGTATGGCACATCTTTTTCTAAAAAGCATGTTTATTTTTTCCAGATTTACACAGAGACAAGTGTGGAAAAGATCCAAGCTGTTTTGTCCATAAATAGAAAAAGCAAGGCAGAATGTAAAAAAGCTGTGCATTTCTTGCAGATTTTGGAATGTCAACTTTTGAAAATGACAATATATGACATGATGGAGTAAACATTTTCAGAAAGGATGGAGTACATCTTACAAATCTTGGAAATTGCCATTTTCTTTCTAATATTCCGAATGCAGTGAATATGTTTTGTGAAATAAATTACACTGGAAGAACAGCCGTATGTAATGAAAAAGTGTAAAAGTATGCATTGTATGTGTACATGTTAAGATCACACAGAACAAAACAGCTAAGAGCCAACATAAAAGAGTATCAAAAAAGGAGTCGAGTTGATGCATATTCCATTCCTTTTTGATTGTACAGTCTGCAGACATAGTCGTGTGTCTGCAGACATCATGGGTGGAAATAAAGAAAAAGAGATCTGATTATCTTTCGTGGTGTTATGTGAATAGGAGGCATAAAAACCTTGAATAAGACTTTAATGCCTTCCATTCATTCCATGCTACATTTTCAATTATTTGTATGGCTGAGAAGATGGTGGCCCTGGGGGGAAGGGATGGCCATGACTGGCCATGACTGATGCAGTTGGTAGTAACAGCTCCCAGAGTTTGAAGCTCCCAAGCATTCAACTATCCTACTCTGCTCTGTATCAGATTGAAAAGAACTATAAGAAATGGGTGGGACCCTTTGGAGGAACTGCCCGCTGCCTTTCCTCCTATCCACAGACTTTGGTGGCTGAAAAAAGGCATTAACAGTTGTAAATAGTTCAGAAAACAAGATAGAATGTTAGTAGCAGTTGTGGAATGGTAAAGTTTCAACTTGAGAGTTTGAAGAGTGGGCACAAAATTGATTTAAAAAATGTCTGCGAAGCACACACATCGATAATAGACACGTCATCATGTGGCACAGGCATGGTCACATTTTGTCGTTTGAGGCTTTCCTCAATCATAGTACAACATTCACAAAGGTTAGCACACCCAGGCGAAAACATTCTGGTGCATTGATGTTTGCAAACTAATTAAAGGTGCGCCATGATGCTGAGGACATGCCCGCCTGTTCCAAATGCTAGCACACTCAGGTGATGTCAGTCCGGTGCACTGTCATGACCGCGGTTGTGCTCAGATCAATTAAAAGTGCATCATGGCGCCTCAGACATGGCAGTCACTTCGCAAATGTCAGCACACCTGGGTGACATTGCATCAGTGTGTTGTTGTTAAGAAACGAACTATCAGTGCTGGCCATTTCCCACATTCACAATCAACTAAGGACAATGAAGTTGTCCGTACTGATACGTTCAGGGTTCCTCGCTTCCGACAATGCCCTGTATCCTTGGCGCATTGGCTATTTGTTACAGCCCGGACCCTTTTCTCTGAACGTGTGTGGTTACCTTGGAAACTAGGACGATTTTCGTTTTCCCGTGGTCATGTGCAGCTTGGTGTGCGATCACCTGATACACGGCTCATAAGCTGTTTCAGGAAGAAGCCGGCACTTCTAGTTGAGTCAATTTCGTTGCGAGAAGCTGCTCGTTACGTTTCCTGGTTTCTTGATTCTGGTTCTGTCTTACGGATTCTGTCCCTGTCTTGATCTTTGATTTGTTGTTCCGAAATTTTCCCTTATGAATCAAGTTCTTGCCTGGTATTATTAAACCCTGCCTGCCGTACGGACCTTCCTTCGGATTACCCTCGTCTGTTTGGACTCGATCGCCAGTTGCCGACCTCATTTTCTGCTGTACGGACATTCTTTGGATTCTATTTGCATGCTCACATTGTTTATTCATCTGGCTGCTGAATTGCCGGGAGGCTTGCATTTCCATTATACTCTTCGACCAAAAACTTACTGTGTATACACCTCAATCAGCGGAAGACATCAAAGCATTTTGAGTGTATCTGTCTCCATGTTTGAACATGATTCCTCCGCAACACCTGCTGATTGGCTGGCTTTTATTCCAATTGGGCTTCAAGGATAAGTCTCTTCTCTCTGGTCGGAGGTTCACCTGGTTAAGGCGTCCTCGTGCCGTCGGGTCCGGTGACATCTTGGGACTAGAGACTAGTCACCTTAGCAGTAGGCATCCTCGTGTCGTCGGTCCGGTGGCTATTTGGGACTAGAGACTGGCCATCCTAGGGCTTAGGCGTCTGCGTGTCGTCGGCTTTAGCTTTTCCTCCTCTGGCCAAAGAAGAACGTTTGAATCTCTACACGGTGGTCACAGCTACGCTAGGAATAATTTGGTTCATCGCTTCAAGTCAGAACACTCTGTACTTGGAATATTGCTGGTTCGTCGCGCAGGCCCAGATGTCCCGCTGATCTCCTTCTTCTGGTCAATCTCCCAATTGGTGTGTGTGGTTATGTTTACAACCAACTGGTACATTGTCTTGAGGAATTCCACGGCTATACAACGACGTCAAGGCTGTTGAATTCCTAACCGTTGTTGCGGACAAGAACTTGCATATAGTCCGCGGACATACAATTGTGATTTTTTAAAAAAACATTACAGAGACTGACTATATAATTAATCAGTATGGGAAACAAGACTAGAGGAATTGGGAAGTGGTATGTGTTCACAATTAGGGGACGGAGCGATAGAAATGTCATTAAAATATTGATCAGTAATGTCCTGCTTAGGTGATTGGGATGATTTATGGGGGCAAGGGTTCCAGGAAAAAGTAGGGCAATGAAAATCAATTTTTGTATGACATGATTTTTAACGTATGTACAAAGTTCAATAAGTTGATGTTTAATTTGATTAGAATTTATGGATAATTGATTTACTTGATTGTCTAAACATTTTAATCTACTGTTAATGGTTTCTGTGAGGTTTCCTTCAAATACATTATTTTATTCTTGGTCTTCTTGTCTTTATAAATAATAAAGCATAACAAATTACTTGGAACCATAACGTCCCTTTAACAAAGTTTTTTCACTGAATTTCATAGGTTTTTAGTAGCGCAACTTAACCATAACGTCCCTTTAACAAAGTTTTTTCACTGAATTTCATAGGTTTTTAGTAGCGCAACTTAACCATAACGTCCCTTTAAAAAAGTTTTTTCACTGAATTTCATAGGTTTTTAGTAGCGCAACTTAACCATAACTTCCCTTTAACAAAGTTTTTTCACTGAATTTCATAAGTTTTTAGTAGCAAAGCTTAACAATAGTAACTTTGACTTTATTTACATGTAATATGGAACATACTGAACCACTTCTACTGAATGTGATGTCCGGAAACTTTTTTGATGTCCGCTGGCATGTTCGGACAACAGTACCACTTCCTAAAAAGTCTGGGGGGGTGTATGTAAATTAATTGTTATATTACAACATGATAACATTTAAAAAATTCACAAAGTAGTACACATACATATTATATGTAGTAATACATAAGAAATGTAACCCATATATGTACCACACTAACCATTCATTTAAATACAATATGTTCTAAAATGGAATATACCAAGAGAAGATAAATTGGCTTCCAACATAATTACCTCACAGACACTCCACAACTAAGACCAAGACCAGACCTACAGAGTACTCAGAACATATCTTACCTGAAATAGTAAGTGTACTTCATTTTACTCATATATTTATAAACTTTCTGTATTAGATTAAAAAAAAAGTATTATATTTTTTTTTTCTCACAGAAATGTCTAGTACTCTGGAATGGCTAGAGGAGCACTTCCCACATGACGAAATGTCAGAAGATAGTGAAGCTAATGGTACACACTTTACAATGTAAACCATTTAACTGTTATTATTTTATATATATTTAACATATATATTGCTTTTTGTACAGAGCATACCAAAATAGAAAATATCTCTGAAGAAACTGTTATGGAAAACACGCTTGACAGCATAAAAGAAAAAATGGAAATTATTATTGACCAATTTTAATAATTTGAAAACTTTTGTTGAGGATCATTTTAAAACAAAAACCTCATATCATTGTCCCACATGTACTTGTCCCCCCTCACCATATCCCAGTCAATTATCCCCAAGCCCTCTCCATAACCCAAAACTTGAAGAAGATGAGACTTCCATCCCTTCTTCACCTGTTACCAATCATGTTGAAACCCCTAATTCTCCTGTTTTTGTTTCTCATTCTGCCTCACCTCTCTGTCATAAATTATTAATATATGTTAAATAAAGTTCCATTTTTATATTGTGTTGTAATTAGTTCCCGTTTTTTATTTTTTTTAAAACAATGTAGGTGTCCGCGGACAGCACGGGTGTTCTGAAATGTTCGTAAATAAATGAAAATGGAGGTGTCCTGAAAAACACTATACCTGTCCGTGGTGTTTGCTAGCAAGCTGAAACTGTTCTAAGAACACACGCGGTGTCCTGAAATGTTCATAATTAAATGAAAATGGAGGTGTCCTAAAGAACACTATACCTGTCCGTACTGTTCGCTAGCAAGTTGAAACTGTTGTAGAACACACGCGGTGTCCTGAAATGTTCGTAAATAAACGAAAATGGAGGTGTCCTGAAGAACATTATACCTGTCCATGGTGTTCGCTAGCAAGTTGAAAATGTTCTAAGAACACATGCAGTGTCCTGAAATGTTCGTAATTAAATGAAAATGGAGGTATCCTAAAGAACACTATACCTGACCGTACTGTTCACTAGCAAGTTGAAACTGTTCTAAGAACCCAATTGGTGTCCTGAAATGTTTGTGATTAAACGAAAATGGAAGTGTCCTATAGAACACTATACCTGACCGTACTGTTCACTAGCAAGTTGAAACTGTTCTAAGAACCCAATTGGTGTCCTGAAATGTTCGTAATTAAACAAAAATGGAGATGTCCTAAAGAACACTATACCTGTCCGTACTGTTCGCTAGCAAGTTGAAACTGTTCTAAGAACACAATTGATGTCCTGAAATGTTCGTAATCAAACGAAAATGGAAGTGTCCTAAAGAACACTATATCTGTCCGTAATGTTCGCTAGCAAGTTTAAACTGTTCTAGAACACACGCTATGTCAAGAAATGTTTGTTTGATGTGTGACACGCTTTTAATTAATTCAGGACCCGAACAGTGTCCCTAGAACATCAACGCGCATGCGCAAACCAATGTCAGTGCATTTGGTGTCCTGCGGACAGGAGCTTCCTTCGCGGACATGTTCGCGAAGGGATCATGTGACCGCACCAACGCTAATCGCGTGTTCTGAATGTGGATACTGTTCGTGTCCCCGAACAAATTAAAAGTACATTTTCGAGTAATTCACAATATCTTTCCATAAAAACTCATCATGGCACAAGTCCCACATAGTAATCCTGAGTTTCTACATACCTTTTGAAACTTTTTGAACCCTTTTTTGTGTTCGATCTGTCCGCGGACAGCGCACATGTCCGTGAACCGCGTACAAGCACCCCTATAAAAGACCACATCCTAGAGCTTATTCTTATTGTGTTTCTGGCTATTCTTCAGAGCACAGCTATTTCTCCTGCAACTTGCAGATTCCACCATCGAGATGGCATCCCTGGCTGCAGTACTGCCACCTGGTGCTGCACCTGCTTCAGCACCACCCCCGCCCCCTCCATCACCACCACCTTCCCAAGGGCCTGAAGAGGGAAACAGGAGTGAGGATGCAGAGGAGGAATGAGGTAGAGGAAATCCCTACTACCCGCACTAGGCGTGAGTCTTGGGTGTGGCGGTTGTTTACCATTCATGGGAATGGTCCTAAGGCTCGTGCGAACCGTGTCACCTGCAATGAGTGCAAAATGATACTCAGTCGCGGGAGGCACTGTTCGTTCAGCTTTGGGACCATGACCATGAAGCGACACCTGAGGTCATTTCACTCTGGGGATATTCACAATGTTGTACCTTGCGAAGAACGTAGTAGGTTGATTTCCTCTACTTCATCCTCTGTTTCTGATCCTGTCACCACAAGGACCACCTCTGTGGGACAGCGTCTTCCTCAAGCTGCCTCACAGGCCATACAGAATTCTGATGACCCTTACCTTTCGAGGGTCACTGTTGTATGTATGTACTGTGACACAGTACTCTGCAGGAGGGAGCGACTTCGCAGTGCTTTTGAGACTATCGTCTCAGAACATGAGAAGACCTGCTCACTACCCAAATAAAACCCACTCTACATATTCCTCTCTCAGCTCGCCCTTTCTTATCCCTGTGGTTGGTGTCCCCCCCTTTACCCTCCTTTCCCCTCCTCTCCTAGTGTGTCGTGTCTAAAAAACCAAAATAAATACAAAATTACAAAAATCAAAAAGAAATAAGGCTCTTTTCAGAGCCGCCTTTCACAGTTAAAAAATAGAAGTGAAAACAAATGAAGCAGGGCCCTTTGTATTTTTGAGAAGTCCGCGGACAGTTCGCGGACATCAAAAAAATTGGGTTGATACGCTATCATAACCATTGCAAATTTCTCTGGTAGAAAGTGGTGGCTCTTAAAAGAGCCTTTGGGAGGTGTTTGTATGTCAAAAACTATAAATACTTAACACCTATTTCAAAATGGATGCTGTAAATCTAAAATCTACAAATGCACAAAATGCATTTTGTATATTTGTCAAAAAAATCTGATTGCCAGCATAAGTAAGATGGACTCCATCTCTGCGAAAAATGTATGTACTACGAAACATAATATTTTCATTATGAAAAGAGGACATGCCAAAATCTCTTAGAAAGGCACAAACACCCTTATTAACATTACGCCTTGCTTTTTCCATTTGTGGACCAAATGAAGAAGAACGAAGCCACATTTGTCTCTGTGCAATCCATGAAAATATTACTTGAGAATTAGGAAACATGTCCAAGTCCTTCCTTCATAGAAAATTGCAAAGAAATTCCAGACACATGTCCTAAACTGTTCCCTCCACAATGAATTACAATTATGTCTGGATGTTGCTCTGTCTGTCTCCAAAGTAGCACAAAGAGGTAGCAAGTCCAACCACTTCATTCCACGTACTCCATGCCAGTGTACTTCCACATGTGGAAATCCAAGATCTACAGCTACTCCACAGCTTTCTGCATGCACCTTCAACCAATGTATCCATGAATCTCCCAAAATCCAAACAATCTGTTTTCTGAAACACACAGCCATTGCTATCTGTTGTTCTCTCAGCAAAAGGAGTATCTGAGAAACTATCTCCTGGCACAACACACCCACTAAACTTTCCTGACCAATCCCATTCAGTGCTCATTCTCATGTGCATGATTTCTGAACCCAAAAATCCCCGGATGCAACACCCGAAGTCCGTGAACTACCGCCATGTCCACGGACATATTGTAACATGAACAGTCCTTCTACCATTTCCACTTCACTTTCTGTGCCTTTCCCTCATTGGATGTAGCTAAGAAGTCACATGACCATCCACCAATCACATTCAAGACCTCTACATCTAACTGCATCATCATAGATCAGCACTGCAAATGTACTGTGAATCTCTCTGAGTATAAGTGTCATATCATTGGCAAGCACCATCTGCAACAAATACTGTACAAGTCTCCAAGATTTCTACTTGCAGCTCCATGCATATCCAAATGCATGAACACAAACTACAGGTATGCATATTTTCTGTACAATACATGAACACATTTTCAAACAGACTTAGGGGGTAATTCATAGAATTCAGCGCACAAGTGGCGCACGCGGCTGGCGCACAGTGTGCGCGTGCGAATCCCTGCACCAGCCACGTGCGCAAGAATCCATTTCTGCGCACAGAGTATTCATGGATTCCAGCCACCAAAACCAGCCATGGCGCACAGTGGTGCAGCGACCCTGCAGTAGCGCCAGTTACGCCCCCAAGAACGCCTCTCGCGCAGGGAAAAGCCATCAATATACCCAATCCAGCGCAAAGGGCTGTGCTAACCCTGTACCAGCACAGTACGCGGGCTACGTGTATCATTGGGGTGCGTGGGAAGTACCTCACGCGATTGGCCCCGTGCGAGCAGGGTACGCGTATTTCAGGGGTGCGCGGGAAGTTCCACACGCGATTTCATCATGGTACGTGTATTTCAGGGGTGCGCGGGAATTTCCACACGCGATTGGGCCCGTGCGAGCAGGGTACGCGTATCTCAGGGGTGCGCGGGAAGTTCCACATGCGATTCCATCAGGGTACATGTATTTCGGGGTGCGCGTGAAGTTCCACACGCGATTCCATCAGGGTATGTGTATTTCGGGGTGCGCGTTGTGCGCGTTCGACTGTGGCAGGAATGCCTCCTCCACCAGCCTGGCCGCACCGTCAGAGGCAGCTCCACAGGGCACCCAGGTGACTGATGGGTGGGAAGATGGCACAGAGGACGACTGGCGCGTAGGGGGTCCAGTTGAGGAGGGGGTCGGAGCAAGTCCCATCAGACGGAGGAATCCAGCCTGGGTGACCTGTCCCAGCAGGCTGACGTGGTCAACGAGCCATTCGAGATGACGTGCAGTCTCTCCATGAAAAGACTGCAGGTCACCTTGCATGGCCCGTTGTGCATGGCCATTTCAGCGCGCGTGAAAAACTGCACGTCCGCGTGTAATACGAGGAAAGGGCCCATGCGCGTAAGCGCGTGTGGAAACTGCACGTCCGCGTGTAATACGTGGAAAGGGCTATGCGCGTCTGTACGCGTCACGTCACAGGGGCGCTTGCGCTTGAGGGGCCTTCTGTCCAATGAAAATGTGTATGCGTGCAGACGCGCTTACGCGCTAAGGGCCTTTCCTCGAATTACACACTGACGTGCAGATTTTTCACGTGCCAAATCACTCTGTATCAAGCTGGCCACGCGTAAGCACACGGAAGACCACGCTGCACCCTGAAATACACGTACCCTGCTGATATCGCGTGTGGAACTTCACCTGCACCCTGAAATACACGTACCCTGCTGATATCGCGTGTGGAAATTCCTGCGCACCCCTCAAATACACGTACCCTGCTGGAATCGCGTGTGTAACTTCCCCTGCACCCCGAAATACACGTACCCTGATGGAATCGCGTGTGGAACTTCCCGCGCACCCCTGAGATACGCGTACCCTGCTCGCACGGGCCCAATCGCGTGTGGAAATTCCCGCGCACCCCTGAAATACATGTACCCTGCTGGAATTGCGTGTGTAACTTCCCCTGCACCCTGAAATACACGTACCCTGCTGATATCGCGTGTGGAACTTCACGCGCACCCTGAAATACACGTAACCTGATGGAATCGCGTGTGGAACTTCACGCGCACCACGAAATACACGTACCCTGATGGAATCGCGTGTGGAACTTCACGCGCACCCCTGAGATACGCGTACCCTGATCACACGGGCCCAATCGCGTGTGGAAATTCCCGCGCACCCCTGAAATACACGTACCCTGCTGGAATCGCGTGTGTGACTTCCCCTGCACCCTGAAATACACGTACCCTACTGATATCGCATGTGGAACTTCACGCGCACCCCGAAATACACATACCCTGATGGAATCACGTGTGGAACTTCCCGCGCACCCCTGAGATACGCGTACCCTGCTCGCACAGGCACTATTGCTGTATGTTGCCACTTTTGTAATGCGCACGGAATCTACCACCTGCCTTCGTGTGGCGGACGTGTTTGGGCTTGTGCGTGTCTTTCGCTGTGCGTGGCTTTGCCCTATTCGATTCCATGAATACGTGTGGTTCGGGTGCGTGTGGGCGTTCCGTCTGCTTCCCTGCAGTACATCCCCAGTTACGCCCTTGTTTTTGCGAGTTGTTCCACATTCCGCGCATTACGCCCCGTGTTCCGCCCACTTTCTAGTGTATGCGCAGAGGTTGTGCGCTTTCACTGTGCGCGTCGCACCCGTCTTTCGGGATGTTGCAGTGACGTGTGCGCCATGCACGGGTTTGGCGCACATCCCGAGGAAGACACGCGCAGGGACTTCCATGAATCGCACGTGCGCCTGTTTTTTTCTGCTTGCGCCTGCTTGCGCGTAGATTTTCGGCGCACGTTTGTTCCATGAATCGGCCCCTTAATATTTTTGTTTTATTTCTTTATTTATTCAATTACTTTAATTTAATCATGACATTGAGGCACTATTACCTGGAAGAGTTTACTTACAGAAATAGTGGTATTCAGTGGTACATTATGAATTTCACAAACATAGTAAAGATATTTTGTTTGCTAAAGTTAGTCATTACAATACAATGTGTTCATTAAGAACATATCATATGTATTGAACTTCTGCGAAGTATCTTATGTAAATAATATAGTTTTAATGGTTTTGAGGAAAGCACTGAGGATTTCAATTTAAAAAATCAATGTCTAAATTAAAAACAGTGCTATATACAAACAAATTTACTAATTTGTTTATTTTACAATTACAGTGAAGACCATTCTCCTGAAAAGAAGCAACCGAATTTGAAGAACAAAGAAGAACTAAGAATTAACCTGTTTGTTTTAGAAAAAAAGTAAGTAGAATAACACATTAATATTTGTATTATTACTGAAACACACTGAAAAGTTAATTCATGCTATTTCTGTCCCTACAAATAGACATTGTGCACCATTCTGTCCAAGAATCCCCATGTCTTAAACAACGATTTACAGACAGAATGGCCCACAAATTCCTATTTTTGGACACACAAATTACCCAACTCAACCGCTAAAATTTGGATATTATAGAACAAAAAACTGTTTTAATTGTATACATTAGATTTACTATTTGTACTTCTCCACACCACTAGCTTACTTTTTTCTGTCATCTGAACCCCAGTTTAGTAGCATACAAATTCAAGAATACCCATCCCTACTAGTTGTAGTTCCCAATGCATAATCACACACCATTACATACATCTTTATCATCTTACTCAAACACTCATGCAGACAGCACACATACATTGCAGAACACCCCAACCCATACCTTCTTTATTTTTTTCAACAGACCCTAAAGAATGCCTACCAAAAGTCAAGTCCGTAGAAAGCAACACAGAAGTAGAGCAAATGAAAATAAAAGTGTCCAACATAGGCATCCATATCTAGCGCAATTTGTAAAAGAAGTTGAAAACAAACAGCTAATACAGTCATTTAGTGAAACAAAAGAAGTGTCAAGTGGAAAAACTCCTCCTCTATCAAAATGTAAAACAAACCAGAAAACAATTAACAAAAAATCAGCTATCACTACAGATAAAACTGCTTCTATAAATCTTGAAAAAGTTCAAAGTAAGCATACCAAGAAAAGTATTTTAGGCAAAATGTTCCGTCACAGAGTCCTTCAAAATCTTATGAAAACAGGAGAAAAACCAGGTTCAACCCTTAAAACCTATCGTAGGAAATTAATCTTAGAAGCATTGATAGATAGTGCAATTCTTCTCAAAAGAAAGCTATTTATTTTAGTGTTGAACAAAATGAAACCACTAACAAAACTAATAACTAAATTACAAAAAAGACTTCTCAATAAACGAAATGTCAACAGAAAGAACTTCTTAAGTATCTGTGGAGGTGAATGGAATCACACTACGAGCACAGAACCATACTTTAATGAAGAAGCGTACAAACAAAAGCAAACAAATACAATTGATATACAATACAGTGGTCGAGGTTATGAAAAAGTAAATAATACCATAATGGAACAAGAAGTACTCCTTACAAAAATATGCCCTGAAAACTTAGAATTACCCCTCCATTCAACTGAATCAGAACATCTAGTGTACAAATGGCCATGCACGTCAATGTGTAACATTCCCAAACAATTTTTCAAGTCTTTACGCCAATTCCTCAATCAATATGTAAAAAGCAAAGACAAAATCAAAATTAAACTACTGCAAACTATGGATACCTGTCCAATGCGCAAGTACACAGGACTACAAGGACATTCATTGGCCTGCATTACAGGACCTACTTATAAAACCCCCTTCCATGATGTCAAAAGGATATCAACACATCATTCAACTATAAGAAATCTAGTTTATAAACTGTACTATGCTAAAAGTCCTGCTTTAGCACTAGCCAATTTAAATTACATTCTTCTACATGGTACAGCAAAAGACCTACTTGAAGAAATTGACTATATCCAGAAACAATATTTTGGAAGTGAAATCCACTTACAAAATGAAATGGCTTTAAACCAAATTAGCAACAATTCTACACATGGCAACCTTTTACTAAACACATACAAAAAAGAAATACTAAAATTTAAAAGTACATCAGCTGAAGTACCAAAACATGTGTGTGTATGTTTCTGCAGAACTTTTTATAAAAGTAACACAAAAACTGTAGACCTATCATACAAAATAGAAGACAATGAAGATTCTAAATGGTTTGAATTAGCTCTCTATCTTGTAGCAGAAAACAAATACGAAATAACTGACCCCTTAATACTTTGCAGTTAATGCACTACAAAACTTGACAACAACCAAACTCCATCACGTGCTATCACAAATAATTTGGAATTATACCCACTACCAAAACCCCTACAACAACTTAATTTATGTGAGAGCATCATAATTCAAACAGTGCACGCATTTCAAGAAATAATACGCCTTCAACCAAAAACAGCAAAATTACCTCCCTCTGAATTGGTAAAAGGCATTCATGGAAAAGTAGTTTATTTACCATTAGATTTAAAAGAAAATGTGCATACTCTAGGAGTGCAACGTCCAATGCAGCAATCTTTAATTATCTTAGTAAATGGAGTACCTATAAAAGACAAAAAAATATGGCAACAGCTGGTAGATTTACATAAAGTTAGACATGCCTTGCAATATCTTAAAGAGAACACTGAATATTACAAAGAAATTAATATTGAAGTAAACTTGAAGGATACAACTGAAATAATTCAAGAAACACAAGAAGCTAGTCAATTTGAGCTCCTAGAACCTGCTACAATATCAAATACTTTAGACCATTATACAATTCATCCTTTGCACTCTATTGACACCATAGAAGATGCACTGGAAACGTACCAAATGTGTCAAACAAAAGGATCACCAATAAGCATATGGGAAAAAAGTATAGAAGTACGGGCTTTTCCTCTACTCTTTCCTACTGGCAAAGGAGGAAGGTACGATGATAGACCTATTCAAATATCAGCTTCAGAATACCGCTGATTATGGATGTATTCTGAAGATCCCAGATTTGGACAAAATGTGGAATACATATTCCACCTACTCTTTGAAAGTGAACTAGCAACTTTATGTTACAGAGTTGCACACATATTAAAATCAGGATCACACTTTCAAAATATGACAGCTACACAATTATTACAAAAAGTGCAACAAAAGGATGAGGTTTTACAATCAAATATTACAAATCTATTAGCAAATATGCGTGGTACTAAAGAGTACTGGTTTCAACGTCATGGAGATGTGCGTTGTATGATCAGAAACCTTGGCCCACCCACTTGGTTTGTTACATTAAGTTGTGCAGAATATGCATGGGAAGATTTACATGATTTCCTACGCATATCAAATAAAAACAAAACAAACATAGATATACTAACACCAGGAGAACTTTGTTCTTTGGATCCTGTTAATGTTTCAAGATATTTTCACCATCGCTTCATTGCTATGCTACATTTTATTTGTAATAAAACTGTTCCTCCCCTTGGAGAAGTGCAACACTTCTTTTGGCGAAAAGAATACCAAGCCAGAGGAGCACCACATATCCACATGCTTTTATGGATTAAAGATGTTCCTAAATTTGGTCAAGACAGTGATGCCACTGTTTTACAGTTTATTGAAAAATATGTCACTTGTGAAATTCCATCAGAATCCACAAATAGTGATCTTCATGCACAAATTTTACAATTTCAAAGACATAAATGTGGCAAATATTGTCGTCGCAAATACAAAAACAAAGGGAAATACTACACCAAATGCCGATTTGGTTTCCCTAGACCAGTTACAAATACAGGTCAAGTGGCCAACCTCATGTCTTCAGTTAGACATAGTGTTAAATGTAAGTCACCTAAAAATACATATTACATAAGAAGAAAAATATATCAATGATTACAATGCAATCATTGCCCACTTATGGAATGCAAACATAGATGTGCAGTACATTGCAGGCAATTCTACTGCAGTCGCACAATATGTCACAGCATACTTGACCAAAGCAGAAAAAACAGAGCTCCAAGACATCTGGAATGACCTGTCATCAGATAAAACAGCGTCTCAGAAATTATACAGCTTGGGCATAAAAATGCTCTCCCATAGAGAATGTGGATCATATGAAGCAGCTGATCGTTTAACTGGTACTGCATTGTATGGTAAATCTGAAAATATAGTATGGCTAAGTCTTGGTCCAGCTAAATCTAGAAAAAGAGTTCTAAAATCCTACGAAGATATAGAAACAATAGCTAAACGTGATCTCAACAGCCAAGACATTTAAAAAAACAATTTCTTGAACACATACTACCCAAACAGAAGTAATACTTTGGAAACCATGTGTCTATACCACATAGCCCAAAACTGCACATACAAAAATAATATAAAACCTGATGAAAAAAAAGGTAAATACAGAGTGACAAACTGTGAAGGCAGCTTAGTTAAACTCACTAAACCAAATTTAATTAATCATATCAAATTGTCATTGAAGATTACTCAACATAAAGAAGTATATTACATGTCCCTGCTACAACTCTTTAAACCATGGAGAAAAGAAGAAGAAATACTAGAAAACTATGACCCATGTGAAGATGCTTTCAAAGCAAATGAAAGCACTATAACTGATGTAAACTTTACACAATACAAAACAATGTTGCACGATGAACAGCAACACGAAGAAGAACTCCAGGCCCAACTAGATAAAAACACTCCTGAGAGTAGTCAACCTTCTGTAACAGGAAGCCAAGAACCACTGGGAGAACCACTAATAATAAATGAGGCAGAATTAGCTATGATAGAAGTAGAAAACACCATGTGTTACTATGAAGATAAAGAAGACTTAACTATACTACAATCAAAACTAAACAACGAACAACATAGCATTTATGAAGAAGTAACAAAACAAATTGCACATGGTGTACAAAAGGAAAATAAAGAATGTTCCTGCCATAATTATAAACCTATACTACTGTACGTCAGTGGTGAAGCTTGTTCTGGCAAAACATTCCTAATCAAAATCATCAGTAAGTTCCTTCAACAACTGACAAACAACAAACTGTCAGCTGTTGTCACTGCCCCCACAGGTTTAGCTGCCTACAACATAGGTGGTGTCACGTTACACCGATTACTACTATTGCCAGTAGAACACCAGAACAAATTAGACTATTACAAACTTTCTACAGAAGCTGCAATGGAACTACACAGAGTATTAAAACAAATGAAAATGCTACTAATAGATGAAGTGAGCATGGTGTCCAACCTAATGTTGGCTTTGATTCACCCCAGATTACAAGAAGTACTCAAAACAAACTATGAAGAGCTCTTTGCAGGAAAACACATTATTGTTTTCGGAGATGTTCTTCAATTGACACCAGTAAAAGGTGAGCCTATTTTTAAAACATTAGGACACAAACTCTGCCGTAAAACTGTTGGCAGCATTGGAAATGTCAACCTTTGGCAACATTTCCAATACAGAGAATTAACAGAAAACATGCAGCAATCTGCAGATCTCAATTATGCCAACATCTTAAAAGGTATCAGAGTTGGTATACTTTCTAAAGAAGAAGAAGCAATATTGAAAACCCGGCACATTAATGCACTTTATGGCGATAATGCATGCTACAGATGTTATGGAACAATTAGCACACAAAAATGTCAATTGTATGGCCTTAATGCCAACTCTTGCAAGCTGTTTCAAATTCACTGAAATAATGTTAAGTAAAGAAATGCAACCAATAGTGGAAAATAGCGCCACAGACAAACTAGATGTACATGGTATGACACTACCTATGTGTGACCAAGCCACAACAACACTAAATTGTTTAGAAAAATCAATCTCAAACACATCAGGCTTAGAAAAGATATTAAAATTATCCTTAAATTGCAGAGTAATGCTTAAACGTAACCTTGACGTGGACCAAGGACTAGTTAATGACACACTGGGGACAGTTGTTTGCTTTCAAACATACCCACGTGACAACAAAATTCAGTTTGTCAATATTCTCTTTGACAAACTTTCAAAAGTAAAAAGGATAGGACGCTCAACAGCTCGATTCCTTCTCTTCAAAGACATGTATGTACGCAGAGAACAATTTTCTCTAACTCTTGCATACGCAGTCACGATTCATAAATCACAAGGTCTTACCCTAGACAAAGTAATGATAGATATTGATAACACATTCTTTAAAGAAGGCATGAGCTACGTAGCACTATCACGCTTACGTACACTTGACGGTCTATTTCTAATCAACTTTGATGCAAGTAAAGTAAACGCTGATAATCCTTGCATTTTAGAATACAATAGACTTCACTCACTATACACCCCCCATCTAAATACATATTCTGTTCCACAAAAAGTAAAACGTTATAAAAAACAGAAATGCAACAGGATGTCACTGCAAATCCTCCAAAGAGAGTAAAAGAAAGTAATATTTCATCAAGTACCACAAGCAAAAAAGAATCAATTAGGGAAAGTAAACCAAGTACTTCTTCAAAGAAGGAAGACAAACTCCAAAAAAGCAGTCAGATACAGAACTACCTGGTCCATTTAAACTCTCAACTATAGTTGGTGTAAGTTGCTACGCAAATGTAGCAATGAATATTCTATTTCAATTACCACCAATTGTTGACAACATTTACTTACACAGTACAGACACATTGTGTATGCAAATGTTAGTACTTCACAGAAATGCAGCAACAATCCTGATAACAGAAATAAGACAATTGGACTACTGTGCTGGAATGGTGAAATTCACTATAAACTCACAGGAAGATCCACAAAAATTTCTAATGTACTTACTACAAGTACTGGAAAACAAAAACATACCTATAAATGAAATGGCCATGCACTCAACACTCTATGCCCTGGCCACAACCACCGCAGCATATCACACCCATAGAGTAAAACATTTCAACTATGGCCTATGGAAGCTTTTAATGTCCGCCGACATTATGAGTGTTCTTAGAACACTTTGAACTTGCCAACGATCAATACGGACAGCGTCCTCAGAACACCCCCATTTTGTTTATTTACGAACAATTCAGGACAACGCGAGAGTTCTTAGAACACTTCCAACTTGACAACGAACAATACCGACAGCGTCTTCAGAACACCCCATTTTGTTTATTTACAAACATTTCAGGACACCGCAGGAGTTCTTAGAACATTTTCAACTTGACAACGAACAATATGGACAGCGTCTTCAGGACACCCCATACGAACATTTCAGGACACCACGAGTGTTCTCAGAACACATTCAACTTACCATCGAACAATACGGACAGAGTCCTCAAAACACCCCCATTTTGTTTATTTACGAACATTTCAGGACACCACGAGTGTTCTTAGAACACAATCAACTTGACAAAGAAGACTACAGACAGCGTCCTCAGAACAACCCCATTTTGTTTATTTGCGAACATTTCAGGACACCGCGGGAGTTCTTAGAACACATTCAACTTGCCAGAGAACAATACGGACAGCGTCCTCAGAACACCCCCCTTTTGTTTATTTACGAACATTTCAGGACACCGCGAGTGTTCTCAGAACACATTCAACTTGCCAGAGAATAATACGGACAGCGACCTCAGGATGGACAGCGTCATCAGAACACCCCCTACGAACATTTCAGGACAACGCGAGAGTTCTTCGAACACTTTCAACTTCACAACGAACAATACGGACAGCGTCCTCAGAGCACCCCCATTTTGTTTATTTGCGAACATTTCAGGACACCACGTGTGTTCTTAGAACACAATTAACTTGACAAAGAACACTACGGACAGCGTCCTCAGAACACCCCCATTTTCTTTATTTGCGAACATTAAAGGACACCGCGGGAGTTCTTAGAACATATTCAACTTGCCAGAGAACAATACGGGCAGCGTCCTCAGAACACCCCCATTTTGTTTATTTACAAACATTTCAGGACACCACATGTGTTCTTAGAACACAATCAACTTGACAAAGAACACTACGGACAGTGTCCTCAGAACACCCCCATTTTCTTTATTTGCGAACATTTCAGGACACTGCGGGAGTTCTTAGAACACATTCAACTTGCCAGAGAACAATACAGACAGCGTCCTCAGAACACCCCCATTTTGTTTATTTACGAACATTTCAGGACACCGCAAGTGTTCTCAGAACACATTCAACTTGCCAGAGAACAATACGGACAGCGTTCTCAGGACGGACAGCATCATCAGAACACCCCCTACGAATAGTTCAGGACACCACGAGTGTTCTTAGAACACATTCAACTTGCTATCGAACAATACGGACAGCGTCTTCAGAACACCCCCTATGAACATTTCAGGACACCGCGAGTGTTCTTAGAACACATTCAACTTGCCATCGAACAATACGGACAGCGTCTTCAGGACACCCCCTATGAACATTTCAGGACAACGCAAGAGTTCTTCGAACACTTTCAACTTCACAATGAACAATACAGACAGCGTCCTCAGGACAACCCCATTTTGTTTATTTACGAACATTTCAGGACACTGCGAGTGTTCTTAGAACACATTCAACTTGCCAGAGAACACTATGGACAGCGTCCTAAGAACACCCCCATTTTATTTATTTACGAACATTTCAGGACAACGCGAGAGTTCTTAGAACATTTTCAACTTGAAAACGAACAACACAGACAGTGTCCTCAGAACACCCCCATTTTGTTTATTTACAAACATTTAAGGACACCACGAGAGTTCTTAGAACATTTTCAACTTGACAACAAACAATACGGACAGCGTCCTCAGGACACCCCCATTTTGTTTATTTACGAACATTTCAGGACAACGCGAGAGTTCTTAGAACATTTTCAACTTGACAACGAACAACACAGACAGTGTCCTCAGAACACCCCCATTTTGTTTATTTACAAACATTTAAGGACACCACGAGAGTTCTTAGAACATTTTCAACTTGACAACAAACAATACGGACAGCGTCCTCAGGACACCCCCATTTTGTTTATTTACGAACATTTCAGGACACTGCGAGTGTTCTTAGAACACATTCAACTTGCCAGAGAACACTACGGACAGCGTCCTCAGGACACCCCCATTTTGTTTATTTACGAACATTTCAGGACAACGCGAGAGTTCTTAGAACATTTTCAACTTGACAACGAACAACACAGACAGTGTCCTCAGAACACCCCCATTTTGTTTATTTACAAACATTTAAGGACACCACGAGAGTTCTTAGAACATTTTCAACTTGACAACAAACAATACGGACAGCGTCCTCAGGACACCCCCATTTTGTTTATTTACGAACATTTCAGGACACTGCGAGTGTTCTCAGAACACATTCAACTTGCCATCGAACAATACAGACAGCGTCCTCAGGACGGACAGTGTCATCAGAACACCCCCTACGAATATTTCAGGACACCACGAGTGTTCTTAGAACACATTCAACTTGCTATCGAACAATACGGACAGCGTCTTCAGAACACCCCCTACAAACATTTCAGGACACCACGAGTGTTCTTAGAACACATTCAACTTGCTATCGAACAATACGGACAGCGTCTTCAGAACACCCCCTACAAACATTTCAGGACACCGCGAGTGTTCTTAGAACACATTCAACTTGCCAGAGAACAATACGAATAGCGTCCTCGGGACACCCCCTATGAACATTTCAGGACAACGCAAGAGTTCTTAGAACATTTTCAACTTGACAACGAACAACACAGACAGCGTCCTCAGAACACCCCAATTTTGTTTATTTACGAACATTTAAGGACACCGCAAGAGTTCTTAGAACATTTACAACTAGACAACGAACAATACGGACAGCGTGTTCAGGGCACCCCCTACGAACATTTCCGGACACCGCTAGTGTTCTTAGAACAGTTTCAGCTTGCTTCCAAACAAAACGGACACATATTGAGTCCTCAGAACACCCCCATTCAGTTCATTTAGAACATTTCAGAACACCCGTGATGTCCGCAGACAAATCGAACACAACAAGAACGTCTACTACATGAAAAAACTTTCAATCTATCTCATACTCTCCCACCCTCTCCAAACACTCCTACACACCAACACACTCTACTAAATACAAATTTTGAACCAAGTTTCACCGCGCTCTCCGCGAACGTCCACGAATCCAAGATTGTTGGCGCAACTGAAAATCGGAGTGTCTTGAGGACGGTGAATGTAACGTAATAAACAAAATGGGGGTGTCCTGAGGACGCAACGTGTCTGTGTTGTTCGCAAGCAAGCTGTTTGCAGGCAAGTTGAAACTGTTCTAAGAATATATCATGTGTTCTGGGATGTTCGTCAATAAACAAAATGGGGGTGTCTTGAGGGCAGTGAATGTAAGGTAATAAACAAAATGGGGGTGTCCTGAGGACGCAACATGTGTCTGTGTTGTTCCCAAGCAAGCTGAAACTGTTCTAAGAACACTCGCGGTGTCCTGAAATGTCCGTAAATAAACAAGATGGGGGTGTCCTGAGGACGCTGTCCGTATTGTTCGCTGGCAAGTTGAAAGTGTTCTAAGAACACTCACAGTGTTCTGAAATGTTCGTAAATAAATAAAATGGGGGTGTCCTGAGAACGGTATGCCTGTCTGTTTTGTTTGCAGGCAAGTTGAAACTGTTCTAAGAATATATCATGTGTTCTGGGATGTTCGTCAATAAACAAAATGGGGGTGTCCTGAGGACGGTGGATGTTCGTCAATAAACGAAATGGGGGTGTCCTGAGGACGGTATGCCTGTCTGATTTGTTTGCTGGCTAGTTGAAACTGTTCTAAGAATATATTATGTGTTCTGGGATGTTCGTCAATAAACATAATGGGGGTGTCTTGAGGACGGTGGATGTAAGGTAATAAACAAAATGGGGTGTACTGAGAACGGTATGCCTGTCCGTTTTATTCGCTGGCTAGTTGAAACTGTTCTAAGAATATATTATGTGTTCTGGGATGTTCGTCAATAAACAAAATGGGGGTGTCTTGAGGACGGTGAATGTTCGTCAATAAACAAAAATGGGCGTGTCCTGAGGACGGTATGCCTGCCCGATTTGTTCGCTGGCTAGTTGAAACTGTTCTAAGAATATATTATGTGTTCTGGGATGTTCGTCAATAAACAAAATGGGGGTGTCTTGAGGACGGTGGATGTAAGGTAATAAACAAAATGGGGGTGTACTGAGAACGGTATGCCTGTCCGTTTTATTCGCTGGCTAGTTGAAACTGTTCTAAGAATATATTATGTGTTCTGGGATGTTCGTCAATAAACAAAATGGGGGTGCCTTGAGGATGGTGAATGTTCGTCAATAAACGAAATGGGGGTGTCCTGAGGATGGTATGCCTGTCCGATTTGTTCGCTGGCTAGTTGAAACTGTTCTAAGAATATATTATGTGTTGTGGGATGTTCGTCAATAAACAAAATGGGGGTGTCTTGAGGACGGTGGATGTAAGGTAATAAACAAAATGGGGGTGTCCTGAGGACGGAACATGTGTCTGTGTTGTTCGCAAGCAAACTGAAACTGTTCTAAGAACACTTGCGGTGTCCTGAAATGTCCGTAAATAAACAAAATTGGGGTGTCCTGAGGACGCTGTCCGTATTGTTCGCTGGTAAGTTGAAAGTGTTCTAAGAACACTCGAGGTGTCCTGAAATGTTGTTAAATAAATGAAATGGGGGTGTCCTGAGGACGCAACATGTGTCCGTGTTGTTCGCAAGCAAGCTGAAACTGTTCTAAGAACACTCGCCGTGTCCTGCAATGTCTGTAAATAAACTAAATGGGTGTGTCCTGAGGACGCTGTCGAACACTCGCTGTGTCCTGAAATGTCCGTAAATAAACAAAATGTGGGTGACCTGAGGACGCTGTCCGTATTGTTCGCTGGCAAGTTGAAAGTGTTCTAAGAATACTCATCATGCCCATGAACATTAAAAGTTCCCATAAGGCATAGTTAAAATGTTTGACTCCATGGGTGTGATATGCTGCGGTGGTTGTGGCCAGGGCATAGAGTCTTGGGTGCATGGCATGGTATGTTTCCACATGTATGAAATCTGAAAGATTTCATTTATTTATTTTGAAATTTGTTTATTGGCATTTAGTTAGGGTTACAAAACAACACCATCAGCGGGTGCATCTGTCAATATCAAATGAGCAAATTTTCCACATAGTACAGCAACATATTAAACAGTAGATACAAACAACAAATTAACATTAACTGTCTCCTGAGTCGTCTTGAACAATGTTCTACTGGTCTCCGACAGGGTGGATGTTTGGGTTGTGGGGGGGGGGCAAAACCAATTCAGGAGCCATCTTGGGCCGTGATGGTCTAGTTCCAGGTAACTTAGTTGGCTGCATGGACCAGCGATTCGCCCTGGCGAGTTATTCAAGGAGGTTTGTCGTCTGGAGAGTGGAACAGTTTTACCATGGTGTCTTTCCATGCAGTTAGTGCCATACTCGAGTCTTCGGAAGTTCTGGCTACACTATCCTCCCAGGCCCTTGTTTCGGCGTTCGCCCATTTCTCAAGTTCTTTATGCCATACCGTGAAGATCGGACCTGTGGGCTTTTTCCATGACATGGCCATAGTTCTTTTTGCCAATATGCACACTAAGTCCATCAGTTTAACTGAGTGCTTGAATTTAGCTAGTCTGGGGTAGGTACCCAAAAGGCATTCATGCGGAGTCCATGTATACCTGGTCAAACCCGCCTTTTCGCACATTTGCTTTATTTTTGACCAGAGGGTCTGAGTTTTGGTGCAGTTCCAGAGCATATGGATCAGGTCTGCATTATCAGTCCCGCACCAGGTGCAGTTCGGTTGTGTAGAATTGTTGAATATAGCCAATTTGCTTGGGGTTAGGTAGGTGCGGTATAATACATTTATCTGGATCAGTCGAAATCTGTGGTTTCTAGAGACCTCCCTAGGGAACGCCAGTGCTCTATCCCATTCCTTATCTGACACCTCCAGTCCCATGTCCGTTTCCCACTTAGACCTAAGTACTGCACTCCGGGGGTTAGGAGTGTCGATTAGGTGACCGTATATTTGGGACACCACCCTCCCGCCTTCTCCGAGATTATATAGTAGTGTTATGAAGGGGTCCATTTCCGGTTCCTCTGGCCAGGTTACCCATTTTATTTGTGCTATTTTTCGAATCTTCTGGTACCAAAGGTATTGGCCAGAGGGAATACCATCTTCCGCTTGTAACATGGGGAATTCCCGGAAGGTTCCCTCAGCATATAGATCACCCCAAGTGTATACCCCTTTCCTTTCCCAGAGTCTGATATTATGCAGATCGGTATCGGCCTTGTCCTGCCCCGAGATTATTGGCATTTCCGGGGAGTATGGCTGCTTTAGTTGCATAACCGAGTTGGTTCTATGCCATATTTTCCTACCCAGGGTCACCAAAAAGGGTGCATTGCGTAGCAGGTTTTGGGGGGCCCAAATCAGTTCTTTCAGTCTTACCGGAGATATCATGTCCTGTAGCAGGGGAGTTTCAGACGTGGTCTCGTCTGCTAACCATTTAGTTACAAAGCCCAGCTGAGCAGCAAGGTAATATTTCTCTAAATTCGGTAGTTGAATTCCACCTTGTTTGTATGGTAGAACCAATGTGGATAGGGCAACCCGGTGTCTACCACTTCCCCATAAAAAGTCCTGGATTATTGCATCGAGTAATAGAAAGAAGGGTTTAGTGATGTAGAAGTGCACATTTTGGAACCCATATAAGAATCTAGGAAGAACAATCATTTTAACTATAGAGGCCCTACCCATCATAGATAGAGGTAGCTTAGCCCAGAATCCCATGGATTTACGCAGTCCCGGGAGTGCCGCCCTCGTGTTACGATCATGCATTAGCTCTGGGGTGTGCATTATCTGGATCCCGAGGTAACGGAATGAAGTAGTTTGCCAATTTATGCCCACCGAAGGAAGTTCTTCAGCAGACCTACCTTTTAGTCCCGCTAGCGGAAACAAGCAGGACTTGGTTTTGCTGAATTGTATGCCCGAGACCTTCGCATAATTGTCAAGGACTTCCAGCATTGTTGGCACATTAAGAAGAGGGTTGTTGACATATATAAGCACATCATCGGCATATAAAGAAACAATGTGATCCACCCCGCCTATCCTTATGCCTGCGTCAAAAAACTGCTTTCTAAAGTAAATAGCTATGGGCTCCAGACCTAAGATATAAAGCATGGGTGAGAGAGGGCAGCCTTGCCTAGTTCCCCTACAAATGTCCCAGGCCTCCGACACATATCTCCCAGATTTTAGCCGTGCTCTTGGTTTATTATAAAGGATCTTAATCCACCTAATGAACCCCTGGCCAAAGCCGAATCCCTCCAAAACTGCCACCAGCCACTCCCAATAAATAGAATCGAATGCCTTAATGGCGTCTAAGGACAGTAGTGCATAACATTCCTGGCTTGTGTCGGTTTGAGCTATTATGTGCTGGAGCCTGCGCAGATTCATGGTCGTGTTACGACCAGGCACAAAGCCGTTCTGGTCCGTATGTATTATGTCTCCAATTACTCTGGATAGCCTCTTAGCTAGAATTGATGTAAGTATTTTAACGTCGTAATTAAGCATAGCAAGGGGGCGGTAAGAGTCGCACCTATCTGCGGGTTTATTAGGCTTGAGCATTGGGACAACCAGAGTTTCCCTCATGCTATCAGGTAGGGTCCCCCTTTCATAAGATTCCAAGAAGACTTCATGTAATAGCGGTGTTAAGGAGGGTTCATATGCCTTGTAAAATTCCGGAGGCAGCCCATCGCTGCCCGGGGCTTTACATGTCGCCAGGGATCTAATTGCCTCAGTTATGTCCTCGGGTGTGATGTCCATGTCTAAGGTCTCAGATTGTGTGGGAGTTAGTTTAGGCAGGCCAATCTCATCAAGAGTATCTAGTATTTGGTCTTGGGGGACTCGATCAGTGTGAGAGTATAATTGCATGTAGAAACTCGTAAAAGTATCATTAACACCCTGTTGAGTGTTGTGAGTTTCATCAAATTCATCCCGCAGTGTGGTGGTTATGTGTCTGGGGTGTTCTTTCTTGCAGAGCCAAGCTAGTAACCGGCCAGGTTTGTCTGCTTCTGCGTGTGCTTTGTTTGTTCTAGCGACAAAGTCAAATCTAGCTAATCTGCTCCATGCTTCAGCGCAATTCTCTCTAAGCGTGCTAAGTTCTTCTTCCCTCTTCGGGGTGTCTATGGGGGCAGCTTCCAGTTTCACAATTTCCTGTTCCTTCCTGCCTAACTCGCTGCGCAATAGTTTCCTGATGCCACCCGCCTTAGCAATGACTTCTCCTCGCGTTACTACTATTAGGGCATCCCATAGAGTACTGACGTGGTCTACGCTCCCAGTATTTTCTGATATGAAATTGTCTATGGACTCATGCAGCTCCTCTTTAAATGCCGGATCTTTCAGGGCTTCCACCGGCATTCTCCACATGGGGATGGGAGGTTTTGGGCCAGTGTGATTCCATTCCATTAAGAGTGGAGAATGGTCTGAAATGGTTCTTCCCAGATATTGCGCATCCCCTATCTGAGGTAAGTGCTCTCTACCCACAAAGAAATAATCTAACCTAGTATGAAGGGCATGTGGAGACGAGAAGTACGAATAACCTCTTTCCTCTGGGTGTAGTTCCCGCCAAACATCTGCCAGATCTAGTCCATCAGTCATAGCTTTCAGGGACGTGGTGGCAGTGGAGGGCCCCCTTGTTGGAGGCCAGGACCTATCCAGCGTTGGGTTGTGGACACAATTGAAATCACCCCCCCATATAAAGAAGCCATTCCTATATTGTAGCATTTTGGTACTCAGCTCCCTCAAGTGCGTTGGGATATTGTGATTGGGGAAGTACGAATTCACAATACATATTTCCATCTGCTCAAAGGTCCCCCATATTACCACATATCTGCCTTCTGGGTCTTTTTCCATCTTGGTGAGTCGGAACGGTACTTGGGGGTTGATCCAGGTGTAAACCCCTCTTGCAAATCTGGAGTAGGAGGCCCCAAAGCCCTGTCCCACCCAGTGTTCCCTGATCTTCGCCTCTGATTCGGCAGTGCAGTGCGTCTCTTGTAGCAGAGCTATATCCACTTTTTTCCTATGCAGGTAGGATTTAATCCTATTTCTGCGGAGATAGGTGCCCAGGCCCCGCACATTCCATGTCATTATCCTGAATTGACCAGCCATGGTGGTTTCAGAAGGGGTCCGGGGTCAATCCACCTCTCATAAGGGCCATCTGTTAACTTGGCTGAGTCCTCACAAAGTCCCCTTAGCTGTAGGTTCAAACCCATCAAGTCCACTATTTCCGCCCTCCCATCCCTTATCCTCATATTGACGTTCGGAGACTTACCAACTTTCTCAACTTTCATCTCGAAGGATGTATTAACCAAAGGGAACAACAAGTAACTGCCCCCAGCAGTTGTTTCAAACTCACAACGCTCGGGGGCTCCCGAGCCTCCGGGGCCTCTCCAGGCCTTTCGGTACGGGTGGTGTGTAGGCATTCGGCCAACACTGTATTGGGTGGGGCGGGTCGCTGGCGTTCCTGCACTTGGGCCCTCGTGCTCCTGCCCAATTAAGACTTCTGTTCGTTACAGCGTTAATTCAGGCTCCGCAGACAATGTCGTGATTGCTTAGTGTTGTGATCCTTTTCTCAGGCAGTTTCAATCGTTCCTTTATCGCTTGTTTCCTTTCTCGAATTTTTCCGTGTCATCGGCGAGGTTGTTGTGTTCAAGCCACATATTTGCAGCCGCCGGAGTTTCAAGGAAGATTGCCTTCCCTTTGTACAGTATTTTAAGTCTGGCTGGGTACAGCAGCATATACTTCAGATTGAGTTCCCGTAGTTTAGCTTTTATTGGTATGAAGGAGTTCCGCGCTCGTTGCACCGTGGGGGTGTAATCAGGGTATATGACTATTAGAGAATCGTTCCTTCTGATCTCTCCGCCTTCTCTTGAGAACCGCAATATTACCTCTCTATCTCGGAAGTTTAAAATTTTAGCTATTATTGGGCGTGGGTATGAACCAGGTGGCGGCCTTTTCTGGAGAGACCTGTGGGCACGTTCCACAGAGAATCCCTGGGTGAGTTTGCCTGCTCCAATTTCCTGAAGTAGCAGCGTTTCAATGAACTCAGTGGGGTTCAGGCCCTCCATGTCTTCCGGAATCCCAAGAATTCGAACATTATTGCGGCGGGCGCGTCCTTCCGCGTCCTCGGAGCGAGATTCCAGCCTAGCCACTATTGATTCCAGTTCTTGGACTTTTGCCTTCAGTTCACGTGTGTCCTCACTGGTTTCTTGTAGGGAGGCTTCAGTTTTGGTCACCCTTTCCATCAGGTTGCGGGCGTCTTGCCTCATTAGCTGTATGTCTGACCTAATTTCTCCTATCTTATCTTCCATGGAAGTTCGTAGGGCCGCAATAGCCTGCAGGATTTGAGTGTCTCGGGGGTCCGCCACCAGAGTGGGTGTCTCAGTCGGGGGAGTGATCTCCTGCGTTGGTTGCTGCCTTTGCAAAGTCGTTGTGAAGGCGTCCATCGTCGCAGTTTTTGATCTGTTCTTTCGAGGCGACATGGCCCGGTTTGGGGGATCCAGACTTGTAATCTACGCTATAAGCTTTAGCCTGTATCCAGAGGTTTGCTGCGGGTGGCCCTTGATCGGGCGGTATATGGTTACAGGTCCAGTGCGGATCCAGTATCTACCCCACCGGGCTTTATGAGCTGTATTTGGCCTCCAGTCTTCGTATTTTGTGCCACCGGCAGGCGGGGTGGGAGCTCTACCTTTTGGGCACACATGTGATTATTCAATTCTCCCCAACCATTAGATGCCTCCGGCGGTCCCGTCTGGTTAGCGGTGTCTCTTGCCCCGATAAGATCTGTGGCACTGAGGGGCGGTATTTGGGTTAATAAGGAGCAGTGCAACAGACTGTTGCGGGTTTCCGGATGGTGGTGGTGCGTCCGGCCCCAGCCGCATAGTCCAGAGGCTCGCCTGGCGTATTACTTAACCCGCCAAATTTCAGGCATAGAATTACCTCCTGTAGATCCTCCGTATTGTGGGTGCTTTGTGGTTCCTTCTACCGGTTAAGACAACCAGATGCGTTGTGTATGGGACTATTCCCAGTGTGCCTCAGTTGTTTCCAGCAATCGGGTTCACCTTCCGCCTCCAACCGATGGGACCGTGCTGCGAGGAGTTATCCGTTGACAGCACTCGCGGTCTCCCGACCAGACGACTCGGCAATCCTCTTAACAGGTGCCGGCAGGAGCGGGCACCGAACGGTCCGCTCCGTCCCTGCTTCAGTGCACCGCTGGGATTCCCCGCTACCTCCTGTGCTCGTCCGCCAACTGGGATCTCCCCTCGCGCTCAGTACGCCGTGTATGCACCGAGGTCACAACGCTCGTGCCGGTGTTAGTCGTGCTTCGTTTCGGCTGCTCGCAGAGGGGCCCGAGACATCAGCCTCATCCAGCAAGCTCGCCGGCACTCTAGTCCGTCTCACTGTCGCGGCACTCCGTCAGCCTCCGTACTAGAAGCCGCCATCTTGGGTGCCACCGGGGTGCCTTTTCCGATGCTCCGTTCACTACGTTGCTGGTGCCGATTTCTTCCAGCGACACGGTCAAATGCGGCAAAAGGGTTCTCCTGCGAGCACGTTGATTTGTATCTCGGCTCTTTTAGTTCAGACGCCGTTATATCGGCCGTTGTAGGATCATGGGCAGGAGCACGGCGGGTTGCTGACTTCACTCCATGCGTGCAGGCCACGCCCCCCTGAAAGATTTCATTTATAGGTATGCTTTCGTTTTCCAGTACTTGTAGTAAGTACATTAGACATTCTTGGGGATCTTCCTGTGAGTTTATAGTGAATTTCACCATTCCAGCACAGTAGTCCAATAGTTGCCTTATTCCATAAACACTATACGTGTTGTCAGGATTGTTTTTGCGTTTCTATGAAATACTAACATTTGCAAAAACAAATGGTCTGTACTGTGTAAGTAAATGTTGTCAACAATTGGTGGCAATTGAAATAGAATATTCATTGCTACATTTGCATAGCAACTTACATCAACTATATTTGAGAGTTTAAATGGACCAGGTAGTTCTGTATCTGAGTGATTTTTTTTAGTTTGTTTTCCTTCTTTGATGAAGTACCTGGTTTACTTTCCCTAATTGGTTCTTTTATGCTTGTGGTACTTGATGAAGTTTTAGATTCTTTTACTCTCTTTGGAGGATTTTCAGTGACATCCTGTTGCATTTCTGTTTGATTTAGTTTTCTTTTACAACGTTTTACTTTTTGTGGAACAGAATATGTGTTTAGATGGGGGTGTATAATGAACGAAGTCTATTGTATTCTAAAAATGCAAGGAATATCAGCGTTTACTTTACTTGCATCAAAGTTGATTAGAAATAGACTGTCAAGTGTACGTAAGCGTGATAGTGCTACATAGCTCATGCCTTCTTTAAAGACTGTGTTACCAATGTCTATCATTGCTTTGTCTAGGGTAAGACCTTGTGATTTATGAATGGTGACTGTGTATGCAAGAGTTAGAGAAAATTGTTCTCTGTGTACATACATGTCTTTGAAGAGAAGGAATCGAGCTGTTGAGCGTCCTATCCTTTTTACTTCTGAAAGTTTGTCAAAGAGAATATTGACAAACTGAATTTTGTTGTCATTTGGGTATGTTTGAAAGCCAACAACTGTACCCAGTGCTCCATTAACTAGTCCTTGGTCCACGTCAAGGTAACGTTTGAGCATTACTCTGCAGTTTAAGGATAATTTTAATATCTTTTCCAACCCAGCTGTATTGGAGATTGAATTTTCTAAACTGTTTAGTCTTATTGTGGCTTGCTCACATGTGGGTAGTGTCATACCATGTACATCTAGTTTGTCTGTGGTGCTAATTTCCATTATTGGTTGCATTTCTTTATTTAACATTATTTCATTGAATTTGAAACAGCTTGCAAGAGTTGGCATTAAGGCCATACAATTGACATTTTTGTGTGCTAATTGTTCCATAACATCTGTAGCACATGCATTATCGCCATAAAGTGCATGAATGTGTCGGGTTTTCAATATTGCTTGTGCTTCTTTAGATAGTATACCAACTCTAATACTTTTTAAGATGTTGGCATAAGTGAGATCTGCAGATTGCTGCATGTTTTCTGTTAATTCTCTGTATTGGAAATGTTGCCAAATGTTGACATTTCCAATGCTGCTAACAGTTTTACGGCAGAGTTTGTGTCCTAATGTTTTAAAAATAGGCTCACCTTTTACTGGTGTCAATTGAAGAAGATCTCCGAAAACAATAATGTGTTTTCCTGCAAAGAGCTCTTCGTAGTTTGTTTTGAGTACTTCTTGTAATCTGAGGTGAATCAAAGCCAACATTAGGTTGGACACCATGCTCACTTCATCTATTAGTAGCATTTTCATTTGTTTTAATACTCTGCGTAGTTCCATTGCAGCTTCTGTAGAAAGTTTGTAATAGTCTAATTTGTTTTGGTGTTCTACTGGCAGGAGTAGTAATCGGTGTAAAGTGACACCGCCTATGTTGTAGGCAGCTAAACCGGCGGGGGCAGTGACAACAGCTGACAGTTTGTTGTTTGTTAATTGTTGAAGGAACTTACTGATGATTTTGATTAGGAATGTTTTGCCAGACCAGCTTCACCACTGACGTAGAGTAGTATAGGTTTGTAATTTTTGCAGGTGCATTCTTTGTTTTTATGTTGTACACCATGTGCAATTTGTTTTGTTACTTCTTGAAAAATGCTACATTGCTCATTGTTTAGTTTTGATTGTAGTATAGTTAAGTCTTCTTTATCTTCATACTGACACATGGTGTTTTCTACTTCTGCTTAGCTAATTCTGCCTCATTTGTTATTAGTGGTTCTCCCAGTGGTTCTTGACTTCCTGTTACAGAAGGTTGACTACTGTCAGGAGTGTCCTTATCTAGTTGGGCCTGGAGTTCTTCTTTGTGTTGCTGTTCATTGTTCAACATTGTTTTGTACTGTGTAAAGTTTACATCAGTTATAGTGCTTACATTTGCTTTGAAAGCGTCTTCATATGAGTCATAGTTATCTAGTATTTCTTCTTCTTTTCTCCATGGTTTAAAGAGTTGTAGCAGGGACATGTAATATAGTTCTTTATGTTGAGGAGTCTTTAATGACAATTAGATATGATTAATTAAATTTGGTTTGGTGAGTTTTACTAAGCTGCCTTCACAGTTTTTCACTCTGTATTTACCTTTTTTTTCATCGGATTTTATATTATTTTTGTATGTGAAATGTTGGGCTATGTGGTATAGCCACATGGTTTCCAAAGTATTACTTCTGTTTGGGTAGTATGTGTCCAATAAATTGTTTTTTAAAATGTCTTGGCTGTTGGGATCATGTTTGGATATTGTTTCTATATCTTTGTATCATTTTAGAACTCTTTTTCTAGATTTACCAGGACCAAGACTTAGCCATACTATCGTTTATGATTTACCATACAATGCAGTACCAGTTAAACGTTCTGTTGCTTCATAGGATCCACATTCTCTATGGGAGAGCATTTTTATGCCCAAGCTGTATAATTTCTGAGACACTGTTTTGTTTGATGACAGGTCATTCCAGAAGTCTTGGAGCTCTGTTTTTTCTGCTCTGGTTAAGTATGCTGTAACATATCGTGCAACTGCAGTGGAATTGTCTGCAATGTACTGCACATCTATGTTTGCATTCAATAAGTAGGCAATGATTGCATTGTAATCATTGATATATTTTTCTTCTTCTGTTCTTTTTATGTAATATGTATTTTTAGGTGATTTACCTTTAACACTATGTCTAACTGAAGACATGAGGTTGTTCACTTGACCTGTATTTGTAATCGGTCTAGGGAAACCAAAGCGGCATTTGGTGTAGTATTTCCCTTTGTTTTTGTATTTGCGACGACAATATTTGCCAAATTTGTGTATTTGAAATTGTCAAATTTGTGCATGAAGATCACTATTTGTGGCTTCTGATGGAATTTCACAAGTGACATATTTTTCAATAAACTGTAAAGCAGTGGCATCAATGTCTTGACCAAATTTAGGAGCATCTTTAATCCATAAAAGCATGTGGATATGTGATGCTCCTCTGGCTTGGGATTCTTTTCTCCAAAAGAAGTGTTGCACTTCTCCAAGGGGAGGAACAGTTTTATTACAAATAAAGTGTAGCATAGCAATGAAGCGATGGTGAAAATATCTTGAAACATTAACAGGATCCAGAGAACAAAGTTCTCCAGGTGTTACTATACCTATGTTTGTTTTGTTTTTGTTTGATATTCGTAGGAAATCATGTAAATCTTCCCATGCATATTCTGCACAACTTAATGTAACAAACCAAGTGTGTGGGCCAAGGTTTCTGATCATACAACGTACAGCTCCATGACGTCGAAACCAGTACTCTTTAGTACCACGCATATTTGCTAATAGATTTGTAATATTTGATTGTAAAACTTCATCTTTTTGTTGCACTTTTTGTAATAATTGTGTAGCTGACATATTTTGAAAGTGGGATCCAGATTTTAATGTGTGTGCAACTCTGTAACATAAAGTTGCTAGTTCACTTTCAAAGAGTAGGTGGAATATGTATTCCACATTTTGTCTAAATCTGGGATCTTCAGAATACATCCGTAATGAGTGGTATTCTGATGCTGATATTTGAATAGGTCTATCATCGTACCTTCCTCCTTTGCCAGTGGGAAAGAGTAGAGGAAAAGCACGTGCGTCTATACTTTTTTCCCATATGCTGATTGGTGATCCTTTTGTTTGACACATTTGGTACGTTTCTAGTGCATCTTCTATGGTGTCATTAGAGTGCAATGGATGAATTGTATAGTGGTCTAAAGTATTTGATATTGTAGCAGGATCTAGGAGCTCAAATTGACCAGCTTCTTGTGTCTCTTGAATTATTTCAGTTGTATCCTTCAAGTTTTCTTCAATATTAATTTCTTTGTAGTATTCATTATTCTCTTTTAGATATTGCAAGGCTTGTCTAACATTATGTAAATCTACCAGCTGTTGCCATATTTTTTTGTCTTTTGTAGGTACTCCATTTACTAAGATAATTAAAGATTGCTATGGTAGTGGCCATGTAGTTATGGTTAAGTTGCTGTTTCCATAGGAAGAACACTTGTTGGGCGGCTTATAACCGCGCTCTCCCTGGACGAATCCTCACCAAATTTGCAAAAAAAGTATATGGGTCACTCTGAATGTTTTTGATATTGTGTTATCCAAGTCTGGAATTGATTTATATGCCGAGTGGGGATATTGCTGAAGCTGGAAATCATGAAAGCTAGTGGGAATAGTGAGAATTATCGAGGGTTATCGTTGTGCTTATGTAAATAAAGTGTCATATTTTTGTATTGTGTTTATTTCTTGTGTACCTGTGGGGATAGTGTGTTGAGTGCCCGTATTGTGCATTGCTTATCTAAAGAGAAATATTTTCTGTCCAATGCCTTTTTTCTGCCTCCTCTCCTATATGCATTAGGAAAGCATAAACCGCTGAACCATGTGCATATGGCAATGGGGGGAGTTATAAGGGGGGGTCCCAAAACTTTTTTTTCCCCATAGACTGAATGGGGAAAAACTTTGCTCACACCTACAGCCCAAACCGCTGGACAGATTTTCACCAAATTTGAACCAGGATTAGCGGCTTGGTCCCGAACGCGTGTTTTTGCAAATTTGGTGAAAATCCGTCCAGCAGTTTTTTTTTTTAAATGACCAAAAAGTAGGTCACAAAAAATTAGTGATATCTGTGTTCGGTCTGCGGACACACTTCCCTGTTCACTCCGCGGACAGTGTCCTGATTGGCCAACCGGCCTGCGTCATGTCCGCGGACATGCAACGTGTTTGCTGACTGGACAGCCAGAGCGTGGAGCGCGTCAGATTTTCGGTAGCGCCAGCCATCTTGGTTTTGCGGACGTCCGCGGACAGCGCGGTGAAACTTGGTTGAAAAATTGTATTTAGTAGAGTGTGTTGGTGTGTAAGAGTGTTTGGGAAGAGTGGGAGAGTATGAGATGGGTTAAATGTTGTATTTATTTATGGGGTAGACCCTCTTGTTGTGTTCAATTTGTCTGTGGACAACACGGCTGTTCTGAAATGTTCTAAATAAACTAAATGGGGGTGTTCTGAGGACGCAATACATGTCCGTGTTGTTCGCAAGCAAGCTGAAACTGTTCTAAGAACACTTGCGGTGTCCTGAAATGTCCATAAATAAACAAGATGGGGCTGTCCTGAGGACGCTGTCCGTATTGTTCACTGGCAAGTTGAAAGTGTTCTAAGAACACTTGCAGTGTTCTGAAATGTTCATAAATAAATAAAATGGGGGTGTCCTGAGAATGGTATGCCTGTCCGTTTTGTTTGCAGGCAAGTTGAAACTGTTCTAAGAATATGTCATGTGTTCTGGGATGTTCGTCAATAAACAAAATGGGGGTGTCGTGAGGATGGTGGATGTTCGTCAATAAACAAAATGGGGGTGACCTGAGGACGGTATGCCTGTCCGTTTTGTTCGCTGGCTAGTTGAAACTGTTCTAAGAATATAGCATGTGTTCTGGGATGTTCGTCAATAAACAAAATGGGGGTGTCCTGAGGACGGTGGATGTTCGGTAATAAACAAGATGGGGGTGTCCTGAGGATGCTGTTCGTATTGTTCACTGGCAAGTTGAAAGTGTTCTAAGAACACTTGCGGTGTTCTGAAATGTTCGTAAATAAATAAAATGGGGGTGTCCTGAGAACGGTATGCCTGTCCGTTTTGTTTGCAGGCAAGTTGAAACTGTTCTAAGAATATATCATGTGTTCTGGGATGTTCGTCAATAACAAAATAGGGGTGTCCTGAGGACGGTATGCCTGCCCGTTTTGTTCACTGGCTAGTTGAAACTGTTCTAAGAATATATCATGCGTTCTGGGATGTTCGTCAATAAACAAAATGGGAGTGTCCTGAGAACGGTGGATGTTCGGTAATAAACAAAACGGGGGTGTCCTGAGGACGCAACATGTGTCCGTGTTGTTCGCAAGCAAGCTGAAACTGTTCTAAGAACACTTGCGGTGTCCTGCAATGTCTGTAAATAAACTAAATGGGTGTGTCCTGAGGACGCTGTCGAACACTCGCTGTGTCCTGAAATGTCCGTAAATAAACAAAATGGGGGTGTCCTGAGGACGCTGTCCGTATTGTTCGTTGGCAAGTTGAAAGTGTTCTAAGAATACTCATCATGTCCATGGACATTAAAAGTTCCCATAAGGCATAGTTAAAATGTTTGACTCCATGTGTGTGATATGCTGAGGTGGTTGTGGCCAGGGCATAGAGTCTTGGGTGCATGGCCATATGGCCATATGGCCATGCACCCAAGACTCTATGCCCTGGCCACAACCACTGCAGCATATCACAGGTGTGATATTCAGAGGGAGGTAATTTTGCTGTTTTTGGTTGAAGGAGTATTATTGCTTGAAATGGGTGCACTGTTTGAATTATGATGCTCTCATATAAATTAAGTTGTTATAGGGGTTTCGGTAGTGGATATAATTCCAAATTATTTGTGATAGCACGTGAAGAAGTTTGGTTGTTGTCAAGTTTTGTAGTGCAGTAACGGCAAAGTATTAAGGGGTCAGTTATTTCGTATTTGTTTTCTGCTATAAGGTAGAGAGCTAATTCAAACCATTTAGAATCTTCATTGTCTACTATTTTGTATGATAGGTCTATAGTTTTTGTATTACTTTTATAAAATGTTCTGTGGCAGCATACACACACATGGTTTGGTACTTCAGCTGATGTACTTTTAAATTTTAGTATTTCTTTTTTGTATGTGTGTAGTAAAAGGTTGCTATGCATAGAATTGTTGCTAATTTGCTTTAAAGCTATTTCATTCTGTAAGTGGCTTTCACTTCCAAAATATTTATTCTGGATATAGTCGATTTCTTCAAGTAGGTCTTTTGCTGTACCATGTAGAAGAATGTTATTTAAATTGGCTAGTGTTAAAGCAGGACTTTTAGCATAGTACAGTTTATAGAGTAGATTTCTTATAGTTGAATGATGTGTTGATATCCTTTTGATATGATGGAAGGTGGTTTTCCAAGTAGGTCCTGTAATGCAAGCCAATGAATGTCCTTGTAGTCCTGTGTACTTGCGCACTGGACAGGTATCCATATTTTGCAGTAGTTTCATTTTGACTTTGTCTTTGCCTTTCACATATTAATTGAGGAATTGGCGTAAAGACTTGAAATTTTATTTGGGAATGTTACACATTGACGTGCATGGCCATTTGTATACTAGACGTTCTGATTCAGTTGAATGGAGAGGTAATTCTAAGTTTTCAGGGCATATTTTTGTAAGCAGTATTTCTTGTTCCATTATGGTATTATTCACTTTTTCATAACCTCGACCACTGCTATGTATGGCAATTGTATTTGTTTGCTTTTGTTTGTATGCTTTTTCATTAAAGTATGGTTCTGTGCTTGTAGTGTGACTCCATTCACCTCCTTAGATATTTAAGAAGTTCTTTCTGTTGACATTTCATTTATTGAGAAGTCTTTTTTGTAATTTAGTCATTAGTTTTGTTAGTGGTTTCATTTTGTTTAACACTAAAATAAATAACTTTCTTTTGAGAAACATCAGTGATGTCATCAATGACATTTGTGATGTCATCTTTGATGTCATGGGTGTTAGTCTTAGCAGTGCACGGTGGTGGCGCGAGTTATGGTTGCTTAGCTTACCATAACTGGCGAATTTCAGGGTTTTTTCAGTTTTACTTGGAACCATACGTCCCTTTAACAAAGTTTTTTTCTCTGAATTTCATAGGTTTTTAGTAGCGCAACTTAACCATAACGTCCCTTTAACAAAGTGTTTTTCTCTGAATATATATATATATATACATATATATATATATATGTCAAAAAACGTTGTTAAAGGGACGTTATGGTTAAGTTGCACTAGTAAAAACCTATACAATTCAATGGACAAACGTTACAGGGACGTTATGGTTACAGGTAAAACCCCAGAAATTGGCCAGCTATGGTAAGCTAAGCAACCATAACCCGCGCTACCCCTGTGCACTGCAAGGACTAACACCCATGACATCAAAGATGACATCACAAATGACATGACTGATGACATCACATGTGTATATATTTTTCATAAACAGCCTCCACAAGGGATTGTCATTGTAATGTTGGCAGAAAACTATCAGAAATCATTGGAAGAACTATCATGAGATACATATTTGTGCTGTGCTACAGTGTGTTTGCAACTAATAGCAACCATGTCAGTCCGGCTGAGTATGCACAGTAATGGATAAAATTATGAACGGGCCTTGCTGTGATCCACACGCGCATCTGCTATAGTCCCCATTGTCCCAATTTCATGTGTAGCTAGCGGCAAAGTGGAGTATGTGCACGTGTGTTTCCCCAAGGACGGCGAGGGCAAACATTCCTTCTTCCCTTTCCAGATTCTTCTTTGCAGCACGCTGTCATTGCGTACTATTAAAAGGTTCCACATGCTTCACCACTGACATTGAAGAGCTCTCCATGTAACAGTATAAGTTCTGTACAACAGTCCTCTGCGTACACACCACACCCAGAAACGTTGTTGTGCAATCCCTGCTGCTCCACAGTCCGATTTCCATGGCCGCCATCCTGAAAATCCCCGGATGTGGCTTTCGTGCTGCGTGCAAGCATAGGGGAATAACTTGCAACCCGGTGGGGGAGTTTGTTGTAAGGGGCGTCTCTGAAAAGAACCTTTTTTTTTTAGATGCTACTAGAGACACAACTTTTTTACTTTTTATTTGATTTTGTGTTTTCTTGTGCAGACATTGTTACAGTAAACTCTTCACCGCATCTTGTAGACGGGCAAACAAAACAGCATTATCAATGGGTGACAAAGAAATGCCATTTGCTTGGAAAAATTCTGCATTTCCTCAACTAATGGGGACATTGTTGCAGAAGAACATACCAGCAGCGGACAAAAAAGTATACATGCCTCTGTTGATGAGACACCTTCCTGCCTCTTGCTCAGAACAGCTTCCAAGAGCAATGTCCCATACTCTTCGTGGTGTTATGGATGGGAAAAGCACCTTGGAAGTGGGAAAAAAGCCTCTTCACTAGATTTAGCAACCTCTTCGGTTGACGAAACAAGCCTAAACAAGACACGTAACCCATATGCATGCCGCCGTAGTGGATGACGATAACATCGGCTCTAGCAAAAGTGGCCAGGTCTTTGCAAAGTGCATGCATGTCGGCGAAAATGTGCTCGTAGACACCGTTCCACAGTGAGACCACTCCTTCCAACACAAAATTGCCATTGAAGTTTCTTTTCAGGGCATACTTGTGCAGATCTAGTAGAAAGGCATCACCTATAGGCAACACAATGCTTTTCGCCATGTCAGCCAGCCTCACTACGCAGAGTATAATGTACAGCAGTTTGACTACCCCTTCCTGTGAACCACACCCACAGTACCTGCTTGGATAATCCTGAAAATCCCATGTCCATTGGCCAGCAAGGTAAGAAGCACAGATTGTGGCACGTGCAGTGCCCAAAGTACTGCAAGAGCCGCACCCCAGTACAGGAGGAGCAGTCCTTCTTCCCTTTCCACTACCTTTTGCCCAGCACACCCTCATTGGGTACGGGTAAATTGCACACACAATTCCACCAATGCCATCTAAGACATTACCATCTAACACTGTCAGTTCTGCACAACACTTCATAGGTACTGTTACAAATTCTGCCTGCTAGTGTGCTGTCACTGGACAACACGTCCAGTAGAAAGTTCAGTAAAAGATTGCAAGATTTGTGCATCCACATTCATCCACTTGCGCACCCATCACCACAAAATGGAAGTACGGAAACTTTTTGTGCACTATGTGAATGACTGCGCCTCTGCACACGGTATCTGCCACTGAGTGGCCATTACGTTCTTTAAAAGCATGCTGTTTGTTTCCCATCCCCTACCATGAAGTGGCACTTCAGTGATATTGTGCTTGCAATGTTCTCATTTACCCATATCATACAGTGTAATATCGAACCAGGAACTCTCTGCTTTCCTTCCGACAATGCAATAAAATGTTTTCCCAACTAACCCACCTCCTACGTAAAAAAATGCCACCAATAGCAGCATTGAATGTATCGTACCAAGCAAAAGCAACTTTCCCAAAGATCACTGTCTGCACAGTTGTACTTCGGTCTAGGCTGCACTATTGCAACAGGCTCTTTTTAAATCTGCTCCCTTCTACTCTCCGCCCTCTGATACACATCCATAAGAGGAGTGCACGACTTGGGATGGTTTTGCTCCGGCACTGAAATGTCGCCAATAGCTCCCAGTGGCTGTGAGGAATAAAGTGAGAAGACTCTGCATTATGCAATACCCTCAACTCTAACTCCCTATATATCTGCGTACACAAGCTCTTCCCTCATCCGCCTCAAACTCCCTCAGGGTCAGCCGCTTCTGCAAAAAAACAGTTGGTGGTAGATGTGATTTTTCACTTGGGGCCTCCATCTACAACAGCCTCCCTGCCTCCCTGATACTTGAGGGAAACCATCGCTGGTTCCGGATGCACCTTAAAGCCTTTCTCTTAGCGTCTGCTGTTTCTGCTCTTCTCCCCGGCTAACTGCCTGACATAAACTGATTCTGCACTGCTTACCTGGCGACTCTGTGATGTCGGGCCCAGGTCACCTCCCCCCACTAGGCGAAAACCTGCACTGGCTTTCTAGCAACCCCTGCACTTGAGGACTATTTTCTGTATGCCTAACAGTGCATCCACCACCTGTTGTGTGCACTTATGCGTACACTTGGCACAATTGGCCCGTATATTTATTTATTGTCATTTGTTCTTTTTCCCATGTACTGTACCTTCCCCTCCCTCCACCCATGCACTTGGGCGATTTAAGTCACACCTGGTCTAGTAGGGTTGTTGTCTCTGTCTCCCCTCTGTTTCCCCTTCCTAGCCTCGTTGCGTTTTGCAAGACGTGTATGTAGATTCATTACGAATGCCAAAGCATACAATTGCACATCATATGATATCATACACACAATGCATGCACAACAGTAGGAAGCCTGCCACTTACTGTGTACGCTGCAAAGTTGTTTTTTCTTCTCCGCAGTACCCCACTTACTGCACACATTTAAAAAAATATTGTGCACATGCAGCACAGCTTGCATGTTACTAACTGTAAAGAAATACATAAAGTTTATGCATACACCCAGGATGCCTGCCTGTTACACCTACCTGGTTCCCACGGGGACGTCGATCTGGACCGGCCTGGTGCCACGTAGAGCCGAGATGACTGACTGGACACCCCCACTTACTTCGTTTGTCGGCTCGTATGAATATCTTTCTGCAAAGGAGAAAGGGAATTAACCTCCCAAAATTCGAGCGTTAACCCACCTTCCACTCCCGTTGTCTGCCCACTGACCACTCCCGATATTCCCTCTTGTTCTCACCTGATGGTTTAGAAAGGTGGGCTCTCCATCCTGCATCGAGTGCAGGGGTGCGTAGACGACCAGTTACTTCACTGGCGTGGAGGAATTGGTGACTTCCAGTATTGACTCTAGGATCCAATAGTTTGTAAGAGTTCAAATGTCTTATCTTCACTCTTTCCGATTCCTTGTAGGTTGCGGACTTAACCACCACGAAGAGGCCAAAGGGCAGTTGGTGAGAGTCAGGTAAGTATATAGTGGTTTTCCCCTTAGGGGCCGGGGTACGGCGATGATGCAGAGTTAACTGCGCTGACCCGATATGAGGCGAGTACCCCCTGTGGTAAATCAGGTAAGTCTTTGGGGGGTTGCTTGTAATGTCCAGTGGTTTCCCCTTAGGGGCCGGGGTGCGGCGGTGATACAGAGTTAACTGCATCGACCCGAGAAGAGGTGAGTACCCCCTCGTGTTAATCCGGTAAGTCTTTGGGGGTAGTTTGTATTGCCCTTTTGCATTCCCGTGCTCACCTGGCTTTTCTTGTCCCCTTAGATATCGGAGAGCGGTGTGGAAATGCAGAGTCTGCGATGGAGTGTGGAAAAGCTGCACTGGATGGTGAGTGCAGCGCGGCGCTGCGAGGTGCGTGACGATGCGCGTGCGATGACTCCTTCTTCAAGAACGACGGCGCGATGGATCAAGAATTCAGGTAAGGTTTCAAGTTTGAACCTCTTCTCCTTCTTTCTTTTCGTTTCCAGGTGGTCCAGGACTGAAGCGGGCGTGGCTGAAGACTGGAAGATGCTGGAGGCACGGTGAGCATTACGCTGCTGAATGCAGAATAACACGAAGCACGTGTGGCTGTCCGGGTGTGGTTTAAATACCCTAGGAAGAAGTCCCAGGTAAGTATTCTTCCACAGCCCCCACCCGAGAAAAAAGTAGTCCCTTAGGTAAAATAGTCCCTCCTAAGCCCCATTTGGCTTGTGGCTTCATGCAGCATGGTCTGCACCAGGTGAGTATGCAGCATGGTCTGCATTAGGTAAGTTTTCTGTAATGAGCCTGGCGCCCATGGCGCCAGGACTGACTTTATCCTTAAGAGCCTGGCGCCATAGGCGCCAGGACTGCACCCAAACAGCCCCTAACTGGGGTTTTTGGGCATGCTTCAAATGGCATGATGCCTGCTTCCGGGGTTACTGGGCCTGGTCTGGCTTCCCGGGGGCAGGCATCATGACACTGCCCCCTTACCTTGCACACTTCCACCATAGCCTTCTGCACTTCTTTGTGCAAATAGACCTTCTGGCACAGTGTTTGTGTACACACCAAACCCACCACCCTTATAGAGCAGTGTCTTTCGCTCCACAGTTTCCTTTCCATGGCTCCCATCCATAAAATGGCTGGATGTGGCACGTGGAAGCGTGAACGTACAGCATAATCCACTGAGTTTTCGTGCTAGGGTGGGGGGGCTTGGGGGTAAGTGTAAAACAGGGTAGGGGTTTGGATCTGTAGTACTGTCTCAGAAAACAAAAGATTGTTTTTGTTATGTACATGCTTGCATACCATTTTTTAAAATGTGTATCTCTTTCGATGAGTTTCTGTTTGTTTCTTCTCCTGACATTTGTACGGACTGAACATCAACGCTTCTCTTACAGTTCAACAGGATTATCTGAAACGATGCGTGCAGAGTGTCAAAGAAAACAACATTGCCAATGGAGGTAAAAAAATGCCATTTCCTTGGAACCACTGCAAATCTTGCTCGTTAATGCTGCCAGTTGTTGCAGAACATCCCAGCACTGCACATAAAGTCACACATTATTCTGTTTATGAAACACCTCCCAACCTCTGGCTGTGGGAAAATTACACTGGCATGGTCCCATGCACCTCTTGGTGGTATCGAGGAGAAAATCACCTTGGCAGTGGGAAAAATCTGCATCACTGCCATTATCAACTTCGTGAGGTGGCGGAGAAAACTTGAGCATAACATGTACCCCAAATGTATTGCTCCATAATGTACGACCACAACAACCACAGTACCGCCAGAGGCCACACATCTACAAAGGAAAACCATGCCACCGGAACCCCACTCATACACTGTGCCCCAAAAAGCCTCCACTCCTTACAACTGAAAGTTAGTATCAAAGCCTCTTTCCACGGCATACCTGTGCAGATCTTGCGATGAGCACTCTGCGTCTGTCCATCTACGTCAACCTCACTGCATCGAGGTTTGGGGAAATGTATCGCCACCCCTTCCTGTGAACCACACCCTCGACAACTGATTGGATAATCCCCACAGTTCCATTTGCAAAGGCACCATGCTCTGAATGGCAGATTGTAGCACATGTGCCTTCCCAGCTACACTGAGGGCCACACCCCAGTAAAGCACTGGCACTCCTTATTCCGGTTCCACTATTGTATATGCAACACTCCCACATTAGGTAGTATTCAATAGTCACACACGCATGTAGCATTCACATCCAAGACCTCTGCATCGAACACTATAATTTCTGCACTGCAGACATACCTTTATATACTCACAGTACACGTCTTGTGTCATGTGAAAGCACCTCCAGGTAACAGCTCTCCAAACCGATGCACACTTTCAGCATTCACATTCACCCAGAGTTGCACCCAGCACCACGAACTGCAGGTAGCCATTGTTTTTTTCCGCCCAGCACTCCACCAACTCCAATGATAAAATACTTCAAAGTGCAGTACAGTAGTTAGTAATCTGTGCAATGCACACTAATCAAGCACCTGCACTATGCAGTTGAACCCTATGCACTGGTACACACACACTTTCTCACCACAGCACTCAGTGGACACACTGCAGAACTGTTCATTCCATAAACTCTTACCATGTGCGAACAATGAGCACACACATGGAATCAACAAAGCATGCACAACTCACAAACCACACACGAAACTAAGCAATTTCAGGAGTAGTTGCAAGCAACCCACATAGATGTTTGTGTAAGGCTTCCAGCCATGCATCCAAGACGCTAGGCCCTCACCACACACAGCACACCCTAGTGCACCCCACGTTGTACTCCTCATATCAGCATTCCCCATCTGCAATTGCACCTGCTACCTTTCACCCTGGCCACATCTTTGCATGCATGGCTGCACGGTATGTGTGTGGCTCTGTACATTGTCCATATTGCAACTTTCAGATGCTGATGACTTCCTTTCACGGCGCAATATGTTAAAACAGTTCCTCAAGCCAGGGTCTTTTATAGGTCATCCGATACCAAACAGAAATGCTAAAATATGGCTCCCTAATGTGCAACACGTGCAATGACCTACGCCATGTGCTTGTGAACGCATAGCACCTCACTATGGTGGTTCCACCAAGTGTAAAATGCTCTCTGCACCCATTATTGAAAGGTCACCATCCTCGGAGAGATGCAGAGGCAACTTTGCATGGCTGTAGTATGGTGTGCTGGCTGTCATCAAGGGATAGGCTCTTTGGTGCATAGCCAACGGCCTACGGCCTTTGGCCATGTACCCAATAGTCTAGGCCTTACAAACACCCAGCACAAAATAATGGTCTCATTAAGGGGAACATTTGCCACATACCACAATCCACAAACATAACATAGGATGGGTAGTGCAAAGTGCAACTCATGCCAAATGCAAATAGCGCCATGTTCCTCCCTAATGTCCAAGGTGGTGGCATAATGTACACCATATGGTACTGGACACATATCAGGTCACTTGTGCTGTTTTACCACGTCTACAAGGTCCTGCAGAACCATTTTTTGAACGTCACCACCATCGGAGATATGCATTCGTAAAACTGCATGTCTGCATTATGTTGGTGGGCTATGGTGCAGGCCCAGGCTCTTCGGTGCCTTTGGCCTTTTGCCATACACACAACAGTGGAGGCCTTGGCCACACCCAGCACAGCATAATAGAGTCATGCAGGTGAACAAATGGCCAGGTACATGCAGGTCACACCTAGCCACTTCTAAGCATCCACTACTTCATCACTGCACCCACAGGACACACTAGAGGAGGACTCCATCAGGTCCAGACATGTACTGCACAGTGTAAGAATTGCAACCAATCCCCACAACCATGAATGCAAAATTTTAGGAAATGATCACAAACCGCACACCGAAGGCAACAATGTGAAACCTACTTCAACCCAGGGCACATATTTGGTGGTGCAAGGTGGCCACCCATTCATAGAAGGGTCTACGGGTTTAGCACACACAGCACACTGTACTGCAGTATATGTTTTAAGTTTCATGAAGTCTTCATTGTACTCCTCTTATGCCATTGCTCTACCATCACTGACCACTCGGGCCTCACCACACACAGCACACCCTAGTTTCCTCCTCATGTCATGTGTAATGCACTCCCCATCTGTAATTGCACCTGCCAACTTTCACCCTGGTCACATCTTTGCATGCATGGCTCCATGACGTTGTGTTGCCTGTGCTAAACAGTATGTGAGTGGCTCTGTACATTGTCCATATTGCAACTTTCTGATGCTGATGACTTCCTTTCATAGCGCAATGTGTTCAAACACTTTCTCAAGCAAGGATCTTATAAGGGCCTAACCATAGCAAATGCAAATGGTGACATATGGCTCCCTATTGTGCAAAAGGGGCAATGATGAACACCATATGCTAATGTACGCATAGCAGCTCACTTCTGCTGCTCTACCAAGTGTCCTCTGCAACCATTGTGTGCTACTCATCAACTTCAAATGCATGCAGAGTGACAACTGGATCGCTGCATTATGTTGTGGTGGCTGTGATAAAGGGCTAGGCAGTTGGGTGCATGGCCTACGGCCTTCAGCTGTGCACTCAACAGTCTAGGTCTTGGCCACACTCACCACAACATAACAGAGCCATGCAGGCAACCATGTAGTCATGCCAGAAATCACAAAGGCAACATACGCACAAGCACTTCCACCCAACCGCCGTACCATAAAGCTGGGAGGCAAGGACACGTGTTCCACTTACCGTAATGCAGAAACATATTTCTGTGTTTGGCACCGATACCCACTTCCAATCACAAAGCGTTATAAACATGCCAACCAAACAAGAATCTTCACAACATTGGGCCTGCTCCCAAAACTCTAGTATGTGCATAGAACCAATGGTGCGTAGTGCACTGCAACACTTACTAATCTGAGCAATGCACACTACGCAAGCAATCTAACAACCAGTTGCACCGTGACCTCTTCCATATGTACAATATTCCATTAGTGCACCCAGTGGACACACTGCACGGCTGGTCATTGCACCATCTCCACCTATACTATACTATAAGTTGTTCTACCAATCACCACACCCGTGCAACCAACATTGTGTGCACTGCAACCAAACATACACAATAAGCAACAATGTGGCACCTACTTTCAACCAACCAGTGGACATACTTTTCTGTGCTAGGGCTGCAGCCATGCATTGAAGGGGCTACAGACTTACCTCACACAGCACACCACAGTACACACTATATTTGAATACTCATGTCTCGTGGAATTCACTCCCCTTCTGCAAATGTGCCTGCAATGACCACACAAGATTGTTGCCTGTGGAGTTATCCGCGCATTGGCGGAGCATGCTCAGATAGTGCTGGCACACCACCGTCTTCTTCTAATGAGATATATCACATGAAGCTCTTCTCACACCCGCACTCTTTCTATCCCTTCTTCCCACCACCAGATGCTGTACACTATGTTTTGCAGGCCATTTCACTGCAGCATTGTCCCCCGCTACAGCATGCCGCCATTGTGGAACACTTTTGACACAGATCCCGTCACCGCACACTGCAGTGCAATCAAAATGTTGACTGCGCAGCAAACGGGGAAATGGGACGTCAGATCACACTGCTACGTACAAGAGGCCCAGCCATGCACACGATGGCTTAGAGCCTTGCCACACACACCCCAACACTATCCTCCCATACACCATGGCGGCATTTCCCAAAACCTTTGACACACAGGCACGCTTCCCTCCAGCCAACCACCGGCCGCGTCCAATGTTCGCCGACATCGCTGCATACTGTAGGCCAATGACACTTTGGTCTGCGGAGTGAACAGGGAGATGGGTCTGCGGAGTGGACCCAGATATCATACATTTTTTGGGATGTACATTTCAGTTCTTTGCAACAAAAGTACTGGTCAGATTTCCACCAAACACCCAAAAGCACGCTTTCTGACCCAAGCCCCCGCTCCTCTTGTAAATTTGGTGAAAATTTGTCAAGCCGTTCGGCCTGTAGCCGTGCGCAGAGATTTTCCTCATTCAGCATTTGGAGAAAAAAAAAAATTGGGTCCCCCCTATAACTTTGCCCCCCTCCACAAAACAAAACCTCACCCACTTGGTGGAAAAATTCAGAACAGGCCATATACCTTTTTTTGCAAAGTTTGGTGAGGATTCCTCCTCGGGGAGCAAAGTTATAAGCCGCCGAAAAAGTGGTCTTCCTATGAGTTTATCAACTTACCCATAACTACATGCCAGCTACCGCGGGCCGTGTTATATATATATATACACACACATATATTACAGGGCCTGTGCCCCCCCCCCAAATGAATCCTCGCCAAACTTTGCCAAAAAAAGTATATGACAGTGTCAGGTTTTCACATTTTGTACCTCACATTGGCAAGGGTTCTATGAGAATTGGCTGTTTCAAATATTTTTCCAGGAAAGTTAGAAAGGGAGGTTTGTTAAAATATTAAATAAAACCTGGTAAGAGAGTAGACTAACCCTTAACTAACTTTCATTTAGAAAGATGAAATGCTCCCAAGCCAAGATGGGGAACACTTTCCCAGCAGTGATTGGTTTAGTTTACTGCAGGCAGCATTGTTTTGTCATTTGGAATGTTCTTAACAGTTCTAAACTGCCTTTCATTAAAGTATTTATCAGAGTAGGTCATATATTTTTTACCTCTAGTTAAAATAGTGATAGTAACAATTTCACAAGGTGTAGAATTTTGTTTTAGTTTTTATTTCAAATATTAGAAATCTAAGCCAAGGAAGAAGGTGAAGGAATCTGATGTAAATACCAGTTTGCTGAGCAGTTGAATTCTACTGAAGAACAAAGACAAAGCTAAGTGTTTTTCTGTTTATATGAAGAAATTAAAGACTTAATCGGCAGATATTTTTAAAGACTTGAAAGAGTTATTTTGGGCATTTAAGGAAGAAAAATCATAATGCTTTATATGACAAAAAGAACATAACTTGGAAATACAAGGAAAATAATTGCACTTCAAAATGCATGTAAATAATGTTTTTGGTACTAACTAGGCGTGCAGATCATTTTCGACGAGTTGCTAACCTTTACTAACTTGAATTAACCTTTTTTCCCAAACTTTTTAGTTTTCATATATCTTCAGAGCGTACGGCGCGTATTGTTGTTATTCAAGGTGCGCGATTTAGAAAAAAGGACCTTACGACGTCGCGCGTGCCTCACGGCCATTTTAGATGTTATTTTCTACTGCGTCGCGTATCGTTTCGGTCTTCATAGAATAAAAGACATTTGTTTGAAGATACGCTTCCGATTTTGAAAGCGAGTCAGTTTCTTTTTTCGAGCAAGTGCTTACTGACTTAATCCATTTAAAGAGACATTTTTTTGAAGAAGTGACAAGCAGTGAATTTCAGAACTTGAAGTTGTCAGCTGAATTACTAATGGGGCAGCAGAATCTCTTTAGAAGGTATTTACACATTATATATATATATATATATATTTAACAAAATAAATTACACACAAGCAACATCACCCAATGCTATAGTAACAACTACAATTTTTGGGTATTGTTATTTTAAGAGAACAGTTAGCTGTAAAAGAAGATAGAAAGAGAAGAAAAGTCTAACACGAAGAAAAGTCTAACACAGCACCTCAGCAGCAGCAATATTCTTTCAGAAGCAGCCTAAGGGCAAATTACGCTTAGGCAATAGAGACTTATTACAGTAAGAGTGTGAATTAGAAAGTAAAATAATATATTAGTATTTTAGACTGTACTTTCTTTTTAGGAACTCAACTGATCCAAAAGACTTTCCAGTGAAGATAGTCTGAAGTACCTGCAGTGGGAGTTCTTGTCTTTGTTGTTTTCTCCATTCCCCTTTCCCCTTGGGTTTGCCTGGCCAATAGTTTTATAGTATCAGGATTGTTGGGCTGGCAGGCTTAGGGGGCTGGGTGGGCCAGCTTCACTCCTGCAGGATCCTACTACTTCAGTACTTGACAGAATGAAAGGCCCACGTAATTGATCCTGCCTGAGTGAAGATGGACACCGAGTCAGGGTTGAGTTTAGTAGCTTTGGAAAATATGTTATTAGACGTAAAGGCAGAATTAAGGGAGACAAGAAAAGAGACGCTGTCCCTGGGAGTTAAGATGGAGGAGTTGAATAGCCAAGTTAAGAAGGGAGATTCAGCCAAGCCATCAGGGTTGAGTTTTGGGTTAGAAAGAGAACCACCCATTTTGTATCCGGAAGAAGGGGACATGAAAGAAGCCAGAATAGTTACTGAAAAGGGAAGAGAAATAAATATTTTTTCAGGAGGAACAGTAGTTTTTACTCCTTTGGCACCTCCAGAAAGATTTGGAGGGGATTTTAGGAAATTTAAATCGTTCATTATGCAATGTGAATTACAGTTTATGTGCAGACCAGAGGCACTCCCCACAGAAACTTCCAGAGTAGCTTTTTTAATCTCTTATCTCACGGGAGAAGCGGCAGCTTGGTCTGTGCCTTATGTAGATAGTAAGGCTGAAGAGTTACATAGTTAGTTGGATTTTAAGATGCTCTTTGGAAGGATGCTTGATAGAAGAACACATTCTCAGAGTGTAGATGGAGAACTATTAGAGTTACGTCAGGGAAATCGTGAGCTAATTTCTTATATCACACAGTTCAGGGGATTAGTGTTAGAAAGTGGTTGGCCAGAAGAAAAAAGAGCTTCCATTTTTTATAGAGGTCTGCGAGATGAGTTGAAAGATGCTTTATCAAATATTGTAGAGATACCCACTTCTAGTGAAGATTTGATAAATTTAGTGATGCACTTAGAAATGAGATTGAGTGAGAGGAGATTAGAAAAGCAAAGACATTTTCCAGAGAATAGGGTTTGGTTCAGAAGTGAACGTCCCAGAAAAGAACCAGTCATTAAGGGGGGTAAGGGTTATTTGCAGAATGATACAGTAAATTCAGTTAGACCTCTATTGACCAAGGAAGAAAAGGACAGAAGAAGAAAAGAAAATGTATGTTTATAATGTGGAGATAGTACCCATTTTGTAGGGAAATGTCCACGTACCCCAAAGCGACTTCAATCATTTACCGGAAAGGGTCAACTGGTGGTGAATACAGTTCAGACGGCTGTTCCATACATCACATTAAACGTATACTTTAATTGGGAAGGTAAGCCAAACTGTGGTGGGCCATGTGTTATTGATTCTGGGGCAACAGGACCTTTCTTTTTATATTGGTTTGGCAAATAGATTGGGAATTCCTGTAGGTAAAAAAGGATATACCTGAACAAGTACGAGCTGTAAATGGTTCACCACTTACCTCTGGATTGATAACTCAAATGAGAGCTAAATTGGAGATGAAAATTGGGGAAGAACATAGTGAGAAAATTGATGCACCACAGTTAATGATTATTTTAGGTATGGCTTGGCTCTCATTACATAATCCTCTGATTGGGGAAAAAGAACTGTAGAGTTCAAATCGGGTTTTCGTAAAAGAACAATGTTTGGTAAGGGTTACTGAGGAAGGTCAGGAGGAAATTCCTAGATCTATTGGAGTATGTTTAGCAGCAGGATTGATTAAAGAGCATATAGTGAGAGCAGTAGCCGGAGTCTTACCTGAGTGTTATGAAGATTTTCAGGATGTTTTTGACAAGAAAGAAGCTAATGAATTACCACCGCATAGAGAATTTGATTGCAAGATAGATCTTGAAGCAGGAGCACCAATTCCTTGTGGAAGAATTGATGCTCTTACAGAGAAAGAACGAATTCTTAAGGAAACATTTATAAGAAAACTTCGCTAAAGGCTTTATTAGACATTTGCAATCACCAGCAGCTTCACCATTGTTTTTTGCCCCAAAGAAAGACAAAACTCTGAGAACTTGCATTGACTGCAGTGCTCTGAATAAAATTACTATCAAGAATCGCTATCCATTATCTTTGATATCTGTAATGTTAGATAGGATTCAGGGAGCAAGGATTTTCACAAAATTGGATCTACGAGGGGCCTATCACTTGGTTCGTGTTTGTGAGGGAGACGAGTGGAAAACTGCTTTTAGAACGCGTTACGGACTTTTTGAGTACCATTCGATGCCATTTGGCCTTTGCAACGCTCCCGCAGCATTTCCATTTTTTATTAATCAGGTCCTTTGCGAATATTTGGATGTATTTGTAGTTGTGTACATCGATGATATTTAATTTTTTTCTAAAGAAGAAGAACAACATTAACAAAATTATGTGAGAATCATCTATTTGCAAAACTGGAAAAAAGTCAGTTCCACACAAATTGTGTGGAATTTTTGGGCTTTGTGCTATCTCCGGAGGTCTTGAGATGGATTCAAATAAAGTAAAAGCTGTTAGAGACTGGCCGAGACCAGGTTCTGTAAAAGATATTCAATGTTTTATTGGATTTGAAAATTTTTAACGTTGATTTATTCCAAATTTTTGTCAGGTAGTTTCTCCAATTACTAAATTGTTGAAGAAAGGAATGAAGTTTGTATGGAATGAGGAGGCCGAAGAAGCTTTTACATTTCTTAAAGAAAGATCTATTTCAGGACCAATTTTGCTACATCCTGATGTGAATCAAACTTTCTTTGTGGAGGCAGATGCTTCCGATTGTGCCATGGGAGCAGTTTTATCGCAACGACATCCAAGTACAGGACAGATTAATCCAGTAGCATTCTTTTCAAAAAAGTTTACATCAGCCGAGAATAATTATACAATTACAGACAGAGAACTTTTGGCCATCAAATCTGCGTTTGAGGAATGGAGACATTATCTTTTGGGTGGACGTCATCAAGTTACAGTTTTGACTGATCAAAGAAATTTGACGTTTCTTCGTTCCGCCAAAACCTTGACACCAAGACAACTTCGTTGGTCACTGTTTTTTGCAGAATTTGATTTTGTAATAACATTTAAGCCTGGACATTTGAATGGAAAGGCTGATGCTCTATCTCAATGTTTTCCAGGAAGTTTAAAGACGGATGATTGTGCTCCAGTGTCAATCTTGTCTGAAAAGAATTTTGTAGTGGGTGAATTGCATAAGGAAGTAGATTTTCGAGAACAAATTCATCAGTTATTATCTAAAGAAGAATTGGAAGAATGGGAAACTGGAGATCCTGTGCGAAGTATTAATGAAGGTTTGCCTTATGTAGATGCAAAATTGTATCTTCCTTCTGAGGAATTACAGGAAGAGGCTTTGAAGAATTGCCATGACTCACCATTGGCAGGTCATCCAGGAGTAAAGAAAACTTTAGAACTTCTTTGAAGAGAATTTTGGTGGGAAAAGATGCATGAAGACACAGAAAACTATGTTAGAACTTGTGAAGTATGTATTCGAGCAAAATCTGATCATCAAAAGGCTGCTGGTTCATTAGTACCCCTGCCAAACCCACCTTGTCCATGGCATACTGTATCAATGGATTATATTGTTGAGTTGCCATCTGACAAGGGATGTTCAATGATTTTAGTGGTAGCAGATATTGCCGTCTCTAACAATAGCCAAGAACCTGTCTCTTTCCTCCCCCTCTGGAATGTGCTCTGCCGCAATGGAAATTCAGTTCCATAGAGTGAATGAGAATTTTGCAAGGGCACATGTGGAATTGGCTGATTTAGGAGTCATGCTACTTGCAGAAAATACCTTTCTTGCCCTTCCATCCACTCTTTTGTCATCCCTATCTGGAGGGATAGTAGGACAAGCTGCCTGTACCACCAGACTCTCTGAAGTGGGGTGTTTAGACAGGTAGGCGTGGTCTCTACTGGAAGGGCAGTATTTTTTGGTCAGATTCTTTTTTACTGCCGGATTAGTCTCTGGTGTCTTCCAATTTGCTGCCACCCTTTTTTGGAGGGCAATGTGAAATGGCAAAATAGGATCTATTTGTGGACCCTTATCAAGGATGTCTGTCAGATCATCCTGTTCAAATGCGAGGGTAGGCCTACTCCACACCATATAGTCTAAAACTTTAGATGTTAGCTATCTATATGAAGCATCTGCATGCTCTCCAGCTTCAGGTCTGCCAAAATTCAGCTCTGGTGAGGTGTCTACCCCATTGGCTGTTTGTAGATTATCCTAAAGATCCTTCAATCTTGATTCTTCTGAAATAAAACTCTCAGGCACATTTGGTGTGCCAAATTGAACACCAAAAGGTGCATCATCGTCTGATGGCTCATTTTCGTCATAAATTGTGGTGAGAGATTTGAAATAATGTTTCTTTGGCAAAGGAATATAGGTCTTGTCTGGTTTAGGCATAAAAGGCTTAATACATTTTGAAATCGCTACTTGAGGAGTAATCGAAATCTTTATCAGCTTCAATGGCGCCATTGGTTTAGATGGCGCGTTTGGCATTGAGTGTGCAATCGGCGTCGATGGTGTAATTGAAGCATCCTTCGATGACTTGTCATCGCATCGAGGCCTCGACGGCTCTCGATGATGAGGATTTGGCCTCCGTCCCATGCTCGAGGGCATGCAGGATTTGGCTCGAGCCCTTGCCTTACTGGCTTCATTGAAAGGCACGGTAGAAGCATGGGTTTTTGTTCTTGAACTATTTTCAGCATTTCAGATCTAAATTATTCCCATTCGGCAGGTGTGGCACTTTTCGTTGGACAGGGAGGTGTCTGACAACGAACTCGAAGAAGGCAACCTGTGGCGCCTCTTTTTAGACTTCCTTTACGACGATGAGCAGTGGTGGGACCCACTCCTCAATCTTGATCTTTTAACCTCTTCCTTCGAGGAGAGTCACCTCTCGACTTGTCGGATGAAGGTTTCTTGGGTGGGGTAGTCGATAGGGATTTTGGGGTTTTTACCTACTGCCAATTTCCCATTTTGCCCCTTCAGAGCCTTTCCGGTAATTGACAGGCGCTTGGAGTAGGCAGGGGTTTTGTGCTCTACCCTGAGACACCACAGACAAACTCGGTGTGGGTTGGTTAACGATATCTTAGAATCACAATCTCAACACTTCTTGGTCTTCAAGGTAGTAGGTGTCTAGGAAGAAGGCATTATCGTGAAGAGCAAAGGAAGCGCGCTGTGGTTTCTCGAAGCAATAGCTTATGTGGAAAAACTGAACTGCACGTGCAATGGGTGCTTCACGTGCGTTATATGCCTTCGATCACATCATCCTCGAGACGGAGGCCCTAAAGGGACATTGAGTCGACTGCATCGACACACATCGCCCTTTGGCAAAAGAAAATCAAAACTGGCTCAAGCTGGATATCGAATATCAAAGATAAGGAATACGTGGGAGGACACAATCCATTCAAAATAGTTGATATGAAGCTGTTTTGATAGGTTAAAAAAGGGTTTGTGGGTGCCGCTGAACGCGGACAGCGCAGTGAGAAAAAGTCTGGAAAACACATTTGGAGTTATTTGGTGGCCAAGAGAGGGTTTGGAAAGGGTGGGGGAGTGCAATAAAGTTGACATGGAGCTGTTTTTATAGGTGAAAAAATGTGTGCAGGTACCACTGAGTCTGCGGTCACTTTTGGTGTCCGCGGACATCATTTGGATGTTATATTGTTTAATTCTAGTGTGGTGGCTGTGGCCATTGGCCAGATTCTTGGGGGCATATATGGGATACCTTACTCATCGTAATCATATTTTTGATACTTGTATGTGCTTAGATTCACAAGCTATGCATAGGCCGACAGCTAGTGGTAGATGTGGAATATTAAAACATTTTCGAAACTCAAAAAGGGACGTCGACAGGGTGTGCCAGAAATACTACCTCTAGTTTGACGTCTTCTGTACCCATGGTCCTTCAGGCGTTGTGTTCCCTCAGATAGTTTTGTTTCTGACACGTGGTAGCATGAAGTGTAGCGTGAGTACAGATGTAATAAAGCAGATGATCACAGATAAACCCAGAGAAACACCCATGTGCCTTCTATTCCACAGGGGATGAAGGGTGGGCACATGTGAATCTAAGCATATACAAGCATCAGAAATACGAGTACGGTGAGTAATGTCCCTTCTGAGGCCTGTGGAATTGGCTTAGATCACATGCTATGCATAGATTAGCGAGCAGTGTTTGGAGAAGATGGCAGATAGAGAAATGGTACAGTTTGCCCCTTCTGTGAATCTGCTTTAGAATCTTTGTCAATGCAGTAGTGCTGAGTAAAAATATGACTAGAGCCCTATGTAGCTGCTTTGAAAATGGCGTACAGCGGGACGTTTGCAATAAAGGCCAAGGTAGCTCCTGTACCCCTGATAGAGTGAGCTCTTGGTGTGAAAGGCAGAGTTTTATTTGACAGAGTAGCAGAGCTGTATGCATTTCAGCATCCATTTGGAGATGGCGTGTTTTTTTTTTTTACGTGATCACCTTTCCTGGCAGATGCTGTGGAGACAAACACTTGGTCTGTTTTTCTTAGCGGTCTTGTCTTGTTTACATAGTAAAGGACCGCCCTCCTTAAATCTACTGCATGAAGTTTTTTCTCAGCTAAGCTTGAAGGGTTTTGAAATAAAGCCTGTAGTTCGATGGACTGATTGACATGGAACTTAGAAATGAACTTAGGTGAAAACCGAGGGTGTGTTCTTAGTACCAATTTGTCTTTGTGGATAACAAAGAAAGGGTTTTGCACTGACAAAGCTTGTAGTTCACTGACTCTTCTTATAGAGGCGATAGCCACTAGAACAGCTGTTTTATATGTAAGGTGTTTATGGCTGGACTTGTGGATTGGCTAAAAGGGGGGTCCTATGCAAGTATCAGATTTAGGTCCCACCCTGGAGGCGGTTTTGAAATGGGAGGGTAAAGTCTTTTTACTCCCACTATGAATGCTTTAATGACAGGGACTTTCTACTAGGACACCTTGCTTTGAGAAGTGGTGTACGTGGATAGAGCCGCTAGGTGAACCTTGATGGAGTTAAATACTAGCCCAGAGTCTAGTAAGTGGAACATGTAATGGAGAATGTCTGATGGAGTAGATTTTATGGGGTTTATATTTTTTGACTGGCACCATATTATAAATCTTTTCAATTTTTAAAAATAACAGTTTCTGGTGTTTGGTTTGCATAACTCCTTGAGGATGTCCATACACATTTGAGGTAGTTTAAAATGGCCAAATTCTATGACTTCAGGAGCAAAGCTGACAAGTTCATAGACTGGGGTTGTGGGTGGACGTTGTGCCCCTGTACTTTGTGAGCATGTTGTAGGGGTGTGGGAGTTTGATTGGATCGCACATCTCCAGTTTGCGCAGATGCGTAAACCAAGGTCATCTCGACCACAATGTAGCAACTAGGATTAGTGTCACTTGTTCCTGGTGCATTTTGTTCACCAACCTGCTCGTTAGCGGTGTTGGGGGGGAAAAGCGTGAGCACATTTCCCTGACCAGTTCATCCACAGGGCGTACCCCTTGGACTCGTGTCGGGGAAACCTGGATGCGAAGGCATTGCATGTTTTGGCTTGTGGCAAACAAGTCTAAAGGGGGTAACCCCGTAGGCAACCACGTAGGGAAAAGATATAGTTTAGGATATTTCTGTTGAGCTGCCACTCGTGTTCCTCAGGTAGAGGATCTCTGCTCAATGAGTCTGCCAGCGAATTGAGTTCTCCCGGAACATGGTGCGATGTTAGTAACATGCCCCGCTTGAGTGCCCACTTCCAAACATTTTGTGCTAGACTTGGAGAGTGTGTGCCCCCCTGCTTGTTTATGTAAAACATGGCAGTGGTGCTGTCCATGAGGACTTGTACCGTCTGACCTGACAGGTGCACTTTGAAAGCTTCAAGGGATTTGAGCACTGCTAGCAGTTCCTAAAGGTGTAGATGATTTTGGGCTATGATCTGTGTCCACAGATCGTGCGCTGTGTGGTGAAGGTAATGGCTCTCCGCCTGGTGAGTGATGTGTTTGTTGTGACCACAGCTTGGATTGTAGGGTTATGAAAAGGTTTTCCCTTTAGCATGTTTTCCTTTGTCCATCAGTGTAGTACTTGGACTAGGGTTAGCAAAACAACCACTAGATCATCCCACTGACCACTTGCCTGAGACCACTGTTTCGCAAACCACTCTTGCATTTGACGCATGCGCAGAGTGCATGCTGAACGAGGTAAATGCATGATACCATCATCCCGAGCAAATGCATTGCTTTGCGTACGGTTATTTGGTGACTGGCTAGATAATGAGGTATTTGCAGCAGTACGTTTGGCACTATCTCGTTTGGCAGAAAGACTAGACCCTCTTCTGTCTTTATGACAGATCCAAAGAACTGTTTTTTCTTGCTTGGAACGAGCCTTGATTTTTTCTCTTTGATTGAGAATCCCAATTGCAAAAGGAGAATGACTGTTCTTCAAGTATTTTGCTTGCAAATTTGAGGGGATTCCCCTGTTATCAGCCAGTCGTACAGATAAGGGTCCACTGGGATTTATTCTTTGCGTAGATGCACTGCCACTGCCGCTAGTACCTCAGTGAATACGATTGGAGCGGAGGCTATGCCAAAAGGTAGGACCTTGAATTGTTAGTGTTGTTTTGCTATTTTGAAACGCAATAACCTTCTGTGCGCTGGGAACATTGAAATATGAAAGTATGCATCTTTCATATCCAAGGTTGCCGTGTACTCCCCCTGTTTTAGCAGTGGGATTACTTCCTGTAGCGTTGTCAAGCAGAATGTTGTGTCTTGACATAGGTGTTTGCAAGGCGCAGGTCTAGGACAGGGCGCATTTTAAGTCTTTTTTTGGCACAAGGAAGTACATTGAATAAATACCTTGTTTACCTGGTCTGCCGGGACGATTTCTATGGCTTCCTTTAGAAGCAGTGCCTTCACCTCTTCCAACAGGATAAGTTGTTCTTCCTGTGAGGTTTGTCTTTGTCTTGGCGGGTGGTTGGCTGGAGTCTGGATGAGCTCTATGCAATACACCCTGCCACGGTGGAAAGTACCCACTTGTCCGAAGTGATCCCCTCCCATGAGTGGGTAAAGTGTGAAATACAACCTCCTACTGGAGTGGCATGGGAGGGAATCTGTAGCGGGTGGTCACTGCTTCGGGGGGGGTGAGCTCCCTCTTGAGGAGGAGGATCTTCCCCTACTTCTAGACCTTCTTTGGCCTCTTTGAAAACCCTTGTGGGAGGACTGCGCTCATTAGGAGCCCAAGGACGAACCCTGCCCACCTTGGTTGTAATTAGAGGACTGTTGGGAGTTCTGTCCTCTAAATCGGCGAGAGTTAGAGCCCCCGCTTTGACCAAAGGGTTTGTTAGTAAGCTGCCCCCAGGATTTGAGGGTATTATATTTGTCTTTTGTGCTTTTAAGTGCATCCTCCACTGCTTTGCCAAACAAAGCATTGGTTTCAATGAGCATGTTTAAGAGGGTAGACTGGATCTCTAGTTTGAAGCCTGATTGACGTAGCCATGCGTGGTGTTTAATCAGTGTGCCTTCTGCAAGATTCTTCCTGTATTGTCCGCTGCGTCCAGATTATTTTTAAAGATGCAGTTGGATACCTGTTTCCCTTCGGCGATGGTGAGTGAGAGCTGTGTTTTTAGGGGCTCTGGGACTGAGTCTAACTGTTGTGCGATCTCATCCCACTTATGAAAATTATAACTGGCTAATAGAGTTGTGTTTATAGGCTGCTGAGGAAGCTACCTTCCTGCCCAAGGTGTAGATTTTCTTACTCTCCTTGTCAGGAGGGGCTTTGGCAGAGTCCAGAGGGTTTCCTGTCCTCTTTCTTGTAACGGTAACTACTAAAGAGTCAGGCTTTAGCTGCCCCCTAATGTACAGAGGTGTGGGGGAGCTGGCCTGAACATCTGCTTGATGCGTGGGATAACTGCCCGTGTCAATTTGGGTGTAGCAGAGAGGGCTGAATACGTCCCTGTAGCGATTGTAACCGGGGGATAAACTGAGTTGTCGATTTTTTATCCCCGCGAATGTCCTCGACAAAGTCTTTGTCGACTTGGGCTTCTTGGGCGTCTAATTTGAAGTGCTCTGCAGCTTTTAGGAGCAGGTCATTATATTGCAACTGGTTGTCTACCAGGACGTCAGCCAACGGTGGGTCGGTGTGGTCTGCGGACTGGATGACGTATACGTCTACATCGTCGTCGTCATAATATTGGTCCAAGTCACCCGTGTCTCCTTCGTCCTCTGGGTCTGTGTATTTGCCAGAGTCTTGAGAGCCTTGTGTGCTCTGGTAATAAGAATCTTGACATAGATCATGATGTGACGAGGTGGTAGCCTGCGTGGTGTCTGGGTGGGCTTTTTTGGCAATGGGCTGAGTGACTGCTGCCCCACTCTGATTGGCTGCTGCTCCACTCTGTGGGGTTCCCTGAAGGTTTTGGAAGATTTAGGGATTGGCATCAAAGAAATGTATAAAACAGGACATTCTTCTAATGACTTTATCGAATTGATCTGTGGTCCATTGTGAGGAGCTTGGAAATACAGAGTGAGCAGGAATAGGAGGAGCAGGTGTAGGTGGGGCCTCTGGGACAGGGATTTTCTTATGATGCATAGCCCCTGAGAGGGTGCCCTCTGGGGTAGTGAAATCCTTACTTTTAGTAGCCTGAACTTTTTTAACCTGGTGCATCGAAGACTTATGTTTTTTTGACATTCTGCCCTTTAGCAGGGTGTCAGGGGTGTGTTTTTGAATCAACTCGCTCAATTTTGAGTTTTTTTTAGCTTTTTCAACTTTCGGCCATGGGAGTGTGCTTGGTGTGATGTAACTTGGTAGTGCTTGAGCCGCCGGGTGACGTCCCCTTAGCAGAACCACCAGCCTGTCTGTTGGGGTTGGGGACTCACACGTGGGAATTTGAGGGATCCCGATCGCCCTCTGTATCACTTACAACATTGACGCTGCCATTGCTGGAGGCTCCCTCGATGTCCATGGTGGCCTCGGCCTGCATGGCGTGGTGGGCCCAGCGTTTGGTCTTGCGGTTCTTTAGAGTTTTTGGTCTAAACAGTTTGCAAGACTTGCACTGTTCCTCTGCGTGGTCCCTGGGGAGACAAAGGTTGCACACACGAGGCAGATCTTTCCAGCGAAAATTATGGGTTGGTTTTCCATGATGTATAACAATGGCAGCCTGGCAAAATAAATGGAAATAAAGGCGAAAATACATTCTTCTAGTGAGACTAGAATATGAACCTCTGCCCAATCTCCATACTGTGCCGGGCCGAGGCTCGATGGGGCCTTGAGAGTGCTGTCATCGACGAATGAAATTGTCTTCGAAGCCATAGCCGAAGATCTTGCGGTAACCGGTTGTATAAGGAACAAAAGAAATACTAGAATTAAATTTGCCATCAGCCAAGAAAGAACTCTGCGATGTGCATCCGACTACGATGGTGGAAAAAAACAATCTGAGGGACTTCGAAAAGTGAAGGAGCATGGGTACAGTAGACATCACACTATAGATGGCATTACTAGCACGCCCTGTCGATGTCCCTTTTCGAGTTTCGAAAACAAAAAATGTAATACTCTGCAGCTACCACAATATGTAGGCCTATGCACAGCATTCGATCTAAGCAGATTCCACAAGCCTCAGAAATATATATATTCTACACGGCCTGCAGTAGCGGCAGTGTAGTTATAGTTAAGTTGCTCAAGAGCACTTTTGGGTGGCTTATAACTTTGCCCCCCACTCCCCATTTGTACGTACTTGTTATATGTTTAATTCTATTGTGGTGGTGGTGGCCAGATTCTTGGGGGTATGGCCATAGGTCACTTGCCACATACAATATTGTAATATGTGTATAGTTATTACAGGTACTATAGGGGGAATATACTATATTTGTAATATGGTGGAATGATATAATTGAAGTGCATATGGTATTTATGATAGTGGGACAATTGAGGATAGTTCTCTTTGATGTCTCCTCTGCCTTTCACACAGAGAACCATTGTATCCTCATTAAACGATGACATGATGCCTTTAGGCACTGGACTGGTTGACCTGTTTTCCTCACTAACCGCCCTTCCCAGCTGCAAGTGGGTCATTTCTACTGTACCACCTCACTCTCTACTTGCAGTGAACCCCATGGTTCTATCCTATGATTGTGGCTCTTCAATATTTATTTCATCCCTCTGGCTCACCTGATGTACTTTTGCTTTTCTTAGAGTTATGTTAATGACACACAGTTTTCCTTAAACTTCCCTCTACTAATTTCTTCTCCTTGTTTTTTATCCCTGATTGTCTGACAGCCATGCAGGCAGTGTGTGTTGTTAACAATCTCTGTCTCAGTGCCAGTAAGATGGACATCCTTCTTATTGTCACATTTGGGCCCTTTTTGCCTCCTACCGTCTGGCCAATCTCTTTAGGCCCTGTACTCTCACCATCCTGTGAGGCCAAAATCCTTGGGGTTATCTTTAAGTCCTCTCTGTCCTTTACATTTTAGAGCTTGTAAAGAAAACCCACTTTCAGCTTCATGTCCTTACAGACAGTTTACCGTTGCTCACCTTACCACAGAAGCTGAATGCTTCTAGAGCCCTAGTCCTCTCTAGGATGGACTACTGCAAAAGCTTTTTCCTCAAATTCCCCTTTTGGCTAATCCAGAATAGGGCTTTAAGACTTGTCTTTGCCCTCAAGCACATAAATCGTATCGCTGTAGCCCTAACATGTTTACATTGGCTCCTGGTGGCTGCAAGGATGACAATCAAGATCCTCTGTATCATTGAAAAGGCGTTGTGGGGCCTGGGACTACACAATCCCCAGCTTTGTTTCCCTAAATACTCACCTGCTAGAGCCCTCTGATCATCTAACTCTAATTCTCTGCTTGTGAAATGCTTTTCGAAACAGAGAGCAGGAGGCATGTCTGTCTCTCTCTCTCTTCGGCTGGTGACTCTCTTTACAACAGACTTCCTGCTCCTTTAATACTTGAGCTAGACTTCCTTAAGTTCTCAGTAAGAATAGGTCGAGGAGCTGTGGAAGAGTACATTTTAAGCTTGAAACTTCCTAGATCAGCTGAAAATGCAGTTTCAAACTGATCGTGAAGCGCAGTCCTGTTCGCAGACACTTTATCAATCGTGCCAGGGTGCGCATGGTCATGGGACACTGTACGGAAAGTCCACGATGATGTCAGACGTTTGCGAATGTTGGCGAACACAAAAAAAGGGCAAAAAGTTACAGAAAGTTCATAGAAGTGTTACAAATGTTGGTAGGAGGTGGCGAATGGCACAGTTTTAAGTTCAAACTTTCTACATCGGCCGAAAATGCTGCTATATTGCGGGTAAGTATGATATTAGGATGTTGTTGCAAATTAGGGTGCACGGATAAAAACCCATGTAATTCAGTGAAATAACTTTTTTAAAGAAATGTTATGGTTAAGTTGCACTAATTGAAAGCTATGAAACTCAATGAAAAAACGTTGTTAAAGGGACGTTATAGTTACAAGTAAAAATGAAAAAACCCAAAATTCACCAGTTATGGCAAGCTAAGCAACCATACCTCACGCCACCAATGTGCACTGCTAACACTAACACCCAGGACATCAATGATGGCATCACAAATGTAATTGATCATATCACTGATGACATCACATATCTGGGCCACTTGTTTTTGCCCCTACATTAGATTTAACACATGCAAAAGATCTTCCCCTGTCCACCTGCCCCTGAATATCTGTTGGTGATGCCTCTTCCCCTATGTCCGTGCCCACCTTAATGTGTGCACTCACCTGCAAAAAAAAATTTCAATTAAAAAAAAATATAAAAGGTTCCTTTAGCTTATAGACTCCATCTACTTTACATTTTTCAGTGAAGTAGTTAGATTCAATAAGATTCTCCAACATTTCCATTAGCATTTTCTACTATGCTAATGGAAATAATGGACAATTGTAAACTAGAGAAAAACAAAAAAGCACAGAAAATGTTTTCTGTCCAATGTTCTTCTCTCTAGTATACAATAAAGACCATAATCCATTGCCCTTCATGATTATCCACAGTCTTTGCATTCCTCTGTCTAGCCCATGCCTTATTAGAAAACCCAGATTGCACATGCACAACATCACACAAGACAGCCCTTACTCTTTTTATTGCTATGTTTGTAATACTCCCTGATTGCCTGCATTAAACAATTCACACATGTAGCCACCAATCAGTTAAATAAACTCTAAATATAGTCTATCAACATATTAAACTTCCACACACAAACTGCCACTTAACAATGTTCTACAAATCCTTTGCATCTGCATTTCCCATATGTATACCAATATACTGTAGATAGTGCTCCTATAACTGCACATATGCATTGTGCAGTGAGAGAAGTGCATAAATAAAAGGGGCAGTATGGATGGGAAAGTGCTCATGGGAGCCCGGAAGGAGACTGCCAAGGGATGCAAAGGTGGGAGGCCACTAGCTAACTGCTAGGGCAGAGAAGTCCCAAGGGTAGGGTGCATCTTAACAGTAACATCCCTTTAAGAATGTTTTCTCTGTGAATTAAATAGGTTTTTGTAAGTGAAAATGTTTCATAATGTTACATCACTGTATATAAGGTATTAATAATTCCTCTTTTTACATATATGAAACAACTATAAACCTCCTTGAACAAACATATTTTTTGCAACACATACCTATGTGTGTCATTATTAGCAGTGTTTTCATGGTATGCAAGTCATTGTTCAATTGCCTAGGGCATAAGGCTCGATTATGACTCCAGCTCCACCAAACAACCCGCATTATCCATTGCACCTTCCCAGCATCCTAGTTCAGTGTCCACTATTCCCTCATAATGTGACCAATGGCCAGTGCTCATAGTTTCAATGGCTAGTCTCCACAATCCATGGGGCATGGGCTTCGGCCATGCTGCATACCCCAATAAGCAAACCAGAGTGGACATTTGTCCTTGCTGAGGGCCAGGCCTACTGCCCGCAGCAGCAAAGTTATATCAATATTTTTTGTACTTACATTTCAACGCTTTCAAAAAAGTAAAACACAGGACCGATTTGCAAAAACATGCTTTCAGAATAAGAGTACACATTTGTCTTTCGTCAAGGCCAGGCCCATTGCCCAGGCACCAAAGTAATATCACCATTTTTTGAACTTACATTTTCACACTTTAGAAAAAATTGAATGCTGGACAGATTTGCAAAACCATATTTTCGGGTCATTGCTAATACTCCTCGTCTATGTTTGCTGCAATCGTATCCAACTGTAGTAACAAGCAGAATTTCTTTCCCATTCAAACCTACCCCGATTTTGAAAGTTTTTACTACAAAGGCGGTCCCTGATATGAAAAGATATGATATGATATGGCATTTATAACACGTAGCCATGCCCACTTTAACCCCATTGCTGGTCCCTTGTAGGCCATTGCCAGTATTCAGATTGTCCGGGCATGGCCTTTGCCTATGACTAAAACAATTTGGCCACTGCCCATGGTCACAGGCTATACCTCAGTCACCAAAGGTATATCACTGTTTTCTGTACCTACATTATGACACTTTTCAAAAAATAAAACACGGGCACATTTGCAAAACCATACATTCACATGCTTGCCAATGTTCCTTGTACGAGTTTGCTGCAAATCCAGCCATGTTTTTTTTTTTAAACTGTCAAAATGTACATACATAAAGTAGGCGCATAGCTTAGCCCCCACTTGAAAAAATCCATTCAGACTTTACAGAAACAGTCAAGGTTGGGTGTATAATCGTACTAAAACCTTTTGTGCACACTCTTCAAACGTCAACAAAGTTATAAGCTATCTAAAAATGTTGAGACCCCCCCTCTAATTTTGGCCCGTCTTGACAAAATCCCACCACACTTTGCAAAATCATTCAAATCTAGGTCTTAAATCTTTTTGCAAACCTGTGAGCACATAAAATGGCACCAAATTTATAAGCCTTTCAAATATTATAGGACCCGCCCTCTAAGTGTATTCCCTCTTGACAAAATAGCACCAAACTGTGTCTAGAATAATATCACAAAATGTCATGCAGTTCCATTCAGTGGCGAGCAAAAAGTCATAAGCTACCCAAAAACTGCTTTTCACCAACCCTGTAATACGAAAATGTGCATGGATGTCCCCCAACATCTGACATGTTCGTGGACTTCGTAGAAGAATAAAACACATTTTTGTTTGCCTTTTTAGGGCCAGTCCCATCCCAACCTCATCACCCCTCACATTTTTACGTTTTTACTGCGACAACAGTGGCAGTTCTCAGATCCAACATGGTGACCGTTTCAAAATATCTGGCGCAGTTCACGTTTTTCACCATCCAATCACGGGCAGTTTGATGTCTGCGGAAAGCACGCTGCTCTCTGATTGGCCCAGGAAGGTGTCCGCAGACCGAATAGGGAAGTGAGTCCGCGGACCAAACCCAGATATCACACATTTCTTGCCTACTTTTTGGCTGTTTTATAAATAATGGAGGGATTTACACCAAATTTACAAAAGCACACATTTGGACTTTTGGGACCAAGTCTCCGCTCCTGCTGCACATTTGGTGAAAATCTGTCCAGCGGTTTGGGATGTAGGCGTGACACATTTTTTTTTAAATACATCTATGAGGAAAACCACATATTTTTGGACCCCCCCTGTAACTTTCCCCCCCCTGGACCAAAACCTCACCACACTATGCATATTCAATCCAAACTCATATACCTTTTCTGCAAGGTTTGGTGAGGATACGTCCTGGGGGGGCAAAGTTATAAGCCGCCCAAAAAGTGCTCTTCCTATGGGTTCGACAACATAATATATATAAATATGTTCTCTGTGTTATATATATATATGGACGAATCCTCACCAAACTTTGCAAAAAAATTCAGAGTGACCCAAATACTTTTTTTGCAAAGTTTGGTGAGGATCCGTCCAGGGAGAGCGAAGTTATAAGCCACCCAAAAAGTGCTCTTCCTATGGAAACAGCAACTTAACCATAACTACATGGCCACTACCGTGGCCATGTAATATAGCACAGAGAACGAAACTGCTGTGGGCAGTAGGACCACACTCCAGGGTCGGGAGATGCCAAAATTGTTTACAAAACTACCAGATTAGTCACACTGAAGTTTATTCATAAAAAGACAAAGCAGAGGCAGGGCACAACAGGGACAAGTTCCTGGATGACGCCTTTTGTGCTCACATAACGCTTATTCACACATGGGTTACAAAAAAAAACAATGGAATTTATATTTCAAGTAGAGTCCGTTATTCATGTTGGCAGCATGAATAAGTGCAACCAGAGGGGTGTGTTATGTAGGCAGACATGTTGGAAGAGAGGAGAACACATAGTATAAAGGACAATGCACTCAAATGATCTTAAGAAAGAATGTAGATAAAATATCTGGTTACATGGAAAAGAGATGCATAGTAAATTCCATGAGTAGCATGTTAATGAGGGAACCAGCACTATAATAAGTGCCTGGTTTAAGGATAGATCTAATGAAGTGCAAGTGCTAGCAGCAGAATAAAAGCCCATGTAGCAATACAAGGAGCTTATATGTATAGCAGCATACAATATAAAGTGCTAGTGCATATGCATGTTAAAGAACACGTACTGCAATATGCAGAACGTGAGTCAATGTCTAGCTTATGGACAGTACAGATAAAGTGCAAGTACTTGCAACAATGGAATAGTGCTAGATGAGCAGAGAAAGTTATAAAGTGCTAGTGCAAATGCATAAAATGTCCAAATGACAACCCTCAATTACAATTAGTCATGAAATTGAATGACAATCACCTTAAAACAACATGTTACATCACAATGATAAATTCATGTGAAAAACAGATGACTGTAATCCTCCTTGTAAACAATGTGTATACTGTGAGCCTGCAATTCTGGAATCCCAGGATTGCAAACACTCTAGATAGTGGAGAGAAGCAACCAACATCGGCATCATGATAACACTTCTAATGACATAATTAAAAGCATTGTATCCCAGATCTCCCCACTGATACAAAGTATGAGGCTGCATGGAAAAATAAGGACCAAGTGGTCACACAGGTGTGACAATGTAGAGGAGAGGCAAAAGGCCTATCAACGCTGTGCGGCGACCAACGATGTCCAGAGTGGGGGAACTGGGTTGCAAAATGCAAAAGTTAATTACTCAATACAGGAAGGAAAAAGGCGAAGCTGCTCATAACTCACCCACAAACAGGTACAAATACAATGAAAGAATATAAAACTCAAAGTATTTCACAGCTTAAAAAAGCAGCAAAAGTAACAAATATGAATCAGGTGGAACATGAAAGAAAAATGTCAGAGAATATGGAAAGGTACATCATGAAAAAATGTCAATATCAGAAAACTTAACTTTCAGAAGAAATATATATCAACAGGATGGAGTTCAGTCTAAACACAACAATGGACATATTAAGATAAAACAAGAGAGAGAGAGAGAGAATGTCGTCACCAGATCTGTACAATATCACACCCACATGAATGAACATAGAGAAGTAGGAACATATGAAAAAGAAAGCCATCAAATGAATGACACCCTATAAAAGTATACAATTCTTCATCAACATTATGACCAATATGCACCTTAGTATCAAAATCTAAAATGAATTTGGTCTCAAGCTGGCACAGTCAAAGAACCCGATTGCCCCCTCTAGGATGTTTGGCTATATGGCCAACCTCAAAGAAAGTCAGTAAATTGGAATTGTTATCATGTTGCTCCATGAAAAGCTTAGCCATAGGATACGAGGGATCAGACTTTGTAATGGTTCTTAAATGCTGAAGAATCCTGATCTTTAATGTTCATGTGGTGCTGCCCACGTACCATTTGTTGCAAGGGCATCAAAGAATGTAGACTACAAAAGTGGTATTACATGCGTTGAGCTGTTTCATTACTTGAGGTAAGGCAGTTATAGGATGTGTATAGGATTTTTGCAAAATGGCATGTGGGCATACTTTGCACTTGTGACATTTGACAAAACCAGCAGAAGACACAGAAAGCCTAGCAGTGTTAGTAGGGTTCTTAGTCAAAGGCTGCAAAAAAACTGAGACCAATTTGTCCCTCAATGAGGGTGTCCATCTAAATATCAAAACAGGATGTGATGAAAATAAAGGAGATAGGTCTTTATCCATTTTATGGACATGCCAATGCCTCTGGACAATTGTTCTCACATTGTGCGCAGAAGCATCACATTTCACAATCACCCATGGGTCATCGTTTACAGTCTGTTCGGTGAGTTTGTTCACATTGAGTAAGGAATCTCCATGGAGCGATCTAGCCTTCATGTATGCACTTTCAATGATTGTCATGATGCCTGCTCCCGGGAAGCTAGACCAGGCCCAGCAACCCCAAAGCAGGCATCATGCCATTTGAAGCATGCCCAAAAACCCCAGTTAGGGGCTGTTTGGGTGCAGTCCTGGCGCCGATGGCGGCAGGCTCATAAGGATAAAGTCAGTCCTGGCGCCATGGGCGCCAGGCTCATTACAGAAAACTTACCTAATGCAGACCATGCTGCATACTCACCTGGTGCAGACCATGCTGCACGAAGCCACAAGCCAAATGGGGCTTAGGAGGGACTATTTTACCTAAGGGACTACTTTTTTCTCGGGTGGGGGCTGTGGAAGAATACTTACCTGGGACTTCTTCCTAGGCTATTTAAACCACGCCTGGACAGCCACACGTGCTTCGCGTTATTCTGCATTCAGCAGCGTAACGCTCACCGTGCCTCCAGCATCTTCCAGTCTTCAGCCACGCCCGCTTCAGTCCTGGACCACCTGGAAATGAAAAGAAAGAAGGAGAAGAGGTTCAAACTTGAAACCTTACCTGAATTCTTGATCTATCGCGCCGTCGATCTTGAAGAAGGAGTCATCGCACGCGCGTCTTCATGCACCTCGCAGCGCCGCGCTGCACTCACCATCCAGTGCAGCTTTTCCTCACTCCATCGCAGACTCAGCATTTCCACACCGCTCTCTGATATCTAAGGGGACAAGAAAAGCCAGGTGAGCACGGGAATGCAAAAGGGCTATACAAACTACCCCCAAAGACATACCGGATTACCACGAGGGGTACTCACCTCATCTCGGGTCGGTGCAGTTAACTCTGCATCACCGCCGCACCCTGGCCCCTAAGGGGAAACCACTGGACATTACAAGCAACCCCCCAAAGACTTACCTGATTTACCGCAGGGGGTACTCACCTCATATCGGGTCGGCGCAGTTGACTCTGCATCATCACCGTACCCCGGCCCCTAAGGGGAAAACCACTATAGACTTATCTGACTCTCACCAACTGCCCTTTGGACTCTTCGTGGTGGTTAAGTTGGCAACCTACAAGGAATCGGAAAGAGTGAAGATCAGACATTTGAACTCTTACAAACTATTGGATCCTAGAGTCAATACTGGAACTCACCAATTCCTGAAGTAACTGGTCGTCTACGCGCCCCTGCGCTCGATGCAGGATGGAGAGCCCACCTTTCTAAACCATCAGGTGAGAACAAGAGGGAACATCGGGAGTGGTCAGTGGGCAGACAACGGGAGTGGAAGGTGGGTTAACGCTCGAATTACGGAAGGTTAATTCCCTTTCTCCTTTGCAGAAAGATATTCATACGAGCCGTCAAACGAAGTAAGTGGGGGTGTCCAGTCAGTCATCTCAGCTCTACGTGGCACCAGGCCGGTCCAGATCGACGTCCCCGTGGGAACCAGGTGAGCGTAACAGAACGCAAAGCCAACCCACAAATACCCACCTGGGCGTCATGGAGACCTCGGAAACAGATCAGTTGGCCCAATTCTTAGGGGAATTAAGGGCCGAAGTGCATTCTGCCCGTCAAGAAACTAATGCCCTCAGGAGAAAACTGATAGTATCAAAAGAACGAACCGACGATTTGGCCAGACAACTATTGCAAAGCCAGGCTGGACAAACACCTCTACCAGGACTTGGGGCAAGTGCAGCTCCAGTACCACTGAGTAACCCGGTGCAGATAAATCTACCTGGAGCCGTTCCCTTGGCTCCGCCTGAACGCTTTGCCGGAGACCCAAAAAGGTTTGCTATATTTATGAATCAATGCCGCTTGCACTTTTTATGTAGACCTGGAGCCTTCCCGAACGATCAGGCCAAGGTGGCCTTTGTGCTGTCATATCTCAGCGGCAGTGCGGCGGATTGGTCCATTCCACTAGTCAATCAGGATGACCCGATTCTTCGTGATTTCCAGGGTTTTCGAACAAGCATGGAAAGACTATTCGCCCGACACTCCCAAGGACAGGCTTTGGATAAGGAACGTTTATCCTTACGACAAGGTAATCAGGATCTTTTATCTTACATTGCAACCTTTAACAGATTAGTAGTGGAAACCGAATGGCCTGAAGCCAAGTGAATCACATTATTCCATCGAGGGCTTCGAGGAGAACTCAAAGATGTTTTAGCCCAAATAGTGAGCCCGCCTCAGGACTGTGCTGAATATATAGATTTAGTGGTCCAGTTGGATCACAGACTTCAAACCAGAAAGGCTGACCGAACCAAGTTTGAGAATAGGGTGTTGATTAAAACCCACGTAAGCTCCAAGGGACTAGTTGCCCCAGAACCTATGCAACTTGGGGGGGTTAGAGGACCCTTAACGCAGAAGCAAAGAGAAAGAAGATGACAACTGCAATTATGTCTCTATTGCGGAGCTACCGGTCATTTCCTTCGGAACTGCCCAGTAAAACCACCCAAGAAAACTATAGGAGCAGCAGACGAAAGCCATTTAGAACTGACTCGGGAAACGATCAAGCCCGGCATGTGTAGAGGTCCGCTTGCCGAGCCTAAAGAAGGGCACTCTGACCTCGCATTTCATCATACCCATGGTCCTTGTAGATCCAGAGCAACCATCACGCATGCACGCGGTAAAGGCGTATGTTGATAGTGGAGCCATAGGAAACTATTTGGACTGGGAATTGGCTTCCAGGATGAATCTATCTCTCATCCGAAAGACCACTGCCGATGTCGTCACAACAGTGGATGGAACGGAAATTGTCTCTGGGCCGTAACTCATTCCACTGCAGAAATGACATTGCTGGGTCAAGATGGGCACCGAGAGGTTATTGTGTTTGATTTGATCAAGGCCCCACAGTTCCAACTAATACTGTGAATACCTTGGTTAGAAAAACATAATCCCTGCATTGATTGGCGAGAGAAGAAACTAACCTTCCCAGAATGTGCTCACACCTGCTACCCTAAGAAAACTCAAAACTCAGTCCTGGCCCCAGTAATCCCAGCTGCCACGCAATTACCTGCTGAATACCAAGACTTTCAGGATGTCTTCCAAAAGGAACAGGCAAACACTTTACCACCTCACAGATCGTATGATTGTCAAATAGATCTTGTACCGGGAGCACAACCACCTTGCAGCAGAATCTAAGCCCTCACGGAACCCGAAAATCTCCACTTGCGCCAGTACCTTGACCAGTACCTTGCTAATGGTTTCATTCGCCCGTCCAAGTCCCCTGCATCTTCAGCTTTGTTCTTCGTACCAAAAAAGGAAGGCGACCTTAGAAGATGCATAGACTACCGCGCTCTGAATCAGATAACCATCAAGAATCGATACCCATTACCTTTGATACCTGAACTACTAGACCAGGTGAAGGACGCTTGTATATACACTAAACTAGACCTTCGGGGGGCATATCATCTGGTACGTGTCAAAGAGGGCGATGAATGGAAGACTGCTTTTTGCACCAAGTACGGATTGAGTACCAGGTGATGCCTTTCGGACTATGCAATACACCAGCAGCCTTCCAATTCTTCATGAATGATGTCCTCCGAGAGCTCATCGATGTTTGTGTGGTCGTTTACATCGACTAGGGATGTAACGGTATAACGGTATACCGTTAAAGATACCGCGAACCACTCAATTGAACAATAATAACCGTCACATTGTTCATACCGGTATACCGTGTATACCGTTAAGTGTGCATTTCAATCTGATTTGGAAAGCTGCAGTAAGCAAGTGCTGCGCAGTCTTGGTCTTGCACTGTTGGATGTGCCATCTGCCAAGTAGTTTCAGTTGGAGCAGTTTTTAATGCCATTCCATAAACTACACGTGCCTGACACAAAATCAATATGTTAGCAATATGAAGAATAAATACAGTGCCAAGAAGGAAAAGGGTTTACTTTGGGTTGGCGGCTTTGGGGTTTATATATTTATAATGTATGTTTGCTAAACGTATGACAACGGGGGATGTCCCTGGTTCTATCATTGAATTAACATATGATAAGTCACACTGCGAAATTCACTCATCTCTGTGGGTATTCCCTGCTGCCAAACCAAAGGGTGAAATGTCCTTGATTATTGAACACCTTTTGGCCCACAAGTAAACTAAAGGCTGTAACATAAAGAGAGCATGCGTGTGCGAGTATGCGCACAAGCTTATACTACCATCAGCCTCAATTGATCTGGGGCATGCATGTTATAAATATGGCAACATGTTCATCTTCACCAGTAGCCAGTGGGGGAGCTAAAAGCCTAAATGTCCACTTAAGAAAAGCTATTCAGTTTGCTTTGCCAGTCGCAGCAGGGCTCTCCCCCTCCTCCTCTCCACACATTTTTGTGTTTGGTGGAAGCAGGGGGTGGCATTTCAGTGAAAAGTATGTTGAAAAGCCCAATTCTGACTCTGGGTGCCAGGTTTTGTTTGTGATGATAAATCTGACAATTTATGACCTTTTAGAAAATATTTGTTAAGATTGGTTAACTCCACTTGCTATACCACGATAACCTTGATATACCGTCATTTTGCAAGAAGGTTATCGTACCGTCATAAAACTAATACCGTGACACCCCTAACATCGACGATATCTTAGTATACACCTTATCAGAATCTGATCATGTAAAGCACGTCCGAGCAGTCCTAGAGAAGTTACGCCAGCATAAACTATATGCTAAACTGGAAAAGTGGGTCTTTCACACTACGGAAGTGGAATTCCTTGGATTTATTCTGACCCCGAGAGGAATCAGGATGGATACACGTAAGGTGGACGTAATTCTTAATTGGCCTTCGCCAACTTCAGTCAAAGGCGTCCAAAGCATGCTTGGCTTTGCCAATTTCTACCGCAGGTTTATCCCGGACTTCTCACACATTGTGCATCCCATTACTACGCTATTGCGAAAGAATAAACGCTTTGTGTGGACAGAGGAAGCCGAAAACGCCTTCCAAGAGTTAAAAGCAAAATTCACATCTGCCCCTGTATTAAGACACCCACGCCCTGAGCTTCCATACATAGTGGAAAAGGATGCATCCAGTTCAGCCATGGGAGCAGTGCTCTCCCAAAGGGATCCCGAAACTAACCAGCTTCATCCAGTGGCATTCTGGTCAAGGAAGTTTTCGGCTCCCGAATTAAACTATGCCATTACCGACAAGGAGCTGTTAGCCATCAAGTCCGCCTTCAAGGCTTGGCGGCACTATCTGCTGGGTGCCAGACATACCATCACGGTCGTCACCGATCACCGAAACTTGCAATACCTAAAGACAGCTAAGGCCCAATCTTCGCGCCAACTCCGTTGGGCATTATTCTTCGCAGAGTTTGATTTTGTAATAACCTATCGACCAGGTTGTAAAAATGGTAAAGCAGACGCCTTGTCCCAAATTGGAATGGGAGAAACAGAAATAGCCTTAGAACCTGTACCCATAATTCCCGAACAAAGGATCCTTGGCCTGACGTCCATATATTCACCGGAGGACATTCAAGAAAAGATCCACCAGCTCTTTGATTCAGTTGCCTTACAGGACTGGGCCAAGAAAGGTCCAGAGTATTCTGTCACCGATGATTTACCTTATTACCAAGGCCGGCTATTTCTGCCACAAAAGGAACTACAAGAACTTGTCATTTCCCGGTACCATGATACCTTACTGGAAGGACATCCTGGTATTGCAAAAACTGAAGCCAAAATTAAGAAACAATTCTGGTGGCCCACCTGGTGCAAAGACATTAAATTGTTTGTCATGTCTTGTGGCATTTGCGCCCAAAATAAAAGTCAAAAGAAAAGACCCGCTGGACTATTGCAACCTTTGGATATCCCACCCACTCCTTGGCATACCTTATCATTAGACTTTATAACAGATCTACCCCCATGCAATGGCTTTAACACCATTTTAGTTATTGTGGACCTTTTTTCCGAAATGGCTCACTTTATTCCTTTAAAAGGGATACCTTCAGCTTTAGTCTTGGCCAAAGAGTTCCTTGAAAACATTGTTCGCCTACACGGCTTTCCATCCGTGTTGATTTCGGACCGGGGCAGTCAATTCATTTTGCATTTTTGGAGAAAATGTTGCCAATTGGCGCAGATAGATTTTAGGCTTTCCACCAGTCACCACCCTCAGACCGACGGTCAAACAGAGAGGACCAACCAGACTCTTGAGCAATACTTGCGTTGTATGCTACATCAGTCTGAGGGTACCTGGAAAGACATTCTTTGGATTGCCGAGTATGCCTACAATAATCCGTACACTCGGGAACCGGACAAAGTCCTTTTTTTACCATCTATCGACACCATCCTCGAACCTCGGACCTTGATTCGCCCCAACTCTTGGACCATCTCCACACTGTGATTACACAAGCCTTTAAGGAAGCAACTGCACATTTGCGAAAGGCTAAGGAAAAATACAAGAAAGATGCAGATCTGCACAGGAGTGAAGCACCGCAATACCAGATAGGGGACCAAGTGTGGTTGGCCACTAAGCACATCCCACTCAAGGGAACACGGACCTTTAACCCTAGGTATTTAGGACCTTACTCCATCAAGGCCATCATTAACCCGGTGGCTGTCAAGTTGGACCTACCTGCTCATATGCGGATTCATCCCGTTTTTCACGTATCCCTTTTGAAGCCAGTACAACCTGGAACAAGACTAACCAAACCTCCAGACCCCATCCTCATAGACGGAGAGCCTGAATTTGAGGTTAAGAGCATCTTGGACTCAAAAGAAGTGAGATCAAAAATCTTTTATCTAATCGACTGGAAAGGCTACGGTCCTCAGGAAAGGTCTTGGGAACCTAGTGACCACGTGCATGCACCTCAATTAGTGAAGAGGTTCCACTGAGAATTTCCTAACAAACCAAGGCCAGGGGGAAGAACGACTTTAGGAGGGGCCTTGAGGGGGACTGCTGTCATGATGCCTGCTCCCGGGAAGCCAGACCAGGCCCAGCAACCCCGGAAGCAGGCATCATGCCATTTGAAGCATGCCCAAAAACCCCAGTTAGGGTCTGTTTGGGTGCAGTCCTGGCGCCTATGGCGCCAGGCTCATAAGGATAAAGTCAGTCCTGGCGCCATGGGCGCCAGGCTCATTACAGAAAACTTACCTAATGCAGACCATGCTGCATACTCACCTGGTGCAGACCATGCTGCACGAAGCCACAAGCCAAATGGGGCTTAGGAGGGACTATTTTACCTAAGGGACTACTTTTTTCTCGGGTGGGGGCTGTGGAAGAATACTTACCTGGGACTTCTTCCTAGGCTATTTAAACCACGCCCGGACAGCCACACGTGCTTCGCGTTATTCTGCATTCAGCAGCGTAACGCTCACCGTGCCTCCTGTATCTTCCAGTCTTCAGCCACGCCCGCTTCAGTCCTGAACCACCTGGAAACGAAAAGAAAGAAGGAGAAGAGGTTCAAACTTGAAACCTTACCTGAATTCTTGATCCATCGCGCCGTCGATCTTGGAGAAGGAGTCATCGCACGCGCATCGTCACGCACCTCGCAGCGCCGCGCTGCACTCACCATCCAGTGCAGCTTTTCCTCACTCCATCGCAGGCTCAGCATTTCCACACCGCTCTCCGATATCTAAGGGGACAAGAAAAGCCAGGTGTGCACGGGAATGCAAAAGGGCAATACAAACTACCCCCAAAGACTTACCGGATTACCACGGGGGGCACTCACCTCATCTCGGGTCGGCACAGTTAACTCTGCATCACCGCTGCACCCCGGCCCCTAAGGGGAAACCACTGGACATTACAAGCAACCCCCCAAAGACTTACCTGATTTACCGCAGGGGGTACTCACCTCATATCGGGTCGGCGCAGTTGACTCTGCATCATCACCGTACTCTGGCCCTAAGGGGAAAACCACTATAGACTTATCTGACTCTCACCAACTGCCCTTTGGACTCTTCGTGGTGGTTAAGTTGGCAACCTACAAGGAATCGGAAAGAGTGAAGATCAGACATTTGAACTATTACAAACTATTGGATCCTAGAGTCAATACTGGAACTCACCAATTCCTCCACGCCAGTGAAGTAACTGGTCGTCTACGTGCCCCTGCGCTCGATGCAGGATGGAGAGCACACCTTTCTAAACCATCAGGTGAGAACAAGAGGGAACATCAGGAGTGGTCAGTGGGCAGACAACGGGAGTGGAAGGTGGGTTAACGCTCGAATTACGGAAGGTTAATTCCCTTTCTCCTTTGCAGAAAGATACTCATACGAGCCGTCAAACGAAGTAAGTGGGGGTGTCCAGTCAGTCATCTCGGCTCTACGTGGCACCAGGCCGGTCCAGATCGATGTCCCCGTGGGAACCAGGTGAGCGTAACAATGATGCCCTTAGTGTAACCTCGAGATGAGAAGTTGTGGTAGGCTACAGAACCGCACTTATGAAACTGTGTTATATCTGAGCAGTTCCTACAGTATCGGACAAATTCCCCATAAGCAATGCTCCTCTTGCAACTAGCTGGATGGCTACTGGTGCCATGTAATGAGAAACCTGAGCTTGTCAGTTTATTATACACAGACGTGTACAGCACCAAGGTATCCAAAGTAACAGTGACATCAAGATACATGATCTCACTGAGGCTATGACTTTTGGTAAAAATCAAATTCATACCATTGGTGTTGATGCTTTTAACAAAATCAACCCAACCACTCTCAGTTCCCTTCCATATAACAAAAACATAATTGATGTACCTCCACCTATCACAATCTGTACAGGAAAGGTCTCGGATATGAAGGCAGACAAGAATGCAGCCTCCCACCAACCCATCATGAGATTGGCATACGAAGGAGCAAAGGTACTACCCATAGCTGTCCCACGCACTTGATGGAAATAGACACCTTCAAAAAGAAACACATTGTTACAAAGGAAAAATGTCAACATCCCCAAAATCATTGTGCTGCGAGACAAAAAATTAAGCGAACGTGTTACAAAAAAATATTTACAAGCATTAGTGCCCACTACATGATCTATAAACGTGTACAACATCCAGGGTGGCCAAAATCAAACCCTCTTCCAAAGGAACCTCATTGATGTGTTGAAGGAAATCCTTGGTGTCCTGTAAATAAGAAGGTAACACTGATACAAAAGAAATCAAGGTTTCATCAATAAAACTTGCCATGTTCTCCAACAGCGGTAGAGATAACATGACAATAGGTCTCCTAGCTGGACGCACTAGAGATATGTGGATTTTGGGCAAAAAATAGATGGTGGGAATGATGAAAAAAGAAGGAACCAAAAATGTAATCATGTCTTCATCCACATTACCATTCTCACACCATTTAGTGACCAGTGCCAACAATTCAGACTGCATCAATGGAAAAGGATTAGTGGGCAGAGATGAATAACATGTTCTGTCCCTTAATTTCCCGTGAGCCTCAGTCACATAGTCACACCGGTCCTGCAAGACTATGTTGAAGCGTTTATCAGATGGTTTTATGACAATTCCAAGCAGATTTTGTAGTTCCTATAGAGTGTTGGATTTCACCTGTACAAGATTGCAGCATACAGAAGACACAGATGACTGGCGTAAATTCCACAAATCCACTATGCACAGATCATGGAATGCCTCCACCCAACCCCCAGTAGGCATGGGGGGGTTGAACTTGGATTTACCCTTTAATTGAGAGGAAACATACCAGTCTGAGTCAATATTAAACTCTTCAAAGTTTATATTAGCGGGATAAAATGATGCATACTCCAGACTTTCAAGATTAGTCAGTTATTCTATGTCAGAAATGAGTAGATTGGTACTCCCTACACAAGGTGTTGATTTGATGACCTTGGCCAGATTGGTGGCAAAAAACCTTTTTTAATTTGATTTTACAAAAAAACGGATCAACATCCAAACGGGTTTGTACATGATAAATATGTTTCACACTTACATTTTCCAATTGGTAGGAGACTGGATCATAGACTCAGCTGCAACCCGATCTTCAGTAGTGTCAGGTATTAATTAATTAATTAATTAATTAATTAATCTTGTATTATGTGCTTAATGCCAGAGACCAGTCTCTTAGCAGGTGGCCGTTTTTCAAACCTGTGTTGCTTTGCATTTTCTTGCTTCAAAGACAACACGTCACCCCTGAGCTATCCTGGTATCTTCAGAGAGAGAGTTGGAAAAGGTGCATATTGTTCCCCCTCCTGCCCTAAGCATCTCCTTGCATTGACTTTGCCTGATGGGGATAGCTGATGAATGGAATCCTGCGGAGTCATCACTGAACCCCAGCCTAAAATCTCCTCCCATATGGCCAGGGAAAGGCAGCTGCTACATGATCCTGACCTTGGGGGTGGCATCATGAGGGAGGATCACATGGGTGGAGATGGCTGTCAGGGGGATGTGGTGACTCCCTTGGGAGAAATGCGGTATTCGTCTTCTTGTGTCCTATTATACTCAAAAATCTAATGGCATGCTGTCACTGCCAAAGTCCTTTCCATGAGAAAACCCAAAGAACATTTTATGGGAAGTCACATAGAAAGAATAAGTTGTATACTTTGGGAATTCATGAATCAAATGTAACATCTTTTAATTGTCATGATTCTGTCTTAGGTAGAAGTCCTAACCCCAATGTTAAATCACAAACCCTTTATGTAACATCTCCCAACTCTGATAACTCTCCGTTCATCAAGCAATCTGAACTAAATGAATGTAAAAGAACCAAAACCACTATGGATTTGAGGATCGATAATGCATGTGGTACTGGGATGAGGAAGAGGGAAACAGAGTTAATGAGAATCAAAAGTGCTGCTAACAGGAATGCGCGGTCTAGTCGTTGGAGGTCAAGGCACCTGAGCGGGACAGGTAAACTTGAAAAAGAGACATAGCTGGGGAGGGATTAGCAGAGGCAGAAGCAGTCAGGAGAGAGGGCAATGAAGTCAGGAAGGTTGCCGACAGATGAAAAGTGGTTGCTGTAGAGCTACAGCAGAAGTCAACGAGGGAAGAGAAGGAGTGCGATTTTGCATAGTATGCACAGCAGGAAGCAGCATGTGGACGGCAGAGGGGAGAGAAGCCTAGCCATGTGGGAGACGTGCTCCTAACCCGATGTGAATTGCTCTGGTATGCGGGAGGAAGTGGAGACCCAGCTGAGCCTGTGGAGCTCCAGAGAAGAGCCATACAGTTGGATGAAGTTACGTGGGAGCTGTCAATGGTATGGTTAGAATGCAGAAGGTCCGCTGCAACAGCAAGGAGGAAGACAGAGATGCTGAAGGAGACCGTGAGTTGGCCTAAAGAAAAAGGTAACCCTGGGGCGCTCCGAGCAGAGCATTTTGCAGTAACAGATAACTTTGAATACCAAACAAGTAGAGTAAAGAGGCAACAAGGATGCAATTCTCCTTTTATGAGATATCAACTTGGGGAAACTTGTAACCCACATTTCCAACAGCCAAGATGCTATAAAGAAGCAGTAAAGAGGTGATATGGGTGCAATTCTCTTTTCTTGAGATGCCAATTCGGGGAAACCTGTAACCCACATGTTTTCTTCAGCCTTGTCCCGTTACCCGCATCACGCCAGGCATTTACCAAGTAAGACAGCATGAATGATTCTGTGTAGTTATTGAAGATGGGAGAATAGGAACCTGATATTGAATTGATCCTTTTTCCTTCCAATCCTATTACAGATTGAGGAGAGAGAGGTATCTTTAAGGAGGCCAACAGATTGAGAGTTAAGATTACACCGGGGCATTCAACACTTAGAAGAGAGACCTTCATGATGAACAAGATATTAATAAGATTATATGCACTGAAGGTGAAATATCATATCTCTTTCAGTGTTCATCCCAGTTACTTGATCCTGTGATAACATAAAGGGTACTGAGAGACAAGGACACCAATCAGGTTAGTGCAAGCATACTGAGCACTCTGTAAGCAGAGATTTATGTTTTGGAATAGATGACATCATTAGAACCATGTCTTATAAAAACAAAATTCTTTCATTGTTTCAGACTAATTATTGGTATCAGCTAAACCCGAAGAAGGGGCAGCTAGCCCCGAAACGCGTAGTGAGGTGTCCCACATAAGCACCACACTGAGGGAATGTATGTCTCGTTTGTGTGGTATTACTTGTATTGTGACACCAAGCTGTATTCAATTTGAGTATTGTACAATATTTAACAATCATTGTTGGTAAACTATACTGTTCATAAATTGAATGAGTTGATGGAGAAAAAGAAACTCTTCTGTTAAGTGTACAAAGGAGAGACTTCTCAATAATAGTTTCTTTTATTTTTTTCTGTCAAATGATGAACGACACAAGTGTGGAGGGTGCTCCATGTGGCTTGCCTGCAGATGTCCTTTAAGCATACTCCTGCTTGACAAGCTGTTGAAGTCACCCTCGCTCTGGTTGAGCGCACTGTGGCCGTCGATGGCAATGGGTTGTTTCTGATCTCATGCGCGATGCAACTGGATACCCAAAATGCCAGGCTGTGTTTGGATATGCATTTGCCCTTTGTTCATCCCGCAAATGCGATGAAGAGTCTTTAAGAGGTTCTGAGTTCCTTGGTCCATTCTAAGTAGAACTTGAGTGTTCTTGCCACATCCAGTGAATGAAGTTTGCGTTCGGCAGTGGTCCTGTCCTGTGGTTGCCGAAAAATGTAGGTAGAATGATCCTTTCCGCCAGAATGGCTTCAGACACGATCTTAGGAATACATTTGGAGTGAGGTCGTAAAACAACCTTATCTCTATGAAAATTGGTGAAAGGAGGTTCAGCAGACAAAGCCTGTAACTCCCTGCTGCGCCTGGCTGATGTGATGACTACAAGGAAAGCTGTCTTCCATGATAAGAATGTTAAATCCCTTGTCTGGGAAAAGAGCATGTGAGTCCTCTGAGAAAAATCTTAACCGCTGGGTGAGACACTAGGGAACGCTGATGTGGTTTGGTTATGAAAGCAGCTACAGCCGAGAGATGGACCTTAGTGGAAGATATTGCTAGACCCCCTTTAGCTAAGGTTAAGAGGTAAGGTAGTATTTGCTCTGCAGATGCCAAGAGGGTTGTGAAACATTCGCTGCTGACGGGCCAGCCCCTGAGGGATAGACTGGCTGGGTTGTGGTGAAGTAGCTCGCTTTCTGCTGAGATAAGAGGTGCGAGTGGGGTTGGAGATATGCCGGTTTCTTGATAACTAATTGAAGGAGTGTCGGGTACCAGATCTGGCGTGCCCACATCAGGGCTATTAGTATCATGGTGCAGGGCTGCTCGATCATTCTGTGCAGTACTCGCAAGATTAAGGGTGTCGGTGGAAACCAGTAAAGTAATTTTCCCTTGCATGGTAGGGAGAATGTGTCTCCCAGGGAGTGTCTTTCTAGATACCTGGAAGCAAACTGACTGCATTTGGTGTTCTTGTGATTTGGAAATAGATCTAAGCTGAGTTTCCCCCACATGCAGAATATTCTGTTGAGATATTCGTTGTTGATCTCCCACCTGTGTTATTGGAGGAAATGACAGCTGAGCTTGTTTGCTAAGATGTTGTCCTTACCGGGAAGGTGCTCCACTCTCATGTGAATTTTGTGATGAAGTGCCCAATTCCAGAGCATTTGTGCTTCCTGCGAGTGAATGTTGGACTTGGTGCCCCCTTGTTTGTTGATGTAGTGCATTCGCATGGTGTTGTCTGTCTGCACTGTCACCACATGGACTCTCATAACTTGAAGCAAGGACTTTAGGGCCCAAGAATAGACCTGAGTTCCAGCACATTTATGTGTAGGGGAAATTCTGTTGGTGACTATATACAATGCTGGCCTGGAAGCTGTCTAGATAAGCTCCCCATCCCGAGAGTGATGCGTCCATCCTCAGTATCAGGGTGGATGTAGGGGATTGAAAAGGGAGATCTTGTAGAAGATTTGGGCGGCTGGCCCACTATCTGAGTGCCTTGTGAAAACTTGGAGTGGGAAGAACAATGTCTTCCCATGACCCTCTGTGTTGAGCCTTTTGGTTGTCCAACTCCTCTTTGTCGCATCTTTAGCCTGAAGTTTGGTATGAGGAAGAAACAGGATGGCATCATGCCCAAAAGGGACTTGTATTGCCTGACAGTAGAGTTTGTCCTGTCTCTGAAACATGCACTGAGATTTTGCATTGCAGTCACTCTGTCTGATGAGGGGCGTACACTGGGGACTCGAGTGTGGAGGTCTGCCTCTAGAAAAATTAATTTTTGCGCAGGTACAGGTGAGGACTTGTCCTCGTTGATTAAGAACCCTAGGTCCTGCAGTAGTCATGTTGTTTCCATTGCTGCAGACGCTGTGCTTAAGGAGGTTCCCTTCACTAACCAATCGTCCTGCTAAGGGAAGACCTGGATTCCTGAGCACCTGAGATGGGCAGCTACCGGGGCAAAGCATTTCGTGATCACTCTTGGTGCAGATTTAATCCAAAGGGCAGCACCTTGAACTGGAATTGTTGGTTGCTGATTGTGAACCAGAGGTATTTTCTGTGTGTTGGATGGATGGGAATGTGAAAATACGCGTCCTTTAAGTCTAGAGTGGCGAGGAAATCATCTTTTTTGAGCCAAGCGAGAACCAATTGTAAGGAAACATTTGAAATTTAGTCGGCAGACAAATTTGTTGAGGGTCTGTAGATCTAGGATGGGGCGCCATTGGCCGTTTCTTTTTCGCACTAGGAAGAAATGGAAGTAGAAACATTGGGCCTCATTACGACCCTGGCACTAATGGTTTAACGGCGCTGTAAAGAGCGTTGGTGCCGTTAAATCATTAGCGCCTGATTACAAGGTCCCTTAGCGGGTTGGAGGCTTTAACGCCTGCTTTTTGCAGGCGTTAAAATCCAACCCGCTAAGGGACCTTGGAGCTAATTACGGCAACCGTAATTTACGGTGCCGTAATTAGCGCCTTCCCCATCCCCATTATGCCCTATGGGGCAAAATGGGAATGGGGAAGGGCAAATGGTGAATGGGCAATTACCGCCCCCGCCAACTTTGTGATGGGGCGGTAATTCCGCCATCCACCATGCCGGAGACCGGCATGGACCATGGTGCTAATAGCTAATAGCCTGGGTCGTAATGAGGCCCCTTGTCCCTTCTGAGGAGGGGGTGCCCTCTCTATGGTGACCTTTTGTAGTAGTTTGGTTGCTTCTACCTTTAACTGTTGTAGACGCATCATGTTTTCTTTGGTGGTAGGCGGGATGGTGGTGTCTGTACAAATTCTATGGTGTGTCCCCCTTGTATCACTCGAAGCACCCATTTGTCCGATATTATGTTGTTCCATTGGTCGAGGTCCCTTGTGACACGTCCTCCTAACAGGGTTAGATGCAGTAGGAGTGTTGGGTAAGGGTACATTCTTTTTGGCCTGGCTCCTGCCTTGTTCCGAGCATTTCTTACCACGCTGATTTTGGAACCTGTTGTAAGCTTGTTGGTACCTGCTCACCAACTGGTAGGGATTTGTGGAAGATGTCTGACCCTGGAAAGATTTTCCATACAACCTGTATTTGGCACTGTTGCCTCGAAAGGAATGAAAGGAACAAGAAGAACGTCAGTCCTTGTCTTTGTCCTTTAAAGAGCTAATTAGCCTAGCTGTGTCCGTGTTGGCCTTGATTCCTTTTAAGTAATCATCAATCATTTTGCCGAATAAGTCTTGACCATCAAAGGGCATGTCGAACTGATGTCTGAAACTGGTGGACTTCATCCAGGCATGGCGCCTATGTACTGTTCTGTGTGCCATCTGCCCGAAACCAAAGTGAATGGTGTCTACCGAGGTGTCTATCATGTGGTCCTAGACTGCCTCGCCCTCTGCAATGATGGACTTGGCCTCCTGTTGGAATTCCTCCGGGAAGGCTTGTCAGTTTAGGCATGCGGAGACATAGCTCTCTGTCAAACCTAGCCATCATGGTGATGGCGTTGCTGGCCCTAACTTTAAGGCAATGCCGCTGTTGAGACCTTGCGGCCAATGGCCTCTAGCTTACGTCCTTCCTTATCCGGTGGAGCAGTGAGGGAGGAAGCTGGGTTTCGCAGCCTTTTTCTTGCAGCTATGGCAACGACAGAGTCTGGTTTTGGATGACCTCTGAGGTATAAAGGGGCTGAGTCTGGGGCCTTGTTCTTTTCCTACTAGTGCTGGGGAGAACCAACCCCATTTCTTCAGAAGCGACCTGAATCTTGAAAATATTCTGCTGACTTTCCCATGACTGTGTGAAAAGATACCACATCGTCTGGAGGTGATGAACACCCCGGTCATTCACGTTTCTTTTGTTTCTCAATGGTCACTGACTCCCAGTCATCTGGGTCTGTGTCTGACGAGTCCTGTGGCAGCTCACCCTGCTCAGGCTCGTCTTCTTGTCCGTCTGAGTCAGAGAACTCCCTAAAGCGGTCACTAGGTTCCCCCTCTTCCTCTTTGAAGGGTGCTCCGGTCCCAATATCGGGGGAGCTGATCTTGCTCTTTGTGACAAAAATCTTGGGGGTGATGGAGAGCGTTTCCTCCTCTGCGCTCTGGGTGACTACAGGTGGCGGTTGCACCCTTAATGGTGGTCCCTTGAAATGGACTGACAAGGCAGTGGTGATTGGTGAGGCATGCATCCCTAGGGAACCTGCTGCGATCGTGGTGCAGAGGTGATGTGCTTTGCAGTTGTCTGTCTGCTAAGACTGACTGGGTGGAGTGTCTCGCCCTTTGTCTCCTGGTGAATTCTTCCATAATCCTTTGCATTGATTGTAAAAGTGCTGGGTCTAAAGATTCTGCAGCATCCTCCATTGTCGGTTGCCAGTGAGGGCTATTTTCCTTGGGCTGAAGTGGTAAAGGTCCCTCCCCTTCTGAGAATTCCTACAGTAGGATCATATCTGGGAGCTCATTCATCTCAGTGATTGGCAAGAGAGAAACAGCACCTTCCAGGCCTTCCAATTGTGAATGGATGCTTAAGACATCATCTGGTTGAGACAAAAGATCCTCGATGACCTTTGCAGAAGTTCCTTGCATAGACGGTGGTGTTAAACCATGTATTTGGCACATTGACGGTTCTTCCGTTGATGACAGTGGGAGCTTTGTAGACAATTGCTTGTGCATCGACGAGTTTACCATCGATGACCTAACCGTAGACGAAAGCTTCATCGGCGGACTCTCCATGGACGACTTAGCAATTGACGAGTGCTTGCACGATGACTCCTTCATGGAGGAATGCTTTGTTGCCGAGTCTTTCTACGACAGTGATGACTTCATCGATGAGGAAGCTGGTTGACTGTAGATGACGGTTTCACCGTTGACGATGGTGCGTTCTAGTAGACTGTGAGGTTAACTTGGTTGTGTACCGTGTCTCCGTGGGCAACCACTTTGCAAACGAGTGAGAAGAAAAAGTTAAGTCTTTACCTTTGCTGGATCTCCCATCACCATACCCTCCGGGGCTCTGGAAGGATCATTAAAGGACTTTCCACTCCTCTTCATGTCCTTAGCTCCTTTTGTGAGCTTGCTTCTCAGTGTACCTGGAGAATGTTGATGGTGCAGTCTTGCAGGATTCCTCATATTAGGACATTTACCTGCTCTCCAGGTGGAAAAGTAGTCTTCTGTGCCTGTCCTCCAGGGTTTTCTTGGTGAACGTCTGGCAAATACTGCATGCCTGGATGTTATGAAGGTAGAGGCAGTAGATGCAGAGTTTGTGTGGGTCCCTGACAAAGATAACCATCTTGCCACACTTGGAACAGTTGGAACAGTCCTTGAAGAGAGAAGTCTTCTCCTTGACAGTTTGTGAGAGTAAGGCTTCTGAGAGTAAGGCTAAGATGCCTCTGTAAGAAGGAAGCTGAAAAGTTTAAATTGGTTGCAAAAAAACAGAGATAAATTATGAAAAATTTGAAAAAGCTCAAAGAGCTGAAGAAGATTCCGCTCCACTGTAAGACACACTGAAAAATCTGAAGATGGCTGACTGGGGTGGAGCCTTAACCCTGCCACCTCATTGGTTAGGGCCTAAAAGGACCAAAAGGAGGTGGAGGGACTCCATAAGTGCAAGGCTACACAAGCCCTGTAGGGCCATTGGGTGTAGCTTCCTTTCCTTTTCTTTCCTAGGGGAAAGCTTTAATATAATATTTTTTGTTATTTAATTTAACAAGGATTCCCAGTCTGACGACGGGGAATATTCAAGCATGTGAATCTATGAAGAAGTTGGTTGTGTCAAAAAGGTGTTGTTGAAACTCTTAATGTTATCATCCCTATAAACTGTGGTATAACACACGAGTCTGTGGAAAGAAACTGTTAACGTTATCATCATGATAAACTGCGGTATAACAAAAGACTTTTGCTATGCTCTCCTGATAGAGGTATTCCATTGGAACAACATTGTGGTATCCTCATATATTTTATTCTTTTTTTTAATTGTGTGTTTTAATTCACATTTGTATTTTTCACACATTAACACTAAATATACAGTTAATACAAAATTAACTGTATATTTAAAACCTGCTTCATATGATTATTAAAAATTCAAGACATTTGACAAAAAGTCTAAAACACTCAACAGTATTGAAATTAAATTTGTATTAAAAATCTGGATCCAACAGTCATCTTCAAAATCCTGTCAATCTAGAATAATGTTGTTCTCCTGTCGAAGTGAATCGAAAGCAGGGCATAATATAAACAGATGTTTAAGGGATTCATCCTCAGTCAAACAATAGCGGCACAGACAAGATCACCTGGCTACATACCCAAGATCTCCCTTGTTGAGAGAAGATTTAATTTTAGTCTCCACATTTTTAATATAAACTCCCTAAATGGATGTTTCTTTAGGAATGACGACAGTACATTAAAATGTTTGATTGTCCAAGTGAAATGTACATTAAAACAGCTATACTCCAATAACTCTGCCCTCAGTTCAATCCATATATATCTGTACAACTGCATTTTTACTTTGTTTGGATTGCCCAACAACTCCTCAATTTACGCATGCATTTTTCGAAGCAAATCATTACAGTTGCTTCCCCACTGTTCTAGGACTGTATATGAGCCCTTTACCCACATGGAGTTTAAATGCAAGAAAAAAGATGCAGCCAGGGGTGTCAGAAATTTTGCATACAGTTGCAATCGTCCCAACTCAACAAAAGTCTGAATTGCAAGTTGGGCTAGTTCATAAAGCACTTCAACCAAAGGTACAGCGTTAGGGAGAGCAAAAACCTACCTCCAAAGCATGGCCTCCAATTTTGCCCATGGAATTCCCAGCTCCTGCGCTTCCGCACCAAAGATCAGGCGCAATACAATTTTTGGGCGGAATAATTTTATCAGCGGAAGCGACAGAATCTCCCAAATTTGTGATAGAATTGTCTTAATTTAAGAGGCTGCTGCCGCACATTTTGGTTTCAAGTAATTGAGGGGTCCCAGCTTCCCTCTGGAGGAATATATTGTAGTGCCCAAATACATAAAACGATTAACAATTTCAATATTCTGACCATTCAGGGACAATCTCAATTTTTTCCATTTTGAACGCCCTATGTTGAGTGCCAACATTTTTGACTTGTCTGCATTCATTGAGAGGTGAAGATTCCCCAAGTATGCCCGAATGCTATTAAGAGTCTGTTGTAGGCCAATTGGAGTCATATCCAGGATAACCATGTCATCCGCATAGTTTAAATATTGTCATTTTAAAACCCCAGAACCAGAGGATTAATCCTTGATTTTTCCCACACAACATCATGTCATTTATAAAGTAAGTAAAAAGGAAATGTGCAAGTACACACCCCTGGCGCTAACCGCGGTTAGTGTCAATCCAGACTGAAGATGACCTGTAAGTGTCCAATTTTATTTTTATTTTGGTCCCTAGATGGAGAGCTTCAAGCATGTCAATTAATGGACAAGGGCAGCCGTTCTTATTAAGCTTTTCCCAGCGGGCAGCACTGTTGACATGATCGAATGCCTTCGAGAAATCCAGGCAGGCAAGAAACACCGGCCTCTCAGCCTCCTTTGCCTGTTTCATCAGCAAGGTCAGCACAAAGCTATTTAGTGGCGACCCTACTTTCTTAAAGCCTGACACCAGTCCAAGGAATCTGACCCTGCAGCCCATATCTGGAGTTCCTTTAGCAGTAACCTGGCAAATATTTTGTTCGAAGCATCCAACAAAGAAATTGTCCGGTACTGCAAAGGTGACATACAATCTCCTCCTTTAAAGATTAGCACTATCAAGGCTTCAAGCCATGAGTCAGGGAATCTCCGATGCTCCAAGATATTTCCAAACAATTTAGACAATATAGATGTCCAGAGCCTAGGGTTAGATTTTAAAGTCACATTTGAGAGTCCGTCCGGGTATCCTTATATTTGTTTTACATCCTGGGAAAAGCACTTTGTCGAGGAAAACTTTTTTTTAACAAGCGTTTTGTGAAAGAGACATTTTGCTTCATTAGCAGTCCGGCGGTAACCCTGCTGGTGCTACCAGCGGGTTGTCGCTGGACTTGCAATATTTACGGGCACCTGGCTTGCTAGTAACACTGGGGGATTACAACCCCGGCGTTCCGAGAAGTCAGGCTCTGGTAAATTGTAAATCCCCATTCCCATGGGAATGGGGACCACGGAAGCACCGGCACTGTTAAACCAGTGCCGGTGCTTCCGTGAACCTCTGCAGATGGGTGTCGTGCTGCCTGGCGGGACGGCACCCGCCCGCAGAGTCGTACTGTGCCAGTCCAGTAACAATGGCTTACCAGCACCGTTGTTGCTGGACCGGCACAATCGTAATGAGGCCCATTTACTTTGCCAAGTGGAAGCAGTTACTTTGATTTTGAACAAGTGCTTTGTGAAAGAGACATTGGGCCTCATTACGAGTTTGGTGGTAGCAGTGCCTGTAACACAGGTACGGCTGCTGCCAAACCCGTGATTTTACCGGCACCTGCGAGTGGGCAATTACCGGGTCATGCCGAGTTTGACGAACCCGGTAATTGGCCATTCGCGGGTGCCGGTAATAAGGGACTCCCCATCTCCATTCGGCCCCATAGGGCTGAATGGGAATGGGGAGCTCAGATGCACCGGCACCGTTCATAACAATATAGATAGTTAACAAGAGAAATACCAAAGCCCACATGTGCACCAATGGCAATGAAACCTTATTTAGCGTGCAGTGCTGTGGTGGACCTCATGATGCCAGCACAGCATCCAAGGCCAAATGATACAATATCTTGAGTTTGCCCCAATTGCGATCATCTCAAAAATGTGGCTTGTTTTAATACCACACCATGGCAGAGTGCTGGCATGAGGCTAATTTATTTTGGCAGATTGACAACAGAAACAGAAATGTCAGAGAGTTTCTTGCAATTGCGGATAACACAGCACATTGCCTAGGATATGGAATTGTAGTGACCCTGCAGACTCCAATAGAGATTGCATGTACCTAGCAAGGCTGCAGGTAGAATTTACTGTTCTAAGAGCTGTATGTCCTTATTCAGAAATCTTGTGTCCCCAAGAATACATTTTCTTCAATTCCCTATCCGATGGGACTCACGTAAATGCAGTAGCTTTTGGCCCTCCTGTGGCTGCTGACTGACCAGGCTGCCTTCAGAAGTGTGTAAAGTCAAAAACTGGTGATCACATGATCCCTTTCTCTGCTTTTCAGCGAACAGTGATTTTTCCCACACAGGTTTAATCATATCCCACAAAGCTCCACTGAAAGGTAGGCATTGTACCTTTGGTTCCTTTGGCTTCAAAATGTCTATTATTCCATGATATATTACTTCCTCATATGACAATACTAAATTAAAGGTATCTATGGCTTCAGCCACCACAGCCCTGAAGGAGCCAGGATTTTGGCCCAGAGCTGTGATAATGTCAAGGCCTACCTCTGATTGAGGGGGTGTGCCTAAGCCACTTGCCTCTTGCAAATCACTTTGCAGTTGTAAAAGTGAGTCAGTGGATTGAGTGTCCAAGAGCTTTTTTGTCCATGATTGTCTAAAAATGTCCGAGTATAGTTGAAAGCCAGGAGGAGCCCTTTCTTGCTCATCCTTTTCAAAAATGTCCTGAAAATCTTTGAATTGAACCCTCCTCTTGCAAAGACTCATAAAGTGAACCGTCAAGTTCAAATGTCTTTGAAATCGTCTTGTCTGTCAATCTCTTTCGTACCAACGTTGTCAAAGCATTTTCTGATGGTATCGGAGTGGAGGCTGGCGCCGACACTGAAGACGCAGAGCGCTTAGTAACCTTGTCTTTACTCGGCATTGAAGTCGGTGACTCTAAAGCAGATGATGTTGAAGGCACTGGCGTCAGATACAACCTTGCCCACCTTATCTTTTCCAACGGGGTCCAAGTTTGGAGGCGTGTGAGAGCAGCAGTGGCAGCTCTTTTCTATTTTTTTGCCCCCTAAAGTAGAGTTTTTTGTAGACCCTCTGGAGCCTGTTAACAAATGTTTAACATTGAGGCTTTAAGTGCCTCGTTATTTCTTGGAGGAGGATGCAGTGGGACTATCAGGCTTACACGCCTGATGAACCTCCATCAGCACTTCTTATGCTTCCTTGATGAGGAAGATAAGCGTATTCTAGAAGATGAGGAAATGTTCCATGAATGGTGGTGGAATTTCTTCTTTTTCTTGTTTTTCTCTTACGGCTTAGAATCATGATTGGTTGGCGGGGAGTTTAGAGTTGGTGCTTTTTTCAGAGTAATGAGGACATAAACAGCTTTGCAAACCTTCCTCATTGCAAAGCCTAATGATGATTGATGATATAAGCTTTATTTGGAGATCAGCACCATAAAAACACAATACAATAGAACAAACATAAGTCAATAACATCAATGGAAACAGGATTCCAAAAGCAAAACCTAAAACCTTCGTGTTATTATAAGCCTCACTAAAAATGGACCAAATATTTCCTTAAACTGCCCACTGTTTTTGCAATGTTGGGATAAAATGTTAATTTCAATTACAAAAATATGTAATATATTAAAATAATGCAAAATATAGTAATTTTATCTTATTTTAAATTGAGTTCCAAACTAGCCTCAGGTTTATAATTTCAATCTACCACTGCTTGTCTTAGGAAACCTTGCTTTATTATCCAGGCTTCACTTAAAATCCGAGACACAGCAAAAACGAATGCTTGTTTTCTGAATGAAAGACAAAGATGAAGGACAGCCTGGCAGGTTCTAACAGAACACGAGTTTAAAATGTATTTACCCATCTTACACTGGGTTTGTGATACAAGGGACAGATAAACATAAGATGTATTACATCTTCTGTGAAAGGAGCAACAATAAAACAATTGCCTGGTAACTCAATCCTCCACCTGGACATGAACAAGGCAATAGGCAAAAGGTAATAGTCTCATTCATAAATCCAAGTATTGCATTTTGGCAGAGAAAGGATCAATCTCATGCAAATAATTTTCAAAATAGCTGTCAGGTTTCAATTCTAAATTCTAGTTAGACGCCTCCTGGACTCTATATCTAATTTGCTTTTTGGAGCCCATGTATGGCAGGTTTCGTGTACCGTTTTTATCCTGCAGGAATATTGAAGTACTGTCTTTCCAATGGGAGGAAAGAACAAGGGTTTGTGCTATAGTTCTAATGCATTTGAACCTAATGAAAGAGAAAAGAACAGTATTGAAACCAACATTAGCAGCTTGGTGGGGGGAGCCAGCCAATCAGGTGGCTAGGGACGTGGCTTGAACTGCCGGTGCAAGCCTGCATTCCACCCCACCTGATGGCCGTCTCCCGCGCCGCCATCTTTCCCCGCCCTCTGTATTGTTTCTTTTTTAACTCCTTCCCACCCCCCACTTACCTTATTTCTGAGGCAGCAGCAATCCCCACCGCCGCCGCTCCTTCCTCTCCTCTGCTGCAGGCCACCATGGAAAGGGAAGAAGGGCTCCTTCCATGGCGGTCATCTTAGAAAAGTATTTTCTTTCCTTCAATGGGATGCCACGCTCCTCCCATTGAAGGAAGGAAAATACTTTTTATTTTAGCACCCCGGGTTACCACTTTGGTAGCCCGGGTTGCTAATGGCCTTAAGCCCCCGTTCTAAAGGATTGAATAGCAGGTAACGGGTCAGAGCCCTCGTTAATGAACTCATTTAATAATGTGTTTGATTTAACTTTTAGGAAATACTAGACACATAATTGTAAGAGTGAAAGCAAATATTGCACTTGGAGCTTTGACTTTGAACAGATATCGGTCAGGCAGCTGATTATAAAATCTTCTAACTCTAATGCAGCTGGACCCAATGGATTTACGAATATCATACTTATGTCAAAACTGGGTCTTTGGTCGTTGGTTCTGACACATTTGTCCAGGGACATTTTCAGATTAGGTGCCACACGCAGTTCCTGGAAGGAATCCATAATTTTTCCAATATTTAAGAAGAACAAGTTACTTACCCCTGGTAACTTTCTTTCGACTGGATGTTCCTCCCAGGAATTCCTCATCTTTGGCATCTCCAATATCCAGCTTCACCTGTTTCAGAAAAAGATTTCGCCAATGGGAGCTGTGCGTCGATGCGGTTGACTCGATTTCCCTCAAGGACCTCTGTCTCGAGGATGATGTCATCAAAAGTATATATAGCACGCGCAGCACTCATTGGATTCAGTACAAAAAAGAAGGTGGGTGAGGCGCGCACTCCCGGTCCTGGTCAATTGAACCTGTTGTAAAAAATAAGTAGCTGGGTCAAATCCCAAAATGGACAAAAATTCACAGGGTTAGATCCCTTCTGCTGCAAATCAGGTACTTAGTAATAACAGGGTTAGATCCCTTGCTGCAAATCAGGTACTCAGTAATAACAGGGTTAGATCCCTCGGCTGCATTTCTGTGGTCTGTAGTTGTTCTCCTCCTAGCGCTTTCTTATCTCAAATAATCATCAGGGAGGCTGTTGAGCAGGTGTGTCTAATTAGACTCAAAGGATTCTGGTAGCTGTAGTGAAAACGTTTTTTTCTGTTCAGGTGACCAGCAACCGACACCCCTCCAAAGCACAAGTCCTTCCCAAATTTGGGGGAGGGGAGAGAACCATCTTTATGATTCTCCAAAGTGGGGCACAGTCACCCCGTGGCGCTGCCTCTGGAGCCCGGGACTCCCATAGCATTCAGTACAAAAAAGAAGGTGGGTGAGGCGCGCAATCCCGGTCCTGGTCAATTGAACCTGTTGTAAAAAATAAGTAGCTGGGTCAAATCCCAAAATGGACAAAAATTCACAGGGTTAGATCCCTTCTGCTGCAAATCAGGTACTTAGTAATAACAGGGTTAGATCCCTTGCTGCAAATCAGGTACTCAGTAATAACAGGGTTAGATCCCTCGGCTGCATTTCTGTGGTCTGTAGTTGTTCTCCTCCTAGCGCTTTCTTATCTCAAATAATCATCAGGGAGGCTGTTGAGCAGGTGTGTCTAATTAGACTCAAAGGATTCTGGTAGCTGTAGTGAAAACGTTTTTTTCTGTTCAGGTGACCAGCAACCGACACCCCTCCAAAGCACAAGTCCTTCCCAAATTTGGGGGAGGGGAGAGAACCATCTTTATGATTCTCCAAAGTGGGGCACAGTCACCCCGTGGCGCTGCCTCTGGAGCTCGGGACTCCCATAGCATTCAGTACAAAAAAGAAGGTGGGTGAGGCGCGCACTCCCGGTCCTGGTCAATTGAACCTGTTGTAAAAAATAAGTAGCTGGGTCAAATCCCAAAATGGACAAAAATTCACAGGGTTAGATCCCTTCTGCTGCAAATCAGGTACTTAGTAATAACAGGGTTAGATCCCTTGCTGCAAATCAGGTACTCAGTAATAACAGGGTTAGATCCCTCGGCTGCATTTCTGTGGTCTGTAGTTGTTCTCCTCCTAGCGCTTTCTTATCTCAAATAATCATCAGGGAGGCTGTTGAGCAGGTGTGTCTAATTAGACTCAAAGGATTCTGGTAGCTGTAGTGAAAACGTTTTTTTCTGTTCAGGTGACCAGGATCTAACCCTGTGAATTTTTGTCCATTTTGGGATTTGACCCAGCTACTTATTTTTTACAACAGGTTCAATTGACCAGGACCGGGAGTGCGCGCCTCACCCACCTTCTTTTTTGTACTGAATGCTATGGGAGTCCCGGGCTCCAGAGGCAGCGCCACGGGGTGACTGTGCCCCACTTTGGAGAATCATAAAGATGGTTCTCTCCCCTCCCCCAAATTTGGGAAGGACTTGTGCTTTGGAGGGGTGTCTGTTGCTGGTCACCTGAACAGAAAAAAACGTTTTCACTACAGCTACCTGAATCCTTTGAGTCTAATTAGACACACCTGCTCAACAGCCTCCCTGATGATTATTTGAGATAAGAAAGCGCTAGGAGGAGAACAACTACAGACCACAGAAATGCAGCCGAGGGATCTAACCCTGTTATTACTGAGTACCTGATTTGCAGCAAGGGATCTAACCCTGTTATTACTAAGTACCTGATTTGCAGCAGAAGGGATCTAACCCTGTGAATTTTTGTCCATTTTGGGATTTGACCCAGCTACTTATTTTTTACAACAGGTTCAATTGACCAGGACCGGGAGTGCGCGCCTCACCCACCTTCTTTTTTGTACTGAATGCTATGGGAGTCCCGGGCTCCAGAGGCAGCGCCACGGGGTGACTGTGCCCCACTTTGGAGAATCATAAAGATGGTTCTCTCCCCTCCCCCAAATTTGGGAAGGACTTGTGCTTTGGAGGGGTGTCGGTTGCTGGTCACCTGAACAGAAAAAAACGTTTTCACTACAGCTACCAGAATCCTTTGGGTCTAATTAGACACACCTGCTCAACAGCCTCCCTGATGATTATTTGAGATAAGAAAGCGCTAGGAGGAGAACAACTACAGACCACAGAAATGCAGCCGAGGGATCTAACCCTGTTATTACTGAGTACCTGATTTGCAGCAAGGGATCTAACCCTGTTATTACTAAGTACCTGATTTGCAGCAGAAGGGATCTAACCCTGTGAATTTTTGTACATTTTGGGATTTGACCCAGCTACTTATTTTTTACAACAGGTTCAATTGACCAGGACCGGGAGTGCGCGCCTCACCCACCTTCTTTTTTGCACTCATTGGATTCAGTTCAGTATTTTCGTGTCATTCTTACAGTAGAACTACCAACATTAACCTTTTAAGTGCCATGGGTATTTCTCCCCAGTGCCAGGGCCTTTTTTGGTGATTTTGGTATGTGGCCATTCAATGGCTTGTAACTTTTCTGTTACATGAGATATCTCGGCCAAATTTGGCTCCTTTTTTTCCCACATGTAGGCGGTCGTAACGCCACCCAGGAATCCCAGGTTACTGTAGGGGGGTGAGAGAAAATAAGGAAAAAGTGCGAAAACTTTGGGTTTCTTCAAAAAATGCCAATAAAATGATGTACAAAGAAGCCTGTGGTTTTTTCCTTGTAAGAGCTAGGAACAAATGGTTTTCTGTGCTGAGTTCCCCAATTTCGTGGCTTTCAGGAACAGGTTGAGTGGAAATGGAAAAAAAATATTTTGATGTGGTTATCAACCGTTTTGTGAGAGGTAGGCGATTTTTGCCATTTTTGCCAATTGGACATGCATGGACAGAATGGAAGAAAAGGGCAGAAAAGCCAAATTGGAGGACAGAAAGGCATATATTTCTGAAAAGTAGACAAAATTCCAAGTTTAGGAAGGGGTGATTTGCATAGGTCAGGCAACAACTAGGTAGGGGAAACTGCCATCGAATGGGGAAAAAGCTGGAAAATGACTGAAAAAAAAGGTATGTGTTGGACATGGTTGGCTTGGTACGGCAATGGCTTTTATGAATTTTGAGAAAAGCAATGCTCTGCTACATTCCCCCGACTCTTGCAGTTAGGAGAGCATACAATTTATGTAGTGTTTTTACAAAACAAGCAATACCACAAGCCAAACACTGAGCCATGGTACACAGGAGTTTTACGCTCACGGCCTGACCAGACGCACTTAGCATGTGTAAATTGGGAAAACCAATGTGGTGAGGAACGGCAAGCATACATTTTTTGAAAGAGCACAGGCAGACCTTTTCAAGGGTAGGTGACTTGTGCAGGTTACAAAAGTGTATGGTGGTTAAAGCAGCGACTAAATGTAGGTCACATTTGGGAAAAGAAAGGGTTGTGAGACAAAGGGCACCAGCAAATGGGTCAAAACGTTATGAAAACCACACAAACACAACACATGGCCTGCCGTCCCGCGTTCCCACAGGTGTCCCGATGAAAACGGTACCCCACATGTGTGGGTGCACCTACCTGGCCGCCAAGGGGAAAGCCTAAAACACAAGAAACCCCAAGTCTGTTTTCAGAGCGAAATCTCAGACATTCTGCCGACCGGCACAACGTACAGATATGGGCCTCGGGTGTCCAAGCCACCGAGGAAAACAGGGAACCCCATGCATTTCCGAAAAGAGGACACCCGTGGGAATCCGCAGAGGTATGATTTGCGCACATCGCCCCAGATTTTATAACCCAGACAGCCCCGCAAAGTCCGAAATGTCTGGAAAAAAATGCCTTTTCCGCACATTTCGCTCGTCGCACCCATCAAAACACGCCCCCAACAACACATGGCCTACCGTCACGCGTTCCCACACGTGTCTCGATGAAAACGGTACCTCACATGTGTGGGTGCACCTACCTGGCCGCCAAGGGGAAAGCCTAAAACACAAGTAACCCCAAGTCTGTTTTCATGGCGAAATCTCAGACATTCTGCCGACCGGCACAACATACAGATACGGGCCTCGGGTGTCCAAGCCACTGAGGAAAACAGGGAACCCCATGCATTTCCGAGAAGAGAACACCCGTGGGAATCCGCAGAGGTATGATTTGCGCACATCGCCCCAGAATTTATTGCCCAGACAGCCCCGCAAAGTCCGAAAAGTCGGGAAAAAACGCTTTTTCCGCACATTTCGCTCGACGCACCCATCGAAACACGCCCCCAACAACACATGGCCTACCGTCACGCGTTCCCACAGGTGTCCCAATGAAAACAGTACCTCACATGTGTGGGTGCACCTACCTGGCCGCCAAGGGGAAAGCCTAATACACAAGTAACCCCAAGTCTGTTTTCAGAGCGAAATCTCAGACATTCTGCCGACCGGCACAACGTACAGATATGGGCTTCGGGTGTCCAAGCCACCGAGGAACACAGGGAACCCCATGCATTTCCGAAAAGAGGACACCCGTGGGAATACGCAGAGGTATGATTTGCGCACATCGCCCCAGAATTTTTTACCCAGACAGCCCTGCAAAGTCCGAAATGTCGGGAAAAAAACACTTTTTCCGCACATTTTGCTCGACGCACCCATCAAAACACGCCCCCAACAACAAATGGCCTACCGTCACACGTTCCCACAGGTGTCCCAATGAAAACGGTACCTCACATGTGTGGGTGCACCTACCTGGCCGCCAAGGGGAAAGCCTAAAACACAAGTAACCCCAAGTCTGTTTTCAGAGGGAAATCTCAGACATTCTGCCGACCGGCACAACGTACAGATATGGGCCTCGGGTGTCCAAGCCACCGAGGAAAACAGGGAACCCCATGCATTTCCGAAAAGAGGACACCCGTGGGAATCCGCAGAGGTATGATTTGCGCACATCGCCCCAGAATTTTTTACCCAGACAGCCCCGCAAAGTCTGAAATGTCGGGAAAAAAATGCTTTTTCCGCACATTTCCCTCGATGCACCCATCGAAACACGCCCCCAACAACACATGGCCTACCGTCACACGTTCCCACAGGTGCCCCGATGAATACAGTACCTCACATGTGTGGGTGCACCTACCTGGCCGCCAAGGGGAAAGCCTAAAACACAAGTAACCCCAAGTCTGTTTTCAGAGCAAAATCTCAGACATTCTGCCGACCGGCACAACGTACAGATATGGGCCCCGGGTGTCCAAGCCACTGAGGAAAACAGGGAACCCCATGAATTTCCGAAAAGAGGACACCCGTGGGAATACACAGAGGTATGATTTGCGCACATCGCCCCAGAATTTTTTACCCAGACAGCCCCGCAAAGTCCGAAATGTCAGGAAAAAAACACTTTTTCCGCACATTTCGCCCGACGCACCCATCAAAACACGCCCCCAACAACACATGGCCTACCGTCATGCGTTCCCACAGGTGTCCCGATGAAAACGGTACCTCACATGTGTGGGTGCACCTACCTGGCCGCCAAGGGGAAAGCCTAAAACACAAGTAACCCCAAGTCTGTTTTCAGAGGGAAATCTCAGACATTCTGCCGACTGGCACAACTTACAGATATGGGCCTCGGGTGTCCAAGCCACCAAGGAAAACGGGGAACCCCATGCATTTCCGAAAAGAGGACACCCGCGGGAATCCGCAGAGGTATTATTTGCGCACATCGCCCCAGAATTTTTTTACCTAGACAGCCCCGCAAAGTCCAAAATGTCGGGAAAAAAACACTTTTTCCGCACATTTCGCTCGACGCACCCATCAAAACACGCCCCCAACAACACATGGCCTACCGTCACGCGTTCCCACAGGTGTCCGATGAAAACGGTATCTCACATGTGTGGGTGCACCTACCTGGCCGCCAAGGGGAAAGCCTAAAACACAAGTAACCCCAAGTCTGTTTTCAGAGGGAAATCTCAGACATTCTGCCGACCGGCACAACGTACAGATATGGGCCTCGGGTGTCCAAGCCACTGAGGAAAACAGGGAACCCCATGCATTTCCAAAAAGAGGACACCCGTGGGAATACACAGAGGTATGATTTGCGCACATCGCCCCAGAATTTGTTACCCAGACAGCCCCGCAAAGTCCGAAATGTCAGGAAAAAAACACTTTTTCCGCACATTTCGCTCGACGCACCCATCAAAACACGCCCCCAACAACACATGGCCTACTGTCATGCGTTCCCACAGGTGTCTCGATGAAAACGGTACCTCACATGTGTGGGTGCACCTACCTGGCCGCCAAGGGGAAAGCCTAAAACACAAGTAACCCCAAGTCTGTTTTCAGAGGGAAATCTCAGACATTCTGCCGACTGGCACAACTTACAGATATGGGCCTCGGGTGTCCAAGCCACCGAGGAAAACAGGGAACCCCATGCATTTCCGAAAAGAGGACACCCGTGGGAAACCGCAGAGGTATGATTTGCGCACATCGCCCCAGAATTTATTACCCAGACAGCCCTGCAAAGTCTGAAAAGTCGGGAAAAAAACGCTTTTTCCGCACATTTCGCTCGACGCACCCATCGAAACACGCCCCCAACAACACATGGCCTACTGTCACACGTTCCCACAGGTGTCCCGATGAAAACAGTACCTCACATGTGTGGGTGCACCTACCTGGCCGCCAAGGGGAAAGCCTAAAACACAAGTAACCCCAAGTCTGTTTTCAGAGCGAAATCTCAGACATTCTGCCGACCGGCACAACGTACAGATATGGGCCTCGGGTGTCCAAGCCACTGAGGAAAACAGGGAACCCCATGCATTTCCGAAAATAGGACACCCGTGGGAATACACAGAGGTATGATTTGCGCACATAGCCCCAGAATTTTTTACCCAGACAGCCCCGCAAAGTCCGAAATGTCAGGAAAAAAACACTTTTTCGGCACATTTCGCTCGACGCACCCATCAAAACACGCCCCCAACAACACATGGCCTACCGTCATGCGTTCCCACAGGTGTCCCGATGAAAACGGTACCTCACATGTGTGGGTGCACCTACCTGGCCGCCAAGGGGAAAGCCTAAAACACAAGTAACCCCAAGTCTGTTTTCAGAGGGAAATCTCAGACATTCTGCCGACTGGCACAACTTACAGATATGGGCCTCGGGTGTCCAAGCCACCGAGGAAAACAGGGAACCCCATGCATTTTCGAAAAGAGGACACCCGTGGGAAACCGCAAAGGTATGATTTGCGCACATCGCCCCAGAATTTATTACCCAGACAGCCCTGCAAAGTCCAAAATGTGGAGAAGAAAATGCTTTTTCCGCACATTTCGCTCGACGCACCGATCGAAACACGCCCCCAACAACACATGGCCTACTGTCACACGTTCCCACAGGTGTCCCGATGAAAATAGTACCTCACATGTGTGGGTGCACCTACCTGGCCGCCAAGGGGAAAGCCTAAAACACAAGTAACCCCAAGTCTGTTTTCAGAGCGAAATCTCAGACATTCTGCCGACCGGCACAACGTACAGATATGGGCCTCGGGTGTCCAAGCCACTGAGGAAAACAGGGAACCCCATGCATTTCCGAAAAGAGGACACCCGTGGGAATACACAGAGGTATGATTTGCGCACATCGCCCCAGAATTTTTTACCCAGACAGCCCCGCAAAGTCCAAAATGTCAGGAAAAAAACACTTTTTCCGCACATTTCGCTCGACGCACCCATCAAAACACGCCCCCAACAACACATGGCCTACCGTCATGCGTTCCCACAGGTGTCCCGATGAAAACGGTACCTCACATGTGTGGGTGCACCTACCTGGCCGCCAAGGGGAAAGCCTAAAACACAAGTAACCCCAAGTCTGTTTTCAGAGGGAAATCTCAGACATTCTGCCGACTGGCACAACTTACAGATATGGGCCTCGGGTGTCCAAGCCACCGAGGAAAACAGGGAACCCCATGCATTTCCGAAAAGAGGACACCCGTGGGAAACCGCAGAGGTATGATTTGCGCACATCGCCCCAGAATTTATTACCCAGACAGCCCTGCAAAGTCCAAAATGTGGAGAAAAAAATGCTTTTTCCGCACATTTCGCTCGACGCACCCATCGAAACACGCCCCCAACAACACAGGGCCTACCGTCACGCGTTCCCACAGGTGTCCCGATGAAAACGGTACCTCACATGTGTGGGTGCACCTACCTGGCCACCAAGGGGAAAGCCTGAAACACAAGTAACCCCAAGTCTGTTTTCAGAGCGAAATCTCAGACATTCTGCCGACCGGCACAATGTACAGATATGGGCCTCGGGTGTCCAAGCCACCAAGGAAAACGGGGAACCCCATGCATTTCCGAAAAGAGGACACCCGCGGGAATCCGCAGAGGTATTATTTGCGCACATCGCCCCAGAATTTTTTACCCAGACAGCCCCGCAAAGTCCAAAATGTCGGGAAAAAAACACTTTTTCCGCACATTTCGCTCGACGCACCCATCAAAACACGCCCCCAACAACACATGGCCTACCGTCACGCGTTCCCACAGGTGTCCGATGAAAACGGTATCTCACATGTGTGGGTGTACCTACCTGGCCACCAAGGGGAAAGCCTAAAACACAAGTAACCCCAGGTCTGTTTTCAGAGCGAAATCTCAGACATTCTGCCGACCGGCACAATGTACAGATATGGGCCTCGGGTGTCCAAGCCACCAAGGAAAACGGGGAACCCCATGCATTTCCGAAAAGAGGACACCCGCGGGAATCCGCAGAGGTATTATTTGCGCACATCGCCCCAGAATTTTTTACCCAGACAGCCCCGCAAAGTCCAAAATGTCAGGAAAAAAACACTTTTTCCGCACATTTCGCTCGACGCACCCATCAAAACACGCCCCCAACAACACATGGCCTACAGTCACGCGTTCCCACAGTTGTCCGATGAAAACGGTATCTCACATGTGTGGGTGCACCTACCTGGCCGCCAAGGGGAAAGCCTAAAACACAAGTAACCCCAAGTCTGTTTTCAGAGCGAAATCTCAGACATTCTGCCGACCGGCACAACGTACAGATATGGGCCTCGGGTGTCCAAGCCACTGAGGAAAACAGGGAACCCCATGCATTTCCGAAAAGAGGACACCCGTGGGAATACACAGAGGTATGATTTGCGCACATAGCCCCAGAATTTTTTACCCAGACAGCCCTGCAAAGTCCGAAATGTCAGGAAAAAAACACTTTTTCCGCACATTTCGCTCGACGCACCCATCAAAACACGCCCCCAACAACACATGGCCTACCGTCATGCGTTCCCACAGGTGTCCCGATGAAAACGGTACCTCACATGTGTGGGTGCACCTACCTGGCCGCCAAGGGGAAAGCCTAAAACACAAGTAACCCCAAGTCTGTTTTCAGAGCGAAATCTCAGACATTCTGCCGACCGGCACAACGTACAGATATGGGCCTCGGGTGTCCAAGCCACTGAGGAAAACAGGGAACCCCATGCATTTCCGAAAAGAGGACACCCGTGGGAATACACAGAGGTATGATTTGCGCACATCGCCCCAGAATTTATTACCCAGACAGCCCTGCAAAGTCCAAAATGTGGAGAAAAAAATGCTTTTTCCGCACATTTCGCTCGACGCACCCATCAAAACACACCCCCAACAACACATGGCCTACCGTCATGTGTTCCCACAGGTGTCCTGATGAAAACGGTACCTCACATGTGTGGGTGCACCTACCTGGCCGCCAAGGGGAAAGCCTAAAACACAAGTAACCCCAAGTCTGTTTTCAGAGGGAAGTCTCAGACATTCTGCCGACTGGCACAACTTACAGATATGGGCCTCGGGTGTCCAAGCCACCGAGGAAAACAGGGAACCCCATGCATTTCCGAAAAGAGGACACCCGTGGGAAACCGCAGAGGTATGATTTGCGCACATCGCCCCAGAATTTATTACCCAGACAGCCCTGCAAAGTCCAAAATGTGGAGAAAAAAATGCTTTTTCCGCACATTTCGCTCGACGCACCCATCGAAACACGCCCCCAACAACACAGGGCCTACCGTCACGCGTTCCCACAGGTGTCCCGATGAAAACGGTACCTCACATGTGTGGGTGCACCTACCTGGCCACCAAGGGGAAAGCCTAAAACACAAGTAACCCCAAGTCTGTTTTCAGAGCGAAATCTCAGACATCTGCCGACCGGCACAATGTACAGATATGGGCCTCGGGTGTCCAAGCCACCAAGGAAAACGGGGAACCCCATGCATTTCCGAAAAGAGGACACCCGCGGGAATCCGCAGAGGTATTATTTGCGCACATCGCCCCAGAATTTTTTACCCAGACAGCCCCGCAAAGTCCAAAATGTCGGGAAAAAAACACTTTTTCCGCACATTTCGCTCGACGCACCCATCAAAACACGCCCCCAACAACACATGGCCTACCGTCACGCGTTCCCACAGGTGTCCGATGAAAACGGTATCTCACACGTGTGGGTGCACCTACCTGGCCGCCAAGGGGAAAGCCTAAAACACAAGTAACCCCAAGTCTGTTTTCAGAGGGAAATCTCAGACATTCTGCCGACCGGCACAACTTACAGATATGGGCCTCGGGTGTCCAAGGCACCGAGGAAAACAGGGAACCCCATGCATTTCCGAAAAGAGGACACCCGTGGGAATCCGCAGAGGTATGATTTGCGCACATCGCCCCAGAATTTTTTACCCAGACAGCCCCGCAAAGTCCGAAATGTCAGGAAAAAAACACTTTTTCCGCACATTTCGCTCAACACACCCATCAAAACACACCCCAACAACACATGGCCTACCGTCACGCGTTCCCACCGGTGCCCCGATGAAAACGGTACCTCACATGTGTGGGTGCACCTACCTGGCCGCCAAGGGGAAAGCCTAAAATACAAGTAACCCCAAGTCTGTTTTCATGGCGAAATCTCAGACATTCTGCCGACCGGCACAACGTACAGATATGGGCCTCGGGTGTCCAAGCCACCGAGGAAAACAGGGAACCCCATGCATTTCCGAAAAGAGGACACCCGTGGGAATCCGCAGAGGTATGATTTGCGCACATCGCCCCAGAATTTTTTACCCAGACAGCCCCGCAAATTCCGAAATGTCGGGAAAAAAACACTTTTTCCACACATTTCGCTCGACGCACCCATCAAAACACGCCCCCAACAACACATGGCCTACCGTCACGCGTTCCCACATTTGTCCCGATGAAAACGGTACCTCACATGTGTGGGTGCACCTACCTGGCCGCCAAGGGGAAAGCCTAAAACACAAGTAACCCCAAGTCTGTTTTCAGAGCGAAATCTCAGACATTCTGCCGACCGGCACAACGTACAGATATGGGCCTCGGGTGTCCAAGCCACTGAGAAAAACAGGGAACCCCATGCATTTCCGACAAGAGGACACCCGTGGGAATCCACAGAGGTACGATTTGCGCACATCGCCCCAGAATTTTTTACCAGACATCCCCGCAAAGTCCGAAAAGTCGGGAAAAAAACGCTTTTTCTGCACATTTCGCTCGACGCACCCATCGAAACACGCCCCCAACAACACATGGCCTACCGTCACACGTTCCCACAGGTGTCCCGATGAAAACGGTACCTCACATGTGAGGGTGCACCTACCTGGCCGTCAAGGGGAAAGCCTAAAACACAAGTAACCCCAAGTCTGTTTTCAGAGGGAAATCTCAGACATTCTGCCGACTGGCACAACATACAGATATGGGCCTCGGGTGTCCAAGCCACCGAGGAAAACAGGGAACCCTATGCATTTCCGAAAAGAGGACACCCGTGGGAAACCGCAGAGGTATGATTTGCGCACATCGTCCCAGAATTTATTACCCAGACAGCCCTGCAAAGTCCGAAATGTGGGGAAAAAAATGCTTTTCCGCACATTTCGCTCGACGCACCCATCGAAACACGCCCCCAACAACACAGGGCCTACAGTCACGCGTTCCCACAGGTGTCCCGATGAAAACGGTACCTCACATGTGTGGGTGCGCCTACCTGGCCACCAAGGGGAAAGCCTAAAACACAAGTAACCCAAGTCTGTTTTGAGAGCGAAATCTCAGACATTCTGCCGACCGGCACAATGTACAGATATGGGCCTCGGGTGTCCAAGCCACCAAGGAAAACGGGGAACCCCATGCATTTCTGAAAAGAGGACACCCGCGGGAATCCGCAGAGGTATGATTTGCGCACATCGGCCAAGATTTTATTACCCAGACAGCCCCGCAAAGTCCGAAAAGTCGGGAAAAAAATGCTTTTTCTGCACATTTCGCTCGACGCACCCATCGAAACACGCCCCCAACAACACATGGCCTACCGTCACACGTTCCCACAGGTGTCCCGATGAAAATGGTACCTCACATGTGAGGGTGCACCTACCTGGCCGTCAAGGGGAAAGCCTAAAACACAAGTAACCCCAAGTCTGTTTTCAGAGGGAAATCTCAGACATTCTGCTGACCGGCACAACGTACAGATATGGGCCTCGGGTGTCCAAGCCACCGAGGAAAACAGGGAACCCCATGCATTTCCGAAAAGAGGACACCCGTGGGAATACGCAGAGGTATTATTTGCGCACATCGCCCCAGAATTTTTTACCCAGACAGCCCCGCAAAGTCCAAAATGTCGGGAAAAAAACACTTTTTCCGCACATTTCGCTCGACGCACCCATCAAAACACGCCCCCAACAACACATGGTCTACCGTCACGCGTTCCCACAGGTGTCCGATGAAACCGGTATCTCACATGTGTGGGTGCACCTACCTGGCCGCCAAGTGGAAAGCCTAAAACACAAGTAACCCCAAGTCTGTTTTCAGAGCGAAATCTCAGACATTCTGCTGACCGGCACAACGTACAGATATGGGCCTCGGGTGTCCAAGCCACCGAGGAAAACAGGGAACCCCATGCATTTCCAAAAAGAGGACACCCGTGGGAATCCACAGAGGTATGATTTGCGCACATCGCCCCAGAATTTTTTACCCAGACAGCCCCGCAAAGTCCGAAATGTCGGGAAAAAAACACTTTTTCCGCACATTTCGCTCGACGCACCCATCAAAACACACCCCCAACAACACATGGCCTACCGTCACGCGTTCCCACCGGTGCCCCAATGAAAACGGTACCTCACATGTGTGGGTGCACCTACCTGGCCGCCAAGGGGAAAGCCTAAAATACAAGTAACCCCAAGTCTGTTTTCATGGCGAAATCTTAGACATTCTGCCGACCGGCACAACGTACAGATATGGGCCTCGGGTGTCCAAGCCACCGAGGAAAACAGGGAACCCCATGCATTTCCGAAAAGAGGACACCCGTGGGAATCCGCAGAGGTATGATTTGCGCACATCGCCCCAGAATTTTTTACCCAGACAGCCCTGCAAAGTCCGAAATGTGGAGAAAAAAATGCTTTTTACGCACATTTCGCTCGACGCACCCATCGAAACACGCCCCCAACAACACAGGGCCTACAGTCACGCGTTCCCACAGGTGTCCCGATGAAAACGGTACCTCACATGTGTGGGTGCACCTACCTGGCCACCAAGGGGAAAGCCTAAAACACAAGTAACCCCAAGTCTGTTTTCAGAGCGAAATCTCAGACATTCTGCCGACCGGCACAATGTACAGATATGGGCCTCGGGTGTCCAAGCCACCAAGGAAAACGGGGAACCCCATGCATTTCCGAAAAGAGGACACCGGCGGGAATCCGCAGAGGTATTATTTGCGCACATCGCCCCAGAATTTTTTACCCAGACAGCCCCGCAAAGTCCAAAATGTCGGGAAAAAAACACTTTTTCCGCACATTTCGCTCGACGCACCCATCAAAACACACCCCCAACAACACATGGCCTACCGTCACGCGTTCCCACCAGTGCCCGGATGAAAACGGTACCTCACATGTGTGGGTGCACCTACCTGGCCGCCAAGGGGAAAGCCTAAAATACAAGTAACCCCAAGTCTGTTTTCATGGCGAAATCTCAGACATTCTGCCGACCGGCACAACGTACAGATATGGGCCTCGGGTGTCCAAGCCACCGAGGAAAACAGGGAACCCCATGCATTTCCGAAAAGAGGACACCCGTGGGAATCCGCAGAGGTATGATTTGCGCACATCGCCCCAGAATTTTTTACCCAGACAGCCCCGCAAATTCCGAAATGTCGGGAAAAAAACACTTTTTCCGCACATTTCGCTCGACGCACCCATCAAAACACGCCCCCAACAACACATGGCCTACCGTCACGCGTTCCCACATTTGTCCCGACGAAAACGGTACCTCACATGTGTGGGTGCACCTACCTGGCCGCCAAGGGGAAAGCCTAAAACACAAGTAACCCCAAGTCTGTTTTCAGAGCGAAATCTCAGACATTCTGCCGACCGGCACAACGTACAGATATGGGCCTCGGGTGTCCAAGCCACTGAGAAAAACAGGGAACCCCATGCATTTCCGAAAAGAGGACACCGGTGGGAATCCACAGAGGTACGATTTGCGCACATCGCCCCAGAATTTTTTACCAGACATCCCCGCAAAGTCCGAAAAGTCGGGAAAAAAACGCTTTTTCTGCACATTTCGCTCGACGCACCCATCGAAACACGCCCCCAACAACACATGGCCTACCGTCACACGTTCCCACAGGTGTCCCGATGAAAACGGTACCTCACATGTGAGGGTGCACCTACCTGGCCGTCAAGGGGAAAGCCTAAAACACAAGTAACCCCAAGTCTGTTTTCAGAGGGAAATCTCAGACATTCTGCCGACTGGCACAACGTACAGATATGGGCCTCGGGTGTCCAAGCCACCGAGGAAAACAGGGAACCCCATGCATTTCCGAAAAGAGGACACCCGTGGGAAACCGCAGAAGTATGATTTGCGCACATCGTCCCAGAATTTATTACCCAGACAGCCCTGCAAAGTCCGAAATGTGGGGAAAAAAATGATTTTCCGCACATTTCGCTCGACGCACCCATCGAAACACGCCCCCAACAACACAGGGCCTACCGTCACGCGTTCCCACAGGTGTCCCGATGAAAACGGTACCTCACATGTGTGGGTGCGCCTACCTGGCCACCAAGGGGAAAGCCTAAAACACAAGTAACCCAAGTCTGTTTTGAGAGCGAAATCTCAGACATTCTGCCGACCGGCACAATGTACAGATATGGGCCTCGGGTGTCCAAGCCACCAAGGAAAACGGGGAACCCCATGCATTTCTGAAAAGAGGACACCCGCGGGAATCCGCAGAGGTATGATTTGCGCACATCGGCCAAGATTTTATTACCCAGACAGCCCCGCAAAGTCCGAAAAGTCGGGAAAAAAACGCTTTTTCTGCACATTTCGCTCGACGCACCCATCGAAACACGCCCCCAACAACACATGGCCTACCGTCACGCGTTCCCACAGGTGTCCGATGAAAACGGTATCTCACATGTGTGGGTGCACCGAACCTGGCCGCCAAGTGGAAAGCCTAAAGCACAAGTAACCCCAAGTCTGTTTTCACAGCGAAATCTCAGACATTCTGCTGACCGGCACAACGTACAGATATGGGCCTCGGGTGTCCAAGCCACCGAGGAAAACAGGGAACCCCATGCATTTCCAAAAAGAGGACACCCGTGGGAATCCACAGAGGTATGATTTGCGCACATCGCCCCAGAATTTTTTACCCAGACAGCCCCGCAAAGTCCGAAATGTCGGGAAAAAAACACTTTTTCCGCACATTTCGCTCGACGCACCCATCAAAACACACCCCCAAAAACACATGGCCTACCGTCACGCGTTCCCACCGGTGCCCCAATGAAAACGGTACCTCACATGTGTGGGTGCACCTACCTGGCCGCCAAGGGGAAAGCCTAAAATACAAGTAACCCCAAGTCTGTTTTCATGGCGAAATCTTAGACATTCTGCCGACCGGCACAACGTACAGATATGGGCCTCGGGTGTCCAAGCCACCGAGGAAAACAGGGAACCCCATGCATTTCCGAAAAGAGGACACCCGTGGGAATCCGCAGAGGTATGATTTGCGCACATCGCCCCAGAATTTTTTACCCAGACAGCCCTGCAAAGTCCGAAATGTCGGGAAAAAAACACTTTTTCCGCACATTTTGCTCGACGCACCCATCAAAACGCGCCCCCAACAACAAATGGCCTACCGTCACGCGTTCCCACAGGTGTCCCAATGAAAACGGTACCTCACATGTGTGGGTGCACCTACCTGGCCGCCAAGGGGAAAGCCTAAAACACAAGTAACCCCAAGTCTGTTTTCAGAGCGAAATCTCAGACATTCTGCCGACCGGCACAACGTACAGATATGGGCCTCGGGTGTCCAAGCCACTGAGGAAAACAGGGAACCCCATGCATTTCCGAAAAGAGGACACCCGTGGGAATACACAGAGGTATGATTTGCGCACATCGCCCCAGAATTTTTTACCCAGACAGCCCCGCAAAGTCCGAAATGTCAGGAAAAAAACACTTTTTCCGCACATTTCGCTCGACGCACCCATCAAAACATGCCCCCAACAACACATGGCCTACCGTCATGCGTTCCCACAGGTGTCCCGATGAAAACGGTACCTCACATGTGTGGGTGCACCTACCTGGCCGCCAAGGGGAAAGCCTAAAACACAAGTAACCCCAAGTCTGTTTTCAGAGGGAAATCTCAGACATTCTGCCGACTGGCACAACTTACAGATATGGGCCTCGGGTGTCCAAGCCACCGAGGAAAACAGGGAACCCCATGCATTTCCGAAAAGAGGACACCCGTGGGAAACCGCAGAGGTATGATTTGCGCACATCGCCCCAGAATTTATTACCCAGACAGCCCTGCAAAGTCCAAAATGTGGAGAAAAAAATGCTTTTTCCGCACATTTCGCTCGACGCACCCATCGAAACACGCCCCCAACAACACAGGGCCTATAGTCACGCGTTCCCACAGGTGTCCCGATGAAAACGGTACCTCACATGTGTGGGTGCACCTACCTGGCCACCAAGGGGAAAGCCTAAAACACAAGTAACCCCAAGTCTGTTTTCAGAGCGAAATCTCAGACATTCTGCCGACCGGCACAATGTACAGATATGGGCCTCGGGTGTCCAAGCCACCAAGGAAAACGGGGAACCCCATGCATTTCCGAAAAGAGGACACCGGCGGGAATCCGCAGAGGTATTATTTGCGCACATCGCCCCAGAATTTTTTACCCAGACAGCCCCGCAAAGTCCAAAATGTCGGGAAAAAAACACTTTTTCCGCACATTTCGCTCGACGCACCCATCAAAACACGCCCCCAACAACACATGGCCTACCGTCACGCGTTCCCACAGGTGTCCGATGAAAACGGTATCTCACATGTGTGGGTGCACCTACCTGGCCGCCAAGGGGAAAGCCTAAACACAAGTAACCCCAAGTCTGTTTTCAGAGGGAAATCTCAGACATTCTGCCGACCGGCACAACGTACAGATATGGGCCTCGGGTGTCCAAGCCACCGAGGAAAACAGGGAACCCCATGCATTTCCGAAAAGAGGACACCCGTGGGAATCCGCAGAGGTATGATTTGCGCACATCGCCCCAGAATTTTTTACCCAGACAGCCCCGCAAAGTCCGAAATGTCGGGAAAAAAACACTTTTTCCGCACATTTCGCTCAACACACCCATCAAAACACACCTCAACAACACATGGCCTACCGTCACGCGTTCCCACCAGTGCCCGGATGAAAACGGTACCTCACATGTGTGGGTGCACCTACCTGGCCGCCAAGGGGAAAGCCTAAAATACAAGTAACCCCAAGTCTGTTTTCATGGCGAAATCTCAGACATTCTGCCGACCGGCACAACGTACAGATATGGGCCTCGGATGTCCAAGCCACCGAGGAAAACAGGGAACCCCATGCATTTCCGAAAAGAGGACACCCGTGGGAATCCGCAGAGGTATGATTTGCGCACATCGCCCCAGAATTTTTTACCCAGACAGCCCCGCAAATTCCAAAATGTCGGGAAAAAAACACTTTTTCCGCACATTTCGCTCGACGCACCCATCAAAACACACCCCCAACAACACATGGCCTACCGTCACGCGTTCCCACCGGTGCCCCAATGAAAACGGTACCTCACATGTGTGGGTGCACCTACCTGGCCGCCAAGGGGAAAGCCTAAAATACAAGTAACCCCAAGTCTGTTTTCATGGCGAAATCTTAGACATTCTGCCGACCGGCACAACGTACAGATATGGGCCTCGGGTGTCCAAGCCACCGAGGAAAACAGGGAACCCCATGCATTTCCGAAAAGAGGACACCCGTGGGAATCCGCAGAGGTATGATTTGCGCACATCGCCCCAGAATTTTTTACCCAGACAGCCCTGCAAAGTCCGAAATGTCGGGAAAAAAACACTTTTTCCGCACATTTTGCTCGACGCACCCATCAAAACACGCCCCCAACAACAAATGGCCTACCGTCACGCGTTCCCACAGGTGTCCCAATGAAAACGGTACCTCACATGTGTGGGTGCACCTACCTGGCCGCCAAGGGGAAAGCCTAAAACACAAGTAACCCCAAGTCTGTTTTCAGAGCGAAATCTCAGACATTCTGCCGACCGGCACAACGTACAGATATGGGCCTCGGGTGTCCAAGCCACTGAGGAAAACAGGGAACCCCATGCATTTCCGAAAAGAGGACACCCGTGGGAATACACAGAGGTATGATTTGCGCACATCGCCCCAGAATTTTTTACCCAGACAGCCCCGCAAAGTCCGAAATGTCAGGAAAAAAACACTTTTTCCGCACATTTCGCTCGACGCACCCATCAAAACACGCCCCCAACAACACATGGCCTACCGTCATGCGTTCCCACAGGTGTCCCGATGAAAACGGTACCTCACATGTGTGGGTGCACCTACCTGGCCGCCAAGGGGAAAGCCTAAAACACAAGTAACCCCAAGTCTGTTTTCAGAGGGAAATCTCAGACATTCTGCCGACTGGCACAACTTACAGATATGGGCCTCGGGTGTCCAAGCCACCGAGGAAAACAGGGAACCCCATGCATTTCCGAAAAGAGGACACCCGTGGGAAACCGCAGAGGTATGATTTGCGCACATCGCCCCAGAATTTATTACCCAGACAGCCCTGCAAAGTCCAAAATGTGGAGAAAAAAATGCTTTTTCCGCACATTTCGCTCGACGCACCCATCGAAACACGCCCCCAACAACACAGGGCCTATAGTCACGCGTTCCCACAGGTGTCCCGATGAAAACGGTACCTCACATGTGTGGGTGCACCTACCTGGCCACCAAGGGGAAAGCCTAAAACACAAGTAACCCCAAGTCTGTTTTCAGAGCGAAATCTCAGACATTCTGCCGACCGGCACAATGTACAGATATGGGCCTCGGGTGTCAAAGCCACCAAGGAAAACGGGGAACCCCATGCATTTCCGAAAAGAGGACACCGGCGGGAATCCGCAGAGGTATTATTTGCGCACATCGCCCCAGAATTTTTTACCCAGACAGCCCCGCAAAGTCCAAAATGTCGGGAAAAAAACACTTTTTCCGCACATTTCGCTCGACGCACCCATCAAAACACGCCCCCAACAACACATGGCCTACCGTCACGCGTTCCCACAGGTGTCCGATGAAAACGGTATCTCACATGTGTGGGTGCACCTACCTGGCCGCCAAGGGGAAAGCCTAAACACAAGTAACCCCAAGTCTGTTTTCAGAGGGAAATCTCAGACATTCTGCCGACCGGCACAACGTACAGATATGGGCCTCGGGTGTCCAAGCCACCGAGGAAAACAGGGAACCCCATGCATTTCCGAAAAGAGGACACCCGTGGGAATCCGCAGAGGTATGATTTGCGCACATCGCCCCAGAATTTTTTACCCAGACAGCCCCGCAAAGTCCGAAATGTCGGGAAAAAAACACTTTTTCCGCACATTTCGCTCAACACACCCATCAAAACACACCTCAACAACACATGGCCTACCGTCACGCGTTCCCACCAGTGCCCGGATGAAAACGGTACCTCACATGTGTGGGTGCACCTACCTGGCCGCCAAGGGGAAAGCCTAAAATACAAGTAACCCCAAGTCTGTTTTCATGGCGAAATCTCAGACATTCTGCCGACCGGCACAACGTACAGATATGGGCCTCGGATGTCCAAGCCACCGAGGAAAACAGGGAACCCCATGCATTTCCGAAAAGAGGACACCCGTGGGAATCCGCAGAGGTATGATTTGCGCACATCGCCCCAGAATTTTTTACCCAGACAGCCCCGCAAATTCCAAAATGTCGGGAAAAAAACACTTTTTCCGCACATTTCGCTCGACGCACCCATCAAAACACGCCCCCAACAACACATGGCCTACCGTCACGCGTTCCCACAGGTGTCCGATGAAAACGGTATCTCACATGTGTGGGTGCACCTACCTGGCCGCCAAGGGGAAAGCCTAAAACACAAGTAACCCCAAGTCTGTTTTCAGAGGGAAATCTCAGACATTCTGCCGACCGGCACAACGTACAGATATGGGCCTCGGGTGTCCAAGCCACCGAGGAAAACAGGGAACCCCATGCATTTCCGAAAAGAGGACACCCGTGGGAATCCGCAGAGGTATGATTTGCGCACATCGCCCCAGAATTTTTTACCCAGACAGCCCCGCAAAGTCCGAAATGTCGGGAAAAAAACACTTTTTCCGCACATTTCGCTCAACACACCCATCAAAACACACCTCAACAACACATGGCCTACCGTCACGCGTTCCCACCAGTGCCCGGATGAAAACGGTACCTCACATGTGTGGGTGCACCTACCTGGCCGCCAAGGGGAAAGCCTAAAATACAAGTAACCCCAAGTCTGTTTTCATGGCGAAATCTCAGACATTCTGCCGACCGGCACAACGTACAGATATGGGCCTCGGGTGTCCAAGCCACCGAGGAAAACAGGGAACCCCATGCATTTCCGAAAAGAGGACACCCGTGGGAATCCGCAGAGGTATGATTTGCGCACATCGCCCCAGAATTTTTTACCCAGACAGCCCCGCAAATTCCGAAATGTCGGGAAAAAAACACTTTTTCCGCACATTTCGCTCGACGCACCCATCAAAACACGCCCCCAACAACACATGGCCTACCGTCATGCGTTCCCACATTTGTCCCGATGAAAACGGTACCTCACATGTGTGGGTGCACCTACCTGGCCGCCAAGGGGAAAGCCTAAAACACAAGTAACCCCAAGTCTGTTTTCAGAGCGAAATCTCAGACATTCTGCCGACCGGCACAACGTACAGATATGGGCCTCGGGTGTCCAAGCCACTGAGAAAAACAGGGAACCCCATGCATTTCCGAAAAGAGGACACCCGTGGGAATCCACAGAGGTACGATTTGCGCACATCGCCCCAGAATTTTTTACCAGACATCCCCGCAAAGTCCGAAAAGTCGGGAAAAAAACGCTTTTTCTGCACATTTCGCTCGACGCACCCATCGAAACACGCCCCCAACAACACATGGCCTACCGTCACACGTTCCCACAGGTGTCCCGATGAAAACGGTACCTCACATGTGAGGGTGCACCTACCTGGCCGTCAAGGGGAAAGCCTAAAACACAAGTAACCCCAAGTCTGTTTTCAGAGGGAAATCTCAGACATTCTGCCGACTGGCACAACGTACAGATATGGGCCTCGGGTGTCCAAGCCACCGAGGAAAACAGGGAACCCCATGCATTTCCGAAAAGAGGACACCCGTGGGAAACCGCAGAAGTATGATTTGCGCACATCGTCCCAGAATTTATTACCCAGACAGCCCTGCAAAGTCCGAAATGTGGGGAAAAAAATGATTTTCCGCACATTTCGCTCGACGCACCCATCGAAACACGCCCCCAACAACACAGGGCCTACCGTCACGCGTTCCCACAGGTGTCCCGATGAAAACGGTACCTCACATGTGTGGGTGCGCCTACCTGGCCACCAAGGGGAAAGCCTAAAACACAAGTAACCCAAGTCTGTTTTGAGAGCGAAATCTCAGACATTCTGCCGACCGGCACAATGTACAGATATGGGCCTCGGGTGTCCAAGCCACCAAGGAAAACGGGGAACCCCATGCATTTCTGAAAAGAGGACACCCGCGGGAATCCGCAGAGGTATGATTTGCGCACATCGGCCAAGATTTTATTACCCAGACAGCCCCGCAAAGTCCGAAAAGTCGGGAAAAAAACGCTTTTTCTGCACATTTCGCTCGACGCACCCATCGAAACACGCCCCCAACAACACATGGCCTACCGTCACGCGTTCCCACAGGTGTCCGATGAAAACGGTATCTCACATGTGTGGGTGCACCGAACCTGGCCGCCAAGTGGAAAGCCTAAAACACAAGTAACCCCAAGTCTGTTTTCAGAGCGAAATCTCAGACATTCTGCTGACCGGCACAACGTACAGATATGGGCCTCGGGTGTCCAAGCCACCGAGGAAAACAGGGAACCCCATGCATTTCCAAAAAGAGGACACCCGTGGGAATCCACAGAGGTATGATTTGCGCACATTGCCCCAGAATTTTTTACCCAGACAGCCCCGCAAAGTCCGAAATGTCGGGAAAAAAACACTTTTTCCGCACATCGACGCACCCATCAAAACACACCCCCAACAACACATGGCCTACCGTCACGCGTTCCCACCGGTGCCCCAATGAAAACGGTACCTCACATGTGTGGGTGCACCTACCTGGCCGCCTAGGGGAAAGCCTAAAATACAAGTAACCCCAAGTCTGTTTTCATGGCGAAATCTTAGACATTCTGCCGACCGGCACAACGTACAGATATGGGCCTCGGGTGTCCAAGCCACCGAGGAAAACAGGGAACCCCATGCATTTCCGAAAAGAGGACACCCGTGGGAATCCGCAGAGGTATGATTTGCGCACATCGCCCCAGAATTTTTTACCCAGACAGCCCCGCAAAGTCCGAAATGTCGGGAAAAAAACACTTTTTCCGCACATTTCGCTCGACGCACCCATCAAAACACGCCCCCAACAACACATGGCCTGCCGTCACGCGTTCCCACAGTTGTCCCGATGAAAACGGTACCTCACATGTGTGGGTGCACCTACCTGGCCGCCAAGGGGAAAGCCTAAAACACAAGTAACCCCAAGTCTGTTTTCAGAGCGAAATCTCAGACATTCTGCCGACCGGCACAACGTACAGATATGGGCCTCGGGTGTCCAAGCCACCGAGAAAAACAGGGAACCCCATGCAATTCCGAAAAGAGGATACCCGTGGGAATCCGCAGAGGTACGATTTGCGCACATCGCCCCAGAATTTTTACCAGACAGCCCCGCAAAGTCCGAAATGTCGGGAAAAAAACACTTTTTCTGCACATTTCGCTCGACGCACCCATCGAAACACGCCCCCAACAACACATGGCCTACCGTCACGTGTTCCCACAGGTGTCCTGATGAAAACGGTTCCTCACATGTGTGGGTGCACCTACCTGGCCGCCAAGGGGAAAGCCTAAAACACAAGTAACCCCAAGTCTGTTTTCAGAGGGAAATCTCAGACATTCTGCCGACCGGCACAAGGTACAGATATGGGCCTCAGGTGTCCAAGCCACCGAGGAAAACAGGGAACCTCATGCATTTCCGAAAAGAGGACACCCGTGGGAATCCGCAGAGGTATGATTTGCGCACATCGCCCCAGAATTTATTACCCAGACAGCTCTGCAAAGTCCGAAATGTGGGGAAAAAAATGCTTTTTCCGCACATTTCGCTCGACGCACCAATCCAAACACGCCCCCAAAAACACAGGGCCTACCGTCACGCGTTCCCACAGGTGTCCCAATGAAAATGGTACCTCACATTTGTGTGTGCACCTACCTGGCCACCAAGGGGAAAGCCTAAAACACAAGTAACCCCAAGTCTGTTTTCAGAGCGAAATCTCAGACATTCTGCCGACCGGCACAATGTACAGATATGGGCCTCGGGTGTCCAAAGCCACCAAGGAAAACGGGGAACCCCATGCATTTCCGAAAAGAGGACAGCCGCGGGAATCCGCAGAGGTATGATTTGCGCACATCGCCCCAGATTTTATTACCCAGACAGCCCCGCAAAATCAGAAAAGTCGGGAAAAAAACGCTTTTTCTGCACATTTCGCTCGACGCACCCATCGAAACACGCCCCCAACAACACATGGCCTACCGTCACACATTCCCACAGGTGTCCCGATGAAAACGGTACCTCACATGTGTGGGTGCACCTACCTGGCCGTCAAGGGCAAAGCCTAAAAGACAAGTAACCCCAAGTCTGTTTTCAGAGCGAAATCTCAGACATTCTGCCGACCGGCACAACGTACAGATATGGGCCTCGGGTGTCGAAGCCACTGAGGAAAACAGGGAACCCCATGAATTTCCTAAAAGAGGACACCCGTGGGAATACGCAGAGGTATGATTTGCGCACATCGCCCCAGAATTTTTTACCCAGACAGCCCCGCAAATTCCAAAATGTCGGGAAAAAAACACTTTTTCCGCACATTTCGCTCGACGCACCCATCAAAACACACCCCCAACAACACATGGCCTACTGTCACGCGTTCCCAGAGGTGCCCCGATGAAAACGGTACCTCACATGTGTGGGTGCACCTACCTGGCCGCCAAGGGGAAAGCCTAAAATACAAGTAACCCCAAGTCTGTTTTCATGGCGAAATCTCAGACATTCTGCCGACCGGCACAATGTACAGATATGGGCCTCGGGTGTCCAAGCCACCGAGGAAAACAGGGAACCCCATGCATTTCCGAAAAGAGGACACCCGTGGGAATCCGCAGAGGTATGATTTGCGCAGATCGCCCCAGAATTTTTTACCAGACAGCCCCGCAAAGTCCGAAATGTCGGGAAAAAAAAAACGCATTTTCCGCACATATCGCTCGACGCACCCATCAAAACACGCCCCCAACAACACATGTCCTACCGTCACGCGTTCCCACAGGTGTCCGATGAAAACGGTATCTCACATGTGTGGGTGCACCTACCTGGCCGCCAAGGGGAAAGCCTAAAACACAAGTAATCCCAAGCCTGTTTTCAGAGCGAAATCTCAGACATTCTGCCGACCGGCACAACGTACAGATATGGGCCTCAGGTGTCCAAGCCACCGAGGAAAACAGGGAACCCCATGCATTTCCGAAAAGAGGACACCCGTGGGAATACACAGAGGTATGTTTTGCGCACATCGCCCCAGAATTTTTTACCCAGACAGCCCCGCAAAGTCCGAAATGTCGGGAAAAAAACACTTATTCCGCATATTTCACTCGACGCACCCATCAAAACACGCCCCCAACAACACATGGCCTACCGTCACGCATTCCCACAGGTGTCCCGATGAAAACGGTACCTCACATGTGTGGGTGCACCTACCTGGCCGCCAAGGGGAAAGCCTAAAACACAAGTAACCCCAGGTCTGTTTTCAGAGGGAAATCTCAGACATTCTGCCGACTGGCACAACATACAGATATGGGCCTCGGGTGTCCAAACCACCGAGGAAAACAGGGAACCCCATGCATTTCCGAAAAGAGGACACCCGTGGGAATCCGCAGAGGTATGATTTGCGCACATCGCCCCAGAATTTATTACCCAGACAGCCCTGCAAAGTCCGAAATGTGGGGAAAAAAATGCTTTTTCCGCACATTTCGCTCGACGCGCCCATCGAAACATGCCCCCAACAACACAGGGCCTACCGTCACGCGTTCCCACAGGTGTCCCGATGAAAACGGTACCTCACATGTGTGGGTGCACCTACCTGGCCGCCAAGGGGAAAGCCTAAAACACAAGTAACCCCAAGTCTGTTTTCAGAGCGAAATCTCAGACATTCTGCCGACCGGCACAATGTACAGATATGGGCCTCGGGTGTCCAAGCCACCAAGGAAAACGGGGAACCCCATGTATTTCCGAAAAGAGGACACCCGCGGGAATCCGCAGAGGTATGATTTGCGCACATCGCCCCAGATTTTATTACCCAGACAGCCCCGCAAAGTCCGAAAAGTCAGGAAAAAAATGCTTTTTCTGCACATTTCGCTCGACGCACCCATCGAAACACGCCCCAACAACACATGGCCTACCGTCACACGTTCCCACAGGTGTCCCGATGAAAACGGTACCTCACATGTGTGGGTGCACCTACCTGGCCGTCAAGGGTGTGAAAAGAAGACCGGTAGGGGGTGTCTGTACTTCTGCTCTCTATATGGTAGAAGAGAGGCACAGAAGACCCCAGCCAAGATTCTCTATTACGGTAGCAATGGATGAGCAATCAAGGCCTAGCTTCTCAGGAGGTGATGCAGGCTGGTTCTTAAGTACAGTGTAGCCCCCAAACCCCCACAAAGGAATGTCCACACACTGTATTGGTTAGAACACAGTCTTTATATAATCAATATTCAAGGTTATTTACACATCATAATAACTCACTTTGTACTTAGGAAAATCAACAATGGCAAATATATACAATTCTAAAGTGGTACCACCCTTTGTATTAGATCTCATTAAAGTGCATCAACAATACTGTAACAATGTCACACAGGTCAATAGAGTGAAACCAGCAATAGAGAGAGGAGAGAAAATAAGATGGTTGAGCAATAGGCAGAATACTGGCCCCTACCACTAGACACAGTTCTGTGTGGAGATCGCCCCACCTGGGCAACCTGTAAAATAAAGATATAGCACAAGCCCAGTCCATATATTGTTCTGCAAGTCTTATTCCCTCCTATAATGTTTTTACCCCCCCAATGTACCTGGTGGAGTCGAGTTCTTCGAAGAGGCGTCGACAGATCCTTCTTGAGCGACCCCCTTTCAAGCGGGAGTCACGGATCGTCGAGAGGCGTCGAGAAGCGTCGAGGAACTCGGTGTTCGGCGACGGGGAATCGACGGCCCTTCTTGAATGCCTTCCCTTTCAAGCGGGAGACACAGGGCGTCGAACGTCCGTCGACAAACAGGGTAGAACGGCGTTGATGAGGCGGCAGCTTCGTCCGAGCGGTGCTCGTCGGCGTCTGAGCGTCGGCGTCCTGCAAGGCAGAGGCCTGCGGGGCACCTCGGTGACAATAGTTCTGGACCGCAAAGATTGTGGAGACCGAGGCCCAGCAAGGGCGTCGAGTCGTTCGAGTCTTTGTGGTCTTCGGGTGGCGGGAAACCCACCGGCAGGTTTCTCCTCGGCGCGTTGGTCGTTCTCGACTTTCTCCGGCAGGATAAAGCGGTCGACGGTGTGGACGAGGGAGTCCTTCGATTCGAATGTTCTTAGGCAAAGGAGCGGACGGCTCCGGTCGTCGGCGGCACGGCGTCAAGTGGTTCCCACGGCTGGGCAACACAACTTCGACGGGCCTCCAGCGGTTACACAAACCTGCGAACCCTGGTCGACGGCAATGGACTTCGACGGCGGCGATGTCCGGGTGCTTCACTTCGATCTCCTCGGCGATCCCGTCTCGGGTCGGCAGCCTTTCGAGGGTCTGTCTTCCAGGGCGCTTCGGCGAAGATGGAGTGGTGCTCGATGGTCCCTCGGAGCACGGGAAGAGGGAGCCTTACCAGGTCCTCTCTCGGGTCAGTCTTCGACAATTTCGGCAGCCTTCGGATCGGTCGAAGCAAATGCAACAGCAAGTCTTCTTCTTCCAGCTGGACGTCGAGGATCAGCAGTTCCAGTTACTCTTAGAGTGGAGACTCAGCTCCAGAACGCTTCTGAGCGCTTCTGAACGTTCCCTGAACCTTCTGAACGTTCCCTGAACCTTCTGAACCAGTGGTGAGAGGTCCCCAGATATACTATTCTGTCTCTCATCTACACTGCTGGCACACACTCAGCAGCCAATCATACAGAATGGCATTCATGCAGTCAGTCAGCCAATCAGGCACACAGTGCATTCAGGCCACACTCCTCCCTTTCAGACACTCACAACAAGGAATGTGGATTGGGACAAGTACCCAGCCATTCAACACTACACACTGCATTCAGGCCAGTTTCGGGCAGGGCTGTCTCAGTCTTTGTCTCTCATGCCAGAAACCAGACAACCACAACAAGGAATGTATATTGGTCACACACTTCATTCACCCAGGTCCCACCCACAGGAGGTACCCACAACATACAGTTACTGGGAAGGCTCCAGTCAGTCTAGCTGGGCCTTCACAACAACACCATATATGGAACTTCCACCCAACAGCCAGTCAGGGGGAACGGACAGAGTCAGGGCTTCCCAGGACTTTGGGAAACAAGGTAACAGGCAATAGAAAGCAAGAGGCCACACAGGCCATCTTGTTTCCTATCAGGAATCAACTGATCCCAATGGCAGGGCTTGGGTATCCCAAAATGGAGGACACCCAGAGCACCTGTCAAATTCAGCATGGAGCTGCCACCAGCCCATACCCTGCTCTGTGGGCCACCCACAGGTGCCCAAAAACATACACTAGGGGTACAGGGTTGTACCCCTACCCATGGGTGCCATAAGGGTATCCCATGGGTCTGTTCACCAAACCAAAAGAGAGAGCTGCACTGCCAGGAGTCCCACATGGACTCCTGGGCAGAAAACATAACAGAACACACGATAAAAAACAGTAAAGGACAAGGATTCAGAGGCCCTGTCCCTCTGATGCATTTCCAGCATCACAGTCGCCCCCCCAGACTGAGGTGGAGGGTGTCTAATCTCCCACGGGATAGACACCCTCATCCAGACGGTCAACATACCTTCTGGAAAGGCCATCTGCATTATCGTGACTCTTCCCTGGTCTGTGCTCTATGGTGAAGTCTAGCCCTTGCAGGCTAATGGACCACCTGAGCAATTTCGGATTCTCACCCTTCATCTGCATAAGCCACTTCAGGGGCTTATGATCTGTTTGGACCTTGAAGGTAGACCCCGTAAGGTAGGGCCTAAAACGCCTAAGGCTCCAAACTATGCTAAAACACTCCTTTTCAACAGTAGCCCACCTAAGTTCTCTACCCTTGAGTTGTCTACTGATGAATATGATAGGATGTTCTCTCCCTTTGTCATCTAACTGGGACAAGACAGCTCCAATTCCGGTGTCGCAGGCATCCGTCTGGACGATAAAGGGTCGGCTGTAGTCAGGCGCACACAACGCAGGTGCCCTACACAGACTTTCTTTCAAGCCATCAAAGGCCCTCTGACAGTCTTCGGTCCAATGAACCTTCCTAGGCTGTTTGGGTGAAGTTAGAGCTGTCAGGGGTGCAGCTATGGTTCCATAGTCTGCCATGAAATTGCGATAGTACCCAGTGAGTCCCAAAAAGGCTCTCACCTGGGTTTGAGTAGTGGGAGTCTCCCAGTTCTGTACATCCTGTACTTTACTGGAGAGAGGTTGGATTTGACCCCCTCCTACCTCATGACCAAGATAGGTGACTTTCCCCTGAGCTATCTGCCACTTGGTGGCCTTGATAGTGAGGTTAGCCCTTTTCAAGGCCTGCAACGCCTTATCCAGATGTGTCAAATGCTCTTCCCAGGTGGAACTGTAGACGGCAATGTCGTCTAAGTAAGCCACACAAAAGGCTTCCAGCCCACTGAGCGCATGGTTGACCAATCTCTGGAAGGTGGCAGGGGCATTCTTCAACCCAAAAGGCATGACCCTAAACTGGTAGAGTCCCTCAGGTGTTGAGAAGGCCGTCTTTTCCTTGGCATGGTCCATCAGAGCTATTTGCCAATAGCCTGAGGTAAGGTCAGAGGTGCTCACAAATTTGGCAGCACCTATGGTGTCCACGAGCTCATCAGCCCTGGGCAATGGGTGCGTGTCAGTTTTGGTGACGGCATTGACTCCTCGGTAGTCCACACAGAACCTCCAATCCTTGGTACCCGCCTGGGAACTTGCCTTGGGGACAAGAACCACTGGACTGGACCAGGGACTGGTTGAGGGTTCAATAACACCCAGATCCAACATCTTGGCGACCTCAGACTGGATGTGGTTCTTGACGGTATCTGACATACGGTAGCACCTGCTTTTGACAGGCACACTGTCACCAGTGTCAATTTCATGCCTACACCAAGGTGTAAAGCCTGGCGTCAGTGAAAACAGAGAGGCATACTGTTGGAGTAAAGCCCTGCAGACCCTCTGTTGCTCTGTTGTCAAATCCGGAGAGAGATGTACTCCCTCCACTGAGCCATCCTGAGGGTTGCTATGCAGCAAATCAGGAAGGGGCTCACTCTCATCCTCTTCTTGCCCTGAAGCTAGCAAGAGACATAAGACTTCTGCTCGCCGGTGGAAAGGCTTGAGCCTGTTGACATGGAATATCTGAGGGGCTACCCCAGAGGCTCCCATGTCAACCAGATAATTGACTTCGCCCATCTTGGAGATGATCGTGAAGGGTCCAGTCCACTTGTCTGCCAGAGCTCTAGGCTTGGTAGGCTCCATCACAAGGATTTCCTGTCCCGGAGTCCAATCCACTTGCGAGGCTTTAAGGTCATGCCAGTACTTATTCAATTCCTGGCTGGCCTTTAGATTTGCTGTTGCCTGACCCATCATCTGTGTCATCCTCCGTGTGAGGCCTAACACATAGTCCCCCACTTGCTTGGCAGGACCTGGAGGGGTGGCTTCCAAGCCTTCTCTGATCAAGGCGAGGGGCCCCCTCACGGGATGTCCAAAGAGTAACTCAAAGGGGCTGAAACCGACACCCTCTTGAGGTACCTCTCTGTAAGCAAACAGCAGGCATGGCAGGAGGAGATCCCATTTCCTCCTTAGGGGTTCTTCCAAAGCCCCTAGCATGCCCTTGAGAGTTTTATTAAATCTCTCAACCAGACCATTGGTCTGGGGGTGGTAAGAGGTGGAGAACTTGTAGGTTACCCCACACTCTTTCCACATGGTTTTCATGTAACTAGACATGAAGTTGGATCCTCTGTCAGAGACAACCTCCTTGGGGAATCCAACATGGGTGAAAATGCCCAGGAGAGCCCTGGCAACCACCTTGGCAGTAACAGTCCGAAAGGGTATTGCCTCAGGGTACCTGGTGGCATGATCTACCAAGACCAGGAAGAACCGATGTCCACCTGAAGTGGGAGGGTCAAGGGGACCGACGATGTCGATGCCCACCCTCTCAAATGGAGTGCCAACCACTGGCAATGGCTGCAGTGGGGCAATGACACTACCTCCAGTCTTGCCAGACAACTGACAAGTTGGGCAGGTCCTGCAGTGGGACTCCACCTCTACTCCCATCCGTGGCCAGTAGAAATGGGCAGAGAGCCTCTGCTTAGTCTTCTTGGTCCCAAGATGACCAGCCAAAGGCACCTCATGCGCCAACTGCAGTAGGAAGGGCCTGTAAACCTGGGGTACCACCAACCTCTTGAGGGCACCAGGTTCAGGCTTAGTGGGCTCACTAACAAGGAGCTCACCCTCCCAATAAATCCGGAATGTCCTAGGCACTTCTCCTTGTCCGGAGCATGGATCCCAATGGGTGCTGTCGGAACAGCAGGAATAGAAGGTGTTCCCTCCACAGAGGTGGTCTTCTTGGTCTTCCTTCTTCTTGACTTCGGCCTCGCTTTTGGCTCGGGTACCTGACCCACAGGCAGACCCGGTGTCACCTGTGACCTAGTGACTGCAGCAGCAGTCATGGGAAGACCATCCGAGATCAACCCCAACTCTACTAGATCATTTCCTAACAGAATGTTAGCAGGGACATTGTCCTGAACCAGGACAGGAAGCTTTGCTGTCTTGTCTCTAATCATGAGTGTGACTAAGGTTACAGGTGATAATTTGGGAGGCCCACCAGCTAACCTGGTGGTTCGCAGAGGAGCACCTACATAGTCCTCTGGCTTGAGCAGGGTCCTGTCCACCACTGTCATGCTTGCCCCAGTGTCTCTCAAACCAGTAGAAGGCTGGCCATTCAAGAGGACACTTCTCAAAAACCTACAGGTTTTCTGTGGGATAGTCGCCAGTACTTCTGCATACTGGTCCCAGGCCCCAAGGGACACTAAGGAAATCTCTACCGGAGCACCAAATGTGATCCCGGTAGAGGAAGGGAGGACAGTGGCCTCCACCTCAGACACGGGGTAAGGGTAGGTCAGGCTGACAGCCTGTACTCCAAGTGCCTTACCTTTACACTTGGAGTCACCCCTTTTGTGATCCAGAGCCCCACAGTCCCAACAAGCGCCAGGAGTGCGGGGTACGGTACTGGAACCACTGGGAGCCTGCTTTGCAGCAGGTGGACCACTACTCTTATTCCCACGCACAGATGACTTATCCCCACTAGATTTTTGGGTCTTGGGAGAGGAAGGTTTAGGTTTACCCGACTGTGACTGCTTGTGGGACTCCTCAGCTTTCTGAGAGGCCCCCTTTTCTTTGTCCTTGTCCTTCCCACTGGAGTCCTTGGGGGACACCCGGTGGGAGACCCACTTGTCAGCCAACCTAGCCAGCTTAAAGGAGTCCAAAATGTTCTGGTCAGCCACATACTGACGCAGCTCTGGTGAACCGGCTTCAGAGAAATGCTCAAAAAACAAGAGGTGGGACAATTCAACAAAAGTCTTAACCTTGTATCCATCGATCCACCCCATCATGTTCATGTGCGCAGCACTCACCCAGTCAACCCAAGACACATTCTCTCTTTTCTTAAAATCCCTGAACCTTCTAAGGTATTGGGTAGGTGTCTTGCCAAACTTGGCAATCAAAGCATACACTCATACTGACCCCTTTCTTCCACACTCAGCTTCAGAATACAGTCATATCCAGTTTGAGGCACTCTGCTTAATAAACACTTAGCCCAATCTCTTTTATCAACATCATGAATCGCACAAGCCATTTCAAACGCTTCAATCCATTGGAGGATATCTGAACCCTCCACAAATACACCAACCAAATCTTTCATAAACTTGGTGGCTGGGGACCTGACACTCTCACTGGTTTTAGCTGAAGTCTCCACTCTAGCTTTCTCTAGCTGGATTCTCTGACATTCCGTGTCCTGGCTCTTGAGTTCAAGGTCCCTATTCTTGAGCTCCACTTGTTGAACCAACTCCTCTTTCTTAAGTTCAGCATCTATTTCCAACTTGCGGTATTCAAAGGCCAATTTCATCCTTAATAACTCAAGCTCCAAGGAATTGCTGGGGTTTGGAACAGAGGCAACACGAATGGCGGCATTCCCAGAAACAGATTCAGCAGAAACCCCAGGGGCAGAGTCCTCATTGGTTGCAATCCCCCCCTCATCAAGAGTTTCACCATCAGTCTGGTAGTCCACCAGGGCAGCTATCAGCTCAGCCCTAGACTTATCCATAAAGTCTAACTCCCTGGCTTCACAAGCACTCTGGAGAGCCTCCAAGCTCATCCGAGTTAATTTGCCATTTGCAATAGACTCCATTGTTTGTAATGCAGTTATCTTGTACACAACTAAACCTTAATTTAATAAAGTGCGGATATCCTTTGTAAGTGGCACGGTTATACACTGATTCTTAAAACCATAAGCATCCCACCGCTGCCACCAGTGTGAAAAGAAGACCAGTAGGGGGTGTATGTACTTCTACTCTCTATATGGTAGAAGAGAGGCACAGAAGACCCCAGCCAAGATTCTCTATTACGGTAGCAATGGACGAGCAATCAAGGCCTAGCTTCTCAGGAGGTGATGCAGGCTGGTTCTTAAGTACAGTGTAGTCCCCAAGCCCCCACAAAGGAATGTCCACACACTGTATTGGTTAGAACACAGTCTTTATATAATCAATATTCAAGGTTATGTACACTTATCATAATAACTCACTTTGTACTTAGGAAAATCAACAATGGCAAATATATACAATTCTAAAGTGGTACCACCCTTTGTATTAGATCTCATTAAAGTGCATCAACAATACTGTAACAGTGTCACACAGATCAATAGAGTGAATCCAGCAATAGAGAGAGGAGAGAAAATAAGATGGTTGAGCAATAGGCAGAATACTGGCCCCTACCACTAGACACAGTTCTGTGTGGAGATCCCCCCACCTGGGCAACCTGTAAAATAAAGATATAGCACAAGCCCAGTCCATATATTGTTCTGCAAGTCTTATTCCCTCCTATAATGTTTTTACCCCCCCAATGTACCTGGTGGAGTCGAGTTCTTCGAAGAGGCGTCGACAGATCCTTCTTGAGCGACCCCCTTTCAAGCGGGAGTCACGGATCGTCGAGAGGCGTCGAGAAGCGTTGAGGAACTCGGTGTTCGGCGACGGGGAATCGACGGCCCTTCTTGAATGCCTTCCCTTTCAAGCGGGAGACATGGGGCGTCGAACGTCCGTCGACAAACAGGGTAGAACGGCGTTGATGAGGCGGCAGCTTCGTCCGAGCGGTGCTCGTCGGCGTCGGAGCGTCGGCGTCCTGCAAGGCAGAGGCGTGCGGGGCACCTCAGTGACAATAGTTCTGGACCGCAAAGATTGTGGAGACGGAGGCCCAGCAAGGGCGTCGAGTCGTTCAAGTCTTTGTGGTCTTCGGGTGGCGGGAAACCCACCGGCAGGTTTCTCCTCGGCGCGTTGGTCGTTCTCGACTTTCTCCGGCAGGATAAAGCGGTCGACGGTGCGGACGAGGGAGTCCTTTTGATTCGAATGTTCTTAGGCAAAGGAGCGGACGGCTCCGGTCGTCGGCGACACGGCGTCAAGTGGTTCCCACGGCTGGGCAACACAACTTCGACGGGCCTCCAGCGGTTACACAAACCTGCGAACCCTGGTCGACGGCAATGGACTTCTACGGCGGCGATGTCCGAGTGCTTCACTTCGATCTCCTCGGCGATCCCGTCTCGGGTCGGCAGCCTTTCGAGGGTCTGTCTTCCAGGGCGCTTCGGCGAAGATGGAGCGGTGCTCGATGGTCCCTCGGAGCACGGGAAGAGGGCACCTTACCAGGCCCTCTCTCGGGTCAGTTGTGAAAGAAGACCGGTGGGGGGTGTCTGTACTTCTGCTCTCTATATGGTAGAAGAGAGGCACAGAAGACTCCAGCCAAGATTCTCTATTACGGTAGCAATGGACGAGCAATCAAGGCCTAGCTTCTCAGGAGGTGATGCAGGCTGGTTCTTATGTACAGTGTAGTCCCCAAGCCCCCACAAAGGAATGTCCACACACTGTATTGGTTAGAACACAGTCTTTATATAATCAATATTCAAGGTTATGTACACTTATCATAATAACTCACTTTGTACTTAGGAAAATCAACAATGGCAAATATATACAATTCTAAAGTGGTACCACCCTTTGTATTAGATCTCATTAAAGTGCATCAACAATACTGTAACAATGTCACACAGATAAATAGAGTGAAACCAGCAATAGAGAGAGGAGAGAAAATAAGATGGTTGAGCAATAGGCAGAATACTGGCCCCTACCACTAGACACAGTTCTGTGTGGAGATCCCCCCACCTGGGCAACCTGTAAAATAAAGATATAGCACAAGCCCAGTCCATATATTGTTCTGCAAGTCTTATTCCCTCCTATAATGTCTTTACCCCCCCAATGTACCTGGTGGAGTCGAGTTCTTCGAAGAGGCGTCGACAGATCCTTCTTGAGCGACCCCCTTTCAAGCGGGAGTCACGGATCGTCGAGAGGCGTCGAGAAGCGTCGAGGAACTCGGTGTTCGGCGACGGGGAATCGACGGCCCTTCTTGAATGCCTTCCCTTTCAAGCGGGAGACACGGGGCGTCGAACGTCTGTCGACAAACCGCGTAGAACGGCGTGGATGAGGCGGCAGCTTCGTCCGAGCGGTGCTCGTCGGCGTCGGAGCGTCGGCGTCCTGCAAGGCAGAGGCGTGCGGGGCACCTCGGTGACAATAGTTCTGGACCGCAAAGATTGTAGAGACGGAGGCCCAGCAAGGGCGTCGAGTCGGTCGAGTCTTTGGGGTCTTCGGGTGGCGGGAAACCCACCGACAGGTTTCTCCTCGGCGCGTTGGTCGTCCTCGACTTTCTCCGGCAGGATAAGCGGTCGACGATGCGGTCGAGAGAGTCCTTCGATTGAATGTTCTTAGGCAAATGAGCGGACGGCTCCGGTCGTCGGCGGCACAGCGTCAAGGGGTTCCCACGGCTGGGCAACACCACTTCGACGGGCCTCCAGCGGTTACACAAACCTGCGAACCCTGGTCGACGGCAATGGACTTCGACGGCGTCGATGTCCGGGTGCTTCACTTCGATCTCCTCGGCGGTCCCGTCTCGGGTCGACAGCCTTTCGAGGGTCTGTCTTCCAGGGCGCTTCGGCGAAGATGGAGCAGTGCTCGATGGTCCCTCGGAGCACGGGAAGAGGGCGCCTTACCAGGTCCTCTCTCGGGTCAGCCCTCGACGATCTCGTCAGCCTTCAGATCGGTCGAAGCAAATGCCACAGCAAGTCTTCTTCTTCCAGCTGGACGTCGAGGATCAGCAGTTCCAGTTACTCTTAGAGTGGAGACTCAGCTCCAGAACGCTTCTGAACACAATGGTCGCTTCTCAACCAATGGTTCCTTCTGAACACTTTTCCAGTGGTGAGAGGTCCCCAGATATACTATCCTGTCTCTCATCCACACTGCTGGCACACACTCAGCAGCCAATGATACAGCAGGGCATTCATGCAGTCAGTCAGCCAATCAGGCACACAGTGCATTCAGGCCACACTCCTCCCTTCCAGACACTCACAACAAGAAATGTGGATTGGGACAAGTACCCAGCCATTCAACACTACACACTGCATTCAGGCCAGTTTCGGGCAGGGCTGTCTCAGTCTTTGTCTCTCATGCCAGAAACCAGACAACCACAACAAGAAGTGTATATTGGTCACACACTCCATTCACCCAGGTCCCACCCACAGGAGGTACCCACAACATACAGACACTGGGAAGGCTCCAACTAGTCTAGCTGGGCCTTCACAACAATACCATATATGGAACTTCCACCCAACAGCCAGTCAGGGGGAAGGGACAGAGACAGGGCTTCCCAGGACTTTGGGAAAACAAGTTAACAGGCAATAGAAAGCAAGAGGCCACAGGGGCCATCTTGTTTCCTATCAGGAATCAACAGATCCCAATGGCAGGGCCTGGGTATCCCAAAATGGAGGACACCCGGAGCACCTGTCAATTTCAGCACGGAGCTGCCACCAGCCCATACCCTGCTCTGGGGCCACCCACAGGTACCCAAAAACATACACTAGGGGCACAGGGTTGTACCCCTACCCATGGGTGCCATAAGGGTATCCCATGGGTCTGTTCACCAAACCAAAAGAGAGAGCTGCACTGCCAGGAGTCCCACATGGACTCCGGGGCAGAAAACATAACAGAACACACGGTAAAAAGCAGTAAAAGGACAAGGATTCAGAGGCCCTGTCCCTCAGATGCATTTCCAGCATCACAGTCACCCCCCCCAGACTGAGGTGGAGGGTGTCTAATCTCCCACGGGATAGACACCCTCATCCAGACGGTCAATATACCTTCTGGAAAGGCCATCTGCATTATCGTGACTCTTCCCTGGTCTGTGCTCTATGGTGAAGTCTAGCCCTTGCAGGCTAATGGACCACCTGAGCAATTTCGGATTCTCACCCTTCATCTGCATAAGCCACTTCAGGGGCTTATGATCTGTTTGGACCTTGAAGGTAGACCCCGTAAGGTAGGGCCTAAAACGCCTAAGGCTCCAAACTATGCTAAAACACTCCTTTTCAACAGTAGCCCACCTAAGTTCTCTACCCTTGAGTTGTCTACTGATGAATATGATAGGGTGTTCTCTCCCTTTGTCATCTAACTGGGACAAGACAGCTCCAATTCCGGTGTCGCAGGCATCCGTCTGGACGATAAAGGGTCGGCTGTAGTCAGGCGCACACAACACAGGTGCCCTGCACAGACTTTCTTTCAAGTCATCAAAGGCCCTCTGACAGTCTTCGGTCCAATTAACCTTCCTAGGCTGCTTGGGTGACGTTAGAGCTGTCAGAGGTGCAGCTATGGTCCCATAGTCTGCCATGAAATTGCGATAGTACCCAGTTAGGCCCAAAAAGGCCCTCACCTGGGTTTGAGTAGTGGGAGTCTCCCAGTTCTGTACATCCTGTACTTTACTGGAGAGAGGTTGGATTTGACCCCCTCCTACCTCATGACCAAGATAGGTAACTTTCCCCTGAGCTATCTGGCACTTGGTGGCCTTGATAGTGAGGTTAGCCCTTTTCAATGCCTGCAACACCTTATCCAGGTGTGTCAAATGCTCTTCCCAGGTGGAACTGTAGACGGCAATGTCGTCTAAGTAAGCCACACAAAAGGCTTCCAGCCCACTGAGCGCATGGTTGACCAATCTCTGGAAGGTGGCAGGGGCATTCTTCAACCCAAAAGGCATGACCCTAAACTGGTAGAGTCCCCCAGGTGTTGAGAAGGCCGTCTTTTCCTTGGCATGGTCCGTCAGGGCTATTTGCCAATAGCCTGAGGTAAGGTCAAAGGTGCTCACAAACTTGGCAGCACCTATGGTGTCCACGAGCTCATCAGCCCTGGGCAATGGGTGCGCGTCAGTTTTGGTGACGGCATTGACTCCTCGGTAGTCCACACAGAACCTCCAATCCTTGGTACCCGCCTGGGAACTTGCCTTGGGGACAAGGACCACTGGACTGGACCCGGGACTGGTTGAGGGTTCAATAACACCCAGATCCAACATCTTGGCGACCTCAGCCTGGATGTGGTTCTTGACGGTATCTGACATACGGTAGCACCTGCTTTTGACAGGCACACTGTCACCAGTGTCAATTTCATGCTTACACCACGGTGTAAGGCCTGGCTTCAGTGAAAACAGAGAGGCATACTGTTGGAGCAAAGCCCTACAGGCCCTCTGTTGCTCTGTTGTCAAATCTGGAGAGAGATGTACTCCCTCCACTGAGCCATCCTGAGGGTTGCTATGCAGCAAATCAGGAAGGGGCTCACTCTCATCCTCTTCTTGCCCGGAAGCTAGCAAGAGACATGAGACTTCGGCTCGTCGGTGGAAAGGCTTGAGCCTGTTGACATGGAATATCTGAGGGGCTACCCCAGCGGCTCCCATATCAACCAGATAATTGACTTCGCCCATCTTGGAGATGATCCTGAAGGGTCCAGTCCACTTGTCTGCCAAAGCTCTAGGCTTGGTAGGCTCCATCACAAGGATTTCCTGTCCCGGAGTCCAATCCACTTGTGAGGCTTTAAGGTCATGCCAGTACTTATTCAATTCCTGGCTGGCCTTGAGATTTGCTGTTGCCTGACCCATCATCTGTGTCATCCTCCGTCTGAGGCCTAACACATAGTCCCCCACTTGCTTGGCGGGACCCGGAGGGGTGGCTTCCAAGCCTTCTCTGATCAAGGCGAGGGGCCCCCTTACGGGATGTCCAAAGAGTAACTCAAAGGGGCTGAAACCAACACCCTCTTGAGGTACCTCCCTGTAAGCAAACAGCAGGCATGGCAGGAGGAGATCCCACTTCCTCCTTAGGGGTTCTTCCAAAGCCCCCAGCATGCCCTTGACAGTTTTATTAAATCTCTCAACCAGACCATTGGTCTGGGGGTGGTAAGAGGTGGAGAACTTGTAGGTTACCCCGCACTCTTTCCACATGGTTTTCATGTAACTAGACATGAAGTTGGATCCTCTGTCAGAGACAACCTCCTTGGGGAATCCAACACGGGTGAAAATGCCCAGGAGAGCCCTGGCAACCACCTTGGCAGTAACAGTCCGAAGGGGTATCGCCTCAGGGTACCTGGTGGCATGATCTACCAAGACCAGGATGAACCGATGTCCACCTGAAGTGGGAGGGTCAAGGGGACCGACGATGTCGATGCCCACCCTCTCAAATGGTGTGCCAACCACTGGCAACGGCTGCAGTGGGGCAATGACACTGCCTCCAGTCTTGCCAGACAACTGACAAGTTGGGCAGGTCCTGCAGTGGGACTCCACCTCTACTCCCATCCGTGGCCAGTAGAAATGGGCAGAGAGCCTCTGCTTAGTCTTCTTGGTCCCAAGATGACCAGCCAAGGGCACCTCATGCGCCAACTGCAGTAGGAAGGGCCTATAAACCTGGGGTACCACCAACCTCTTGCGGGCACCAGGTTCAGGCTTAGTGGGCTCACTAACAAGGAGCTCACCCTCCCAATAAATCCGGAATGTCCTAGGCACTTCTCCTTGTGCCTGGGCCAGGGCCTGTTTCCTCAGTCCCTCGAGAGAGTGGCACTCTCTCTGTCCCTTACAGAAGTCCGCCCGGGAGGGTCCCCCTTCAGCTAACAAGCATTGAAGGTCAGGATGATCCTCTGGGTTGAGAACCTCTCCCACAGGAGAGTCTTCTGTCTCTTCTCCCACAGGAGTTGAGTTTGGGTTTCCCACTGGACCCAGCCCGTCCGGAGCATGGACCCCAATGGGTGCTGTCGGAACAGCAGGAAGAGAAGGTGCTCCCTCCACACAGGTGGCCTTCTTGGTCTTCCTTCTTCTTGCCTTAGGCCTCGCCTTCGGCTCGGGTACCTGACCCACAGCCAGACCCCGTGTCACCTGTGACCTAGTGACTGCAGCAGCAGTCATGGGAAGACCATCCGAGATCAATCCCAACTCTACTAGATCGTTCCCTAACAAAATGTTAGCAGGGACATTGTCCTGAACCAGGACAGGAAGCTTTGCTGTCTTGTCTCCAATCATGAGTGTGACTAAGGCTACAGGTGATAATTTGGGAGGCCCACCAGCTAACCTGGTGGTTTGCAGAGGAGCACCTTCATAGTCCTCTGGCTTGAGCAGGGTCCTGTCCACCACTGTCATGCTTGCCCCAGTGTCTCTCAAACCAGTAGAAGGCTGGCCATTCAAGAGGACACTTCTCAAAAACCTACGGGTGTTCTGTGGGATAGTCGCCAGTACTTCTGCATACTGGTCCCAGGCCCCAAGGGACACTAAGGAAATCTCCACCGGAGCACCAAATGTGATCCCGGCAGAGGAGGGGAGGACAGTGGCCTCCACCTCAGACACGGGGTAAGGGTAGGTCAGGCTGACAGCCTGTACTCCAAGTGCCTTACCTTTACACTTGGGGTCACCCCTTTTGTGATCCAGAGCCCCACAGTCCCAACAAGCGCCAGGAGTGCGGGGTACGGTACTGGAACCACTGGGAGCCTGCTTTGCAACAGGTGGACCACTACTCTTATTCCCACCCCCAGATGACTTATCCCCACTAGATTTTTGGGTCTTAGGAGAGGAAGGTTTTGGTTTACCCGACTGTGACTGCTTGGGGGACTCCTCAGCTTTCTGAGAGGCCCCCTTCTCTTTGTCCTTGTCCTTCCCACTGGAGTCCTTAGGGGACACCCGGTGGGAGACCCACTTGTCAGCCAACCTAGCCAACTTAAAGGGGTCCAAAATGTTCTGGTCAGCCACATACTGACGCAGCTCTGGTGAACAGGCTTCAGAGAAATGCTCAAAAAACAAGAGGTGGGACAATTCAACAAAAGTCTTAACCTTGTATCCATCGATCCACCCCATCATGTTCATGTGCGCAGCACTCACCCAGTCAACCCAAGACACATTCTCTCTTTTCTTAAAATCCCTGAACCTTCTAAGGTATTGGGTAGGTGTCTTGCCGAACTTGGCAATCAAAGCAGACTTCATACACTCGTACTGACCTCTTTCTTCCACACTCAGCTTCAGAATACAGTCATACCCGGTTTGAGGCACTCTGCTTAACAAACACTTCGCCCAATCTCTTCTATCAACATCATGAATCGCACAAGCCATTTCAAACGCTTCGATCCATTGGAGGATATCCGAACCCTCCACAAATACACCAACCAAATCTTTCATAAACTTGGTGGCTGGGGACCTGACACTCTCACTGGTTTTAGCTGAAGTCTCCACTCTAGCTTTCTCTAGCTGGATTCTCTGACATTCAGTGTCCTGGCTCTTGAGTTCAAGGTCCTTATTTCTGAGTTCAAGATCCCTATTCTTGAGCTCCACTTGTTGAGCCAACTCCTCTTTCTTAAGCTCAGCATCTATTTCCAACTTGCGGTATTCAAAGGCCAATTTCATCCTTAATAACTCAAGCTCCAAGGAATGGCTGGAGTTTGGAACAGAGGCAGCAGGAATGGCGGCATTCCCAGAAACAGATTCAGCAGAAACCCCAGGGGCAGAGTCCTCATTGGTTGCATTCCCCCCCTCATCAAGAGTTTCACTATCAGTCTTGGTAGTCCACCAGGGCAGCTATAAGCTTGGCCCTAGACTTACCCAAAAAGTCTAACTCCCTGGCTTCACAAGCACTCTGGAGAGCCTCCAAGCTCATCCGAGTTAATTTGCCATTTGCAATAGACTCCATTGTTTGTAATGCAGTTATCTTGTACACAACTAAACCTTAATTTAATAAAGGGCAAATATCCTTTGTAAGTGGCACGGTTATACACTGATTCTTAAAACCATAAGCATCCCACCGCTTGCCACCAGTGTGAGAGAAGGGCCTCAACGACCGGTGGGGGGTGTCTGTACTTCCGCTCCCTATATGGTGGAGGGGAGGCACAGGAGACCCCAGCCAAGATTCTCTATTACGGTAGCAATGGTCGAGCAATCAAGGCCTAGCTTCTCAGGAGGTGATGCAGGCTGGTTCTTAAGTACAGTGTAGTCCCCAAGCCCCCACAAAGGAATATCCACACTCTGTATTGGTTAGAACACAGTCTTTATATAATCAATATTCAAGGTTATGTACACTTATCATAATAACTCACTTTGTACTCCGGAAAAATCAACAATGGCAAATATATACAATTCTAAAGTGGTACCACCCTTTGTATTAGATCTCATTAAAGTGCATGAACAATACTGTACAATGTCACACAGACCAATAGAGTGAAACCAGCAATAGAGGGAGGAGAGAAAATAAGATGATTGAGCAATAGGCAGAATATTGGCCCCTACCACTAGGCACAGTTCTGTGTGGAGATCCCCCCACCTGGGCAACCTGTAAAACAAAGATGTAGCGCACGCCCAGTCCATATATTGCTCTGCAAGTCTTATTCTCTCCTATAATGTTTTTACCCCCCCAATGTACCTGGTGGAGTCGAGCTCCTTGAAGAGACGTCGACAAACGTCGAGGAACTCGCTGTTCGGCGACGGGGAATCGACGGCCCTTCTTGAATGCCTTCCCTTTCAAGCGGGAGGCACGGGGCGTCGAACGTCCGTCGACAAACGAGGTAGAACGGTGTCGGTGAACGGCAGCTTCGTCCGAGCGGTGCTTGTCGGCGTCGGAGCGTCGGTGTCCTGCAAGGCAGAGGCGTGCGGGGCACCTCGGTGACAATAGTTCTGGACCGCAAAGATTGTAGAGACAGAGGCCCAGCAAGGGCGTTGAGTCGGTCGAGTCTTTGGGGTCTTCGGGTGGCGGGAAACCCACCGACAGGTTTCTCCTCGGCGCGTTGGTCGTCCTCGACTTTCTCCGGCAGGATAAGCGGTCGACGATGCGGTCGAGAGAGTCCTTCGATTGAATGTTCTTAGGCAAAGGAGCGGACGGCTCCGGTCGTCGGCGGCACAGCGTCAATGGGTTCCCACGGCTGGGCAACACCACTTCGACGGGCCTCCAGCGGTTACACAAACCTGCGAACCCTGGTCGACGGCAATGGACTTCGACGGCGTCTATGTCCGGGTGCTTCACTTCGATCTCCTCGGCGGTCCCGTCTCGGGTCGACAGCCTTTCGAGGGTTTGTCTTCTAGGGCGCTTCGTCAAAGATGGAGCGGTGCTCGATGGTCCCTCGGAGCACGGGAAGAGGGCGCCTTACCAGGTCCTCTCTTGGGTCAGCCCTCGACGATCTCGTCAGCCTTCAGATCGGTCGAAGCAAATGCCACAGCAAGTCTTCTTCTTCCAGCTGGACGTCGAGGATCAGCAGTTCCAGTTACTCTTAGAGTGGAGACTCAGCTCCAGAACGCTTCTGAACACAATGGTCGCTTCTCAACCAATGGTTCCTTCTGAACACTTTTCCAGTGGTGAGAGGTCCCCAGATATACTATCCTGTCTCTCATCCACACTGCTGGCACACACTCAGCAGCCAATCATACAGCAGGGCATTCATGCAGTCAGTCAGCCAATCGGGCACACAGTGCATTCAGGCCACACTCCTCCCTTCCAGACACTCACAACAAGAAATGTGGATTGGGACAAGTACCCAGCCATTCAACACTACACACTGCATTCAGGCCAGTTTCAGGCAGGGCTGTCTCAGTCTTTGTCTCTCATGCCAGAAACCAGACAACCACAACAAGAAGTGTATATTGGTCACACACTCCATTCACCCAGGTCCCACCCACAGGAGGTACCCACAACATACAGACACTGGGAAGGCTCCAACTAGTCTAGCTGGGCCTTCACAACAATACCATATATGGAACTTCCACCCAACAGCCAGTCAGGGGGAAGGGACAGAGACAGGGCTTCCCAGGACTTTGGGAAAACAAGTTAACAGGCAATAGAAAGCAAGAGGCCACAGGGGCCATCTTGTTTCCTATCAGGAATCAACAGATCCCAATGGCAGGGCCTGGGTATCCCAAAATGGAGGACCCCCGGAGCACCTGTCAATTTCAGCACGGAGCTGCCACCAGCCCATACCCTGCTCTGGGGCCACCCACAGGTGCCCAAAAACATACACTAGGGGCACAGGGTTGTACCCCTACCCATGGGTGCCATAAGGGTATCCCATGGGTCAGTTCACCAAACCAAAAGAGAGAGCTGCACTGCCAGGAGTCCCACATGGACTCCGGGGCAGAAAACATAACAGAACACACGGTAAAAAGCAGTAAAAGGACAAGGATTCAGAGGCCCTGTCCCTCAGATGCATTTCCAGCATCACAACAAGTAACCCCAAGTCTGTTTTCAGAGCGAAATCTCAGATATTCTGCCGACCGGCACAACATACAGATATGGGCCTCGGGTGTCCAAGCCACCGAGGAAAACAGGGAACCCCATGCATTTCTGAAAAGAGGACACCCGTGGAAATCCGCAGAGGTATGATTTGAGCACATCGCCCCAGAATTGATTACCCAGACAGCCCTGCAAAGTCCGAAATGTGGGGAAAAAAACGCTTTTTCCGCACATTTCTCTCGATGCACCCATCGAAACACGCACCCAACAACACATAGCCTACCGTCACGGGTTCCCAGAGGTGTCCCGATGAAAACGGTACCTCACATGTGTGGGTGCACCTACCTGGCAGCCAAGGGGAAAGCCTAAAATACAAGTAGCCCCAAGTCTGTTTTCAGAGCGAAATCTCAGACATTCTGCCGACCGGCACAACGTACAGATATGGGCCTCGGGTGTCCAAGCCACCGAGGAAAACAGGGAACCCCATGCATTTCCGAAAAGAGGACACCCGTGGGAATCCGCAGAGGTATGATTTGCGCACATCGCCCCAGAATTTATTACCCAGACAGCCCTGCAAAGTCCGAAATGTGGGGAAAAGAACGCTTTTTCTGCACATTTCGCTCGACACACCCACCGAAACACGCCCCCAACAACACAGGGCCTACTGTCACGCGTTCCCACAGGTGTCCCGATGAAAACGGTACCTCACATGTGTGGGTGCACCTACCTGGCCGCCAAGGGTAAAGCCTAAAACACAAGTAACCCCAAGTCTGTTTTCAGAGCGAAATCTCAGACATTCTGCCGACCGGCACAACGTACAGATATGGGCCTCGGGTGTCCAAGCCACCAAGGAAAACGGGGAACCCCATGCATTTCCGAAAAGAGGACACCCGTGGGAATCCGCAGAGGTATGATTTGCGCACATCGCCCCATAATTTATTACCCAGACACCCCCGCAAAGTCCGAAATGTGGGGAAAAAAACGCATTTTCCGCACATTTCGCTCGACGCACCCATCAAAACACGCCCCCAACAACACATGTCCTACCGTCACGCGTTCCCACAGGTGTCCGATGAAAACGGTATCTCACATGTGTGGGTGCACCTACCTGGCCGCCAAGGGGAAAGCCTAAAACACAAGTAACCCCAAGTCTGTTTTCAGAGGGAAATCTCAGACATTCTGCCAACCGGCACAACGTACAGATATGGGCCTCGGGTGTCCAAGCCATCGAGGAAAACAGGGAACCCCATGCATTTCCGAAAAGAGGACACCCGTGGGAATCCGCAGAGGTATGATTTGCGCACATCGCCCCAGAATTTTTTACCCAGACAGCCCCGCAAAGTCCGAAATGTCGGGAAAAAAACACTTTTTCCGCACATTTTGCTTGACGCACCCATCAAAACACGCCCCCAACAACACATGGCCTACCGTCACGTGTTCCCACAGTTGTCCCGATGAAAACGGTACCTCACATGTGTGGGTGCACCTACCTGGCCGCCAAGGGGAAAGCCTAAAACACAAGTAACCCCAAGTCTGTTTTCAGAGCGAAATCTCAGACATTCTGCCGACCGGCACAACGTACAGATAGGGGCCTCGGGTGTCCAAGCCACTGAGGAAAACAGGGAACCCCATGCATTTCCGAAAAGAGGACACCCGTGGGAATCCGCAGAGGTATGATTTGCGCACATCGACCCAGAATTTTTTACCCAGACAGCCCCGCAAAGTCCGAAATGTCGGGGAAAAAAACACTTTTTCCGCACATTTCGCTCAACACACCCATCAAAACACACCCCAACAACACATGGCCTACCGTCACGCGTTCCCACAGGTGTCCCGATGAAAACGGTACCTCACATGTGTGGGTGCACCTACCTGGCCGCCAAGGGGAAAGCCTAAAATACAAGTAACCCCAAGTCTGTTTTCATGGCGAAATCTCAGACATTCTGCCGACCGGCACAACGTACAGATATGGGCCTCGGGTGTCCAAGCCACCGAGGAAAACAGGGAACCCCATGCATTTCCGAAAAGAGGACACCCGTGGGAATCCGCAGAGGTATGATTTGCGCACATCGCCCCAGATTTTATTACCCAGACAGCCCCGCAAAGTCCGAAAAGTCGGGAAAAAAAAAAGCTTTTTCCGCACATTTTGCTCGACGCACCCAGCGAAACACGCCCCCAACAACACATGGCCTACTGTCACACGTTCCCACAGGTGTCCCGATGAAAACGGTGCCTCACATGTGTGGGTGCACCTACCTGGCCGCCAAGGGGAAAGCTTAAAACACAAGTAACCCCAAGTCTGTTTTCAGAGCGAAATCTCAGACATTCTGCCGACCGGCACAACGTACAGATATGGGCCTCGGGTGTCCAAACCACCAAGGAAAACAGGGAACCCCATGCATTTCCGAAAAGAAGACACCCGTGGAAATCCGTAGAGGTATGATTTGCGCACATCGCCCCAGAATTTATTACCCAGACAGCCCCGCAAAGTCCGAAAAGTCGGGAAAAAAAAAGCTTTTTCCGCACATTTTGCTCAACGCACCCATCGAAACACGCCCCCAACAACACATGGCCTACTGTCACACGTTCCCACAGGTGTCCGATGAAAACGGTACCTCACATGTGTGGGTGCACCTACCTGGCCACCAAGGGGAAAGCCTAAAACACAAGTAATCCCAAGTCTGTTTTCAGAGCGAAATCTCAGACATTCTGCTGACCGTCACAACGTACAGATATGGGGCTCGGGTGTCCAAGCCACCGAGGAAAACAGGAAACCCCATGCATTTCTGAAAAGAGGACACCCGTGGGAATCCGCAGAGGTATGATTTGCGCACATCGCCCCAGAATTTATTACCCAGACAGCCCTGCAAAGTCCGAAATGTGGGGAAAAAAACGCTTTTTCCACACATTTCGCTCGATGCACCCATCGAAACACGCCCCCAACAACACATGGCCTACCGTCACGCGTTCCCACAGGTGTCCCGATGAAAACGGTACCTCACATGTGTGAGTGCACCTACCTGGCCGCCAAGGGGAAAGCCTAAAACACAAGTAACCCCAAGTCTGTTTTCAGAGCGAAATCTCAGACATTCTGCCGACCGGCACAACGTACACATATGGGCCTCGGGTGTCCAAGCCACCAAGGAAAACAGGGAACCCCATGCATTTCCGAAAAGAGGACACCCGTAGGAATCCGCAGAGGTATGATTTGTGCACATCGCCCCAGAATTTATTACCCAGACACCCCCGCAAAGTCCGAAATGTGGTGAAAAAAACGCATTTTCCACACATTTCGCTCAGCGCACCCATCGAAACACGCCCCAACAACACATGGCCTACCATCCCGTGTTCCCACAGGTGTCCCGATGAAAACGGTACCTCACATGTGTGGGTGCACCTACCTGGCCGCCAAGGGGCAAGCCGAAAACGCAAGTAACCCCAAGTCTCTTTTCAGAGGGAAATCTCAGACATTCTGCCGACCGGCACAATGTACAGATATGGGCCTCGGGTGTCCAAACCACCGAGGAAAACAGGGAACCCCATGCATTTCCGAAAAGAAGACACCCGTGGAAATCGGTAGAGGTATGATTTGTGCACATCGCCCCAGAATTTATTACCCAGACAGCCCCGCAAAGTCCGAAAAGTCGGGAAAAAAAAAGCTTTTTCCGCACATTTTGCTCAACGCACCCATCGAAACACGCCCCCAACAACACATGTCCTACCGTCACGCGTTCCCACAGGTGTCCGATGAAAACGGTATCTCACATGTGTGGGTGCACCTACCTGGCCACCAAGGGGAAAGCCTAAAACACAAGTAATCCCAAGTCTGTTTTCAGAGCGAAATCTCAGACATTCTGCTGACCGTCACAACGTACAGATATGGGGCTCGGGTGTCCAAGCCACCGAGGAAAACAGGAAACCCCATGCATTTCTGAAAAGAGGACACCCGTGGGAATCCGCAGAGGTATGATTTGCGCACATCGCCCCAGAATTTATTACCCAGACAGCCCCGCAAAGTCCGAAAAGTCGGGAAAAAAAAAGCTTTTTCCGCACATTTTGCTCAACGCACCCATCGAAACACGCCCCCAACAACACATGTCCTACCGTCACGCGTTCCCACAGGTGTCCGATGAAAACGGTATCTCACATGTGTGGGTGCACCTACCTGGCCGCCAAGGGGAAAGCCTAAAACACAAGTAACCCCAAGTCTGTTTTCAGAGGGAAATCTCAGACATTCTGCCAACCGGCACAACGTACAGATATGGGCCTCGGGTGTCCAAGCCATCGAGGAAAACAGGGAACCCCATGCGTTTCCGAAAAGAGGACACCCGTGGGAATCCGCAGAGGTATGATTTGCGCACATCGCCCCAGAATTTTTTACCCAGACAGCCCCGCAAAGTCCGAAATGTCGGGAAAAAAACACTTTTTCCGCACATTTTGCTTGACGCACCCATCAAAACACGCCCCCAACAACACATGGCCTACCGTCACGTGTTCCCACAGTTGTCCCGATGAAAACGGTACCTCACATGTGTGGGTGCACCTACCTGGCCGCCAAGGGGAAAGCCTAAAACACAAGTAACCCCAAGTCTGTTTTCAGAGCGAAATCTCAGACATTCTGCCGACCGGCACAATGTACAGATAGGGGCCTCGGGTGTCCAAGCCACTGAGGAAAACAGGGAACCCCATGCATTTCCGAAAAGAGGACACCCGTGGGAATCCGCAGAGGTATGATTTGCGCACATCGACCCAGAATTTTTTACCCAGACAGCCCCGCAAAGTCCGAAATGTCGGGGAAAAAAACACTTTTTCCGCACATTTCGCTCGACGCACCCATCGAAACACGCCCCCAACAACACATGGCCTACCGTCACGCGTTCCCACAGGTGTCCCGATGAAAACGGTACCTCACATGTGTGGGTGCACCTACCTGGCCGCCAAGGGGAAAGCCTAAAACACAAGTAACCCCAAGTCTGTTTTCAGAGGGAAATCTCAGACATTCTGCCGACCGGCACAACGTTCAGATATGGGCCTCGGGTGTCCAAGCCACCGAGGAAAACAGGGAACCCCATGCATTTCCGAAAAGAGGACACCCGTGGGAATCCGCAGAGGTATGATTTGCGCACATCGCTCCAGAATTTTTTACCCAGACAGCCCCGCAAAGTCCGAAATGTCGGGAAAAAAACACTTTTTCCGCACATTTCGCTCAACACACCCATCAAAACACACCCCAACAACACATGGCCTACCGTCACGCGTTCCCACCGGTGCCCCGATGAAAACGGTACCTCACATGTGTGGGTGCACCTACCTGGCCGCCAAGGGGAAAGCCTAAAATACAAGTAACCCCAAGTCTGTTTTCATGGCGAAATCTCAGACATTCTGCCGACCGGCACAACGTACAGATATGGGCCTCGGGTGTCCAAGCCACCGAGGAAAACAGGGAACCCCATGCATTTCCGAAAAGAGGACACCCGTGGGAATCCGCAGAGGTATGATTTGCGCACATCGCCCCAGATTTTATTACCCAGACAGCCCCGCAAAGTCCGAAAAGTCGGGAAAAAAAAAAGCTTTTTCCGCACATTTTGCTCGACGCACCCAGCGAAACACGCCCCCAACAACACATGGCCTACTGTCACACGTTCCCACAGGTGTCCCGATGAAAACGGTGCCTCACATGTGTGGGTGCACCTACCTGGCCGCCAAGGGGAAAGCTTAAAACACAAGTAACCCCAAGTCTGTTTTCAGAGCGAAATCTCAGACATTCTGCCGACCGGCACAACGTACAGATATGGGCCTCGGGTGTCCAAACCACCGAGGAAAACAGGGAACCCCATGCATTTCCGAAAAGAAGACACCCGTGGAAATCCGTAGAGGTATGATTTGCGCACATCGCCCCAGAATTTATTACCCAGACAGCCCCGCAAAGTCCGAAAAGTCGGGAAAAAAAAAGCTTTTTCCGCACATTTTGCTCAACGCACCCATCGAAACACGCCCCCAACAACACATGGCCTACTGTCACACGTTCCCACATGTGTCCCGATGAAAACGGTACCTCACATGTGTGGGTGCACCTACCTGGCCACCAAGGGGAAAGCCTAAAACACAAGTAATCCCAAGTCTGTTTTCAGAGCGAAATCTCAGACATTCTGCTGACCGTCACAACGTACAGATATGGGGCTCGGGTGTCCAAGCCACCGAGGAAAACAGGAAACCCCATGCATTTCTGAAAAGAGGACACCCGTGGGAATCCGCAGAGGTATGATTTGCGCACATCGCCCCAGAATTTATTACCCAGACAGCCCTGGAAAGTCCGAAATGTGGGGAAAAAAACGCTTTTTCCACACATTTCGCTCGATGCACCCATCGAAACACGCCCCCAACAACACATGGCCTACCGTCACGCGTTCCCACAGGTGTCCTGATGAAAACGGTACCTCACATGTGTGAGTGCACCTACCTGGCCGCCAAGGGGAAAGCCTAAAACACAAGTAACCCCAAGTCTGTTTTCAGAGCGAAATCTCAGACATTCTGCCGACCGGCACAACGTACACATATGGGCCTCGGGTGTCCAAGCCACCAAGGAAAACAGGGAACCCCATGCATTTCCGAAAAGAGGACACCCGTAGGAATCCGCAGAGGTATGATTTGTGCACATCGCCCCAGAATTTATTACCCAGACACCCCCGCAAAGTCCGAAATGTGGGGAAAAAAACGCATTTTCCGCACATTTCGCTCAGCGCACCCATCGAAACACGCCCCAACAACACATGGCCTACCGTCACGTGTTCCCACAGTTGTCCCGATGAAAACGGTACCTCACATGTGTGGGTGCACCTACCTGGCCGCCAAGGGGAAAGCCTAAAACACAAGTAACCCCAAGTCTGTTTTCAGAGCGAAATCTCAGACATTCTGCCGACCGGCACAACGTACAGATAGGGGCCTCGGGTGTCCAAGCCACTGAGGAAAACAGGGAACCCCATGCATTTCCGAAAAGAGGACACCCGTGGGAATCCGCAGAGGTATGATTTGCGCACATCGACCCAGAATTTTTTACCCAGACAGCCCCGCAAAGTCCGAAATGTCGGGGAAAAAAACACTTTTTCCGCACATTTCGCTCGACGCACCCATCGAAACACGCCCCCAACAACACATGGCCTACCGTCACGCGTTCCCACAGGTGTCCCGATGAAAACGGTACCTCACATGTGTGGGTGCACCTACCTGGCCGCCAAGGGGAAAGCCTAAAACACAAGTAACCCCAAGTCTGTTTTCAGAGGGAAATCTCAGACATTCTGCCGACCGGCACAACGTTCAGATATGGGCCTCGGGTGTCCAAGCCACCGAGGAAAACAGGGAACCCCATGCATTTCCGAAAAGAGGACACCCGTGGGAATCCGCAGAGGTATGATTTGCGCACATCGCTCCAGAATTTTTTACCCAGACAGCCCCGCAAAGTCCGAAATGTCGGGAAAAAAACACTTTTTCCGCACATTTCGCTCAACACACCCATCAAAACACACCCCAACAACACATGGCCTACCGTCACGCGTTCCCACCGGTGCCCCGATGAAAACGGTACCTCACATGTGTGGGTGCACCTACCTGGCCGCCAAGGGGAAAGCCTAAAATACAAGTAACCCCAAGTCTGTTTTCATGGCGAAATCTCAGACATTCTGCCGACCGGCACAACGTACAGATATGGGCCTCGGGTGTCCAAGCCACCGAGGAAAACAGGGAACCCCATGCATTTCCGAAAAGAGGACACCCGTGGGAATCCGCAGAGGTATGATTTGCGCACATCGCCCCAGATTTTATTACCCAGACAGCCCCGCAAAGTCCGAAAAGTCGGGAAAAAAAAAAGCTTTTTCCGCACATTTTGCTCGACGCACCCAGCGAAACACGCCCCCAACAACACATGGCCTACTGTCACACGTTCCCACAGGTGTCCCGATGAAAACGGTGCCTCACATGTGTGGGTTCACCTACCTGGCCGCCAAGGGGAAAGCTTAAAACACAAGTAACCCCAATTCTGTTTTCAGAGCGAAATCTCAGACATTCTGCCGACCGGCACAACGTACAGATATGGGCCTCGGGTGTCCAAACCACCGAGGAAAACAGGGAACCCCATGCATTTCCGAAAAGAAGACACCCGTGGAAATCCGTAGAGGTATGATTTGCGCACATCGCCCCAGAATTTATTACCCAGACATCCCCGCAAAGTCCGAAAAGTCGGGGAAAAAAAAGCTTTTTCCGCACATTTTGCTCAACGCACCCATCGAAACACGCCCCCAACAACACATGGCCTACTGTCACACGTTCCCACATCTGTCCCGATGAAAACGGTACCTCACATGTGTGGGTGCACCTACCTGGCCACCAAGGGGAAAGCCTAAAACACAAGTAATCCCAAGTCTGTTTTCAGAGCGAAATCTCAGACATTCTGCTGACCGTCACAACGTACAGATATGGGGCTCGGGTGTCCAAGCCACCGAGGAAAACAGGAAACCCCATGCATTTCTGAAAAGAGGACACCCGTGGGAATCCGCAGAGGTATGATTTGCGCACATCGCCCCAGAATTTATTACCCAGACAGCCCTGCAAAGTCCGAAATGTGGGGAAAAAAACGCTTTTTCCACACATTTCGCTCGATGCACCCATCGAAACACGCCCCCAACAACACATGGCCTACCGTCACGCGTTCCCACAGGTGTCCCGATGAAAACGGTACCTCACATGTGTGAGTGCACCTACCTGGCCGCCAAGGGGAAAGCCTAAAACACAAGTAAACCCCAAGTCTGTTTTCAGAGCGAAATCTCAGACATTCTGCCGACCGGCACAACGTACACATATGGGCCTCGGGTGTCCAAGCCACCAAGGAAAACAGGGAACCCCATGCATTTCCGAAAAGAGGACACCCGTGGGAATCCGCAGAGGTATGATTTGTGCACATCGCCCCAGAATTTATTACCCAGACACCCCCGCAAAGTCCGAAATGTGGGGAAAAAAACGCATTTTCCGCACATTTCGCTCAGCGCACCCATCGAAACACGCCCCAACAACACATGGCCTACCATCCCGTGTTCCCACAGGTGTCCCGATGAAAACTGTACCTCACATGTGTGGGTGCACCTACCTGGCCGCCAAGGGGCAAGCCGAAAACGCAAGTAACCCCAAGTCTCTTTTCAGAGGGAAATCTCAGACATTCTGCCGACCGGCACAACGTACAGATATGGGCCTCGGGTGTCCAAACCACCGAGGAAAACAGGGAACCCCATGCATTTCCGAAAAGAAGACACCCGTGGAAATCCGTAGAGGTATGATTTGCGCACATCGCCCCAGAATTTATTACCCAGACAGCCCCGCAAAGTCCGAAAAGTCGGGAAAAAAAAAGCTTTTTCCGCACATTTTGCTCAACGCACCCATCGAAACACGCCCCCAACAACACATGGCCTACTGTCACACGTTCCCACATGTGTCCCGATGAAAACGGTACCTCACATGTGTGGGTGCACCTAACTGGCCGCCAAGGGGAAAGCCTAAAACACAAGTAATCCCAAGTCTGTTTTCAGAGCGAAATCTCAGACATTCTGCTGACAGTCACAACATACAGATATGGGGCTCGGGTGTCCAAGCCACCGAGGAAAACAGGAAACCCCATGCATTTCTGAAAAGAGGACACCCGTGGGAATCCGCAGAGGTATGATTTGCGCACATCGCCCCAAAATTTATTACCCAGATAGCCCTGCAAAGTCCGAAATGTGGGGAAAAAAACGCTTTTTCCACACATTTCGCTCGATGCACCCATCGAAACACGCCCCCAACAACACCTGGCCTACCGTCACGCGTTCCCACAGGTGTCCCGATGAAAACGGTACCTCACATGTGAGTGCACCTACCTGGCCGCCAAGGGGAAAGCCTAAAACACAAGTAACCCCAAGTCTGTTTTCAGAGCGAAATCTCAGACATTCTGCCGACCGGCACAACGTACAGATATGGGCCTCGGGTGTCCAAGCCACCAAGGAAAACAGGGAACCCCATGCATTTCCGAAAAGAGGACACCCGTGGGAATCCGCAGAGGTATGATTTGCGCACATCGCCCCGGAATTTATTACCCAGACACCCCCGCAAAGTCCGAAATGTGGGGAAAAAAGGCATTTTCCGCACATTTCGCTCAGCGCACCCATCGAAACACGCCCCAACAACACATGGCCTACCATCCCGTGTTCCCACAGGTGTCCCGATGAAAACGCTACCTCACATGTGTGGGTGCACCTACCTGGCCGCCAAGGGGCAAGCCGAAAACGCAAGTAACCCCAAGTCTCTTTTCAGAGGGAAATCTCAGACATTCTGCCGACCGGCACAACGTACAGATATGGGCCTCGGGTGTCCAAGCCACCAAAGAAAATGGGGAACCCCATGCATTTCCGAATAGAGGACACCCGTGGGAATCCGCAGAGGTATGATTTACACACATCGCCCCAGAATTTATTACCCAGACAGCCCTGCAAAGTCCGAAATGTGGGGAAAAAACGCTTTTTCCGCACATTTTGCTCGACGCACCCATCGAAACACGCCCCCAACAACACATGGCCTACCGTCACGCGTTCCCACAGGTGTCCCGATGAAAACGGTACCTCACATGTGTGGGTGCACCTACCGGGGGCGCAAAAGGAAAAGGGTAACCGACTGGGAACCCCAAGCCATTCGCCACTGCCCATTTTGTTCATGTGGGCAACCTACAGATTTGGGCCTAGGGTGTCGAAGCCAGCAAGGGAAACAGGGAACCCCATGCATTTCCCAAAAGAGGACACCCGTGGGAATCCACAGAGGTCTGCCTTGCGCAAATTGCCCCAGTTTTTATTAGCCACAATCCCCGACAAAGTGTGATATTTGGTGGGGAAAAAACACAATGTTCACTTTGTCTGGGGTTCTGGGTAAAAAATTCTGGGCCGCTTCGCACAAGTCAGACCTCTGTGCATTCCCACGGGTGTCCTCTTTTGGGAAATGCATGTGGTTCCCTGTTTTCCTTGCTGGCTTCGACACCCTAGGCCCAAATCTGTAGGTTGCCCACATGAACAAATTGTGCTGTGGCGAAAGGCTTGGGGTTACCAGCGGGTTACCTTTTCCTTTTGCGCCCCCGGTAGGTGCACCCACACATGCAAGGTCGCCCTCTCCCCCCCCACCCCAAATGGGTGGCAGGGACACCCCATGCAGGCCTCCCGGGGCCTCCTACAAACGGCTGCGAGAGGTACACCCCACCTCAATTTGGGGTGGGGGGGGAGAGGGCCACCACAAAAGGTTGGGCAGGACCCCCAATAGATGGGGCAGTAGGGTTTGGGCACCCTGGGGGCAGATTGCCACACTAATGTAGCCATCTGCACCAAGCGAAGTTGGGTAAACAAAAAAAATAATACACATTCATAGGCTGCTTTTTAGGGGGACTGAGGGGCACCCTAAATTGGCAGCGAATGATGTACTGCAACGGGGGGTGCCCCTCACCTCCCCCTCCCCAAATGGAGGGCCCCACCTCATGCAACCCTCCCTGGGGGCTGATATCTGCTCCTAGGAAGGGGCCTCTGACTCCAGGGAGGGATGCAAGAGGTGGGACCCCCCCTATCTGCCACCAGGAAGGGTTGCATGAGGTGGGGCCCTCTATTTGGGGTGCGGGGGTTAGGGCCAACCGCTGTTGCAGTACTTCATTCTCTGCCGATTTAGGGTGCCCCTCATAAAAAGCAGCCTGTTAATTTGTATTATTTTTTTTGTTTACCCAACTTCGCTTGGTGCAGATGGCCACATTAGTGTGGCAATCTGCCCCCAGGGTGCCCAAACCCTACTGCCCCATCTATTGGGGGTCCTGCCCCACCTTTTGTGGTGGCCCTCTCCCCCCCCACCCCAAATGGGTGGCAGGGACACCTCATGCAGGCCTCCCTGGGCCTCCTACAAACGGCTGCGTGAGGTACACCCCACCTCCATTTGGGTTGGGGGGGAGAGGGCCACCACAAAAGGTGGGGCAGGACCCCCAATAGATGGGGCAGTAGGGTTTGGGCAACCTGGGGGCAGATTGCCACACTAATGTGGCCATCTGCACCAAGCGAAGTTGGGTAAACAAAAAAAATAATACAAATTCATAGGCTGCTTTTTAGGGGGGCTCAGGGGTACCCTAAATTGGCAGCGAATGATGTACTGCAACGGGGGGTGGCCGTCACCACCCCCACCCCAAATGGAGGGCCCCACCTCATGCAACCCTCCCTGGGGGCTGATATCTGCTCCTAGGAAGGGGCATCTGACCCCAGGGAGGGATGCAAGAGGTGGGGCCGCCCCTATCTGCCGCCAGGAAGGGTTGCATGAGATGGGGCCCTCCATTTGGGGTGGGGGGGGGCTGAGGGCCACCCCCCGTTGCAGTACATCATTCGCTGCCAATTTAGGGTGCCCCTCAGCCCCCCATAAAAAGCAGCCTATGAATTTGTATTATTTTTTTTGTTTACCCAACTTCGCTTGGTGCAGATGGCCACATTAGTGTGGCAATCTGCCCCCAGGGTGCCCAAACCCTACTGCCCCATCTATTGGGGGTCCTGCCCCACCTTTTGTGGTGGCCCCCCCCCCCCACCCCAAATGGGTGGTAGGGACACCTCATGCAGTCCTCCCTGGGCCTCCTACAAACGGCTGCGTGAGGTACACCCCACCTCCATTTGGGGTGGGGGGGAGAGGACCACCACAAAAGGTGGGGCAGGACCCCCAATAGATGGGGCAGTAGGGTTTGGGCACTCTGGGGGCAGATTGCCACACTAATGTGGCCATCTGCACCATGCGAAGTTGGGTAAACAAAAAAAATAATACAAATTCATAGGCTGCTTTTTAGGGGGGGCTGAGGGGCACCCTAAATTGGCAGCGAATGATGTACTGCAACGGGGGGTGGCCCTCAGCCCTCCCCCACCCCAAATGGAGGGCCCCACCTCCTGCAACCCTCCCTGGGGGCAGATAGGGGGGGCCCACCTCTTGCATCCCTCCCTGGGGTCAGATGCCCCTTCCTAGGAGCAGATATCTGCCCCCAGGGAGGGTTACAAGGGGTGCCCCCTTTCTACTTCGGTTGGGGGGGCACCCCCCCCCTTTCATTCAGTAGAAAATCTATGGTGGATAGTGGCCCCCACCCCTTCCCCCACCCCCTTTTCCTATAATTTCACTTTTATTTTTTTTACATTTCCTTGGGGCAGATGGTCAGCCATCTGCCCCAGGGTTCACATGCATGTGCCCCCATGCTTTGGGGGCCGGGAGGGGGAGAGGACTGCTTACTTGAAGCAGCCCCCCCCCACCACACAAACGGATCCATGGTGGTCTTGAGGGTTGCTGGTCACGGATCGAGCGCCCTGCGCCCGATCCGTGACCAGCAATGCCTCATATGTGGTGTCCTTGGAAAGGGGAGAAAGTCCCCTTTCCGGGGACACCACTTTTTGATCAATCCCTGGTGGTCCAGTGGGCCCCAGGGCCCCAAACCCCCTCCCACCTCCCCTCTATTTTTTGTTGTGTTTTTTTTTTTTATTTTCACCCCTGGGGGCAGTGATTATCTGCCCCCAGGGGTCTCTGGCACTGTGGCCCCATGCCTTGGGGCCACTGGGGGAAGGGGGCCGCTTACCTAGTAAACAGCCCCCCTCCCCCTGCTTCACAAATGGATCTGCATTGATCCACTGGCATTGCTGCCCGCGGATCGGGCGCCCTGCGCCCGATCCGCGGGCAGCAATGCCTCATATGTGGTGTCCTTGGAAAGGGGAGAAAGTCCCCTTTCCAGGAATACCACTTTTGATCCATCCCTGGTGGTCCAGTGGGCCCCAGGGCCCCAAACCCCCTCCCACCTCCCTTCGATTTTTTGTTGTGTTTTTTTTTTACCCCTGGGGGAGTGATTATCTGCCCCCAGGGGTCTCTGGCGCTGTGGCCCCATGCCTTGGGGCCACTGGGGGAGGGGGGCCGCTTACCTAGTAAGCAGCCCCCCCTCACCCTGCGTCACAAATGGATCTGCATTGATCCACTGGCATTGCTGCCAGCGGATTGGGTGCCTTGCGCCCGATCCGCGGGCAGTAATGCCTCATATGTGGTGTCCTTGGAAAGGGGAGAAAGTCCCCTTTCCAGGGACACCACTTTTGATCCATCCCTGGTGGTCCACTGGGCCCCAGGGCCCCAAACCCCCTCCCACCTCCCTCCATCCCTCGAATTATTTTATTTTATTTATTTTTTTATTTCACCCCTGGGGGCAGTGATCATCTCCCCCCAGGGGTCCCTGGCACTGTGGCCCCATGCTTTGGGGCCACGGGGGAAGGGGGGCGCTTACCTACGGATCTTCATTTGATCCGTGACATTGCTGCCCGCGGATCGAGGCGCCCTGCGCCCGATCCGCGGGCAGCAATGCCACACAATTGGTATCGTTGGAAAGGGGAGTTGCCCTTTGCAACGACACCCGCCTCGATCTCCGGCTTGAAATACAGCCGGAGATCGAGGCTGACAAAGAAGGGAACTCACCTTCTTTATCCACCGCAGCAGCCGAAAATGGCTGCTGCGGTGGATTTACTTTCAGTTTCACGCCGACGTGCGTTACGCACGCCGACGTGAAACTGAAGGTAATCCAGCCCCTTGGCAGTGAGGGGGAACCTCCCCCTCACATAGCCCGGGGGTTGGATTACAGTTTTGAGCGATCCCTGCTTTGCAGGGATCGCTCAAAACAAGGTGCCGAAAAGGACGAGCTATCTCGTCCTTGGCACTGCCTGTGCACTGTCAAGGACGAGATACCTCGCCCTTGGCACTTAAAGGGTTAAACAAGTTTAGACCATACTACACTCTGAACAAGCGTAAAAAATTGCAATAACATGGACATTCTACTGTGGTGTAGGTTGGGAGGGGCGATGAATACGTGGGAGGAACATCCAGTCGAAGGAACGTTACCGGGTTAAGTAACATGTTCTTAGAATGGATTGTGTTCTTCCACGTATTCCTCATCTTTGGTAGACTCCCAAAGCAGTATTAGTTTTGGCAGAGGGAGTAAGAATTTTGTCATCAAGGGTTGTTGTGAACCAAATGAAGGACTGCGTTCCCAAAGCTTCCAGCCTGATATAAGGTGGAATCAAGGCAATAATGCTTTGTAAGAGTGTGAATTGTAGACCAAGTGGCTGCCTCACAAATGTTTTTTATTGCAACACCTCGTTTCAGAGTAGAAGAAGTAGCCATGCCCCTAGTGGAATGGGCTCTCAAGCCTTCTGGGGGATCTTTCCCAGCCAGCCTATAGCATTCGGTAATGGCCAAAATAATCAATCTGGACAATTATTGCTTAGTTAGAGCATGTCCTAGTCTATGACCTGTGTATCCTATAAACAATTGGGCGTCTAAATGATACATTGACATACTTGAAATGTAGAAACTCAGAGCCCTTTCTGGGTGAAGTCTGTGTAGCCTCTCGTCTTCCTTGCCAGGATGAGGTGGAGGGTAAAAAGTAGGTAATACTAGCTTTTGTCCCAAATGAAAATCTGATATAATCTTAGGTATGAATGAAGGTTGGACCTTAGGGACTACCTTGTCCTTATGAAAGGCCATAAAAGGTGGTTTAGAAGATAGTGCCTGCAACTCACTCACCCTACGGACTGATTTTAACACTGCTGACAGGATAGTTGTGAATGTTAGTAGTCTTAAGGTACATGAATGAGAGTGGTTCAAATGGTGCACACATGAAAAACTTCAAATCAAGATTAAGGTCCCAAACCAGAACCTGAAAAGGAGATGGAGGGAACACATTAGTGAGTCCCTTCAGAAATTGTTTAACCAAAGGAATTATAAAGTATGACGTTTCCTCAGACGAGCGTTGATGGAAAGCGCTGCCAAATAACCTTTGATGGTCCCAACCTGGAGCCTCAGATTGGCCAAAAACAGCAGAAAAGATAATACCGGCAGTGTTTCCCATAGAAAAGGGACCACATTCTTATCCCTGCATCAGTTGCAGAATTTGTTCCAATGGCAGCGATATAAGGATTTTGTCCCAATCCTTGTACCTCAGCCTCTCAGAAACCATGCATGAAGGCTGAGTATTTTGACCTGTGGATGGAGAACCCGACCCTCCTATCACGAGAGAAGGTCATCTCTTTGTGGAAGACGTATTGGAGGGCAGATTAACATGTCTAGAAGGTCCGGGTACCACATTCTTCTTGTCCATTGCGAAGAAATTAGGATCATGGATTTCCCGAACTTTCTCAACCTCCTGATCACGCGAGGAACAACAGGCACTGGAGGAAATGTGTGCAGAAGTGGACACTCCCAGTCCACTATCAACGCATCGCCTAGAGCTCCTTTTGAGGGAAATACCCTGAAGCAGAACAGTTTGCACTTCTGGTTGACACTGGTCACAAACTGATCCACTTGAGGGGTTCCCCAAAGGGTGAAGATCTCTTGACGGACTTCCTTAGCTAGTTCCCACTTGTGGGAGACTGTGCTCTGTCTGCTCAGAGAGACCACCACTGTATTCTCCACTTCAGCTAGGTGAACTGCTGATAGGGAGATTGCTTCTTTAATTGCCCAGAACCAGAGCTGCATTGCCTCTCTGCACAGTGGTAGTGACCCTACACTTTCTCTTTTGTTGAGGTAGTACATGGCCATTGTGTTGTCTGTCATTATTAGGACATTCATTCCCTGTACAGAGGGCAGAAAAGCCTTCAGCGCAGGAGAGATCTCTCTAAGCTCCAAAAGATTGATGTGTAGTTTGGACTCCGATGGAGACCAACAACCACTAATTGTCAGATTGTTGGCGTGGGATACCCACCCCGTGAGTGAGGAATCCGTAACAACTGTTATCTCCGGCGATGGTTGCCAAAAAGGTTCCCCCTTCAGAATGCTGTCCTCACAGGCCCACCACAGGAGGTCCTGTGCGACCCTATTTGGAATCTGATGTAGGTCTGACATGTTGCCCGAGAATTGAGACCACAGTTTCATGAGAGCCCATTGAAGGGATCTAATTCTCAGACGAGCCTTTGGCACCAGGAAAATGCAGGATGCCATGAGGCCGAGCAACCTCAAGAAGTCGAAGGCCGGGAGACGCTGGGCACTCTGAAATTTGGTGACCATCTGAAGAATGTCTTGAGCCCTCACCTCGGGTGGCAAGGTCTTTCCCAAGGATGTATCCAGTACAGTCCCAATGAATTGGAGCATTTGAGATGGCATCATGTGGTACTGCTTGTAACTGAGGGAGAACCGCAGTATGTGGCAGGTCATGCTGTATTATCCAGGACTTGTTCAGGAGAACGCAATCTGATCAGTCAATCGTCCAGGTTGGGGTAGACCTGAATCCCCTCTCTCCTGAGACTCACTGCCACCACCGCCATCCGTTTGGTGAAAACCCTCGGGAAGAGGACAGCTCAAACGGCAGAACTTGAAACTGATAATGAGAATGCCAACGGCGAACCTCAGGTACTTTCTGTGCTTCAGATAGATTGGCACATGAAAATAAGCATCCTGATGATCCAATTACACCATCCAATCATGGAGGTCAAGGGCCTGAAGGATCTGAGAAAGTGTGACCATCTTGAACTTGTCCTTCCTGAAGAACTTGTTCTAGTCTCTCAAGTCCAAGATGGGCCTCAGTCCTCCGTCATTCTTGGGGATCAGGAAATATAGAGAATACCATCCTTTTTTCCACTCCATTAAAGGTACCGGCTCTATAGCACCTTTCTCTAGAAGGCTCAAAGTTTCCTGCAAAAGGAATGGATCTTGAACCTTTAACGAATGGCTTCCCGGTGGATGATTCTGAGGTCTCTGAATGAAGGGGAGGCAGTAACCTGAAGTAATACCCCGCCATTCTTTCAGATGCTGAGACAGTCTACCTCCCAGCGGGGTGTCATGAGACAAGACCCCAGAGAGAGTTTGAGACGGCTGAAGCAGTGGGATGGTAAAGATGCCACTGCTTGGGTGGGCTTTGCACCTCTCCCTCATCCACCACAAGGGAATTTTCTTTGACCTCCATGGCCAGCCATTCCGCTCGCTCTTCCAACTGAGGATTAGTAATGAAAGGATCAACCCCTCCAAGACGGTCCACTGTGCGAAAAGGATGAGGCTGCCGAATAGTGGCACCTAGAGACTAGAGACTTGGCTGCCGCCTTCCAGATTTGCAGCTTCTCAAGGCTTTCATCAGCCTTGCTGCCAAAAAGATGAGACCCATCAAAAGGCATATTAAGGAGTCTAGACTGCACGTCCGGTGCAAATCCAGACTACCTTAACCACGCAAACCTGCGTATCACGGTGCTTGCTGCCATGGCTCTGCTGCTACTGTCATGAAGTATCGATGTTTAGCATTTCCTGCCTGAATGATTCCCATTCAGCTGGAGTAGAGGCCTTGGTGGGGCAAGACATACTCCTCCCTGGGGAGGAGTCGGACGAGGAAGACGAAGTAGGTGATTTATGATCCCTTTTCTTTGATTTCCTTGACGACGATGAGGAGTGGTGGGAGCCACTCCGTGACCTGGACCTTGTAATGATCTTCTGTTGAGGAGAGTCATTGCTCGATTCGTCGGAAGAATGTTTTTTCGACAGGGTAGTCAAAGGGGATTTTTGGGGGATTCTACCTACCGCCAATTTCCCTTTACTCTCCTTCAGAGCTTTTGCATTCATCGATTGCCACTTCTGACAGGTTAAGGTACTCCGACCAATTGCCTCACCCTGGCTAGAGCGTTGGTATTATCGAAATTGGACTATTGCAATGTGCTACTGCTAGGGATTTCCAATACCAACCTCAACAAATTGCAACTCATGCAAAATAAAGCCTTATGGGCAGCATTAGGGATAAAAAAGTTTAATCACATCTCCAAGCTCAGGAAGGATGCCCACTGGCTACCCATCAAAGCCAGAATTATCTTTTAAACCCTTTGCTTTGCGCATAAATGTCTTGCCAAAAAAGCCCCAATCTATCTTAACAACGCCTTACAGAAAATAAAAAAACCACTAGAACACTGAGATCCGACAATCAATTTTTAGTGTCACCCTGCTACAACAATACCGGAGCAGGGGGAGGTAGCTTCCATGTCCTAGCCCCTAAACACTGGATCTCCCTCCCCATCAACATCAAAAAAGAGACTTTGTTCCCCGGCTTTAAAAAGTAGCTGAAAGCGTGGTTATTTAATCAATGCTAGTACAATGCTTGTTCCTTTACTGGTATAACCTTTACCTGTTTAACCTGTAAATAATGTTTATGAGTGTTTTGTATGATCCGCTGATTGTAAATAATTTCTGTACGCTGTTCAAATGTATGACCAATGACTAAGATGCCCATAACCATGCCGTGATACCCCAGGGTCTGGGCGTGTAACAAATGAAAAAATAAAATAAAATAAGGTCTTGTGCTCCACACCGAAACACTACAAGCACACACAATGTGAGTCTGTCAGCGACATTTTTGCACTTCAGTCTTGGCTTTTTTTAAATCAGTCCTCGTGGTTGTTTAAGCCAAAGATTACGACATTGTTGATCATTTCAAAGAAATATACGAAGTGCGCTGTAGTTCACAAAGCAAACACTTACTCAGAAAAACGGAACTGAAGCCAACGGGCTCTGCGCATGCTATATATATGTCATGATCTCTGCTTCCAAGGGATCAGGACTTGCCTGACTCCCTTGGAAGCAGACCCATAACCCCGGTTCGGAGTGCCAGCCAGTCCCAATTGGGACCTTTTGGACCCTGTCCTGGCGCCAGTGGCACCAGGCTCATAAAGATGCCCAGTCCCAGCGCTGGAAGCGCCGGGCTCATAATGCTTGGGTGGACTTACCTGCAGCAGACCATGCTTCTTACTTACCTGCCAGTTGAGCCCCTGATCCTTTTCTGTTTGGGACTACTTTTCCTGTTGGGTGGGGCAGGAGCCACTCCCTAGGTTCAGAACACTGGAACTCTTCTGGAAAGCAGGAACTCTTTTCTTACCTAGGCGAGGCTGTGGAAGGAGACACCTAAGCACTACAGGAGGCTATTTAAACCACACCCGATGGATGAATCTTGCTTTGCGTTATTCTGCATTCTCTGCAGCAGAACGCTCATCGTGTCTTCTGCTTCTGATCCTGGGCCTAATGGAACAAAGGCTTACCATCCTGGAATCCAGTCTTCAGCAGCACCTGTAAAGACAAAGAAAGAACAGGTTAGCACTACGGTCTTCAGTGGCAGCGCATCTCTTACCTGGTCCATCGGCTGTCACCAACGCCTCGCGCTGCATTCCGGCATCTGAAAGACAAAGGCTTACCTACTCTTCGCATGCTCCGGAGGTCTTCGCACTGCATTCCGGCATCTGAAAGACAAAAGCTTACCAGCTCTTCGCACGCTCCGGAGGCCTTCGGCGCTGCATCCCGCATCTGAAAGACAAAAGAAGGTGCGTTTAAAGACATTGGGCAACTTTATTACTCACTTGCCCTTACTCCTTCCCACGCCGAATCCAGTGGGTATTCCAGCACCCTTCAGCTTCTCTAAAGCTCCGAACTTGTACCTGCAAGATAAAAGGGACAGTTAGTGCGCATCGTGAAGCAGGCTACAAGCGCTTACTTACGTGCTTCCAGGCGCTTCTATTCCTCACGCGGGTTCGATCCTCAACTCTCATCAGCCCGCCATCTGCCATCGCCGGAACCCTGCAAAACAAGAGATATCATTACAAAAGACTTTTAAGACATTTGAAGTGCCCAGAACTTACCGTTCGTGCAGTTAACGACGGACAGCAGTCCTCTGAGGTCAAGAGGCCTGCACCCTTATCCAGTGAAGAAACTGGTTACGGCACCCTGCCCCGAGGCAGATGGAGAGCTCGGCGTTCACTTACCTAAAGTGAGGGCGTTAACCTTTGGGGTTCTACAGGAGAAGAGAAAGGGAAGAGGAGAGAGGCACCCAATAACCCCAGTTCATTAATCCCATATTTTCTATCTGCAGACATCTTACTCTTCGAGTCAGACATACAGTGCACAGAGGTCCAGCCCAAAGAGCCAACCGTGTGTTACACATCACCTTTGAAGATACGGCATTCACCCAGTCAAGACCGGCGCCTCTGCGGGAATCAGGTGAGCGTTACAGAACGCAAAGCCTACCGCAAAACACCCACCCAGGCGCTATGGAAACCTAGGATACCGACCAGCTAGCCCAGTTACTTGGGGAACTAAGAGCAGAAGTGCATGCAGCCCGTCAGGAAACGAATGCACTAAGAAGGGAACTGATTATTTCCAAGGAGCGAACAGACGATCTCGCTAGACAATTGCTACAGTCACAAGCCGGACAAACTCCGTTACCCGCATCAGGGGCAAATCTTCCTTCAACATCCTCTACGAACCCAGTGCAGATCAACCTACCTGGGAATGTACCTCTGGCTCCGCCCGAACGATTTTCTGGTGACCCAAAGAGGTTTGCAGTATTTATTAATCAGTGCCGGTTGCACTTCTTATGCCGGCCAGCAGCCTTTCCAACTGATCAAGCTAAGGTAGCTTTCGTGCTTTCGTACCTTAGTGGCAATGCGGCAGACTGGTCGATCCCTCTAGTTAATCAAGATGATCCGGTTCTCCATGATTTTCAAGCTTTTCAGCTCAGTATGGAAAAACTGTTTGCAAGACATTCACAGGGGCAGGCCTTGGACAATGAGCTCCTCTCATTGCGACAGGGTAATCAAGACCTTTTGGCTTATATTGCGTCTTTCAACAGACTGATAGTGGAAACTCGATGGCCTGAGGACAAAAGGATTACGCTGTTTTATAGAGGTCTACGTGGAGAGCTCAAAGATGTGTTAGCCCAAGTAGTGAATCCCCCGCAAGACTGTTCGGACTATATTGACTTAGTCGTTCAAATTGACCACAGACTGCAGAACAGGAAGGCCGATCGTTCCAAGTTTGATGCTCGAGTATTTTCCAAACCACCAACTCCTACCAAAGGAGTAGACTCCGGGGAACCCATGCAAATAGGGGGCCTGAAAGGACCACTAACACAAAAGGAGCGGGAAAGGAGAAAACAGCTGCAATTATGCCTCTATTGCGGAAACTCGGGGCACTTTCTTCGAGACTGTCCGGTGAAACCAGCCAAGAAGCAGTAGGAGCTGCAGTTACCAGGGTCACAAACTCTGAGCAGGGAAACGACCTCGCCCGACAAGAATAGAGGTCCTCTTGCCGAGCGTTAAAACCAGTTCCGTGACCTCGCATTTCGTGATACCTATGGTCCTCATTAGCCCTGAACATCCGGATCGATTACATGCGATTGAAGCTTACGTCGACAGCGGTGCCATCGGCAATTATGTGGATCATGAAATGGTTTTGAGGATGAATCTTTGTCCAAAGGCTGTCATTACTACGGTGGATGGTACGGAGATAGCCTCCGGACCAGTAACGCATACCACCCAAGAAGTGACGCTAGTAAGTCAAGATGGACACCATGAGAAGATCGTGTTCGATGTGATCAAGGCCCCTCAGTTCCAGATTATTCTAGGAATTCCTTGGTTAGAGAAGCACAATCCTCAGATCGATTGGCGAGCAAGAACGGTTCAGTTTCCAGAATGTGTCTCTACTTGTCACCCTCGACCTGGTGTTGCACTGGCAGCAATTTCCTCGGAGGCTCCCCAGTTACCTCCTGAATACCTAGAATTCCAAGATGTTTTCCGGAAGGATCAGGCTAACTCTCTACCTCCTCATAGGTCTTATGACTGCCAGATAGACCTGATACCTGGATCTACTCCTCCTTGTAGTAGAATTTATGCCCTCACCGAGCCTGAGAATCTTCACCTCCGACAATACCTGGATCAATACCTAGCGAATGGGTTTATTCGTCCTTCCAAGTCCACTGCTTCCTCAGCTTTGTTCTTCGTTCCAAAAAAAGAAGGGGACCTTAGAACTTGTAAAGATTATCGCGCCCTGAACCAGATCACCGTTAAGAATAGATATCCGTTACCTTTGATCCCTGAACTCCTGGACCAAGTCAGAAAAGCATGCATATATACAAAGCTGGATCTTAGAGGAGCCTAACACTTGGTACGAGTAAAAGAGGGCGATGAATGGAAGACGGCCTTCCGCACCAAGTATGGGCTATTTGAATATCAGGTCATGCCCTTCGGACTTTGCAATGCCCCGGCCGCCTTTCAATATTTTATGAACGATGTCCTCAGAGAGCTCATAGATGTGTGTGTTGTTGTTTACATTGACGACATCCTCGTTTATTCTTCATCGGAAACTGAACATCGGAAACACGTGAAAATGGTCCTCGAGAGATTGCGTCAACACAAACTTTTCGCTAAGTTGGAAAAATGTGTTTTCAACGTGACTGAAGTTGAATTCTTGGGATTCATATTATCACCTAGCGGAGTGCGTATGGATTCAAAGAAGGTTGATGCAATTCTCAAATGGCCATCGCCATCCTCCGTAAAAGGTGTTCAAAGCATGTTAGGCTTCGCTAACTTTTACCGCAGGTTTATCCCCGAATTCTCTCGAATAGTCCAGCCCATCACCGCCTTGTTAAAGAAAAACAAACGTTTTGAATGGTCTACCGAGGCGGAAGAAGCTTTCCAGAATTTGAAGACTAGATTTATCTCTGCACCGATCTTAAAACATCCTCGCCCAGAACTCCCCTACATCGTTGAAACTGATGCTTCAAGCCTTGCCATGGGGGCAGTTCTATCACAAAAGGACCCAGTAACCAATCAGTTGCATCCCGTGGCATTTTAGTCCCGCAAATTCTCGCCTCCTGAAATCAATTACACTATTACTGATAAGGAACTTCTAGCTATCAAGTCCGCCTTTAAGGCTTGGCGGCATTATCTTCTGGGGGCCCGACACACCGTTACTGTGATTACAGATCACCGAAACATGCAATATTTGAAAACCGCAAAAGCTCAATCCTCTAGGCAACTCCGTTGGGCACTATTCTTTGCCGAGTTTGACTTCATAATTACCTATCGTCCTGGTACAAAAAACGGTAAAGCTGATGCCCTTTCTCGGATGGGAGTGGAAGAACATTTGATCAATCCTAAACCTGTACCTATCATTCCCGAACAAAGAATTCTAGGTGTAATCGCCACACAATCCATAGAGGAAGTTAAGGATAAAGCCAGGCTACTGGTAACTCCAGCAGACATACAGAATTGGCATCTGCAGGGAAAGGACTTTACGGTGAAGGACAACCTATTATATTTCCAAGAACGGTTATACCTGCCCAGCACAGATTTACAGAAAAAGGTAATCTCTTGTTATCACGATTCTTTAATGGAAGGACATCCCGGTATGACCAAGACCTCGGAAAAGATCAAGCGCTACTTCTGGTGGCCGTCTTGGAAAAAAGATATCAGAGACTTTATAATGTCCTGTGTAGTATGCGCCCAAAACAAGAGTCAAAAGGAAAAACCAGACGGCCTCTTACGCCCTATTGACATCCCACCTCGCCCTTGGCATACGCTTTCTATGGACTTCATCACCGATCTACCTCCATGCTCCGGATACAATACGATCATAGTAATCGTGGACCTATTCTCCAAGATGGCGCATTTCATTCCACTCAAAGGCTTACCAACAGCAACAACTCTGGCCCGAGAATTCCTCGAAAACATCGTCCGACTGCACGGTTTTCCTTCAGTTCTCATTTCGGATCGAGGTAGTCAATTTATTTCTCATTTTTGGCGAAATTGCTGTCGGTCGGCTCAAATTGATGTGAGACTTTCGACCAGCCACCATCCTCAAACCGACGGACAAACCGAGAGGACCAATCAAACTCTGGAACAGTATTTGCGCTGCATGCTACAACAAACTGAAAAAACTTGGAAAGATATCCTTTGGATAGCCGAATATGCCTACAATAACTCTGTCCACTCGGGAACTGGAAAGACCCCGTTTTTTCTTTTATACAGTAGTCACCCTCGAACCTCGGAGTTGGATCCACTCCAAGATCTTGGAACACCAGCAGTAGACCACCTGCATTCTACAATCACCCAAGCCTTTAAGGAAGCCGTTTCTCACCTTCAAAGGGCTAAAGAACAATACAAGAAAGGAGCAGACCAACATCGGAAGGAAGCCCCCCAATATCAAGTAGGAGATCAAGTCTGGTTATCCACCAAATATCTACCTCTAAAAGGACCACGCACATTCAACCCAAGATACCTTGGTCCCTATTCCATCACTACCATAGTAAATCCAGTAGCGGTCAAGTTGGACTTGCCCCCTCACATGAAGATACATCCGGTCTTCCACGTCTCTCTATTAAAACCCGTGCAACCTCAAACCCGACTAACTAAATCTCCAAAACCTATTCTAGTTGATGGAGAACTCGAGTTTGAAGTCAAAAGCATCCTGGATTCCAAGATCTCCAAATCTAAACTATTTTACCTGATTGACTGGAAAGGCTACGGTCCCCAAGAAAGATCCTGGGAACCTGCAGAATATGTCCACGCCCCTCGTCTAATCAAAAGATTTCATTGAACATTTCCTCACAAGCCCAAACCCCCGGAGAAGCCCGGTTTGGGAGGGGCCTTGAGGGGGGGTGCTGAGGTCAAGAGGCCTGCACCCTTATCCAGTGAAGAAACTGGTTACGGCACCCTGCCCCGAGGCAGATGGAGAGCTCGGCGTTCACTTACCTAAGGTGAGGGCGTTAACCTTTGGGGTTCTGCAGGAGAAGAGAAAGGGAAGAGGAGAGAGGCACCCAATAACCCCAGTTCATTAATCCCATATTTTCTATCTGCAGACATCTTACTCTTCGAGTCAGACATACAGTGCACAGAGGTCCAGCCCAAAGAGCCAACCGTGTGTTACACATCACGTTTGAAGATACGGCATTCACCCAGTCAAGACCGGCGCCTCTGCGGGAATCAGGTGAGCGTTACAATATACCTTTGATGACATCTTCCTCGAGACACAGGCCCATTTGAGGGACATTGAGTCGACCGCATTGATGCACAGTGCCCTCTGATGAAGAAAATTTCTGAAGCAGATGAAGCTGGTTATTGGAGATATCAAGATAAGGAATACGTGGGAGGACACCATCCATTTGAAGGGCAATCAGTCCAATCCTAACAATTATCAGCCGATTGCCCTCTTAGATTGTGACAGTAAAATCTTCACAGCATTAATATTGGAAAGGCTGGAACTATGCATCAAAGAAAATCCCAGTCTACCCAGGAACAGATGTGGATTTAGAAAGGGGCATCAGTAACACTTAATAGGCTTATTTTATCTGTCGTAAAAGATGGAACTGGGAGCGAGGTGAGGGAACTGCCAAACCAAATCTATGCAACCCTAATAGACTTCTCTAAGGCTTTTGATCTAGTAAATTGAGACTTGCTTTGGGGAAAGCTAAAAAAAGGGGTATCCCAGCATCTGTGCTGGCTATCCCGGCACGTCTGTGAGGGTGCGAATGGACACTGTGGACCCCTTACAAGGAGGTTTGACACATTGAAAGGAATCCACAGGGATGCGTATTCGCTCCATGCTTATACAATCTATACATGGCAGACCAAAATTACGCATTAGGAAAAGCAGCCTTGATTAGACCTAAGGTGGGTGGGCTCCCCATTAGTTGGCTGTCATATGCAGATGACATAGCACTCATGGATGGCTCACCCATAGGACTACAGAGGCTACTAGTCACACTAAGTGAATATTCAAAAGCCAATGTTCTGATTAGTAATCAGAAAAAAAGTCACATCATAATGTTTGGAAATACTAAAAAGAAATTCAGAAGGTACAACTGGTCTATCAATGAAACAAGTATTGAGAATAAGGAGAGCGTGATTTACTTGGGATCTAATTTATATAGGTACTCAAGAAGATCACTTGTCGTTGACAACATAAAAAAGCAGACCAATTGGCCTCTCAAATGAGGAGACTACAAAGAAAACTATGTAAATTTACAAACAAACCTCTGATTCTTTTCTATGTTGGTAAAGTTATACCAAAGATAATGTATGGCATGATAGTAGAGTGACCTGCATATAATATTCCATGGGAGAGACTGGAGGGCAGACAATGGAAGAGGGTTTTAGGATTGCTCTCCCTTCCACATGGCTTCATTACGTTTTGAACTTGGCCTCCTATCGTTAAAATATTGGTTCAATTGGTGGATTCTATCTTTGCTTAGAAATATCTTCATACCCACGAGAAACTTCCTATATATGAATCTCTTAAACTGCCTGATGGCAAGAACCTCATCGTTTCTGAATAAGATATCATCTGTGGCTGATAGTCTTTTAGATGCAATAGATAAAGATCGTTCAGATTTAACAGGTAACCCAATGAGTGTAAAGAAGGTGTTGAAAGAAAAGGATTGGATTACTACCAGTTTACATACACGAGGATACAAACTGCACTCTACCTTTTCTTTAACTGACAAACTCCTTGGCCATTTACCAAATTATTTCAACAACTACTGTCTCATTTTACAAGAATAAATGTTTTAAGATTTAGACTGAACCTCTTATCAATGGGGTAAATTACACAAGCACAAAAAAGCAAAAGGACTAGGGTGCTGATATTTGCCCTCAGTGTAATTCTGCAGGAAAACCAGAAACCCTCCTTCACGTATTGGTGGAATGTCCAATGTTGGCACCAATGAGAACACAACATCTGGGACACAAAATCTGGGGTGATTTTTTAAATTTTAAATAATTTTATAAGGTTGGATGACCTATGGAATTGAATGTCTGCGCGGCCAGAAACGTTTTTAACATATACAATTCTGCGAATGTTAGATGAAATAGGCCTATTTTAAAAACTGGCTTGACATGAACTCTTGCATATATTAGAGATGTTAATACTTTTAAATGGATATGTATTGTGTTATGATATGAATTTTTGTATATGTGTGTAAGATCACATTTTGATCAAATTCACAATAAACAATAAAATAAAATAAAAATGGTGTTAAGACCTTGCACAATTTTAAATAAAAGTATGCCCACCTTTCTCCAGCCATCAGACTGATACATTGGCTCCAAGTCAAACAGTGTATTCACTTCAGTGCCGTCTGGATTGTCAACAAGGCTATGTTATGTTATCTTATAATTGTATAGATAGTTGTACAATGCAACCAGCAATTTTGAATATTTGTACCATCCTAAAGCAGAAGAGCCGCTCTGTCCAATCAATTATTGAAGATAGACAAGACATATGGTTGCTTTTCAATGAAACCAGCCATTGGTTTTTATGAGGGAAAGGTGGGGGCCAAACTTATGTAGGGGATGGAACTCTCGCTAAAGGTGAGTTTTGGTCAGTTGGATAGAGCGGAGAACATTCTGTGGAGACGGATTCTGCGTGTTCCTAATAAAGTCCCGCTCTGGCCTGCTATCTATGAATGTGCGTGTCCAGTGGAGACTTGTGCCCTTTTTCTGTAAATTAAGTATTGCTTCTAGTGATTCTGCATATGTTGTTGTAAAAACCTGTATGGATATGAAACAAGGGCAGGTTGGGTATTCCGTTTTGTTAGAAAGACAGAGATCACTCTGTTTTAATATTGGAGGATGCTGACTAGGCTCTTAATGACCTGATAGCCAACTCTGAAAATGTGAAAATTGCCCTATATCCACGGTCTGGTGTAGCACTGCTGAACAGTTCCATAATTATGCATCACTTTCCCAGCTGGCACACGAACACAAAAAAGAGGCACAGTGGCTCCCTGCTTGATTGTATTCCCTAATCGTTTTATTAGATCAATTCTCTTGTCCTTCATATGGAGCCTACTGTTGACAGGAGAGGTACAGGTCAAAAGGAAAACAGATTTGTAGTGGTGAATTCACGTGCCGATTTTGTAATGATAATGATGGGGTAGAAACTGCAAGGCATTTACTTTTGAAGTGCCCAGCACTGGTCATGCAAATAACGGCGTAATTTAAAAAATGGATGCACACGAGAAATTGGGAAGACATAGAGAGTTTGTTGAAAAGGTGTTTGAGTCCCAACCTGCTGCCAGTAGGTATTGCAGGGGCAGGATTATCTGACTCCCCGAAGCCTGGTGTTTTACAAGACATTAAGGGGAATATAGTATTATAGATCAATTTTAAGTTGTTCCTAATTTCTCTTTCCTACTATATTGAATGCTTCTGACGATTTATATTTGATGTTTTTTATAACTAAAGAGATGAACTAAGTGAATGTTGGCTTTTAAGGATGGTATTGATACGTTGTGAGATGACAGGTTCACTCTTATGTAATGGCTCACTTTTGTATTTGTTTTTAATCTTGTTTTTTCTTTTTTCTGATAAAAAATGTGTTGAATGATGGTGTTGAATTGAAAATCTTTTTTTGTTTTTTAAAAACCATAAACAATTATAAAAAATAAAAAATAAAATATTTGTATAGCGCCTTCTGCCATATGTAATGACGTCAATGTGCTGAAGAACACATGGACCTTCAGCAGAACATGAGCTGAGAAGACGAGAGAAAGAGAGGGGCAATGCAAAGCATGCACCAGAAATTGTAGTTTAGTTACTGTACAGAAAGCAGAAATTTCCAGTGTGGAGACATTTGAAGCCGAAGAGTGGAGCGGCAAAGACAGTATTGAAGATGATCGATACTGTGTGAGAGCTGGACCGAAATCCTTTCATGGGACTGAGCTGCAAAGCTGTGGTGCAAGGTGCTAAAAGAGGGAAATAGCAGGAATGGTAGTGGATGAACCCCTAGCAGAACTGTGTACAGTTGAGGGCTCTGCTATACATTACCTGCAATGCACATGCATACGGTAGAGACTATGTGACAGATGGACTGACATTTTCATGGGACTCATCTGTCTGCTATGGGGCACAGTTCTACATGCCGCATACATGCACAGTAAATTATATGCAGTACATTCACTGGATATAGTAGATCTCTTACCTTAGCTCCGCAGTGCGGTTGCAGCGCACCTTACCTGAAAGATCTTTCTGCTTCAAGCTCCCATATCCGTTTCCCATCGCTGGTCATCCCATGCTCAAGAGACTGTTCTCTGATAGCTTACCAAAGTGTTCCTCCCTGCTATCCAATCAGCTCTTGCTGGCACACCGTCAAGGCAAATACAATTTTGTTTGAAGGCAGAATGTTCCATTACTCAAGGCTACCCACTCTGTACTCTCTTCTTGGTGTCTCTGGCTTAAGGCTGATGCCCTGAAGTGCTGCATAGCTCTGAAGACCGATTCTGATCTGCTCAGCCTATGGACCTTAAACCATATGCACTTCTGTTCTGTCTGGTCCTATCCTGCCCCATGTTCTCCTTTCTCCCACACACGACCCACCCTTTTCAAAGGCACTAAGAAGCGGCAACACACAGCAGTGTTGGCGCTAGACAAAACAAAACCAAATATATAAATCCAGTAACAATTTACATACTTTTGTGAAATATTCTATAGCCATGGAAAAATGGGTTCACATGAGGACAAAGTAGCAAGTAAATGGTGACATTTTACCTGACACTCTCAGACGATTTGAACCATTTTATTATAATGAGTAGCCAGAATCAATATATCAAGAAACCAATCTTGGTGAGAAAGGATGAAGATATCACTGACCTCTCTCTCACGTTCCTCTCGATGCTCTGTGGTTTGCAGAAGTGTATACAGCTGATCCTTAACCAGGGCTCCATTGTTCGAGGCCTGGAGCACCGCCCCATAACATTTGTACAGAAAAAGCTGCAATTACAGATTTGTAATAGTCAGTGGCCATAGCTAAAATAAGTCTGATGTGACTTTGTAAACATTTTAAATATGTAACTATGTCAATGGGTTTCAATTTCTAAAATGAAAAAGATTAAAATTAGAGTAATGTGTCAATGCCACATTCCCTAACACAAAATTCTGATATTTTCTAAATAGTATCAGTAATAGAGTAATTTCTGGAACAATGCAGATTCTACATAGAAAAGAAATTCAGTTATCATAGAAAATGTACGTTGCGGCTGCAGCAATGTCTGGCTTGCAAATGCATGGGTCTTATTTTTTCTGGACATGTGGATGTTTTCTAAGAATGTTCTGCTACCAGTTCTGGGATTGGAAAAGCAAGCAGCATACACGATATTAAACGAGTGCTGCTTGTTTTAGATGACACTATAATCAGATCCCGAATGCCTGCACTACTCCATGTTGTGCCCCCAGACAGGCCCATTCCATGCCACTCAAGAAACACCTGGGGAGTACCATAACTCCTTCTGCATCAGGACGAGCTGTATTCCAAGGGGAGTTTTATGATGATCTGCAACTCATGGATTGTCTAGACTATGGAGTCTACAGTGCTGTTTCTCCTATCCATAAAGACTTTGCAAGAATGGAGAGACATTGCTGCCTTTGACGGAACTTCAGAGATTGGGCCGATTTAGGGGGGAAACACAGAACGCTTTTTCGCTGTGGGCTATATTCATGAGAAGGTGCTCAATACTAGTAACAACCCGATTGTTGAAGACTGATCCATCAATCCGGCATATATAAAATCTAATTTCATATTAGCACCCTGTGGGTCGGGATCCGGCCAATCAGGGGGCTAGGAACGCAGGCTGATACTCCCGATCTAGCCCGTGTTACAAGCCGCCTGGGCTTGAAAAAAATGTTGTACTTAGCTCTTCACTTCAGAGCTTTTTGAACTATTGCTTAGCCTGATACTGTACAAGAAAGATTGGCCGAATGGCAAAGGGAAAGCATTTGATTTTTTAGAAGATGCCTATGGTCAACATGTCTCTTTCCTGAAATAATCCAGTAAGGCATTTTTTGCTATTCCAATTCCGCTTCTAGTTTAAAATGCAATAAAACCATAAAGACTTCTTTCCAGAAACCTTCCATCTTGTAACAAGAGAAGAATTGTAAGAAGGCCTGACCCTGCAGCGAGCCCGCCGGAACACTGATTTACTGATGCATAAAGCAGAAATAGAATTCGGAATGCAGAACCTTGGAATGCAACCCTTCATTATGCACCAGGGTACCCACACTCTTCCAAACATTTGTGCCCCACATTCAGACGACCAGTTCTCCAGTTTTTATGGCATGCAAATGAATAGCAGCACTTGCATATGTCCACGTGTGTGGCATGGTATTGTGAAGGAGGGAGAGCCACATACTACGAGTTCCTCAAGTATCACCATGAAGGTCATTTTTTGTTACTTTTTCACGACTCGGCTCTCCTATCCTTCCTAACTTGTTGCACGCGGATTACACAGCAAAACAATGGGCCTCATTACAAGTACACCGGTCCGGACTTAACACCGCCGGTGTAACCATATCGGCACCGTTTCCACATCTGCCTAATCATGACCTGCAGACCTGGAAATAGCACCACCTTCAACCGCCACCGCAGAGTTTAAGCTCCCGTAAACTCCGCCTGCATGGAAACCCCTACGTTACCGGCAATAACAAACACAGCGAGCATCAGAAGTTGCGCGGACATGGAAACACTGCCAGAAAAATGGCGTTAAAACCGTGATCACGGTCGCGGTACCGCCGCCACCGCAAACATGACGTTAAACAGTGCCTGGTGACCTGAATCAGGGCACAGGTGCACCAAATCTGCCCAGCTGGACCCAGCAGGCCACTGGGAGCCTACAAAAGGGCCACAGCCAGGCCAACTCAAAACAGAACCATGCAGGCAGCAGCTCTAGTAGCATTGGGACTGGGCCTACTCAACCAACAGGCAGCACTGCACATGATGGCAGTAATGTTGCAGAGGAGGAGGCGGAGGCGTAGGAGGCGCAGGCGGCAACCAGCTAACCCTGTACCCATCGCAAACCCCATTGTCCAGCGGGCACCACCCTGCAGGCAGCCTGCAATACCACGCATCAGGGCCTCACCCTGGAACCTTACCCCACGACAGATCCACACATTATACCAGCTGGACCGTCCAACAATCCTGTACATCACCGCCATGATAGAGGACGACATCAGCAGTCACATAGACACCCCCACCGCCACCCCCCACTCCTGAAGGTTGTGTCTGTTCTGCATTTTCTTGGCACCGGTACCTATCAACACACAGTTGGTGAGCTGCACGGCCTATCACAACCCTGTTTCTCCAAAATCCTGGTACAGGTACTGGATGCCCTGTTGCGCCATGTGTCTGAACAGATTGCCCTACCCCGTACCCTCCCTCAGGTAATTGCCACCAAGTTGGCCTTCCATGCCATAGCAGGCATGCCAAATTGCATAGGCACAGTCGACTGCACCCACATTGAGCTGACAGTTCCACGTGCAATCGAGATGGTGTTCCGCAATAGGAAACAGTACCACTCACTGAATGTACAGATGGTATGTGATGCCACGCAAGTGATAACACATTGTTGCGCACGTTTCCCGGGCTCAACACATGACTCAATGGTACTGCGGAATTCCACATTGCCACAGTACATGGAACGCTATGCTGGACAAAGCACATAGCTATTGGGTGAGTACAGCTGCCAATGCAACGGCCCTGTGGAAGTGGTGTGTGTGTGTTCAGGGCAATGAGCAATGTGAGTGTGCCGCTGCGACCGCTCATGCATCACCCCCCGGCCCATCAACTGAATAGACAGCAGAACCCAAACATCACAAAGCAACACATGACAGATGCTGCAGTGTCCCCGTACGCACCCTGCCACATGACACACACAGCCTGAACTGCCGCTGGCACATACACCTGGAGCCACTGCAAACCCGCACCCACAATATGCAACACTGCCCCCCCAATGCACATGATGCCTGTACATGAGATGTCTTGCATCGACTACATCATCACAGCGGACTGACTCTGCCATGTATGCACATCACTGCACAATGCCATACTCACAAGCCAATGACACCCGGAGGGCAGAGTACACATGCACACAAATGCGTTGGTCAATGTCCAGTTGCCAACGTCCTCTACGATGACCAAAGAACAGAACCACCCACCAGTCCAACCACTGCATGCCACATATGAATGAATGAACAATGACACAAGATTGCACTGCATCTGATGAAGACATGATACTACAAACACTGACATGTCCCCCACAGCTACATCCCATGTAGGTGATGCTGGATATGCACTCACGCCATGGCCGATGACGCCTGTACGGAGGCCAAGGAACAGGCATGAAGAGGCGTACAACAGGGCACATGTCCGCACACGTGACATGATTGAGAGGACATTTGGACTACTGAAGGCCCGGTTCCGCTGTTTGAGCAGATCTGGCGGATCACTGCTGTACAGCCCAGTGAAGACGGGTAAAATTATGCTCATTAGTGCCATGCTGCACAATCTGTGCCTGCGCAGGAACCTTCCAAGGCCCCCAGACACAGATGATGAAGATGGGGATGGAGACGGAGACGGAGATGGGGATGTGGATAGGGATTGGAATTGGGGATGGGGATGGGATGGCTCAACCTCCTCCTGGGGGTCCACTAGATGGACAAACACGGGATGCACTGATTCACATTTACTTTTGAGAGACAGCACATTCACAGCATTGCATGGATATGGTGATGCCAGTAAATGAATTGTTGTACTGCAAATGAAATGATGGATGGCCACTCATGTATGTTTTTTTTTCAAATGATGATATATTGATGAAATCACAACAGGGAAGGTGTGCAATGGTTAGGGAAGCTGTACACCCTTGCCCACCCACCACCCAAACGTACCCACCCCCAACCAGGCCCCAATACACAAAGCCCCTATTGGACCTCCCCCACCACCCAAACGTACCCACCCCTAACCAGGCCTGAATACACAAACCCCCTATTGGACCTCCCCCACCACCCAAACGTACCCACCCCCTCACACCCTTCTAGTCCACGTGTCCTGCAGTGCCTGACACACATGCCATCATTTCCGTGTGCGCTTCTGCGCTTGTGCATCCTTGCTCGAGAGCCCTGTTAGCCGACTCGAGCGCCTCCGTGGACTGGCAGTGGTGGAGCTGGATGGGGTGGTGGTATTGGATGGCACATAATCTGGAATAGGTGGCAAATGTGCAAGATTTGCCTGTTGGCCAATAAACATGGACTCAAGAATCCTCGAGGTGTTGTCATTGCCCTCCCGCACATGGCGTGCCAGGGGGACTATAGTGCTGGCAAAGCGTCCAATGGACCTTGCGAGGCTACGTACAGATGTGCTGTAGCACTCCCTCTGCAGCCTAGATTCCCCGAGCTGCCTCTCCACCAGCTGGTGAGGGTAGCCTGCTGCTCCTCCATCCGCTGCATGCGGGAATTTAGCTCTGCCATTGAGGGGGGAGGTGACCTCATAGGACTGTGGAGGGATGTGGGACTGAACTCCAGGTGATGGAACGATTCCAAGTCATCCAGCGTGGGCACCTCCCCCTGTGGCCCTGTATCAGACAGCTCTGCCGGGGCACTGTTGTCACTACATGCTGCCTCCTCTGCAGTGCAGATGCTTTCTGTGGTGGGTTGCATTGGCATGATGGGTGCCCGTGGCACCTGTGTTGCATCAGGCAGCGTGGAGACGGTGGAGATGTTGGTGATGGTGGCCGGCACATGTGTTGCAGTTGCTACTGGGGGCAGAGATGCTGAACTGCTGGCAGCATCCTCCTGGTCAGGAGCGCTGGCTTGCATGGACTGTTGTGCAGTATCACTGTCACTTGATACGGCTGTGGGGACACAGAGGGCATGCAATTAGTTATGTGGTGGTGCCTGCATCATGCAGGTTGATCATTTAATAGTAGCATTTACATGCATCTGCTTGTTGCCGGAAATGCATTGTAGTGATATGTGTAACTATCTGGATCATGATGGTGTCCTTTGGCCCAGTCATGTACTGCCTGGGGGGCGGAGGGGGTTGTTAATGGGTCCTTTGGCCCAGTCATGCACTGCCTGGGGTGGTGGGGTTGTTAATGGGTCCTTTGGCCCAGTCATGCACTGCCTGGGGCGGGGTTGTTAATGGGTCCTTTGACCCTGTCATGCACTGCCTGGGGCGGGGTGGGGGGTTTGTTAATGGGTCCTTTGGGCCACCCCTGGCCTCAACATATACTCATATGGCATTCATATTTGCGCACTTACCAACAAATGCAGGTGGACTCACTCCTGCCCCAGCATCCCCGATCCCATGGATGCCCTGAAGGTGGAGGTCTCTGCTGCAGCGCTCCTCCCATGTTTGCAGCCTCAGTGGGGAAGGGAGTCCTCCACCTGTCCCACTGCTGCGTTGGCGGTGTGTGGAGATCAGGTTCATCTTTTATCTCACAACTGGGTAGAAGTAAAATATACCAGATGTTGCTTTACACCATTAAGAATGTATATTTAAATAGAGAAATTGTGTAGGAGTACGGTGATCCGTAACAGAATATCCTTTGTGAATTAATAAGTGGGAATTTCACTAACTTGTGTGTGAACTACACTTATTATTATATGGAAATTAATGACTATATTTATTGGACTCATGGTGGGGTTAACCATGGGGATACTCATAAACCTTTTCTGTTTTTTTTCTTTTCTGTTCTTTCCCCTGTTTTCTTGTTTGTGTGTTTTGGTTATTGGTTCCGTATATCTTATGCATATATTGACACTGTTTTTTTATAATGATGACTGCAATCAAACGTTTTTCTTTTCCTTCAAGCGCATGGTTACTCTTATTTTATTTGCATAATATGTGAAATATATATCATAACCATATATATAAAATGATGGGAAAGTATGAAAATGATTTAACCTGCCCAGTAATAAGTTACAGTTTTGAAAAAGGCCCTGCAGAGGCCGAAACACATGCAAACAAGCAAAATATTACAATCAAATGGGCAACGGAGTAAACAATAAAAATGTCTTTGCTTACTTCAATGATAGTGACCAAATGTCATTCATTTAGGCAAAACAACAGGACAACGGGTGGCGCAGTTTAGGTGTTTAACAATCTGTTTTGCACTTTAGCCAAGGGAAGGAGAGGACTGGTATTTCCATAAACCAACACACCAATGCGACACCATTCCAACAGGAGATATTCTGGGGTTGCTGGCATGAGAAGCTGCTTCCAGAAAAATACCCCAAATGAGATAACATATATTGGGCCTCATTACGACCCTGGCGGTAAGTGAAAAACGATGGCGGTAAATGGTTACCGCCATCGTTTTCCGCCAGGTCCGATCATGACTCCTGACCGTAAACTACGATGCCAATAGCGGCATTGTAGTTAACGCTGCCGCTAACTGCGCTAAGGGTGCGCGCACACGACCGCCCACACCGTACTTAGCGCCATGGCGGAAAGGTACGCAAATGCCGACCCAAGCGGACATGCACCTAACGCCATCACCGAGGCCGCTAAGTACCTTACCGCCATGGTGCAAATAACGCCATCGCGAACCAACCGTAAAGGGCCAATTCAAGTGAATGCAGCTGCCACAGGTGCACAGAAACAGCACAGGTGAAGGCAATACAGACTCAGGGGAGTACAAAAAGAGCACACCCCACCCCTACCCACACCCAGTCACACTCCACAATGATGCCAATACGACTAGCAATGTTGGGGCTGGAGGACCTGATAGCAATGCATGTGCTACTACAACAGCAACAACAACAACAACAGGCAGCACAGAGGAGACGCAGGAGGAGAAGGAGGGCAAGGCAGGCCCAGCAAGCCCCACCAGCACAGCCAGTGCCACCACGCAGGCAGCCCCCAATCCCACGCATCAGAGCCAATCCAAACAACCTCACTGCTGAGCAGATCCACACCCTGTACCGTTTGGACCGGGACACCATCACCGCCATCGTAGACATGACACACGACGACATCGTCAGCATGATAGAAAGTCCAACCGCCATCCCCCCCCTACTGAAGGTAGTGGCTGTACTCCACTTCCTGGCCACAGGCACCTACCAGCACACAGTGGGGCACCTGCATGGCATTTCACAACCATTATTCTCACGAACACTCATCCAAGTGCTCGATGCCCTCCTCAAGCACACAGACGACCACATCTCATTACCACGGACTGCCCAGGAGATTGCAAACACCAAAGTGGGTTTCCATGCACTAGCCAGCATACCCGGTTGCATTGGTGCCATCGACTGCACCCATGTGGAATTGGTGGTTCCACGTGCCATGGAGGTACCGTACCGCAACCGGAAACAGTTCCACTCTATCAACGTGCAAATGGTCTGTGACTCCAACAAGATCATCACACATTGTTGTGCCCGATTCCCCGGATCAACCCATGATTCACTGGTCCTGAGGAACTCCACAATACCACGCTACATGGAGCGACATGCAGGCCCAAGATCCTGGCTACTCGGTGAGTGCAATGTCATGGAAGTGGGCATGGGAATGACGTACCAGTGCATACTCCACCTGGCAGAAAGGGGGGGGGATGATGCATACTCCACCTGGCAGAAAGGGGGGGGGGAGATGCATACTCCACCTGGCAGAAAGGGGGGGGGGATGATGCATACTCCACCTGGCAGAAAGGGGGGGGGAAGATGCATACTCCACCTGGCAGAAAGGGGGGGGGATGATGCATACTCCACCTGGCTGTGAGTAACACAGAGAACGGATACAGAGGAAGGGCACTCACAATGCACAAAACCCCTCTGCATACATAGGGTGATGGCATGCAAAACAGGCCATGGCAGCAATGAGCATATACTGGTTGCATAGTGTGAATCAATTAGTGCATGTAGAAGTGAGCCAAGGTAACAGTTCCATGCCAGCCATGGTGGAACATCATGTTCCTGATCAGACAACATGACTGACACATACATTCTCGCCTACATACAGGTGATGCAGCCTATCCCCTGAAGAGGTGGCTCCTCACGCCAGACCGGAACCCGCAGAACCAGCACGAGGAGGACTTCAACCGTGCACATACACGTACTCGTGTGGTCATAGAGCAGACATTCGGCCTCCTGAAGGCACGGTTCTGAAGCATCAGCAGGTCTGGTGGGGCACTCCTGTATGGCCATGAGAAGGTGGCAAAGATCGTCATGGCATGTGTCATGCTGCACAATATGTGCGTCAGACGGAATGTGCCCCTGCCCCCTGACGCAGAACTGCAACCACCTGACGATGAGGATGAGGAGGGTGCAGATGGGGCGCCACCACATGGAGGAGGCGATGCACAGGAGGGGCGTGCCATGCGCCAAAGTATCATCGACCACTGCTTCTAGCACACACGGCTGGTGTTTATCGCATGGAGACTGCACTTGGGGCACTGTGTGTCTCTGGGACATGCACACTGTGGACTGTACACCAATAAAGCACACATACGCAATGAAAATGTCCACACATTTCTTTTTTTGAAAGAAAAAAGTGTATTGGAACTATGAACTGTCGTGTCACACCCCCTCCCACCTCCCCCCTGCACACCCCAACACACCCCCTCCCACCTCCCACCTCCCCCCTGCACACCCCAACACACCCCCTCCCACCTCCCACCTCCCCCCTGCACACCCCAACACACCCCCTCCCACCTCCCACCTCCCCCCTGCACACCCCAACACACCCCCTCCCACCTCCCCCCTGCACACCCCAACACACCCCCTCCCACCTCCCACCTCCCCCCTGCACACCCCAACACACCCCCTCCCACCTCCCACCTCCCCCCTGCACACCCCAACACACCCCCTCCCACCTCCCACCTCCCCCCTGCACACCCCAACACACCCCATGTAGCTGTCAACAGATGCCTGTGACAGTGTCCACAGGCCGTCACAAGCCCCCTCTCCCGGCCCCCGGGGCACCCCTGGCTGTGGAGCGCAGGTTGCGTCCGGAACGGCGCACGGGGCTGCTCTGCGCAGAACTGGCAGTGGAGGATGTCCCTGGCTGCCCCTGTGCATGCAGCTCCTGTACTGTGTGGGTGAGGTCAGTGACCGCACGACGCAAGCCCGCAAGTTCGGCACAGATGTCCCTGGACATGGCCTGCATGGCATCCCTCAGGGTGGCAGTGCTCTGCGCCACTTCCGCCCTTAGTGTCTCCGTGGCCTGTTCAATGCTAAACCTAGCCCCCACACATTCCGCGGCATGCTCATCCAGCATTGCGGACAGTTGATGCTGCCGTTGAGTGATGTCCTCGAGGGACGGCTGGCCGTGCTGGCCCATGGCCAGTGCAGGTGGAGTGATGGAGGGGCTGGTCCCCTCCTGTGGAGTGTGGACAGGGCATGGGGTGGAAGGCCACTCCTCTGCCTCAGTGTGCCCCTGTGTGTCGCCCTCATGGGGGCTGGCGTCTGAGAAACAGGGGGAATGTAGTTGGTCAGTGGGGCTTCTGACCTCCTGCTCCATGTCCGAGTCAGAACATGCAGCTGTTGCAGCTGTCTCCCCGATGTTGCTGCTGGCCGCTGACCCCCTGCCTTCTGTGGCAGGCAATGTCGGTGGAGGTGGAGCAGCTGCTGCTGGCCTGCTGCCAACAGGGGTGCTTGCCAGTGGGACCTCCGGTATGCCTGCAGTGGGACCTGCTTGTCGTGGGGTCTGCCTCACTGCAGCTGAGGTTGAGGGTGCAGGGAGGTTGTTGTTGGACTTCGCTCTCTTCGGCGCAGGGGTGTCCTGGTCCTCTGGGTGTGATTCTGTGCCTGTGGTGGAGCAAAGGTGGGAGGGCGTTATTGATGGGTCTACGGACTTTTGAATGACAATGGTTGACATTATTTTGGCCAGTGGATGAGGCAGATTTCAGGCAGTGCCATGCAGGTTGTCTCCTTTTAGTGTGGTATGTGGATGCAGGTATGCGGGTGCCAGCAGTGTATGCAGGGTGGTGCTCGCATGTGGCTATGGGCAGTATTGATTTGTGTTGCATTTACACTCTAGGGCAACCTTGTGCTACACATGATTGGACTGCTGTGACTATGGCATGTCTTGTATGAGGCACCTACCTTCATCGCCTGATGTCGGGGCTCCCCTTTCCATCCCTCCAACGCCTTCGATGGATTCCATGCCGATGGTGGTAGCACAGATCTCCTCCCACGGTTGGAGTTTCAGGGGGGATTCCGACCCTCCACCGGTTCCCTGGGCAAGGTTGCGGTTTGCCGAGATGACGGCTCTGACCCGTATGCGCAGGTCATCCCAGCGCTTCCGGCACTGCTGTGGGGTGCGGGGTACGGTCCCCACCGCGCTGACGCGCTCAGCCACCAGGGCCCAGATGGCCTTCTTCTTCCCGATTGCTGTCCTGGTCATTTCAGGGGAGAAAACAACACCTGCGTTGTCCTGCAGGGTCTCCGCTAGCATGCAGAGTTCCTCCCGGCTGAATCGCTCCTGGCGCTGGCGGTCACATGCCTTTTTCACGGATTTTGGCATTTTCGGGAACTTGGATGGGTGGGTGTTTGGTTGGGACAGGTGTCAGGGTTGGGTCTGGTGTTGTTTGGTAGGATGGCGATGGATTGTGTTTTTAAAGATGGCCGACGGGCTGCTTCCCGTTCCGGCGCGATGACGCTATTTCCGGTTTGGCCTTTTACGGCCGCCGCTAATTACGGTGGCCGTAAATTACGGTGGCCGCTACTTACGCTGGCGGAAGGGCACCTTGCTCGCTTAGCGATGCCGGTAGGGGCCTTTTCCGCCATGGCGTTAATTGCATTACCGCCATGGCGTAATGCTCGTGCGCGATGGGTCGTGATGTGGCGCTCTTTACGCCATCGTCCCACGGCGTAAACGCTCATTACGCCATGGCGGTAATGACGGGCGATTACCGCCAGGGTCGTAATGAGGCCCATTGTGTATAAACTAAGCATGTTAATACCTATTTTAATATTGAAAACAGAATAAAGTTTATTTAAAAAAAGAGCAGGTGAAACACCACACTGAGTCGCAAAGACATTTTCAGATGCACATAATTGTCTATGTTCAAATAAAACATACAAATTCATTGCATAGAATGTGGTATACCACTCCTTTGAGGATAAAGCTTGACACTCTCAAGCTACTGGCAGAACTGATTCCAACTAAGAAGACTGTGTGCCAGGAGGTGGTGAAGGTCACGGTCAGCTATAGGCTCAAACGCTTTTGGATCCCGTTGCTGGTGGTGGATCAGTGCGGGAGGATCACCTGTGCGAGGGGTCTTCTGGGAGTGGGACAACAGATAGTGAGGCGCGGTATCCCCTTCCCTCTAACACCTGTAACACCATCACCCCATCCTACCAGGTAGGATATTTAGGAACTCTACCCCCCTTTTACAACACAAAGACTTTTACACAGACAGCCCGCTATGAGAGAAAACAGACTAATACCCGAGGCGTAAACCTGATGTGTCCCAATACAATGGTCAAGCGAGGTCAGGGAATTACTGACCATAACACACATGGATAAAAGGCAGAGCACGAGAGCACACTCTGAGAGAGGAAAAGCACACAAGGTTTTGTGATGGCAGCTGAACGAGAGAAGAAAGACGGCAAAACAGAAGGGGATTGCAAGGAGGGAAGTTCCCTTGACCTTTTTTGACAAGGAACAGTTACTGTCTGGGAAACCTTGAGAGTAGAAATCGTAAGACCAGGAAATCAGGCTGAAGAATCCTGGATTGTGTGTCAGAGATACCCAGGGCCCTCCCACTTCAATAATCAAGGCGAGGAGAAGCACAATCCGCCATGATACCGACCCTGGCTGCAAGAACAAAGCAGCGTCAGTGAAATCAACGCAGCCAGTGAGTTGGGGGGGCTGATACAAAAACAGCCTGTGTTGACGCCAAGGTTGCAAGCAGCAACATTGTATGGCGAGGGCTGGAAGGAACATTGTTTAAACGCGTGTGATAAGAGATGCAAGAAAAGTTAAACTCGCTGATGAGTGATTGAACCTTCAAAGCTAGATACAATACCTTTGACATAGTGGTCCGGCACCGCGTGGGTGCTCAATCGAAGGTCTCGGTAAGGTATCCTGCTGAGAAGTGGCAAAAGTGAAAGTGAAAAAGTGGTTACATCAAGAAGAGAATGAGTAATTGTGAATCGAAGTGGTCCTGCAAGGGGTTAAGCAAAATCCTGCACACAGTCGAAAGTCTTCGATTTTGAAGTAAAGAAAGCTTGGAAAAGTAGATTAAATTGGTCCAAGACCAGAAGAGGGAGATCAATTGAATGCTCTGTGTTAAAGTCGGTCTGAGCCCGCCGGAGGGGGGCCCGGGGTGAACAGTAAATCACCCAAGAAGATTTTGTTTTAAAGTGGGTCTGAGCCCGGCAGAGGGGAACCCGGAGTGAACAGGAAATCACCCGAGAAGTTATACATGTGAAATCCTAAGAAGAAAGGAACTTTAATGTTTGTCATGTTGCATCAGGCTCTCTGAAATAAGATCCTTTGAATGGCAAAGAGACTTTGGCACAGAAGGCCCTGATGTTGAGGTTTTGAACTGCATCTTCGTGCTAGAGATGCCAGAGAGTGTGCTAAGCTTGAGTGTGCCACCTTGTCCTGTGGGGAAAAGGTGGGGACAGGAAGCCAATGGCTTGAATATCCTGACATATCATTTCTTGAACACTTTTGTTTTGCATAACATTGTTTCCCACACTATTTGTATTTAGAAGTAAGGATTGGCAATAGGTTTATTAGTATAGGCCCTTTTATTTTGACAGACTCGACTAGTACTGCGTTATTATTATTTGATGGTGTAGCTTGATCCCATCTTTAGATTTAGGATTAAATAGGTGTTTTTCAAACTCAATTGATGTCCAATAAACATCCTTGAACTGTGATCACGTGTGTCTGTCTTACTGTTTGATACCATGCCTTCCTTACAATAGACAGATTCCTGCAGGTGCTTAATATGTAGGCGGCCATCACAGGTAAGTCTAATAGCAGAGAAAAGAGGATTATGCATGTTTGAAAGAGTTGCAATTAAATCACTCACAAAATTGAAGGCAGATTCCTCGTTTGAGGAAAAGAACGCATGTTCGGCTTCCATATTGGTCACTTGCTCTTGCATCCAGCATGCAGGGAGGGTGCAGCTAGAGAACACTCACAGTTTGAAAGGAACTTCAATTGTTTGCAAGGCACTCTATGGGTCTGACTTTGTCGCTACAAACACTTCTAAGCCCCACAAAGGAAAATTCAATGTTTGCGTATTCAAAGGTTTGGCACAGGGTCCTAGGCTTTGACCTGAACAAAATGACCTAGAGAAGACCATTAATATCTGTACCCATAAAAAACAGGGAATGATACATACCTGCAAACAAATATCCATATGGGGCATACCATAAACACTTTTAAAAAGGACAATCAGGTTTGGGCTGGAGAAGCGGAGGGAGGGTGCATATATGTTTCTCAATATTTGATGTTCATTACTGAAACTAAATCATTCTGGGGAGAAGCTGTTGAGGTAATTGAAAATATCGCTAAGCTCAGACCGACTATTTAGGTGGAGGTGATCCAATTGGAAGCCTATGGTGGAGAGACTAGCCCCACGTAGACAAACAGATGGCAAATGAATGTCCTAAAACCTACCATAAACTCATCAGATAGTTGGTAGTTTGGGGAAACTAACTCATACACCAAAATGATATAAGTGGTATAAAAGGGTATGAAACATATGCACCTATGAGCTTGTGTCTTGTTTGCTATCAGACAAAGAAGCATTTAGCAAATAAATGCATTCAAATTTGTGAGATTTTGATGTGCGCCAAAAAATGGGCTCCCTATTCGCAAAGGGCATCTGAATGTGCGTAGAATAAACGTTCACATTCAGATGTCCCTTCACGCCCTCTTTGTGCATTTGCGCAAATGTGGGGACTTTTCTGCACATTCTAATGCACATCCCTAATTCACAAGTGGATTCGAAATCGGCAGAAATTAGCACTTTCTTCTCACCTGTTTGGAACAGGCACAGTGTGATGCACAAAGTATGGCAGAGTCATTTCTATCCCTTGCCCTGCATTTTTCTTTAAGTGTGACAGCCGGGGTTTAAACCATGCATTTTTATAGCCCCAGAGGTCAAAATGCTTGTGTTTGTTTTCCTTTTACATCGATGGACCCTCTGAGGGCCCATCACTGTGAAATGTTCTCCTTTCACTTACATGAGCGATGGGAGCTAGTCACATTAACGTATGCAAAGGGGCTGGCCAGCACATCGTTTGTGCTAGCAGAGTAGTGTGAGGTAGGGCCATAACCAGACTTATATAAAACAACTCCAAGGGGATCAATAAAAAGCACCATTTGCAAGAAGAACAACATTTTATTACCTGAAAACATGGAAGGGAGTGGCAGTCAGTGCTGTACTACATCGAACCGAACTTAAGCTTGACACACCCATGTCGAGTTACATCTTTTAAAATGAAAAACCACAGAGCGAAACATACCAGATACAACATAATCCCACATTGCCAATTGGCTAACACCTATACAAAAATCGAACATCACCTATAGTTCATTACCCCATTGGTCCGACATATCTAATGCCACACCCTTACAAAATGACCTAATGGCATAATTATCAGAAGACACTTTGATGTGATTGGTCCAACACATTCAGGTACTTTGTTGCAACAGTGGACTCTCCCTATTGGTCAAGGTAACTTTCAACATCTTGTGATGTGCACGCCCCAAACGGGACCCAATCATGGAGCGAATGTGAACAAGGAAGTCAACGCCTCCCGGTAATATAATGGCTTCCTCATGAGACCAGACATCTTGGCATCCCCTGATGGGCCATTCGGCATTGAAGCTGTACTCTTTGGCATCAAATCTTGCTACTTCCTGTCGTAGAACACGTTACTTCTTCAGCACATCTCCTACATTAGCTTTCTTGGGAACACCGCTCTCGAGGATGAATTTCATATAACTATTTGCTCTGAGTGCTCAGACATCTGTAGTTCAAATGGGCCCAGCTGCTTCTCAAAGGCTGCAGCACTACTTCAAATTTAGCTCACCACCTTTGCCATGCCAGACATCAGACCCTATTCACATGACATTCGTCCGTCACAGTGGCAAGTGTGATGTCATCAATGATCCCATTTGTGATGTCATCTTTGATTTTAGTCTTAGCCGTGCATGGTGGTGTCACAGGTTATAGTTGCATAGCTTAAGATAACTGACACATTTCTTCGGTTTTTCGGTTTTACCTTGCAACCATACCATCCTGTTAATGTTTTTTCAATAAAGGTCATAGGTTTTTATCAGTGCAACTTAACCATATGGCAACTTTAACAATTATTTCAGTGAATTTGAATGGTTTTTATAAATGAAAATGTTTCATGATGTTGCAGCACTGTATATAATGTATTAATAATTAATATGTTAACCTATATGAAAGAACTAGAAACCTTCTTTATTAACAAACACATTTTTTGCAGTGCATAGTGATGTGTGTCATTTTCAGCAGTGCATGCTGCAGATGCAAGTCATGGTTGACTTGCCTACGGCATGAGGATCGGCTAATACCTCAGCTCCACCAAACCACCCTAGTTATCCACTGCACCTAGCCGGCACCATGGTCCAGTGTCCACTATGCCCTCATAATGTGACCAATGGCCAGTGCTCATGGCTTGCAGCCATGGCCAGTCTCCACAATGCATGCGGAATGGGCTTTGGCCATGCTGCCTAACCCAATAAGCAAATCAGAGTGGACATTTGTCCTTGCCGAGGGCCAGACCCACTGCTCAGGCACCAAAGTAATATAGCTTTTTGTTTGTACATACATTTCTTGTTGATGCTCCTTGCAGAAGTTTGCTGCAATCCCGTTCAGCATTTCGGCTGAGCAGCAAGCAGTATTTCTTTCCCATTCAAGCCTATCACGATTTTCAAAACTTATACCACATAGCCGGTCGCTGTTCACCATGCCCACTTTAACCACATTGCCAGTCCCTGGTGGCCATGGCAACAGGTCAGATTGTCATGCCCTGGACAATCTGGCCAGTGGTCTTGGCCATAGGCTATACCTCAGTCACCAAAGGTATAACACTATTTTGTGTACTTTTACTAACCATGTTTTCGGGTCCTTGCCAATGGTCCTCGCCCAAGTTTCCTGCACATCGGTCCATGTTTTATTTTTTGAACAGTGTAAAAATGTAGGTATAGAAAATTATGATATAATTTAGCCCCCACTTGACAATATGATATGATATTTGATTTATAGTGCGCCTATCCACAAGTGTATCCATTCAAACTTTGTACACGCATTCAAAGCTGGGTCTATAATCTTTTTGCAAACTTTTGTGCTAATTCGTCAAACAGCACTAAAGTTATAAGCCATCTAAAAATGTTGGCACCCCTCTCTAATTTTGCACCCTCTTGACAAAATCCCACCAAACTTTGTAAAAGCATACAAAGTTGTTGGGTCTGAAATTATATTGCAAAGTTTCAAGCAGTATTATTGAATGGCACCAAATATATAAGCCATCAAAAAATGGCTCTTCACTGGCCCTGAAATCCAGAAATATCCATGGATGTCCTCAAACTTTTGTCAAGTTTTCGAACATCACAGAAATGTCCCTGAACATCTGGTATGTTTGCAGACATCGGAGAAGAAAAAACACCAGATACTGGTCTTTTTCTGGATATAAATTCCATCCTCATCACCCCTCACCTCTCCAGAGATTGTTTCTTTTGTTTGACAAGTCTAATGTTATGTTTTTTTGTATGTTTTTAATCGGCCTAGAGGTGCAGTTCATGAATACAGCATCATGGCGTCCAAGTTTTGATGCACCTCACGTTGTAATTGACCAATCAGCAGGCGGCTACGATGTCAGTGAACGCTATGCAGCGCCTTGATTGGCCAGAGGCGTCTGCAGACACCAAACCAGGAAGTGAGTCTGAGGACCAGACAGAGATATCACAAATTGTTTATATTTACACTTTGGGCATTTAAAAACAATCTACTGGACAGATTAACAACAAATTTGCAAAAGCATGTTTTCGGGACCAGGCACGCGCTCCTTGCGCAAGTTTGGTACAAATCCGTCCAGGGGTTTGGGCAGGTAGCCACAAGCAAAAATGTTTTCCATTCATGTCTATCCAAATTTCAAAACATTGGCACCCCTCCCCCAATAGCTCTTTCCCCCTGACAGAATCGCACGAAACCTCGCAAAATAATTTAGAGGTGGCTGTATACTTTTTGACAAAGTTTTGTGAGGATTCATTGAATGGTGCCAAAGTTATGGGCAAAAACTGCTCTTCCCATGGGTTGAGCAACTTAACAATAACCGCAGGGTCACCACAGCAGACCCTGTAATAATTACAGGATTAAAATAGCTTAAACCCAGTTACATATAACAGAGCACTCTACAAAACATGGTGGTGAATTCAGGGAGAGAACACTTAGGCGAACTGTAGGAGAACAATTAATAGGGTTGATCAACTTTGGCCATGTACACAGAGATATGCGGGGACCTGTATACATAGGTTCACATTCAGGCAGTGGGTTTTCAGAATTTCAATACTGGGTTGAAACGGTGCATTTAATGAGCAGTGCTTTTGTTAAAAATTGGGCAAAACACCATACAATTTACAGTTAATTCTCTAACACATGGAAGATTCAAATAGATGATTGGTCACCAATAGCACTGCCATTGTAAAGCACATGTTGATGCCATGTAAACAATATGTAATTTAAAACCATTTTGTGATGCTGGAGCCCTCAATATGTCTGAGAGAGCTGTACATACAAGCCGTGTCTGGCCCATTGGTCATGCACCAGAATTACCTACATTTTTCTTGCAGGTTGTGGCCGCGATTCTGTGAGCTGTTCTCGGTAATACTGCCTCCTTAATATGGGAAGACGGGTGGCAGGTTGCCACCCATTTTGGATAGGCCGCAACTCGCAACAACCATAATCTCTTCGCTCAAGATGACAATATAACGATTCATATATTGTCTGCTTAGGTTGCTATATGATTCTTTGCCATTTCAAGTCATCACATTAAAAAAGAATACTATTTTGGCTCTGTGATTGCCACTTTTTCGGCATATAACTTGACCACATGCTTTCTATGTGTTATTTTTTTTAATCATGCCAATTATTTTGACATCAAAACTTTAAGGGTAGATCACAAAGTAGGCTTTGACTTATTTTTCCTTGGCTGAATTCTGTGACCTGGCATGTGAGCAATTTGCATGAATTGGGGATATGTAGAACTGGCAGTGGCTTTTATTTCTTGACAAAGAAGAACGTGGTACATGCTGAATGTGTTTAAAATCATATAACACATTGATTGAAATTCTCCTCAGATTGTATTTGCATATACAGCCCCATAAGTTTGTGACAGGAGAACCAACTTTTAAGAAAATTAAAGATAAATAACAAGCTATGTTCTATAATCCTGGATGCAGATGCAGACGCACCATCCAACAAAAAGCAAAAGATGTACAATTTCTATCCTGAGTGGGAAACCGATTTCTTTTCTTCCAACGAAAAAAGAACATGTGAATCTTTAATCTATGGTGCCCAAGTTACAGTGGGAACAAAGAGCAAGGTTGAGAGGCATTTTGCAATAATACAAACAACGTATGAAAATAATTTTCCCAAAGAAAGCTATCTCCAATACTAAAAATGTAGGTGAACTAATCACTGCAATGCAAATGGTATTACAGAGGACTCCGTCAAAGTTGCAAATTATTTGATGAAAAACAAAAGTCCTGTTACAGGAGGTGCAGTTGTGAAGGGTGCAGTGACTACCATGGCTGAGTCTGTTGTAAGAGATTTTAAAAACTGTCCTGAATGTATGCCTTCGTGTAGTACACTAATGAAAAGGAATCCTGGTAGGCACCAAGCCAATGGGAGGTGGAAGCAGTGTCTACTCTTTCTATACCCGGGAGGGGGAAAGAGCAATCCATATATAAATGAGACAGAGCTCAAAGCACAGGTTGCACAACAAATAGGGTCCACAATTAAACCGAATCCTTATATAGTCAATATATACCATTTTAATCAATACATTTTAAAAAATATTAAATCACGGAATTAGTAACATTCATCACAAAAATCTATATATATCACAAAAATCTTTATAAACCATCACAAAAAACATAGGACCTCGTCAATTACAATCAATGATGAGTTCACAGAAAATTATGGATACGTTCAACACAAATCAGGCAATGTATCAGTTACTTATTATTGTCAGATAAAACAAATTATCTCCCTCTATATATCCAGGAAGGTGTCTCGACATGTTTCAGTTCTTGGGGAATCACTCGGAGAACATTCATCAGGAGGGTTGTAAAAGTCACGAAAATCCCAATAAAACAATCGTGTCCTTTGTAAGGAGAGACGAGCTGTGTACATGCAACCTGTGGGTCTAAAAGAAGGGGGGCAAGTGGTAAGCTCAAACCGTAGCTATGTTAATATGTCATATTCCCTAAAGAGGTGAATAAGAGGACCAAAAGAAGGACTTGTGTTACCTTCAGTGTCACTCGTGGGGGCTCACAACTTAATTAGATCAGGTTGTGGTTGGCTGGTAAGTAGCTCCTAATGTGTAACTGATACAGAAAAAATGCTCATTAATGTTTTTCGAATGAGCAAACAAGCAATACTCAGCAGAGCTAAAATAGTACAGAGACGTAATTACAGAATGGCGAGTACACAATGAGAATCGCCATATGGCTCACCTGTAGGCCAACAAAACCCTGCTCACTCAATGATAGAGTAGGGCAACCACCCTGGAGTAGTTTTGTTGCTAGCTAGTGTGCTGCTATAAGTGGTCTTCAGGCATCAATCAATGTGTGTGTATGCAGATAAACAACAGCCCCTGCAATGAAAAGTGAGGCAAAGCCACTCTTAATGGAACAATAAACACTCCCTCATAATGGACATCAAGAGAGTAAAATATGGCAAGGCTGTGTCAATAATAAAAATGCTGATGAAAATCAGGTGAGGAACGCGAGACGAGTATCACAAACATGGTATCCAGTACAGCACCAGAACCTCCACCTGTGTGTGTCATGCTGTGAGAGAGTCTGGAAACCTGTCTCACCAAGAAAAAGTACTAGTAACTTACTGGGCTATGAACGGCGTGATGTATAAACCATAAATGCCTGTTAGTGTGCGGGTGAACACCAGAAACCCACTCAATCATGTGTCTTATCCACAGTGAAAGAGGGTGTGCGTAGTAATGAATAGCAAAAACTCACGCATCCGAAAAATATGGCAAAAGCTTCACACGTCCGAAATGGATCAAGAATCAGCTTGTCAAATAGTCAGCATTAACTCAAAACCCCCATTCATCACTGATCAGAATTAAAGTCCTGTGTAAGTATCTGTATCGGGAAAAATGCGGGAGAATAAGTAACCTCCCCTGCAGAAGCAACAGTTCGCCGCAAGGAAATCGACGATGGTGATACACTAAGGCAAAAGTGGATCAAACCAACGGGCGTGTGGAGGAAGCGCTAACTGCTGAGACAGTGCTGGCGGGCTAGACCTCTGTGTCTAACTAACGAGCGTGTGCCTTGTCAGCTTGTGTATTCATTCGAAAAACATTAATGAGCATTTTTTGTGTATCGGTTACAGGTTAGGAGCTACTTACCTGCCAACCACAACCAGATCTACTTAAGTTGGGAGCCCCCATGAGCGACACTGAAGGTAAAACGAGTCCTTCTTTTGGTCCACTTATTCACCTCGTTAGGGAATTTGACAAATTAACATAGCTACGGTTTGAGCTTACCACTTTTCCCCCCTTCTTTTAAACCCACAGGTTGCACGTACACAGCTCCTCCCTCCTTACAAAGGACACAATTGTTTTATTGGGATTTTCATGACTTTTACAACACTCCTGATGAATGTTCTCTGAATGATTGCCCAGGAACTGAAACATGTCGAGACACCTTCCTGGATATATACAGGGAGATAATTTGTTTTATCTGGCAAGAATAAGAAACTATGAAACTGATACATTGCCTGATTTGTGTTAAATGTATCCATAATTTTCTGTGAACTCACTGTTGATTGTAACTGACGAAGTCCTATGTTTTATGTGATTATTTATATAGATTTTTGTGATGAATGTTACTAATTCAGTGATTTAATATGTTTTTAATGTATTGATTAAAATTGTATATATTGACTTTATAAGGATTCAGTTTAATTGTGAACCCTATTTGTTGTGCAACCTGTGCTTTGAGCTCTGTCTCATTTATATATTGACTGAATGTATGCCTTCCATCTCAGGTGACAGTTAGGTGCACACTTATGGCAAGGACGGTATTTGCAATGTGATTGCCTAGCTCTGTGAATCTGCCCTTTTAAGATACAAAATTCATGAAATCCAAACTTTGATCCTCTCTGACAGCATCTGAGTGCTGTTTCTGTTTCAAGCTAGACTTCAGATTACTGAGCACTGGTGGATAGCATGCAGTGCCAGACTTCATATAGAACGTCTTGATTGGTTTCATACATTCTGATATGCCTAACAATTTTTGGGATACAGCTACTACTAAAATAATAAAATAAAGATGTTTTTGAAGTTATTAATATCATGGTAAATGCATATGTTATTCCTTTTTTATGTAAAGAGCAAATAAACCGCCCAAAAAGATTGTGTTACAAATTCCCACATTCTGGACATCACCACCCCAGTAGCTCTTGCCAGTAGTTACCATCTATTGGCCATTATCTACAGGTAGCTCTTGCTAATGTAAATGTTGGAGACCCCTGACTTAGATGTGTGGAGAACCAGAAGGAGTCAGACGATTTAATGAAATGTTCAAAGTGGTTTCATTTAAAATAAAATAAAAACTCCTAACTTGCCCTATTTCTATGAGGGAAGTTCCCTACGTATTGAAACTAAAAACTAAGGGTGTTTGTCAAAGTCCACAATTAAAATCCTCGTAAGAATCCTAACCAATTAACTGGCATTACCACTTTAGAAAACAAACAAAAAGAGAGAGACCAGGACATGGCATCTGGGTTAGACCTCTGCCTGGCCCAATACATGGATACATAGCTTGTTAAAAAAGTTATTTAATTGTGTACAACAGTTCACATCTTTCTTGCAAACTTAGGCATTCAAAAGAAAAGAGTTCTTCTATATGTTCCTCTTAAAACAAGTTTCTTGTTAACAAGTTTGTGGCTCTTGGACTCCCCAGTTCTCTGCAGACTTGCTCATTTCTTGTTATTTACATAGAGCACTTACTCCATTGGGTTTCTCAGGTTCCTGTAACCTCACCGGCTTCCCCAGCTTGGATGCGAAGTGTGGTTACCAGTCATTTGGTCGAAAACCAAATGGTCGAATTTTTTATTTTTATTTTATTTTATGGGGTGGTTCACCCCCCAAACCCTCTTTTTCTTTATTAAAAAATATTTTTTAAGCACCCAAACTAAAAAAAAATATATAAATAAATAAATAAATTCGACCTTTTTTTTTCGACCATTTTGATTCGATCAAATGGTCATTCAACCATTTATTTTCGACCAAATGACCGGACACCGCAAAGTGTTTGTATTTACCTTGACTAAATACACAAAGGGCACTGGTCTGTTTAGGTTACTCAGGCTCTCGTAACCTCGTAGGCTCTCCCAGCCTTTGTACATAGCATTCGTACCTCTCTTGCTCTGATTCACATATTGGCCACTTGCCCCCCTCAGGTTTCCCAGGTTTCCCAAACCTAGTAGACTTCGCCAGCCTTAATTCACAGTCTCTATTCCTCTCTGCAGTAGTCTTTCTGTGGGGGCGTTCCCATCTCAGGTGCTCCTTTTATCGGCAGCAAACATCCTTTGGACATGGATCTCAGGCATTCGGGCTCCCCACGCAATCTGGTCTGAGCGTCGGTTGCTGGTCCGCAGGCCCACCACGGCTTCCCCATAATCGCGCCACCAGAGGAAACCGGTGCTTCTCTATCTCCGCCTCTTCCACCGACATTGGCTTCTCAGTTGAACAGGATGCCAGCCTTCCAGCGGCTGGCTAGCGTTTGGCTAGCGCCCCAACATACTGCAGGCTCCAAAGTCGATGGTCGAGTGTGGCCCGCCCTTCCAGGGTGTCTCCTCTCCAGAAGAAAAGGATTCCCTCTCCTGCTTGCATCACCCTCCATTAACAGTCCCGCTTGTGCTTATGCACTTCATCACCATAAAAGAGGGTGTGTCCTTCTTCATTGACTGTGGTGCTCAGATGAAATCCAGCATTATCTGAAGCCAAAGAGTTTCAGCCAACATCACTATTTGATGAATGCAAAGTGATATCACACAACTAATACGTTTTTGTTGACTGTGGAGTTCAGGCAAGTTCTAACATTACCTGAAACCAAAGGGATAGAACAACTGCCACTGTTTGATGGTTTAAAAATAGAAGTAACACCAGCCTTTTCAGTTTCCATATAGGCAGATACTGTACTTTGGACTAGGAGTTCCTTATCGGAATGTGTCCCTAAGAGGGTAAGAGGGGAGTCATTGCCAGTGAGGTCCCACTTACCCAGACCCCTAGGGAGGGTCTTGCTAAGCTGATTCACCTCACTATCCTCAAACGGAGACACTCCCCTCTGGGGAGAAAGGATGAATTGCCCAGATTCATCACAACAGTAACAAACCATTTTCACATTGGGGAACATAGCGCTTTATCTATGTTTAATTTTCTTAGAAAGGCGGTTCTCCAGTCACAGCATTCCTGCACATCACATTTTGCTTGTCAAAATAGTACTGTTTCAAATGATAACTTTTATTACTGTGATGAATCTGATGATGTTATCACTCCTTTCCCTGGGATAGTCTCTCCCAATGTGGCGAGGGTACGGCCACATTGATCCTGACCATGGTGGCAGTTGTGACGAATCAACTTTCGGGGCAACAGTGGTCCAGGGATGAATATCGCTTTCTAAACACTCAATCAGCCCCACACCTCTAGTACACCAGAAGGGATCCAAACACATTGGAAACACAAGCAAATTATAAACCTCCTTACCCCAGTTCAGTAACATGGATGGAGCATCAAGCTTATCTCCAAAAGGTTGTGGATAGTTGGTTAGTTGCATAACAGCAAAAATACAATTATTACCCAATGATAAAATGGATTGTCCAGTCAAGGTTGTATTAATATGTCTACTTTATTGTTATCACAACAGACAGTTCTAGCACACTACAAAATACAACCCACTGTGTAAAGGAATGCAGAGGACAGACAGTTTCAAAGAAGGAAAAGGGATGCACTCTGGATACTGACAAGAGGGTAGTCGGTATAGTAATTCATTGCAATAGTCAAGGATACTTGGTTTCAACACAAAGGGAGCATTGTCATTTTCAGGGCGATTTGCAGCTTCTGCAACAGCGTTCAAGATGGAAGACAACTGCGGGTCAGGCAGCAGGCAGTTCAGCGAGCGAAGCTGGACAGACGGCTGCTGGCTGGCCTACAGGGCTGCTCAGGGCCAGGAATCGGATTCTCAGTGCTGATCAGCAGTTCTGAAGCACTGGTCTAGGTATCTTGGATGGCTTTAGCGACTGTGGTTTAATAACAGTCAGCGGTGCAGTCGGTTGCAGCTGAAGGGGCTCGACTGGATAAAAAAAATGCCATTTAAGGCGGACATCAGTAGATACTTGTCGATCCACTCCTCCTAGCTTCTTCACTGGGCTTATATACAATATAGTGTCGTCCTTTAAGGTGGATGGCCCAAAGCTGAGGGGGGTTTTACAGGCAGCTGCCCTGTCGTTCGTTTAGTTCAGAGACTCTCTGGCACTTCTCACCTAGGAAGCTTGCTGCAGACCCTAGCAGGGCATGCTGTGTGCTGACTGGGTAACGGTTCTGGAGCTGCTGGAGGGTCCTCTGAATTTGGTGTCTCCCTCTGTTCCTTGGGAGATGTTTAGGGGAGAATCTAGCTTCCCCTTTGAAGGACCTGACCTTCCTTCACTGGTGGAAGATGTAAAGCAGACTGTTCCTTCAGCCAGGGTCCAATGATGGGTTCTTCCTTCTGCTTCTAGTGAAGCCTTCCGCTGATCGGCCCTCTTTTAAAGCCAATTGGACCACAGGGATTGCCTACCTTAATGAAAAAATTCTGACTGCCCACCAACAATCTCCTGTATGTGTGAGGTCATTACCAGAGTGCTTTGCAAGAGAAAAGGTAAAGTGGTGAAAACATGTAATACTAAGTCCCAACCATCTTCCTGTCTGTTGTGGATCAAAGGGTCCTTCTGGTTAATGGAGCTCTCTGTGGTTACTGATTAAAGTGGCAGGTCTCCCTTGAAGCTTTGACGAGACCAGACTGTCTGGCTCCATCACACCACATACTGTTACCTTATGAATGGGTTCCCCCTGTGAGGATGACTAGTGTAAACACGCAATCCCAGACATGACATTTCACTGTCAATTGATACTGAGGGCAGGAGCTTGTTTCAAGTTGACACAGTGTATATGAAAGGGTGTTGCGGTTTCCTGTCTCCTTTAATAGCCACTGCAGCCAGGCCCCAAATGGGACTGTGTGAATTAAACTATGATCAGTATGTAGATGCTGTCACAAGCTACAGGACTCAACAAAAGGACAGTGTGGATCCATGGAGCCTTCGTTAGTTCATTAGGCTGGGCATGGCATTGGGAAGGTTTGCCTCCCCACCCCCTCCTTTCTGGAGATACATTGTGTACTCCACCTGTCAGATCTCAACTAAACATGATGGGGGGACTGCATCTGTAGGCTGTGTGTCCACTCGGAGTTCACAGGTCTATGCGTATGTCGTGCAGTGAGCATAGGAAAATGTGATGCGTATTAGCCCCACACATTTTCCAGAGGTTGATCTACCATCATTCGATTTCATTTAAAATTTGAAAAAAGCACAGGTGAGCGCACAACCACTGTGCAGATGGTCGATTTCCTCACAGCGTCTATATGAGGAAGGACCACATGGGAGGAGGCCATCCCCAGGGGGATGACACAACATAATTGGAGAAAGTCACATACCCCCATTTCCTTTAAGGGATGCTCCCTCCATTCCTCATGCCCTGATGGCATACTGTAACACTTTCCCTTGACCCACTTGCTAGGTCTACTTCAAGTATTCCCCAATATCACTCAAGGAACAGCATGGTAACAAGTGAGATGACGAAGACCGGTAAACCAACACAGAGATCTAGTCTTCGAAAGTTGTTAAATCATGCCAGGAAATTTAAATCTGCCACAGCCGACAGACAGGAGGGAGATCTGCAGAGGCTGAGTTGTGCAATAACCTGTGCTGACACCAGTCAGGACGCTGAGAAAAAGCATGCTTTGGGAAGCAGTGCGCAGGCGAATCCAGGTGGAGGAAAGAGAAGCCGGCCACCCAAGAATACGAGGCAGCGGGAACCGGGCACAGTAGAGAACATGTCGAACACGCAGCGGCTAATGAGGTGCACACAGAGCCAGCAAATTAAAAGGAACAGAAGCGGAGACAAGTAAAAGAAACTTAAAGTACCCAGTAAGCACAGGATAGATGAACAGGTTACCAGGTTGCCTGAATGTGTGTGCCGTTTCATGAAAGTAACGCGACAGACGCAAAGGGAAGCCTGTGAATAGATTAACATATTAGTGAACCATGCTACGAGTGGGTCACTGAACCCATATAACAGGAGAGAAAACAAAGTGCATAGTCTTGGAAAAGGGGCAGAGACCCAATGTGTGAAGGAAGAAGAAAATAGTGAAACGAACTTTAGCAAACAAACGTTGATAAGACAACATTGTGCAAATATCATTTAATGGATAAAAGGAAAAGGAAATGCATACAAGTCCTAGCAGGAGAATACACCCGGAAGAACTAAGTGCTTGAAAGTTATTGCATAAAAGTACTGGCAGGAGAGTATACCAAGCAAAACCAAGTGTTTGAAAGAAACCACAAGACAAATGTTTTGAAAGACTGTATAGAATTCCTGGCAGGAGAGTCAAATGTGTGTAATAAGTTACAGAAAGGAAGTTCCATACCCTTGAGAGTTTGAATCATTGTAAATGAGGAAAAGAGCCTGGCAGAGAGTATACCAGCAGGGACGTCATTTGGAGGTCGCCAGGGGTCGCAGTTGCGACCCCTGAGGTCTTCCTTGCTACCCCTGTGGTCTCCCTTTCTACCCCTAGGAAAAAAAGAATTTAAAAAAAAAAGAAAATTTGGAACTGTTTTCTTTTTTTTTTTATGTAAGCTACTGGGCTGTGGCCAGTGTCATGTGGCTCTTTATTTTTGGAGTGGCTGACTTTCTAGTGCAGGCCTCTTAAAAAAAAAAAAAACGGTGTTCCACAGGTGTATCACTGTGAGAAGTGACGCTAAAAAGAAAGAATAGGAATAACACATCATTTGTCTTACTGGAATTCTATCAAATAATTGCTAGACTCATAAAGGTTTATTTCCAGGCACTTCAGGTGGTGAGTCTCTGATTTAGCCTGTTCTTAAATACCTCAAATCAGCCTTTTCACCCTTCTGAGGTCGATAAATGAGTACCAACACAGGTTGGCTGATATTGTATATACATTTGATCTATGTAAAGCGCTTAAGCGTAAGTGCTGTATAATAACTTATCATTTGGCCTTGGACGTCTGCTTGCATTCTCAGTAATTTGGTAATATGGCCCTATACACACTGATATTAATGATACATATGGTTATCCATTCTTGTAGGAATAGTATTTAACATTAGAGTGATATCGCAACCATATTTTTTGTAGTGTTCTTAGGAACAATATTTGATGTCCCTTCCTGTTTTGTCACGGGGTGAAAGGTTGTGTTCCATCGCTTCCTGTGATATCACTTCAAGGTGGGGGTCAAATGACATCACTTCCTGTGATGTCATCAAAGAGCAAAGGTCATGTGATGTCACTTCCGCTACCCCATGCATTTTGGTGAAATGACGTCCCTGTATACCAGGTGACCTGTGAGTCTGGGACCCGCACACAAATTGTGATACAGTGAAAAGAGAATGCCAAGGAGGAGACATGCCCTTAGGATTGGGAACTATCTTGAATGTGAGAGAACCCTGGGGAAGGGAGCCTTTTCCCAGAGTACTGTGAACACACCAAGAGGAGGGAGTTATCCTCTTGGGGTTACAAGAAATGTGTTTATTCTTTGTTTGGACATGGTAAAAAGAAATCTGGGGAAGGGAGCCATACCCTGGAACTGTGAACATTGTTCACTTGGAACATTTTGGTTGGATTTATACTTGTGTGTTGGATTTGAACATTTTGTGCACTTTGAAAACCAGAGACAATATCCTTAGCACCTTAGCGTTAGTTTTAGAGTGTGAGGGACAAGATAGGATTTCAGACACAGGATATATTTTTGCTTTGGACATCTTGACAAAGGACAGACCTCATATTTTTGGTTGAGGCAGGGCAATACCTCCTAGATTAGAGTCCTCTGTGTCCACGTCTCATTCCGGGCTCCTCACATTACACAAAAACATTAATCACTTACAGTTAATTATAAAGGCCCAAGTCATGAGCTGGGTTTTCAATATTTAAAGAGCAACGAAAACCACAAAAAAACGACAGCTGTATTGAGTTACACTTATGAAATATAGTATATCTTATTTCCACTGCAAACCAAAAAATGGGTCCAATATTGGTGTCTGAGAACAACATTCTGAATTGGCTTTCCTTTTCTAGGCAGGATTCTTTTAATTAGGGTGCCCTGGTAAGGTTTTACCACTTAATTTAAAATATAATTTCCAGACCATTTCTGATGAAAACATTCATAGCTTTCTTACGCATGCTTGTACCTGAGCATTTACGCTCTATATTTATTTTCTTCTAACTTTTAGTTGCAGTTTATATGTGGGATCAGCCATGGTAGGCATAGCTCTACAGAAAGAATTGGGCATAGGCCACCTAATATGGAACTTTAGTATTCAAAAATACCCTGCCTCACACAGATGTCATGTAATGTTTTTCTGCCAGAAATGGCTCTGTCATAAAAATGACTGAAACCTTAATTATTTCCAGTGATGTTGATTTAATATCTACATTCACATTACTCTCTTGCTTTTTTAGTATTGACCCTGATTTTGCATAAGGTGCTCGGCTAACAAGAATTCCACATTTTGCATTCTCCATGCAACCATCATGGTTTTGCTGTTGGTAGGGTTGCCCCTCTAGAGATACTAAAATGAGCCTGGTTCAGTCAAGGGCATATTTGACATTTACTCAAATCTGTGACAGGATGGAAAGTTCTCTTTTCCTTAGGATCATTACAAAACCGGGCAGTGGCAAATTTCATCTTCATGCCAAACATAAAAGGCTAAACGAATTTGGAGTAAATTGGAAAATTTGCTGCCAATTTATCACTAAATTTGTGATGAGGCCCAATGTGTTCCAACATACTATGTGGGGCAGCATTCAATTCTGTGAAACAATTCTGTTTCTACAGTGTGTTCGCATTAATTTTGGCATGTTGCTTCACTCATAAAATTGGTGTGGAATTCACAAAGCAACATTAGCTTACATCTATGTAATGTTTGTAATGTATTTCAAGCTATTAGCTAGAGCCTAGATTAAAATCATCTAAAAACTCTTCTGTTTTCACAATGCTTCTATACCTCGTTCAGCCCTTGGCCTCGGTTGTATGTGATATTATTGCTGAAGAAACTCAGTGTTGGGTAAGCAATATTTTTGCACCTTCTGAACACCCTTCCCAACATCTTCAAGGACTGGTATAATTATACGAACAAATAGTGTGAGAAAAAATAGCGTTTTCCCAACACAGTTTTTTTCAAATGAGGATATCACTTGATGCCTGCACTAAAACCCATCCGATTTTAGTCTCTGTAGCATATAACAACTCAGCCGAACTTCTGCAAGGAGCTGGCCAATCCTGTTACCGTCTCTACCTCTCCTGTTCCTTCCCAAGCCCTCTGCATACATTGGCTTCTCATTTTGCCACTAAAACCCAGGACATCCTGTCCACTCTCTCTTCCTCCACCCCCTCTTCCTCCTACTCTAACACCCCTGGGCCGTCTTCGGCCGTTTCTCCTCCTCCTTTCTCCTCCTTTCCCCAGTTCACCCCTGACAATGTTTCTAGACAAGTCTGATCTACCCCAAGTCTCATCAAAGCAAGTTCTCCCCTGCTCATCCTGAACCATCAAGGACCACATTAACACCCTTGCTCCAGCCTTGACTGACCGATTTCTGCAATCAATCCTAGAAACCTTCCCCTCCTTCCTTATGCACTCCCTTGTGCACTCCCTTCTAAAGAAGTCATCTGCCCATCCTTCCTCTCTGGCTAACTATCACCCGATCTCCATCACTCCTTTCCTGGACAAGCTCCGGAGAAAGCTAGCCATCCCCCAGCTTAATCTGCATACTGAATCTGTTGATTGTCTCCATGACCACTAGTCTGGCTTCAGAGCTGCCAGAAGCACGGAATCTGCTCTCCTGAACACCTGTGAAGACTTGCTCTCTAATCTTGACTCTGATCTTCCTTCTGTCCTCATTTTCCTCAATCTATCCTCTGCTTTTGACATGGTCAACCATGCCATCCTACTCATTCGCCTCCATGACAACCTGGGTATTACTGGTCAGGCACTGGCCTGGTTGACCTTCTTTCTCACTGACTGAACCTCCCAGGTCCAACTTGGGTCTCTGAAATCTCTTCACTGGCTCCCTGTGGATGCAAGGATCAAGTTCAAGACCCTCTGCTTCACCCACAAGGCTTTCTAGGGTCTGGGGCCACATTACCTCCAACTTTCTCTTCCTAAACATCTTCCTTCTCGATACACTGCGCTCATCCACTTCTAACTCTCTGAGGGTCAGACGCTTCTCCAAGCAGATCTCTTTCCTTGGCTTGGGCCTCCCTTTGGAACAGCCTCCCTGGCTCGCTTAAACTTGAGCAGAACCACCTCTGGTCCCAGAAGCAACTCAAGACCTTCCTTTTTGCTTCCCCTTTCTCTCTTCCTCTCCCCTGCTTATGTCCCTGACTGCTCTGCGCACCAGTCAAATGGCCACCCACTGAACTTTGGCCCAGGATCCTGCATGTCCAGTTGCCCTCGCACTGTCTGGGCTCCCCCCGCACTCACGGGTCTGTATCTGCAAACCTACAGACCCTTCTCTCTGCACTTATTAGCCACCCTACGGCAGCACTTATTAAGTTACCTGCACTTCTCCTTCCCCCAAGCACTTCTCTCCTCCCTCTTCCCCGCACATGCGCAATCTGCATGACACAAGGCCTAGTAAGATTGTTGTTTTGTCCTCCTTCTGTTTCCCCCTCCTTGTCTTGTTGCGCCTACAAACACTTATGTACAGGCGCCTTTTATATGACATCTCATATCATATCATTTCACTCTCAATTGTGTCATAGGGGGGTGTGTGCTGTTACTTATGAATTGTGAAGGAACACCCCGGCATGCTCAAAAAAGAAAAAATACAACCCGCTAGGGAAAAAGGCCCAACACATCATTTGGAAGAACAACAAGTATTTATTTCTACAGAATAGAAGTGCATCAGCAAAGAACTCTGCTGCCGCCAAACGTTCTGGTAAATTGGGGGCGTGCAGCAAGCTAAAAGGATACCTGACGTCCTCAGTGTCATCATCACATACAGTGAAAACCTGCAAGGCTGGTTGGGGCGACCCTATACATGGGAGGTCCATTCCACAGGGGATACTCGGCCATTTGTCCCAGCCTTCTTGTCTGTCTCCGTCCACGTGGGTGCTGCTGGGCCCGTCATCTACAATAGAACACGGCCTAACGAGCAATTAGTTACTTTGAAAACAATGCTACTCTATCACTGTAATGGTGCACTTAGCGGACGCAGAGATTGCCCCGGGGGAGAGCCAAGGTCATACCAACTTGCATACTTCACTCACTCCCAGATGCACCAGCAGCCTGCCAAGGTCCTCCATCCCTCCCTAGGGCTTCGCAGTACATCATGTGACCCAAACATGAAGGCAAAATAGCCTTGCTTTCTGATCTTTGTGATCGATTGAGGGTCTAACAGTTTATGGTGGGTGGTCTGGACCTGTCTAGCACCGTGGTATGCGGTGGTCTTGGGATCAAAGCAGAGAGGTTTGCAGCTTGGGTGCAGGGATGTTGGGGCTGCAGGGCCATGCTATCTGCATCATGGGATGGTTACTGCCAAAAGGAGCTCTGCTCCCTTCTCTTAGCCTTGCACAGCACATTCTTTCTAGGACGCCTCTAAGACAATGAAAGGCTTGTAACTCCCTGAAGCACACTCGTGGTGTGTGTTATGGCTGTGCTAATAATGCAGGCCTAATACTAACACATTTCGTGCTTTCGCTGCGCGTGGGCATACATTCCAAAATGGCAGCCAATAACTAAGATGGCGTTTACACTCACCTCTACTATATAGCTCCTAATGCAGGCATTACGCGATCATGCACGGTCCTGTGTGCAAAACCCTCCTTCCCCCTGTTCACTCGATGTGCGGTTCACAGTTTATTTATCATTCGGATTTGCCTGGGGGGTGGGAAGACCCACTCTCCTTCCCAACATTTGCTACAATATCGTTATCACTTTCCCCTCCATCTTTTCAGAACATAGATTGATCTCCAGGGGTGTATGCTCTGGGAAATCCAAATCCCTCCGAATTGGGACTCTATGGCATGTCTCAATCTCATATCTGTAAATTAATCTTACTGGCCTAGTCCAAATGTCTCTCTCAGTGTTGGGAATGGGATTATTGTAGTATTGTCACCTATAACTCCCAGTTTATTAATCCCTTTTTCCACCCATCGTGGCTGCCTCCACAATGTATGCATTTCTATGATATTGGGGTTTCCCATGGTGGACACTGCATAGTAGCTCTCCCTTTCCAACCCATCCCATTGTGATTTCCTTCCTGACCTGTACCAGTCTCTGGGCCTCATTATGACCCTGGCGGAATGGCTTTAACGGCGCTGTTAAAGGTGCTGGCGCCGTTAAACCCATTCTGCCCTATTACGAGGTTCCCTCACGGGACCCTCTGTGGACATCTGGTCAGACCAAAAGTCCTTTGCGGGTCCCGCGAAGGAACTAGCATTTTAACAACGGGCCCGTCATTAACAGGCCCGTTGTTAGCATGCTCCCCATTCCCATTGAGCCCGATGGGCGCTCAAATGGGAATGGGGATACGTCTGGGTCCGGCTTCCCTGAATGGGGAAATACCGGGCCCTCCAAAGTCGGAATGGCCTGGTAATTCCCCATTCAGGGACCACGGACCCGGACCTGAGTTTAGAGGCAGCCATGTCCTTATTAAGAGCATAGCTGCCTCCAAACTCGTAATGAGGCCCTCTGTCTTGTTGGAGGGAGATCTCCCCACCATGGGCTTTCATACAGTACTTGTAGGGGTGATCTTCCTTTCGTTGTAGACTTTTCCAATTTTGTATGTGAAAGGTCTTTCCAAAGACTCATTCATTTGTCACCACCAGTGAGATGCCCAATAATACTTTTGGATATCCGGCAGTCCCACCCTGGCATTGGTGTTTTGGCCCCATATTATCCCCTCATTATAGCCTCAGTCCTTGTAAATTGTCTGTATTTTCACTGGAGTGTTCTGTAAGATATATAGCAGTCTGGGGAGTGCTATCATCTTTAATAGATTGACTCTTCCCATCAATGTGAGTGGCAAGTTGGCCCAATGTTTGGCATCTTCCTGCAATCTGTGTATTACTGGTTCTAAATTATTTATTAGCAACTTGTTTCGTCCTTCTGAATGGTAATGCTGAGGTATTTAAACCCATCTTCATTAACACTGAGAGGGTACTCGTCTGGGATTGCTTCCTTCTCCCGCCTTTACTGGTCTAAGTACTGATTTCTCCCAGTTAATTTTAAGTCCACAATATACACCAAACTATTTTGTTTTACCAGTTTCCCAACCAAATAAACCCTTGGATTGTTTGATCTGACCTAATTTGTTCGGCTAGTGGCTCGATCGCTAGGAGGAATAATAATGACAATATTGGACATCCCTATCGAGTCCTCCTCTGGAGTGGGAAGATATGGAATGTGTGCCCACTGACTCTCACCCTTGCTAATTGTTGTGCATATAACAATTAAAGCCACTGTATAAAATTATGTCCAAGGTCTGCCCTTGCCATTGCTGCACACAGGAATTCCCAGCGCACTCAGTCAAAAGCCTTCTCTGAGGCTAGGGCCATTATTGCTTGGGGACCCGTCAAAGAGTCTGATAGTGCTTGAGTGTTATGTACCCTCCTCAGGTTTATCATTGTGGCTCTCCCTGGGGCAAAGCCACATTGATCCGAGTGTACGAGTCTATCAATTACCCCTAGTAATCTTGCCACTAATATCCTAGCTCGGACCTTAGCCTCTCTGTTCAGCAGTGATATTGGATGATACGAGGCAAACTTATCATTGGGTTTCCCTTTTTTGTGTATGACCGCTATTCTAGCAGTTCTCACGTCGCTCTGGGGTTCTCCTTGTTCACGACACTCCAGAAACATATCTAGCTTTAGCTTGATCACCGTGTCTACCATACATGTCCAGTATTCAGTCTGAATCCTATTCGGTCCCAGGGTTTTCCCAGGATGTAAACTCTTAATTGCTTCCTGTACTTCTACTACAATATCATTGTCCATTGTATGCCTCATCTGTTTGTTACTCTTTGACAGGTTTACCTCTTCTAGGTACATCTGAACTTTATCCTCTGATGGCCCAGCATGCCATACAGCCCCTGATAAAAGTTTGCAAATTCATTGGCAATTTTGTCCCCTGCAGTATAGTGTTCTTCCCCGATCGCGATTTATATCCCTAACCCACCTGGGCTCCTCTTCCCTTTTTTCTAGCCAAGCCAACATTTTCCCACCTTTGTCCCCCGGTTCATACGCTCTGGCTTTCGTGGCCCAGTATGACTGCTTGACCTCATCCATGACCACCACTTTGTATTGGCTGGCGGCTTTTAGCATTTCTCCTTTTGATTCTGTAGTCTGTTTATCTATGTGCTTCTGCTCTGTCTTTGCAACCTCTTCTTCTAGTACCTCCATCTTATCCCTTCTTTCTCTGCTAGGGTGCCCTATTGCTGCTTCCGCCTTTCCCCTAAGGACCATTTTAATGCCTCCCACAGGGTGCAACGATTATCTGCTGTACCTTCGCTCAGTTCAAAGTACTCCTCCCTGCATTATATCATCTCTTTCAGTATCTCATCATTTCCCAGGTAGTATGCATTTAACCGCCATTCCCCTTGACCCTTCATCCTTGCCCTCTTATATTGAAGTATAAAGGAGTGTATACAGATTATGCCCCTTGTAAGATACTGCGCTTCTATTACCCTTTGGGTGATGGTGCATGGAACAAAAAGTCAGTCTAACCAGGAAATCAATGCGTGTGCACTGGAGTAGTACTAGAATAGTTTTTTCCTAGGGTGCAGCCCCTTCCAGAACTCTCTCAAATCCGTTGTATCCAGGAAGGTTGCTAGTCTGGTGCATGTCTCTCCCTGTGATGTACCATCCCTTTGTGGAAATCTGTCTAGATTCCTTTGGAGAATGTCATTGAAGTCCCCTCCCACTATAGTCAGGTCAGCTCCATGTGTTGCCAGTAATGCTTGTATCTTATTAAGTAGTTCTGGTTGTAATGGTGGAGGTGCGTATACATTCAATATGGTGATTGACTCTCCCAGAGTTCCCGCTTCACCTCCACATATCCGCCATCTCTGCCCCTTTCCACTTAACCCACTTTGAATGAAATAGTTCATTTGATGAGGACTGCCACCGCTCTAGAATCCTTATAATAACCTACGTGTTCCACTACTGTGTAGTGACGCCTTCCCTGAAACCTGCACTCAGAGCACATTGGAGTATTATATCCGCTGTCTGTCTATTCAAATATTTAGCCACCAGTACCCTTTTGTTGTTATCGTTTAGCCTGTTAACGTACCACATTAGGCATTTAACCATTTTACGTTCCCCATCCATTCTTCTCTTGACTGATCTATGCACCCCGACTGTTGTGACTGACATCTGAAAATCTCAGTTTTGATGATGTATCCAGATGTGTATCTATTGTGATAAGTGTACCTTTAACTACCCAGAACCCCAACAACCCTACACCTACAACCCCAAAACAACACCCAGACCATGTCCCCTCTCCCACCCTATACTTCCCCACAACTTGAAGCATCTGTCAACCCCAAACATTTCTAACATTAATCCCAGTCCTCAAGAAGGGCCTCTGGGTCTGCAGGGGGGTGGTACGAGCTGCCGCACCACCACGACACATCTGAAAAAAAAATCCCACTTAGTTAATCATATTTCTGTTGCTGATCCCCTCCATTTGATTCCTTTCTCCTCTCTGGGGGCCGTGTCTGTTCTTGTGTCTGTATTCCACCCCTTCAGTGTCTTCTTTCGTTGTGGACTGAGCGTTTCGGCCCAGCCCCATGCCACTGTCGAGTGAGTGAAGAACCTGAATCCTTGTGGGCAACATACTCTGGGGGTCGCCGCATAAATTGTGGCATATTTAACTTCTTGTTCTCTTGAGTTTCCTGTGCACTGCATCAAAGGGTTGCTGAACTTTCTTTACCGCTTTGGTGAAATCAGGATATATTGCTATCCTCACCGCACTTTATTCTAAGGTACCCTTTCTTCCTTTCTGTCTATAAGATCGCGTCCCAGTCACAAAAATTCAGGAATTTGGTGATAATTTGTCTTGGTGGTGGCCCCCAGTGGTCATTCCTTGATTGGTGCTCTGTGTGACCTTTCAACTGCAAAAAATGTGGATAGTCCGTCTGGTTCCACCAATCCTTGTAACCAGTCTTCTAGAAACAGCTCCATGGAAGGGTCCTCTGTTCTCTCTGGTAGCCCACTCAGGCACATCTAGCCCTTCCTTCCGCTTCATCTATCCTGTCCTTCATTTGCTGTGTCTTCTTCATTATGGATTGAATGTCAGGTTGTAGGGGGGTCATTATATCTTTGACAGCCGATATCCAGTTTTCAGATTCTCCTACTCTCGCTGACACCTTGTGCAGGTTTTGCCTCAGGAGACCAAAATCCAGACACACTGCATTCATCTTTTTTTCCAAATGTGTCTTGACCTCATGAATGGCTCAAAGGATATCATGTGCGGCTTAAGATTCAGTGTTCCCACCATCCTCCATTGTCGCCATATGCCTCCACTTCTTGTGATGTTCTAGACCCTCCTGGCGTGTACGGATCAATCTTAGGTGGAGTACTAGTTTTTGTAATTTTCTCTTTATCTGGTGTTATGATCCGTTGCTTTATGAGTACCACTTCTCAGTACAGCGTTATGTTCTCCTGGACAGGCCTTCTCATGGGGTCTGAGAAAATGACCCTCATATCCCCTGTTGTAGTGTGCCTCTTTGTGGTCTACCCCTGTGGCACCTGTTTGCTTCTATAGGACTGTATTTTTGCATCTGTGTGGAGGACAGAGAGCACGTTTTGTATATTGCAGCAATTCCGTTTCTCTGCGTCTGCAAGTCGTGTACAAACCTTATGTAAAGGAAGGAGAGGGGTGGTCGTCATCCGTGTTCCTGGGTTCTGTGAACCTTTTCCGTACGTACTGTCCTTTCTTACTTCCCCCCTCTAAGTGGCCGCCCCACTGCTGTGTCCTGATCTACCAATTCATAACAATTCACCCCACCCCACTGCAAGGCTCGTAGTCTCAAACGCTGACTCAAGCAGTCGCGATCTTGTTCAGCCCGTTCTGCCACACTGTCTTCCCTTCTCCACCTCATAATGTCCATTGCAGGGCCTCTCAATCTTTCAGCACTTGGCTCTCTTTGTGCCTCAGGGGTTTCTATCTCCCCCGATTCTCCTTTAGAGGATCAGTTCCCGTTTGAGTTTTCATTTGTGAACCATCTCCGTGTGACCATTTTTTACTCCTTGGTTGTTGCACTATGGGAAATAATATTTGCTGGATTAGCATATGATTCTCTCATGAAAGATCTCCAGACATGCACAGGTATTTCTCTGCAAATATTAAAATAGTTTAGTGGTTTGTTTTAGAAACAAGTTTAACTACAATGGTTTCACCATCAATTCAGCTGCTAATATATCACATTCTTAAAAGGTCAAGTCCAAAGAAGATCAGCCCTCTTGAAGGTGCATAACTTTCATTTTATCTTCGTCAGCGATATCTCTTAAATTATGAAAATGCATAAAATGGCTAAAAGCAAGACTGAATATGTAACCTGTTATGTAATAAAGTAAGTGCCCAGATACCCCTGGGTTAGGTGCGCTATACAAGTAAACTAAACTAAACTAAACTAATTGCATTAACTAAATGTCTAATTTCCTGACTCTAGTGATTGACAAAGAGGTTTGTATGACTTTAGATGCATAGTGTGTTTTTCATCTATTGCTTAAAAGGATGTATATGGCCTTAATCCAGTCTTTTTCTTCAGTCTGTTCTTTTGTAATAAATCAGTAAATAATGCAAGTGACTAATAATAATAGGAATGTACTTGCTAATTTCTGCCCCTTTCCCTATTTTCTTGTCACATTTATCTTATATTACTAATGTTTATTCAAAATGTTGCCTCAGCCCTAATAATGCTAGGGTGGCACAAACCACATGTCAGCTGGTTTCTATGTTTAAACTGTACCCTTTAAAAACATCTCATATAAAAATATAAAATTACTATCACAGATTAAATTATATTCCTCATCACTTCCGTTTACTAATATTGTTGTATTGCCAGTCAGCTAAAATTCCACACATCCATAACCTCTATACAAAATTATTTCTTGGCATCACTCTCAAATTGAGTAATTTTTCTATCCCTAACTCGTCACTCAGAGTTTCATTCCAGAACTCACTACAGTATTAAAGGCTTCAATGTTTTTAGTGTGACCCTAATTAGGGTATCATTACAAATTTGGCGATGCAGGAAAAAAGTGGTGGTAATTCTGTTACCACCATTATATTGGCTATAATGGAATGAATGCAATTTTTCCCACACATTGCAGGTTTAGACATTTTTAGGTAGGGTGTAAATCTGCCACTTTACTTCCAAAAATCCTAGCTTTACCGCATAGTAAATCCACTGGTGGTAAATCCACAAAATAAATCCATGGAGTCATACGGACTCCAAAAATGCGGAACTACACTGCCCAGCACTGATTTAGATGAAAATGAAGAACATTTCGCCCTTTTTCATGAGGTGGGGAAGCTCCATCAAATAAATACATGGGATATCATTATTTTCACATGCTATACAAAATCCTCTTCATTTCTTGCTCTGATATGTTCTTTTTTTCTGCCTTAAACAGACGTTCATCACTCTTCTTATTATATACAGCCTGATAAGAACCCAAGAACTCACAGTGCCTTTTAATAAATCATTAGCAGCCTTTCCTGGATTGTAAACCGTACTTCCCCCAACTGCTTGATAATTGTTCCCTCAGCAGCACAGCGTAGTGTATAACAAAATAGTAATGTTTGACTAACCTTGCTATCCACTGCATCTAGCCCAAGCTCTATTCTTACCAAGTGTACTGGTGCTCTCTGGGGAAGCAAAATTCATGGTACTATAATGGTCCGTTGATTTTTGCCAGATTCACTTTGATAAAAGGGAACCAAATGTCTGCACTAAAGCATACTATTTGGACTATTTTACCTTCAACCCATTTGAAATTGGGTTTTCTTACCAAAGCGAGTGTAGACGAACGTAAAACTCCTTGGGGGCTCATAAGTAGACACAAGATTTTTAATGTAGGGTGGAAAGTTACCATATAAGGATGTATGGACAAGAGTTGAGGTCTTGAATTGTAGTCAGGCAATGATAGGGAGCCAATGAAGGTCCCGTTGACAATGCGAGATATGTCTCTTCTGGATTTTGTATTTATTTATTTTATTTTATATGGTTTGTTACAAACATTTAAAATGCAAATTATTTCACAAGTCAAATTTCTCACGTCATCTCATCATCAATTAACGTAAATCAAGCTACAGAGAATAAAAAACAAAAAAGAGTTAAAAAAATCTCTTCAGAGATCCCATACATAAGGGCAATTTTGATCCTGTCACTTCTTAGTTTTAATTACTGCCCTTCACTGCTGCCAATCGATTTGTCATATGTTCCGGATTCATCAAATAGCACTTTCCGCCAATCCTCAGCACTTAGTGACTTTTCTCTTTTCAATTAAGCTCCCAAAGTGCTTTGTTCTTCCTGTGCACAGAGCCGTGCAAAATAACGTGGGATGTTTTAAGGTTTCATCTTGTTGATTACAAAGTCTACAAGTTGGTTTAATCCCAGCATGATTTGCCCATAAGTTTAGTCTCTCTTTAGTCTTAAACAGATTGAGGGGGAATTTCATGTACAAGGATCTGCGATGCCGATCAGGAAATTTCGCCCGGTATTTTTGTAATTCATTCAATGCTTTTGCTTCACTTGGTGCATTCTTCATTATCTTGTGGTTCGATCTTTGTTCTCCAGTCATAATCCAATCTCATCTCCAGAGTGTTTTTGTGGGTACATTTGGGTTGGTTTGAAGAGTAGTAATATCGATGTCAAGATCTTTCAGTATTTCTTTGCAACAATCTGCCCACAATGTCAATATACACTGTTTGTCTCCATTGCCTGGATCGTATAAGATTTTGAATTGTGTGAGAGTGTCTTCAATAGTCATTTTGCGGTAGAGTGTGAGCATGTTCCAACAGATTCTTGCGTTTATTGATGTCAAATTAATCATTGCGAATACACGCTGTTGGTGCTCCCTTAGGTAACCATAATACTTTTGACCAAAAGATGTTTTATAACGTGGCCCAAAGTTCATGGGAACAGCCTAAAGCACACTTCACTCTGTGAATTAATGCAGGAACAACTTTTTGTTTGAAGAAGGCAACCACTGGCTTCAAGGAAAATTTGCCATATTTTTTATTTAGCACAGCTGCTTGAATTGCTAATTGACGTCACTTGATTTTAATATTTTCGACCCTTGGTGCATCATTCAAATTTGAGCTGATCTCCATGCCCAAATATCTAGTGTGAAATACAGTTTTCAAAGACCCTTTTCCCAAATGCCATTGAATTTTTGTGTTGGAACGTGTTTTATTTTTCCTTAGGTCTTGTAACGTCAAGATTTCTGACTTATTCGTGTTGATGCACAAACCTTTGGTATTAACATATTCCTCAAGGGCATACAACGTCCGTTGAAGTTCTATTGGTGTTGCATCAAGCAGAATTAAGTTGTCCACATAAAGAAGCCAATTTATGTGAGACCCATACATTTTTGGTGGAAACGAAGTAACACTCTCGATGGTTACACCAATATCTGACAGAAACAGATAAAAAATGATTGAGACCAGTGGACACCCCTGTTTTATGCTACAATACGTTCTTATTGCTGACGAAAGGGTACCGCTCGATCTAACCTGATCCTGACTTTAGTATTGGTGTGCAGCTCTTTGATGGCCAGTAATAAGCTTAAAGGGCAGATCCAATTATACATATTGGTCCAAAGGGTTTCACGATCTATGCTATCGAAGGCATGGGATAGGTCTATAAATGCGAGCAAGACCTTTCCACCTGCTTTTATGGCCTCCATTTTCATGACATTTATTATTAGGAGATTCAGGCCACACCCCAAGCATCTGACAAAGCCTGATTGCCTGAGGTCAATGTGCTGACTAGAGGTGATCCACTCTAGTAGCTGATGTTGGAGATGAGTCGCATGCATTTTTCCCAGCACGTCCAAGAGTGCAATTGGACGATAGTCCTTGGGGTTTGCTCTATTGCCTTCTTTTAAAAGAGCAGCACGATAACCACGCTTTTCCAAGATGAGGGAGTGGCACATTTAGATGTAATTTTCGTGAATAGTGAGCAGCAAAAGTCAGTCATTAGTCAGATCGTTGGGGACAGGAGCCCGTGAAGAACTTATCTTTTTGATAGTGTCGCCCTTGTCAAATTTGAGGTCCCATCGATCTACTTTAGGAAATGCTGGTGCTTTGCTATTTCCCTTTTTACAGTACAGCCGGCTGTAGTACGACGTCCATTCAATTTCGGACACCAGGTTATTCTGGATTGCCGATTGCAAATCGCTTTCTTCATTGATAATCCTCCAGAATTCACAGGAGTTTTTGTTTGTTAATTTGGACATCGTTTTCTCAGCATCTTGCTGTAGAATGATAGCTTTATCTGATTTCAACCAGTTTTTGTATTTTTGTTTTATTGATCTTTTTTCAACAATGCGTAATATTTTGTCTGTTTTTGGACATTGTCTGATTTCAGTTCTCATTTGGCATTTTCTTTTCAAGACTTCAAGGTCAAAAGTTTGTTTAGGTTTGAATACACGGCTCCGTAACCCCTGTTTTTTCGTGACAAATTGTGTGAAAAGATGTTGATATTCAACTTTGTCATGTTCCTTATGATAAGTGTTAGAAATCAACTTTACGTCATTGTCGTTGAGCCAAATTCTAACCCTGCTGGATTCTACTACTACGTTGTGATTCCACATGAGAGTAGGTTTCTTCACAAATACAGCAACGAGTAACTTCACTAAGTCATGGTTGCTCTGTGCTTTAGGGATCATTTGTAGAGAAACTGCAGGTTTGTTTACATTATCAGACACATAAAAGTAGTCTGAAGTTGATTTCTGGTGATTTCTCCTCAATGCGGGTTTAGCAGGAACGTCCCCTGTTGTATTTCCATTTAGCATGAACATGTTTCTTGTTTCCATTTCAAAGCACCATTGAACTACCACATGAGCTGTGCCAATCTTTCCTTGAGTACTAGTCTGTTTTACATCTAGGTAGGCAATTTATATTTAAGTCTCCACACAAGATTATATTTGTGGAAGTTTCTTCCTCTTTGATTTCATCAATTAATGCAGATACTTTGTCTATAAATTTGGTCGTCCCTGCCACTGCGTGCTGCCAGTATACATTAATAATGTGAAAAGGACCATTTTCTAAGTTAGATTCCCCTTCTGATTCAATGGCTGTTATTTGAATATATGCTGAAATGTTCCTGGAACCGATGATTCTATACCCACAGCTTTTCCTTACAAAAGTCAAAAGGCCCGTAGTTGGTCTTCCTTTTTGTTTCCCGATTTGGCATTTTGTTACCACAGTCAAAGGTGACTTTAATCTGTTCACCTATTTGAGCTCTTGAAGGGAATTATCATTTTCCTTCGAAGTGAAGTCTGACTTTTTATCTGAATTTTTGAGCTGGTTAGATGTAGATTCTACTTCCCTGCCCCTGAAGTTTACTTGACTTTCATTTGCCGTGTTTTTCTTTTTCAGTCAGAGCGCACAGCACCTTTGAGCTATTAAATTTATCTTCACTTATGTTAATGTATTCATTTTTAGTTTCAGAAATGTCAAAGCCCAATGATAGCAGTACTGGAGGCGCCTCTAGCAGAATGTTGCATATCATTCTGGAATCGATGTGAAGTCTCACTCTGTCATTTTGAGGTTCTTTGATAAATTCCACTGTTTTCATATAATTTGATTCAATTGTCCTGAGGCTCGGCACATGATGTAGAAGATGTAATACATTGTTTCGATTTAGGATGAGATACGTTCCAAGACAAGACAGTAGGTAGACTGAGGATTCTTGATGGAATTTAATGGAGCACTTTTAGTGTTGCTACTCCTCTGCCATGGTTCGGCTTCTTTCTCTTGAGCTCTGTGTGAGTTGTTGTGGATTGAGGCCTGACACCGAGACATAGAGGTGAAAGCAAAGCTCACAACCTTGTCCTCTATTTCCTTTGTATTGTTAATCTTGTTTACAGGCACGGATTCTGAGCGCCCAGTATTTGACAAATTCTTCGTCCGGACATCCGCAAATGTTTTCCATTTTTCTCCCAACGTAATACAAGTTGAGCTTGATACTTTTGGAATCTTTATTGTGGTGGAGCATTTGGTAATACCAGGTTACAAACTCTAGGAGGTCTTGCTTCATTCAGCGTTTTGTTGCAGCTACCAGTGTCTTCTTCCAGAGACATGCTTTCGCCGATCTGTTCCGATTCGACCACATTTACTTGAATGTACTCTGTATCCTCATCATTTTCGTATGTGGACAAGTTTAATAGTTCAATCAAGATTTCATCACTACTCGATATTTCAACAGCCGTGTTCCCGTCTTGGTTTACTCTGTCCAGTGTTTTACGCTTTTTAGGTTTCTCTGTGGTGCCACCAAGTTTGTCTGCATTTAGAGTAAAATTTATAGAGTAAAATTTACAGTTTTGATGTTACTTAAGAATTTTCTCGAGTTGTTAGAAATTCGAGACTTCCTTTTGCTTTCGTTTTTAGTTTTTGTTTATACTTGAAGTGATTTCAGTGCAGACTTTTTGCCATCTTGCGTGTTCTTGGCGTGTTCTTGGCATTAAAGATGGCAAACATCCCATCCTTATTTCTGTTTATATTGGTGATATCCACCAGTGCCAAAACTGGGTTACCACTTATGCCTTCACTGTCAGCTGCTTACAAAGAAAGAAACCACCGCCTTGTCCTGCACCTGATTTTCCACAGGGTCGTTTAATTCAGTGTCTACAGACCCCAAGTTTGCAACTGTATGAGTTTCCGTGACCCATGGCCTTCTTTAATGCGACGTTCTGTATTGGTTTCTTTGTTGCAAACATTTTGTTTCCTTTGTGGCAATTCAGAATAAGTACATTAGCTGTGTTCCTTGCCGAATTTACACGTTTCCCACGAGGGACTGCATTTTGTGTATTTCAACAAACCCAATGCTTCTTTGGCAACTTCGGTGAGTAGTTTTTTGTCGTTGGTATTATTGCGCTTTTGATCTACCAGTGCATTCAGTGAACAGTAGATTCTTTTGTTCATTTCGTGAGACGTTTGTTTAAAGAGGGTGTTGTCACATTCCAAGTGTATTAGTTTAAAATTCATTAGGGCAGCCAGCATAGTCAAGTCTTTGACATTATCATTCATCTGTTCATACATTTTATGAAAGGAGAGATGGTTATTGACAGCAACAACATCAAGATTGGCAGTCATTCTTGAAGGACTTTCTTAACAGAGTGAGTCTCATCCGTTCTTGTATTTCCCGTATAATGTGTACGCCTTATTTTAGGGAATTTGCGTTCCATCAATGACGAGTCGGATGTAGAGTCATCAGAGGAAGAAACGTTGCAGCGATAAGTCACTCCACTTGAGCCTGTGCTTGCAGTTTTTGCACATTTTGTTACATTCGGCCTCTGACCCTGCCGAACTGCATGTCCTGATTCCCTAATTTGTTTTAGGGTTTTATTATTTCTTTGCTGAGAGCAATATATCCTGGGGGGGCTCACTGGTGTTGTGTTTCTGCCACGTCCGCTTTGCCACTCAATCTTCTTGTTTTCTATGAGCTCTTCACTGTTTTTATGGCTGTGGGCTGTGTTTATTTGTGTTAAGTCACGTAGGAGTTTGTTAACTACTTCGATCGAGTTTCTCCTTTCACCTCTTTCATTCATTTCAGTGCTCGCACACATTGCATCCTTATTTGAGGACAACAGATGTATCAACATATTTGTCATGCTCTCAGGTGCTCGATTGTCATCATTTATGTCGAGCAACACAGTAGCAGACAGTACGCCAAGCAGGCCACTCTCCTATGATTTAAAGGCTTTCAATGACAGTTCCTTGTCCATATTCACATTTGGTTGACTAGTTGTTAAGTCCCTTTGATTAAGGGAGGCATTGAATACATCGTCCTCAAAAATTGCCCCTTTCCCGGCCGGTTCAACCGGACGCTCACGCTCTGGATCACAACCCGGAAGATTTTTGGTTAAGTCTATTATGACCCTTAAATCGCCCGCTGCATTCCCCATAATCAAAGGCTCTTGTTTCTTCATGGATTCACTGATTGGGACACAACTCGCTGAGATTAGTGGACGTGGGGGCCCATAGTTTGCGTGATTTAATGAGGCACATGGGTCCATTTCCAAACGAGATTCCAGACATGTGCCTGGACAAGCCCGCCATGCAAGCACTCGCAACTGGGGAATTACGACGTGCTCGGGAAGCCATGCCTCTTCCGCTATGGACTGCCCAATCTTCATGTTGGCGCTAACAACGTTATCAACGCTAACAACGTTATCCACTTTATACACTTTAGCAACATCACTATTCAGTCTTTGGCAATTATCATCATTACACAGTTTTGCTGCACACCGACAGTCACATTGTAAGGCTGTGTGTTTAGATGTGTGCACAACCATACTTTAATCAACCCCTCGACAATCCTTACAAACAATGCTGGAGACCTCGATAGAATCTTGACGCACCAAGGTAGGAAGCTGACTTACTTGCCGCGCCTGCTCCACTTCGGATCGCCCAGTGCCATAGCTGAGATCTTGTTAGTGTCATGGCCATTCAGGCAGGAACACAGTTGTTGCTCATCCGTCCTCGTATGGGGCACTCCAGAGCCCCTTATGGGCACAACATGGTGCCAAGTGAGTTTTGTTCTGGCGCCTCTGGGGTGCCAGGCTCATGAAGAAGACCAGATCATTGGGAACGTTCCAGGCCCACTCCGCACATGCATCTAGTATTAGGTGTGGCAGGGCGGCAGCTAAACACCCCAGGGCTATATAAACCCCGCTCTCACACTGATCCATGCTTTGCGTTACTTTGCATTTTCATGCAATGTGATGCTCACCGCCGCTTGGACCAGATTACTTACCTTCTGGAAGCCAGCGTTCACCATCTCATTGCATCTGCATTCTCACCTTCTGATAGCCAGCGATCACCATCGCATCACATGTGCATACTCACCTTCTGAAATTCAGCGATCACCATCTCATCGCATCTGCATATTCACCTCCTGAAAGCCAGCGTTTATCATCGCATTGCATTAACATACTCACCTTCAGGAAACCAGCGACCCTGATTCTGGCGCTGCGCTCATCATCCCACATCGAGCCCATCGTCCACGGAGTCGGACCCTGTAAAGAAGCAGAAAGACAAGGTTAGACAATTGAAACTCAGCAGCTGGGGTTGCGCCGCATATGGACCACGCGTGCATCCTCAGAAGTCACTCACCTGTTGCCGGGCCATCGTGAACTCATTCCCTGTTCGCTCCCGCTGCCATCTTCATCATCGCAGTTGCCGGGTCGCGACATCACCTACATGGGAAAGGGCAAAAGAGAGACATTAAGGAAAGAATACGAAACAAACTCTGTAAAGCAGGTTGAAAGCAAAACTGACTATACAAACAAAAAAACTCACCCGGAGAGAAGTGGATTAGTCGCAGCTGGACTGGACAGCCACACAGAGGGACCAGTGAAGGAACTCAGTCCTAGTTAAGCAAACGCCCCTGCCGGAAGTAGCAGGACGGAGAGCTCATCATTCAAGATAAGCAGGTGAGCCTTCTATGGGCAGCGCAACCTACGGGAACTACACCCTGGGTGGAAGGGGTCTGGAAGGGAACTCGGGTCACAGACTGGCATACTTACGCCTCCTTTACCTTTACATAGGGGCAGTCTTGAGCAGCACTACCGCAGTAACTGTACAAGCGCAGACGAGAGGCCAGATGAGGGCGAACTAACCCCTAGGAGGGCTGCAACTGTGCCCCAACACCCCTACAGAGACCAGGTGAGCGTAACAGTTAGAGGTTGTTGGAAGAGTTTGCCCTTGTCTCGCATGAGCATAGAAGAATCGTCAAAAGTATCTATTTTCCCACGTCGCTACCGCAGGAGCTCGCAAGAGCTCCAAGACTCCCAAGACTCAGCTGGACTCCTCAGCCTCTCCGCGGTGAGTCTAGGTAGTTAGCAGTTCGCTCCACAGATCGCTCCGCCTCCAGCAATGAAAATAGTAGAGACACTCCACTCTCCACACTCCATGATCTCGCAAGACTCAGCTGGACTCTGTGACCGCTCCACGGTGAATCTAGGTAGTTAGCAGTTCGCTCCACAGTTCGCTTTGCCTCCAGCAATGAAAATAGTGGAGACACTCTGCTCTCCACACTCCACGATCTCCCAAGACTCAACTGGACTCCGTGACCGCTCCATGGCGAGTCTAGGTAGTTAGCAGTTTGCTCCATAGTTCGCTCCGCCTCCAGCAATGAAAATAGTAGAGACACTCCACTCTCCACACTCCACGATCTCCCAAGACTCTGCTGGACTCTTCTCGATTTACCCTTGACAATGCGAACTGCATTGTTTTGTATTACCTGCAGTGTCTGTATTTTTTTTTTGTGGGCGCCAATTAGGTGGGCATTCCCATTGTACAGCCTAGGTAAAATAGTTGCACGAGCAACGGATGCACAATTGGACTCAGAGAGGAAGGGCCATACTTTTTTCAGTAGTCAGAGGTAGTAGGAGCAGTGTCTCACAGTCTGATTCACATGTGCATCAGAGTTTAACAGGGAATCTAGATGGAAGCCTAGAGTTTTAACTCTCTTAGAGACTTGAATGCAACAGTTGTGTATGGAAAAGACAGGTATCTAGGATCAAGTTTGGAACTTGTATGTGCTGTGCCGAAATGTCAACAACTCAGTTTTATTGCCGTTGAGGCACATCCAATTTGAGTTCATCCACGCCTCGATGTAATCATATGAAGTTTGCAAGCTGGATGAATCAAGATTGTAATCTCCAGAGAGCTCAAGGACTGAGTATCATCAGCATAATTCGTAAAAAACACATGAAGGTCGTCCAAGAGGTCACACAATTGCCTGATGTACAAGTTAAAAGCATAGAATGGGGACCATCCATAATGGGGCAGGAACATTCTGCTCGACAAAAAGGCCAACGGGAGATATGTGTAGTATCAGTGAAAAAGCCCACTAGCCCACACACATCCTTCTTTTAATCATTCAATACTTTGGGGTGTCAAATTGTCTTTATCTAGTGTCTTTACCAAATGTATGCAAAGAGTGTACCCAACTAGCCAACCTCTGGCAAAGTCCCAATCTGTTTAATTTGCCAGAGGCCTTGTCCAAGTCAATATACACACATTGTTAAGGATCATCTTTGCAAGCAAATACAACAATACAAACTTGAGATGAGTGGATAACTCCCTTTAACATGCTTTTTGTATTTCAGGAATTATTTTCAGATTGTCAGCACATTCGATTTGTTGTCATGGCAGCCTTTGGATGCAGGAATGGTTTCCTTTCTCCCTATTTTAGATATGGGGATTATTATTCCCCCTTTGAATGAGTTGAGTGTGACTCCTGTTACATAAACTTCCATGGAAAAAGTGATATTAATGTAGACATCACCTTTATGAATCCCAGGAAATTAGTATAACAGAAGGGAGATTGTGTATGTGTAGGGCTATTTGCTTTCCAAGGATACAGAAGATGGGCCCCTGCACAAATAGAAGTGATAAACAGGTCAATTGCTGGCTCCTCACAAAGGGAAAACATGTTCATCTATTTTTGGCTCTAACATGCACAGATTAATGTCCACATGAATGTTCTCTTTCACGGGTATAACCACAGAAAATACAAAGATTTGATCTCCCAGGGCTGACGTTAGTAGGAGGTTTGTTTCCTTGCAGAGCAGTACGAATATTACTTCTCTCCCACACATATCAGCAGTGAATGCTTTACAGATTGGATTCTCTGTAAGGAAAACGCCCATCCCAAGCAAGTTTCTAAGACTGTGTGATCCATTGGGTAAAAGGTGGGGTGACCATGGGAGCAGGTTGATGCCACCTGCTGCATGATGCTGGGGGCAGCACAGGTATGATCACCTGGTCTAACCCACCATGCAGCATCTGGATAGCAGGCGCTTGTCACTTTGTATGGGTAACTGCCCCTATCCCCAATGAGGACCCATCAGGCCTGAGTGGTACATTTGAACCACAGGAACCTCTTTGGTGCAATTATTCCGAATTTGCACCAGCAACAACTGCGAGAAAAACATTACTAAAAAGACTTTTCGCTTGTTGTTTATATATTCAAGTAGAGTGATACTAGCTCCACCAGGAAGAAGAGGCTCAACAAGTTTTGCCCACATAGTTAGAACCATAGCAGAAGCTGTAGTATTGGAGAACCCCTAGGCTTACTGTAAATTTGCTGGAGCCCCATGCAAATAGCACACGTGGGAAACCACAGAGAAAATCTTGACTTGTGCGTGCAGAAGAGCAAGTGCAGAAAGCAAAGCTCCACTGTGACAGTTTCACTCCCCGCACATCCAATGCAGAAATCAGAGAAGATGGCAGGCTTTGGCTATTGTTGTGGTGTTTGGACACGGAAAGAGAGGTTGACAAGTGGTACAACGAGGACCACTTATGGCAATTTTCAATAAATATCATCTTTGTTATCACTCATATGCAGAAGACACCACCCAGACTTATTTGAAGGATAGTGAATCTGTACAGTCACTCCATAAGTATAATACAACGTACCATCGAAGTTGGTCAGTGGATGACAACAAATAATCTCCTCCTCAATCCGAATAAGACAGAGCTTCTTTTGTTTGGACAAAACATCTATTGGGGATTCTGTATGTATACAAATATAATAAGGGAGGGCCTAAACTGGCAGTAACCTTCTAACACGATAGTAAAGCAAAATACCTACTGGTTATAAAGTGCAACACATTCAACATTCAACCAGAAGTGAGGCGAAGGTGCTGTTCCCACTGGTTCTGCATCTGTCCTCAAATGTAGACAGAATCAAGAAAGCAGGACAGGATGATTTGCGAAATTTCCTTACCTAGGATTTATACTATCCCTAGACTGATTTAAGGTAGGCCAATCGACAGTGCTAGTCCATCTAAGATCAAAACCGAACTGTAGCCCGTGGCCATACATTTGGTGGTATCTCTACATTATGTATCTACCGGTTTCAGTGGTCACATATTTATTCCACCCACTTTCGTTAGGACTATTTTCAATTTAAAACTAGTAGTATACTCACAATAACTCTCTATCAAGGCTTATGGGTATTCTTTTTTACCACGTCTTGGTTGTGTCACATCACTATTTGAAAGCTGCAACCGTAACTCTTGTTGATTCTGTTCATGTGGCTCGCTGTATGGCCATGAGTGAGGGCGATCAATAATGATTCTAGGTTATCAGCTTTCATGTCAGGTCTCATCTGTTGCTCAAGTCTACAGATTGCCTGCTGCTGGTAGAGGCAGCTTTTCTAAAGCCCTGCAGGGTTGTTGTGCATGCGGACGCGCTCAGTAACCGAGTTACCAAGGGAGGAGAGAAGGAGTCCAATTGGAAGAGGCTGCGGAATACACCAAAAGAGGAGAGGAGGAATACAGTCAGTAGGAAGTTGAGAGAGACTTCAGGGTAACACATGAGGAGGAGGCTGTAGGGGGTATGAGTGGTGGATAGGTGGAGATAGCATGTGGCAATACATCGAGAAGGGTGAGGAGGAGAGAGAGAAGCAAGAGGAAATATATAAAAGCATGCCCCATTCTGCATATTTCATTACCAGGGGGGTCGTTAGTGTTTTTATTAGTTTATCTGTCCCTTTATTGTGAGTAAAGCTTTGTATTTTTATAGAACCTTGAATGGACATTTCTTTATTTTGGTATCATAATGCTATTGTTGCTTTAGATGATTTCTAGCTGACTCACACGCTTCCTGAAGAGTACACCTCAGCCCATGATACCTTAAAGAGGCAAAGGAAATGCACCATTCATGCTGTGCCTGTTTAATCTTTATGATTGGGATCACTGCTAGTTTATTAGTAGTGGGGGGCTGAATAGGAGTTTAGAAACCACTACTCATCCCTGTACTCCTGCAGAGCAGTAGTCATTTTGTCATAGCAAATTAAAGGTAATCTACTGATTACTAATTGTAGTGCACTGCTTCCAAGGAACTCTGGGATTTACTATCCCTATTAGTCATTCTCAGTAAACGTCACATGCTTGTGTGTCATCCAAGTTGGTGGGTCACTGGGATTCTCTCAATCTAGTAGTTACAAAATGATGACACAAACAGTTGCATTCACTGACTGGTAATCTGCCGCCTTCCTCAGATGCACCCACATACATGCCTTCCTCTCACAAATGGAGGACACAACTGTAGCATGTAAGATACACAGAAAGCTTGCGCCTTCTGCATGGGCCTACAGGCCAAAGACCCCAATGCCAGACAAGGCATGCAAAAGTAAAGGCAGGCAAATGATAATGGAGGCAAGCGCTCAAAAAGAAGATAGTGAGGATACCACGTCAGCGGCCAATTGCAATGGCACATAGAACCCACAGGTCAACCCACAAGAGGAAGGCCCAATCCTGGCTGCGATAACGGTGCTGAAAACAGCCCTTGAACACAAAATAGACATAGTGATTGTGAATGTGGGGCTACTGCACCAGGACGCCTGTGAGTTATCTGACCGACTGGGTAGGGTGGAGGGGTGAGTGCAGGAGAACACCACAAATATAGCCAGCATGTAAACCCAGGTGACGGAGGACGTGTTGGAAAGAGTGAGGACGCTAGAAAGACGTGTGAAGGACGCCGAAAGGAGAGCCTGAAGAAACAACATCAGAATACTGGGCCTCCTGGAAGGAGAGGAGGGTAAGGATCCGACTGGATACATGGAGAACCCCTTGCTGCAGGAGATAGGGACAGGCACACTGACCCAAGGATTCACGGTTGAAAGGGCACATAGATCCCTGGCCAAAACACTGCCACCTGGAGTGCCCCCGAGACCTGTAATAGCAAGATTAATGAACTTTAAGGACAGGGAAAGGATCCTCACTTTCTCAAGAGAGGGAGGCATGATTATGCGAAACTCCGCCAAACTGGCAATCTACCCTGACTACACGGCGCAGGTACAAAAACAAAGGGCATTGTTTGGAAGAACCAAGGAGAGGCTGCAGAGGGCCAACTTGAGATATATGCTGATATACCCAGAAGAGCTAAAGGTCCTGCACAATGGCAGATCATACTTTTTTGAAAACATGCAGTAAGCACACTGGTGTATGGATGAGCACGGACTGCAACAGCTGCCAGGAAGAGACAATAATGGACCTTGAAGTGCACTTTCTGCAGCGCAGCTAAAAGAAACCCAGGAGCTATCAGCGGAACAAATGGACAGACACAAATGACACAAGACTGATATATATTGTAACTGGGAGTCCCAAGGTCGAGACATGTACTAACGCACAGAAAGCTGCCTCCACTGGCGGCCACCGGACTCCCTCACCTAGGAACCAGATGCCAGTTGGAAGGGACCGAGCTGCTGCACGCAACCAAAAGAATGGGAAGGGGAAGAGGGGGCGGGAGAAGCGGCTGAGCCAGAGCAAGCAGTACGCAGCTAAGCAGCTAATCAAAGTTTGCAATAGTTTAATAACGGTTGTAGACCAGGACAAATGGTTGGCTAGAATGGGTTACAGGGTTTGTTAAGGAACTAAACTGTGACATGTATGAAGCAAAAAGATGCGGCGGACGCAAGAGTGGTGTGGAAATGCCTGAATGCAAAGCTGGAGCAGCGATCATAAACAACCTAACAGAAAGTGGGGGGAGGAGAACGACCACTTAAATAGACAGGGCAGTGGGACGGGTACAGCCCTGGGAAATTACATATTATAGGCATTAATGGCCTTGGAATAATCACCTGGAATATTAGGGGGTTGAACAACTACATAAAGAGGCTACCGGTACATGCATATTTGAAAAGAAAAGGAATACAAATAGCGTTACTACAGGAGACACACCTCATGGTGGACAAGCAAGCTGTGATAGCCAGGAAGTGGGGAGGAAAGATGTATGGCTCTAGGTTCTCGACATACACAAGAGGCTTTCTGGTCTGGATAGCCCTGTCAGATCTCTTCCAGCTGCTGGAATTCCAGAAGGACAAGGGTGGTAGGATGGTAGTGGTGCACGGCTTGCCGAAACATAGGGATGTATGTTTCATAAACACTTATGTCCCGAATCATGACGCAACAGCATTCTTCAGGACACTCTACCCAAAGTTGGCAACCTACTGAGGTGCTACGTGGATGTGGGGAGGTGACTTTAATTGCACACTTAACTCTAAATTGGACAGATCTGTGAAAGCACTAGGAGAAATATTGAGAGACCTGCAGCTGGTAGATGTCTAGAGGGAGGAGCATGGAGGGGTGCAGGGGTATTCACACTGTTCGTCCCCATGGGACATACACTCACATAGATTATATCTTTACAGGAGCGGAAACCCTGGGAGAGTTTGGGGACACAGAATACAAGGCAAGGGTGCTGTCGAAGCACGCCCCATTCATGACAACTTGGCAGGTGATGGCACAGAGAGACGCCAATACCTACATGGAGACTGAGAGCTGAGGCCCTACACAATGACACCTTTAAGGCCCACCTGGAAGACAGAATAGTAGAATACTTTGATACCAACACGGGCAGTATAGAGAAGGTAGGAACACTGTGTGAAGCCTTCATGGTTGTTATTCGGGGGGCAGTGATGGGCAGAATGGGAGGCCTGAGGGAGGCCATACAGAGATCCCTAGAGGGCTTGATAAATGACATAGCATGGGAGTAGAGCAAGACCACAGGAGAGGACAAGGGGGAGGCAAGATTGCTGGAATTGCACCGAAAGTGCATATCTGAATGGGGACGGCTGGGGAAGCTAGATTACACAAATTACACCCAGAGGATACATGCAAAAGGGGTCAAGCCAGGGAGATTGCTAGCCTGGATATGCAGATGAGAGGAGTCTAGGGAGATGATCACTAGCATTATGGACGAAGACGGGAAGGTCGTTAGGATGCATGGGGAGATCAATAGCAGATTCTCCAGATTCTGTGAATCCCTACACTCTAAGAATGCCAAGGGATATGACATAGACATAAAAGAGGTAGGTCCTGGGTCAGATAGACCGGCCACAGCTGGAGAGCAAGCAGGTGGCTGCTTTGGACGCACCCCTCACGCTAGAAGAAATAAACACAGTAATAGCCGAACTCGTGACTGCTATAACGCTTGGTCCGGACGGACTCCCCAGGGAATTTTATAAGGCATACAGGGACTTCCTGGCTCCAAAGCTCTTGAACGTATTCACAGAAGCATATGAGATAGGAGTATTGCCCAGTAGCCTTAGAGACTCCATAATTGTACCCATACTTAAACCGGGGAAATCTCTACAAGACTGCAGATACTACAGGCCGCTCTCCATGATGAACCAAGACAGTAAAATCCTAGCGGCAGTACTGGCAAACAGACCCAAGGGAGTGATAGAAAGCTTGATGCACACAGACTAAACTAGGTACGTCCCGGGGCATTGCACCTCATGGAACCTACACAGGCTACATCACATAATATACAGCATGAAGCACCTAAACGGAGAATGCGCCGTAGCCTCCCTAGATGCGGTCAAGGCCTTTGATTCTGACAGGTGGGACTGGCTCCTGGGGACCATGGACCGGTTTGGGATAGGCAACGGCCTCATGAGGTGGGTGGGACTGATGTATACGGAATCCAGGGCAAGAATGAGAACGGGGAAACAGATCTCAGGAGCATGGAAGGTGAGGAAGGGCACTAAACAGGGCTGCCCGCTATCGCCAATGCTATACATCCTTGCACTGGAGCCGCTGGCGACCCTCCTTAGATCGGAGTATGCGGATGCTGGGATAGAGATAGATGGGGTGGTACATATGGTGCCCCTGTATGCAAACGACGTGCTGCTATACGTCATCCAACCAGAAGACAATTTACCATGTCTACTGGATGTAGTGGACAAGTTCGCCAAGCTCTCTGATATCGGAATAAGCAAGGAAAAATCTAGTCTGTTTCCATGGGGAGGGCTGAGAGGCCCAACTAAAGAGCAACTTGGTCTTGGGGCTGAGGTGGGCGGAGAATACCTTTAGATACCTGGGAGTGAATGTGTGGCATGACCCGACCTCTACACAATCGGACAACTCACAGAGGGCCTTGGATGGGGTGGAGAGTTTCATGAGATTCTGGGAGAAACTATGCCTGGGGGTACCAGGTGGGGCAGCGTTGATGAACATGGTGGCACTCCCGCACCTCCTGTACCACTTCACCAATGTGCCTTGCAACATTCCTAGGGGGTTCTTCAGGTGCCTGGACAGGCTGATAAGGATTTTCCTGTGCGGGGCAGGGAAAAACAGGATTGCCCTCAGCACGCTGCAGAGGGACTATAGCAATTGTGGGATGAGGGTACCCAACTTCAAGTTGTATTATTTGGCGGGTCAGCTGCAGTTTGAGCAAACTGGATCAGAGATGAAGCTACTCTGGACACGGAATTGCTGCAGCCAATGCTGGAACTCCACTACTTGAAGGAAGTACTATGGGTGGGAGACCTGAGACTATCGAGACCCTCGAGGCTATTGAAACTTGGCAGGAACCTGTGGAAAAGAGCCTGGAAGTCTCCAGGCCCGTACTCCAAGGATATTCCCATAGCAGGAATAATGGGATCAAAACAAGGTCCAGTGGGACAGTTAAGGAAATATTGGGAGAATAATGGGATAGCCATGGTAGCCGACCTATTTGAGGACGGAAAAGTGCTGGAATTTGAGGCTCTGGCATGCAAATATGGCATACATAAAGGACAGTATTCCACACACTTGGGCATGATAGGCAGGATGAGTAGGAGATGGCCGGATATAAGGGAAGGAATGGAATCCAACACTGTACTAGACACGATGTGGGATGTATTGGAGGGGGACACGCGGTCTCTAGGATCTATGAACTACTGTTAGAAGGGCTGGAAAGTGGGGAATTGGTGGTGCACAAAGAATAGGAGCGGTATGTGGAGAGGGAATTCACAGGCACTGAATGGGAGAGAGTAATGTTGTATACCAAAAAAGTCTCTAGAAACGCGATATTTAAACTCACCCAAACATATGTGCTGCATAGAGCGTACCTCACCCCGCACACCATGTCACAAATACACAAGAATGCTGACCTGAGGTGCAACAAGGAGAAAGCGGACATGCTGCATGTGTTTTGGACGTCCAGTGATAGTGAGATTCTGACAGAGCATCGATGAAAAAGTGAAGGGAGGAGGGATTGAAATGCACACATGGCCACCAGAATTTTGCCTGCTGGGATTGTTTCTGAGGAAGGCAGGGCGGGGCTGCTTACTTGTCCAAAATGAAGGACTTGATCTGCAACCTGGCCAAGCGCAGGATAGCAATGACCTGCAAATCAACTGAGGGACCCAGGGTAGAAGCTTGGTGGGCAGACCTAAAACATTGGTCATTGGCTGAGACAGTGGTCTTCTTACTGCACCTTTTTTTTCCTTATTGCATATTCTGTGTTCTTTCCACAGGGGTGGGGATACTGATGCTGGAGAGCTACAGTTACATGTAAGCAACCATTGTCTTTCTCCAGCATTGAATCTTTCATAGATTCACATGCTTGAATAGAATACCAAGCAGTAGGAGCATGCCTACGAAAACCTGCCCTCTAAGAAAGGCAATCCCATACCAACATAGTACAAATGAGAAGAAATTAGTTCTATATACATACATGTCTATACAAATTTCCTTACCTATCTCCAAATATATGTATGCACCGGAACCTTGGGGAAAGGAGGGCGAGGTTGTTCTTACCTTATGAAAAGGGATGCCGGAGCACTGATTGGCCAACTGCTAATTCCACCTTGTTGTCCTCTTCTAGGCTGTATTGCTTGCTGAAGGTATGTGGTGAGCTGGAATGAGCTGTCACTGGCCCTGTGATTGAACAGCCCTTGATCTCGTGACAGTGTGAGATGCACTTGGAGACCCAATGAGCTCATCCTTTTTTCTGAAATGGCGTGCTCTTTCTGAGGGCACACAAAGATCATAAATAAGCAGGAGGAGGTACAGAATGGACTTGTGTGCTACATATAAAACATGAGCATGTGCTTTAAATCCAGAGAGTGCAGAGTGCGCGCTCCCAGAGTGGAGTGATTACCGAAGAACTTTGGAAGCACAATGAGCACAGTAAGGGTAAAATCAGAGACCACCTTAGGCTGGAATTTAGGATGAAGCTTGAGTATTACTTTGTCCTTATAAAAGTCTGTAAGGAAAAGATTGACGCACAGCACTTGAAGCTCAGCTATACATCAGGTAGAGGTTATGGCAATTAAAAGAGCTACTTTCCAGGAGAGGAACTTTATGTCACACGTGTGGACTGGTTCGGAAAGTGCATCCATCAGAGCTGCCAGTAAGGTGTTGAGGTGCCAATGTTGTGTGGGCCGCCGCACCGGTAGGAACGTTTCTAGGAGAACTTTGAGAAAAGCTATGACTGTAGGATCACTGAAGAAGAATGGAGACTAAGGGCCCCTTGTGCAGAAAGTAATGGCCGAAAGGTGAACTTGAAGAGATGCTAGTGAGAGCCCTGCTTTGGCATACATAGGGTAAAAGCTGGACCACTAATGCTTCATTAGGATTTAGGTTGTGTATAAAGCACCACATGGAATCAACCTTCAATTTCTTGGCATAGGTTCAACCTGTGGATGGGGCTTTGGCAGCCTGACGGAGCATCCAACACTCATCAGGTAAGTTCAGATGACCATGTCTGCGCTACCTGGGAGCAGTGGGCTTCCAGACAGACATCCTTACTTCTATAATATCAAATCTGCTTGGCAAATGTAGGTGCAATGAGTATCATTTTGCATGGTTGCTTCTGGACTCTTCTGATCACTCTGGACATCAATGTAGTTGGTGCGAAAGTGTATAAGAACCTGTTGCTCCACGGGAGGGAGAATGCATCCCCCAGGGATCCTGACTCTGAGAAGCTTTTTTCAAAGAGGGGTTATTTGGCGTTAGCCTTAGTCGCAAGCAGGTCCACTTGCTAGGTCCCCTAAACCCTGAAAATGTGCTGGAGCTCCCCTTCATTCAGTTCTCACTCGTGAGACATTGTGTACTCCCTGCTGAGGCACTAGCCAGAATGTTCTCATTCACTGCAAGATGATCTGCTCTGATATGGGTCATCTCCTTCAGCGCCCACTTCCAAAGACGTTGTGCCTTCACAGACAATATTGCAGATCTTGTGCCGCCTTGCATGTTGGTGTAGTGCATTGATGTTGTATTGTCTGTCAGCACCATCACATCACAACTTGCTCTTGGTGGATGGGTTGAAAGGACTTCAACGCCTAGAAAATTGCTCTAAGGTTAAGGACTTTTATATGAAGTCTGGACTCTACTTCTGACCATGTGCCCTTTGTCTGCAGGCGGTCCACATGCACCAACCTCCACCTGCCAGCGAAGCGTCAGTCCTCATTGTGAGGATTGATATGGTTGTTTGCAGTACCCTCTACAGGTTGCCATTCTTCATCCACATGGCTTGCACAGTTAGCTCAATATTTTGGAGCACCTGGTTTCTGGAGGGTGCCTTTATCAACCAGTCGTCTAAATATGGATAGACTTTCACCTTGGACCTTTGCAGATGTGCAGCCACCGCTGCTAAGCATTTAGTTAGAACCTCTTGGAGACTACAGGCCACAGGGGAGCATCCAGAACTGGTAGTGGTGAGCGCCCACTGTGAACTTTAGATAACACCTGTGGGCCGGGTGAATGGGGATGGATGGGGACGTGAAAGTATGCATACTCCAAGTGTATGGCCACCGTTATGTTGCCTTGTTGCACCTACGGGATGACCTGCTGGGGGCAGGTCATTTTGGATTTGAGGCGTTTGATGAATTTTTTGAGGCTGCACAGGATTGGAAGAGCAATAATCAAGGCAGTAATGCTTTGTGAACTTGTGAATAGTAGACCACGTAGCTATGCATCATATAGACATCAATTGTCTATATGATGCATATGCATGTTCACCAGATTCAGGTTTACCAAATTCTAGCTCTGGTGAAGTTCCCACTCGACTGGATGTTTGCAAGTTGTCATAACAATCTTTTAGCCTCGACTCCTCAGATATAACAATATCAGGGACATTTGGTGTATCATATTGTAGTCCAAATGGCGCATCGTTATCCAATGGCTCATTATCCTCATAAATCGAGGTTAGTGATTTGAAATAATCCTTTCTAGGTAAAGAGGTATACGTCTTATGTTGTAAAGTAAAATGTTGAATTTGACGCTGGAGGAGTCGTCGATATTTTTACTGAAGTCGATTTTGACTTTGATGTCCTCGATGGTGTCCATGGCGCGGCTGGCGCTGATGGCGTGGCTGGCGTTGATTGCGCAGCTGCCGTGGATGGTGCAGCTGGCGTGGATGGAGCAGATGGCGTTGATGGCATTGAGGGCGGAGCTGCCGTTGAAGGCACGCTGCCATTGATGGACTCGATATCGACGACCTCGATCTCGACTTATTCTCTCGATATGGATCAGGCCTTCGTACCAGGCTCGAGGGTGCACAGGATTTGCTTTGAGCCATTTCCTTACCAGCTTTAGAAGGTGCAGTAGGAGCATGGCTTGTTGAGGGTTTTTGCTTCTCAAATAATGTTAGCATTTCTAACTGAAATGCTTCCCATTCGACAGGAGTGGAGGTCTTTGTGGGACAGGATATAGCTCTCTCAGGAGAGGAGTCCGAAGAAGAAATCGAAGTAGGTGACCTGTGGTTCCTCTTCTTTGACTTCCTCGACGACGATGAGGAATGGTGGGACCCACTCCTCGACATGGACCTTTTCACCTTCTTTCTTCGAGGAGAGCCGCCTCTCGCATCGTCTGAAGAAGGTTTCTTCGACGGAGTAGCAGATGGACATTTTTGGTGGTTTCTACCTACCGCCAATTTCCCTTTTCGCTCCTTCAGAGCTTTCCGGTCACCGACTAGCATTTCGAGCAGGCCAAGGTCTTGTGTTCCACACCAAGACACCACAAGCATACTTGAAGTGGGTCGGTTATCGACATCTTGGAACCGCAGCCCTGACACTTCTTAAACCCGGTCTTCAGGGTAGTAGGTGTTGAACATGAAGACATTTTCGCGAATGAACAATAGAAGCGCTCTAGTTCTTGAAGCGTAAGCTTACTCGGAAAAACTGAACTGAAGCCAACGGGCGATGCGCTTGCTATATATATCTTCAATGACGCCACCCTCGAGACGGAGGCCCTCTAGGGACATTGAGTCGACTGCATCGACGTACAGCGACCTCTGCTGGATTTATTTTCCAAAGCAGCTGAAGCTGGATATCAAATATCAAAGATGAGGAATACATGGGAGGACACAATCCATTCAAATGGGGCACCTTTCTGTGCTCTTGTTGCTCACAAGAAAATACCAGGAGTAGAAATGTTTTCTTCTTTGCTGGGAAGGCACTCATTCTACAGCCACCATCCTTATCAGCTTGTCTACTTCCAGCCGAAGTTGGTTGAGACATGGAGGCTTTGTTTTTTGCGGTGCAGATTCCGGTGGTGATCTGACAATTTCCACTGTGTGCCTTTTGGATTCCACATCCAGCACCCAGTTGTCTGAAGTTACTTCTCGCCACTGATTCACGTAGCAAGTAACCCTGCCTCCCACGGGGGTGCCGTGTGAGAGCCGGTACAAAAGTCAAGATTGTTTGGATGTCTGAGAGCGGGAGTGTCCTGATCCTTGTTGCCCCCTATGGGTGACTGTTGGTATTTCAACAATGGCGATTGTGTGGCAGATGAGAAATGCATGGGGTAGCTTCTGCTCACGGAGGTGTGAAATCTACTTGAGCTCCCTCGAAAGAAATTAAACGATCTACAATCTTTCTCCTTCCAGGAGCTAATGGCTACTGCCGACTTGATACCTTTGAGTTGGTTGTCGATTTTTTTATCAAAAAGGTCTTGACCATCAAATGTCATCTTAAGTAACTGAGTCTGCATCTCTAGATGGAAGGTTGTTGGGTTTCCCTTCTTGTCATCTGAGCACTGCCTCATTAGTCAACTGACTGAATCCTGCTTCTGCAGCATCCACAGCATAGTATATGGTGTGATCAGACATTGTCTCACCCTCTCTGATGATGGCCCAGGCTTGCTCTTGCAAGTCTGATGGTAGATATTGCAAAAATCTATTCATTTTGTAACATTGTTACCTGGCGTATCTGGCAGTCAAAGCTAAGGCATTGGCTGATCTTATGGACAGTGTTGATGAGGTGGGACCCTTGAAGCATATGGCTTCTAGTTTTCTGCACTCTTTATCTGGGGGAGTCGTTGGCAGGGAAGCTGAATTTGCTAACTTCCACTTTGACGCCATTGTGATGACAGGTTTAGGGTGTCCTTTTAAGCAGAGCAGTGCAGTGTCAGGAGCTTGCTATTTCGTTTCCAGTCTAGCAGAGATAGCTGAAGTTGATTTGCATTTGTTATTTTGTCATTTGTAAAGCGCACCTGGCAGAATCAACTGCATTTGAGCACTGATCTTAAAATAGCCAGCTTAGAAACATACACAATAAAATAGACCCAAATAGGTAATTGGAATAGATAGGTTTTAGGAGCTTTACGGAATAGAAGTAGGGAGGTGATCTTTATTAGTCCCATTTGCAACGAATTCCACATTTGTGGATCATAAGCAAAGAAATGCCTGTCCCATCTTTGAACACTGTGAGATGAAGGTACCTTAATCAGTAGTTTCCATAGATCTAAGTGATCTCATAGGCTGATAAAAGGAGACTATTTTCATGATACGAGGGAACTAGTGCATTCACACATTTGTAAATTAAACATAGGCCTTGAAAATAGATTTGTTGGCTCACCACCAGCCAATGTAAAGAGGTTTGATGGTTTGTCAGTGAAGAAAATTCTGCCGCTTTTTGACCCACTTGCACTCATTGAAGTTGATATATAGGGATGCCTATTAAAGTAGTCTAGCTTTGAGTTCACCAGAGAACCTACAACTACTGAGACATCTGTAGAGGTTAGGAATGGAAGAACTGTATTATACTGATTGAACAGTGGCACTAATTTGATGATTACAGTGCAGATCGGACTGCCAGTATAACCTAAGTTCTTAACCCTGGAGGCATATGTAGAAGGAATGCCAAACAGGTGAGGAGGTGAAGGTGCTGCCTCTGGTTTTTCATTAAGCATTTTGGACTTAACCCTGTAAATTCTGTGTCCGTGGGATTGAGTGCAATCTCAGCAGTAACATTTTACAATGTTCTAGTGGTACTATGGGGTCTTCGATCCCCAGGATAGCTGAGTGTCATCTGCTTAACAATGGTAAAACAGATTACATTTTGAGAGGATTTGATCAAGGGTTGCATTTAAATGTTAAACAAATTGAGGATAAGGTGGAGCACTGTGGAACTCCACACTGTACATGATTTTGGGTAGATAAGAAATGTCCCAGCTGAACACTTTGTTGAAGATACGTCAGAAAGGAACGAAACAGAAAAATCCTTTGTTTGACACTCCTACCACATTAGTCTATACAGCAGGATATCAAAGTCCACTGTGTCAAACGATGCAGATAGGTCCAACATGATCACCAGCATCAGTGCCCCCTAATTAGAATTTCATTTTTTAGCACTTCATCCCACACCGCAATCAGTGCTGTCTCGGGCCCATGCAATAGACGAAATACGGATTGATATGTGTCTAGGATTTGTTGCTTGTCTAAATGATCATGTAACTGAGAAGTCACAACTCTTTCCAATGTCTTGTCTGGCCAGGAAAGACCTGTGACGACGATAATTATGCAATATTTCTATGTTGAGGGACTTTTTCTTTGGTAGTGGTGTTAGGGTAGTGTTTTTTAATGCCAATGGGACCATACCCTCGATAAAGGTGCTTTAAGATGGCCTCCCCCGCTTCCCCTATGGAATTGCTATAGCTGTAGTAGTTTGCTGCCTTTTGTCCCTGTGTTCATAAAGGACAGACGTCTTCTCCTCCGACGACACCTGGAGGTCGAAAATGTATGCACCCTTTGCGATTATAATATGGAAAGGTGCAATATCGTCTGGAGGGGAGGAACTCCCTGGGGAGTCGAGCTTTTTCTGCTTGGCAATAACAAGTCTTCCTATTCATCACCCTCCTCCTAAGGTGATTTGTGTGGAATCTTACCTTTTTCCGGTTAATGTACCGGTGTTCCATCATCAAAGTGTTCATGGTAGTGGTCTCACAATGGGTCCTGGGGGTCAGATATGTTTTTCCATTGATGAGTGTTTCTCTATTGATGGCATTAATGGTGTCTCAGTTGTAGACAAAGTCCTTGCTGGCCAGCGCGTCGACAACCCTCATGTTGAGGACGAGCTCCTCGATGGCTGCTTAGGTGTATCATCCTTTGATGATAGCTTTGTAGGCGGCTTGCTCATGGACGGCTTACTAGAAGGCCCTGCCGATGATGAGTTAGAATGCCGTTTAGCTGTCTACAGTCATTTATCTTCACAGGTTTTGTCCCTTGGTACGGGATCAATGCTAATCTTGCTCTTTGACAGTGGTAGAAGTGGCCTTTCCACTGGAGAATCTCTCTTGTTCTGTAGAGCATGCTTTTTTCAGGGATCTGGTGCAGAGAGGTTGAGAGTGACCTGGTGAATATCTCTCCTGAAGAGGCACCCTTATTCCCCTACAGAAAAAGCAGTAGATTCCTGTGCTTGTTCTAGAGGGTTGTTTGTGAGAAGGTCTGGCATACGCCACATGTATTATGCTGGTGGGGATGCAGGCAATAAAAGCATTCCAGATTTGGGTTCCCGAAGAAAATGTTATTCCTCCAACAGTTTTTTGGTCAATTTTAGGTGCCCATGGAAGGGCCCTATGCTCGATGGAATGGAGGTGTTGCCTCCTGTGAAATTCACTCAGGAGGTTCTGAAAAGAATGCATCAAAGCTGATTGAAAAGGGCCACCTGAACCCTTGAGTGTAACAGGGTTTGCATGCCATGAAGGGCTGTCTGCCTTAGGCAATCACTTATGAAGCCAAGAGTTGGTCCACTGTGTCTCAGAATTCTGAGTTTTTTTGTAGGATTAGGTCTGGGAAGTCAGCCATTTCCTTAATTGGGGATAGAGTGATGATATTTAATCCCGCTGGCAGAGTCATAGACAGGGTGCTCTGCTTCTCCTTTACAATGTATTTGCCTGGTTTATTTACTATCAACGAGAGATTTCCTGTTGATGAGGATTGTTCTGTGGGTGATGAGCGCCTATCCATCGACAGATTGTGGGTCTTCATCGATGGTGTGTCCGTAGACGGGGAGGTAGTCAACAACCGTAGTCTGTTTTCCCATCAATGAGTGTTTCTCTGTTGACAGTGTTGACATTGTCTCAGTCGTAGACAAAGACCTTGCTGGCCAGTGCATGGACAACCCTCATGGTGAGGACGAGTTTCTAGATGGCTGTTTAAGTGTATCATCCTTGGACGATAGCCTCGTATACAACTTGCTCATGGGTGGCTCATTAGAAGGTCCTGCCGATGATGAGTGAGAATGCTGTTCAGCTGTCGTTAGCTGTTTCCTTCACAGGATTTGTCCTTTGGTACGGGATCCATGCTAGTCTTGTTCTTGGACAGTGGTAGAAGTGCAGTTTTGACTGAAGAATCTCTCTTGTCCTGTAGAGCATGCTTTTTTTTGGGATCCGGTGCAGAGAGGCTGAGGCTGTCCTGGTGGATTTCTCTACTGAAGAGACACCCTTATTACCCTTATTACCCTCCAGAAAAAGCAGTAGACTCCTCTCCTGTTGAAGAGGGTTTTTTGTGCGAAGGTCTGGCATATGCCACAGGTATCTGGCGGTGGGGATGCAGGCAATAAATGCATTATAAATGTGGGTTCCTGAGGAAAGGATCTGTCCTCCCACATCTTGCAGTCTTTGAAAGGAGACTTTTTAGGCTTTGAAGATTCCCCCCTAACTTCTTCAGCCCTGACCGTGAGGAGATGATATTGGACATTTTCTGCTCCCAGATGAAAATAAGGTAGCTATAAAAGGTGTCAGCTGGAACAGCAGACCAAACTTCACCAGAAATATTGGTGAAAGTATGTGAAATTTAAGGAAAAAGTAGGCAAACAATTGAAAAAGCTCAGAGAGCAGAGGAGGATTCCATAGTCACTAGATTGCAGCAACGAATTTGAAGATGCCTGCCCTGGGAGGAGCTAAGGCTCTGGGCACTTCAATGGTTGAAGCAGAAAATAACCAAAATAAGATGGATGAGCTACAATCTGGATCCTCTCTGTGGTTTGTAAAGCAAATTAATTGCTGGGGTTTGTGTCATTACATATACAGCGGGGGATTCCCAGTCTGATGACTGGGGAATAATCAAGCATGTGAATTTATGAGTGATCCACTGAAGGAGAACCAGAGCTATTAGATAGGAATTAAACAGATGAACAGCGTGCACTTCCAAACAGGGACAACCAGGCTTTGTGGAAGCGGCAAAAGTCAAATCAAAAGAAAAAAATGCAGACTCCAATAAGCCTGCAAGTCGAGGCTGGCTATCACCAATCTCACTAGTTTTCAGTTACACAGATAATGAGGTAAAGTGTCAAAAGAAAATGTTAGAATTGTGAGATTAAAATTTTCCAAAAGTCAAGAAAATACGCAGCACAATCAACAATGTCAAAAATATCAATTTAAAAACAAGATTCATGTAAATATTTGGACAGAGTCTTACGCTGACTAGAGTCTTTTATGACTGAGGGGCACCCTCTTGTCAGAAGGTGCACAATAATGATCAGGAGGGGCATGCTTAGAGTGGTACTGGGAAGTGTATTCCCAGTTACTTCGGAGTGATTATCAGCGGCAGGTTTGGTTATTCTTGATTTCAGAGTTCCTGAGGACTGCATTGGTGAATCAAAGAATTAATTTGCATGTTTGATGTAATTCCACAAGAACCCACACTGGAAATATGTATTTACTAAATGTGTTGTTGTTAATCGCGCATGGCCAAACCAGCTCAATGCACTTTGCAAACATCAAAATTATTTTCGTCTCTGGGAATGATAAACTCAACTCCAAATAAAGAGTCATTCCAGTGCTCCGAGATATGTTTTTTTTTTGGGCAGGGAGTTTCCAGGGTAGGCAAAGCTACAAATATATTGTGATCCATTGTCCAGGTGTCAACATCTAAATCATCCACTTGGTCCTTTAAAATTAGTGTTCTAGTGAAGACGGGTGATATAAGCTGAACTTTTCTGACTCCATAATACTATCTCTATAAAGTGTCAGAATAGTATTTTATTTTTCTGATAGATGAATGTTAAGATTGGACGGAAGGGGCAACACATTGCCTTAGCAAGGGTGAATGGGAGACTCTTGGGTTGGGACAGTTGCAAAATGGGGTCTGAGCCGACCAAAAGGAGAATAATCTGCCAATTGTTTATACAACAAATGCGTTCACTTCCCTGGTGAAACACCACCAGCAGTTGGACCTTATATGGTCTGTCCTGGTGATCTCCAGCCATTTAGAAGAGTCCTGAAATCAAGAGCATTCTTACTACAGAGGTTGGTGGATCATGAGCAACCAGTTAATATGACATGATTGAGTTTGAAGAAATATAGAGTTTCGGCGGGCACTACTGGGAATTTTTCTCTCATAATGTCGATATATTACTTGTTCTGTAATATTTATAAATATTTTTTTAAGAACATATTTTAACCTGGAGCTTCCAGTCCGAAAAAGATCCTGTGGCATACGGATCTTAATAGGCAATAAAGAAGAAAAGTAAGGTAATATTTCCTTACCAAAGACTAGAGCTCTCAGTTGACCCTTGGCAGGGTTGCAATATCCTATTGAGTATACAGTCCAGTATTCTATGTCGATTCCAAAATCTCAAATAATTGTAGTAAATTCTTCAGCAAGAAATGTTTTATTCACATTCCTTAATTAAGTATCACTTTGGTAAGGAAATATTACCTTACTTTTCTTCTTTATTTATGATTGAGTTTGAAGCCATGAAAGCTGTAAACTAAATCTCTGACAGAGAGCTGGATGAAGGAATATCGACTCCACAACAGCTTACACAAAGCGTATACTGTAGAAGGACTAGAGCTGCTAACGCATGGGAAATATACAAAGAAGATGAATTTTGTAAACATGAATATATTTTACCACTCCCTAAACCATGGGTCTGCAACCTGTGGACCTCCTGAAGTTTGGGACTACAACTCCCATGATTCCTGACCATCAACATGGTGGCTTGACCTGATGAGAATTGTATTCCAAAAGGACAGCCAAATGATCCCTGGGTTACACTGATCATTAGTCTATGGTGCAAAGAAGGAACATGAGAATGAGGGACTATATGATGACAGGGAGTGCAACTTGTACGAGCGCTACCTGCCTTTACTTTCAAGAAAACTGAAATGCAATCACCTATTTTATAAAACGGTCCAAAGCAGGATGATTCGTAGGGAGAGCGCAAATAAAACAATTGCACTAATGAGATCTTGGGAGATGTTCTTTGCTTAGCATTTCAGTTCTAAGTGCAAGCTTCTGTAACTCTATTCTCACAAAACAGCGTTCTACTGCTATCATCCTTTCCATTGGAAACATACCATTCAGTGATTAATCTGATCAACTCCATCCTCCATGCAGCGTGAAGGAGACAGAGTGGAAGGAGGAAAGGAGGGGGTCTGAGCATTAGTAGCCTTGGAACATTCAGGAGCAGGTTTGTGCCAGGGAGGCAGGGTCAGACAGGGACAAGAAGTGGGCCCGGATACCTAAAAAGAAAGTGGCCCTCACCTAAATAAAGTGGCACTCAAACCCTCATCCGTGAATCATGTCAATTCACAACTTTACAGAAAATGCTACTTATGGAGGGTTAATGGTGTTTGTTGAATGTTATGTTTTGTGTAAAAACATGAGAAAACGAGTAATAACATTCCTTTTCCATGGCCCTGGCATTTGATAATGATTTGTTATTTTTTATTTATTGTGGTATAACCAAATATTGGTTTTTCACAAAAAAACAAATTTACAAAACAAAACATTACATGTCTAAAAATAATTATTTTTAACATAATCACTATTCTTTAAAATTCAGAAGAAGAGATAATGCTCGCCAATTACAAATCTTCAGATTGCAATGTATTTGTTATTTAAATAGCGCGTTTTCCAAAGCACTGTACATAGCACATATTTACATACAATCATTCCCAATCAAAGTAGTTCTCTTGATTTTCTTCTTTCTTTTTTCTTTTGTACCTTCCTTTTTTCTTGCTTCGCCTTTCATTCTCTCCCCGTTCTTCATGGCCATCTTTCCTCTCCTCCTTTCCTTCCTCTCTCACATTGTTTCCTTCCTGTCTCCCTACCATCTTAACTTTCCCCCCATCCTTCTACCTCCTTCTTTTTGTCTCTTCTACTATTCCTCCTTATTTATTTCCTTCCTTACTCTCTGTAATTCCTACCCCGTTGTTATATTGGAAAATAGCAGTTAAAGATACATTATTGTGCATGGGTCAACAGGCTAGGCTGCACTCGAGTTGAGTGCAATGATGGGCTCTGCAGGATTCTTGAATCACAGCTGATACCAAAGGGCAGCCGCATCACCAAGCCCTTAGTCGAGACAGCATGAGAGTGTGATAAATCCATGTTCAGACAGAAGCATTTAATCTAAACATGCAAGAACCCCACTTCTGGGTCTGTCTAGGTGTAGAACTCTCACGGGATTAGGGACCAGGATTTTCAATGCTTGTATGTGTTGTCTAGTCCTGCGGGTAAGGTTCCAGGAAAAGGTGATGTCGGCCGGCAAGCATGCAGTTTCAGCTACGACTTAACAATGCCACAATTCAGCACTGCCATGGTGCCACCACACACCTCATGCCGCTCATACAATCCCCAATCTAAAGCAATGCCACGCTACGGTTACCATCTCCGCAATTCAACCTAAATCTACAGTGCGAAAACCATCCCTTGTTAAATCAGGGTAATGCACCTAAACCACCAGGTGCGATTGCTGGCTGGAAAATTAGGAAAACCTGTCCTCAATAAACCTCATGCTCCCTCCGAGGCACACAAATGGATCAAGAAAAAAGGCCTTGATGCAACTTCAGAATCCTCAATGCAGTCACTGAATCTGAACCATACACAGCCTCTGAGAGGTCCCTTACTGGGGGGCCTGTAAACAAAACTCCCAATGCACACGGAAGCAATGCAGTACAAGCTAAGTTATTAAAATTACAATGTAATATAAGTGTGAATGTACAACCGTTTGAGTGGTGCTGCAACACATACGTGGCCCGGGGCTTCAGTGTCTTCACAGTGTCAATCTGCCATTTTAGTGTTTTTAACTTCTTCCCTCTCAAATGCAATTCACGATCTTGACCCAACCTCTAATTCAATCTGTGTTAAAATACAAGTAAGCAAGCCAATGAACCTCAGCTGGCAAAATTAAAAAGTCCTATTATTAAACACGAGATTAAGCTTTGCCTGCATTTCACAGTCTTAATCAAGTAAGACACCACACGAATCATTTGGGAATTATAACCAAATGACATATGACATCTATAAATAAGGACAGGGTTTGGAAAGTAGAAGTGAAAAAGTTTTTGTAAACATCGGTGTAGCATTTCAGCTTGACAACACGGTGTAAAGTAGGCCGTAATGGTTTTAAGTATGTCTGTGTGAATGAAAGATTTAGAATATAGATGTCTGAGTTCTGAAAGAATTGTGATGTGTGAATAATGTAAGAATTTGTTTTAATGCACACATACAGATATAGGTTTAGCTAATGAATTATTGAATACAATTTGTATTAACTGAACTAATCGTTTGTGTCACCCTGACCCACTGGTCCACCTTTTGCTTTTGTATTACGTATCTTGCCTGAAGGACCAGGGATTGTGTTACAGGTGAACCCCTTTATAAAGACATTAATCAAGTAAGAACAATAAAAACTGTTTTTCTTTCTGTTGCAGCGCTTATAGCCAACAACTTTTGCAGCTTCATAATGTTGTAAATGCATTTTACTTTATAATGGCGATGCATTCTTGGGTCAAAACTAGCTTGAATTCTACTGACTGCAAACATCACCATTGTGTATTGCAAAAAAGGCCTCTGTTTGCCTCAATGTTTTACCTTGGTTTGCAGTAATTATTTTCACGAACTACTGACGGTGACAGTCGTTTGCATTAGTGAATGTGTCAATATTCAGGACTGCAATATGAATTTGCAGGTATTCTTCAGAATTATGACCTGATACTAGTTTGGCTATTGTAAACTATTGATATTCATAAAAATGAAACAGATTTAAGAAAAAAGGAACAGATCTGTGCAATGTCTGAGACAAATACATACGTTGACTGCTCAATACAAAAACCAACCTGCTCTTGTGGGAATCCACTGTATCTTGAGAGTTGCCTTCTGATCTCTTGGATCATGTCAATGTTCCAGCTCTCATCACCAATGGCTTTCACAGAGTTGTTTATGAACTATGGAGAAGATACCACAGAAGAGGGAAACTCTTGTATTAATAAGGCATGTTATTTTCAAATTGTATGCATGAATTGGCCGAGAAACAGAAAATTATATTGTGAGGGCACGTTATATAGATCATCCTACATTCCGCATTCTCTCACATATTGGTATTTGTTTCCAATTGTTTCCAATTGATTTGCTTCCCAAAAAGAGAAGGGATAATTTAGCATTTGAATAACATTAGTGTTGGTGAGTGTGTGTGTTTTCCGTCTGGAGACCCTGGAGCCCGGAGAGTCTGTCTATAATGTTTACTGCAAGCTGCATTGAAATCACCATAGCCGGACGTGGAGCATCACGGAGTGTGTTGAGTGTGTTATCCGTGTGGAGACCCTGGAGCCCGGAGAATCTATCATTTTTACTGAAAGCTGCATTCAAATCACCATAGCCGGACGTACAGCGTCGCAGAGTGTGGTGAGTGTGTTTTCCGTGTGGAGACCCTGGAGCCCAGAGAGTCTGTCTATAATTTTTACTGCAAGCTGCATTGAAATCACCATAGCAGGACGTGAAGCATCACGGAGTGTGGTGAGTGTTTTATCCGTGTGGAGACCCTGGAGCCAGGAGTGTCTATCATTTTTACTGCAAGCTGCATTCAAATCACCATAGCCGGAAGTACAGCATCGCAGAGTGTGGTGAGTGTGTTTTCTGTGTGGAGACCCTGGAGCACGGAGAGTCTGTCTATTGTTTTTACTGGAAGCTGCATTGAAATCACCAAAGCCGGACGTGGAGCGTGTGGGATGTATTAACCCACTTATGCTCTGCCCTGCAGCATCCCTGTGTCCTGGTGGTACTAGAATTATCAAAATGGCCGCAAAACCCCTATCCGCGCCAAAACAGAATGCTGGTCCAAAACACCCACAAACACCCAATCTTCTTGCTGAGTGTCACAATTCACTGAATTCAAGAAATCATTGTGAAATTACAATATCCTGAAAAGTTGAATTTATCATCTAAACAACCACAGCAAAAGATGCCTGCTGTGGGATCTGTCAAAATCTGGGTGCAGTATCAGCGGCCACCTGAATGACTGTTTCAAAAGCCTGCATTAAAACTGCAAACTTGTACCATTGAAATCTAATGTCTGAAATGTAAGTGACCTGTTATCAAGACTAACCTAGGTTTTAACTATTTAAACTTCATGGTTTAGAGTCTAGAATCAGTGTTCTAGCTACTTGTTTTAAAATTACAAGGTTATTTAAACCAAGAAAAAATGTAACAAATGACATTTAAATTAAGCCTCACTCCAAGCCATAACCAGTAGAACAACTTCCCCCACAGGGCCAGGCACCTCCCTTCTGCTCTCTAGACCAGGAACTCAAACCCAGGTGATGATTAAGAGGGGAGGAGAACTTGTGCTGCTGTGAGAAGAGCACAATGGACTTCCTCCAAGGCAAGGAGATGCTAATCAGGAAGGATGGTAAATGGCCTCTGACAGAAGGAAGGGGGCAGAGATTGCTTCTGAGCTGCAAGAAGGAGAAGGAGGTGGGGACAGACAACCTTTTGTTGATTCACAATGGACAAAAAGCACATTTCTAAAAAGACTGATAATTTACTGTGTACAATTGTAAAAAATATGTTAACCCCGGACTTCTGAATCTAATTTTTGGCTGCACATTTTAAGAGGAGCCAGAACTCTGTGCTATGTTCTGGGAAGTAACTGTGAAAATTATGGTTTTTCAGCAAATGTATTTATGTCAAAAGCATGAAACTTCACACGCTTATGAAGTTGTACACATTTTTGGATAAACTAGATATTGTGTTCTGGCCAAAAAGGGCAGAATTCTGTCAAAAGCCGACACAAGATCCTACAACGACGGGGCTTGGAAGAGCATTTGCTCCACAAAATATGTGATCTAGATATGTTATTGTTATAAAGTTTGCAAAATTGTAAATATGTATTATACTAAAAGTAGATTTCATGTTCAAAAGCCAAGGGGAGAATTCTCTGACTCATAAAACCACATCATTATGGTGACACCCTGTTTTCTCCTCCAATCAAGGGACAGGGGAGACTCTAGCCTATAGCCAGCCTAGGGGGTGAGCTTAGGATAATTCAGCACACACACACCTTTATCAAATGCATAAATAGAGAAAGCTGAGGACTTAGGAGAGACACTCAGATTCACCCACTAACTGATTGCTGGCAGAGAACCCTGCGAGAGGACCAGACATCTTTCTTGCTCCAGACTCCAGTAACTTGGCAAGTAGAAAGGGCCATTCTATAGCTGAACCATTTTCAGCTTGGCATTAAAATTCCAGAAACCAGAATTCACACCAGAAATCTAAGGGGAACAAAAAAACAGCCAGGCTGTGCTGTAACTGCTTTCCTGCTAAAGAATTATTACCAGAATTCAAAGACCCAATCCAGTTTTGCCGTGCTGTGCTGTGACCAGAGAGCCATTGCAGACCCAGTCCAGTCGTGCTGTGCCGTGCAGACCAGAGCGCCTTGCTGTCCAGTCCGGTGTGCCCAGAAGAATTTCTGAGCAGAATCCCTGATCTTGGCAGACCAGAATTCCTGACGGTTCTGTTCAAACATATAGTGAGTATCCATAGTATAGGACTGTCACTAGCCTTTGTACTATCCATAGCAATCCCTATCTAAATCCATCGTATCTTATATCCAGAACTGCATTGTAGAAATATTCTGAATTGCCTGAACTCTTTGTCTTACCCCTACTATCTTCCTTCTGTCCTAGTATTGTTAAACATATCTTTGCGCTGATATATTTCATCTGAAGAAGGCAAGCTCTTCGGCAGGCAAAGACTTGATCCAGAGGCGCCCTGGTCTAGTGGCTGTGCTTCCGTGTGGTATTTGCTTCTTCATAGTCAACCCCTAGTGTAAAGAAATCCTGTTTGTCTTTTGAAAGCGCATCTTTGTTCTCCAATTTTGCACCTATTTGAAAAAAAACAACCTCCACGAAAACGTCCATAACTTCCTCAAATTTCATGCTAGAAACAAAATTTAAATGTCTGCTTGTAGCTAATATCCACAGCTTTCCATGGGGCCATCTCAAATCCCTATAGTTTTCCCGCAATCACGATTACTGCACACCGAAAAGTTTGCCGCAAATGTTGTGTTAGGAAATTTCTATAACGTGTAAAACAGCTTTCAATTGCACCCAACCTCAGATTTCGGTTTGCACATTGTTTCTTAGTGTCAACTCATTGCTAGTGTTTGTCCGCAACCATATAAAGCGGATCCCATTAGAATTTAAAGAATTTCAGTGATTTAAACCATATTTAGTGTTTTACCTATTCCATTCAAAGCCAACTTTAAAACCCTTTTGATAGTTTGCCAATCAATTCTGTTTCTCTCTTGTGTTTGCTGGGGGGAAATTGGGATTGACATTTGTTTGAATTCTGCATTCCTGATACCTGTTCTTTTTCCTCCTATCTCTCTACATTGCATATTGGGGGGGTTGAGGGGTGTGCAGGGGGAAAGAGTAACCACTTTGCTATTTGATTTGAACACACACCCACAAAAGTATTATTGCTGTGCTGCATTGTTTTTGCCCATTATTAATCCTTGTGATTAAAGACATTGCTTAGTGTGACATCACCCCATTGGTGATCATTGTATGACCATTAAACATAGTGTGATTATATTGTGAAATATATAAATAAATATTTTAACTTTGCAAACCAGCCGGATTCCTGGTTCAGTGTGACCGGGGGGTTCCAAGAGAGGGGCGTGATATAAGTGGTACATCGTTCAGAATAAAATAACTTTTAGACACAAAATAAATAAGGATTTCAGTTGTGCATTACACAATAGGCATTGAGTTAGGTGAAGTGCTGGATTGAAATCACTTACAAGCGTTGTGGAGTGTGGCGAGTGTGTTTTCCGTGTTTCCTGTGAAGCATACAGTGTGGAAGAACTTAGGGTAAACTGGTAAATGCATGCTCTCTCTACCCCTTGCTAAATTCATAACTTGTCATCTAAGACTTTAAGCCCAAGTCAATTCAGGCAATACTGAGTAATATTGGAGCAAGGAGGAGCAGTGGTGAAAGAGGTGAAAGAAGTGCTACAGCGGACGAGACGCCAGGCGAGATTACAATTCCTGGCAAGTGCGTTACTTACTACCTCCCCAAGAACTGTGGAGCTTGCACAAGGACGAACGCCGATGCAAGTTATGTCTGCTCTGAAATTTCAAGATTGTTCACATATAACACCTAAATTTTCCAAGTCGGCCCCCCAGACCGAAGTGTCACAACTGTGGTCCGAACTATCTCTCACCCCCTGTAACGCACTGGAGGGGGGTGTCTGTTCTCCTGCTCTCTATATGGCAGAGAAGAGGCACAGAGGACCTCAGCCAGCCAAGATTCTCTATTATTTGTATCGTGGTCGAGCAACCAAGGCATAGCTCTCAGAAGGTGATGCAGGCTGGTTCTGAAGTGCAGTGTAGTCCCCAAGCACCCACAAAGGAATGTCCACACACTGTATAGTGAAAACACAGTCTTTATATAATTAAGGTTCGAGGTTATATACACAATCACAATAACTCATTTTGTGCTCAGTTAATCTACAATGGCAAATATATACGCAATTCCACGTAGTACCACAATTACTATCAGATTTCATTAAAGTGCAACAACTGTATGGTGGTCAAATGTCACATAAATCAATAAATGAAGGTAACCAACAATAGACATAGGAGGAAAGGAGTTGGTTAGAACAATAGGCAGAATACTGTCCCCTACCACTAGACACAGTTCTGTATGAGGGTCATCCCACCTGGGCAACCCGTAAATGTTTGTTTGCTTGTTTTTTTATTTATATTGCGCACCAGACCCGGGGGTATGCAGGCGCAAACGCAGTAAGAGGATTGTTAAGCTTAGGTTACATGTTGCAAATAAACAGGGGTACAGCTATGGTTACAGTGCTGTAGACAATTAGAAACAAAAGAACATCGGGTATGTACAGCAAATTTTCAGTATGCAGATGTGACAAATATACAGAGCAGTTGAAAATACAGAAAATGCATGATATCTTAAATGATGGTCGCGAGATGTTAGACATCATGAGCTTTCAACCATGGCATTCACTTGTTTTTTCAAATGAGAGCGTGGAATCTATGTAAAAACCGAGGGTTTTAACTACTTTGGCTACAGCGATGGTGTTGTTGTCAATTATGAAGGAGTCATATTTGGTGCCCAGTTTTTTTATATTGGAGGCGGTGCCCAGAATGAGGAGTTCGGTTTTGTCATCATTCAGGTATAGACCGTGAGCGGCCATCCATGCCTGGATGATGAGGTAGACTCTGTTTACAAAGGCCAAATCCTTGTCATAATCTCCCGTCAACGGGATGAGGATCTGTGTATCGTCTGCATAATTAGTGTAGGTAATACCAAGACCGTCTAGATCATCGAAAAGGGGCTTTGTGAAGATGTTATAGAGAGTGGGCGATACGCAAGATCCTTGGGGCACTCCGCACGAGATGGGTGCGGGGTCCGCGGCTGCTAGGGGAGAGAATACTCGCATTGTCCTGTTGTCTAGGAATGACTGGATCCATGCAACTGCTTCCTGGGAGAAGCGGGCTGCCGAGACCAGGTGATTGCAAAGTATTGTATGGTCTACCAGGTCGAAGGCGGCAGAAAGGTCGAGGAGTAGTAGGAGTGAGGTTGTGCCGTTATCTCTGAGTGTGTCTATTTGTGCCTTGAGGTCTAGGAGTGCAGTCTCAGTACCGTGTTGTGGTCTGAAGCCGGACTGTCAGACTCCTAGGAGGTTGTTTAGTTCCAGGTGGTGTTGAATTTGTTGGTAGGCAACTTTATCTAGTATTTTCAGCAGGAATGGCACAGTGGTTATCGGGCGATAGTTGGTTGGGATAGAGGGGTCCAAAGTTTGCTTTTTGAGAAGGGGAGGACCCAGGACTTTTTTAGGTTGCTAGGTATGGTGCCTGATGTGAAAGAGGCATTTATACGTTTAGTAATGAAAGGAGAGAGATCACGGGTGGCATCTTTTATGATTTGGGCTGGGCATGGGTCGCCCTGGCAATTGGAAGGTTTGAGGTGAGGATGACTTCCTCAACTTCTTTGGTGGATACTTTGCGAAAGTGGAAGGGGGTGTTGTCTAACAGTTTCAGAGTTGGTGAAGGGTTTATGGTTAGGTTTAGGTTAACTGCGTTTGGTGCAGTTTTGGACACTTTTTTGTTATTGATCTTCACCTGAAGCATAGTTATCTTGTCGGCCAGGGCATTTTGGATACCTGTGCACCAGTTCTTGATCTTGATACAAGAATCGGGGACTTGGGTGGGGGATTTGACTTCCTTCAGGATGGTGAATAATTCTTTTGTGTTAGATTTAGCTTGGGTGATACGGGTGTTAGAAGAAGTCTGTTTCGCTAGGATAATTTCTTTTTTGTAGAAGATGGCTAGATTCTTTAAGATGTTTTTGTTGGTGTCTGATGGGTCAGATCTCCAGGTTTTTTCGCTGAGGCGTTTCTTATGTCTGATTTCTTTGAGCTGGGGTGTGAACCAGGTGTTAAGGTGTTGGCGGGGTTTACTCTTCCTGACTTTTAGTGGTGCAATAGTGTCCAGAGAGGCGAGCATCACTTCGTTGTATATTTCTACCATTGCTGCTGGGTCGGTCTGATCTGAAATGGAATTTAAGGTAGGGAGAATAAGGGGGATGAGATTCTCTGGGGTGCTAAGTTTCTTATTTCTAGTAGGTGCAATGGGGGCTAAGGTATTATTGTTGGTAGGAATAGTAGTTTCTATGGTGAAAGATAGCATATAGTGGTCAGACCATAACTGGGGCATTATAGATGTGATGTTGATGGGGCAGTTATGTTCGTCAATCCAATCGAGGGTCCTACCTTTAATGTGTGTTGGAACTGAGATCTTTTGGGAGAATCCTAACTCCTCAAGGGTGTTATTGATTTGTAGGGCATTGGGGTCATGTGGGTCGTTAAATCCGATGTTGAAGTCGCCTAGGATGAGGCTTTGAGTAGAGTTCTTTAGGTTGTCAGATAGTAGATTCGTAAGGTCATCCTCAAAGGAGCTTATAGGGCCTGGTGGGCGATATATCAGTTGGATGGTAACGGTTTGATTGTTGGCAATGGTGAGTTTAGCTGTGAGGGATTCGCAGGAGTTAGTTTTGAGTGGTGAGGAGAGTCTAAGGGATAAACTGATTTTCACAATTATGGCTAGGCCACCACCTCTAGATGTGGTGCGATCCGTGCGAATAATGGTGTAATTGTCAGGGGTGGCTAACATAACAGCTGGTCCTGCTGCAGGATGGAGCCAAGACTCCGTGATGGCCAAGAAGTCAAGGTTCTCATTTAGAATTGTATCTGCTATTTCGGTGGCATGGGCTACCAAGGATCTGGTATTTAATAGGGCGCCTTTTATTCCCGGTGTGGTGGGATGGTTGGAGGGCATAGGGGCCTTGAGTTGGCATTTAGTTGATGGGACATCTCTAAAGATTCGGCAGTTAAGTTGTAGTCGGTGTTAGCCAGTGTTGGCTGTATAGGATGGGATATTAGGGGCACACAAGGTGTGCTTGTTGTTGTTAATTGGCAGTTGGAAGTTGGCTAAAGGGTCATAGATTCTTGGGAGTCTGGCGCGGAGTCTTAGGTTCCGCTGTTGGAGGTTGCATGGTTTAAGGGTCATGTTGGTTAGCTCCGGGGGTTCATTGCCATGAATTGGCTGGATGTGTGGCTGAGCTGTGCTCATGCTATGAGAGGTGATTGAGTGGAGGATAGTTTTGAGTAGAACTGTGTATAATAGCGGCAAATACATAATGATGGCTGGTATAGGTAGGGTGACCTAAACGCACATTGCTAAGGTAAGGTAGGCACGCTAGATGCAGGTTAGTATCTACACTGAGCTACTTGTACGAGCACAATGTTGTCTAAGTTCAGAGCTCTAGGTTGGGCTAAAGTGCCGATACAGGCAGGGTTCACCTAGGTTCAGAGTTCACAGAATGGGGTTGAAATGCATATGCTAGCAGGGTTCACCTGGCAGAGGGATTTAGAGAGCAGGGCTGAAATGCAAGAATAAGGCAGTATTCACCTAGGTTCAATCAAAGAATAAGGCTAGAGTGCGTGCGCAAGGCAATAATCACCTGGATTCGAAGGTCAAACAGTAGGGCTAAATACATGTGCATGGCATTGTTCACCAGAATTCGAAAATCAGGCAATAAGGCTAAAAGCATGTGCAAGAAAAACGGTGCGAGGCAGAGTTCACCTAGATGCAAAAATCAGACAATGAGGCTAGAGGAATGTGCAGGAAAAACTGTGCGAAGCAGAGTTCACTTAGATGCAAAAATCAGACAATAAGGCTAAAAGCATGTGCAAGAAAAACTGTGCGGGGCAGAGTTCACCTAGTTGCAAAAATCAGACAATAAGGCTAAAAGCATGTGCAAGAAAAACTGTGCGAGGCAGGGTTCACCTAGATGCAAAAATCAGACAATGAGGCTAGAAGCATGTGCAGAAAAACTGTGCGAAGCAGAGTTCACCTAGATGCAAAAATCAGACAATAAGGCTAAAAGCATGTGCAAGAAAAACTGTGGGGGGCAGAGTTCACCAAGATGCAAAAATCAGACAATAAGGCTAAACGCATGTGCAAGAAAAACTGTGCGAGGCAGAGTTTACCTAGATGCAAAAATCAGACAATAAGGCTAAAATCATGTGCAAGAAGGACTATGCAGGCAGAGTTCAACTAGATGCAAAAAACAAACAATAGGGCTCAGGTGTATGTGCAGGCAAGGTTCACTTTAGTTCGCAAATCCGGCGGTAGCTTAGAGGCGTGTGCGGATTGTAGGTTTAGAGTATGTTTAGAGTAGTATCTTTGCAGGCGGGTACAAGAGTGGAGAGGTGCGCCTGAGTTTGGGGTTCACGATGGACTTATGTCTACTTGTGGCGAGCGCGATCGTAGGGGACCTAGCCGGGATCGTAGGAACGTCGTGCAAGCAAGATCACAGTGGCGCAGAGTGAAAAGGTCTGTGAGGATTTGTGCGCGGCTGTGTTAAGATTATGGGCGGCGGCAAGGGTCCCTGGTTCCAGGCATCACAGAGGCGGGTATAAGGTAGGTACGGGCATCTATTAATAGATGCTGTAGGTGGAAGACAGAGCTATTTGGCATTCGTATCACGCAAATAATAGGTGGGCGGGTGGTGGGGAGAGCGTAAATCGCTTACCAGGTGATGCGGGAGATTTCACAATAGAACATTTCACTCTGGCATGGAATCGGAGATGCAGGGGTTCTGGCCTTGGCCTCTGGCCATTCTCGGACAGGCTCAGGACAGGAGCCTTTTGCGGGGCCTTCTGCGCGGGTCGGCTGCGCCTGTCGGTTGCCTGTGATTGGGAGAAAAGGCACCGACGTGCAGGCGGGCCAATCAGCTGTTGTTGTCAGGCTCCTCAGGAAGTCACATTTGGGTGCGATTCGGCGGCGGCCATCTTAACGGGTATATTTTTGAATATTGCTTCGTGGATAATGCAATATATTTCCACGGTGCTGAAGGATTCTGGGGTCATAGCACGGTGGATGCAGCGTTCAAATATAGAATGCTGCTGATAGCAAATTATACGAATGGTAGCAGCCAATCCGGCACTTGGGAAGTAAGCAAAGCCCACGGGCTTACCTCAGCGGGATGATGCTGTGCCAGTAAATGGATCGCGTCGCTCCTGCGAACGCTTGGGCATGGAGCTCCTGCTCCATGCAACGACGGCTGGGATAGTGTAAAGATATAGATATATCGTACAAGCCCAGTCCAAATATTGTTCACAAGAGTCTTATTTCCTTCTAAATAGTTCTACAACCCCAATGTACCTGGAATAGCAGAGTTCCAAGTCGGGTCGTCGACTGATCCTTCTTAAGCGGCTCTGTTTACGGCAGGAGCCACGGATGGTCAGGATCCCACAAGGAAAAAAAGGGTGAACACTGTCATTGCGGCAGTAGCTTCGGTTCTTGTGGTGCTCTTTGACGATCGGTCGAAAACGTCCTGCAAGCTGAGGCGTGCAGTGCACCTTGACGTCGATGACTAGTGTGTGTTGGCGCAAAGGGTCAATGAAGAACTTTGGCCCAGCAAGGGCGTCGGGTTGTCAGCGTCTGGCGTCGGTGAGCGGGACTGGACCATGGCTGGATTCAGTAGCTTCATCTGCGTCTCTGAGGTCTTTGGGTGGCGGGAAACCCACCTGGTCGTCGGCGGGCTTGACTTTCTCCGGCAGGACGAAAGCGGTCAACGATGATGGACAAGGATGTTCGTGGATCAAATGTTCTTAGGCAAAGGGAGCACAGCGGCTCTGGTCGGCGGCGGCAGTCGTAGACGGTGATGGACTTCAATGTCTGGGCGCTTCTCTTCGTGATTCCGCTGCGGTCCACGTATCCGGTTGGCAGCCTTTCGTAGGACTGTCTACCAGGGAGCTTTGGCAAAGATCAGCTGGTGAACGATGGTCCCTCGTAGCATGGGGAGAGGTCTCCTAGCCAGGTCCTCTGTTAGATCAGTTCCTTGAAGGCACAGCAGCTTTCAGAGTAGCGAAGAACAGCAGCATCCGTTCTTCTTCTTCCAGTGGGCTTCAAAGTTAAGCATCAGTTTCAACTTCAGCTTCTGAACGGCATCAGTTTCGATGTCACTTTCTATTTCAGCTTCTGAACGATTTCTAGCAGTGAGAGGCACCCAGATATACTGTTGATCTCCCATTCACTCTGCTGGGTCACACTCAGGCAACCAATCACACAGAAGGGCATTCAGGCAGTCAGTCAGCCAATCAGGTGCACAGTACATTCAGGCCATACTTCCCCATCCAGACACTCACAACACAGAATGTGGATTTAGACAAGTACCATGCCATTCTACACACTGCATTCATACCAGTTTCGGGCACGGCTGTCTCAGTCATTGTGTCAAACACCAGATACTAGACACCCACAACAAGAATGCGTATTCTTCACACACTCCATTCACCCATGTCCCACCCCACAGGCATACCCACAACACGCGGTGTTGGGAAGGCTCCAGCCAGTCTGGTCGGTACTTCCCCCACAACACCATATATGGAACTTCCACCCAAAAGCCAGTCAGGGGGAAGGGACAGAGTCAGGGCTTCCCGGGACTTCGGGAAGACACGGTAACAGGCAATAGAAGGCAAGAGGCCACAGGGGCCATCTTGTTTCTTATCAGGAATCAACTGATTCCAATTGCAGAGTCTGAGTATCCCAACATGGAGGATACTCAGAGCACCTGTCAAATTCAGCAGGGAGCTGCCACCAGCCCACACCCTGCTCTGTGGGCACACACAGGTGCCCAAAAATATACACTAGGGGTACAGGGTTGTACCCCACCCCTGGGTGCCATAAGGATATCCCAATGGTCTTTTCATCACAACCAAAAAGAGGACAAGCTGCACCGCCAGGAGTCCCACATGAACTCCTGCATGGAAAACAAGACAGAACATACATGATAAGCAATAAAGGACAAGGATATGGAGGCCCTGTCCTTCCAATGCATTTCGAGCATCACCCCCCCCCATCATGTTTGTCTACGTGATAGCCAGGGAGCTCTGCATGAACCTGGTATGCACCATGCAAAGGGTGGGGGCACAGGCCATGAAGATCAGTCAAATGAGAGAATGCAGGCCCGCATATATTTTTATCAGCTCCTTTTGTACAGAAGAACAATGAGATTATTAAGGAAGTTGTCAGCACCACAAGCATTGATATCATGAGAGACTGTGGCGTCGGGTGGAGTCTGGTTAAGGCACCCTCGGCAGAACAGGAAATGGAGGTAGAAGAGGGGACAGAGAGAATGAAGAGTGGAGCCCCAATTGAGGGGGTGGAGCTGATGCCAAATAATGAAGGCACAGTTAAGGACCGGACATCTTGCCCAAATAGTGAAGAGTCTGAAATGGAAAGGGAATTCTTTAAGAGAGTGACTGTGGTGGCAAATAAAAATGCTAATTACATGGGAGAAATACCCTCCCGACACCGCCAACATCCCTCTTAGCACCGAATAAAGGCCGACCTAGGAGCAGGCCATTTGACGTGGTATTGGACATTTCAGCTACAATCCACGACTCTATCCACGACCGAATTCCAACCAGTGGGGTCATGGCTGAAAAATATAAGTAACATTTATCAACAATCGCATGGGACATGAAAAGTATTCAGGGAGGGACCATAAGAAAGATAAGGGAGATAACATCAAGTGATTCCCAGGAAAGGAGAATCCTGGCCCTAGCGGAATGTAATCAACAGCTGGGGTACTGGGCCAAATACCTTATTAAAGAACTGGAAGGACCTGCAGAAACAATACCAGTCACATTGCCCAGCCAAGGGGTACAAAAAGACGAACTAACAAAATTGAGCAGAAGTACGAGTTACACAGAAAGTGACTCTGAATCAACTGACTCCTTGGACTCTGAAGCCGAGAAAGGAAACAAAAACGACAGTCACAGAAATGGGCAGGATCCAATAAAAATCAGGATAAAAAAAAATGGAACCAGAGGTTCAAGCAATTCTAATGTCGGCATTAACAATTGCACTTTCTCCGTTCCTTAAGTTATATGAAAGCATACATGAGAGTTTTAAGGATCGGGCCACCATGATTGCCATGATGCACTCAAAATATATATATCTAGAAGCCTATGTGACAGCAAGAGCAGAATCAATGGAGAATGCCAGAAAGGAAGGTGACCTAAGAGACCAACAAATACTTGAACTCATCAATGAGGGCTTAAGTGAAAATAAGCATTCAAAAATCTAAAGGATGGCCAGGAGACAATAAATCTGCAAAATGAACAGCCCAGACGAATAGATAAGGAATATGGAGATTTAAAGGTTTCTAACGTAGCACAGAAGACAAGTGTAGTGTCAAATCCAGAGGTATGGCAAAGATCAATTTACTTACCTCTGGTAACATTCTTTCGACTGGATGTTCCTCCAACGTATTCCTCATCTTTGATATTCGATATCCAGCGGTATCTGCTTCAGAAAAAAAAAAATTTGTGAGAGGGTGCTGTGAGTCGATGACGTCGACTCGATGTCCCTCGAGGCCCTCCATATTGAGGATGATGTCATTGAAGGTATATATAACACGCATATCGCCCTTTGACTTCAGTTCTGTTTTTTCTTACAGTTGAAATACCCACATAACCACAGCAATTACTGCACTCAGCCTTGAAGGAATGAAAGCTGAAATAGCATGGGAAATTCTGGAAATTCTACTGTGAGATAGGTTGGGAGGGCGATGAAGAATACGTGGGAGGAACATCGAGTCGAAAGAACGTTACCAAAGGTAAGGAACTTGTTCTTCGAATGGATTGTGTCCTCCCACGTATTCCTCATCTTTGACAGACTCCCAAAGTAGTATTTGATTTGATGGAGGGAAAAGAATTTCCGTTTGTTATAAGTTTTCATGCGCCAAATGCAGGACTGCTTTTCCAAAGCTCCCATCCTGACCGAGGGAAGACTCTAGGCAGTAATGCTTTGTGAACTTGTGAATCGTAGATCACGTTGCTGCCTCACAAATACTTTTTATCGGTACTCCCCTTTGCAGGGCTGTAGAGGTAGTCGTGCAGCTTGTGGAATGGGCTCTTAACCCTTCAGGAGGATCCTTGCCTGCCAGTCTGTAACACTCTGAAATATCCAAAATAATCAACCTGGATCAGGTCTGTTTCATAACAGCCTGACCCAGTTTGTGGCCCGTCTATCCAATGAAAGGCTGGTCATCAATGCAAAGTTTTGACAGCCTAGATATATAAAAGCTCAAAGCTTTGCGAGGATCCAACCTGTGTAATCTCTCCTCCTCCTTGCCAGGATAAGGGGGCGGGGATACAAAGAAGGTTAAACAATTTCCTGTCCTATGTGAAAGTCAGAATTAATCTTGGGTAAGAATGAGGGCTTAACCCTCAGAACAACTCTATCGTTATGGAAAATAGTAAAGGGTGGCTTAGATGAAAGTGACTGCAACTCAATCACTATACGGGCTGAAGTTAGGGTTACCAAGAGAATGGTTTTAAAGGTTAACAACCTTAAAGAACATGAGTGTAAAGGTTCAAAGGGTGCACACATAACACATTTTAAAACCTGATTAATGTCCAAAGTTGGAACCTGGAAAGGAGATGGGGGGACACATTGCTGAGCCCCTTTGGAAATTGTGTCACCACTGGAGTTTTGAAACACGAACATTCCTCTGACAAGCTCTTAAAGATGGACAGCGCTGCCAAATTGCTGTTGATAGTACCAATCTGGTGCCCCAGATTGGCTTAAGATAGTAGAAAGGATAAGACATCCAGTGTTTTACACTGAAAAGGATGTACATTCTTGTCTTTGCACCAGGTGCAGAATGTGTTCCAACGGCAACGGTACAAAGGGCCTCATTACACGGACGGCGGTAAGGGTTAACGGTCACCGTTAATGGCAACGGTGACCGTTAACCCTTACCGCCGTACTACGAGGTCCCTTTGCGGGTTGGTGCTCTAACGCCTGCTTTTTGCAGGCGTTAAAAACCAACCCGCTAAGGGACCTCGGAGCTAATTACGGCACCGCAAAATTGCGGTGCCGTAATTAGCGCCTTCCCCATTCCCATAGAGCCCTATGGGGCAGAAATGGGAATGGGGAAGGGCAATGGCGGAAGGGGGATTTACCGCCCCACCGACCTTGGAATGGGGCGGTAAATCCCCTTTCCGCCAAGGCGGTGCCGGTAATTTACCGGCATGGTCCAGGGTGCTAATAGCACCCTGGATCACCGCCTTCCGTGTAATGAGGCCCAAAGACTTTGTTGTTGGCCTTCTGACCGAAAGCAAAATCTCCATTACGTCATCTGGGAGGTCCCAATCCTTGTATCTCAGCCTTTCATAAACCAAGCGTGAAGGTTGAGTGTCTTAACCTCTTCATGGAGAACCCGACTCTCCTCTCGCTAGGGAAGATCCTCTCTTTGAGGAAGACGCATTGGAGGACAGATGGACATGTCCAGAAGTTCCGGGTACCACAGCCTCCTGGCCAAATCCGGGGCAATTAGGATCATGTGTTTCCCAAACTTTCTCAACCTCCTGATCACATGAGGAATGACGGAGACTGGAGGAAACGCGTACAGGATTGGAAACTCCCAGTCCACCACAAACACATCTCCTAGAGCTCCTCTGGGGGAAATTCCCTGGAGCAGTACAGTTTGCACTTCCTGTTGAATATGATCATGAACAGATCCACTTGAGGGGTTCCCCAAAGGGTGAAGATCTCTTGGAGGACTTCCTGAGCTAGTTCCCTCTTGTGGGAGACTATGCTCTGCCTGCTCAGAGTGTCTGCCGCTGTGTTCTCCTCTCAGGCTAGGTGAACTGCCGATAGGGAGATACATTATTGAATTGCCATGTACCCGAGTTGAATTGCTTCTCTACACAGTGGTAGTGACCCTACACCTCCACTGTTGAGGTAGTACATGGCCACTGTGTTGTTTGTCATTATCAGGATATTCTTTCCCATTCAGAAGGCAGGAAGGCAGGAAGGCAGGAAGGCCTTCAGCGCTAGTCTGATTGCCCTCAGCTCCAAAAGATTGATATGTAGTTTGGATTCCAATGGAGACCAACCACTGCTGACTGTCAGATCATTGGTGTGGGCTCCCCACCATGTGAGTGAGGCCTCCGTCTCTACTGTTATTTCCGGCCATGGTTGCCAAAAGTGTTCTCCCTTCAGAATGTTGTCCTCGCAGGCCCACCACAGAAGATCCTGTGTGACCCTGTTCGGAACCTGAAGTAGGTCCAACATCTTTCCTGAGAATGGGACCATTGAGTTCTGAAAGCCCATTGAAGGGATCTCATTCTCAGACGGGCATGTGTCACTAGAAACATGCAGGATGCCATGAGGCTGAGCAACCTCAAAAAAATCAAAGACCGGGAGACGCTGGGCACTCTGAAACTTGGTGACCATCTCGTCTTGAGGCCTCACCTCGGGTGGCATGTTCTTTCCCAAGGATGTATCCAGTACAGCTCTGATGAACTGGAGCTTTTGAGAAGGTATCATATGGGACTTATAATTGAGGGAGAAGCACAGTCTTCTGTGAGGTCAGCCCGAATGGCAGAACTCGAAATTGCTAATGAGAACCGCCAACTGGGAACTTCAGGTATTTTCTGTGCTTGAGATGGATTGACACATGAAAATAAGCATCCTGAAGGTTTAATGACACCATCCATTCCAGGAGTAGAAGGGTCTGAATGATCTGAGAAGGTGTAACCATCTTGAACATGTCCTTCCTGAGGAATTTGTTCAAGTATCTCAAGTCCAAGATGGGTCTCAGTCCTCCGTCTTTCTTGGGTTAGAAAATAAGGGGAATACCATCCCTTGTTCCTCTCCACACAGGCACTGGTTCTATAGCGCTTTCTCTAGCAGGTTTAAAATTTCCTGCACAAGGCGCGAATCTGGAATCCTCAAAGAGAGGCTCCCCGGTGGATTGCTCTAAGGTCTCTGTATGAAAGGAAGGCAGTAACAATGGGCTACGATTTCCAATGCCCAAGCATCTCAAGTAATGACTTGCCATTCTTCTAGATGCTGAGACAGTCTGCCCCCCACTGGTAAGTTGTGACTCAAGACCTCAGAGAGGTTTTGAGGTGGCTGATGCAGTGGCAGATGGTAAAGATGCCCCTGCTTGAGCTGGCTTTGCACCTCTCCCTCATCCACCACGAGGGAACTTTCTTTGGCCTCTTTGACCAGCCATTCCCCTCGCTCTTCCAACTGAGGAGTAGTAGCAAAAAGATCTACCCCTTCAAGGCTGTCAACTGGGTCGAAAAGGCTGAGGCTGCCTAATAGCAGCAGCTAAAGATTTGAGGTCTGCAACTTCTCAAGGATCTCATCAACCTTGTTGCCAAAAAGGTGAGACCCGTCAAAGGGCATGTTGAGGAGTCTGGATTGCACATTTCCTCAACCACACAAATCTGCGTATAATGGTGCTAGTAGCCATGGCGCTGCTGACGCTGTCAGCAGAATCCAGACCTGACTGAAGAGTCTCACCCATGGCTTCTTTGCCGTCTCTAATTATGGCTAAGAACCCGTCTCTTTCATCCCCATCAGGAATGTGCTCTGCCTCCATAGAGTGTATGTACATTTTCCAAGGGCACATGTGGAGTTGGCTGATTTAAGTACCATACTTCCTACAGAAAATACCTTCCTTGCCCATCCATCTATTTTATTCGTTGTCCCTACCTGGAGGGATGGTAGGGTAAGCAGTTTGCTTATAAGTTGCTGTAGCCTCCTGTACTACCAGACTTTCTGGAGTGGGGTGTTTTGACAGGAAGTGAGGGTCACTAGTGGAAGGGCAGTACTTTTTGATCAAGTTTTAGTTACAGCCGGATTGGTTTCTGGTGTTTCTGAATTTGCTGCCACCCTTTTTTGCAGAGTAATAAGAAAAGGTAATATAGGATCTGACTGAGGACACTTATCTGGGATGTCTGTCAGATCATCCTGTACGAATGGTAACGGAGGCCTACTGCACCCCATGTATTCCACTACCTTGGACATGAGCTGTCTGTATGATGCATCAGCATGCTCCCCTGCCTCTGGTCGTCCAATCTCTAGCTCAGGTGAGGGGTCAACCCCACTGGCCATCTACAGGATGTCATAAAGGTCTCTCAACCTTTAATCCTCTGAAATAAAACTTTCTGGTACATTTGGCATACCAAAACTGAGGCCAAATGGTGCCACGTTATCTGAGGGTTCATTCTCCTTGTATATTGATGTAAGGGACTTCAAATAATGCTTCCTTGGTAATGGCACATATGTCTTTTCAGGTATCAAGGGTTTAATGAACAATGGATTCGATGCTGGAGGAGCCATTAAAACTTTTATTGCTGGCGACATAGGTTTTAATGGGGCGCTCTGCATCGATGGGCAGCTGGAAATGATGGGGCAGCTGTCATTGATGCCTTAGGTGTCGAAGTCGACGTCGAGGTCTTGGCTGGCATTGAAGGCGTAGCCGGCGTACTGTAACGCTCACCTGATTCCCGCAGAGGCGCGGGTCTTGACTGGGTGAATGCCGTATCTTCAAAGGTGATGTGTAACACACGGTTGGCTCTTTGGGCTGGACCTCTGTGCACTGTATGTCTGACTCGAAGAGTAAGATGTCTGCAGATAGAAAATATGGGATTAATGAACTGGGGTTATTGGGTGCCTCTCTCCTCTTCCCTTTCTCTTCTCCTGTAGAACCCCAAAGGTTAACACCCTCACCTTAGGTAAGTGAACGCCGAGCTCTCCATCTGCCTCGGGGTAGGGTGCCGTAACCAGTTTCTTCACTGGATAAGGGTGCAGGCCTCTTGACCTCAGAGGACTGCTGTCCGTCGTTAACTGCACGAACTGTAAGTTCTGGGCACTTCAAATGTCTTAAAAGTCTTTTGTAATGATATCTCTTGTTTTGCAGGGTTCCGGCGATGGCGGATGGCGGGCTGATGAGAGTTGAGGATCGAACCCGCGTGAGGAATAGAAGCGCCTGGAAGCACGTAAGTAAGCGCTTGTAGCCTGCTTCACGATGCGCACTAACTGTCCCTTTTATCTTGCAGATACAAGTTCGGAGCTTTAGAGAAGCTGAAGGGTGCTGGAATACCCACAGGATTCGGCGTGGGAAGGAGTAATGGCACGTGAGTAATAAAGTTGCCCAATGTCTTTAAACGCACCTTCTTTTGTCTTTCAGATGCGGGATGCAGCGCCGAAGGCCTCCGGAGCGTGCGAAGAGCTGGTAAGCTTTTGTCTTTCAGATGCCGGAATGCAGTGCGAAGACCTCCGGAGCATGCGAAGAGTAGGTAAGCCTTTGTCTTTCAGATGCCGGAATGCAGCGCGAGGCGTTGGTGACAGCCGATGGACCAGGTAAGAGATGCGCTGCCACTGAAGACCGTAGTGCTAACCTGTTCTTTCTTTGTCTTTACAGGTGCTGCTGAAGACTGGATTCCAGGATGGTAAGCCTTTGTTCCCTTAGGCCCAGGATCAGAAGCAGAAGACACGATGAGCGTTCTGCTGCAGAGAATGCAGTATAATGCAAAGCAAGATTCATCCATCGGGTGTGGTTTAAATAGCCTCCTGTAGTGCTTAGGTGTCTCCTTCCACGGCCACGCCTAGGTAAGAAAAGAGTTCCTGCTTTCCAGAAGAGTTCCAGTGTTCTGAACCTAGGGAGTGGCTCCTGCCCCACCCAACAGGAAAAGTAGTGCCAAACAGAAGAGGATCAGGGGTTCAACTGGCAGGTAAGTAAGCAGCATGGTCTGCTGCAGGTAAGTCCACCCAAGCATTATGAGCCCGGCGCTTCCAGCGCTGGGACTGGGCATCTTTATGAGCCTGGTGCCACTGGCGCCAGGACAGGGTCCAAAAGGTCCCAATTGGGACTGGCTGGCACTCGGAACTGGGGTTATGGGTCTGCTTCCAAGGGAGTCGGGCAAGTCCTGATCTTTTGGAAGCAGAGATCATGACACGTAGATGGTGTTGATGACCTTGACTTATGCTTGTGCTCTTGGCTCGACGGATCCTTCGATGATACGTCATCGACTCGAGGCCTCGACGGGTCTCGGCGAGGATCAGGCCTTCATCTCGGGCACGCATGATTTAGGTGGAGCCCTTTCCTTCCTTCTTTGGAAGGCGCAGTAGGAGCATGGCCTGACGGCTTTTGTTTCTGAAATATTTTTAGAATCTCTGCTCTGAAAGCCTCCCACTCGGCCGGAGTGGATTTTTTTTTGGGGCATGCTACCCTTTCAGGGGAAGGAAGCGACGATGAAGTCGAAGAAGGTGACCTATGGTACCTCTTCTTAGGCCACTTCTACGACGATGAGGGGTGGTGGGAGTCACTCCTCGATCTCGGCGTCTTAACTTTCTTCCTTTGAGGAGAGTCGCCTCTCGACTCATCGGTCTAAGGGTTTTTGGTCAGGGTAGATGATTTGGGGTTTCAATCTACCGTCAAAATCCCCTTTTGTTCCTTCAGGGCCTTTCCTGTCATCGACTGTGACTTGGAGCAGTCAGAGCAGTTATGCTCTACCCCAAGGCACCATAAAAATATGCAATGTGGATCGGTTAATGATATTTTCAATCCACGGTTTCAACACTTCTTGAACCCGGTCTTCGGGGTTGTTGGTTTCGACGAAGACATACTCTATTTCTCAAAGCAATGAAGTCATGAAGTAAAGAAACGTGCCGTATTTCTCGAAGCGATAGCATTCACGGAAAAACAGAACTAAAGCCAACGGGCGCGGCTCATGCCATATATACCTTCCATGACATCATCCCTGAGCTGAGCCCCTCGACGTACATCGAGTCGACGCCATCGACGCACAGCGCCCTCTGCCGGAAAAAAGAATTACGAAGCAGCTAGAGCTGGATATCGAATATCAAAGATGAGGAATATGTGGGAGGACACAATCCATTCGAAGGAGGTATCCATGATCGAGGGGTGATATTTCACCCCTGGCTGACGGTGGTGGAAGGAGATAAAGAAAGTGAAGAATGCTTGGGTAGACCAATGACCCAAGACCCCATTGAAGGCCTGGAGAAAAGTTGTGGAAGTATTCCTGGTAGAAGATGAAGAAGAAATATATTCCCCGAAGGGAATGGGGAAACAATACAAGATGATAAGGTAAACTTTGAGAACATTGGCCCACTACGGAAAAAAAACAATGAGCCCGAGAAAGCAGGGCCTTACAAGTAAAGAAGAGCAAAAACAAATGACAGAACAAGCCAATGAAATCAAATGGGTCAATGAAATTCTTAAGAAACATGAAAGAAAGTCTATTTCGCATGGAGGATACCAACCGAAAAAAGAACAAAGAGTGAAACCGCGTAGAAGATAGGCTAGTAACCACAGTAGTAAGAATATCAGATGACCCAGAGCATTAAAATTAAGCCAGAAGCCCTATAGATCCTGAACTATGGAACATCTCAGTTTATGATGATGAGGGTATTGATGTCGGGGATGACTCAATGGTCTCCCCAATACCACTAAGAACAGAGTAGAGGTGCGATGAAGATCACATTATAAAGGAAGATTGCCAAAGAGTGATAAAGTAGCCCTTAAAATGAAATTTTAAAACCACGGCTGAAAAAAGAATACTAGCAGACATTGCACACCGTAGGAAGAGGGATGAAGCAACACAGGGTGGAAACCGGACTGCTGGACACATGAATAAAAGTGAAACGACAGTGCCTGAAGTAAAGAGCCAGGGTCCAAACAGTGAATTGATGAGTGAAATGCTATCAAATTCACGTGACCTAAGAACAGAAAAAACAGAACAAAATTACAGCCATAAGGAAAAAGGAAAAACGGTTGTAATATTAGAGAGGGTTTTGACAGCAAATGATGAATTGATTTTGAACCACAATAATGTGATGGGGATTTTACACCACATTCCAAACCTAAGAACAATTGAATCCAAGGATATTTCGATCGTAGAATTCCCCAAGGAAAGAAAATACAACTTGGTGTGTCTCCACATCAAGTCTGATATAATTCAAAAATGACTAATTGAAGCTGCCCCCAGTGCGAGACCATTAGGGTTTGATATTTTCGATAGCTTCTGTGAATAGGCAAAGAATAAAGGGACTTGAAGAGAAGGAAGAATTAAAATCCCAGAACAAAAAAGAGAAGCGGATAAAGAAGGAGGCAAACCACCAAAAGGGCACAAGGCCAAAGGGCATTGGGGTTTTGTATAATGAGGAAAATGATAATGATGAGTGTGAACCAGGTCTCTTAAAAATAGCAATTGATCCAACAGGTGGCAGTAAAAGAAGAATTGACGATTACAAAAAAATAATAAATCCCGATATACAAAACGATAAATCTTGAGATTGACTGACGGGTGCATTGGTGATGGATAAAAGAAACTGTTAATGCTAAACCAAGGATAACAATATTTATTCAATATGATGGCGATAGAAACTAGGTATTTTAACATTCTGTGCCTACAGAAAACCTGGTTAACGCACAGCCCCATAATGGATGGTTACTCTCAAATAATGCAATAAAGGGGCTTGAAGGCCGGCCAATGGCTGGCCTAATAACAATTATTAAAAATGGAATAGGCCTGGAGATTATGGAAGTGTGCTCACCAAACCCCTATATTCAATCAACGATCATTGGTCTAAGAGGACCTGAGGGTAAAGGGAAGCATGGCTTCGGTTTAATTAATGTCTATTGGAATAACAAAAGAAGTGAAACTGAAAAATATGTGAGAGTTTAGTGATGAAAGTGATTGATAACATGTACTGCAAATATAGGTATGTCTGGTTGATTCTGTGTGGGGATCTGAACATTGAATATGGAGAGTTAGGGAGGCAGGAGGTGGGTAAAAGAAATTATGTAGTTGGTGGAAAGAAAGTAAGAGCCGAATGTCGGAAAAAGGAAACTCGAATTAGAAATCCGCAGATGTTAAACGGCCCAATGGACAGTGACATTCCAAGTGCCCCAACGTGCCGTAGAGGGGAGCAAAACTCAGTCTTGGATTACTACTTTGTCTTACAGAATGTGTACCGTGTAGCACAATCATTGGAAGTAGTATGCATGCAAAGTAGTGTCCATGATAGAGTGAGACTGATTTGGAATGCTCCATATGAGAAAGACTTAAATAACTGGCTGCTAAGGTTAGAAGTTGAATCTAATAAGATCAGGCTGCATGATAACCCAGTGGCAGTTAATCGGTTAACAAAAAGTTTCAAATAGAAGATAAACACGCATAAGAGCACCACAGACAACCTACCTCTGTTGGCAAGTTTAAAGAGCAAAAAGGGGAGACCCAGGAACTGTAACCGCAGGTGTATGCATGCATATGAGAGTGAGATCGCGATCCAGAAAAAGCTATTAAGGAAGGAAATCAGAGCACTAAAAAAAGCTACCGGCTATAACAAGACAAAAGCGATGTTGAGCTCGTAAACAGCAATATAAAAACTGGCTGATCTCCCATAAAAGTATGATGATGCAAAAAGAGAGCAATCGCCTCTAGTAACATTAGAGAATTGTGTAAGTTGTAAAATGAGGAAGGTCAAAATCAACAGATAATGGAAACCAATCCTGTACCAGAAGATAAGTGGGCTAAACACTTTGGAGAGTTGTTTAAAAACCCAGAAGAGGAGGAAACAACTAGCGTACACACCACTGTCTGGAATATATCTTTGAAAAGAACAAGTTACTTTCTTACCTGGTAACATTCTTTCGCTGGGATGTTCCGACGACGTATTCCACATCTATGACAGGTAATCACCACAGCTGTGCTGCTTCAGCACATTTTTGGCATCTGCAGCCTGCGTCGATGATGTTGATACACTGTCCTCGAGGGCCTCCGTCGAGCTGACGTCACCGGATGTTATAAGTAGGACGCACAACACCGTTGCCTCAGTTGTAGTTTTTTCCCCAGAACTGTTACTCACCGGCCGGCGAGTGCTTTAGGCAAGCGACCAGGAAGGAAGTACTGGATGTTGATTGAAGAGCTTGAGATGGAGCCTCCACCTGAGCCTTCTCTCTGTTGAGGGAATAAGCTCTTTTTGATTATATGACCCTCAGTTGTACTGAATTACAGACTGAGAGACTGATCACCCAAAAGAGCGGGGAGAACACACCACCACGGACCCAGCTAAAAAGAAAAAGGAAAATTGGTAAATACTTGGAAAAAGCAAAGATCATCAAAAGAGAAAAGCCTCTTAGAAGCAGAAAGTACCTGGGTCACCCACTCCCCTTATCATCGAAAAGGAACAGAAATGGAATTTCTCCTGTAAGTACAGAAAAGAAATTAACTTCTATTTTGAGGATTTGCGTAAGAAATGAATAGATTCAGATAGGAATAGAAATGAAGAAAGTCTTACCAGAAGGAATTGGACAGGAGTTGAAATAACTTAAACTAGAACAACGGAGGTACAAAACAATAAACAGGAAGGTTAGTAGGGAAGCTATACCCGGGCGGCACGAGGGGCGGACTAGATACGGGTAGGTGCACAGTATTCAGCAAGGCGTCCTTGTGTGCACTTTCAGAAAAAGAGTTTTGTGTTTAATCAGCAAAGCGCCCTTGCGTGCACTTGAGGGAACAAATCCAAAACCTCGGAATGGAGTCGACATCCACAAAAGAACACTGGAATAGTACAGTACACAGTACGTGAAGTCAGCTGGGAAGAGAAGGCGGTGGTAAATGAATCAGGACAGAAGGAAGGCTATCCAGTAAACAGGCAGCAAAATCCGATACACAAGCGGGCTAATGACGGTACAGAATCAGGAGGAAAGCAATCCGTAGGACAGGCAAAAGTCCGGTAAACAGGTAGGCAGAAACAGTACAAAACCAGGAAACAAGCAAACCGTAGAGCAGGCAAGGGTCCGGTACACAGGAAGTCAAAAGTATTTGAGAATTCTCAGGAATTGCTACACAGGAAGACTGGAAGGCACAGAAGACGAAACTTCGGATGCCGGTTGCAACTTTAATCAGAAGCAGCGTCCTTACCGCTGCAGTGCCTAATATACTCAGGAGGCGGAGCGCCGTAAGCCCGTCAAAGCTCACGTTCCGCATAGTCGGAACTACACGCAAAATTAGGTTTCCTGGGAGTTGTAGGCTAGGTTTTTGATACCTTTGATGTTGTTGAGCCCAACCTCCAGGGTAACCGACACCGAGAGAAGTAAGGGGCTGAAAAACGTCGGATATTGTGGCGAAGCGTCACAACTTTGGTAGGTACCTTGTTGGTTTGTTTCACCGGGCGTGATGAAGAAGAGGTGCGCGGGTCACTCAGACCCCGATGTGTGACAAGAACGTGTGGCACCAATCTTCAGCCAGTATGACCACAGAAAGCCTTGCTGAAACGTAAGCTGCAATCGCATAAGAAATTCTGTAGCAGGGCAGGTTGGGAGGGTACGATGTGGAATACGTCATCGGAACATCCCATCGAAAGAACGTTACCAGGTAAGAAAGTAACTTGTTCTTCAAAGGGATTGGTTCCTCCAACGTATTCCACATCTATGATAGACTCCCAAAGCAGTACCAACGTATGGAGGTGGGAAAAGAATTTAGAATTTTAGAGTTTTAGAATGCCCAATTAAATTGCAGAATAAAGGACCATCTTGCCAAAGGCCAGATCTTGCCCATGGATACAGAGCAGTAGAGGCAGCCACACCTCTGGTAGAATGGGCCCGTAAGCCTACCGGAGGGTCCTTACCCGCCAAACGGTAACATTCAGAAATTGTCAAGATAATCCATCTAGACAAAGTCTGCTTAGTAACAGTTTGTCCCAAATGCTTTCCAGTGTATCCTACAAAGAGTTGGTCGTCCACTCTGACCCGGGACATGCGTGAGATGTAGAAACTTAAAGCTCTCTTAGGATCCAACCTAAGCTTCTCCTCTACATTACCAGGATGTGGAGGAGGATAGAACTCCGGAAGAATGACCTTCTGGCTTAAATGAAATTCCGACACAACTTTCAGAAAAAAAGAAGGATGAACCCTAAGGACAACTCTGTCCTTATGAAACACTGTGAAGGGTGGCTTAGCAGATAGTGCCTGCAACTCACTCACTCCGAAAGCGGAAATAACAAACAGTCTCAAAGGACAAGAATGTAAAGGCTCAAATGGAGCACCCATTAGGAAGTTTAGAACCAAGTTCAAATCCCAACTGGGCACCTGGAAAGGTGACAATGGGAACCCATTAGTGAGCCCTTTCAGAAACTACAAAATTAAAGGAATCTTAAAGTAAGAACACTCCTCAGACGAGCGCTTAAATATAGAGAGCGCCGCCAGGTAACCTTTGATGGTACCCACTTGCAGGCCCTTGTGGGCTAACGAAAGCTAACTTGCCATTTAAAATCAAATCTCCTCCTCACTCTTTTTTCTGAACTGAATATTGTCAAGTCCACTTACTGCATCAACCGTACCTCTTCCCTTTGCTTTCAGCCTTGCAAACTATAGCTGACACTTCAATTTATGGTTGCCCCATCAACCATTTTATCTCTCCTACTCCCTGCAAGCTCAGGACTTTGCCTGCTACTTATACTAACAAATCACTGAAATACCAGACACCCTCACTACCCGCCTTTCTCTTCCTTGTCCTCTTCCAAACTTCTTCACTCCACCAAGCACCATTGACACCCATTATTTTCTTTTTTGCTTTTGTCCCATCTCCCCAGCTCAACTGGCATCCATTCTCCAATATGCTAACCCATCCTCTGTGACGCCTAATGCTACTGTATAACAGCCTGACAAAGAATTGGCATTGTTACCTGTTCCAACCTATCCCCTCACTTTAACCTATTGCTATCTCCTGGGATCTTGCCAACGTGCTTCAAGGTGACTGCTATCACACTCAAACTAAAGAAGGCCACTGCTGATTAACATTCCAACCAAGTTTGCCCTCTCTCACTTATCACTCGAAAATGTATATTAATGTAACATATGGTACTTATCTGGAGCCTGACACACTCATTTACTCAATTATCACATCTATTCTGGGATCTGTGTCAGACAAACAACAGAAATAGTTCTCGCGAGTCTCCAAATTCCACACCATGGTCTGCACAAACGATGCTGGGGAAAATACCAGCAGGCAATCTACTGTGTGCAGCTGCATCACTTTTTAGTGGCTCCAGTTTTAGAAAGTTAGAGGCTTTCTTTCAGTTTGTGGGACTCCATTTCATTTCTAAATCGTTGTACTACATATACCAACGGGATTATCTGTTTCCGGCCATTAGTGATGCTTGGAAAATTGAACAATTGTCTCTAGCAAGTACATTCGAAGGGAAACGTTTCAGGCTAGCCGGCGATGGACAGTGCGACAGCCCTGGATTTTCTGCCAAGTACTGCACCTACCACCACCAGTTCGGTGGTCGTGCAGATAACACAATGTACATCCTCAGTGGCCATGGAGAAACTAGGATTTATAAAATCAGTGGAATATCTACAATCAAGGGGAATGCAAATCGACCTCATAGCCACGGACAGACACGTTTCAATTGCCAAGACAATGAGAGAGCAGTTCCCGCTTATTAATCATCAATTTGACGTATGGCATCTTGCTAAATCAATCAGTAAGAAAATCTCGGCTGCAGGAAAAAAAAAAAAAAGGTTTTGAAAGTATTTTGCAGTGGTCCCAGTCTATCACCAACCATCTTTCGTGGAGCTCAAAAACTTGTGAAGGGTCAGTGGAAATACTACTTGAAAAATGGCGGTCACTGATGCACCACTGTACCAACATTCACCGCTGGTCAGAAAACCTACATTTCCACCAATGTGAACATGACCCTTTGTCCTCAGAGGAGGCAAGGAAGAAGAAGTGGTTGATTCCATCTTCACCGACACACAAAGCCATTGAGTAGATGTTTTTCGACAAAACTCTATCAAGAGATTTGAGAGGACTGACAGAATTCTGTCACACAGGAGATTTGGAGGTGTTCCACAATATGTGCCTAAAGTACAGGCCAAAGCGCTTGCATTTTAGCTTTCGGTGCATAAAACATCGCACTCTGCTAGAGGTCTTGGCCCATAACAGCAATGTCAGACGTGAACAATCTAGGACTAGGGGTAAAGTAAGGATGCCTCGCTGCACTAAGGAGTTTTCAAAACGAATTAAGCAATGGGTGATCAAACCAGTCTATGATGAAATGCAGTTCGACTTTGTGAAAGGCCTTATTGTTGCAGTGTTAGAGAAGCACAGATATAGAATTTTGGACGTTTCTGTGCAGAGCAGTGATCCATTGCCACCGAACATTGCAACTGTGCCATGTCCACCAGAAGCAGAGCTGGTTGTGAAGTACAAATCCCGGTTTAAATAATTGCAATACAATTGTCTTTTTGTAAATAAATGTTATTGTACAGTGTACCTGTAACCCTAACCCCTACCTTCACCATCATGGGTGGCGAACAAGCTGGGTGTCATCTTTGAATTCTCTCTATTCACCTCATATATGTGTATGTATATATTTTTCTCATGTCTCATCTCATGTAAATGTAAATGCTGCGCACTGTTGCGCACTGTTAACGGAGGGGAGGCTTGCGTATTGCAAATAATAAAACAAACAAACAAACAATACATCTCACTTTTAACTCAACTCCTGTGGTACTTTATACTTTCCCTGACCTTCCGCCAAAAATTAAATGTCTCCATAGTTATGATTTTTTGGGGCTGCAAAGCTCGCAGACAACGGGGACAAAATTGGGGGCCTTAGAACGTGCCAAGCGGGCCGTGGCATTTGGGAGAGAAGCCAGTTTGCATTTGCACATTGTGGCGCACTACATAGAGGGATTCTAAACTTCAAGTTCTCACAGATGCCTTTACTACGGGATGTTGCAAATAAAGAATGCGAAGGACAGCGGCTTTGATTTTCAGCTCGCGCCCAAAAGAGGCCCACAAGTCGCACTGGAAGTATAAGGGTCTATTGTTTTTTGACCTTGAGACAGGGACCATGCTAAAAGAACTTCATTTGAAGGGGGTGCGCAATAACGTAAGAGACGATAAGGCAGAAAATTCAGAAACTAGACTGAGTTTCATTTTAGTTCAGTATACGAAAAATCGTTGTCAAGAACACGGTCGGATTTACAGACTGCATTACGCAGAGACACAATGGAAATTTCAAATATAATGTGAGTAAATCTTTAGAAGCTTTTATACCGGAATGAAGAATTAATGAATGGATGCATGAATAAATTAATGAATGAAGAGCTAGGAAAAGCAAGGAAAACGTGTTCGTAGTGGGCACATGGGCATGCAGGTCCACAGGTCTCACCGATCTCGGTCCTTGGCCCAGCCACTTTTCCCTTCACTGCCTACCTGCACTACGGGACTGTCTCTGTATCCTTCAGCCCCTTCTCCCGGCATTAACCTTGCACTTGCCACCAGCTGGCCCTATTATTTATCTTGTATTCTACTAACCATGTACAGCACTTTTACCCCCCCCCCTTCCCCTTGCGCGATCTGAAAGACACCTGGCCTAGTAAGATCGTTGTCTGTCTGCCCTTGTTCCCCCCCTTCCTCGTCGCGCCTTGAAACACTTGTGTATAGGCGCGTTACAAATGCCATATCATATATCATATCATTCCACAGGCATGTAGACTAGCTGTCGTTTCTCATTGTGTGTTGGCCTCGATTTATTTAGTTGCTTTTCGCATTGATTTTAGAGCCGAACATACTCCATTGAACTATCCTTGCAAGCAAATAGTTTCTGATCGGCCGTAATAAATAAAATAATTTTTTTGTTTTCATAACAGATATTTCATCCCGTTCTGCTACTGTCATCGGTTTGATACACCAGCAGACGGATTCTTCAATAGAAACCTGCAGCTTCGTGTGAACAACTGGAGCACACTGACAATTTTATGGGACGATCGCCAAGGGCCCACATGCCCTTACTCTGTACAAGTGGCTAGAAGCAACATATCAACCTTTACGATTGACTAGTGCCTAGTTGATGGAACAGCCTTGCGGTTCACCGTGCTTCCAAAGTGCTTCTTTTAACGAAAAGCAACACCATGTGTACCATAAAGGAACAGCGCGTGACTCAATATAAACTTAGGCGGATTTGCGGATACAGATAAAAGAAAATAAATGGCTTTCGGAGTTCATATGGCAATTGCTGAATATTCTCTAAACATTTAATGTCAAATAAATGTACTTTACCAAATGTACTGTGTTGCTGTTTGATTTTAAAGTACAGTTTCATATTCCGAATTGTGGCGCGCTGTGTTGTGTGATGGTCTGTGTTGGTTTCCGGGTTCTGTGTGAAGTCGCATAGAAGACGATTGGGCGCGTTTCCCTACGCAGCACAGTAACGTCACGGAGAGAGGCGGGGAATATGAATGTTTTGATAATGTCAGGCTCAGGGGTGGGGGATTTGATTTAGTGCTGCAGAAACAGGTCAGCCAGGGCGATGCGGCAAGTGATAGGATTATCACAAAATGGCGGCTCCCTAGTGCCTGTTCTCGCGTGCGTTTAATGGACGAAAACTCGGGTAAGGTCCGTAGGAAAGTTTTCTAAAATCGAGCCACTTAGGCTTAAAAAAACATGGCCGACCCATAGGGACAATAAAAAATGTTACTGGACCATGCCTTTAAGCGACACGGTTAGATCAGCACCCGGGGCCAATTGAAGTGTTGCACAGATTTGGGTCGTGTAGCGGTCTGAAGGTTAGCTGGGAGAAGTTTAGGTTATCGGGTGAGGACACGGCTGTATGGATTGGAGTGGACCCAAGATAGCCTGTGATCAGGAAGTTCGTGACTGATGCAAAACGGTGGGACATTTTCCCCCCAACACTGATGGGTCGGGTGGTCCTGTATGAAATGATGGCCCTCCCTAAATGTTTGGATGTATTGTAGGTATCACCCTATGAGATTCCGTCTGAGGATTTTGACAAGTTGGTTGGGGGTTGAGAAAATTGTGAGAGAATTGTTGTGGGGTACCCAGGGTAGCACTGGATGCATTGTGCAATTCGGTTTCAGAAGGGGGGGTCTCAATCTCTCAGATCTCTGTAAATACGTTTGGGCTATGCAGCTAGTGGTTGTGGATGACTGTTTTTTTCAGGCCGTGGAAAATCTGTCCCTCAGATTAGAAAGCTGGAGGATTGGAGCACTGACCTCGGGGATAATATTGTTCAGGAAGTCGCTCCGAGCGGGTTTCTGCTAGTGGGGTAATTGGTGGTCAAGTTGTGGCGATATATGTTGGATAAAACCGAATGGGGCTCCACAGCGGCAGAAGATCCGCCATTTGGGAGAACCGATTTCTGCTTGAAGTGCAGAAACTTGAACGGTCAAAGGGACGGATGGAGAGGGGAGTAGGACATCTGGGGGGTGTAGCCACCATGGACGGTATCTCCTCCTACGCAGTACTGCGGGATACATTTGGCCTGGGGTAAAATATGCTTTTTTCAATACCAACAGTTTGTGCCTGAGCAAAACTACAACTGAACAATTCACAGTAAAGCCGATCTCTAATGTCTATAGATGGATGATGGGAATCACTGCTAAGTCCTTGCAGGTGCTGACGGCAAGATGGGAGAGGGAGTTGGGCTCTCTGGAGCAAGGGAGTTGGACAGTGTGCTGGGCAAGACGAGAGACTTGGCTATTAAAATTAAACATTGAATGATACATTACAAGGTTCTGCAGAGGGTGTATTATACTCCTAGAAGATAGCACCTTGTGGGGAGGAGGGAGGATGACGCCTGTCTTAAAAGTAAAAGTGAAAGGGGCACCTTCATCCATATGATCTGGGGTTGCCCCAGGATACAGGGCTTCTGGGAAGGGGTGCTGCTTAGAATGAGGTTGCTCTTGGGAGAAAAGGTGGAGGCTGCCCGCAAAGTATGGGGTTACAAGTACCTGCCAGTATGGCATACAAAATTGTCTGATTTGGTGTTCATTTTGGTGTAGAGGGGCATAGCAAGGGTATGGGGTTCCGAGGACGCCCCTTCCTTGGGTGAATAGGAATCTAGTATGGATGGAAGCATAGAGATGGAGAGGCTGGTCTACAAGAATAGAAGGCACCCATCAAAACATGAGAAAGTGCAGGGGAAATGGATGAGGCATGGGGAAGTCACAGGATGATTTCATGGGAAGGTATCAGGAGGGAGCAGGGTAGGCTGCTTGAGGTTTTCTGAAATGGTGTCCAATAGATGAGGGGGGCTTAGGGTTCGAGGGGTACAGTTGCTTTGGGCTGTGGTTGCTGTTGTACTTTTGCTCAAAATATGTGAAATATGCTTTGCATTCTAAAGTTGTATTTTGTAAGAAAGGCAAATAAAAGTTGTCATAAAAAAAGATAACTGTTGTTGGATAGGTGAATGCACTCTCATAAACACTTTTGTATGTGCTAGACAGGGGCATTCAGAATCATCGCCAATTTCTGAGATCTCTTGACATTCTGTAGTGTTCTGTCTACCAGAAGAGGAGGGAATGCATATATAGGAACTGCCCGACAAGTCTGGAAGTTGAGCAAACTCAAAGGAATGCTCCCCCAGACTAGAGATATACTGAGAACACTGAATGCTGGTTGGTAGGGAGGTATGCTGGGGAGAACCACAATGGTGAAATATATGAAGGAGAATCATTTTGTTGATATTCCATTCATGCAAAAGGTTCAGCCGCCTGTTCAGGGAGTCTTTCTCTGGATTGTGCTTCCCCTCTTGATGCGACACAATAGGAAACAATTTGTTCTGGAGTGCTCATTCTTACAAATGCATCACAGGAAGCCATAAGAAATGAGCCTTTGTGCCATCTTGTTTTTGTAGGTAAAAGAGGGCTGCTTTCTTCTCTGCGCGGGTGTGAATCTGGTTCTCTGGTTGCAAGGAAGAAAGGATTTCTGGGCTAGGGATATGGCTTTCAGCAACAGATGGTTGATATGAGGCTGTGTTTCCTGGCTAGATCCCAAAATGTGAATCTGGTTACGATGGCAATGAGCCTCCCATCTGTACAAGAAGGAGTCTGTTTTCATGAATAGGAGAAGAAAAGGGTAGAAAGGAAAACCTTTTATTAAATTATCCTCCAAAGTTCACCAAAGAAAATCATGCACTATATCGAAACCAAATTTTCTTTGGTTGAGGTACTAACAGTAGAATCCAGATCTGTGATAAGTGTATCTGCAGCAGCTTTATTCTCAATCTGGAAAATGGTACCATGGGAATGCAAAATGCTATAAATCCCAGAATCCCCTAGAACCACTAGACAGATGTTGAGCAGCGGCACACGGAATGGTGAACTGCCTGCTTAGTGTCCAGAATAGTGTTAGAAATGAGAAAATACCTTGCCAAGTAGGTATCCGTGATTGCTCCAAATAAATGAATCCTCAGCGATAAGGAAAACAGGGTTTTTTTCTGGTTTAGCAAAGAAACCGCTGCAGAGATGAAGCTTTCCTAAAGGCAGTCATCCAAGTGGAGAACAAAAGCTCGCCATTTACGAACATGTTAAATTCAGTCAGAAGGCAAAGTAAATATTGGTAGCACTGTCCTGCTAGAGTGACTATCTGAAATCAGTGTTGCCCCTCCCCGATGGATATGTGAAAGTATACACCCTGAAGGTCCACCGAGTGTAACCACTCTTTGTGACATAAAGCCTCCAGAATTTGTAGCATGGTGAATATATACCATGTAAGGTTTCCAATGGGGGAAACAGATTTCGGTTGCAAAGGTTTACAATGGGCCTGATGCCCCCTGATTTCTTGATAGTAAAATTCTAAACCCCTTTTATTTTTCCAGAACAAGTTCTATTGCCCTCAAATGCAAATTAGTTAATCTCCTTGAGGAGCTCTGTAGAACACCTTCAATAATTTTGAATAGAAGATCATTGATCCACTTTACTATAGAAAGAACACAAGTGTCTTGGGTTTTTATTTCTGATGCTGAAGAAAAGAGGAACACCTTCCTACCCTGGGTATGTAGGCTACTTAATAGTGCGAGAAACGTCTTGCATCTCGTTTAAGAAGTAAAGTTGACTTTTTGGAAGATTATTTAGAAGAGGTGGTAGATCTTGATGAGGTTTTGGTTTTGGGGTGAAATCACATTTTGCCTTGAGGAAGAACATTGCTTACTTTGGAAGAATGTCTCCCATTAAAAAAAGTAATTATTAGATAGTTGGAAAGATCCGTCTTTGCAGGGCAAACTTCCAGAGCGTAATGGCTTATAATGAAAAGTCAACCTTTCCAAGTCTTGAGAACCTCCTCTGTAGATGGGGATAAAGGGTTTTCCCATCAAACAGGGGGTCATCGATGGTATCTAGGAAATTCGGATGTGCAAATGAAGTCCTCAAGTTTACATATCTGCCCATGGAGACCCAATTATTCTGCAAGGTTTTTGATTGGCTCAAAGTTGTTGCAGGGCTGCTTCTTTGTTCACTACTCATCACAATGGACATTCTTCTACAGCTTTTGGAGGAAGAAATGTTGAACATGTCACAGTTTTTAAGGTTTTAGACTGCCAAGACAGAAGCATTGTAAAAATAGTCTAACAGATAAGTATTTTATTCCCAGCGATTCCCAATGTTTTGCTTTTTTGTCAAGGCAGATGCCAGATTCTGGGTTGGACAGACCTTTACCTTTACTTAAGGCTTCAGAAACAAGCAATGCCGGGATGGATGTTTACCTATAAGGATTAAGCATTTATCTGTTGGGATCTTATATTTTGCATATTTAGACACTGGGATACTGCCGGTTGGAAAATGAGGTGTAGTCCAAGTCAGGGTAGCCTGCTCCATAATGGAAGTTTCCATTGGAAGAGATATTTGTCATGAGCGGGCAAAGGGAACTTACAAAACAAGTTGGTTTATATTGGCCTTTCTGGAGGCATCATGTCCAATGCCTGTATTTGCTGGTCTTCAAATCTCCACAAGTCAAAGGTAGCCTTGGGTTTAGGATCCTTTTTTAACATGGGGATTAGATAAGTGCTTAGATGTTTTGGGTGAATTCCAGCACACAATGGAAAGGACATCATGCCGGATGAATGTCTCCCAGACAGGACATTCAGAGTCAGCTGCTGAAAATGTCTCCAGACGTCTCATGTATTGCTTGAACTTCAGGCTCAGCAGCATGCCAAACAGAGGGAGGCAATGTTTTGATGAATAGGTATCTCAGAATTTAAGAATACCATCCTTCTCCCAGGAAGGGGAGACAGCAGAAAGACAAAGACACTGCCCAGAATGATGAGGATTATAGGAAAATACTTTCCTGTATTCTACCAATGGGCATTACAGATGGAGCTAGGAGGTGACGACTGGGTGGAGGCAGTCGTCAATGCATGGAGGAATGTAAACTGACAGCATTTTTGAGAGAAGGTTTCCGAACCTGCTTGTGATGTAAGCCTTCCTAACCAGTTGGGCAGAACAGAGAACAGGTTGAAAGTAACTCACCATACAGTTCAGATTCACAATTTGTGTTAATACATTACCGAAGTGTCCCTAGTCCAGACAAAAGGTTATTAAGTCATGTTATCTGATAGGTTTCCAGACCTCTTTGTATTTGTTTGAAGTGATAGATGGAAGGCCGGTGCTCAACTGGCCGAACACCTAAACAACTGCAAAATCAACTAGGTGCCAGGATTTGGTCTGCCACCATTGTAAATTCATTGCATCAAACACCTGTGACATTCATTTACTATTTATTTATTATGTTTTCTTTTTAATTATACCCTGATTTTCTGAGTGTGTTTTTATATACTCTTTTTTTGGGTGCTGAGCACCAGCGATAAGTGCCAGCAAATGTGTGCAATGTTACTTGTTAACTATATATTATCTGTATGTATCTCCTCCTGTTTTTACAGTACTGATTGAATTCGAGACGAATATTGTATTGGTATGTACCACACACAGTAGACAAATAACAATGTACAGTATACCTATTGATGGGCCCCCACTCTCCCTCCTTATCTGGAAGCATTATTCAGCTCAAGCTACATCTGCTTTCTCCCCCCTCACTTCCCGAACCCCAGCCTTTGACACAGGAAAGCAATAGGATTTCATGTGAAAAACTGTAGGTTACAGAGACCTTTTAGCTGTCGGAGGTGGTATCAAGAAAGGAAAGTTAACATCTCAACCCACAAATACCAAAACCTAGTACTTTAGAGTACACCCTAATTATTAGTATTACATTTTATTTTTGTATTTTAATTCTTTGAAGATTTCAAAAGCACCTGAAGAAATGAAAAGTGGGAATCCTATTGAACTGTACAACAGTACACACAGCTCATGTCTGTTTCTGATTCAGTGTATACAGTTACAAAAGCAACAGAATCTCATCTCTGGCAAAGCATTGCACATGAGCAATACAGTTGCCACCTGCATGCACTGGAATATACCTCAAACCAGATGTAAGCCACTGAGAAAAAAGGTCTTGTGTTTAGACAGTTGTGTCAGCTTATATTTCAAATAACAATGAGAGTACAAGTGATCTGAGTAATACAGTAATATCACTGTTTTTCCACCACTCAACGTTATGGTACAGTGCAGTATACACTCCCCAGGTCCTCCCACCGGCAATACATTCAGTACCGTTCTTGTGCATTAATACTGAATTATAGTTTGGCTGAGGAGGAAGCACACCGTTTTTGTCTCTTGTTTTTTGTTATAATGCGTGCCCCACTCGCGACCCCCTGCCATTGAAGCAACACACTCTTGAATTGACTTACCCTTACATCTCTGACTGCGCTTACAGTACGGCAGCACATTCGCACCAGACTTTAAGCTGCTCCACTGTCATCAACATTAATAATGGCCTCACAGCATGACCTTAGTGGATGATTGCTGGCCAGGCTCCTTAGACTTTGCCAGCCGGTATCAGACAAGTACCTTCCCTTTAGTGTTTCATGAACACCATTGTTAACATTGCTACCACTGCTCTGGCCCCCCCTAAAGAGAGTGAAGTTGCTGCTAATGCCAATCAACTCCCTAATGTGCGTTTGGCAACTGCTTCCGGCCTGCATCTGTGGTCACTGATGGAGTTGGGGGTGGACATTTCCATGGGCTGTACATTCAATATAACATTAAAATGGATCAATTATAGAGTACAATGTTTTTTTTCTAAATGGGCTTTCATTTTGAGGTAATGTGCCCACAGTGCAACATTAAAAATTGAAAACCAAATTCATGGTCAGTGATTATGGTGAGCTGTGCTTTGGGGCAGAAGGTGACTGTTGCATCAAAAGACAAGATTAGCATGGTCGCCCACTTTGGCAGATTTGTAGGTTCTGCATAGTGGAATATAACACCACTCTGTGTTATCAAGCCGTAGAATTCACAGAATTGAACAGCATACTTGAAATCATCAAAAACATGCTCAAGCAATAATGAGGGCTTTTCTTGTCACTACACCAATCAGGAAGCTTTGCCTACACATGTTTTTTGGACAAAAGATTTGATCAGCTGTACACAGTATGGCCGATGATGAGAGATCATGAGAGCTGTAGTCCAGACTGTCACAGGAGGCAGACGCCAAATTTGCAAGACTATAGTGTGTGTTTATTGGGCCTGTCGAAATGCTGAAGGGAAGAGCCAGGTCTTGAGTGCCTTCCAGAAAGTAAGGTGATCCTCTATGCAGCGGATGCTAAACAGGATCGAGTTCCAGATAATGGGAGCTTGGATGGAGAAAGAGAATGCCCCATTTCGGGTCGATTTAGCGACTCGGATAACAAGGATGACAAAGAGGAGGGTTGTGCCTGACCTCATATATAATCCCACCCATGACATTATAAAGCATAAACACCCATTAAAATATATCCCTCCATATTTAGCAAATTCATTGGTTGAGTCACAAAAGGTGCTGTATTTTAATAATGTGTATTTGTGTAATGATCATAACCAGAAGCATGATATCATTCGGTTGGTTTTAACAAATAGACATTGGGCAGAGGGGTTGGTAAGAATTGAGTATAGAACCTACCTAGGAACCTCAATTCAGATGTGTCTGATATGTAACTTTGTTTACAAAGCTTTGTTGGCAAAACACGACTCAAAATGTGTGGGTAGAGCACAGTGGAAAAAGAACTCCTTAAGACCAGGTAGGTGTTTAAGTCGAAGAGGAGCTTATAGATGATGTGTTGTGCCCCTTACTGGTATGTTGGCTGATAAAGACCCGGGCTTAGAGTTTCCTTTCAGTGAAATGATTAACAACATGTGTCAAATAGCATTTAGGATCTACCTGGTATAGGGAGCAAGGACCAGGATCAATAATTGCATGTGCTTATACAAAAAGCAGAGATTCATGTATCTTCAGGAAACATGGGAGCTTAAATCATTTTATTAAGCATTATTTATGATCTCTGCCAAGACAACTGTTAAGGGCCCCTGTGGTGGAGCAAGTGTGGGGCTACTTTGCTGGGTAAATTCTGATATTGGTTTACGGGTGATAAAAATTCCAGTGAACTGTGATGATCTCAAATGTATAAAATAAATGTTGCTTGAGCATGCTATACAGTTCATCTTGAATATTTATTTAACACCAGCTAAAAGTGCCTTCATATTTCTGTCCCTTACAGTAGATCCGGTTTCAGAATTATTTAAGTGTGATGAGGGGGGCAATGGTTTTAGTTTGCAGACAGTTTAACGTGCAATTTGAACCCCTGCAGGCTTTGCTATGGGTTCATAATGAGGACGGTGATGACTGAGGCAATCCAGAAAATACAGGGATCGAAAATACGATTGGATGGGCAGGAGCTAATCTTCTGGGTATCCAGCATTTACCAGTGTCCAGGAGCTTCCATGGCAGGACAAGGAGCTAGTACATAGCGTGAATCTAACTTCAGCATAAGATGCAAAAATAATTGTGCCCATTATTTATGACCCCTTTTGCTTTAAATGTTGTATAGATGTGTCCACATTTTTATTAATAGATTGTCCCAAACGCACAGAACTAAATTTACATAGGTGTGCTTGTTCTGCATCAGTTGGTATAGGGAGCCAAAAGTAGCTCCTGGTTGCAGTTGATTTTAAGTTAACCAGGCCCTTCTAAGCTACAAGCAGGAGCTAAATAGCTACCAGCTCCCCTCAATTTCAAACACTGAAATATACCATAGTTTTCAAAATGAAAGCACACCATGGCTTTGCATTCAGCATCTTTACTTTTTGATGTTGCTTGAGGGCATGTGTTGGGAGGTTGCATGAGCATATACAGGCGAAACAAACATATAGAGCTCCTTATAGGGAGTCCCTAATCGATTACATTTTAATACAATTACCCAAATGAAATTTGATTGAAATCAGAGTGGAGAGTGATCATGTCCCATTGGATTATGGGCGAGAAATATGGGGAATATATGTCTGAAGTTCTTCTTTATGCAGTAACTTGTTAGTCCTACTTTCAGATCCTCAAAGGTCGTTTCAAAAACTGATTGTGCTCTGTAAGGGTGCAGAAGTAAGGCTTGGACACAATGGTGGCATGTTTTTGGGTATAAACATATTTATTTATAAAGGGTTGGAAAAATGCCTCCCTATCCCTAAAGCTAAGAGGGGTTTTCCTACCTCAAAGAAAAGGAGTGAAATTGTCAGGAAATCCGAAACAGAAAAGTCCTTCACTGTCATGTCCCAAAACCTATCTATGTCCCTAACATTAACGATCTAAAGTAACTGTGCAAGGAGGATGTCTTCACAAAGTAAAACGTGTTCTTTGTGTTTTCAACCAAAAGACAAGTTACCAGTCTCTCTGGGTATAAAAAGTGATGCAAAAACAATGTTCCCAAAATGCAAGCTTCCAACACTAGGGTGGTGCTCCTTTCCCCTAGACTTCTTATCTGATGCTGATTCCTTTAGGGTTTCTGAGCCCCTTTTCTCTTTAAATAAAATGTCACTGGGCAATTCACAAGCTAATACATCTTGCGTTTGTGCCTCTTTTATCCTAGCAACGTGTTACAGGATTCCTTTTTTGTCAGATGTAGGGTGCTTTACCCTCTTGAGCTCAGCCTCTCATGTGGGTGCGTTTCCCAGACTCCCAATACTTTACACGGCTTGGTTCACTCTCCTGCCAAGCCATTGCTTTCTCATGGAGTTTTTTTCTTTCTCTCACAGGGTCCCAGACCTTCCTTCCTTCATATGGGTGTGGAGCCCAGACTCGCACTGGTATGTTGTTCCCGCTTGGTTAACTCTCCTGCCAAGTATATAGCTCATTCTGGGACCCAGCCCCTTTTATTCTTACTCTCTTATTTGGGTGCAGGCCGCAAACTCACACTAGTGTGTTGTGTCTGCTTGGTTCATTCTTTTGCCAAGTATACAACTTGCTCAGGGTCCCAGACCCTCTGCTTCCGACTTCATGTTCATTTGGCTGCTTCCTTGCCTGGAGCACCTCCTGGGGACCCTGCACACCTGTTTCCTTCCTTCTTGCAGGTACCAGCGGTTCCCGAGCAGCTGCATCCCTCTGCAAGGCTCCGGTAGTGTTCGGGCTTCCAGCCAGTTTCGCAGCAACTCTGCAGTCTTCCGACACCTCTCTGTGCGTGTTCTCTTTCTCTCACAGTTTACCGGGTCCAAAAACACCAAGAGGATTCACACGACGGCAACCCGAGTAGTCCTCTCCTGGCAAACCAAGTTTGGATTCTCCCTTTCCTCTCGGCGCCACTTCCCTTGCGCCTCGTGTCTGTTGCTTCCCTGCATGAATCCCACTGTTCCTCCTCAGAGGACCGATCTCTCCTGTCTGTTGGTTTCATGGAATTCAAAAGGATTTGTAAGCATCGTGAAAGATCAGGGTCTGGTTTGCCTCTTGTGATATTATTTGCCTTCAGGAAACCCTGCTGGTGGATATACAGATAACAAGGGTTTTGATGTGGTGTTTATTGAAGCAAAGCATGGCCTAAAGGGATAACCGCTTGGGGGGATTTTGACGTCCTGTAGACAAAACCAGGGGCTCGCCATGCGTAAAATCGAGTCTGGCATGTGACGTTTTTTTGAAAGTTCATGCCAGGACACCGGAATTAGCAGCGAGTGTTTACTAATAAATGTTTATCTCAATTCAGAGATTTCCAAACTGGAGGAAGCCTTGTCTGCGATCTTGTTCCTGCTGTTGGGGGAAACACCAGAGGAAGGTGCTTCAGTGATTGTGTTGGGGGATTTTGATGCAGAATGTCTGGAGAGCTACTGGTATCAAGAACCTATCAGGAGGAAAAGATAAAGGGTGGCTCGTGAAAGGGGTCAAATGGTGCGACAGAGGCTTGAGGCATGGGACTTACTGCTATTGAACAGGAATTATGCTGATGATGTGCCTCCCTGTTTTACCTGGCATAGCGGCCGCTTGTACTCTACTTTCGATTACTTCTTTGCCTCAGCTGATATCTTTCAGAGGGGAGGAAATTTGGCAATCAAGAGCACTGAATTGAGCGACCACTCTATGGTTGTGTGTTTCCTGTCCCCTGTGTGAAACCAGTTAAGGACAGGATTTTGGATGTTGAGGTGAACCCTACAAACTCGGTGGTCAAATGGTCTAAGAGGATTGCCTCTGCCTTTGAAAATCAGATGATAGGGATTGTTAACGTTGATAAGAGAGAACTATGCTCCCCGAATAGCTTTGCTGCTTGTGTGCTATCAGTGTTGGGGTGTCTATTACCAGCAAAATATCTGGTTAAAAGCTCTAGGAAAATTGGGCACATGCATGGTTTTGAGGCCCTGATTCAAGTATGGAAAAGTAAGGTGCGTTTGGACATCAGGGCACTGCATAGGGGTCGGCAGCTTGGTGGAATTGGTGAAGTCCACAGAATGAGACAGAATTATAGACATTGGGTGAAGGGATACAGATTTATCCAGGGGGTAAATGATGCAGAGAAATGTTGTGTTGTATATTGGGTAAGAATCCATCTGGGTTTTGGCGGTTAATTAATCCGAGTGGTACGGATCAGTTCCTGCAGTTACAGCCAATGTCTGAGGAGGTTTGGGTGAAACATTTTACGGATGCGTCACATCTAGATAGAATTGTGAATGTTAGCATGTGCCACACTTAGCTGAAAGTCTTAACCCTAGCTTGCGTCACTTTGCGTCACTTATAGATAGGATTGTGAATGTTAGCATGTGTCACACTTAGATGGAATTCTCAACCTTAGCTTTCATCACATCTGGACAGGATTATGAATGTTAGCATGTGCCACACTTAGCTGAAAGTCTTAACCTTAGCTTGCGTTGCATCTAGACATGATTATGAATGTTAGCATGTGCCACACTTAGATGAAAGATAGCAGCTTCCACACCCAGACATAATTGCAAGCACGGGCAATGCCAACTAACCAATCCACTAACAATTTCATTCCTCTTCATACACCTCTCAAACTCTGACCAAACACAACCACAAGCCTTAAACGCAGCAAACCGCACAAACTTAACTAAACTGCAACAACAAACTGCACATAGACTTACACAACAGCACAGAATGACTACCGACCATAAAACACCCCAAGCCCAGCCAACAGACCCACCGGGCTGAGGCTGCCAACAGCACATCACTGCTATCTTGCACTTTTCCAGCTCATCCCCACTAACTCACCCCCCTCCCTCCCTTTTTCAGAGCCGCTAGAGCACCAGGGAACCACTCTGGTACAAATATTGTTTAACATTAATATTAACATGTATATGTGGGTGCAGGGGTAATGGGTATTGGTCTGTTCTCTGAAGTTAGGTGTCACAGGGCATTATGTTGGGATCTTGACGACATTGCTCTGGAAATCAGGTAAAGCCAAAAATAAAATGCTCTGGGCCCTGATGGGCTTTCTAAAGTAACTCTAAAATCAAATATTTTGCTATGGTCTCAACTATTGTCTCATCTGTTTGGGAACATTTTGCAAAAAAACGAAATCCCTGAGTCCTGGAGAACAGCATTGGTTGTTTTGATCTTCAAGGGAGGGGACAGATAGATTGTCCCCGTTACAGTACCGATCACTATCCCTATTGGATGTTTCAAACTACATTTTTGCAAATATGATTTTAAAAGAGCTGCAGAAATGGGTGGAAACTGTTTGGATCAATGGCAGGCAGGTTTTAAGAAAGGAGCGGGGACATCTTTAAACAACTTTGTAATGTCTCTGCTATTAGGGCAAGCAATAGCTCAAGGGAGACCTGTCTTCCTGGCTTTCCTTGATGTAAGCAAAGCCTTTGATCAAGTGAATAGAGCTGTTCTCTGGAAGAGCTTACATGATAATGGTTTCCCCCTGCCTTTAATTAGCATTCTGGAGGCTATGCATTTGAGGACCAGTATCAAAGTCAGATTGGGCTTGTATGGGTCTTTTACGGACTGGATACAAACGAATGGGGGGCTGCATCAGGGATGCGTCCTTGCTCCGTTTCTGTTCTGTTTTTACATCAAAGATATGGTAAAGTGCTGGTATTTGGTAAGACCAAACCCCCAAGGTTGGAGGAGGAAGAATTGCAGCATCTGAAGTATGCTGATGATATTGTAATCTGTGACTTGACCCCTATCGGCCTGCAGAGGACCATGTGCGCAGTTAATGAATTTTTGCTCAAATTGGACCTCTCAATTAATGGCACTGAATCAGAAATGTTGGTGCTAAACAAAGAGAGGTCAAAATGGAAAAAATGTGGGTGGTCGATCGATGGCGCCAATCTGGAGGTTGTAAACAAATACAAATACCTGGGCTCTTTTGTTTACGACGGTGAAGGCGAGCGTCCCCAGATAGCACGATCCTCCCCACAATGAGAGACAATAATGGACTCTCCCAAGATGGGAATAAGGCTAAGACAAAGTGCGGGTGAGCTTAATGGGAGTTTATATAAGTCAGAATAGGGCATGCAAAGGACTCTGCAAACTCCGAGAGCGCTCTGTCTGACAATAGCAAAGACAGGTGTATATATTTACAACATGCGTCATAAGAATCTACACACTATAGGGGCACAAGTTCGTGGGGATTGGGTGGCGACGACTAACTATAGGTGCAGCTGTGATGTGGTTGGTGGACGTCACTGGTTACCCACGTGGGCTGGGCCGGGCAGGTCAGCTGAGCTCATCCGGGCGGTGTTGTTGTGCCAGCCGTGACCAGTGTCAGTGATGAACGTCTTTCTTGGCTTTCTGCCCTAAGGCCACGCACACCGCATTCATTTAACATTGCAATATTATATTTCCCGGTAAATCTTCCAATAGCTTATTCTACAGGTTAATGCAACACAGGAGGAATGCACCTAGAGTGGGGTCTTATGGTGATACATCAATACATGGTTACCATCGTCCTGTTGACCTGGTATCATAGGTCGCAAGGTTGGGTCTCAGGGCAAGGGACGAGCTGTCCAAGTTATCATGTCCTGTTAGAAGTCATTATGAATGTCTTCCTACAGTGTTGCTATAATATTGGGTGTCCTAATTTTACAGGGGCCATTAACCTGGGGTGAGCTGGTGGGTCGTGGAGCTTAAGAAAGGGCGCCTTCGGGTCTGCGTTTATGGCCGGGGTTTACTGCTGGTTTGTAAATAATTCAGGTGGCTGGCAGCGGCCCTGGGAGCTGCAGGGGAACGTGAATGTTTGAAGCGGCTCCAGCCGAATTGGGGGAGGTGGAGCAGAGCAGCACAGGCCTCTGCTTTCCGTCTGGCAGGCTTCAATGGGGAGGAAGGGGGAATGACCTTGGATATGCCCACAATGGTATTTTCCTCGTGCGTTGCAGATTATGTGGAAGAGGCATAAACATTCATATAATGTACAATACTAATTGAGTCTTTTCAAAGCTTATGTTTTCTACATTGTTAGTGCCTTTACATGGCCATTTCAAATGCGTTACCTATACAGATTTTTTAAATTGATAACTATATGTTAAGTATTTAACAACCGCAACATTTTGTTACATTTCTATACATGCACGGTAAGCGAGGTAGTAGTAAGGTTGGTGGAGCACGCAGGAACAACTGGCCAATGAAACTGATGGCAGTGACACATGGTGAGCTTGGACATATATATGGTGCATTTTCGTGCAACATTTACATGAGCTCCCAATGGGGTTGAATTTGTCTTCCTTTGCACTCTAGCAGCATTAGTTCAGTTATGGCATGGGGTGCATTCTTCTCGGCGAAACATATAACATGAAAACTCCGGGACACTTTTACCATTTGCGCATAGCTACGGGGATGTGGGTACTTCAACCAGAATGCCATACAAACACACATTCTGCCATCTTCATGGAGGTTACATGTTTTAGTCAAAAAGGTCATGGAGGGAAGAGTTTCATCACAGGTAGGTTGCTCATTAGTATTCGGGGGCTCTGCTTTTGTCGGGGGACCATTTTACAGTTCTTTTCCACCCCGGCCCTGCTGGCCGGGTCATACTGAGAACAGTGATACACTGCAGAAGGTGAATGTTACAGTGTTTGCATCTAGCGCTAGCTCATGTCCGTCTGTTCGTGGGAACGGGCTCTCAGCGGATCTGCCAGGGAGCTGCGGCCGCAGGGACAAGTGAGACTCTCCAAGGGTGGGGGCCGCGCTGTGGTGCACAGGGCTCATGCCATTTTGATTTCACAAAATGGTTTCCAGGGCCTAGCTTAATACAGCATGTCTGGTCAATGTCTTCAGCCAGTGGTCCACCCGCCACCTGGGCCCTGGTGGCAGGGGGAACCCCCGACGAGCCATGGACTTCACAAGGGGGAGAGGCTTCAGGGGAGGGGGGTCTCTTGGACCAATTCTCCCATACATTTCCCCCCTTTCGTTACTTAAGTAACAAATACTGTAACTCCCTCAACCTCTTGCATTCTTCTTCTTCTTCAGCTACAGCCTCATCCCATGCAGGGGTGCCTTTTATGGGCATCCATGCCCTACACACTCCTCGCAGGCTTTCTCCCCTTATACCATACTCATCCGGGGTGCAGGTCAGATATATACAACCTTCATCCTCATCCAAATCCACCCACACCTCCTCATACCATTCAAGTACACGGGGCTCTTTAATTGTAGTGTGCCACAGCCTGTCTACTACATCTCCGCTGTGGTACCTGGGCACAATCTGGAATCTTGGTGTGTCTTCTGTTCCTGTTTGTACCTCTACTTCCTGCATATGTTTTATCGTACCGCGAGCGTTGCCCATTGTCACCATCATCATTGCACCGTTTGGTACTGCGTTTGCACAACATCGAAGGCCCACCTGGCACATACAAAAAATAAAAAGGAGGAACACTACTGTCGGCATCAAAAATTTAACAGTCATTCTCAGCCATGATGGGACCCAGGAGAAGATGTTGTCGAACCATGTGCTGGCTTCTGCTCCGCCTTCCATTTTCATTCTTTCTCCTAGGTTATGTACGGCTTTGATCACGTGTGATAAGGAACCATTATCTGCGTCTTGGGAAGTTACGAAAGTGCAGCAGGCACTTCCGATTTTTCGGCAAACACCTCCGTCCATCGCTGTTAACAGGTCCAAGACATACCTATTTTGCATGGTCATTAGTCGCAGTGCTCGCAGTTCCACTTTTATTAAGTTTAATCCTTCTTCAGTGTCGTTCGCCAGCTGGATCAGCTCCCACCGTGTAGTTTGAAGCCATTTTGCATTTGCTTGTGCCTGGATGCTAGGGATGAGTGAGGCAAAGAAAGTCTCTGCAGAGCTGAATAATCGGTGTCTGTTCGGGATCTGTGCCAGTAGCTCTGATGATGCTTTTGATATGTAGTTCAATGATCGTCTGTTTCGTGACAGCATCTCCCCCTTGTTACCGGAAGACAGGACATATACTTGTGACTCTGCAGTTGGCTGGGCCTCATTCTGCTGAGGGGTCTCTCGCATTTTCTTGCTCCCATCAATGTGGCTTTCCGGTATCACCATAAGTGCGGAATGTAGGGTGGCCAATGAGCAGCTGCCACTCCAGGATTGTGGGAGGTGCAGGTATGCCTGGTTGCCACATACCCAATAAGTGTCGATGAGGGCCGCTGTTCCTTTTCTCATATCCGGAATGGTGAGGGTCTTGTTGCAATTTTTGTTTACCCCCATGATAGCTTTCCCGTCTCCCTTGAAACACAGGTCATAGTTTATTTATTTCTGTAGCTTGAAGGGCTTTTCAATGGCCGTCACCCAAGTCAATTTTGAGATGTGGTCCTTCCATACTGGTGTGCATGTTTTCTCTATCCACTGCAGTTTTTCTGGTGCCACACCTCGCAGCGCTTCAGCTTTGCACATTATTTCTTCATCTTTCCACTTATTTTCTGAAAATAATGTCCCTTGTATTATAAAGAATGGTTTTTCCAAACATATCACTCCATCTGCTTTCGGATAACAGGTCTTCTCATTCTGCAGCATTTTAAAAGTTACCTCGTGTGCCTGGAAGGTGTTCTTAATTCTGCACAACGTGAGATGAAGGAGACATTGGGCATCCACAATAGGCAACTCTTTTGGCAGCAATACCTTGGGTGTACCTGAAGCATGGGGAATGAGGGAGCAGACATAACAGCTCTCATTTGTTGTTTGCTTAGCAGTTGCACTCATGTCTGCATACCATTTATTTGTCTGGTGGGGGTGTCGTGGGTCTTCCATCTTGTCGAGTCCCAACCCGTAATACTCGTCGTATTTCCTCCTTCCCGCATCCCTTTTCCTCCTATTATTTCTACGATATCTCCCAGCTTCATGGGCGAGGGACAGTGTAGGCCCCCATTTCTCCCCTCTGCCCCCCTTTCCCCATTAATTGTATAATGCTTTGTATCTCACTGTCATCTCTTCATTCTCTTTCTTTATACTATCAAGCAGTGTGTTTTCTGTTGTGGGGGTGGGCACGCTGGTGGGGGTGTTGTACAGCCATGATATAACAGAAGGGTTGCAATCATTTAAACTGTGGGCATTGTAATTAGATGCTTTTGATGGGGAAGTTGTGCTGTTTCGCATTTTTTCCTGCAGTCTTTCATTTGGTGAGGTAGCAACATTGGGCGGTGTTGTGTAATATCCCCATACAAGTTTAGATCCGTCCCACACCAAAAAATCACCTTCTTTAGTATTTACAGTTGTGGTTTGATTTGTTACATTAATCCTGTTATTCCCTCCGCCCTCGTTCATCTCAATAGAGATGAACGCTATAAACCAATAAGTAACCAAGCCAAACAGTATTGTAAAAAACAATTTAATGCATACAGACAACCCACACTCATACGAATATCTACATCTTTCAGCTAAAACTTCTCTATATCTAACCAAACTATTCGTTGCAGGCTGCCCGTTTGTTGCCATGGTAGTTCCTGTTTGAGATATAAAAGTGCATTAAGTGCGTGCATGTAAACATTTTCATTGGCACTGTATGTACCAGGATGTCATAAAAGGGAGATGGGTGGGGTGGTGGGGGGGGGGAGTGGGAAATTCACATAGAAGGGAGCAGACAATATATATTTTTTACACCGTTATTTTCACTTAAACACATTTTTTTTCATTTTTTTTTCATTTATCTCGATCAATAACCTGTAATAGAATTCGTTTGATAACAGTTTTATCTATCAGTTACACTCCTCCATTCATTTGTTCACGTTCACTCATCATTTTCATTACTTTTGTTTGCTGTTGTCTGTGCCTCCCCATCCACCTCTTCCTGTACACTATTATATGCCTTTCGCACACCTGTCAAATGTATCCAGTATCTGAGCCCCTTTACTTTTACAGCTGTAGGTGTACAAAATACCACTTCGTATGGCCCATGGAACCTTGGCGCATTCCACCGGCGCACAAAGCTCCGGACATAAATGAACTCTCCTGGCATTAATTGTACCTGTGTTTCAGGTTCCGCAAGGGACACCGTTGTGTTCCCTTCTTCTCTTGTGAATGGTGGTGAGAGCTGCCTTGAGATTGCACGCGCTGCCCTAGTTAGCTTCTTCAGGTATTCTGTGAATTCATCTCCCAATATGGTGGCGCTTCTGTGTGCATCTGAGTGTTGGCGTAGTGGGGAATGTGCTGTGTGCATCCATCTCCCTGTCACAATTTCGTACGGGGACAGATGGTGATCCTTGCTCGGCTGATTCCTCAGCTCAAACAGTGCAAGGGGTAAGCAGTAGATCCAGTTTTTCTTCAACGAAAAACACAATTTAGACAATCTCCCTTTTAACAGACCGTTCATCTTTTCGACAACGCCATTACTTTGAGGATGATAAATCGAGCATAGTTTATGCTTTATTCCCAATAACGCGGTCACTTCTTTGAAGAGCTTGTTCACAAAACGAGTGCCGTTGTCTGAGCGAATTACATCGCAAATTCCCCAGCGCAGGAACACTTCCCTTACTAGGAACTTTGCAGCGCTCTTAGCATCTGGTCGCGCACATGGACCCGCTTCCACCCACCTGGAAAATGGACATACAACCACTATCATGTAGCGTGCCCCATTACACCTCTCCCCCATGTCTGCATAATCAATGTGCAGTTCTCTGAAGGGCCCTGTTGGTTTTGGAATTGTCCCCCTGAGTGTCCGTAGGGTCATCCCAGAGTTATATATTTGGCACGTTGTGCACTCCATTGTCAATCTAGATATGTGTTCCTGGAGACATGGCACGAACCAGTCTTCCTGTATCTCTGCTGCAATGTGTTGTTTAGTATTATGCGCTGGAAAGTGTAATTGCTGAAATGCTATCTCTAACAGTTTGATGGGCATTACTACTTTTCCTGAGTTATTTTGGCGCCACAATAAGTCTGTTGCCGATTGGCTGCACCCCCTTTTTTCCCACACCATCTTTTCATCACAACTGGCCCCTTCCTGCAGCTCTAGTATTTGTGATATGGGCATGGCATTATATCCTTCTGGAAGCTCTTCGTTCGTTTTGTGCTACAATAGGTATTCGCCTGTTCCATGTCTTTCAAAATACGAAGCCTCCTTGGCAGCAGCGTCTGCTGCCTCGTTCCCCAAAGATACAACGTCGGTGTTGGACGTATGTGCTTGGCACTTCACTATTGCTACCACTGTTGGATCTTTTAGGGCCTCAATCAATTCCTTCAGCAGTTCAGCATGTTACACAGGTGTCCCATTGGCCCTTCGAAACCCTCTCCGCCCCGACCGGGCTAGACCTCCGTGTACTGTCGTCGTCATGTAGGCTGAATCTGTATATATTGTTACTGCACATCCTTTAGCTGCATGTAATGCTTCTATTAGGGCAATAAATTCTGCTGCTTGGGCTGAGAAATGGGACGGAAGGCGATACTGTACTAGTACTTCATACTCACCTTCTTCTAGCCTCACTACTGCTAGTCCCACATGTTTCTCTCCTGTGTCCATGTCAATCGACGCTGACCCATCCACAAAGTACACCTCTCCCTCGCTCAGGGCATTTTCACACACCACCGTGCCCTCCCCCGTTTCTCCTGTGTATGTTGCACAATTGTGTTCTTGCATGTCCTCTAGTGTGCATTGTTCTGTGATGAATGTTGCCGGGTTTACTGTCCTGCACCTTACCACGTGAATATTATCTCATAGGCAGTTGCTCGCTGTGTCGTCAGTGTGCTTTTTGATCTATCAAGTATTGCAAATAATGAGTGTTTCACAAACAACGTGACAGGGCACCCCATTACTATTGTGGCACTTTTCTCCATGGCGAACGCGGCGGCGGCGAGAGACTGCTCGCACGCGAAGTGGCCTTGCATCACTGCATCTAATGTGCCACTATAGTAAGCCAATGGTTTGTGTCCTAGGGAAGTCTTTTGTTAGTACAGCTGTCATAAGAGTTCCCTTGCAATGCGAGAACAGGTAAAACTCACGCTCATAATCAGGATTGGCGAGTACTGGAGCACTCGAGATCAGCTCTTTTAGCGACCCAAATGAGTCACTCATTTCTTTTGACCACTCTATTTTCCTGTTCTCTTGCTGGGCCTCTTTGAGTGCTTGCAGTAATGGCCTGGTGCAGGCTGCATAATCTAGTATCCATGCTCTACAATAGTTACACATTCCCAAGGATTTCTGCATCTCCTTCACTGTGGTTGGTTCTCTCACTGACCTTATTGCTTCTACTCTGTCAGGTATTATTCTTTTCCCGTCTTTTGATACCAGCTGTCCCAGGTACAGCACTTCTGACTGACAGTATTGTAGCTTCCCCTTGTCCACCTTGTACCCTTTATTCGCCAGCAGCGTCAAGAGTGTTACTGAGTCTCTTCTGCACTTCTCTTCACTCTGTGCGCAGACGAGCAAATCATCTACGTACTGAATGATCGTGCTTTCAACTGATAAATTTCCCAGGTCTTCGTGTAGTATGCGGTTGAATATGCTTGGAGTTTCACAGTACCCCTGAGGTAGCCTGCAATGCTCGTATCTCTTCCCCCCTATTGTGAATGCTGTCAAGTATCTGCTTTCTTCTGCCAAGGGGATGGAGAAGAATGGCTTTTTCAAATCAACTACTGTGAAATGTGATGCCGTTTTTGGGATGCTGCACAATATGGATGCAGGGTTCGGGACCAAAGGGAATTCTTTTTGTATGACGTCATTTAGGGGGCGTAAATCTTAGATCATCCTCCAAGCCCCTCCCTTTGCTTTTTTGATTGGGTAGATACAGGTGTTACTTGGGGAGTTTGAGGGCACTATTATCCCCTGTGCTAGAAATGCATTTATTGTCTCTTTTATCCCTTCCTCAGCTTCGCGGGACAATGGGTATTGTTTCACTCGGGGCACAATTGCCCCTTGTTTGAGTTTTATTACCACTGGTGTCACTCCATGCAACAAACCTACATCATGAGGGCCTGTTGTCCACAAACTTTTTGGCACCAGTCGCATGTCATCATCAAAAAAGGACGGTGGCGTTCCCACCACTGCCATCAACTGGACGGGTACTTGCCTTGTCTGAATCAAAATGTCACAGGGCATTGCTATTTCCATTATTATCTCGCCATCACTCTCCGCATCAGAAAAGAGATCCTCATCAGATAAATCTCGTAGGGCAATATCAGCATTGATGCACAGTACAGTGCTCCATTCACACCGGTCTATGTCCATCCCAATTACTGCAATCCTTTTTGCTGATACCTGTACAGCATGCAGGTCTAAGGATACCACTGATCCTGGTGCTATATCTGGGCGTACTATTGGGCGGAAGATCAATTCTGCGGGTATTCTCCACTCTAACTTTTTTAGCTCGGGAACTAATTGGGCCAGTGTTTTTAAACCTTCGATGAACATTCTTTCGTCCACTGGCATGCCGCGTATTTCCGGTGCTGTTGCCCGAGCCTGCACCACCAGCATTACGCGTAATGGGCATATTCCTGGGGTTGAGCACACTATCCCTCTTTCTGTAAATGATATTGTCATGTTAAGCTTGCTAAGAAGGTCCCTTCCGAGCAGGTTTATTGGCGATTGTTCATAATACAGTAAGGGTGTCTTTAAGGTTTTACCTCCCACTGTCACATCCAAATCTTCTGTTTAAGGAACTTCAATTACAGCCCCAGAGAACTCCTGCGCCTCCAACTTCCGGTTAGATAACGGAAACCGGCCCTCATGGATACATGATTTCTCGGCTCCCGAATCCACCATGAATATGAACTGCTTGTCTCCTATCTACGCCCCTACCAATGGTTCCTCCGCTGCATCATAGGTGGTAGATAGAACAGGACACGCAAGTGTTCTCTGTGGGCTGCCCTATACTGGTTGTCTCGTTGCCCCCCCGGCTGAAGACGCTTCCTGAAACTACTGACACACCACTATAGGGGGCTGGGGCTGGCGCGCCATTGGCATTTGTAGCGAAAGGGTTGCCTGGGGTGTAGTGCATAGTATCGTTGTTTTGTGGGTGATTCTGTGTTCTGTAATGATGCGCTTGCCTTTGCTCTAGGTACCCCTGTTCTTGTTCCCTCTGTTGTCGCCCCATTGGAAGGCCATATGGGCTTCCCGGGTGAGGGTTGCCATAGTGTTCTATCTCTGGAAATCCGTTGTTTGATCTATTCCTGCACTCTCTGGAAAAGTGCCCCCACCTCCCGCAGTTCCAAAAGTTTCCCTGCGCACCTCTGGGACCTTGCCATCCATTTCCTCCGTTTCCCCCGTACCCTTGTCCACCCCCTCTGCGACCCCTGTACCCACCTCGTCCCCCTCGAGGGGCCCAATCTTGCCACTGCGGACCTCCACTCTGCTCCTGCTCGTTCCACTGTCGTTGCCCTGCTCCTGCCCAATTCGTTGCCATCCTCCCCTGTATTGCTACCAGCCCCTCCTCATCCTCTTCTCCCTCCCTGTTGTGTGGGAGCGCGGCTACTGCTGCAGCGACCTTCACCAGTTTTGTTTGTACTAACTTTGCCTCGTCTGCCAATCTTTTTTGCGCTATCTCCTTTTCCCTCTCTTTTATTCGTTTACAGCGGTGAACTATTATGCTCTGTATTTCGGGCCACCCTTTTGCTTCAATACCTGCAATTTTGTCAAGTGCCTTTTGTACCTCTTTAGAGAGCCCTCTCTTTATTATAAAGTAAAATAACGATGTTGATTGATACCAGGGCGTGCGCGTTTCCGCTCTCCACATCTCCTGGACCCGAAAAATGTAATCCATAGCATCTTCCCCATCATTCATCGTACATTGCATGACTGACTGCACATCTGGGGTGTCTGGGAATGTCTCTCTTAATACATCCCACACCCTTGCCCGTACTGTGTTAAAAGAGGCACCATCATGGCGATCGCAGTCTAACGTTACTCCCGGGAAGCCAGCCTTTACCCATACTCTGTCAGCTTGATCCCCGACTGCTGATACGAGCAGACTTTTCACATCACCTATTGCTAGAGGTACCCCGGCTGTGTGTTTCTCAAATGCATTTATCCACTTGCTTGCCCCTCCTGATAGCGGTGGTAATAGCTTTAACAGATTGGCCTTATCCATCTGAGCCCAGGGTATGTAATTCGGCCTCCCTCCTCCCCTGTGTATTAGTGGGAGTTGTAACTTCCCCTTTGTTGTCTTATCTGTACTCACCTTCATTCCGTTCTTTCCTAGTGGCGCCATTTTCCCTAACCTATTCCTTAGTCATCCTGTCCACTCTTCTTCCATGGTTCTCCCTGAACATGCGCCATCCACCCCCTCAATTCCTCCTCCCATTGCCATACTTAATCTTTCACTTTCTTCTAAGTACTCTTCTATATCACACAATAGCTCCTCTCTACTTCCTGTGGTCCTTATCTCATCGTCAGTACGCTCCTCCCTCTCCTCCAGTTCAATTATTCGGGCCGGTTCTTCTTGTATCCTACACAATATCTCCCCCTTCTTCCACCCTTCCTCAATGGTTTTATCATGACTCTGTGCTCTTGATGTGAGCTCTGACCTGGCAGCATTAGTCGCAGTCTGTTCACATATGCTTTTTATCCTCGAGAGCTCGTCTTTTGCTACAGAGAGCCTGGACTCTAGGTCTTCTGTTAGTTTCTCTATGTTCAATATTGGTGTACTCTCCTGGTCGCGCTCTCTATGACTCTCATACGGTGGGGGTGCTGTTGGCCCTCGAGTCGTAGTGACTGTTGTTGGGGGTACATATGTTGGGTCACTGTATCCTTCTGCGGGCACTGGCTTATTTAGTATTGGGTACAACCTAGTTACTTCTACTGGTGACTCCCCTTCTGGCAACACCTTGTCGTCTTTTGGTGTCAGCAATGGATTGTCAGTGGTAGATGGCAGATCAGTACCTAACTCTCTTTTTTTCTTGGGTGGGGGTACTTCTTCAAACAATCTCTATAGGTCTAATATTTCTCTCCTATTATGTAACTGCTTCCCCTTGTATTTTAAATAAATGCATGTAGCTACCATATCTAGGACACTCTTGTCAAACGATCCCCCTTCTGGCCATATTTGGGGTAGCCCTTCCCCCTTTAGCTCCGTAATCCACTGATCTTGATATTTCTTAATGCTTTCAGCATACCCAGGTAGATTCTTACAAATATGGGCTAATGGTGTTTCTGCCCCCATAGTTCGTGGTTGCTCGATACGGATGTATATCTATATATATCTTTATATAGATGTATCACCAGATATATCTAAGTATTTGTGTATCACTGCGTGTGGGGACCTGCGTGTGTTTCCGCCACCTGAACAATATATGAATGGCTGCGCACAGCCTTTATTCTGTATACTTTTAGGGGGCACATACAAAAGCAAACCACCCTTCGTACACCACCAACATCTTCAGCAAATTTATCCAAAAAAAAACCAGTCACTCTACTGCATTGCGCTCTTCCTTGTAAAATTTCTTCTGGTCGCACTTACCATGACCACACCATAATTATGCACTTATGACCACTTTTACACATTCATCGTAACAAATATGTTCTGGCACATGTGATGCGTACACACCCATAGGCAACACTCCATTCACAGCTCAATTTGTAATCCCTTTCCTCCCTTGCTAGCTGTCACTTTCTTTCTTAATCTGATATTAATTTGTCTTGTAGTTTTTATATAACTCGTCTTTTTACTTAGATTATCTTCCTTTTTTTTTTTTGTACTAACCCTGTTTTTTCCCCGTAAACCCAGAGAGAAGAATAGAAAGAATAGCAGTCACTAATGTATTCACTGTGTCTCCCTTTTACCAGACACCTTTATCTTATTTTCACTTCTTCATATATTCCCAGTACTAGTCAAGATATGCGGCGCCGCCTTCTACCCCCTCGCGGAGCTAGGTTCCCGTCTCTTTATCTCTTTTCACCTCTTGATCCTAATGGCCATATGCAAAGAAAAAGTAAAGAAAGCCTAGAGTGGTTCTTAGTAATCCCAAAGTGTCCCCTTTCAAACAACCTCGTTCCCTGTCCTGTTTTCCTCCCCTGCTCCCTTTATGGTCGCTCGCACTTCATACTCACGTGCCCGTCTTGAACCGAGAGTCTCCGAACGGGGTCCGTCCAGGCAGTGTTGCCGTACGCTCAACGGTCAGCCCCGGCGAGCAGTACTCAAAGGGGATTTTTCAACTGGGATCCTGTACCCTCTCTCTGTTGAGTGCGCACTTCTGAGCGTACTGGTCGCCGTTGGCGGGCAGCCTTCCGGAGCCGGCGCACCGTGCGTATCCCTTTTCGACCGGAGATTTTCGTGCCAAAGGGGACGGTAGGGATATGTATATTAAGGAAAAATAATCATCACGCTGTCGGGGTCACCACTGAAGGCGAGCGTCCCCAGATAGCACGATCCTCCTCACAATGAGAGACAATAATGGGCTCTCCCAAGATAGGAATAAGGCTAAGACAAAGTGCGGGTGAGCTTAATGGGAGTTTATATAAGTCAGAATAGGGCATGCAAAGGATTCTGCAAACTCTGAGAGCGCTCTGTCTGACAATAGCAAAGACAGGCGTATATATTTACAACATGTGTCATAAGAACCTACACACTATAGGGGGCACAAGTTTGTGGGGATTGGGTGGCGACGACTAACTATAGGTGCAGCTGTGATGTGGTTGGTGGACGTGACTGGTTACCCACGTGGGCCAGGCTGGGCCGGGCCGGGCAGGTCAGCTGGGCTCAGCCGTGACCAGTGTCAGTGATGAATGTCTTTCTTGGCTTTCTGCCCTAAGGCCACGCACACTGCATTCGTTTAACATTGCAATAATATCTTTCCCAGTAAATCTTCCAATAGGTTATTCTACAGGTTAATGCAACACAGGAGGAATGCACCTAGAGTGGGGTCTTTTGGTGATACATCAATACATGGTTACCATCGTCCTGTTGACCGGGTATCATAGGTCGCGAGGTTGGGTCTCAGGGCAAGGGACGAGCTGTCCAAGTTATCATGTCCCGTTAGAAGTCATTATGAGTGTGTTCCTACAGTGTTGCTATAATATTGGGTGTCCTAATTTTACAGGGGCCATTAACCTGGGGTGAGCTGGTGGGTCATGGAGCCTAAGAAAGGGCGCCTTCGGGTCTGCGTTTATGGCCGGGGTTTACTGCTGGGTTGTAAATAATTCAGGTGGCTGGCTGCGGCCCTGGGAGCTGCGGGGGAACGTGAATGTTTGAAGCGGCTCCAGCCGAATTGGGGGAGGTGGAGCAGAGCAGCACAGGCCTCTGCTTTCCATCTGGCAGGCTCCAATGGGGAGGAAGGGGGAATGACCTTGGATGTGCCCACAATGGTATTTTCCTCGTGCGTTGCAGATTATGTGGAAGAGGCATAAACATTCATATAATGTACAATACTCATTGAGTCTTTTCAAAGCTTATGTTTTCTACATTGTTAGTGCCTTTACATGGCCATTTCAAATGCGTTACCTATACCCATTTTGCAATTGATAACTATATGTTAAGTATTTAACAACCACAACATTTTGTTACGTTTCTATACATGCACGGTAAGCGAGGTAGTAGTAAGGTTGGTGGAGCACGCAGGAACAACTGGCCAATGAGACTGATGGCAGTGACACATGGTGAGCTTGGACATACATATGGTGCATTTTCGTGCACCATCTACATGAGCTCCCAATGGGGTTGAATTTGTCTTCCTTTGCACTCTAGCAGTATTAGTTCAGTTATGGCATGGGACCTTGGGGTGCATTCTTCTCGGAGAAACATATAACATGAAAACACCTTTACCATTTGTGCATAGCTACGGGGATGTGGGTACTTCAACCAGAATGCCATATAAACACACATTCTGCCATCATCATGGAGGTTACATGTTTTAGTCAAAAAGGTCATGGAGAGAAGAGTTTCATCACAGGTAGGTTGCTCATTAGTATTCGGGGGCTCTGCTTTTGTCGGGGGACCATTTTACAGTTCTTTTCGACCCCGGCCCTGCTGGCCGGGTCATACTGAGAACAGTGATACACTGCGGAAGGTGAATGTTACAGTGTTTGCATCTAGCGCTAGCTCATGTCCGTCTGTTCGTGGGAACAGGCTCTCAGCGGATCTGCCAGGGAGCTGCGGCCGCAGGGACAAGTGAGACTCTCCAAGGGTGGGGGCCGCGCTGTGGTGCACAGGGCTCATGCCATTTTGATTTCACAAAATGGTTTCCAGGGACTAGCTTAATACAGCATGTTTGGTCCATGTCTACAACCAGTGGTCCACCTGCCACCTGGGCCCTGGTGGCAGGGGGAACCCCCGACGAGCCATGGACTTCACAAGGGGGAGAGGCTGCAGGGGAGGGGGGTCTCTTGGACAGAAGGGCAGAAGTGGTCCGGATGGTGACTTAAACACTACATTTCTGGCAGCCGCTAGTCAGCTGATCCAATTTGATTTTAGATTTGGTCGATTTTCAGCGATTCCTTTAATTAAGCTGTTCAGACAGAAAATCATGCCAAAATTGATTCTTGGTGCCCAGACTATGGAAGATGGTGCGCCTTAGTCTAAGATGGAGGGAAAGCTCTGCAGGAAAGTGCTGCGGCTCCCTCCCTCAGTGCCTCTGGAAGGGATTTTACATGAGCTATGGCAACTGCCAATCCAGACCTTAATCAAGTGGGGTAAATTACAAATATATGCCCAGATCACTACACCCCCTAAGGCTTCTCTTTTCGGGTATTGAAATTTGAGGGTGGAAAAGGGAAACTGCTGGTTCCTTGATAACTGGGTAGTTTGTTGTACTCAGGCTCTTTTGTAAATTGAATCCTCCACACAGGAGTTGACAGTAAATCCAAATAAAGTGAAATTAAAGTTGTATAGAGACACATGGATTCAAATGAGGGCTGACAGGCTGAAATATTGTTGTTTTGATAACCACTTCACTTGGTCTATTAAAAATGTCGACATATTGGCCTCTTATCTGAAAAAGCACCCATCGAGAAACTTCAGGTTTAAAATGTTGCGAATGCCGCTAAACCTCTTCCCAACTATGGAGGTGTTGGGAGCAATGAGAAAGGTGCCTAGGGCAATGAGACTGTGTCGCTATTGTGGAAAAGAGGATGAGACCCTCAACTAGAATATGGTGGGATACAACTACGTTTTGTAAAGAGAGGCCAACTACGATGGTTTTATAGGTTAGCTCTAACAGGCATGTGGTCAGGAGGGCAAAGCTTAACACAGATGTTGATGTTGCATCGCTTTACAATGATCAGCTGTCATTACTTGAACATAGCTTTTTTAACAAATACATTAGATATCACACCAGTAGCCCTATCATACCTTGGAATTGGTATGGGTGATGAGAAATGGGTGGAATGTGCAAGCACCAATAAAAAATATTAATAACAAAAACAAGCACCGGATGTGTCCGAAAGTGTCTTTGGCTGTTTGGCTGGCATTCTTGCGAAATCCACGGCTTCACTGGGCTTTTGAGGACGTCATCGGCAAGGGAAAGCTTGCCACGTTCGCAACGCGCTGCTTCCTCTATCCAATACTTGCACTCTAACAAGTAAATATGGATTTAAGTTCTTAAGGAATCATTAGCCAACATGTCTTGTTATTATGTTTGTGATTAGGTGATTAGGTGCTGGCTTCGGTCATACTCAAGAAACAACATCATCTTTTTCTCTCTTTTTTGTTCGCAGCCACAATACTTGGACTCTAACAAGTAAATATGGATTTAAGTTCTTAAGGAATCATTAGCCAACATGTCTTGTTATTATGTTTGTGATTAGGTGATTAGGTGCTGGCTTCGGTCATACTCAAGAAACAACATCATCTTTTTCTCTCTTTTTTGTTCGCAGCCACAATACTTGGACTCTAACAAGTAAATATGGATTTAAGTTCTTAAGGAATCATTAGCCAACATGTCTTGTTATTATGTTTGTGATTAGGTGATTAGGTGCTGGCTTCGGTCATACTCAAGAAACAACATCATCTTTTTCTCTCTTTTTTGTTCGCAGCCACAATGCCCCGCGCTGCCAATAGCCCCCCCCCCCCTTTATTTTTGCAACTCCCGTGACTGGATCCACAGCCTCACAAAAAAGCCGGTCACGCGCACCGCGCACGCACCCGAAGTGTTTGAAAGTGTCTTTGGATGTTTGGCTGCTCGACTGGCGGCGTGGGGCAAATGCAAGTCCAATTCAATATATGGAGGTCTTGTAAATTCTTTTTGTTTATGTGTGAAAGGAAGTTAGTACCCATTCCATAATATTACTTATAAAGTGGTATAATAACATACTTGGATGGATGCGGTATCCTAGTACACAACTCTCGCATCTATAAAAGTGCTGACCTTGGGTTATGGGGAGTGAGATTGGTATATGGGAAAGCATGTTATGATCGGCATGTTGACATGAAGTGAAGAATTATTCACCCTACAATTGTGAGAAAATACAATTCTGTAGGCCCAAAAACTAGGCGCATGGCACAAGCATCAGTGTTGCCATTACCTGGCTCATCAGGTACTGATGAGGATTTAGTTGAATGTGCCCAGCAATGCTCCTTGGCAAGCGTATAAAGATACCAAAACTGGCGGTGATGAATATGGAGTCCCTTCATGAGTCCTCGCAATCACTTTTTGCTGACGAAAGAGATGCGGCCTCATTACGACCCGGACGGTAAGGGATTACCGGTACCGGTAAGGGCACCGGTACCGGTAATCCCTTACCGCCCTACCACGAGTTCCCTTTGCAGATCCTCCCTTAACGGCTGGTTTTACCAGGCGTTAAGGACAGGACCCGCAAAGGGACCTTAGAGCTAAAAACGGTACCGCAATGTGCGGTACCGTTACTAGCGCCTTCCCCATTCCCATCGAGCCCTATGGGGGCTCAAATGGGAATGGGGAAGGGCCCTGGTGAATGGGGAATTACCGCCCCCGCCAACCTTGGAATGGGGCGGTAATAGCTCCATTCACCAGGGCGGAGTCGGTGAGGTTTTGGAGGCAGCCACGGCGCTAATAGTGCCATGGTTACCTCCAACCTCGTAATGACCCCCATGGTCTCCAGGCGATGACAAAGAATAGTGACCATCTAAAGCCTGTCATCACAACGAAGCACTTAAATGACGCTAATCATTCATTCCTCGATACGCCACCAATATTCTCAACAGGGGAAATTTCACTCTTATGCCTATCACAACATCTAGATAACAGTGAACAGGGACTCACAACCACAAAATGAAGCCCCATAAAGGAGGATGACTGTAAAGTGGTAGTGGATAATGCAAATACTCAGATCATTGAAGAGTTAAAAAAGCACTCTCGTCTCCTTAATGAACTTATTGTGGTACTAACCTCCATGCCTGAAGTGTGTTGCAAGGCATGGCTGAATATGTCTCCAGTGAAAATTAGTTCTGTTGATACATGCGTGAATGGTAAGAAAGGTCCTGGCATGAAGTCGATTGTACTTGACTCTGTTATAATTGAACCAGATAAACAGGGTATTGAGGATACTTTGGCCCTAGAAACGCGCTATGCCCCAGTTCTCGAAACCATAGTTGGGGCAGCTGATGCTAGGGAAAGATCATCTGAAGAGGTACCAGAGGAGAGTATAGCAATTGGAGAGTTTATTGTAAAGCTATCAAATAAATGAGGAAAAAAAATGCCTTGACCCAAAAGGTGTTGAACACCTCATCCCGGAAATTCTTAAGAGATTCGAAGCTGAGGGCGGAATTGAATAATCTGCAACCCAGTCCAGATGCTATACTGGTAAACGACTCCGTGAATGGGTTAAAAGAAATATCTGAGCATTCCAATTGTGGTGATGCAGGCATAAGCGATCTAGAGTCTGGATATGTAGTAAGTACTAATACATTATCAGAAGCATTAAAAAAACAAAGAGATGTCAGGTAGAATTGATAAAAACTTAAGATCGATTGAAAAGGGGGTCCAGGATATTTTTGATATATTTAAAAACCCCTCCGTCGAATGCTATAACATTTGGCCAATAAATCTGGGCTTTGGTGACCTGGTTGCTCATCAGTGAAGGCGGGTGGTACGGCGGAACATTTGCTGCACCCGCTGGGCGGCAGAGGACCCGTACGGCCCTCGCATTCACAGGTTACCAGTGATATTTGGAGGGCCCATGTGGCGCTCGGGAGCCCACCAGCCGCTTCATGTGTGGAGCCTCGGACCAGGGGTGTCCCCGCCCAGGGGCCGGGCGTCCTCCCCCCTGGGCTTGCTGCTGTGGGGTGCACCCGCTGTTGGCTGCCCTGCTTGGATCTTCTGGGGCTGTGGGGACTGCTTGTCGTCGCGGCCCCCCGGCGCCGCGACTTTCTGCTGTTCCTGTCGCTTGGGAGCCATCAGTGGTTTTGTGTGCTGCGGCAGTGGAGGACTCCTGCTGCGGGACCCGACTGGAACCTGTTGGGGGCTGTGCCGCTGTGGTGGGGGCAGCCCTGCCGGCGCTCGGATGGGCCGGGTACGGGCTCCGGCTAGGGCAGGCGGCGTGAGAGGCACCCGGGACTGCGCACCATAACTGGCAGGGAAGACCAGCTGCTCCGCCTCCTACGACATCTACATGCCGGTGCCGACCTGCGCAGCGCTGGAGGAAATTGCTTCGATCAGGGCGGGTGAGCCTGCACGGATGGGGGGCGTCATCCGTGTGTGTCCCTCCCTTCACCCTTCATGCCCGCTTTTGAACACAGGCCTGCTTTGAGACCTTGGCCCACTGGGAGACCCGCCCTGTACCGGGTGCAGAGGAGAGGGGGGCTCAGCAGGGGACAGGCCCCTTCCGTTTAGGGAATATAACCATTCTTGCAGACCCTACTCCCGTGCTGCGCCTTGAGTGTGGGTCTTGTGCCCCAGCTGGACGAGCATTGGAGGGACTCAAGTCCTATATACACCCCCTGCATTTTTGCCCCACACCAGACCACTTGGTGTTGTGCAGATCCCAGTTTGGTATCGGGGGGGTGCGCCGTTCTACTCGGACTCTCAGATCCATCCTCACCAAGTCTATTGACAGCTGTTGCTGCCCCCCCTGGTCCTCCACGGTGGTGCGGCCGCCCCTTCGGCCCTGAGGATAGGCCACCCCAATACTTGGTGCGCCAGGCTAAGCTCCCCCACCCCTGGTTCAATAATTGGAAAACAGTGCCGAGTCACCTCAAGAACACTAACCCGATCCTCTCCTAAGGTGAGATTCTGGAAACTCCGGCCATCACCCTGTCCACTGCCGCTGCCCAGCTGTCGGAGGCTTTCGCCGGGATGGGAAACCAAAAGAAACAAACCAAAATGTTGCAGTTTGCAAGATTGCATTGTGACTCTCCTCCACAAGAGGAGTCCCGTGGCCCCTCACAGCTGGACATCGCGGCACTTAATCAGACCCTGCTAGCATTAAAAGGCAGCACAGACAATCTTGGTGTGATTGACCTGTAAGGTGGATGTTTCAGCTGTCCAAATAGAGAAGTTATGCGTCAGGATGTCTGAAGCTGAACACAGGCTTGGTCTGGGCGAAGATAATATAAGTGCGCTTCAACGCGAGGTTGCTACCCTCAAACAATCTGTGCAAAGAGTGGTCGCCAAGAACGATGATCTTGAAGGGAGATCTAGGCGAAATAATATACGGATCACAGGGGTGGCAGAGAGTACCTCGATTGTCAACATGGAGCAATTTGTTGAGAAATTACTTCAAGAAGTACTTGGAAACCCACGGTCACATCCCTCTTCATGGTGGAGCGTGCCCACCGCTCGCTGGTGGCTAGACCTCCCCCCAGTGCCCCGAGAGGGCCATCATTGCACAAATCTTCAACTACCGTGATCGAGACATACTGCTACGAGTGGCAAGGGAGAAAGGGCCCTTGAAGTGGGGATCTGCGACAATCCGCTTGTTTATGGACTTCAGTCAGCAGGTACAGGATCAGATAAAACCATTTCAAATCACCAAAAATCTCTTCTGAAAGAAAGGAGTACGGTATGCAATACTATACCCAGCCAAACATCGAATCGTCCATGATGGCAAGACGTTTTTCTTCACATCCCCGGAGGCGGCAGAGCGTTTTGCTATGGCGCTTCCAGACCCAGGGGCCTCTCCCCGGGAATCTTCTTGAACAGAATCAGAGTAATTTCAGGTCACCACTCCTAACGGGTGAGCCTCCCCTCTGTGGTTTGTCAGTTTGGCTACCTCTGGTGTCATACAAAATCTAAGGAACATAACCCTGGATTAATAGGCATGGTAACTGGCATGGTAACTGGCATGGTAACTGGCCTCTCCACGGCAGGAGCGTGGCAGCCGCCAGCACCCCCCCATGCCCAGTGGCAAGTGTCTCTATCTTGGGGTTGTATAACAAAGTTACGCGGGAAGCGAGTGGGAAATAGCAGCTGGTAGATTGGAGTTTCTGGCGTGGGTGGGAAGTTCTAGGTTTTGCAAGGTTGGCGCTTGGAGCCTTAAGGGGAGGGGTAAGTGGGAAGCATTTTTTAGGTACCTACATTCGGGACACTCACTGAAACCCAAGTTCACCACACTGCCACACTTGGTCCCGAGGACAGAGATGGGAAGACTTTCTTGTTCGTGGAGCCGTGGATTCACCTGTTCACGACCACTTCTAAATTCCTAATTCTTTACACACTAACCAGCCCGCTAAGAGCACATCCATCAGATTCCACCTTCGGCCTAGCGGGGTCATGATGCATCACCAGAGAGCTGCACCCGAAACTAGCATAGACATTATCTTAGCCACATGGGAATTAGAGGGTTCACCAACTTATCTCGAACTATGTTAGGGGCCACCATGTGAATGTTCTATGTTTTCAGGAAACCCACCTGGGGAAGAGGCACAAGCTTCCCGCTCTGCCCGGATGGGGGATTCATAGATATGGGTCAGCATATACTACTCACTCCAGGGGGGTTGCAATATATATTTACAACCAGCTGGAATTCAAACTGCACAAAGTGGTAACCGATGATGAAGGGCGGTTTGTCCTGTTGGCAGGGGAAATCTCAGGGTGGTCTGTGTTATTTGTAAATGTATATGGTCCCAACTACAACTCCCCGGAGTTCTTCCAGTCCTGCTCTGACCATTTATGAACTTTCTCCGGATACAAGATAGTGTGGGCGGGCGACTTTAATTTGGCCATCTCACTGTCACATGATAGATCCACTTCTGCGCAGACATCCCTCTCCTGTGCAGCAAATAAATTGTTAGCTATCGCTGCAGATTATTCTCTGGTTGATATATGGCATCTTCACCACCCAGATAGCTGCGAGTTCACCTTTTACTCTAGCGTACACGGGAGCTCTTCCAGGATTCACTATATTATTTTGGGCCGTACATCTGCCAAATCCTTCGTCCTTTCCGTACCCTATCTGATCACTCCCCAGTCCTCGTGCAGTTCATTGGTCCACCCCCCCATCCTAGGCATCTCCGGTGGAGATTAAGAGCCCGGCGCTTGAAGATGTTGCATTTCCGGAAGATATCCGACAAGCCATTTTGGAATTTTTCCAGCTAAAGGTGGGTTCTGTCCCAGACCCCAAGGTGGTCTGGGAAACGTTTAAAGTGTATGTTCGGGGATGGTGTATCTCACAAGGGGGGGGTCTTGAAGTGTATTCGTAGACTGATTAAGTCCAAAGAAAAAGACTCGAAAGGTATGGAGGACCTTTATTCTCAGCATAAGTCTCCAGAAATTCTGGCCAGGCTGGAGGGGACGAGACAAGAAATCCGCTCGCTGATGGCTGATGAGGAGAGATTCTTGGGTGATCCGATTGCTGCTGCTAGATACGGCGAGGACGACCGCCCAGGTAGAACTTTGGCATGGGCCATAAGGCAGGAACGCCACCTAGACCCAATAATCAAGGTCGAGACACGCGAGGGGGACCTCACCAGGGACTCTGGGGGGATAAATAACACATTCCGCAACTATTATGAGGCATTATACACGTCCCAGATACGGCTGGGCATGACGATATTGTGCAGTATCTAGATAAAATTGCCCTGGGGTGGCTGGACCCAGCAGTAGGCTTGTTGTTGAACGATTCCCCCACAGATGAAGAATTTCTCAAAGTCATTCAATCCCTCTCTAACGGCAAGGCGCCAGGGACCAACGGTATTACCGCAGAATTGTATAAAGCTTTCCCTTCTCTCCTTGTTTCACATTTACGCAGTATGTTTGAGGCGGCTAGCTCGCCGGGTGTACTCCCTGAATCCACCAGGACTGCCTTGGTGACGGTGTTACTTAAACCTGACAAGGAGCCATGACAATGTTCGTCCTACAGGCCATTGTCATTGGTGAACACCGACAATAAGATTCTGGTGATGCTCCTTGCCGACAGACTGTTACTTCACATACCTGCTCTGGTCCTTCCAGACCAGGCAGGCTTTACACCTGGCCATTTCACACAGAATAGTCTACAAAGGTTGTTCACTCTTGTGTACAATGTGTACACAGAGGTACCAATAGTAGAGGCCGCGCTCGATGCCGAGAAGGCATTCGATTCGATCGAGTGGCCTTTTCTGTTTGAAGTTCTCTGTCAGTCCGGCTTGGGCACCACATTTCTGCACTGGATTTGCTCGCTCTATACAGCTCCAGGGCCCATGGTGTACACAAATGGTGTCCAGTCCAAACCTATTTGCCTGTCCCGGGAAACCAGACAGGGCTGTCCCTTCTCCCCTACCCTGATCGCCCTAGCCATTGAACCTGTGGCATGTGCCCTGAGGGAATATCACGCCCACAGTGGGGTTACGCTTCACTCACACACATCCATAGTTTCTCTATACGCGGATGACATGTTAATCTATATCAAGAACCCACAAACTAATCTAGAGCCCGTGGAGGAAGAGATCACAACATTTGCTGCCTTATCTGGTCTCCGTATAAACTGGTCCAAATCCGAGGTGCTCCCCCTCACCGCAAGTGTCTCACCGCAAGATGTTGGGGATGCCTTCGCTTGGCGCCCGCAGGGTATTCGTTATCTGGGTGTTCATGTGTCCACGTCCCGAGTAAATTATACAAAGAAAATGATAGCGCAATGCTGCAATACTTGGAGCATAGAGTGGACACGTGGGTGCATCTCCCTATTTCACAGGCTGCCCGAATATCGCTTTCGAAGATGGTGGTTATCCCGATGTTATTATATATCTTTAATAACGCCCCGATATGGCCTCCCGCTTCCTTCTGGAAATGGATAAAGAGTTTGATGCACAAATGAATTTGGGCTGGGAGGTACCCCTGTGTCTCTCTGGACATTCTGACACGCCTGTACTCCCGGGGTGGGTTGGACGTACCTGACCTCCTTTTGTACTACCTGGTAGCCCAGGCTCAATACACTGTTTGGTGGTGGTCCCCCTTGGCTGATCTGCCCCACATGCGATTCGAGAGAGCTATTACCCACCCAGATGATCTCAGGGGACTCTTGTGTGCTGCGCGAGAGAGGTGCCCGAGGGCAGAAGTACAACCCTTAGATATTTCCCTTAGGGCTTGGGAGCATTTGGCGAAATGGGCCAGACTAGCACAATGGTATTCTTCTAACATGACTAAATCATGTTCGAGGTAAACCGCTCACCCATGAAAATATATTCAAACAACACTTCACCGGCCTACAGGTACACACACTGGGAGACCTCGCCCCGGAGGGTGACTTCATACCCTGGGATGTCCCTGCTTCTAGAGGGGTATGCACCGCAATCACGCAGCTTCTCTATTACCGGTTGCGAGTGATGTTGAAGGCTAGCTGGCTGGACTTCCCGAAAGCCCCCCTCTATGTCCGCATTTCTAACATACACCACCGCACCACCGTCCACTAGGAGGTTGATTTAGACAATGTATGGTATGGCTCGAGCGCTCGGGCATTCTCCCTCAGCCCAATACAGAATCAGATGGGAGGACACCTTGGGGAAAACCTTGTCAAATGACCAGTGGGGGCTGATCTGCGCCCAGACCAAATCCATCTCCTCCAATAATAGACACCGCCTAATCCATTTTAAATTCCTACACCAAATGTATTACTCCCCTCTTACCCTGCACAATCTGTTTCCCTCTAAGTCTCCGGAATGTAAACGGTGTCGCCAATCCCCAGCTGACTTTTACCACGTGGCCTGGCTATGCCCGCAAATTCAGGTCTGGTCCAGCAATATAGAGGCGGAGGCGAAAATGCTTGATGTCCCAGTCGATCCCTCCCGTGAGGTGTGGCTACTGGCCATAATTACAACTGGTTCCCGGAATGAGAAACGCTTAGTCGGTGTGGCCTCTGTGGTGGCCATGACACTACTGGCACGCGCATGGGGGGCGCCTGCATCTCCTAAATTCCACCACTGGCTTAACCTCATGGCGAGTTGCGAACGCAGAGAGACACGATACAACATGACTCTTCTGTCAAACTGCAAACTATTGGGTGGCCTTCCGGAGCTACCAAGCCATGGTAGAGGACCAAGCTAATGGGTCAGATGTACAGACTCCACGGGGCACGACCCCCATGAGGGTGACTGGGTTGGTGTTATTTGGGATGCGACGGGTGGAACTCATGAACTTAAAAGGATCTGTCCGGTGTTGCGTAACATGTGATTTGTATCATTCCAATGATATTCAGTGAAGTTGAGTTGTGATGTTGATAAACAATGGAAGTAGGTAGGGGGTGAGGGGGCCGGTTGGGCCTGGGGGCCCCAGGTTGTGTTCTATTGCCATGTTTAGTTTGTCAAAAGTAAAGAAATACAGTTAAAAAAAAAAACTCAGCTGCATCGCGTCCAAATACACCCCCTTCTGTAGGTCCAGTCTCCTCCTCATCAGCGTCATGTTGGAGCAAAGGTTTGCAAGCGAAATTAGACATTGCTTGCGCGCCCCGACATGGAATATCTGAGGTGGTTTTGAATGAGGCACCAATTGGACAAGCAAGTGCGTTAGTACTAAGGTCGATAGCAATACCACAGCACCCATAGGAATGAGCTGTGCCGATCCTGGTACTACAAAAAAGAACAATTAAATAGGAGACCTCCAAAAGGTGATTAGTGCATTAGGGTGTGTGACCAGCACCAAGGTTAAAACACAGTTATCTGAAAATGAAGGAAGATTATTGAAGATATATTAAAGAAAAAAATACTGAAGGGAAATTTGTGAATTTGCAAGGACCTGCAATTGGAACAGCAATAAAACATCAAGAACAAATCTCCTCGCCATGTAGGGCCATAATGGACGATGGTCCAGGTTTTGAAACCCACATATAAAAGGTTGGATTTTAATAACTGGCATAAAGAGAGAGCAAATGATCTAAGAAAACCCGTATTTCCAAATGAGCCAACCATCATTATGCATTACATATTTGAAGGTGATGGTCCAAGGTCTTTGAATAGACCTATTATCTTAAATATATTCTCAGAAATTCCAGAGTTGAATCTAATAACATCGGCTGACATAAAACTTAAGGATTTCATACACAAACATAGATATGATTATGTAAGATTAGTGATTCCTTCACCTCTGGTTAGGGCCCTGATTCTGAAAGAAGCAGGTACACTCCAAAGGAGAGGTTTTGATATTTTTAATTTCTCGGGCAATGTACAGACTACAGGAGCATGCCAGCAGAGAAGTGAGGGATCTAAATTGCCTAGTAATCCAAGAACTGAATTAATGGAAAATAAAAATAGTGAAAGTGGAATTCTTAAGGACATAAATGAATGGAGAGATTTGGCGCTTTCTTTGAAAGACTCTATTACGCAGTTGAAAACACTGCGTCAACCCTTTTAGTTTAAATGATAACTTCAGGCTAACATCATGGAATACAAAGGGTAATTCGTATCTTGCAGTAAACAGGAAAGTTTTTCAATCATTGCCATATTTTGATCTGGTTTCACTGCAGAAAACTTGGGCGACAGGCCCAATCCTTTGGGACAGATTCAATTTTCGAAGCATTAAAGTTTAAGTCGGCCATACGGGTCACCCTAAAGGAGGTCTTGCCCTGGCCATGAGAAATGAAGATTGCATATATCTTGAATCTGAAGAGCATTTTCAAGATTCAATCGTGGTCAGTACATGTAGAATTACCACCAATACGGGTATAAGATACTTGATGATTATAAATATATATTGGAATGCTTTGGAGTATAATGATAGTGCACTAGAAACCAATATCAGAAAATTGGACTCAATAATCGAAGATTGGCTATACCTTAAACCAGGGGGCGCCATTGTTCTAGCGGGGGACCTAAATGCTGATTGCAAAATAGCCAATAGTGCCATGGTTTGGGCAATGACCTCTCAAAATGCCAATAAACCCAATGTTAACTGTAACAAATTCAGATGAAGCATATGGAATCTATTTGCGAAAAGCTGGGGACTGTTTTTTTGTTTGTTTATTCACTTTTTATGTGCACCAGACCCGTAGGTAGCAGGGCGCAGCAGTAAGAAAATGCAAGGCTTACTAGGTTACAAAATATGCACAATGTACAATATAAAGGCTTACATAGTTATAAAATATGGAAAAATATAAAGATATACAAATTATACAATGTAAAAGCATATGGTTACACAAGAATATGTGTTGTACAAATATACAAGTAGCAAGGTGACACAGAGTGTAACTGGGAGAAATTAGGCAGGTGGGAGTAAACTGAACTAGTTGCGGAGTTGGCCAAGAGTAGGAGACTAAGGGTCAGTAGAGATAAGGTGTTTGATAACATTTGTTCTGAAATGTAGGTAGGGTTGGTCAGCTCTAGTGTCCTGTGGCAGTAGGTTCCACAATTTGGCAGCCTTCACTGGGAAGCTGTTACCACCAATTGCGGAAAACCTGTGTCTAGGTATAGCCAGGCAATTAGCATTGCCAGCTCTAGTAGGTCTGAGAGAGGTTCTCCTGTGAAGTTTGTCTGTAAGATAGCTAGGGGGCGCGTTATTTAGCGCTTTGTAGGTCAGTGATAACATCTCAAGCTGTATTTTGTTGCCAGTAGACAGCCATTTATGTTGGCGTCTAATGGAAGAGATATGGGTTCTTTTGTTTAAGCCAAGTGCTGTTCTCAAGGAGTTATTTTGTAATGTTTGGAGCCTCTGGATGGTATTTTTGTTAGCACCACTCTATAGGGCATTACAGTAATCAATTCTGGAAAGTATTAAGGCTCGGGCCAGGATCAAGCAGCTGTCGTTAGATAGGAATGGCTTGCCCGCTCTTATGAGCTTGCAGGTGTAGGTTGTGGTGGAGGCCAGGGATTTTACCTGTTTATCAAAGGACAGGGTCGAGTCCAAGTAGAAACCAAGGGTTTTTACTTCCTTGGAGACTTTGATGGTATTCCCGTCGATGTTGAATGAGGAACATTTCTGGCCTAGTTTTTTGATGTTGGCGTGTGCACCCATGATTACCAACTCCTTCTTATCATTGTTCAGACATAGGCCGAGGATAGCCATCCATGCCTGGATGATAAGATGTACCCTGTTCACCAACTCTGTGTCCTTAATATGATCCCCAGAAAGCGGGAGGAGAATCTGTGTATCATCAGCATAATTAGTGTAGATGACGCCCAGATGGTCCAAATCATCCAACAAAGGCTTGGTGAAGATGTTGTATAATGTTGGAGAGACACAAGAACCATGAGGAACACCGCACAGGATAGGGGTGGGGTCTGCGGCTGCTGATGGGGAGAATACTCTCATCGTTCTCTTGCTCAGGAATTATTCAATCCATCTGATAGCTTCAGAGGAGAAGCGAGCGGCCGAGTCAAGGTGTCTACAGAGGATCTTGTGGTCCACTAAGTCAAATGCAGCTGAGAGATAAAGTAAGAGCAGGAGTACTGTCCTCCCTTTGTCTCTCAGCTCATCGATTTGGGATTTTAAATCAATTATGGCGGTTTCCGTGCCGTATAGAGGGAGGAAGCCAGATTGTCTGTCTCCTAGGAGTTTGTGCAGTTGTAAGTGTTTCTGAATTTGGTTGTAGGCAGCTTTATCCAATATTTTAAGTAAACATGGTACCATAGTGATAGGACGGTAGTTGGTGGGGACGACAGGATCTAATGTCTGTTTCTTGAGGAGAGGGAGCACCCAAGACTGTTTTAGGTTGGCAGGGATGGAGCCTGAGGCAAAGGAGGCATTGATCAATTTGGCGATGAACGGAGATAGTTCTCTGGCCGCATCTTTTATTAGTTGCGCTGGGCAGATGTCGCCTTTGCAGTTGGAAGGCTTCAGTAAGAGGATAATTTTTTCTACTTCCATGGTAGACATTTTGGTGAAGTTAAATACATTGTTGTGTGCTGTCGGTGGGCCAGTAGGCAGAGGGTTTTTAGGCAAGTGCTGTAGATTCAGCGTTTCTTTTTTCTGCTGTATTTTATTCTGGAGAATGTTGATTTTGTTTGCAAGTGCATGTTGGATGTCTGGACACCAGGACTTATCCTTAGTACAGATATCGGGTATAGCTATAGGTGACTCTAATTCTTTTAGTATTGAGAAGAGTTCTTTCAATGCTAGAGTTGGATTTGGCAAGGCGTTCATTATAAGAGTTATGTTTTGCCCAGCAAACTTTATTCTTAGAGTGAGAGGAGAGCAAGGTTAATTTATCTTTGTTGTCCTTAGAAGGGCGTAGTTTCCAGGTAGTTTCACTTTTTCTTTTTAGGAGGCGTAAGTCTCTGAGTTGTGGCGTGAACCATTTATTTAGGTGTGCTTTTGGTTTACTAGGTCTGAATTTGAGTGGGGCAATTTTATCTAAAGTGGTACGCATAATGTTGTTAAATTCATGGACTAGGAGACTAGGATCTAGGTTTTCTGGTAGTGCATTAAGAGTAGGAAGGATTGCAGGGATTACTTTATCAACTGTAATGCTTTTTTTGGTTCTGGTGAGGCATGGTGGCACTGGTAGGGGAGCCGTGAGAGTAGGTCTGGTAGTGGATAAGTGAAAGGATACCAGCGAGTGGTCTGTCCAAGAATGAGGCGTGATGGATGAGATAGTAGCTGTGCAATTGTAAGTCGCTATACAATACAATGTGCAATTATAATCCCCTATCCAATCCACTGTTCGCCCTTTCACGTGGGTAGGTTTATTAACTTTTTGAGACAAGCCTAGAGCATTAATAGAGTTAGCTATATCTGTGGCATTTTTGTCCAGAGGGTCATTGAAGCCTATGTTGAAATCCCCTAATAAGAGTAATTGAGAGGATGGTTTGAGGTTGCTAGAGAGTATGTTATGCAGATCCTCCTCAAAAGTGCCAAGAGGGCCCGGCGGTCTGTATATTAGATGAATGGTAAGTGATTGTGAGTTGTTTATCGGGCATTTAACCGAAAGCATTTCACAGGACTGTGACAATTGTGTAGGGGCTAGTCTGAAGGAGAGACACATTTTGGAGATGATGGCGATACCGCCTCCTCGTGCAGCCTCTCGGTCTTGTCTGGCTATAGTGTAGCCATCTGGGATGGCTAGCATAAGCGACGGTCCTGCCGCGTTATGTAGCCATGTTTCAGTAATCGCAAGGAAATCCCGATTACCTTCTGTGATTAGGTCAGCAATGTCGAGAGCGTGGGCGACAAGCGATCTCGCATTGAGAAGTGCACCTTTAAGGGGGCTAGCTTCAGGTGCAGTTTTAACCTGGATAGGTTTGGCTGTAGTATTCTCAGTAAGCTTACACTTTTGATTGTTGGTTTGGGCGACGTTGGTGTTAGATATGGAATGCAGAGTTGACATGTTGGTATGAATAGGTTTCAACATATGCTGGTGGTTAGTTTTCTGGTTAGTGGGAGGTAGAGATCTTCTCAATGGTTCATGTAGTTTTGTTAATCTGGCCCGGAGTCTTAAGTTTCTGTTAGACAAGACACATGGTAGGGAAGCATAGGTTTCTGTCCCTGGGATGCTATATTGTGTCGGTTGTATGGAAGTGGCATTGTATGCGGCTGTATTTATCAGTATAGGTAGGCTGGGGTCTAGGATAGGTGCTAGAGGGAGCTCAGTGAAGCATACTTGGCTTCTAGTGCCAGTGTGTAAGGTGGCAGCCATTATACAGAGCAGAATATTTAGAGTTAATATCTTTCACAATAAACAGCACAAATAAGGCAGTACCTATGAGGCAGCTAGGAACCTAAGGTAGATCAGCTATGCACCTAGGGCAGAACATAGATGGGCAGTAGAGTTGAGCCGAGGCAAGTCATGTGCTAACAACCAGATACAGGAATATCAGTAGAGGCAAAATGTCACTTTCACGTTATACCTAACTGCAGTTTTCACAGTTATTGGCTAAAAAGCTGTGTGCTAACAACTAGATACAGGAGTAGCAGAGGGTGGATGTCACTTATGCCCTATACCAAAATACAATTATCACAATATAGGCTAAAATCAATGTGCAAGCAAATGGATACAAGAATAGCAAAGGAAGGTGGGTGTCACGTTTACCCTGAACCTGAATAACATTTTTTCAAAATAGCCAAGAAAAGCTGTATGCTAACAACTAGATTCATGGATAGATACATGAATAGCAAAGGAAGGTGGAGATCCTAAACCTAAGTGCAATTTTTGCAATATGGGCTAAAAAGCAATATGTAGACTATTAGGCATAAGAGTAGTAAAAAGGCGGCTGTAACTTGCACGCTATACCTCGTGCAATTTTCATAGTGGAGGCAAGATGCTGTATGATAATAGCTAAATACGGTTTAGCAGTGTGGCAAGGTCACTTTCATAAACTTTCAAGGTAACATACTATAAGTATAAAAAAGCAGGTACTTTGAACAATGCATCGCTTTACAATGTAAGGATATGCATTACGGTGCGGGTTGCCGGCGCAGTAGCGAGAGAAGAGGTGCGGCGGGGTGCCGAGCCCTACGGGGTAATGGCATAACAGTGTTTAACGAGGTGGCAGCCTAGGATGGGCAGGGGAGGTGTTGTAGGTGCCAGGGTTCACGGGCGCAATAGCTGGCACCCTTAGAGCCTTTCTTAGGTGGGGGTAAAAGTACCTTTAAGCTGAGGTCTCCGGGGGTCCGTCATGTAGAGTGTTCGGCCAATGGCTGGGAAGGCGAGGACAGGCTGGGACAGGATAAGCACCAGCTTCTCTCCCATGCATTGCACTGTTCCTGCAGTGTTTTGGAGGGCTCCTGCTCCTCTGGCGCGTGGGGGTCTGTGGATCTCTGGCTGGGACGGGATAATGGCCTCAGTGCAGGCCTTGGTGCTGGAGGCCAGCTTACACCTGCCGGCTGCAGGATTGGCCGAAGAAGAGGGCTAGCCAGCCAATGAGGCAAGCCAGCAGCTTAGGTGTGCCAACACAAAGAAGCAGGCACTCTGTTAGTAATGGGCGGCCATCTTGGAGGCGCACCACGAGATGCACATGGAAACGATCGGGTCAGGTTGTGGCAATATAGCGCTGCGTAGCGTGCACTCAGGCCAATGGAGCTGTAGGTCTTGGCACGGCAATACCCAATGTATAATATGACACCGACATGTAATGCAAGAGGACTGTCTTCAATAATAGACTATATTTTCGTGAGCTCTGAAATGTTCTTAAGTATGGGTAACATGGAAGTAATACAAACAAATGATAGCGATCACGCTATGCTTGCATGCACATTACCATGGAAGAAAGAAAACGTGATGAAGTAAATGGAATGTGTGAGAATGTTGAAATCAATGTTCAGGGCTCCAGAATTAAATGGAGCTCAGGGAAAATCGATAAATTTAACACGCAAATGTTGATGGAGTATGAGTCAGAGACATTGGAGGGAAAAAGACAGAATTATTCAGCTGATGGGTACTCGAACTACCTGGTAGGGGTGTTGGAGAAGCAAAGTAGGAAGAATCAGAGGACAGGTCGGATGCGAGTTATTCATAAGCATAGTTTTGACTTACCCATTAAACAAAGAAAAACTATTCTGAATAGGGAAATCCGCCTTATAAAGAAGGAAAATCATGATATAGAGTTAATTAGGTCAGGAATAAGAAAATGTAGACAGAGATATAAGAATTGGTCTATAAATTACCGGGTAAGTCTACAACAGAAAGATGCTGAAATGCTGTTTGAATCTATAAAAAACACGAACTCAAGATCATTTTGGTCTCTAATAAACAGCACTGAAAAAACACAGTTACAACTGGCTCTTAATCTAATTGGTGATGAAGCCTGGTCCAAACACTTTGAGGATCTATAGTGAATCCAATTCAAGGCCACTTGATATGGACATGACTAAACAACCGAAATGGAAGCTTGATGTATCCGTAGAAAATATCAAAAGTATTACACTTTAGGCCAAATCGTCTAAAACACCAGGTTCAAATAGTCTTTCGTTCATGACTCTTAAAAATAACGCCGATTTATGGGCCGGAATACTCCACATCCACTACACTGATGTTATGGTAAATAAGATGATACCTAGGGACTGGCTGTTGTCCTATATATTGCCAATATTCAAGAAGGGAAACAGAATGTGTGTCACCAACTATCGCCCAATCTCTATGATGAATGTAGAGGTAAAGATCTCCTCTATTGTACTCGCTAGACTCTTGGCATGGATTGAGAAGAATGATCTCTTGGACGTTAGGCAATTTGGGTTTACCATAGGTACGGATGCTGGAGTGATGTTAGTCTCCCAGCTACAAAATAATGTTCGGGTAACAAAGAAAGGTCCTCTGTATGTTGCAGCAATGGATCTATCTGCAGCGTTTGACACAGTGGATAGGCCCACGCTATGGCGTAGTCTACTGAATCTTGGTATAGACATTGACTTATTAGCTATATTGGTTGGACTGTACTCGAACACCATGATTAGTGTAAGGCTAAATAATGATGGGCTAATGACTAATCCTTTTGAAGCAAAAAATTGCTTAAAGCAGGGTTGTGCAATAGCTGCCATCTTATTTAATCTGTATGCAGCCTCAGTGGGAACATTTCTGGAGGCAAAAGGTCTAGCTACTCTGAAAGTGGGTATGTTAATGGTGAATTGGTGTGCATATGCGGATGATTTTCTACTATTTCACATGACGAAAATAGGCTTACAATGATTGATAAATGCTTTTGTCTCATATATAAAAGGTCTGAAATAAAAAATAAATGCTGCAAAAACAGTTATAATGAACCTAGGACAAAATAATAGGAAATCCTATCATGGGACTGTAATGGTACCAGGATCAAAATACATAATTCAATGAAATTCTTGGGTTATACGTTTCTAAGTGCACCACCTATGGATTGTATTAAAAATTGTCTGCAGTGCAAGGCAAAGGATGCTGCTAAGCAGTTAAAGGTCATCGGAACGAGATATGGCATGTATTCTCTATGCACATGTATTGAATTCTATAAGAAGAAAATAATTCCAAGAATCTCTTATGGTTTGGAACTTCTATCGAACGTATTGCCATAATCCCTTTTTTAAAGACGATCGAAGGCATCATATGGAGAAATGTCTTGTATTTCCCACCCAAATGCATTCCTTTTGAAACAATTATGTATGATTTGGGAAAAAGCATCCTTATTAAGGAAATGCTTTTTGGGGAATCGGAACCAGCTATACAGCTATCTAGCAGACGATAAAAAAGGATATTTTATGAAAAATCTACAAGAAAGTGTTGAGCAATCGCTACTCCTAATGGGAATATCGTTACAAAAACTGTTAATAAAACCAGTGAAAGTCAAAGCCTTGGTTAAAGCCTTCGATTGGGTGAGAAATATGCAATTTTATTAAACTCAAGGGTCTATTCCCAATCTGTGTCCTTTTGGAAATGGCAGCCTGCACCTGCAATGTATATATTAAAATATCCAGATTGAGTAATTAGGAACTCAGTGATGAGATTTATTGTATTAAGGAAATTAGGAATATTCGATATCCTATTTTGGATGAATACAAATTCTGTAGGTATTGTTGTGTGGGTGGAGAAAGAGAAACGTTATACCATCTTTTACTGAAATGTCCGAAATTAATGTCAGGGAGAATAGAATATTTTAAACAATTTATAACTGACACTTCTCAAGTAAATTGTGAAACATTGTGGTATGAAATGCTACATGGAAGATCAATAGTGCTAAAGTTGAGAACTGTCGCCTTTCTTAAAAATGTGTGTGTTCTTGAATAATTTGTATTATAATATGTGTTCTTATATATTTTAGAGAAATTAAACATGGGAAATGTAACAAGGTAAATAGCTGCGTTGATGTATAGATAAAATAATGTAATCAAATGAGAAATATCGCTCAATCAAGAAGTACGGATTGCAAGTAATTCACTTTTTCTAATTTTCCGTTGATTTCTTTTTAGGAATTGGAAAGATTTTTGCTGCTCTTAAATCTTTTTTCTTCTAATTTGTATGAAATGATTTATGGTATTGTTAAATTGTTTTGTTTAAAAGATTTTTTAAAAACAAGCCCAACTCTTGATTAACAATGTAACAAGTTTTGGCTTGCATTGCTATTTGCACCAGTGCAAATTTGCATTGCAGCAATGAATTCTTGCACTGGAGCATTATTTTTCTGGTGCAAAAGCCAGTCCAAAAATGCATGCTCGGTGCAAAGTTAATATCTGTTGTGGTAATTGACAATAAATGTTTTTGTAAGTACATTACGTTATATTGGATTTGTAAAGCTTCCATCTGCCATTTTTCAGGACCTTGTGGGGTTGCAGGTCCTGGAAAACATACACATATACCGTGCAACAAATAGCGAACAGACTACAAGCCAAATAGGATTGCACCCAATTCCGCCAACCCCCCCAAGTTTTGAGCCCATCCACGGCAAAAGAACATTTTGTACTTTTTGCTCAATACCAACATTGGTGAAAAATAGCCTTCTCGCCCATGACACCACAGCCATAAACGAACCCATGAAAGCATGTCAGGCTTTAAAAAGTTACACATGGTGGCTAGCATAAGGCATACGATCCTAACAGAATACAACATGGCAAGCACAGAACAATTCCTCTTCACTGGACTTGCCCCACCCTGTGCCGTTGTCATGCATTGAGAGTTGCCGTCGCTCCTGCATGAACGGTTCCATGTGTTAAAATCGCAGCAACAATTGTTGTTTACACAAAAAATCGTGGCAAAAGGCTGTGGTTTTGCTGCCGCAATCCATGTACAGAAGACGGGGGACACCCCCACAACCTCCAGGCTCATTATACCATTCAAGGGAAGCAGGGGACACCCCCGCAACCCATGCTCCCCTTAAATGGCATAATGGGGTACACCTTTACCGGGTCAAACCACAGCATTTCTTCCTGCAATTTTTTGTAAAGGCAACATATTTGTCGCAATTGTATTACAGCATACTGCCTGAACTCTCTGCAACTGTTGTCTCCCTACCCATTCTGCATTCTCCATCTTCCTGTGGCTCATTCCTGGACCACCTTGATTTGGTGCCAGCAGGAAATCAACATGCCTGGCAAAACGAAAAGAAAAAAACCTATTCCCTGGTGGACAGTATTCTAAAGAAGGCACATCTCCTTGGTTCATTCATATTAAGGTCCACTCTGAACATCATGATCAGAATATGGAAGGCCAGCTGCACATAATCAAACACATGTCTTTGCATCCACACACCTCTAAGGCTAACCAAGTGGGCAAATTACCACCAAAGGTGTGCCAGCATGAGGGTCGCTGAACACCACCAGGAGCTTCACACCAAAAGAGTTGGCCCAGCACCTGGCCCTGAGCTAAGGAGGAGGAGAGTCCATAACTAGCAGGCCTGGAGGGAGAACTGCGTGGCAATGCACATATGCACAGTGTGTGTATGCCAGCCAATGCCTGTATATTGATGTCCAAAGGCATTGTAGATTGAGGCACATTCATAGCCTGACCTTGCAGGTGGCATGCAGGACACCAAAGCAAAGAGGGATGTTAAGAAGGTCAGTAAATAGTTGGACAACCATGGCCTGACTGCTGAAAAACAGGCAAAAGGGGTTCTGCCCTCTCAACATTCAGTCCCCCAGCTGCAGTACATACAACCCACTACCCAGCAGAATCTCACATTATCATCCCAGGCTGGACCCATGGGTACTGCAGAGAATGAGTCATGGGGCTATGCTGGGGGTGTTGTGCAGAGGATGAGGACATGCCACCATACAGGGTCAGTCCTAAAGGTCAAGACTGTTAGGAGAAAAAAGCAAAGCATCCCACCACATCTCCATCTCTACTCAGACCACCAGTTTCCTAATCCATGTCTGTGCTGCTGTGCAGCATTGAGGACATGAAGGCCGCCCAGCTGAAGGTGGCCCTAAATGGGTAAGACATTTTTAAAACTTTCACCCAGATCAACCAAACAGTAGAGCAGATCCAGCAGAGCCTGTATGCAGTATAATTCTTGAGAAATGGTAGACTTGAGGTGGCCAATGAGGCATGCAGCGGGGCAGCAGAGGCAGGAAGCCACTGACAAGTCTGAGGCATCTGCCTCCCCTTACCAGACTCAGAAACATGCATGCCTGGCATGCAAGCAGCCCTCAGTCAGAATAAGGGCCTTGTGCTTGACATCCGGACCATAACCTGGCCTCAGAAATGCAGCAGTGGGCCACCTCTCCCACTGCTGGCACGTGGTCAAGGGCAACGCTGAACATGCACAGACCCATGCCACCATTACCAGCCTGCCCTCCCCTGCTGAACATCTTTGAAGAATGTGTCCTGTCATACATGGCTGCCATCTTCCTTACTGTTTCTTCTTCATTCATAGGTAACGGCATGCAATACGGCGATGAGAACATTTGGTTACCATCCCATAACACTATATTAAGTTTAATATAAACATAGGGCGGTGGTCGCTACCCTACAGTTAAGATAAAAGCAACTTGCATTGACCTTTCACTAAATTCTATTGCTAATAACGTTTGGCACGCTGGATGGATCAGGCCAAAATCTCCTCGCAGAAAATGTCTGGCACGGGCCACTCCAAACATAATTTCGGGTAAAATCCATTAAACTGCTGAAAACTTATTAGGTAAAGAAAATAAGCTGTTTTTAGCCTACTCAGGGAATAATGTGCTTTCATGGAACATGTGCTCTAACAAACCACTGGACGGATTTGTGCCAAATAAGAAACAAGCTGGGCACAAAGCATTGCAGATTGTGACGAATCCTGAGATGTCGTTAATTCTCCCCGAAGGGGAGCTCCTTCCCATGAGGCCAGGGTGGTGAGGCTACTATCTGATAGTCCCCCTTTGGGTGGTACTCAGTGGGAGGATCTCATGGGAGGAGACTTCCCCTTTGTGGGACAAGGGAGGACAACTCAGTGAAACACTGTATGAAACCCCTCACCCAACACCCTACCCACCTCCATATCCTATAGACCGTAATATTTTACCTAGTACCCTGATGTACCTTTGTAAGTCTGTGACTCTAAGAAGTACTGAGAGGTAGAAGAGTATAGATTACTCAAAGGAAGTGTACCAGACAAGTACTGGGACAAGGAGGAGGTGCAGAGCCATGAAGAACACCTGGTGGAATTGTAATGACCATTCTAGCTTTCTTCAGAAGAGTGGCTGTGAGACAGATCAAAACTGACAAGGGATTTGCAGAAGTTGTTCTGAAGCCCCAGGAGCTGCATTCGGGAGAGACACAGCCGTACCTGCAGACCAGAGCGAAGGACCGCCCAGCCCAGGAGATACAAAGAGGACACAGAGCAGAAGGAAGTCATCCGACCTAGATGGAGCAAAGAAACCAGGGGCGTGGGGCTGCTGCAGAGCAGAACTGGAGGTTGAAAGCTGGTGTCGGGAAAGAGAGGCATGGGGCCAGACCAGGCAAGCAGAGTAGCACCCGTGTCACCTGATCAACAACAGCAAGCACCCAAAGAGGACCAGTGGTGCGTCCAAAAGCCCAACAAGGAAAAGGGCTCGACACCGACGCCAGTGGGGGCTTGAGAAGAGCAGTCTGGGACCAAAATCAAGAGTGTAAGATGCCAGCTCACTTTGCCTGCGGGAATAGGCATTGAATCCTCCAGACCCCTTACACTCGACCTCTCCACAATGTTTGAGTTACAGCTGCTCAGCGGGCAAACCCGGGGGGAGGTGGATAAAACAAAAAAGATCAGGCCTCTGCTCGCCGTCCCTCAACACTCCTGGACGCTGACTGATGATCTGCAGATAAGACGTAAACATTATAAACATTTCTACTCCCTATTTACTGACCAAATGCAGTGGAACTACCTACATTTACCTGACTGCCTTTGCCACTCTTCTTTGGCTAAGGCTTCTTTGAGAAATGCAGCTCCTTCTGAATTGGATCAGAACTGCTGGAATTTTACTTCAAATCCTTTCCTTCTAATAGTCACAAACTCCTTCCTTTCTGAAATTAGCACTTCTTTTCCAACTATTTCCTACAGTATTTTTGAAGGTGAGTTCTCTTGAACTTTTTAACTAAACCTTTACAGTTACCTTAACACCAAAATAAAAGCAGCGCTTCTCCACAGAGGGTATTAGGACATTTGCATGCTTCGTGACATCCTTAACATGACCACACTGGAATTCTTCTTACCGCACTCACACCGGCCTTGTTACCTCAGAGAAAGTCTTTCAGGATGACACAACGCTTCCCTGCATAGTCTTATGTTCCATTTCTCTAGGATCTAAACTAATGAGAAACAATTTCGGAAAAGGAAAAATAAATAAAGACAGATTCCGTGAGCAGACAGCTACGTGCCTGGGCTTTTGGGTTAGTATATTATTGCGCACTGCTAGCATGAAAACTGGATGATTTTTACAAGCGCAATGAGTCACGCTCAGTTTGCTCAACGATTGAGCCCTTTGAGTTTTCAATGACAAGTTCCGTTCCGCATATAGGGCCTCATCACGAGGTTGGTGGTAACCCTTAAATACAGCAGTAACGCTATTACCACCGCATTTAAGGGTCTGCCAAATCACGGGCTTGGCGGATTTACCCCAGTTCTGAGCTGGGGGCAAATCCACCGTGATTTTGCTGATTTCCATCGCTATTACCGCCGGCGGTAATACCACCAGCGGTAATAGCTTCCAAACATTCCCCATTGGGTACAATGGGGAATGGGAAATTCCTGAATGGGCCCAATTGGGAATGGGGATTTACCATTCCACCAAAACCCGTGATCCAGCGCTAATAGCGCCCGGGGGTTTGGCGGTAGGGCTAATAGCCACGGCGGTATTACCGCCGGGGTTAGCGCCCAACTCGTGATGAGGCCATAGTATGAACAACCACTGGAGTTAACTAACGAACACCATATATAACTCTGACGTGAAGCACAGAACAGTTTCTTAACCTTACTGGTAAACCAAGGTTTCCCCTTTTAAGTACTAGTTCTTTTGCCCTTAACTTGCTTTTCCCAGCACTTATGTGAACTCAGCTGGGGTTTTTCAGATGTCTTCTTATTTCCATAGAACTTCGTCCTTTTCTTCACCAAAGGCTGAATTTACACCGTATTCTTCTTTTCCTAAAGTTTTCCCACAAGCTTAGGTTGCTGTGAACTTCTTTGAACACAGTTAGAATAAAAGGCAATTTGGAGCCTTTAGCAAGATTCCAAACTACCTCATAAACGCAGAACAACCAATTAGCTCTTAATTATCTCCCATGCCATCTTGGACTGAGACTACTCCAGTCTCCTCAGTAACCAATGTTAAGGAGTAATAAAGTTTGCCACCTGTCTACATAGTCTACTTCTCACTTTTCCAGCTGCACCCCTCCTGCACCTCAACCTTGTTTTATGCAACCAGACCCCAGTCTGCACCTGTCTGCATAGGGGAAACCTGACAAAGAGGAGGATCAGAGGAAACTTTGTTGTTGCAGTACTTAGCGAGACAGTAAACCAAGTGGGCCGACCCGAAGAGTGAGTGAAACTGGAGTCTTGGACCCAAAGTCAGAAAGTAACACGAGTTATCTTGCTCGTAGCAGTACTTGGTAGAGAAAGTTACCAAGTGAGTCCAATCAAAGAAGTGGAGAAACCGGGGTCATGTACCTATCTAACATTTGAGAACTGTCCGTTTGAAGCTATGTGATATGTAGACCAGGGGAAGGGAGTCATTCCCACTGGTGGCCCTAACCTGAAGTTAGGGCCAATAAGCTTGGGAAAGGGAGTCATTCCCCCAGGTCATGTGACATACCAGGCCAGGAGAAGGGAGGCATTCTCTTGACCAACTCATAAGGATATGTATCAAGAAAAAGTCACAAGTAATCTTCTTTGTGGCAGTACCTTGCAGATAAGTGAAACAGGTCTGCAAAATCAAAGCAGTACAGAAATACGGGTCTAGGACCACACCCACAAGAGAAGAAAGTTACAAACCATATTCCTTGTGGCAGTACTTGGCAGGAGAGTGAACCAAGTCTTCCCAAGTCTGGTGATGGCAAAGACTGGGCCTGGGACCCTCAAACTGAAAGACTGAAATTGCTGAACTGTGATTCCAAATCAAAAGAGCGACTGGGGGAAGGGAGTCATTCCTACCTGGTGGTGTTGAATTGTGAAACCAAAGTAAAGGAGAGGCCAGAGGAAGGGAGGCATTCCCCTTGGTCAGACTGAACTTGGAAAATAAGGGGTAACCAAGAACAGGAAAAGGGAGCCCTCCCCCCTGGTTGTGTTATCGAATTCTGAAGCCAAGATACAAGAGAGTCATTCCTTCTGTTCATGGGGGTCCCAACACCCCATCTGCTGGGCCTTGGCATCTCTTAGGATTAGGAACAGACACTGGAGCAGGCAGGAGACTCATTTCAGAAGTCATCAGGTCATACTTGCCAACATTCTGTGACCAAAAACATGGAGGATTTTTCAAGTTTGAAAAATTATAATTCCCATAACAATGGCACAACATGGAAAGATGTTGAAATATTAAAAATGTATAATTCTGTATGCTAACACCAAATTGTCGGTAGATGCTGTGTGATGGTGTTACACTCTGCCACTTGCTTTCACTGCTGGTTCACCTAAGCATTGTACCGGAAAGAGTGCAGGACAGAGTCACACAGCTGTCTGGTCAGTGGATTGGTCTGAGCGCAATCAAAGTAATCATGTACCAGTGCACTGTATAGAAAGACTAATTAATGTGTTGCATGCTCTGTCCTGGAGCCTGACTTAGAATCACATAAATTACTTGCCATTGTAAAAAGCAGTAGGATCTGTCACTGAAATCTGTAGGCGGTAGGGCTACTTCAAAAGCAGCTGCCTACTGCCTAAATCTGTAGGGTTGGCAAGTATGTCAGGTTTTTGCTTAATTTACCCAGCCTTATATACAGTCCTAGGGAGGTGAAGTAATGGTTTGGTCATAAAGACAACCCCTTCCTATCTATGATTCGTTAACTCACATGACATGATCAATGAGCTGTTCCTATTTCTACTTTGTGATTCGCTGGCCCATCTGCCACTCGAGCCTAGTCTAAACCAGTTCTACTCTCTCCTTGCCCCTACCTTTTCCCCAGGATGAACCCTTCATACAAAACTGTCCAGTGAAGCCAGAATGAGTTAGCACAAAGCGACCATTTTGTCTGCTCAACCAAGTATCCATTTTAAAGTGCCTGATCTTGTCATAAAACCTAAAATGGCTGCCCTCATTATGAAATGCCTGACCTTCCCAAATTACCCCAGCTCAACCTTTTCATATGGCCTGATGAGAGTGTCATATGATATTCTAGCGTGTTTGCCCGCCCAGAGCAGCCATATCATTAAACTTTTGATATGGGCCCAGAGGTTTTGAGGTGGCCATATGGGTACTGTCATGATCTCTGCTTCCAAAAGGTCAGGGTTTTCCCAACTCCCTTGGAAGCAGATCCATAACCCAGGTTCCGAGTGCCAACCAGTCCCAATTGGGACCTTTTGGACCCAGTCCTGGCGCCAGTGGCACCAGGCTCATAAATATGCCCAGTCCCAGCGCTGGAAGCGCCGGGCTCATAATGCTTGGGTGGACTTACCTTCAGCAGACCATGCTGCTTACTTGCCTGCCAGTTGAGCCTCTGATCCTCTTCTGTTTGGAACTACTTTTCCTGTTGGGTGGGGTTGGAGCCACTCCCTAGATTCAGAACACTGGAACTCTTCTGGAAGGCAGGAACTCTTTTCTTACCAGGAACTCTTTTCTTACTTAGGCGTGGCTGTGGAAGGAGACACCTAAGCACTACAGGAGGCTATTTAAACCACACCCGGTGGATGAATCTTGCTTTGCGTTATTCTGCAACCTCTGCAGCAGAACGCTCATCGTGTCTTCTGCATCCGGTCCTGGGCCTAAGGAAAAAGGCTTACCATCCTGAATCCAGTCTTCAGCAACACCTATAAAGACAAGAAAGAACAGGTTAGCATTCCGGCATCTGAAAGGCAAAGGCTTACCATCCTGAATCCAGTCTTCAGCAACACCTATAAAGACAAGAAAGAACAGGTTAGCATTCCGGCATCTGAAAGACAAAAGTTTACCAACTCTTCGCACGCTCCGGAGGCCTTCGGCGCTGCATCCCGCATCTGAAAGACAAAACAAGGTGCGTTTAAAGACATTGGGGAACTTTAATACTCACGTGCCATTACTCCTTTCCACATCTAATCCAGTGGGTATTCCGGCACCCTGCAGCCGCTCCGAACTCGTACCTGCAAAATAAAAAGACAGTTAGAGCGCATAGTGAAGCAGGCAACAAGCGCTTACTTACGTGCTTCCAGGCGCTTCTATTCATCACACGGGCTCCATCTTCAACTCACTTCAGCCCGTCATCCGCCATCGCCGGAACCCTGCAAAACAAGAGACATCATTACTAAAGACTTTAAAGACATTTGAATGACTCGAAACTTACCGTTCGTGCAGTAAACGACGGACAGCAGTCCTCTGAAGTCAAGAGGCCTGCGCTACCTATCCAGTGAAGAAACTGGTTACAGCACCCTGCCCCGAGGCAGATGGAGAGCTCGGCATTCACTTACCTAAGGTGAGAGTGTTAACCTTTGGGGGTCTACAGGAGAGGAGAAGAGGAAAGAGATAGGGACACCCCAATAACCCCAGTTCATTAACCCCATATTTTCTATCTGCAGACATCTTACTCTACACGTCAGGCATACAGTGCACAGAGGTCCAGCCCAAAGAGCCAACCGGGTGCTACACATCACCTTTGAAGATACGGTAGTCGCCCAGTCAAGACCGGCGCCTCTGCGAGAATCAGGTGAGCGTTACAGAACGCAAAGCCTACCGCAAAACTCTCGCCCAGGCACTATGGAAACCTCGGATACTGACCCCCTAGCCCGGTTACTTGGGGAACTAAGGGCAGAAGTGCATGCAGCTCGTCAGGAAACAAATGCTCTAAGAAGGGAACTAATTATTTCCAAGGAGAGAACAGACAATCTTGCTAGACAAGTGCTACAGTCACAAGCCGGACAGACACCGTTACCCGCATCAGGGGCAAATCTTCCTTCAACATCCTCTATGAATCCAGTGCAGATCAACCTACCTGGGAATGTACCTCTGGCTCCGCCCGAACGATTTTCTGGTGACCCAAAGAGGTTTGCATTATTTATCAATCAGTGCCGGTTGCACTTCTTATGCCGGCCAGCAGCCTTTCCAACTGATCAAGCAAAAGTAGCTTTTGTACTTTCGTACCTTAGTGGCAATGCGGCAGACTGGTCGATCCCTCTAGTTAATCAAGATGATCCGGTTCTCCATGATTTTCAAGCCTTTCAGCTTAGTATGGAAAAACTGTTCGCAAGACATTCACAGGGGCAGGCCTTGGACAATGAGCTTCTTTCGTTGCGACAGGGTAATCAAGACCTTTTGGCTTATATTGCATCTTTCAATAGACTAATAGTGGAAACTCAATGGCCTGAGGACAAAAGGATTACGCTGTTTTATAGAGGTCTACGTGGAGAGCTCAAAGACGTTTTAGCCCAAGTAGTGAATCCCCCACAAGACTGTTCGGATTATATAGACTTGGTCGTTCAAATAGATCACAGGCTGCAGAACAGGAAGGCCGATCGTTCCAAGTTTGATGCTCGAGTATTTTCCAAACCGCCAACTCCTTCCAAAGGAGTAGACTCCGGGGAACCCATGCAAATAGGGGGTCTGAAAGGTCCTCTAACACAAAGAGAGCGGGAAAGGAGGAAACAGTTGCAATTATGCCTATATTGCGGAAACTCAGGGCACTTTCTTCGAGACTGTCCGGTGAAACCTGCCAAGAAGGCAGTAGGAGCTGCAGTTACCAAAGTTACAAACTCTGAGCAGGGAAACGACCTCGCCCGACAAGAATAGAGGTCCTCTTGCCGAGCGTGAAAACCAGTTCCGTGACCTCGCATTTCGTGATACCTATGGTCCTCATTAGCCCTGATAATCCGGATCGATTACATGCAATTGAAGCTTACGTCGACAGCGGTGCCATCGGCAATTATGTGGATCATGAAATGGTTTTGAGGATGAATCTAACTCTTTGTCCCAAGGCTGTAAAGGACGTCATTACTATGGTGGATGGTACGGAGATAGCCTCCGGGCCAGTAACGCATACCACTCAAGAGGTGACGCTAGTAAGTCAAGATGGACACCATGAGAAGATCGTGTTCGATGTGATCAAGGCCCCTCAGTTTCAGATTATTCTAGGAATACCTTGGTTAGAGAAACACAATCCTCTGATCGATTGGCGAGCAAGAACGGTCCAGTTTCCAGAATGTGTCTCTACTTGTCACCCTCCACCTGGTGTTGCACTGGCCGCAATTTCTTCAGAGACTCCCCAGTTACCTCCCGAATACCTAGAATACCAAGATGTTTTCCGGAAGGATCAGGCTAACTCTCTACCTCCTCATAGGTCTTATGACTGCCAGATAGACCTGATACCTGGATCTACTCCTCCTTGTAGTAGAATTTATGCCCTCACCGAGCCTGAGAACCTTCACCTTCGACAATACCTGGATCAATACCTGGCAAATGGGTTTATTCGTCCTTCCAAGTCCCCTGCTTCTTCAGCTTTGTTCTTTGTTCCAAAAAAGGAAGGAGACCTTAGAACTTGTATCGATTATCGCTCCCTGAACCAGATCACCGTTAAGAATAGATATCCGTTACCTTTGATCCCTGAACTCCTGGACCAAGTCAGAAAAGCATGCATATGTACAAAGCTGGATCTTAGAGGAGCTTACCACTTGGTACGAGTAAAAGAGGGCGATGAATGGAAGACGGCCTTCCGCACCAAGTATGGGCTATTTGAATATCAGGTCATGCCCTTCGGACTTTGCAATGCCCCGGCCGCCTTTCAATATTTTATGAACGATGTCCTCAGAGAGCTCATAGATGTATGTGTTGTTGTTTACATTGACGACATCCTCGTTTATTCTTCATCGGAATCTGAACATCGGAAACACGTGAAAATGGTCCTCGAAAGATTGCGTCAACACAAACTTTTCGCTAAGTTGGAAAAATGTGTTTTCAACGTGACTGAAGTTGAATTCTTGGGATTCATATTATCACCTGGCGGAGTGCGTATGGATTCAAAGAAGGTCGATGCAGTTCTCAAATGGCCATCACCATCCTCCGTAAAAGATGTGCAAAGCATGTTAGGCTTCGCTAACTTTTACCGCAGGTTTATCCCCGAATTCTCTCGAATAGTCCAGCCCATCACTGCCTTGTTAAAGAAAAACAAACGTTTTGAATGGTCTACCGAGGCGGAACAAGCTTTCCAGGATTTGAAGACTAAATTTATCTCTGCACCAATCTTAAAACACCCTCGCCCCGAACTCCCCTACATCGTGGAAACTGATGCTTCAAGCCTTGCCATGGGGGCAGTTCTATCACAAAAGGACCCGGTAACCAATCAGTTGCATCCCGTGGCATTTTGGTCCCGCAAATTCTCGCCTCCTGAAATCAATTACACGATTACTGACAAGGAACTTCTGGCTATCAAGTCTGCCTTTAAGGCTTGGCGGCATTATCTGCTGGGGGCCCGACACACCGTTACTGTGATTACGGATCACCGAAACCTGCAATATTTGAAGACCGCAAAAGCCCAATCCTCTAGACAACTCCGTTGGGCATTATTCTTTGCCGAGTTTGACTTCATAATTACCTATCGACCTGGTACAAAGAACGGTAAAGCCGATGCCCTTTCTCGGATGGGAGTGGAAGAACACTTGGTCAACCCTAAACCTGTAACAATCATTCCCGAACAAAGAATTCTGGGTGTAATCGCCACAGAATCCATAGAGGAAGTTAAGGATAAAGCCAGGCAACTTGTAACTCCAGCAGACATACAGAATTGGCATCTGCAGGGAAAGGACTTTGCAGTAAAGGACAACTTATTGTATTTCCAAGAACGATTATACCTACCCAGCACAGATTTACAGAAAAAAGTAATCTCTTGTTATCATGACTCTTTAATGGAAGGTCATCCCGGTATAGCCAAGACCTCAGAAAAGATCAAGCGCTACTTCTGGTGGCCGTCTTGGAAAAAAGATATCAGAGACTTTATAATGTCCTGTGGAGTATGCGCCCAAAACAAGAGTCAAAAGGAAAGACCAGCAGGCCTCTTACGCCCTATTGACATCCCACCTCGCCCTTGGCATACGCTTTCTATGGACTTCATCACCGATCTACCTCCATGCTCCGGATACAATACGATTCTAGTAATCGTGGACTTATTCTCCAAGATGGCGCATTTCATTCCGCTCAAAGGCTTGCCAACAGCAGCAACTCTGGCCCGAGAATTTCTCGAAAACATCGTCCGACTGCACGGTTTTCCTTCGGTTCTAATTTCGGATCGAGGTAGTCAATTTATTTCTCATTTTTGGCGAAGTTGCTGTCGGTCGGCTCAAATTGATGTGAGACTATCGACCAGTCACCACCCTCAGACCGACGGACAAACCGAGAGGACCAATCAAACTCTGGAACAGTATTTACGCTGCATGCTGCAACAAACTGAAAAAACTTGGAAAGATATCCTTTGGATAGCCGAGTATGCCTACAATAACTCTGTCCATTCGGGAACTGGGAAAACCCCGTTTTTTCTTCTGTACGGCAGTCACCCTCGAACCTCGGAGTTGGATCCCCTCCAAGATCTTGAAACACCAGCAGTAGACTACCTGCATTCTACAATCACCCAAGCCTTTAAGGAAGCTGTTTCTCACCTTCAAAGGGCTAAAGAACAATACAAGAAAGGAGCAGATCAACATCGGAAGGAAGCCCCTCACTATCAAGTAGGGGATCAAGTCTGGTTATCCACCAAATATCTATCTCTAAAAGGGCCACGCACATTCAACCCAAGATACCTTGGTCCCTATTCCATCACTACCATAGTAAACCCAGTAGCGGTCAAGTTGGACTTGCCCCCGCACATGAAGATACATCCGGTCTTCCACGTCTCTCTATTAAAACCCGTGCAACCTCAAACCCGAATAATCAAATCTCCAAAACCTATCCTAGTGGATGGAGAACTCGAGTTTGAAGTCAAAAGCATTCTGGACTCCAAGATCTCCAAATCTAAACTATTCTACCTAATTGACTGGAAAGGCTACGGCCCCCAAGAGAGATCCTGGGAACCTGCTGAATATGTCCACGCTCCTCGCCTAATCAAAAGATTTCACCGAACATTTCCTGACAAGCCAAAACCCCCGGAGAAGCCCGGTTTGGGAGGGGCCTTGAGGGGGGGTACTGTCATGATCTCTGCTTCCAAAAGGTCAGGGTTTTCCCAACTCCCTTGGAAGCAGATCCATAACCCAGGTTCGGAGTGCCAACCAGTCCCAATTGGGACCTTTTGGACCCAGTCCTGGCGCCAGTGGCACCAGGCTCATAAATATGCCCAGTCCCAGCGCTGGAAGCGCCGGGCTCATAATGCTTGGGTGGACTTACCTTCAGCAGACCATGCTGCTTACTTGCCTGCCAGTTGAGCCTCTGATCCTCTTCTGTTTGGAACTACTTTTCCTGTTGGGTGGGGCTGGAGCCACTCCCTAGATTCAGAACACTGGAACTCTTCTGGAAGGCAGGAACTCTTTTCTTACCAGGAACTCTTTTCTTACTTAGGCGTGGCTGTGGAAGGAGACACCTAAGCACTACAGGAGGCTATTTAAACCACACCCGGTGGATGAATCTTGCTTTGCGTTATTCTGCAACCTCTGCAGCAGAACGCTCATCGTGTCTTCTGCATCCGGTCCTGGGCCTAAGGAAAAAGGCTTACCATCCTGAATCCAGTCTTCAGCAACACCTATAAAGACAAGAAAGAACAGGTTAGCATTCCGGCATCTGAAAGGCAAAGGCTTACCATCCTGAATCCAGTCTTCAGCAACACCTATAAAGACAAGAAAGAACAGGTTAGCATTCCGGCATCTGAAAGACAAAAGTTTACCAACTCTTCGCACGCTCCGGAGGCCTTCGGCGCTGCATCCCGCATCTGAAAGACAAAACAAGGTGCGTTTAAAGACATTGGGGAACTTTAATACTCACGTGCCATTACTCCTTTCCACATCTAATCCAGTGGGTATTCCGGCACCCTGCAGCCGCTCCGAACTCGTACCTGCAAAATAAAAAGACAGTTAGAGCGCATAGTGAAGCAGGCAACAAGCGCTTACTTACGTGCTTCCAGGCGCTTCTATTCATCACACGGGCTCCATCTTCAACTCACTTCAGCCCGTCATCCGCCATCGCCGGAACCCTGCAAAACAAGAGACATCATTACTAAAGACTTTAAAGACATTTGAATGACTCGAAACTTACCGTTCGTGCAGTAAACGACGGACAGCAGTCCTCTGAAGTCAAGAGGCCTGCGCTACCTATCCAGTGAAGAAACTGGTTACAGCACCCTGCCCCGAGGCAGATGGAGAGCTCGGCATTCACTTACCTAAGGTGAGAGCGTTAACCTTTGGGGGTCTACAGGAGAGGAGAAGAGGAAAGAGATAGGGACACCCCAATAACCCCAGTTCATTAACCCCATATTTTCTATCTGCAGACATCTTACTCTACACGTCAGGCATACAGTGCACAGAGGTCCAGCCCAAAGAGCCAACCGGGTGCTACACATCACCTTTGAAGATACGGTAGTCGCCCAGTCAAGACCGGCGCCTCTGCGAGAATCAGGTGAGCGTTACAGGTACATTATTGAATATGTATAGTCATTTAGGGAGTATGACCATTTTGGCTAGTGCCATGTGCTCCGCTTGTGATATGGGCAGTAGTATCCAGGATTCCACTTTTTGCTCCAACTGTTTTCGTGTAGTTACCCCTGTACAGTTCTCCTATCGTGGTGGTTATCATGACTCACAGATAGCGCATACCTTGGGGGCACCAGCGGAAGTCCTGGCCGATATCTGCTTGTTGCACCTTTGGAGTGAGGGGTGGCACCTCGGATTTGTTCCAATTAATCCGTAGTCCTGAGAGTTCCCCGAATTTACTTATCACAAGTGTCAGCAGGGAAAGGTTTACCCTGGGGTGTTTAACGTACAACAGGATGATCCTCCCGGGTCTGGGATGTTTGTAGCAAAACGCTCTGTGGCTTCTGGGGAGGTAAAAAACATTGTCTAACCATTGTGTTGTATCTGCAATATTTCCCGGTAAATCATTGAGTATCGTATATCCTTTTTTTGCAGGATGTTTTTGACAGCTTGGAATATCTTTCATTGCTCTTCAACAGACGGGCTGAAGTCTGGGAAGACTCTGATTGTGGATAATCCCCATTTCAGATCCTTCTTCTCCCTTGTGGTACGAAGTAGGGTGTCTCTGTCTCTGTAGCTGAATATTCTGGCTATGATAGGCCATTCTGGTGCTCCACGGGGAGGTTGTGCCGCCAGTGATCGCTTGGCCCATTCAACCATGTACATGCTGGACACTGGGGGGTTCTCTAGGATCTCGACCAGCAGCTGCTCCACAAACTTCTCCATGTTGTCTAGCTGTGTAGACTCGGGAACCCCCAGGATGCGGATGTTGCTGCGTCTTGAGCGCCCTGCCAGGTCTTCGTTCTCTGCATTCACTTTTATGACTGTTTGTTGTAGGTCATTCATTTTGCGTTGCAATATCGCTACTTTGTCCTAGCACTCTCCGATTCTCTGTTCTGCCTCGGTCATCTGCCCGCATAGTTTGTCGATTTGCATTGCGGATATGTCGACCTTGCATGTAAGAGCTTAGCTCCCAAGTTATCTATGCTGCTCTTCAATGCTAGCAGAGTCTGGTTCAGGGCGGTCATGTCTACTTGGGCCATTGGTGGGGGCTGTTGAACAGGTGTGGAGGGCTGCGCCTGATCAGCTCATGCGAACTGGTCTATTTTTGCTTGTTTTTTGGGGTTGCCCATTCTATCGGTGCAATTGTGCCTCAGACTTCACACCGAATATCGACTTGGCTTTGTGGTGTGCTGTGATTGGGAATGCTTCCGCTCCTCGAGCTGTCCAGGGGAGTTTTCCACTCTTGCGGGCTGGGCGTTCCAATTATTGCTGGATGGTTCTGTTCTGGGTATTGACCCTGTTGTTTGCGTGCCCCGCGTCCCTCGCCCTGCTCCTGCAGGGTCTTCCAGGCTAGTCTTGAATGGATCAGCGCCATGGGCTGGCCACAATGTTACTGTGCCTCGGAGGTGCCGCGGCTGCTCCCAGTGCAGTGCCAGGTCTATAAAGCTAGATCTGGGGGAGGTTGCTTTGATTCGTTTAGAGGGGCACTGACTTCTGCTTCTGTTCACCAGGTAGAGAGCGTGCCAAGCAGTCTGGTCACAGTTCTGGATCCCGGGGACAGGCCCCTGACTCAGCTCATCCTGTCTGGTGTTTGTTTCTGGAAATCGTTTCCCCCTTTCTGACCAGGCCATTCACAGTGTTCTTATGCGTACGACCCAGACCTCCCGGGGCCCGCGCCGGGGCCACACCCAGTCCATAGTCATGACGGGCCTCTTGCGATTGTTACCACAGGAGTTCAGGTGTTTGGGGGGCCTTCCCAGCCCCCTGTTGGAGCAGTCTGACGGGGGATGAGTTTTTTCTGGCAGGGCTTTCTGCACCTTGCGTGGTGTCTAAGGGTGTGAAGCTGTTCACTGCCCACTTCGGGAGGTCCAAGGACAGTTGATCTTATTCCATGCCACGCAGCCTGGCCCACACCGCCCAGTCCCCTTCCTTTGCTGTACCTGTGCAGCGTTCCTGGTGGCCAGCTCTTCTCTGCTAGGCGGGGGAGTACCGTGGCTTGATCCGTTCTTGCTATGGTGCTAAGGTGGAGATGTTTTTCTCCTTAATTCCAGATGTCTGTTTCGTTGATACGGAGGATCTATGTTGGAGGGACCTCTATGGTTGAGTGATACAGCGGGTTCCCCTCTCTTCATGCTGCTTGAGTGTCTTTAGCAGGTTTTGGTGCAGTCGGAATGATTGTATTAACTGTGGGAGAACGCCGGTCGTGGGAGGTTACCTCCATCCAGGGAGTTGTTCCGATGCTTAATTGGAGCCCCCCCCTTTTATATAAAGGGTATTTCCTGGCCCTCACAGCCTCCTACTGCTTCCCAGCGATGGGGGGGGGCTCACCTCCTTACTCCCGATGCTGCCTGGCTAAGAGCGCTGTCCTCGCTCGGCCCGCGCGTTGCTGTTTCCACATTCCCAGGAGGGCCAGCACCACCGTGTGTTGAGGAGCCGCTCCCGTGGCAGCCGCAGGTATAACTGTCCCTCGCTAGTAGTTTCCGTTCCTGCCAGTGTTGTAGGAGGGGTCGTGCGTTGCCTCTTACGTCCTCCCGCTGCAGTTATCTCTAGAGAGACAGTGTCTGCCTCTCCTGCGGGGTGCACAGTCGTGAGACAGGTTGCCCTTCCCCCACTCTCTCGGCCTGCAACGAGGGTGGCCAGCGCACTGTTATAGAAGCGCCACTCCGGGATCTCGGATCATGTCGCCACTGCATCGTGGGGTGCCCCGGATCATCATAAGAACAATCCGTTGGTGCTCGGGGTTAAATGGGGTCGCTGGTCGCAGGATTTTTGAGAGGATTTATCAGTCGATGCCAGAGGTTTTCACGCGGTGGCCATCTTTAATCGATGCGCAACAGCGCCCCCCCTGGGAACAAACTTCTAACCATAGTCCAGAAGAAGGGAGTCATTCGTCTGGACCAAGATGGTCTCCTTGATTTATAGTTTAGTTTAGGTGTAAGGGACAGAAGTGGGGGCTTGACAGAGGATGGTGGGCTAATGATTTACACAGACATTCAGACAGAACCCTTAGTGTTTTCATTGAGGCAGGGAAACCCCTCTTAGAGTTAGGGAAGGTTCGGTTTTCTCTTTATTTACTTGACTAATAAAGGTTTATAGCAAGCATTATGCCACCTGTGTGTCAGTCTCCTCTTTGTGCACCCTTACATATGGTGTCAGGTGTGGGATGCTGATCCACCTGATAAGCAGTGGAAGACCCTTAAAAGTGTATGGACCGAACAGGAAAGAATCTACCCCCTATCAGTTTGTTAGGGATCAAACCCAGTCTAAAATAAGCCTAGCTCTTCTCACCTTCTAAAAACTCCCTTAACTTCCCCTCTATCAGAAGATTTAGAGAGTGGAGAAGACGTAGAAAAATCTATCCCGGGAAACTCAGAGAACCGAATAGGAGAAAACCGTAAAACATCTACCACTATGTCAGACCTTTACTCAGAAGGAAGAATGAGAACTGACCCTGGTAGAGAAGTCGAGATCCCTTGTCAGTGCCCCCAAGTCTCCCAGTGAAACCTCTGACATGTCCGAAAGAGACGAGGGAGTCCCCAATATATCTGATTCAATAACCCAAAGAGTAAATATGAATCCCATAGAGGCCCTGTTGGTGTACCTTGTAAATCACCAGATAGGAGCAGACTTAAGACATCAAGAGGGTCTAGAAATAATCTTGCTTGGCCAACAGTGACCCATACTCCGACATGGTATTCTGCAGCCTTACCAAGAAAAAGAGAGGATCTCAGAAATTATTTCTTTAATTTTGGGAGATTAGCTTGGCAGTTCCATTGGAACGAGGAAATCAAGAAACGTTACCTTGCACCTTTGTTACGTGGAGTGTTTCAAGACTCCTACCAGACCCTCAACCTCCTTGGGACCACTTCTTTCAATGAAATTAAGCAGGGCTTACTACATAGGGTGGGCCAAAATGACAGTTTCTATCGATGAAAATTTAGAGATATCAGATTGGGCCCAAATGAAACACCACTCGAGTTAGGAACTCAGATTCAAAACACCTTGTCACAAAGGCTAGGTTAGAAAACTTTGGCCGAAGTGATGGAAATCCTGGCACTAGAGCAACTAGTTAATGGATTGCCCCCGTTTTACAGTGTGCAGTCTTGCAACTGTTGGAATGCATGTACAGATTGCCACCCCTCCCCGATGATTTAGATTGCGTAAAAAATACAAAAATATGGAGAATGGTTACAGGATGGTGAAGTGGGGATGGCATGCTTCACGGAGGGGACTTACTGGCGAGAGTGGGGAATTACATTGCGGGAACTAATTAGGATCACCTAAGATATATAATATATATATTACATGGCCTGCGGTAGCGGCCATTTAGTTATGATTAAGTTGCTAAACCCATAGGAAGAACACTTTTTGGGCGGCTTATAACTTCGCTCTCCGTGGAGGAATCCTCACCAAACTTTGCAAATAAAGTATATAGCCCACTCTGAATATTTTTGTGAGGTTTGGTCAAGGGGGGGCAATGTTATAGGGAGGGTCCCAAAATTCATTTTTTCCCCATAGACTGATTGGAGAAAAAACGTTGCTCTTGTCTACAGCCCAAACCGCTGGACGGATTTTCACCAAATTTGTGGCAGAAGCTGTGGCTTGGTCCCAAAAGCATGCTTTTGTAAATTTGGTGGAATTCCGTCCAGTATTTTCTTTTTAAAACAACCAAAAAGTAGGTCTAGAAAAATGTGTGATATCTATGTCCGCTCTGCGAACACACTTCCCTATTCGGTCCGCGGAGAGGACTCTGATTGGCTTAGAGGGCAAAGTGGTGTCCGCGGACATCGGATGCGCCCGCTGATTGGATGGTGAAAAGCGTGGAGTGCGTCACTTGTGGATAGCGGTTGGTGTCCGCGGACATCGCGGTAAAAACATATTTAAACACAACATTGCACTTGTCAAACTTATCAAATTATCTCTGGGGAGGTGAGGGATGATGAGGATTGGATATGGCTGCAAGAAGCAAAAAAACGGGTTGATTTTTGCCGCTGAAGTCCACGAACAGTCCGGATGTTCGCGAACAGTCCTGTGAAATTCACGGACACATCTGCATTACAGGGTTGGTGAAAAGCAGCTCTTGGATGGCTTATAACTTTGGCACCACTTAATGAAACTGCATGGAATTTCGCAATTATATTTCTGACCTGATTCCGAAAGAGTTCGCAAAGTTTGGTGGGATTCTGTCAAGAGGGGGCAAAATTAGAGGGGGGTCCCAAAATAATGGAAAGGCTTATAAATGAGGTGCCATTTGACGAAACTACACAAAGGTTTGCAAAAAGATAATAGATCTAGATATAAATGTTCTCGTAAAGTCTGAATGGATTTTGTCAAGTGGGGGCTAGGTTATATGATGATTGTATGTGCATACATTTGACACTTTTGAAAAAATAAAACATGGGTGGATGTCCAGCAAACTTGTGTAAGGAGCAATGGCAAGGACCTGAAAGCATGGTTTTGCAAATGTGCCTGTGTTTTATTTTATGACGAGTGTCATAATGTAGGTACACAAAATAGTGATATACCTTTGGTGACTGAGGTGTAGCCTTTGGCCATGGGCAGTGGCCAGATCGTCTTGGTCATGGAATAAGGTCATGATCCGGACAATCTGGCTACTGGCCATGATCACGAGGGACAAAACATGGGGTTAAAGTGGCCATGTCCACCTGGGACTGGCTCTGTGGTAAAGTTATTAGAAATTGGGATAGGTTTGAAAGGGAAGAAAAATGTGCTCACAGTAATATGGTCAAAGGGTTCCATGGACAGCGAAGAGGGGCCTTGTATGGAACCCTGCCTTCCCTTTCCATGGTGGCCATCTTGGAAAAGGATTTTTCTTCCTACATCGGGATGCCGCAATGCTTCCCGGTGTAGGAAGAAAACTCCTTTTTTTTAGCACCCCAGGTTCCCGATTTGGGAACCTAGGTTCCTAATGGCCTTCATCCCCTATTACAGGGGCTGGAATGGGGGGATAAGGGTCCAGAGACCTCGTTATCCACCCTTGCTTCGATTGAGTTGATAACTTGGGCTGCCGGGCCGGTATCCACTGTTCCAGTCCCTGGAACGGAGGATGAACGCCACAATATTCCCATTAGCATAACATAAAATGCAAATGGAAATGTTGGAAACTCTTATTGAGTCTATGTACTTTACTGAGAAATATAAAGTAGATGGAGTCTATAAGTTTTTTTTTTCTGTTTTTTAACTGTGAAAGGTGCTTCCTAAAGGAACATTTCTTTTGTTGTTTTTGGATGTATTTATTTTGGCAGGAGAGCTAAGAACAAAAGGTGGGGAAGGGAATGAGGGAAGAGGCACCAAACACTAATATGGAGGGGTAGGTGGACAGGGGAAAATTAAATGTTGCACGTGTGTTATTTGCAAATAAGGGGCAGTGTTTCGCATGCTCCTTGATTTACAGCGGTGGTGGTGGCTCTTGGCGAGAGGGATGCCATTAGCTGATGCCATTTTAAGATAAATAGCAGTTTTGCTAAAAGTATGTACTGTGTACTAGACTGTTAATGAATAATGAGTAGGAATAGGTGTTGGGGATGTGCAAGGGAAATTTTGAAGTTGAAAGTTACTAGATCAGTAGAAAATGCAGTTCCGAACTGTCCGTGAAGCACAGATCTTATTGTGAAGTGCGGACGGGTTCTCGGAACGTCATCATGCCACACGCCAGCGTATATTCATGTGGCAGTGTCTGGATGGTCCACCATGAAGTCAGATGTTCGTAGACATCTAAAGATGCAAAACTAGTTGAAATAGTTGCAAAAAGTGTATAGAAGTGTTAAAAATTATTCTAGAAGGTGGGAAATGACAGAGATTTTAGGTGACACTTTGTAAATTGGACACAAATATTGCTATATTGGGTAAGTATGATACTACTAAGTTTGTATTTGTATTTATTTGTTTTTATTTTAATTTATCTGGCACTTTAATCCAAAGCTCTATACAAGAGGAACAAGTGTTGTAGGAAAATAGCATGCACTGGTAAAAACCCATGAAATTCACTGAAAAAAATGTTGTTAAAGGGACGTTATGGTTAAGTTGGACTAATACAAACCTATGAAATTCAATGAAAAAACTTTGTTAAAGGTACTTTATGCTTAAGTTGCACTAATAAAAACCTACGAAATTCAATGAAAAAACTTTGTTAAAAGGACCTTATGGTTACAAGTAAAACTTAAAACCCCTAGAAATTCGCTAGTTATGGTAAGCTAAGCAACCATAATTCGCGCCACCACCGTACACTGCTAAGACTAACACCCAGGACATCAAAGATGACATCAAAAATGTAATTGATGACATCACTGATGATCATCTGATCATCACTGATGAAATTTTTTTTTTTTTTTTCGGTTTTACTTGTAACCATAACGTCCTTTTAACACAGTTTTTTCATGGAATTTCTTCGGTTTTTATTAGAGCAACTTTACCATAACATCCCTTTAACACAGTTTTTTTATTGAATTTCATAGGTTTTTATTAGTGCAACTTAATCATAACGTCCCTTTAACAAAGTTTTTTCATTGAATATATATATATAGATATATATATATATATATATATAGATATATATATATATATATATATATATATATATATATATATATATATATATATACACACAGTAGTCCTAACATAAAGCATTGTTGTATTTAGGAGTAGGCTTAAATCCTCAGAGGCTGTGTCAAAGACACAGAACAATGAGGCCTTATGCCTTCTTTGACCAACACATTTCAATTCCCAGACGTGGCAAGAAACACACACATACACCCCCATTAATTGGGCTTTAGAACTATTAGGCAGGAATGTGTGCAGCGGAACAGGCGAGGGGCTGTGGCCTAGCAAGCACGTCATACTATTGGGAAATGAGGCAGCTGTCTTATGTTGCCAAAACGTGAACTAAGATTTAAGACACTAGTGCCCCCCAGAACGATGGTCATTCTATTTGAACTACCAGATATGTTGGAAAATGGGTCCTAAATCCTTTGCAAACTGGATTGATTAGTGGGACACTAGGTTTATTCTTGGGAGGGAGAACTGACCAAGGGCAAAGGAGAGAACAACATGATCTATGATTTGTGCCAGGGAGAGCCAAGAGTGATGCCCATACAGTGGGGAGGGCATGATGGGGGTGCCAACGTCTCTGGGATGAGAAGAAGAATGCTTTGTTTGCAAGGACCAGACTGACCTCGAAGTCGACCACTGAGTTCATGTTGATAACCAGGTGTACACCACATCATTAAGATTAAAGGTAGGGTGGTGCCAGTTGAATGTAACCAATTTTTTGCAGTGTTTCAAGATGGACAAGAACGTCATCCACGTGGGACGAAGATGGATGAGAAGACAGCAGATCCAATTGAAGAATGGGCTGTATGTGATCATTAGCATGTGGTAGCCAATGCAGGTGGGGGATTAAAACTGTATATCGAGTGCGTTACATGTGATGATTTTTGTATTTATAATCCGAGTATTGTATGAAGAACCGGTGAGAGCTCTATTGCAGTGTATTCATAATACCCTGTTGCCTTATTATTTTGTATATAAAATAAAAGCTATTCTCTTTCTCGAAAAAGGGTTCACCTAGCCTTTTTCCCTAGTGGGTTTAATTTTCTTGGTCTGATCGCTGGGGAGTTAACCTACACAACTCACTATGCCCATGCTCAAAAGTACTGTTGAGACTGCACAGGCATATGCAGAAGCATCAAAGCAAATAAGATCCATGCATAAAGGGGAAAAGAAAAGAAAACATGCAAAATGTAATCCCAGGCCAATACCTCCAAAGAAAATCCAGATGCCCTCTCGAGAAAACTCTTAAACCCTTAAAATTTGTAAGCCGAGAAACTGAGAGGAGGGACGAGAAGAGATTCATGCCCCTCACTAACACAGACGAAAGGAACCACAACCCTAACTTCCATTTGTTTCTCCTGTGGTGCAAGGGGGCATATAGCCAAAATCTGCCCCAAAAAACCAGAAGGAGGAAGCCATGGTGGTAGGCTAGATGGGAGAAGAAGATTGGGAAAAGCTAATAAATCCAGAGAAAACAGAGGTAGAAGAAGCTAGTAACTATCTTTGTCTGTCCACTCCCTTTCAAACACACATATTTGTTAGGGTCAATGTTATTCCAGTCTCAGCCTTAATAGATTTTTGGAGTAAACAAACAGCAGTGAGGGACGACCTTATATGTGCCAACCAAATGCACCAGGGCAGACCAGTCAAAATTATGTGCATCCATGGGGACCAAGAAATTTACCCCAGGACTCTGGTCACTCTTAACATTAGAGGTAAGGATACCATCATCACCACAACAGTGGTGCCAGGGCTGCCACTGGAGACCGTTGTAGGCACTGACTTTCCCATGTTTGGTAGTCTAATAAAGGAAATCAATCAGACTCCCGTTAGGTATCCCCATTTTGACACCTGGGAGGAGGAAACATTTAAGATGGTAGAACCTACGTGGCGACAGATGAAGGCCATCCAAGCAAGCCAACAACCAAGTCCTTTTTGACGGGAAAGCAAGCGGCATTAGGTGAAGGGTATGTGACGAATCTCGAGATGTCATCAATTCTCCCCAAGGGAGGTCAGTGTGGTGAGGCCACTACCCGATAGTCCCCTTTGGGTGATACTCAGCGGGAGGTTCTCATGAGAGGAGAAGTCCAGTCTGGGGACAAGAGAGGACATCTCGGGATAACGTCATATGACACTCCTAACCCAAGAACCTACCCACCTCCACATCTCATAGACCCTAACACTTAACTTAGTACCACCATGTACCTTTGCAAGTCTGCGACTCTAACAAGTACTGAGACGAAGAAGAGTATAGACTACCCAAAGGAAGTGTACCAGACAAGTACTGGGATGAGGAGGAGGTGCAGAGCCATGAAGAACACATTGTGGAATTGTAAAGACCATTCTAGCTTTCTGTGGAGGAGTGGTTGTGAGACAAAGATAAATACTGACAAGGAACTTGCAGAAGTTGTATTGGAGCCCCAGGAGCTGCATTCGGGAGAGACACAGCGTGCCAGCAGACCAGAGCGAAGGACCGCCTGGCCCGGGAGATTCGAGGAGGACGCAGAGAAGAAGGAAGTCACCTGGCCTCGAGGGAACAAAGAACCTCAGGGTGTGGGGCTGATCCAGAGCAGAACTGGAGGTTGGAAGCCAGTGTCAGGAAGGAGAGGCACTGGGCCAGACCAGGCAAGCAGAGAAGCACCCGCGCCACCCGACGAACAGCAAGCACCCAAAGAGGACCGGCAGTGCGTCCAGGAACCCAAGAAGGAAAAGGGCTCAATGACTGTGGGGGCCTGAGAAGAACGGTCTGGGACCCAAATCAAGAAGAGGAGGATCCGAGGCATTTTCCTCGTCACAGTACTTGGCGAGAGAGTAAGCCAAGTGGCCAGAACCAAAGAGTGAGAGAAACTGGGGTCTGGGAACTGAAGTCAGAAAGTAACTTGAGTGATCTTCCTCATTGTAGTACTTGGTAGAGAAAGTTACCAAGTGAGTCCAATCAAAGAACAGAATCTGGGGTCGCCGATCTTTCGCACATTTGAGATCTGTGTGTTTGAAGCTATGTGATATGTAGACCATGGGAGGGGATTCATTCCCCCTGGTTGCCCTAACCTGAAGTCAAAGCCAAAAAGCCTGGGAAAGAGATTTAATCCCTCGGGCCATGTGACATACAAGGGTAGGAGAAGGGAGGCATTCTCTTGACCAACTCGAAAGGGTATGTATCAAGAAAAAGACACAAGTCATCTTCTTTACGGCAGAACTTGGCAGGGAAGTGAACCATGTCTGCCAATTCAAAACAGTAGAGAAATAGGGGTCTGGGACATGCGCTCACTAGAGTAGAAAGTTACAAACTATCTTCCTCATGGCAGTACTTAGCTGGAGAGTGAACCAAGTCTGCCCAAGCCTGGGTCTGGGACCCTCAAACTGAAAGACTGAAAGTGTGAAACTGTGATACTAAAGTAAAAGAGAGGCCAGGGGACGGGAGCCATTCCCCCTGGTTCTGTAAAACTGTGAAACCAAAGGTATGGAGAGGTCAGGGGAAGGGAGTCTTTCCCCCCGGTGACATTGAACTGTGAAAACAAGTGGTAACTAAGACCAGGAAAAGGGAATCATTCCCCCTGGTTGTGTGGAACTGTAAAATCAAAATATGAGGAGAAGGGATTCTCCTTGTAACCAATTTTGTAAATATGAGTAACTACAGGAAATTCCCAGTGAAATATATTGCACAAATGAAAGAAGGGGGGAAACACAGGGGGAGGCATGAGCTACTGGCCATGGTCAAAGGCCATAGCTAGTGAACTGAGTGGGAGGAGGGGGCACTTGAGACCCTCCTCCCTTATTCCTACGCTCCCTGGGTAGGCCCAGTCACATCTGCTGTGGGTCCAGGGCCCCGGCCCCAGAGCACTCGTACAGGGACACCTTTAGGAACTGTGAACCCTTTCGTACAGGAATATCCCTGGGTGCTGTGACACCCTCGCACACACCCTTGTATAGCAAAACCAGGGTTGATTAAGACTCCATTTTGAAAATCATAGACTCCAGTTTGCAATACTACATGGCTATTAAGGTTTCACTCCAGCCTGCAGCCCTCCCCATCGAGCGCACAAAGCAAGCGAGATTCTCCCCCCACCACCCACCTCTGCTATCAAGTGGGGGCTTGGTTCCCATGAGAAGGCTGGCTGCGAGAATGCAAGAAAATCCACACTGTATCACTTGCCTTCCGACTCCCTTCACTGACTCACGTACAACCCAGAACAAGGGCCAGAGCAAGGGCTATCTGTCTCTATAAACCTGCCCCGCACCCCACAGACCCTGGCCATAAAAATATAATCCCTGTGCACTCTAAGGTAAAGTCAACAGTTGAAAAAGACCCTTAAACCAGTGAACCTATTTTTTCCTTTGACCTGGATAAAAGTAAGCACGCTTTTTCGTCTTGTGTACAATTATACAAACATGCTGATAAGCTAAGAACGCCCATGAGTAAACAATGTAAATACATATATGTGTGTAACTGGAGGTTCCTATGCTAACTTGATATGTTGAAAGCATAATGTATGTCGACATATAATTCTGAAATGCTTATAATACTAATTGCAATATTACAATGGTTAACGAAATATAGATCTGTGTGTGCTCGCACAATGCTACCTCATTCTTGACAAAGCTGAATGTAACTACATGTATAATGTCAGACGAGTATAATGCAGAAGTTAGTCGCTCCTAGCTGGTACTCTCATAGACCTTTAGCCACAATCTGCACGTCTATGAATAAGAGAATCTCGAGTCAAAGAAATGTTTTATTACTTGGTTATTCATCAACAAATTCTCTATCTCTCTTTTGTAGTAAAATTGCTTATTCGTATAAAGATAAAAGTACGCTCTGAGCCCATGTGACTCAAATGTAAAACAGCCAGCCACATGTTAAAAAGTTGCATGTTAATTGTATTCTAAAAGGCCTTGAGCCATTGTATAGTGTGGGATCAAACTACAAAAGAGGCCTCAGCTCGCCCCAGATCACCTTGGCGTCAACAAAGAGTTAGAGCCTCATTACACGGAATGCGTTAAGGGTTTACCGGTACCGGTAAATCCTTACCGCCTTACTACGAGGTCCCTTTGCGGGAGGAAGGAATGGGGCCGCAAAGGGACCGTGGTGCTAATTACGGTTCCGCAATTTGCAGTACCATAATTAGCTCCTTCCCCATTCCCATTGAGCCCTATGGGGGCAAAAATGGGAATGGGGAAGTGCCTTGGTGAATGGGGAATTACCACCCCCACTCACCTTGGAGTAGGGCGGTAATTCCGCCATCCACCAAGGTGGACACGGTAAAATACCCCCGACCACCACACATTAACTCCTTAACCTCTACCCCTTGCCTAGTATATTCTGAATACGTTTGGACAGGAAAGTAATACGTTCGATAGGAGCGAATAATCCATATTCAGTGATAAATAATCCTGCCTTAGAACCCTGTTTTCACAAGTGTTAAGATACAGGCCTTGCCGCCGGAGGAACAGGTCAGAGTTCTGAATGGATGAGAATATGTGGCCACAAGGGCAAAATGATGCAAAGATAGGATGTCAAAGATTCAACACTGGATGGCAAACTGATGAGACCAGCTGAACATCTGACCCCAAGCACCATGTCATCTCAACACGTGCTCGTGGACCAATCAGCCATCGCTGACCATATTCCACTTATAGGTGCCTACTCTTAGTGACCAATCCCGATTGACTCTGTGCCACTTAGGCCTCTCCTCTCTTGGATGACAAAAACTGTATAAAAATGAGTTGCAACATGTTTCCTGCAGAGCGCTCTCGGCGTTAGCAGAGTAAATTCTGTTTGCCCTAATTTAGATAAAGCCTTTAATCACACTCTCACTTGGTCTTGGTCTTATTCCCTACTGGGATGTGCCTTTATTGACTTTGTTGGGTGATTTGCCAGCAGTATCGGGGGTCTCTCACTTTCAGAACCATTGCCTATTTGTGGCAATGGGTACAATGGTCACACACGAGGACCATGCCCGATGGGATCTGATTATTTACTAATGAGGGGCATATGGGCGGCTCTACATTAAAGTAACAAAAAAACGAGTCCCAAAACAACAAATGTTTTTTTGTGCACTTTTTTCCTTTTTTAATGTGGGGGAGTCACCCCGCTGCCCACCTACATCCCCCACCCTTCTTTTATTCCCTAACCCAAACCCCCATCTGTTTATTTCAAAAGAATGTGCACAAATGCAGGCAAATTCTATTAAAATAATTCAGTGTTTTCGGCCTCCTTTCGTCATTCGTTATTTTGACGTGACACCCATATGGACCACAGCCAAAGCTTAGTATTTTAGCCTAGAGATAAGATTCTCATCACCTCCCACATTCATTGAATTTCAGGGGTTTTGTTGCGAGGAATTGGATCATCTTAACTCTGCCTTAACTAAGGTTTTTCAATGAATGTATAAATGTTTGTTCACATGCTGTGACGGGGCAGCTATTGCAAATATTGCCTGCCATTTAGAGATCTGCCGCAATTCCAAAACAAACAAACAATATAGGCCAAAGCGTTGAGGCATAATTTATAATCTACTGGTAAAATAGAGTACCCTGGCAGCTCTTGTTGAAAATAGACAAGTGAGTTAACAACCATGTCTTTGTATAACCTTCAATCAAAGGCTGGAATGCCTGCACAGGCAACGCAGCAGTCGTTCTTCACAGGTTAACAGATTGATTACCATTAATTTGAGGAATAATGACTACTCATTCTTCTAGCGTTAAAATATTGAGTACCATTGATTTGATTAATAAGGTATGTTCTATCTTTATACAGTGCTGCAAAACAATTATCTTCCCTGTGCTGACCCATTCCTATTTGAACAGATATACCACATAAAATAGAAATATTAACAAACAAAATAAGCTCACTGAGCTTTTCAACTGGGATGGAAAGTGGTGTTGGTGGTGAGAAAGAGCGAACCTTTCCTGTGCTGTGTTGTACTGCAGACCTTATGCTGCTGTTCCTTTAAGTAGCCTACCCAGCATCCCAACTGCTTAAAAGGACTTCCCCCACGCGAAGCAGTGAAAAGTTGTGTTGGTGGTGAGAAAGAGCGGATCCTGTGCTGTGCTGCAGACCTTATGCTGCTGTTCCTTTAAGCAGCACACCCAGCATCCCAACTGCTTAAAAGGACTTCCCCCTTGCGAATCAGGGCACAGTGGTGGAAAGTGGTGTTGGCGGTAAGAAAGAGCAGATCCTGTGCTGTGCTGTGCTGTGCTGTGCTGCAGACCTTATGCTGCTGTTCCTTTAAGTAGCCTACCCAGCATCCCAACTGCTTAAAAGGACTTCCCCCACGCGAAGCAGTGAAAAGTTGTGTTGGTGGTGAGAAAGAGCGGATCCTGTGCTGTGCTGCAGACCTTATGCTGCTGTTCCTTTAAGCAGCACACCCAGCATCCCAACTGCTTAAAAGGACTTCCCCCTTGCGAATCAGGGCACAGTGGTGGAAAGTGGTGTTGGCGGTAAGAAAGAGCAGATCCTGTGCTGTGCTGTGCTGTGCTGTGCTGCAGACCTTATGCTGCTGTTCCTTTAAGTAGCCTACCCAGCATCCCAACTGCTTAAAAGGACTTCCCCCACGCGAAGCAGTGAAAAGTTGTGTTGGTGGTGAGAAAGAGCGGATCCTGTGCTGTGCTGCAGACCTTATGCTGCTGTTCCTTTAAGCAGCACACCCAGCATCCCAACTGCTTAAAAGGACTTCCCCCTTGCGAATCAGGGCACAGTGGTGGAAAGTGGTGTTGGCGGTAAGAAAGAGCAGATCCTCTGCTGTGCTGTGCTGTGCTGCAGACCTTATGCTGCTGTTCCTTTAAGCAGCCTATCCAGCATCCCTACTGCTTAAAAGGACCCCCCACGAAGCGGAGCGTAGTGGTGGAAAGTGGTGTTGGTGGTGTTGAGGATGGTGAGGGCTCAGAGCTTTCACTCGGATTTCACTTGAGAGCTTCCTTTGCGCCCTGGTTCAGTTGAAATCCCCCCTCTTTACAGAATGTCATCAATGGTTTGGTTGGTCTTCGATGGCTGTTACAAGTGAGTAGATCATAGCAGACAAAGCTGAAAGTGGATTGACAATTTTTTTGCTTAAATTGCGATAAGTCTGATGCGTTCTACAGGTCAGCCATGTGATAGCAACCCCTAAGTAAAAGGAGGAGGTTGCTTTAGACCCGCTGACCTGGGTTTGCCGTGAGACAAATAGCCTTATTCATGGAATTATTTGCGTGAAAAACGCAGATTTGCACGCCTTTCTGCCCGAAAATCCTCATACTTCAAACAGGTATTTTCGGGCAGAAAGGCACGCAAATCTGCGTTTTTCACACAAATAACTCCATGAATGAGGGTGAAAAACTTCATTTCTCAGCGTCTCTAGGCAGCTTAACATTACAGTTGGGAATCTGCTGTTAGACTGTCAGTCTGCAAATCCTTTTCTACCGGGACACAGAAACTGCGGCCCAGACATTTGATCTGTGTCTCTTGAGGTGGTGTCTTCTGGATACAGAGCTTAATTAGGGTTGGCTGATATAAGGCCACAAAAACATTACATTACAGCAACAAACGCTCAGTTCTTACACCCGGACCTCTACTGCAGAGACTGCGGGCAGTGGCCATTGATCTGCACGAGTGGTGTTATATAAGAAAAGTGATTGTTTGCTCAGTGCTACTAATCTTCTTCCTTGTGCAGAGACTCCTGGCAGAGGCTCTGCACGTGGAATATGGAAAGCATAATAGCGGATATGTCCGGACAGGGGTTGAGAAGCCAATCAAGTGCAGAGGGCGATGGAAGTGACAGCAGTATCTTGCCCAAAAATGGCATCCAACGTTTTGAAAAACCCTCTAACAATAAAGGATGAGGTGACTCAGATGCAGGAAGATAAACAGGCATGACAGCTTGCTGAATCATTGAGACTTAACCTGGGGGAAATCTAGGGAGTGAAGCTGCCAACCAATGTTCCCTCTAATTATTTTTCTCTATGTGCGGAACTGGTTTGCTGTTGTGCACACATTATTTTCCATGCGCGCAACTGACTAATGAGGTAAGCCACTTTGTGAGCATGCATATTTCGTAAACTACCATTGCAGAAGAGAGTTTGGAAAGGATTTCCCTCTTGCCAGCCACTGCAATTCTTAACACATCTTGCAACACTTGTTCCAAACAAATTGGCTTAAATAAAATATGTCATGTGTGATTAAACAGAAAACTCATCAACCAGTCCAAGACTGCAACATCTGCCACAGTACCTTGCAAACGTTTTATGCCACTGGAAAATCAATCATGTCTACTACAAAAGACAAATATCTCTTGTCATAAACTGATGTGGCTGTCAAGAAATTCAGACAGAGTACACATTTGCCGATGGTTAATGGCAAGGAGTTTAAGTGCCACTTTAATGGAGTAATTGAAGAGCCAGGAGAACATGCTTCTGATAATTTGTGTAAGGATAATTGCATCCGAATAACTGCACCTCAGAATATGATGATCACATATTCCTGTGCCTCTGCTTACTATCCACATTACGTTGTCCTTTGGGTAGTGATAACACTAGCCTTACAGCCAAGAGACCTATACACCATCCATTTTTACTCCCTAAAAAAGGAAAATGTGCCCAACAAAAATGAGAAACAATGAACATTTTGTTGCTTCAATCCACAGGGCTCCACTGATATTTTTTCGAATTAGTGACCAGTAGAGCAGTGGCATAGGAAGGAACTCTAATAATATTAATGCCTGATCCCAACAGGAATTTCAAGGGCAAGAACATCTTTTAATAAGCAGAAAGTATCCCTATTGGCAAAGCTAATTCGTTTTTTACTCTCAGTAAAATCATTTGACTGAAAGTAGGGAGCAAAATCTGATTAGAGCCCTGCTTATATCCCTTACATAGGAAGTTAAATGACAGGGCGCATAATAAAGCCCATAGTTTTGGCCACCCTTCCATACCACAGCCTAGATACAACTAAATAAGAGCCTTACTGACGTTTATTATGGAGCCCTGCTGAGGAAAATCACCTATATATCTATATATCTATATATAGATATAGATATATGTATATATCACTAAGTGATGGCCTGTTCTCTTCCACCCATACCCTTCCCCGGCTCCTGTGCTAACCTCCAATACTAGATAGACCACTGTAGAGAGTGAGGGATTGTAGCAGTAAACTCTCACTGGGATATTTGCAGACCCACAATACTTTGCAAGCAAGGCATATTTAATGCCTCAACATATTATGTGCATTTTAAGAATGTCATGACTCTGCATGTACGCAATTCTTTGCAGTGCATACAAGATTGTTTGCAACATACCCCACCTTAATATCATTGTGTAGGATTACACAGTGCTCAGTGAAACCGTTTTTGCATAGCAGCGAGTTACCATATTATGTGTGAAGGTCTTTGCCCAAAGGAACTCGGAAACAAGGTAGATTGTGTGAAAAGCATTCTCCTGTCTGAATATCCGGTGCTCTGTTACTATGGACGAGTAATTCGAGGTATACTCCATACCCATTATCCCTTGTAGGCAAAGTAAATGGTATTGCAATGTTGCTCTCTCCCTATAGGGTAATGTTAGTAATGCTAAAGTAGGACATACTATCACATTTATCTTCTCAAAATCCTTACACGGCAAATTTATAGTTTAGTTTTATAGTGCGTTAACTTGCAAGGGGGCCACTTCAAAACACTTGCGTGACATATGTACAAAGACTAGGAAGTATGAGATAAGGTCCAGGTAGCCTCCTTACTTACAGTCAGTATCCAATACTTTAGCTGGAAGTTCAATTGTGTTGTGTGGGTGATGCTTTTGATAAGGCACAATGAGTAACAGAAATTCTGGCACGTTAATGTTATCGATATTATTCATATTAAAACAAACATAAAACAAGTGGATGTAGGTACACGTCTGCTAACCCTTTGCAGAGAGGAAGAGTCAAGGTTGTCCAGTACTATCTTAATGTGTTCTGGGGCAGAAGTTAGAGTCATAAGGTAAAAGTGTGGTAGAATCAAGCTTAGGAGTCATGGGTGGGGAGGGAACATTATTTGGTTAATATGTGCAGGCATATCTTGGTTAGATTCTTCTGTTCATGGAGTACGTTTTGCACATTTGTTTTTAATCTCTTATGTGTGTATTTTGCTGTTAAGGATTTTAGGTCTTTACGGTCACCCATGCATAGTAGTTTAATGCAAATTACCAGAATATCAAGACTATTTGCTTATTTTAAGAGAAAGCAAATTTCAATTAATTGCTGTGGCTTGTGCCTTATTACGTATGTTTTAATAGGTGAGAATTGTCTGTGTGCGCTGCTAAAACTCTCCTGAGCGGCACCCAGATGGAAGCTGGGCAAGCGCACATGCACACAGCTTAGAGGGAACACTGCTGCCAACTAAGAAAAAACAAAAAGTCACTGAGACTGGGCCTCCCCTATTCTATAAACAGTCTGGGAAGCAGCCCAAACAAGACTAGGGCCTCATCACGAGTTTGACTGTATTTCCGGCTGTAATACCGCCGACTGTAATAGCCCTAGCACCGACCGGTCCGGTGGTATTACCACAGGATCACGGGCTGGGCTTTAACGGTAAATCCCCATTCCTGATTGGGTCCATTGGATCCAATGGGGAATTTTTGGTGCTAATACTACAGACTAATACAGCCGGCTGTAATACAGCCGAAAATGGGGATTTTCACCTCCAGAAAAAAGCTGGAGGTAAAACAGCCGATTTAGTGCCCAAATCGTGATAGGGCCAGCCCTTAAATGCGGCGGTAATACCGTTACCACCACATTTAATGGCTACAGCCCAACTTGTGATGAGGCCCATATGTGGCATTGAATGCGGGTAAACCAAGAAACAGATTGGGTGGTCCAGGGAGTGGAAACAAAAAGGGTCCCTGGAACCCAACTACTCAGGGGGGTGGGCACTGTTGGGGGTTGGTTCAGACCCCCCATGCGATGCCCGTAACCCCCTAACCTGGCAAGGACCACACCACAAACGTCCTTGCTGTTCGGGCTTCCCGGTCGCTCTACCCGCTTCGGGGAACGCCCCCTTTATTTATGCTGCACATGGCGACGTGCAACGTCACGCCACCGTGTGCGCGTCCCTGTAAAAGGGGCAGCGCCACACTCCTCCTTTTTCGGGAGGACACACAAAATACTGTAATAATACACACTGCAAACCACACAAAGTTATTAACACAACCGATCAATACAGTTTCCCCACTTGCCCCTTTATTATCAACCACCTGGGTCCCCTTACTCAACACGTCCCGGACTCAGGTTGATCCGACAATTGTCCCAGCACGTAATCGCTGAGGTAAGCGGGTTTCCCTCGCCCAGCTCTCTGGGGGTACCTCCCGCTTACCTCCGGCACGGGTAGTCTTTCCGACGACACCCCCCGGACAGGGGATTCTGGAGTGCTGGCAGGGCCTCCTCCATCGTCTGGTATCTCCACCAAGTCAGGTTCCAGAGGTGGATCAGTTCTGGGATCCCCCAGCTTCTTAAAGAAGCTGACATTCCTGGTGATGGCAGACCTTCCATCAGAGGCAGTTACCATGGACCCCTTGACGGCCACAACGTCCAACGGCTCTGACTCATAGGGGAGGGAGAGTTTCCCGTGGGGGTGTCGACTGCGGATGAGCACTTCGTCTCCGGGCTCCAGCCGCTGCGGGCGAAGCCCCCTTCGCAAGTTCTCTTGCTCGATCCTCACCCGCTGGTCCGCCTCGACCTGTGGGTTGTCAATGACCCCCGGCTCCTTCTCCCCAACCTCGGGAAGCAGACCCCGTGGGCAGCACCTGAACAACGCCTCCGCCAGAGCCACACCCGTGGAAGCATGCGGGGTGGTGCGGTACACCCGCAGAAACTGATAAAGAGCTCTCTGGAGGGACTGTCCCTGTCCTTGAGCGATCCTGAAGGTCTTGTTGAATGTCCGCATTAGCCTTTCCGCCTCTCCATTCGCCCTGGGCCACAACAGGGTTATCTTCCGGTGTCATACTCCGCAGCTCTCCATCAGCTCAGAGAACCTTTCACTCTGGAAGGGCGCCCCGTTATCAGAGCACAGCGTGTGGGGTACCCATGGGCCGCAAACATTTTCTCCACGCCCACCACCACATGTTCAAACGCCACAGACTCCACAAACTCCACCTCCAGATATCTCGAGTACTCGTCGACCATTACCAGGAAGTGGGTGCCCATGGTCGTCGATCCAAAGTCCGCATGGACCACTTCCCAAGGTTGCGTGCCCCGGGGCATCGCCTCAATGGCAGGTTCCCTCTGTAATGGGGATGCCGCTTGACACCACACACAGGCCGCTACAAAGTCATCGACCTTCCGCTCTAGTTCCGGGAACCAAACCTTCAGCCGCAGCCTGGCCTTGGTCTTCGCAGCACCCTGGTGTCCATGGTGGGCTAGATTGATCACGTCCTTCACCTTCGACTGGGGGACTACTATCCGGTCACCTCGGAGCATTAGGCCCGACACCGAGAATGACAGTTCCTCCCTGACCTTCCACAGCTGCTCCAGTCCGGTCTTGGCTTCCTGAGTCCGCCCTGCCAAAGATTCTAGCACTGACTTCCACGATCCCTGTTGCATGGAATGCTTTAGGATTTGAAAGCATTCATCTTCGCAGCTGCCGATTCTAGCTCCACCAGGGGCATGGCGTTGGGAGTGGCCGCCTCCAGCACCATTCGGATATGATCATCAGCCTCCTCCGAGCAGGTGTCATATTCCACTGCCGCCACGCACTCCCGGGTGCCTGGAGAGATAGTCAGCTGCGTTGTTGGCCCCAGGTCTGTACACCAAGGTGACTCCATACTAGAGCGAGCATCCACCTCTCGATCCTCGCCAGTGGCTTTGATGATGACCCTGCCAGAATATGAAGCAGGGGCTTATGGTCAGTCACGACCGTCACCGGCCGTCCCAGGACATAGAGCCGGAAGTGCCTGCAGCCCCAGAGAACCGCCAGTGCCTCGCGCTCAATCTGTGAATACCTTTGCTCAGTCTCGGAGAGCGCCTTGCTGGTGTATGCCACTAGCCGGACACCCCCGTCACGATCTATCTGAGTCAGTACAGCGCCCAGGCCAAATGGACTGGCATCCATGATGATCTCCGATGGCAATGGAAGGATCGAAATACGACATTGTGTCCTCAGCCGCCAGCGCACCATTGATGTCCTCGAACGCCGCCTGTTCACGTGGGCCCCAGTGCCAGGTGGATTCCTTCTTTGTTAGTGCCCTGAGAGGTTCAGACCTGGAGGCAAGGTTTTGAATGAACCGCCCACAGTAAGTGACCATACCGAGGAAGCTCCTGACATCGGACACTGACTCGGGCGGCTGCGCCTTCTTGATGTCCTGAACCTTCTTGGGGTCCGGCGATAACCCTCCCTCTTTGAATACGAATCCGAAGAATTCAATGGAGGGGCACAGGAATTCGCACTTGAAGGGTGAGCCCCAGTGACTGCAGTCTCTCGAACGTCCTCGCCAGCTACCTCAGATGATCCACCTCAGTCTTTGCAAACACCAAGATATCATCACTGATGTTTAGTACACCCTCCAGATCTGCAAGGGCGCCTTGGATTATATTCTGAAAGATTTCCGCTGCCGAGGACACTCCAAAGCTTAGTCTTTTGTAGCGGTATAGTCCCCGGTGGGTGGTGAATGTGGTGATGTACCTCGATTCAGGATGGAGGACCACCTGATGGTAGCCCGCCCGGAGGTCCAGCTTGGAAAAGAAGCGAGCCCCTTGCACTTCTGCAATAATGTCATTGATAGTAGGGGTAAGATGCCTCTCCCTCTTAATGGCCTTGTTTGGCAGCCTCATATCTACACAGATGCGGACAGAGCCTGGTTGCTTGGGCTTCCGAGCCACGACAATCGGGGACACCCAGGGGGTCGGGCCCTCTACTTTCTCAATGATGTCGAGGTCCACCAGGTTGTCCAGTTCCTTGTCCACCTGTTCACGGAGATGGAACGGCATCCTGCGGTGTTTCAGGGCGATGGGCTGCACAGAGTCATCAATATGCAACGTCACGGGGTCGCCAGTCATCCGCCCAATCCCCTTGAAGAGAGCGGCATACTTCTCGAGCAGGTCGTTAATGTCCTCGAGGTATACCGAGTACGTAAAGCTAACAATTCCAAGAGCCTCAGCGGCAGCACAGCGCAGCAGAGTGTTGTTGCTTACTGGCGTCACGTAGAATCGGGCTTTGATATGCAAGCCCTCATGCTCCACCTTTGCCACAAAGGCTCCATCCAGTGGGATCGGTTCCAGTCCCCCAAACGCAAATCTGCGAGCCTTCAGTGTTAGTAGCTTGGGGGGCGAGTCCATGGCATCATAATGTCCCCGGGCCATCACATTGACCAATGCCCCCGTATCTACCAGGACCGGGACTGGCAAGTTGTTGACCTCCACCACACACCTCAGTTGTCTCCGGTTCTTTCCTCTCAGGATTCCCACACTGGAGACAAAGAAAACGTTCTCTTCCTCCTCTGCCTCCTCCACCTGGGCATCCTCCTCACCCTGGTCTACCTGAGCTACATTTGGCGGGCGGCTTTGGCGCTGGAACCCGGACCAGGCCGGGCCTCTCAGCACCATTACGGGCAGGGCTGCCTTGCACACCCTCGAGAAATGATCAGGCAGTCCGCACCTACCACATGTCCTCCCCGCCGCCGGACACTCAGTTTGGTGAGGAAGATCATACCCACACTTCTGGCACGATTCACCCGATCTTCCTGCTCTGTCACGGGGGCCTGCCCCAGGTCTTCTGACTCCTCTGACACCCCGCCACATGGCACACACCTCCTCAGACTTGACTGAGCGGGACCCCGCCTCCATCCTGGCTGCCCGAACCTCCGCCACCTCATGGCACCGGCCCAGCTCAAGGATGCGGGGCAGAGTGAGTCCCGGCTCTCTCAGGACCTGCCTTCTGAGTTTGCCAGAGGAGCACGCCTGGATCAGCATAGTTCGTATCATGTCCTCTGCGTCTCCCCATGCACATGCCAGCGAGAGGCGACACAGGCGTCCATAAAAGGTGTCCAGCTTCTCATCTTCCTTTTGCTTCGCTGACAGCATCACAAACCTTTCATAGTCCGAGTTGGCGAGAGGCAGAAAGTGAGCCTGGAGGGCAGTCTTAGCTGCATCATAGGAGCCATCTCCCCATGGAAGAGCCTCAAAAATCTCTTGGCCGAAGGCCCCGCCGAATACAGCATAGTTGCTAGCCTACTGTCATCATCTGTCACTTGTGCAGCTCTAAAGTACATGTTGAGGCGGTCGACCCACCTCTTCCATCTGGGCCCAATGCTGGATGGCGGGCCCGATACATTGAACTCACGGATGGGCTGTAGGGCTGCCTGGGCACGTGCCTGGGCCATGATGGGAAGCCCTTGCTGAGCAATATGCTGCACCACCGGTAGCGCCTGAGGCAAAGGAGTTTGCCCACCTGCTTGAACTGGAGGGAGTTGCTGTGGAGCTGCTATCTGTGGGTGCACCGGAGGCACAGGGACCTGACCCCCTGCTGGAGCTAGAGGGACTTGTTGTTGAGCCGCTGCTTGTCCGCCGTCTTGAGGGAGCTGTTGGGCAGCTAGGAGCCCACCGTCTTGATCTTCAGAATCACTCATGGGCCTGAGCGCACAGGCACCCCCACCTTCGACCTTGGGGGCCGCAACTCAATTGCCCACCACCACAGCACAGTTCAGATGCCCCACCCAGGAAAATGAAAAGTCCAACCTGGGGGAATATGATGATGGTGCAATGCCTCTGTCTCCAGGCCGCCTTATGCGCCCACACAGCAACTGGACCTGACGAAGAACCAGAAGAAGAAACCAAAATGGAGGGTCCACCACGGCAGCAGTCCTCACTGATGATGAAGAGGATGAAGAAGAAGCCTCAGCAGCCTGATGATGAAGGGGATGAAGAAGCACCTTAACCCCAGCTGCAGTAGCACCCAGTGGGTGTAGGAGTCCCAAAAATTGAGCCAAGAAAGAGAGCTGGGCTATGCAGGCCCAGCCATTATAGCCCCTCTCCTTGCTTACACTTGACGTAGGAGACCCATATTTTGAAGAAAAATCAAAAATCTGGCATGGGCATGCAGGTATAACTACCTGCTAGCAGTGTGTCCAAAAATTAGCCTGGATGCCAGTCACCGGCCAAACCGGAGCTCAGTGAAGTTCAACGGCCTCATTGACAAAATGGCCGCCAGCCGTGTGTGCGATGCACGGCCACGGCACGAAACGAAATGTCCGTTGATTCCGTTTCAGGGAAAAATTATACAACTTCGTCACCGCCGGGCCCAGGCATCATCATCCACCCGTCGCCTCTATTGAGGGTTGGTTCAGACCCCCATGCGATGCCCGTAAACCCCCAACCTGGCAAGGACCACACCACACACGTCCTTGCTGTTCGGGCTTCCCGGTCGCTCTGCCCGCGTCCGGGAACGCCCCCTATATTTATGCTGCACGAGGCGGCGTGCAACATCACGCTGCCGCGTGCACGTCCCTGTAAAAGGGGCAGCGCCACAGGCACTGATTACATCATTCTTCTCCAGGAACCTCAGTGGCACCAGCACAGGCTGTAAAGATCTGGGGAGGGTGGCCTCAGTAATCACCCTGTTACGGCCAGGGCTGATTATGGGGCAGGACATGAGCGAGAAAAGAAAAGATAAAGGGTCATTCCAACCTCAGATTATGGAGAAGGCGGATTCTCTCATTATGAATGACTTAAGTATGATCGAATACGCAGACTCAATACTCTGCGATACTAAGCAACTGACCACACAGGATATGAACATAAAGAAAGATGACATGAAAGTTGTTAAGATTGCGGTGGAAATTCAGACGGGGACAAGGTTCAGCAGGGCCCCACTTTCCGATTGGCAAATAAACCCACCACAAATATAAGTGTGCGTGAAGAGACGGCGAGCTTTACAAAGAACGCTGCAACTATGAACGCTCCTAAGGAAAGTGTAAAGTGTGTACAGAGTCAAAAATTCCATATGGGCAACAGAGTAATTCAACACACCGATGATGCCTCCTTTCTGGGTTCACCGTCTGACCTGAATAAAATCATTGACAAGGAGTTGCCTCAGGGTCCAGGCGGAGATAGTTCAAATCTTCCGTTGCCTCAAACACGATTACTACTCGACAAGTCGGACGGATCAGATGTACAGAAGTGGATGAAAGAATTCAATTGACACACCTGACAGTCTCAGCCTTGAATGTAGTCCTCAGCTCGTTTGTGACACTATATGATAACATTTGGTGAGAAGTAAAAGCTCACATTCTGATACTATCAGATATCAACTATAAAGTGGAAGAATGGAGGGGGTTGGGACACCTTGTGCAAGCTGAGAAGGTAAAAGAAGAAGGCCTGAGACTGACAAATGAAGTAACGAGGGGTGAGGTCTAAGGGTGCAAGAGAGTATTTTGGACCAAAGTGTTATGATTATAGAGGATGAACTAATAAATACAGTTGGGAAACGGGCAGGAACAAGTGCAACCATGTCAAAAGGAGATTTGATTGTTTTTGAAGAAGTAGGAAGGAGAGAGTAATTGACAAGAGTCTGAAGTCGATATGGTGAGAGGTGAGGGGCGGAAAGCCACATGCAACCCTGATAAAATTAATCAGCAGAAGAAAACAAAAAACCAAAAAGCACAGAAGAAAGAAATACGTCATCTAGAGCTTTTATGAGGAACCTGTATATGTCAGACATGTGGAGTAAATGGAACATGTGCAAAAGGTGTCTTGTGGTGAAGCAACATCGAAGTTGGTCATAATTGAAGAAGCAGAGGCTGTCACAAGTATGAGGAATGACACGCAGAGTCTGAGTATGAACCAACAAATGGATCAGATGTGTGGAGGATTGAAGGCTGAGAGGGCCCAGAAGGATGTAAAGGGGAGTGAAAAGGAGGGTTGTATGGAAAGGGTCTGATGAGTGGAGGGCGCACGTTGAACGAGGCTTGTGGGGGAAGGGATGAGAGGTAGGAATGACTGTATGGGGAAAAATTGAATGGGGAAAAGGGGAATGCTGATTCACAGCTAAAGGAAAACATGCAAATCGTTGATGCTGCCACAAAGCTTGAACATAGGGTTTTGGAGATTAGTGTATTACCCTCCGATAAAACTCACTATGCCTTTAATAATGTGTGGTGCAGGCTAACCTACCTATGAAGAACGGTCAGGGGGAAAGTGCAATTTCGACAATAGAAACGCATACAGATAGCCTTCGCTTATGCTCACAGAGGATTGGGTTGACGAGTAGAGAGGAGCTGGGAGTCATGGATGGTGAGCGAGAAAGTGGGAAGAGGGAGAGCGAGATTTTGTGGGCCCCAGTGGGAAGTGGGGAGGAATGTAAAAGATCTCGATGGACGGGGGAGTGCTAACAGGAGGATCAGGACATCTGTGTTGGAAAAGATACCTGGATGGGGAAACTATACGTACCAAACATTTTTGGGGTAGACAGTAAGAATAAAAACTTATGATTGAATGGGCTACAACAAACGAGAGCGTACGGTACAGAGTTTGAGGGGCCTCAGATGGTCCTTGCCAGAGGAAACCAGAAGGATTGCAAAGGCAGGAAACTAAATCCATTTTGAAGGGGGCAAGGAATACAGATGGAGGGGGGGAAGCTCTGGCATCAGGGTGGAATGACGGATATCCCGAAAAGGGGAGGGAGAGACAGGAAATCTGAGATAAAGGGTGGAGGAGGGAAGTCATATAAGGCAGAGCTGAGGAGCCGGCGGGGTGCCAATCTGGACATCTCCCTTAATAGAAGTAATATCTTAACAAAATTTGTGGAAGTGGTGGATTGCTATAATCTACACTTTGGCTCCAGATTGGTGCTAGACACAGTTCTAGCAGAAAGTGTGAAACTTAAAACCATGGGCTTTGATATAATGCAGCTTGAAGATACAACAGTGACAGGGAAGCAATCCGGTGAGATGAACAAACTAAACATTAATTTGGACTGTGTGGGGGGACATAGCAAATGGGTGGTAAGTGACAATGACATGAAGGAAATGGAGAGGGCGGGGTGGGACGGGATCATGTTTTTCCTATGGGCAAAGAGTTCGGCATAATGAACACCATGATGTGCAAGATTTAAAGAGAGCCCCATGGGTGAAGGCATTGCTGAAAGGTAGTGAAGAGCAGGAAGCCCTGAAGCTCATATCTTGGAACACTAGGGGTCATGGCAGCTGTTAACGAATGTTGATTTGGTCGCAATTCTGAGGGAGGCAGACTTAATTCTCCTCCAAGAAACCTGGCTAATGGAGGTCCCACTACTAGACGGGTATGAGGTTTATTTTCAGTCAGCTAAGCCTAGCTGTGGAGGGTGGCCATCGGGGGGACTGCTAGTTGCAGTTCGGTCTTTGCTGTCCTAGACGAAGGTAGACAAACTGAAAATGCCATTTGGAGCTATGGTAGTTTCCTTTGTATAACGAACTACTGAAAAGTAATCTACTCCTAATAAATGCATACTGGCACCCCGGGAAAGCCAATTTAGAGGAATTTCTGTCAAATTTCAGACTGCATCATACAGTGGCAGGAGAGGAAGGAGGGAGGTAATGACATAGTCGCAGGTGACATGAATGCAACTTGCCTAGATGTGATAATGACCGGGCCGATTGGGGATAGAAATGATCCTAAACTAATTGCAGGTAGAAAATGGGTGGGGATGCTGAAAGCAGTTGGCTTGGTAGTGTTAAATGATTCCTTTGAGGGGGGGAGAGAAGAACACACACATGGTATAGGGGGTCCCTTTCATCTACCACAGATTATATCTGCACAGACTTCGATTTTTTAGAGAAATGCAGTAATTCTAAAATCATTGAGAATGAATCTTGTGACCATTGCATATTAAGGGCAGAATTTGCTGTAGAAAGAGCTGCAAACAGAACAGGGGGCTCAAGGGAGTTAATCTCAAATGCGAAAGGTAATAGACTGGGAGTCATAAAGAACTATACAAGTCTTAACAGTTATCTGGGGACTCTATATGGACAGTCGGATCTGCAGTGGAAGATGGAAGTCTTGTGTACTGAAGCCAATGATGGGCTCTTGAATAAATTCCAACAAGGGGCAGTAAAGAACAGGGGGAAGGGAAACAGTCTGACAAAGAGTACTCCTAAACATGCTTTTAACGTGGAATTAGCGGAGGCAAAAAGGAGGATGAGAAGGGAGCTTAGAAAGGTTAAGAATGAGCATCTTTAGGGGGATGTATATTCCAAAACAGTTAAGAGCATAAAACAAACATATAGAATCTACTGTAAGAGTAGGAGAACAATTATGCTACAGAGGGATTGTAATGTAATTGTAATGGGTTATTTATAACGCACTTAACACCCAGTGGTTTCTTAAGGATCGAACCTGTGTTGCTTCACCTCGTCTTGCATTCAAGACAAGCATGTTGCCCCTGAGCTATCCTCCCGAGACAATGCAGAATAAATGCTGAAGGTCCTGATCAGGAAAGATGCTACAGCATTTTGGTAGTTGGTAAACTCGGGGGACATGGGTTATTCTCTAAAACAACGAAATGCATGTCAGAGCAACAATGGGTGGCCTTCTATGAAGAGCTGTAGGGGAGCAGGGAGGAGGCACTAGTGGCGATCCAGGAAGTAGTAGCCAAAGGATGGGTGGATGAGAGATCATTGCCAACGGACATGGAGGAAAATACGGTCTTGATTAGGGCATGCAGCAACTCCCGAGCAGCAGGTCCGAATGGGCTGTCCAATGCCCTATTCAAGGTGGAACCAGAAATCTGGGGGAATATTTTGACAATCAGATTTTGAGGTATCATAAGATCAGGGGTGTTCCCATCTTCATGGGAACTGGCTAATGTAGTTACTATTTACAAGCGGGGACAAGAAATGATCCCCAGAACTATAGACCGATTTCATTGATAGATGCCGATTGTAAACTGTTCTCGTCAGTGCTCTTGAGATACCTAAATGAATGGGTCAGGGACTCAAAGAGACTCTCAATGCTTCAAATAGGTTTTTTTAAAAGATTTTCCAAAAGTATGCTTGGGCATCGAATGAAGGGTTGATTTTTGTAGCACCCGTAGACCTACCTAATGAATTTGATAGGGTTGATAGACACTATAGATGAAGTTGCAAGAATGGGGGCTTCCGGGTGATTTACTGAAGACCTTGATGACACTACATTGTAACTCAGCAATTAAAATAAGACTAAACAAAGAAGGTCACTTATCCAGACGTATAGAAGTAAAATAGGCCATGCGACAGGGATGAATTTTAGCCCCATGCATTTCAACCTGTACGTATCCGACGCCTGGGAACATCTGGAGAAGTGTGGTTTCATGTCACCTAAAATAGGCAATGTGAGAGTCCCTGGGTTATCATATGTGGATTACTTCTGTCTATTTAATACCACAAAGAAGGATCTGCAACGACTTATGAATGGTTGACAAACCATGCTGTTAAAAATGGGACAAAGATCAATCCTCCAAAGACTAAGATCTTGCATTTCTCTAGAGGAAAGAAAGCAGAGAATATGTCATGGTTCCTAGAGGAGTGGAAGCTAGGTTGTTCCGACCAAATGACTTATTTGGGTTTGGAAAACTTTGCACGTCCATCAAGTGGAAAAACCTGGGTGGGGTTGAAAGCAAAGGCGCAAGTGTTGGCATACAAATAAAACAACTGGATGGAAGATTTGGCAGATTCTCGATCAAGCCGGCCATCCAGTTTTATGAGGGAAATATTTTCCCCAAATTGTTGTATGATGGGGAAAGGTTTTAGGCCTCCCTTATTGAAGGGCTGGAGTCCCTAGAAGATTTGATTTGGAGGCAGTGCTTGAAACTTGAAGAGGAAGTGCCGAAGTGTCATCTGCACTCCAGCCACCCCCTTCAAAGAGCAAAGGTACGTTCACACCGAAATATGTGACGTATGATGAACAGATAAAACAGCAGAGAGCCGCAGCTGGGCCCTGCCCAGTGCCTATAAGAGTAACAGCACCTATTGAAGTACCAACACCTAAGAAAACCTGGACAGTAAGGTACCCATTGAGAAAACCATATCTACAGGCAAGACAAAATGACATTTGTCAGAATGGATTACCCAAAGAAGCCAAGAAGATATTAAAGGAAGACGAATGGTGATGTCATAAGAAAGCGGACTGACGCACATATAGAAGAAATAATGACCTAAGAATACTGACAAAGACAAGTGACATCTTGAGCCTAAGGTAAAGCAGTTGATGTCAAGATACAGAAACTTATGCCATATGCACAATGAAGATATTAAGTTAGTTTAAACTACACAGATGCAAGAAACCGCAAAAAGCAAAGAAATGGTGAAGCTTCATTATGCTTAGTAGACAATAGATCGCGGCAAGCGCCAACTATACATATATATATATATATATATATATACACCTCAAAAGTCTCAAGAGGAGAGTGCTGCAGCAAACAAATCGAGAATTAAGACGAAACGGAGAGAAACCCAGCTGTAGGTAACCATGCCAAGAAGCCAAGGTCGTATTGGGCTGGAAGAGGCCAACAGTGGATACAATTAAAGAGAAAAAGAACAGAGTATTCTGTTCAGAAAGGTAAAGATAAGCCACAGATGGTAGAAGACTGGCAGAATTAAATCAAATACACAAAAATGCATGAAGAAGAGGCAGATTTCACTGTGTCTGAATCACTTGACAAGGCAGGCAGGACGGGATGAGACTTTCACACCTACGCACGGACCACTGCCATACCCACATTCCTTAATTATCTCAGACCAAGAGCAGACTCAAGGCCAAATTACAAAGAAATAATTGACACATGACCACTGAGTTGATTAATGATTGCAACATAATTGGAGGAAAGCTGGGGTGCAGACTAACTCCCTGCACCTGGCTGGTTATTCTGCATACTGCTAGGCGCAAGTGGAAAAGTATGAGTGGGGTTGATGCCAACCCAATCATAGTGGACCGTGTAATCTAGGGTCCTTTAGTGAGTAGAAACAATGAGACGCCGTACTTTTAGTGACGTTTATAGTGGCTATTTTGAAGGAAGGGCTTAGTTGCCCCACCTGACATTGATTATACAATCCCCTCTCCCCGTTACCACATACAGTTATAGTACCTATGTTAAAGTTACCTTCCTATAACCATTCACGTTGTATGTTAGGTTTTTTAAGTTTGCGCGTCACTGATGATGAGTTTTTGGTATACATACTGTGTTTTTTCTGAAATTAAGTGGAGTTTAAGCGAGAAGTAAGACTGAGCAGTTGCTGATGTTCATTGAACTCCCCGTTTTTTGTACTTGTCATTAAACGGACTCCCTTTGCCAAACTATTGAGTTGTCATTATTATTTGGTGCAAGAGTACGAGTCTGCATCCCCATCTATCTCGAGGGTGCTGCTACTCATCTTAAAAGGCTGTTTGGAGACCCCCAGTCTTATGGGCCGGCTGGGGTCCATCCAGTTCACTTGGTAGCGGAGGATGGTTAGGATTAGATAAGACACCCATGGACCGTCGACATAAGTAACTTCGGGTCCTCTGCAATATCGAGTCCTTTGCCATCCGGCTGAAAGAACAAGAAGCTCCCCGTAGATAGTGGCTAGTTTAATTGAAAACCCTGCAGGTTAGGTGTGAAGGGACCTTTGCTTTCCCCCAAGAAACCCCTTCCAACATCTACGAGCAGCTGATTGAACAAGAGGCACGGAAAGACGGTAACGAAGACAGTGATCCCAAGCGTCTGGAAAGGAAAAATATGCAAACGGTGAGTGAAAAAGACTGAATGCTTTGGCAAAAAAGTTGCATGCCTTAAAACAAATAAAGGGAAGGTAACGGAGGGAGGTGGGACAAAAATTACTTCAGAGTAAGAGCATAATGTGTGTATATATAAGGGGAAAATATTGACCCGAGGGTGGCCGAGCAATAGAGAGAGATACCGGGAGTGACCGAGATAAGAGTATAAGACCAAATTCCTAGGCTTTAAAGAGCACTAGCAGAAGCCTTCATTTAAAATCCTGAACTGATAGGATGACGTAGACTACCAGATCGATTGAAGACGATCTGAAAGAAATGGGCTTAAATTCCATGTCGGAATACAAATTAGGGGCAGAATGCATCTGAGGAAGCAGATGGCATGACATTTGTGTAGCCGGCCGGAGTCTGTCTGTCTGTTTTATGTGTTTTAGTAGATCTGTGACGTCATAAATTAAAACACTTTTTTAAAATAGCATGAAAATTGCATGATTGTGATGATAAAATGTTGCATGGCATGAATTGATGGTTGTAGTTAACAAAAGTAAAAGTGAAGTTATTGTTGAACAAACGGGATTGGAGCTTGCGACGATTGGTGCTCGCTCATATTGTTGATTTTGTTTGTGAAACATAAAGCATAACCAAGTGTTATATAAGGAGAGGATACACAGGTTAAGCATGGAAGTCATTACCCCATTGACACACATGTGCAAACAGCTGCCGAAGCATGCACCCAAGCTTACACAGTACAGTGCAAAATGGGTTAAAGGAACTGCAAACAAAATGTTTATGCCATGGCCCCATGGCCCCAAGGAGGATCGCTATCTAAAAGGGTCCTGCAGCACATGACAACATATTTGCACCCCACGTATACTGGCAAAAAGTTAGACAAACGCTTAGCTAGTTTAGAGCTTTGGAAAATGTACCAAGAGGAAAAGGGGGAGGAGCCACCGCTAGATTGGATACTGAATATATGCACAGAGGGGGTAAAGAGCCTTCTGCGCCACCCACCCCATCTGGAACGAAAATCGAAGCTAGTAAAGACGAAGGATTATACCCGTTGAGGGAACTTAAAGCAGCCACGGGATATAGTAACCCGGCATATGAGCCGCCTACGCAAAGTAGTGATGAAACCCCAGAGAAAGGCAGAGAAAGAGATATTACCTCCAAAGTCCTGAAAGACAAGGAGAGATGCGAAAATGAAAAAAGGAGACTAAGCACAATCAAGTACATCTCTAGATACGGGAAGAGAGGGAAATAAATGGAAAGGAGATGAAGATAGGACTGCTAAAACAGCATTCGCACAGAACAAATGGATGGGAGTCAGATTTTATTGAAACTCGATGGTAAAGGAATTGGGGATATGAGACAAAGGGGAGAACAAGATGAATTAGAAAGGGAAGAGAAGGAAAAGGGAAATGATTAAGAGACAAAGGGGCTAAGAAAAAGGATAGACAGAAATGAGAGAAGTTATATTGTGATGAGCAGGTCAGAAAACAGGAAAAGGCAGAAGAACAAAGAAAACGCGAGCATAAGCATAGAACAGCTGATGATTAGGATAAAATAGAACAAAGGAGAATAGAAGAAGAACAACAAAAGATACGGGAGAAGACAATAAAAAAGACGAAGATATGAAGAAATGCGAAGGGCAAATGATCGAAGAGATGCAAGGAAGCAAGAAGAAGACAGGGTCAGAGAGGAGGCGAGGAAGCATAGAGAGTTTGATGACGACATAGAACGTAAGCAAAGAGAGAGAGCACAGGATCTCGAATATCTGGAAAGAGAGGATACAAAACCAGATCCAGTAGTAGACTGGGAAGATATAGAAGAATTCTTCCCTGAATACGATTAAGTACCAGGCACATCTAGGGCAAATATCGAACATGACTTCGACACCAGAAGCATCGGCGAGACATGGTAAAACTGGCATGGTAAGACATTTCTTCCTGCGGTAGTGACGCTGGCCCACCAGACCCCCTAAATCTGCCTGCCCAACAATTCCTCTTAAAACAATTATCAAGCTGGCAAACCCAAGGGGAAAGGGTATGTGGAGAAAATAACAAACCCAGAAATCTTCTACTGCTTGTCCTTCTTGCTCTCTTAATCGACTGGAATCTTCAGTAGAAGACCTATGAAAAATGACAACAGATTACTCACTTTGTTGCTGCTACTATCTATTGAATCTATCTTTTAACCACTATCAGTACCTGCTGCCTAAGATGATACAGCTGTTAGGCTTGTATAAATGTCTCAGACTGCTTCACCTGTGGAAAAGCGTGTGATGCTGAGACTGTTCTGATCAACTGCCTCTCTGCTGCTTTTTGCGGAAGTATTATGCTTGAGTTTTTCTCTTGAATAAACAACAATGTATTTATTAACTGCTTTGCCTCTTTAATTTGCTAGAAAGTTTTATCAGCTGTTGGCACGTTGCTTAGCACATTGCCAATCTTAAAACTTACTTGCGTCACGTGACGATAAACTGGGAATTTGTCCATGGCTATGACTTCAAACGAATGAAAAATAAAGTCTTTCAGGCGGACCGCCGGGGAAAAATGCATAACACAGAATGCTACCTTTGAATGCCAGTACGAGCGTGTGATGTCTTCCGGAGACGAGCACGCAATGTCTGCAGGCGCCTTCTCCTAGTGCGCACGGAACGCTGCACACTAACGTGCAAGGCCAAACCAAAAATCACTCAGAGCCCAAAATAACAGCTGACATTAGTTATATTAGTAACTGCCTCAATGCTACCTCCCACGCATTAATGTTAATTCAAATACATGTGCAAACAAACTTGAAAACGTTTTCTCAAAAATGACTTCAGTAGTACTTAACACTTAACTTTTTCCTTAGCACTTTTCTAAATTCCTTCTGCTCAATCTCTGGTAATCTTGGTTTATATTCAGATTTTAAAAATATTAAAGCACTTAGCTCAGTCTTTTGTTCAGCTTCTTTTTTCTCTGCTGACTGGAATCTTCTCTCTGTTTCAGTTCACAGAAAAGCCACACTCTGAACTCACATATGACTCTTCTTCCCTTTAAAGTGGAAAAACTCTTTCTCAAATAATTATTTCCTACAAGTATGGGGATTTTTAACTCTACATTCACAGGAACTACAAAGGCTATGACCTACTCAGTAACAAACTTTAATGAAAGGCAGTTTAAAATTCTACTAAGAATTCCAAGTTACATCATAAACAGCATTAACCAATCACTGCTGAAGATTTGCCCCTCCATCTTGGCCTGGGACAACAAAGGCATCCTGAGAAGAAACATTAAGGAAACATTTATCCAAACCAACTCAACCACCCAGATCCTACCTAGACCATTCCCACTTCCTGCACTGCCAGAGAGAATGCTTAAAGTGCAGACTGTAACATGGACCCCTGACAGCCCTAAAATTATGGGAAAGGAAATGACAAACCCTGACAGTACCCTCTCCATAATGCTCTGTCTCAGGGCCTGGCTTATTAGGCTTATTAGGCTGTAACCGCTCAACCAACCTTGGGGCATGCACATTCTCGCTCTTCACCCAAGACCTTGCCTCTGGCCCATATCTTTTCCAATCCACTAAATACTGCAGTTGCCCTCACACCACCCGAGAGTCCAAAATAGCCTGCACCTCATACTCATGTTCATCGTCAGAATACTCTGGTCCTAGAACTTCTTTAGTAAATGTACATGAAACGTTGGATGCACCTTCAAACCTAACAGTGACTGGTGAAAATTCTTCCTCAACCTCAAATGGCCCAATGTAATGAGGGCTAAACTTTTTCCTCCCTTTCAATCGCAGATTCTTTGTAGATAACCACACCCTATCTCCTACCTTATACACTGGAGCATCCCTGCGTATTCTATCTGCAAATGTCTTATAACTCGACTTACTCTTCTTCAATGCTTGTACTGTCTGCTCTAGATTCATTCCCATAGTCCTTAACCTACTCTCCACATCTGGAACCTCAACCTCCTCCAACATAACACCCCTTAAGAAACGTGGATGAAATCCCTGATTCACAAAGAAAAGTAACATGGAAGTTTATTTCACTGTATTATTGTAACAAAATTCTGCCAGCCAGAGTAAATCCACCCACTCTTGATCAAAGCCCAGATAACATCTTATGTATTTCTCCAATTCCTGGTTCACTCTTTCCGCCTGACCGTTACCCTCGGGATGATAACTGGTGGTCAAATTAATCTTAATGTTCAACTCCTTGCTAAATGCTTGCCAAAATTTAGATACAAATTGTGCCCTCGATCTGAAATTACTTGACTCGTCAATCCATGAAGTTTCACCACATTTTGCATAAATGCTTGCGCTGAAGATGCAGCCATAAAAGAGCCCTTAATAGGAATGAATTGACCTGCCTTGGAGAAAACATCTACCACCACAAGAATAGCTGTACACCCTTTAGCCAGCGGCAAGTCCACAATATGATCCATTGATACCGTGTGGCAAGGGCGTGGAGGAATTGGAAGAGGGACCAAAAATCCTGCTGCCTTTTGATGATCTGACTTTGCACGACTACAAATCTCACAAGTTTTGACAGAGTTTTCAACATCTTCACGCATCTCCTTCCACCAAAATTCCCTTCGCAACAGCTCTAGAGTTTTCTTAAATCCAGGATGACCAGCCAATGGTGAATTGTGACAAGCCTTCAACGCCTCCTCACGTAACTCTTCAGAAAGTAAAATTAGTTTTGCATCCACATACAGTAAACCTTCTTTGACCTGCCTCACCGGATCTTTCTCTTCCCATTCACAGAGTTGTTCCTTCGACATCAGTTGCTGAATTCTTGTCCAGAAATCCATTTCCTTTTGAACATCTCCAATTATAAAATGCTTCTCCGCCAACAAAGGCATTGGTGCACACGATTCATTCTTCATGCTCCCAGGAAAACACAGAGACAATGCATCTGACTTCCCATTCTGACTACCTGGCTTGAACTTAATCACAACATCGTATTCAGCAAAATATAATGACCAACGTAACTGTCTTGGGGTCAGAGTCTTCGCAGAACGTAGAAATGTCAAATTTCTGTGATCAGTCAAGACCAGGACTTGATGTCGTCCTCCGAGAAGATAATGCCTCCATTCTTCAAAGGCCTCCTTGATGGCCAATAACTCTCAATCAGAAATTGTATAATTTCTCTCTGCCAACGAAAACTTCTTTGAAAAGAAAGCCACAGGATGAAGCTGACCAGTAACTGGGTGGTGTTGAGAAAGTACAGCTTCCATAGCGCAGTTGGACGCGTCAGCTTCAAGGATAAATGGTTGATCAACATCTGGGTGTAGCAAAATTGGTCCAGAAACAAATCTTTGTTTCAGAAATTGAAATGCCTTCTCGCCTCATTACTCCATTCGAACTTCACTCCTTTTTTCAACAACCTAGTAATTGGAGAGACAACTTGAGAAAAATCCTGAATGAACCTACGATAGAAGTTTGCAAAACTGATGAAATTCTGTAACATGGACCCCTGACAGCCCTGAAAATTATGGGAAAGGAAATGACAAACCCTGACAAGACGATCGATAGAATATATGATGAGAAGGGGCTAGAAAAGGTACCCCAAGGGAAAGGGGAGAATGAGCATCTTGAGAGCACTCAGCTGTACTATATTGAGGATGCCTCCTGAAGTAGCAGAAATAGAGAGCTGTCATTAGATAGGCTGACTCTAAACAGAAATGAGGAGGATGAGAGAAGTTGCATGAGTTGGGCACAGACAATATCGGATGCAGAAAGAGAAGAATGTGAAGAAAGAGAAGATGATAGAAGATGCGAAAAATGCTTCTCTAGAGGAAAGGGAATAAGATGGTCGGATTCTAGTGGGTCTGCACCTAAGACATCAGAGTTAGCCATGCAATCAGATCCGCACGAAGGAATATCATACAGTCAGAGGGGGTGTCTCTGCCACCCTATGTGAGCAGATTAAGGACACTGCCAGGTAGACAGCAATGCGCAAATATTACCCCTGTGGTAGACAGAAAAATGATGAGAGAGGAAAAGGAGTGTCATGTGTCACAATTCCCTCTACTAGAAAAAGGAGGCATGAGGCCACAATATATACCTTGGCCACACATGGATAGAGAAAACCTGAAAAATAAAGCTCCCAATGTTAACAGCGGGAGCCGGAAAATGGATCCATGAGTTAGAAAAAATGACGGGAGGGAACACGTTAGCTATAGGGGATATTAAGGGTCTTTTAATCGCCATACTTGGTGATAGAGCTGACCATGTGTGAACACGTGCAGGCTACCCTGGGGTGACCACAGTTAATACTGCGCATGACGGAGCGCCATTTAACAATTGCAGAACCGCGGTATGGAAAGCGCTTTGAGTGCAGCTCAAGAAATTGGTAGGGATTGAGGCTAAGCCATGGTCTGAAATACAGCTGACCATTGCGCACTATTGCATATTGCTACAACAGAAGAATCACAAAAGGATGCTGCAAAAAAAGGTGAAGAGGCAAAATTAGTGCATGAAAAATGATCAAAGTATGCCATTGAGGGGGCAATGATAACTAACACAGACAAATCTAATACACAGCAGATCAATAATCAAAGGCAGTTTGATCAAAGCAATAACGGGCTTTACCCAAGGGGAAGGCCAAGTAATCAGAGAGGTTTTCAAAACAATCAAAGAGGTTTTCAAAATATGCAAATTGGAGACCAGGATATGCAAAATGGGCAAATAATCAGACCACCGCCAACATGTTGGACGTGTGGGATGACAGGGCATCTAGCATGCACATGCAGAAGTCAAGGAATGGTGCAAAACGACCAGTTCACATAAGGAGGGATGGTTAATCCATCTGTATTCTCGCAGCAGGGCGGAAATGGGTTTGCACAGAATCACACGGTGCAGCAGCAAGCGCCGGGAGTACAGCAAAGCTTGCAACCACAGAATGTGACACATTTTCCACAGAGACAGTCTCAACAGTAGCCAATGCAACTGTTAAAAACAACAGGCACAGGTCTGGCACTGAATTCGGGAATAAGAGATACCATAAATTACGGGGGAAATCCATTGACTCAGACAAGATTATATATGGACTATGACGGCTCACTGGGAGACCTGATGTATTCTATCCTATCAGTGACACGAACCCTCATGAGGAACCAAGGGTAGATGTCTGTATAGGGGATAAAGAATATTCTTTCTTAGTTGACACTGGTGTGACATGCTCGTGTATACGTGAAGGCAAGTTTTCTTTGTCCGGCGATGCCATAAATACTCAGGGCTTCACAGGAGCAACAAGTCGTGTTCCTTTTACTTAAGAACTTCCAGTTTGCATAGGAGAATGTGACATGAAGGTGCCACTGCTATATTCAAGGCAGACACCAGTGAATATATTGGGACGAGACCTAATGACAGAGTTAAATATGACAATCTCGTTCACAGAAAAGGGCATAGTATGTTGAACTCCAGGAATGTATTACTTGAACGTGTGCAAAATGATTAGAGCATATGCAGGACAAATGGCTATGAGAGCTATTCCATTGGAACCAGAAATATTTGCATATGGAGTGCATATATTAATGTCATGGCTACCAGGCCTTGCAGACAAAACAATGAGAACCCCCAGATGAGTTTCTGTTCAGGCCAAGAATACCTATGCATGAGGAAAAGGGACAAGTGTTTCCCTTGACAATACAACCAGCCATAGTGCGAGGAGAGATGGCTTTGTTTGATGGGTGTGATGATGAAGGCAGACAATGGTGCACAGTGATCACCATTGGGGAAGGGTACAGATAGACTGACGTCACTGATGATGATCTGTTTGAAGAGCAAATAGGTGAAGGTGAGATGACAGTTGAGGTTAATCTCATTTTTTGGGTGAAAATTATCAAAAGGGAGGTGCCTCAGAGAATGATGCTGGTACAAAAACGTCCTGAAGATTTTGATGACGACATGGCAAAGGTGCCTGTCTCAGTATGGACTACAGGACCTTATGACGTAGGCTTACTGAAAGGAGTCGGAGAAGTGAAGATTAAATGGAAACCACAAGCAATTTTACCAAAAGCACGACAGTATCCCCTGTCTAGGGAGGCAGATGAAGGGATTTTTAAGACACTTTCTGCCATGACGGAGCAGGGAATCTTAGTGACGTCAGAGTCATCATGCAATACTTTGGTTTATTCGATTAAAAAATCAAAGGGAGGGTCTTGGTGTTTAATCTAGGATTAACGACCAATAAAGCAGATGGTCGAGGCCGAGTTCCCTCTAGTCCCGAACCCGTCCACGATCCGATGTAATATATCCGTTGAGGCAAGATATTTCACGGTGATTGACTTGAAAAATGCATTTTTCTCAATCCCATTGCACAAAGACTCACAAGATTTGACATTGTTTACGTTCAGACAAGTTCGTCTGAAAAGTACAAGGCTGCCTCAACGGTACTGTGAGTCTCCTTCGATTTTCAACAGAGTCCTGCAGATGGACTTAAGCAATATTGTATTACAGAGTGTTGTCTTGCAATACGTGGATGACATTCTAATTTGCAATACAACAGAAGAAAAGTGCAGACACGATTCTATTCAGCTATTAACTATACTGGCTGAGAAAGGATATAAAGTTGACAAAGAAAAGTTACAGTATTGTCAACAAGAAGTGCTGTACATAGGCCAGCTGATCTCACATGAGGGAAAAAAGGTTACCCCTGAAAGAACTGAAGCCATTTCAAAAACAGCCAAGCTACACACGATAAAACAAATGCAGAGCTTTCTAGGATTATATAATTATGTCAGGGCATGGGTCTTTGACTACAGCTCCAATACCATGGCCCTTGTTACAAGCCTTAAAGAAAGCACAGGCAACAAAAGGAAAAATTGTGCGGACCGAGACCATGGAAGAAGGGTTTGTTGAACGAAAAAAGGCCATTTGCATGGCACCAGTTTTAGGAATCCCCAATTACGCAGAGGAATTCTACCTGTTTTCACACACGAATGGCAGTGTTATGACAACAGTACTCACACAGAAAACCACGCTGGAGTACAAGCCCCCTGCATACTACAGTGGGAATTTAGACCCAGTGATGAGGTGTCACTTCCCGTGTGAACAAAGTTTGTCTGCCGAAGCATCTGCCATAGAAAAGGCTACAACCATTGTGATGGGATGCACTATGACGTTATTCATCGAGCACACATTATTTGCCATTTTAGAGAAACCAAAAGGCACATTGACATCTCACAGAGCTTCTGCTTATGATTTGGTCATATCAAATCCAACGATTAAAATAGTTTGATGCAAAATAGTTAACCCAGCTATGGTTATAGCAGAGCCAGTCACTGAAGGAGAGCCGATACATGATTGTGCGAACTATGAAGAATTTTATGATGAAATTCCCAGAGTGAAAGAAAATGCATTAGCTGAAGGAGAAATCGTCTTCATTGATGGTTCTTCGTGATGGTTTTTCAAGGATCGATCAAAATGATGGACAGAAATATACAGGCGCTGCTGTGATGAAACACATGGCAATGGAATGTTTCGAGTACATATTAGTGCACAATTACCCTCACATTATTCAGCACAAGCTGCAGAATTATTGGCGTTGATACTCGCGCTCGAGAATCACGCAGACCAGGAAGTGACGGTGTACAGTGACTCCGCCTATGTGACGTCAACAGTACATGCAGGCCCAGCGCGCAGGAAAAGGAGGGGCTACCTCCGAGCGGATGGCACGCCAGTGCAGCATGCAGCCTTACTGGACAGGCTCATTAAGGCACTACAACTCCCAGTGGGCATAGCAGTAGTGAAATTAACCGCCCACACGAAAGGGATTTGATCTCACATGGAAATCAAGCAGCAGACACTGAGGCCAAGAGTGTGGCAACCAAAGATGAAATAATAATGAATGTGGAAATAACTGATGTGCATGAGAGAATTATTGTTGCACGAAGTGAGCCAGAAGGCTATAGCAATATAGCAAAAACTCAATTAATGGAGCTCCAAGGAGAAGCACCACAGGAAGAGAAGAACCTATGGAAGCGACAAGGGTGTTCTTTAAACCTCTCCGAGAGCTTGTGGTGACAAGACAGCACTGGTAAACCAGTGATGCCTATAGCCTTATTGAAAATAGCACTAGAAAAGTTACACTATCCAGCGCACATGACCAAGGAGAATCTAGCAGCAACCATTGCCGAAGACTGGTTCATACCGAACTTGGCAGAACGCATTGCATTTTTTATGGTAAACTGTATGATCTGTCAGCAGTTCACTGCTGGGCATACACTACGTGTGATTAGAGGAGTTATCCCAAGGCCCAATGGGCCATTTCAGCACTTGCATATTGATTATGTCAATATGATTCAAGTATGTAACGGGTACAGGTATCTAATTGTTGTGGTGTGTCCTTTCTCTAGATGGATAGAAGCAGGTCCATGTACACACCCAGACTCTACCTGTGTGGCTAAATTCCTGGTAAGGGAGGTGTTTCCCAGATGGGAAGTGTGTGAAGTCATGAGGTCAGATAGTGGTCCTCACTTTGTTAATGCAGTATTTGTACAGATTAGCATGTTGCTTGGTAAGTTTTCTTTGGCATATCATCCTCAAGGGAATGGCATATGCGAGAAGCTCAACGGCTTATTAAAGGAAAGGCTAGCCAAGTTGAAGCTTACTCTGAAGAAGGGATGGCTGCACTGTCTTCCACTGGCACTGTATGCACTCAGAAACCAGCCTGGTTCTGACCATCATCTCACACCACACGAAATTGTGACAGGCAGGAGGATGAACAAGCCATTAACACCTCGAAATAGAGCTAGATGTGACACTTAGCCAACAGGATAAGTGTTAGGATCGGAAGTGCAAAATTACTTGAATTGCAAGTCTTACTGGAATTTCAGGACAGCTGCAGCGACAAGAAGGGTGTAGGGCAGTACAGAACTCAGAAGGAGAGACTATAACAGACCAAGTTCCAGAATTACGCATTCCTCCAATATTCCCTGGGGACACGGTCCTGGTGAGAAATCACACAAGAAAAAAGTGGGACAAGCCAAGGTTCAACAGCCCCTTTAGAGTGGAGGACGTCACACTCTGTGCAGTGAAGCTACAGGGAAGAAGAGCTTGGATCTTTCTGGGTGACATCAAGCCATACATCGGAGGAGACCGTCCACCTGCACTCCAACGTGTAGAGACTACAGACAACAGGGAAGAACCACAGCACGTGCAGACGAGATCCATGACGAAGAAGAAGGAAGCATGACCAGCAAAGCAAGGACAAAGAACTTTCGTGCAAAGCTGTGGCTTAGTTTTGGAGACTTCCTTTGAGCAAAATAAGAGAAAAAGGACATAAAAACAAGGACATTCTGTGCATCCTTGTTGCAGGGTGAAGAAGAATTGTGCGTATAAGCCACAAAATAGCTTGTTCACTTTGAACTTTCTACTGAGGCACACTGAAGCCTTGATAAGAAAAGAGATGCCAAATTTTGATCGCGGTTACATCAATTGGAAGAGAATACAGTATCCTGATTCTTTCGACACAGAATCCCTGTTTGGACTTACTTATGGCATCCTGCAACAGTGACTTCACCAGGGACATTCTGATCTTTTTCAAGTTAGCATTGGTGGGAAGGCTCACAAACATAACATAGTTTCTTCAAGATCCTGAAAACAAAAAGACAATAAAGAGGCTGCTCACAGTGATTGCACAGCAGTTTCTTTTGCTCCTGGAGTACACCGAGGACAAGACAAATGTCCCTGTCACCAGAAAATAGCAGACTAGCCAGTAACATATTTTTTCACTTGATTGAAGACTTTCCAGAACTTGTGAGGAGACATGCCAAAGTCGACGTCCTCACGTTCATCAGAGACCCAGCGAACACTACACATCCGAGTATGCTCCTGCATGGTTTCGTAATGCAGGTCGAACTTTCAAGTCAGCATCAGAATCACAGGAGAAGAGTGTAAACATTCCTTCGAGGGACAGATCGTAAAGGTGTTGCAAAGGACTTCACTTTTGTTTATGCTGACAAAGAACCAACATGTCGTCTGGAGTGAAACAGATTAGAGGCATAGGGCCTCATTACGACCCTTGCGCTCCCGGAATGAAGGTGGCCGGTACGGGACAGGCCCCCTTCATTCCGGGAGCACGTATTAGGAGGGTCCGTTCGCGGGACCCGGATCAGACGTCTGGGTCCCGCGAGGGGAAGAGGGAGGTAACAACAGGACACTTATAATGTGCCCGTTGTTACCTCCATCCCCATTCCCGTTGAGCCCTATAAGGGCTCAAATGGGAATGGGGAATGGTTCCTGCAAGGAGGACTTTGCAGGAACTCAGTAAAGGAGTCCGGTTTGGAGGCAGCCATGGAGCTAATAGCTCCATGGCTGCCTCCAAACTCGTAATGAGGCCCATAGACTGGGAATTGGTTTACATGGAACATGCAAATTAGGGACTTACTGAACTTGTTGCCTCATTTGGAACCATTAATGGAAAAAGAACTGTTTCCAGAGACAAGAGACAGTCTTTTATTCGGACAGAGAGGATAATCAGTCCAGCATTTGTGACCTGCCAGCAGAGGCAGCAGAATCCAGATAAAATGGCTATGGGTAGCATGTATTAAAGAATTAGTTTTGTTTCTTAGATGATCAAGATAGCAAACCAGAGCAGCAACGCTCCCTCATGAGGAAAGACATCCATATTGGCCCAGACACAAATGCTCTAAATTAACGTATAGGTGCATCATCTACACATGCATTGTGTTCATTATCATATTACTGCCATTGACTATTAGAACTGCATTTTTTTATTGGTGCACAAAGCGTTCAGGTTCCCGTGCACCCACCTAATGCTGTACGCATGAAACCTACAAAGGTACCCAGACCTTACATAGTCATTCGAGTTCCTAGAAAGAATGACAGAGTGACTGAACTTGAGATGGATGTGATAAACAATGACACACACGCGGCACTTGTGATAACAAATAAATTGAAACGCTGCAGACATGGTCGGCAAAGTAAATCTGAGAAGGGGTTCATGAAGGGTACAAGTACACAAATAATGAGTACATACACACCTGGTCTAGTGTCAATGACTGCAGAATCACATTCCAGAAAATGGGGAGAGTTTGGACAGAGCAAAACAAGAAGCTTGTTACCAACGGGTGCCACAAGACACATGGAAAAGAAACTGTTATGGAGACAAAAGACTCTAGAGAATGAACGAACAGAGGCAGCAAGGATGTCATGATCTCTGCTTCCAAAAGATCAGGACTTGCCCGACTACCTTGGAAGCAGACCAATAACCCCGGTTCCGAGTGCCAGCCAGTCCCAATTGGGACCTTTTGGACCCTGTCCTGGCGCCAGTGGCACCAGGCTCATAAAGATGCCCAGTCCCAGCGCTGGAAGCGCCGGGCTCATAATGCTTGGGTGGACTTACCTGCAGCAGACCATGCGGCTTACTTACCTGCCAGTTGAACCCCTGATCCTCTTCTGTTTGGGACTACTTTTCCTGTTGGGTGGGGCAGGAGCCACTCCCTAGGTTCAGAACACTGAAACTCTTCTGGAAAGCATGAACTCTTTTCTTACCTAGGCGTGGCTGTGGAAGGAGACACCTAAGCACTACAGGAGGCTATTTAAACCACACCCAATGGATGAATCTTGCTTTGCGTTATTCTGCATTCTCTGCAGCAGAACGCTCATCGTGTCTTCTGCTTCTGATCCTGGGCCTAAGGAAACAAAGGCTTACCATCCTGGAATCCAGTCTTCAGCAGCACCTGTAAAGACAAAGAAAGAACAGGTTAGCACTACGGTCTTCAGTGGCAGCGCATCTCTTACCTGGTCCATCGGCTGTCACCAACGCCTCGCGCTGCATTCCGGCATCTGAAAGACAAAGGCTTACCTACTCTTCGCATGTTCCGGAGGTCTTCGCACTGCATTCCGGCATCTGAAAGACAAAAGCTTACCAGCTCTTTGCACGCTCCGGAGGCCTTCGGCGCTGCATCCCGCATCTGAAAGACAAAAGAAGGTGCGTTTAAAGACACTGGGCAACTTTATTACTCACGTGCCATTACTCCTTCCCACGCCGAATCCAGTGGGTATTCCAGCACCCTTCAGCTTCTCTAAAGCTCCGAACTTGTACCTGCAAGATAAAAGGGACAGTTAGTGCGCATCGTGAAGCAGGCTACAAGCGCTTACCTACGTGCTTCCAGGCGCTTCTATTCCTCACGCGGGTTCGATCCTCAACTCTCATCAGCCCGCCATCCGCCATCGCCGGAACTCTGCAAAACAAGAGATATCATTACAAAAGACTTTTAAGACATTTGAAGCGCCCAGAACTTACCGTTCGTGCAGTTAACGACAGACAGCAGTCCTCTGAGGTCAAGAGGCCTGCACCCTTATCCAGTGAAGGAACTGGTTACGGCACCCTGCCCCGAGGCAGATGGAGAGCTCGGCGTTCACTTACCTAAGGTGAGGGTGTTAACCTTTGGGGTTCTACAGGAGAAGATAAAGGGAAGAGGAGAGAGGCACCCAATAACCCCAGTTCATTAATCCCATATTTTCTATCTGCAGACATCTTACTCTTCGAGTCAGACATACAGTGCACAGAGGTCCAGCCCAAAGAGCCAACCGTGTGTTACACATCACCTTTGAAGATACGGCATTCACCCAGTCAAGACCGGCGCCTCTGCGGGAATCAGGTGAGCGTTACAGAACGCAAAGCCTACCGCAAAACTCCCACCCAGGCGCTATGGAAACCTCGGATACCGACCAACTAGCCCAGTGACTTGGGGAACTAAGAGCAGAAGTGCATGCAGCCCGTCAGGAAACGAATGCTCTAAGAAGGGAACTGATTATTTCCAAGGAGCGAACAGACGATCTCGCTAGACATTTGCTACAGTCACAAGCCGGACAAACTCCGTTACCCGCATCAGGGGCAAATCTTCCTTCAACATCCTCTACGAACCCAGTGCAGATCAACCTACCTGGGAATGTACCTCTGGCTCCGCCCGAACGATTTTCTGGTGACCCAAACAGGTTTGCAGTATTCATTAATCAGTGCCGGTTGCACTTCTTATGCCGGCCAGCAGCCTTTCCAACTAATCAAGCTAAGGTAGCTTTCGTGCTTTCGTACCTTAGTGGCAATGCGGCAGACTGGTCGATCCATCTAGTTAATCAAGATGATCCGGTTCTCCATGATTTTCAAGCTTTTCAGCTCAGTATGGAAAAACTGTTTGCAAGACATTCACAGGGGCAGGCCTTGGACAATGAGCTCCTTTCATTGCGACAGGGTAATCAAGACCTTTTGGCTTATATTGCGTCTTTCAACAGACTGATAGTGGAAACTCGATGGCCTGAGGACAAAAGGATTACGCTGTTTTATAGAGGTCTACGTGGAGAGCTCAAAGATGTGTTAGCCCAAGTAGTGAATCCCCCGCAAGACCGTTCGGACTATATTGACTTAGTCGTTCAAATTGACCACAGACTGCAGAACAGGAAGGCCGATCGTTCCAAGTTTGATGCTCGAGTATTTTCCAAACCACCAACTCCTACCAAAGGAGTAGACTCCGGGGAACCCATGCAAATAGGGGGCCTGAAAGGACCACTAACACAAAAGGAGCGGGACAGGAGAAAACAGCTGCAATTATGCCTCTATTGCGGAAACTCGGGGCACTTTCTTCGAGACTGTCCGGTGAAACCAGCCGAGAAGGCAGTAGGAGCTGCAGTTACCAGGGTCACAAACTCTGAGCAGGGAAACGACCTCACCCGACAAGAATAGAGGTCCTCTTGCCGAGCGTTAAAACCAGTTCCGTGACCTCGCATTTCGTGATACCTATGGTCCTCATTAGCCCTGAACATCCGGATCGATTACATGCGATTGAAGCTTACGTTGACAGCGGTGCCATTGGCAATTATGTGGATCATGAAATGGTTTTGAGGATGAATCTGACTCTTTGTCCAAAGGCTGTAAAGGACGTCATTACTACGGTGGATGGTACGGAGATAGCCTCCGGGCCAGTAACGCATACCACCCAAGAAGTGACGCTAGTAAGTCAAGATGGACACCATGAGAAGATCGTGTTCGATGTGATCAAGGCCCCTCAGTTCCAGATTATTCTAGGAATTCCTTGGTTAGAGAAGCACAATCCTCAGATCGATTGGCGAGCAAGAACGGTTCAGTTTCCAGAATGTGTCTCTACTTGTCACCCTCGACCTGGTGTTGCACTGGCAGCAATTTCCTCGGAGGCTCCCCAGTTACCTCCTGAATACCTAGAATTCCAAGATGTTTTCCGGAAGGATCAGGCTAACTCTCTACCTCCTCATAGGTCTTATGACTGCCAGATAGACCTGATACCTGGATCTTCTCCTCCTTGTAGTAGAATTTATGCCCTCACCGAGCCTGAGAATCTTCACCTCCGACAATACCTGGATCAATACCTAGCGAATGGGTTTATTCGTCCTTCCAAGTCCCCTGCTTCCTCAGCTTTGTTCTTCGTTCCAAAAAAAGAAGGGGACCTTAGAACTTGTATAGATTATTGCGCCCTGAACCAGATCACCGTTAAGAATAGATATCCGTTACCTTTGATCCCTGAACTCCTGGACCAAGTCAGAAAAGCATGCATATATACAAAGCTGGATCTTAGAGGAGCCTACCACTTGGTACGAGTAAAAGAGGGCGATGAATGGTAGACGGCCTTCCGCACCAAGTATGGGCTATTTGAATATCAGGTCATGCCCTTCGGACTTTGCAATGCCCCGCCGCCTTTCAATATTTTATGAACGATGTCCTCAGAGAGCTCATAGATGTGTGTGTTGTTGTTTACATTGACGACATCCTCGTTTATTCTTCATCGGAAACTGAACATCGGAAACACGTGAAAATGGTCCTCGAGAGATTGCGTCAACACAAACTTTTCGCTAAGTTGGAAAAATGTGTTTTCAACGTGACTGAAGTTGAATTCTTGGGATTCATATTATCACCTAGCGGAGTGCGTATGGATTCAAAGAAGGTCGATGCAATTCTTAAATGGCCATCGCCATCCTCCGTAAAAGGTGTTCAAAGCATGTTAGGCTTCGCTAACTTTTACCGCAGGTTTATCCCCGAATTCTCTCGAATAGTCCAGCCCATCACCGCCTTGTTAAAGAAAAACAAACGTTTTGAACGGTCTACCGAGGCGGAACAAGCTTTCCAGAATTTGAAGACTGGATTTATCTCTGCACCGATCTTAAAACATCCTCGCCCAGAACTCCCCTACATCGTTGAAACTGATGCTTCGAGCCTTGCCATGGGGGCACTTCTATCACAAAAGGACCCAGTAACCAATCAGTTGCATCCCGTGGCATTTTGGTCCCGCAAATTCTCGCCTCCTGAAATCAATTACACTATTACTGATAAGGAACTTCTAGCTATCAAGTCCGCCTTTAAGGCTTGGCGGCATTATCTTCTGGGGGCCCGACACACCGTTACTGTGATTACAGATCACCGAAACCTGCAATATTTGAAAACCGCAAAAGCTCAATCCTCTAGGCAACTCCGTTGGGCACTATTCTTTGCCGAGTTTGACTTCATAATTACCTATCGACCTGTTACAAAAAACGGTAAAGCTGATGCCCTTTCTCGGATGGGAGTGGAAGAACATTTGATCAATCCTAAACCTGTACCTATCATTCCCGAACAAAGAATTCTAGGTGTAATCGCCACACAATCCATAGAGGAAGTTAAGGATAAAGCCAGGCTACTGGTAACTACAGCAGACATACAGAATTGGCATCTGCAGGGAAAGGACTTTACGGTGAAGGGCAACCTATTATATTTCCAAGAACGGTTATACCTGCCCAGCACAGATTTACAGAAAAAGGTAATCTCTTGTTATCACGATTCTTTAATGGAAGGACATCCCGGTATGACCAAGACCTCGGAAAAGATCAAGCGCTACTTCTGGTGGCCGTCTTGGAAAAAAGATATCAGAGACTTTATAATGTCCTGTGGAGTATGCGCCCAAAACAAGAGTCAAAAGGAAAAACCAGCCGGCCTCTTACGCCCTATTGACATCCCGCCTCGCCCTTGGCATACGCTTTCTATGGACTTCATCACCGATCTACCTCCATGCTCCGGATACAATACGATCCTAGTAATCGTGGACCTATTCTCCAAGATGGCGCATTTCATTCCACTCAAAGGCTTACCAACAGCAGCAACTCTGGCCTGAGAATTTCTCGAAAACATCGTCCGACTGCACGGTTTTCCTTCAGTTCTAATTTCGGATCGAGGTAGTCAATTTATTTCTCATTTTTGGCGAAGTTGCTGTCGGTCGGCTCAAATTGATGTGAGACTTTCGACCAGCCACCACCCTCAAACCGACGGACAAACCGAGAGGACCAATCAAACTCTGGAACAGTATTTGCGCTGCATGCTACAGCAAACTGAAAAAACTTGGAAAGATATCCTTTGGATAGCCGAATATGCCTACAATAACTCTGTCCACTCGGGAACTGGGAAGACCCCGTTTTTTCTTTTATACGGTAGTCACCCTCGAACCTCGGAGTTGGATCCACTCCAAGATCTTGGAACACCAGCAGTAGACCACCTGCATTCTACAATCACCCAAGCCTTTAAGGAAGCCGTTTCTCACCTTCAAAGGGCTAAAGAACAATACAAGAAAGGAGCAGACCAACATCGGAAGGAAGCCCCCCAATATCAAGTAGGAGATCAAGTCTGGTTATCCACCAAATATCTACCTCTAAAAGGACCACGCACATTCAACCCAAGATACCTTGGTCCCTATTCCATCACTACCATAGTAAATCCAGTAGCGGTCAAGTTGGACTTGCCCCCTCACATGAAGATACATCCGGTCTTCCACGTCTCTCTATTAAAACCCGTGCAACCTCAAACCCGACTAACTACATCTCCAAAACCTATTCTAGTTGATGGAGAACTCAAGTTTGAAGTCAAAAGCATCCTGGATTCCAAGATCTCCAAATCTAAACTATTTTACCTGATTGACTGGAAAGGCTACGGTTCCCAAGAAAGATCCTGGGAACCTGCAGAATATGTCCACGCGCCTCGTCTAATCAAAAGATTTCATCGAACATTTCCTAACAAGCCCAAACCCCCGGAGAAGCCCGGTTTGGGAGGGGCCTTGAGGGGGGGTGCTGTCATGATCTCTGCTTCCAAAAGATCAGGACTTGCCCGACTCCCTTGGAAGCAGACCCATAACCCCGGTTCCGAGTGCCAGCCAGTCCCAATTGGGACCTTTTGGACCCTGTCCTGGCGCCAGTGGCACCAGGCTCATAAAGATGCCCAGTCCCAGCGCTGGAAGCGCCGGGCTCATAATGCTTGGGTGGACTTACCTGCAGCAGACCATGCTGCTTACTTACCTGCCAGTTGAACCCCTGATCCTCTTCTGTTTGGGACTACTTTTCCTGTTGGGTGGGGCAGGAGCCACTCCCTAGGTTCAGAACACTGGAACTCTTCTGGAAAGCAGGAACTCTTTTCTTACCTAGGCGTGGCTGTGGAAGGAGACACCTAAGCACTACAGGAGGCTATTTAAACCACACCCGATGGATGAATCTTGCTTTGCGTTATTCTGCATTCTCTGCAGCAGAACGCTCATCATGTCTTCTGCTTCTGATCCTGGGCCTAAGGAAACAAAGGCTTACCATCCTGGAATCCAGTCTTCAGCAGCACCTGTAAAGACAAAGAAAGAACAGGTTAGCACTACGGTCTTCAGTGGCAGCGCATCTCTTACCTGGTCCATCGGCTGTCACCAATGCCTCGCGCTGCATTCCGGCATCTGAAAGACAAAGGCTTACCTACTCTTCGCATGTTCCGGAGGTCTTCGCACTGCATTCCGGCATCTGAAAGACAAAAGCTTACCAGCTCTTCGCACGCTCCGGAGGCCTTCGGCGCTGCATCCCGCATCTGAAAGACAAAAGAAGGTGCGTTTAAAGACATTGGGCAACTTTATTACTCACGTGCCATTACTCCTTCCCACGCCGAATCCAGTGGGTATTCCAGCACCCTTCAGCTTCTCTAAAGCTCCGAACTTGTACCTGCAAGATAAAAGGGACAGTTAGTGCGCATCGTGAAGCAGGCTACAAGCGCTTACCTACGTGCTTCCAGGCGCTTCTATTCCTCACGCGGGTTCGATCCTCAACTCTCATCAGCCCGCCATCCGCCATCGCCGGAACTCAGCAAAACAAGAGATATCATTACAAAAGACTTTTAAGACATTTGAAGCGCCCAGAACTTACCGTTCGTGCAGTTAACGACGGACAGCAGTCCTCTGAGGTCAAGAGGCCTGCACCCTTATCCAGTGAAGGAACTGGTTACGGCACCCTGCCCCGAGGCAGATGGAGAGCTCGGCGTTCACTTACCTAAGGTGAGGGCGTTAACCTTTGGGGTTCTACAGGAGAAGAGAAAGGGAAGAGGAGAGAGGCACCCAATAACCCCAGTTCATTAATCCCATATTTTCTATCTGCAGACATCTTACTCTTCGAGTCAGACATACAGTGCACAGAGGTCCAGCCCAAAGAGCCAACCGTGTGTTACACATCACCTTTGAAGATACGGCATTCACCCAGTCAAGACCGGCGCCTCTGCGGGAATCAGGTGAGCGTTACAAAGGACGAGCACGCCTGAACTCCTGATCCAGTGATGAAAAGGTCAAGCTTAAGTCCTGCAATACAATAAAGTGCTGAGATAATGGCAGATCAATATGGACATCCATAAACAGAGCGAAAAAGAGACAGGAAGACAAGGAAAGACTTACCGGACTTCCTCCTACTCAAATGGTACAGATGAATATGCCAGGATCAGTGATACCTGATAATCCTCCAGCAAGAAGGAGCTATACAGATGTTTTTAAGGATGTGGTTATAGCAAACTACAGGAAGACCTTAAGGATTAGAAGAAGCACACAAGAAGACAATAATGAATTGAACGATTACCTGGACAGCACAGCACACTTGGGAAACAACATATGGTACCCACATATGAAGGAAGTTGGGAGACAAACTTCGGAGGAAGAATGCTTTGTGTGTGCACTCCTACCCTACAGCATCGGGAAGTCAAAAATCTTCATAGCTGTTGAAATAGATGTCAAGACAGCGCACTGCCTATCACATTTAGCAATGTGCACGACCAGAGGCCAGTTCATGGGAAGTGATGCTTCACTCAAATGGGCAACTGAAGCAACTGACCCAGATGAAGATGATTATGTCGAAGACATAAAGACGAGAAACAATGGCAAAACAAAGAACACTGTGATCAGATATGAGAAGCCTGGAGTTAAAGGGCGGTGATCAGAAGAGAAACCAACAAAAAGGTGAACGTCAAAGTGAAATCTACAGAAGAAGCTTGGAGATGGAAAGACAGAGGTCAAATGCAAATCTAGGGAACAGTGCTTTCTCCAGAAGGATGGGAGAAAGGAGTAGGGATGATCATTGGATACTATAAAGAAATGATTCAAAATGCTCAGATGATATGCAAACCATTATGGCCAAGACTTGCAAGACTGCTAACATGGGTCCAAGAGAGAGGAGGACCCCTACAGATAGTGCCATTGGAGAATTTCAAACTGTGCTTCAGAAACAATGGTACGTGAAAAATGTGAGAAAATCAGAACTGTGGACGCATCTTCGATGCCAAAGGAATGATGCATGGAACAGCAGTGATCATGGATCATTATTGGGCATGTGGATCCAAAGCATATACCAGATTGCCGAAGAATTGGGGAGGTATATGTACGTTGGTAAATGTCCATGTTCCAGCATTGGTGATTCCAAGAAGTGATCTGAATATTGACAGTTTCCCGAAAGAAGATGCTCACCTGAGGAAGAACAGATCAGTGGAACTGATAACCAGGATGAAGAAAGACAACTACTTCTCTGTCAAATCGATAGAAGCCTTTGATGCAATTCCATATCAACATAGGTTGTTCAGTTTAACCTCATCAGTGTTCATGACAATCCTGATGCCAAAATTTAAGGTTGGAGCAAATACTAAATGGTTGCAGATAACCAGATGGGAGTTACTGCAGACCATCAACACAACCATAAAGGGATGTAATGCAATCAAAGAAGAGTTAAGAGCAATTTGACTAATGACACTCCAGGAAATATATGTCCTAGACATGATCACAGCAATGGATGGAGGTGCTTGTGCAAAACTCGGAGAATCATGTTGCACATTTATACCATCACACAATGACGGAAATGGAACCTTAACTGAAGCCATAGGTATGCTGACAAAACTACAGAACCAGATGATAGATGAAGTTGACGAAGTTGATGATGACAGTTGGTTTTGATCACTGTTTTCATGGGTTCCACAATGGATGGCAGACACATTCATGTTCCTAGGAGCCCTGTTGGTGATGATATTGCTTGGATTCTGTATCATCAAGCTAATAATCTCTCAGTGCCAATAAAAACTGCTAAAAAGGCCATAGGGATGAAAATCATGATTGGTGTCGAGTCAGGATGGAAGCCCAAAGCCTTGACTGATGAATAAATAGGAGACGTTGTGAAGGCCAGCATTTATGCACCAGAAGGAACAAAGTTTCGGTATCCGAAGAAACATAGAAAATATGTGAGAAAATGGAACAAAGATGAGCACGTAAGAACAGCAGGATGTTTGAAAGGAGACATAAAGATATGGACCCCAAAGGAATATTTCTGCAGACCTAGATGTTTAGATCCAGAGGATGACAGAAAAGTGGGTGCAAAGAAAGAAGTGAGAGTGGCCAATGAATCGCCCAGAGGGGGGAGTGAAGAGGAAGTGCCAAGTGTAATCCGCACACCAGCCACCCCCTTTGAAGTGCCAGGTACGTTCACACCGAAATATGTGATGTATGATGAACAGATAAACCAGCAGAGAGCTGCAGCTGGGCTCTGCCCAGTGCCTATAAGAGTTACAGCACCTATTGAAGTATCGACAGATAAGAAAACTTGGACAGTAAGGTACCCATTGAGAAAACCATATCTACAGGCAAGACAAAATGACATTTGTCAGAATGGATTACCCAAAGAAGCCAAGAAGATATTAAAGGAAGACGAATGGTGACGTCATAAGAAATCGGACGGACGCACATATAGAAGATATAATGACCTGAGAATACTGACAAAGAGACGAAATACCATGGACAATTGACATCTTGAGCCTAAGTTGACGCAGTTGATGTCAAGATACAGAAACATATGCCATATGCACATTGAAGATATTCAGTTACTTTAAACATGTACAGATGCAAGAAACCACAAGAAGCAAAGAAATTGTGAAGCTGGCTTATGCTTAGTAGACAATAGATTGCGGCAAGCACCAACTATACATATATATATACCTCAAAAGCACTTTATAGATGAGTGTAAATCCACTACGCACATGAGCAGAATTCAACAAAGTTTACTAAAGATCTTAAGAGGAGAGTGCTGCAGCAAACAAATCGAGAATTAAGACGGAGAGAAACCCAGCTGTAGGTAACCATGCCGAGAAGCCAACGTCGTATCGGGCTGGAAGAGGCCAACAGTGGATACAATTAAAGAGAAAAAGAACAGAGTATCCTGTTCAGAAAGGTCAAGATAAGCCACAGATGGTAGAAGACTGGCAGAATTAAATCAAATGCATGAAAATTCATGAAGAAAAGGCCGATTTCACAGTGTCTGAATCACGTGACAAAGCAGGCAGGAAGGGATGATACTTTCACACATGCGCATGAACCCCTGCCATACCCACATGCCTTAATTTTCTCAGCCGAAGAGCAGACTCGAGGCCAAACTACAAATAAATAATTGACACATGACCACTGAGGTGATGAATGATTGTAACATAATTGGAGGAAAGCTGGGGTACAAACTAACTCCCTCCGCCTGGCTGGTTATTCTGCATGCTGCTAGGCGCAAGTGGAAAAGTATGAGTGGGGTTGATGCCAACTCAATCATAGTGGACCGTGTAATCTAGGGTCCTATAGTGAGTAGAACCAATGAGACGCCGTACTTTTAGTGACGTTTATAGTGGCTATTTTGAAGGAAGGGCTTAGTTGCCCCAACTGACATTGATTATCCAATCCCCTCTCCCAGTTACCATATACAGTTATAGTAACTATGTTAAAGTTACCTTCCTATAGCCAATCACGTTGCTTGTTAGGTTTTTCAAGATTGCGGGTCAGTGATGATGAGTTTTTGATATAAATACTGTGTTTTTTTCTGAAATTAAGTGGAGTTTAAGCGAGAAGGAAGATCGAGCGGTTGCTAATTTTCATTGAACGCCCCCTTTTTTGTACTTGTCATTAAACGGGCTCCCTTTGCCAAACTATTGAGTTGTAATTATTATCTGGTGCAAGAGTACAAATCTGCATCCCCATCTGTCTCGAGGGTGCTGCTACCCATCTTAAAGGGCTGTTTGGAGAACCCCAATCTTATGGGTCGGCTGGGGTCCATCCAGTTCAAACTGCTGAATGCAATCCTGACGCCAGCAATCCGATTTGAACTAGGGCTGATATCACTCAGGGCTCAAGTATGTTGGAAAAAACTGGCACTTTTAGCAAAAATTGTTGACCCCATGGAAGATATGCTTTACGAACAACTAAAAAAACACCTAGTATTAATGAGAACACTGGGTAAGAAGGAGGATGCTCTATGTGTCTTAGAAATGAGTGTGAGATTGTCCTGGAGAAGCTGGGGTTGGATATAGAATTGCTGTTAAGCAATCCATGAAAAATAAAACAAATCCCTCTTTGACAAAGATTGGTGTGAAACATTGGAACGTTTCCATGCTTATCCATACTTGAGTCATCTGTCAACAGAACATAAGTCCAGGGGAAGCATTTCACATATTATGTCTCAATTCCCAAATAAATGTATGCGCAATCAACTCCTTAGGCTGAGGTGGAACATATTAGACTCCAAGGAAGTTCTACTGAAGCTGGGAATGCTAGGGGAGAATCAAGGTGAATGCAGGTTCTGTGGAGCCGATGGCAGGACTGCAACATGAAGACATTTGATCTTGGAATGTTTGGCCTTAGCAGAGGCAAGAAAGACTCATATGAGTACATTCTGTAGCAGATGGATGGGGCTGCCGGTTGATCAAGTATGGCAACGATGTGTCTGCACAAAAGGCAGACTTGAAATTGCAGATCTTCTTAAATCCTTAGCGTTAACAAAGGGGAAATCTTCCTGAAATATGTTAGGATGAGGGGTTTTAAGGAAAATGGAGAAGGCACATGAAAAGCCTAAGAATATTAATTGAATGTCCAATGATTTTTAATATTGTTTGTTGCAAAATATTGAGACCTGTTTTTTCTTTTCCATCTTTTTTTAGAAATTGTATTGTGATCCGTGTTGTTTTTTTTGTATGGAATTGTAAAGGTTTAAAATAAAAAAAAATAAAAAAAAATGGGATGCTGGGTTAAAAACCTGTAATAAGGTGGCTGCATTAATAATTAACAAGATAAGTTGTACCTTTAAAACAGAAATAAGTCCCTATTAATTTAATATTCGGCTAATGGGAGCAACAAGCTACGCTCTGCTTTCAGCTAATATTATGTTAAATGTTAAATATTAAAGGTATTTGTACCGCGCACAGTCACCAATGGAATTGGTCCCCGATAAGGTCGGATAGGTCAGTAAGGTGAAGAGGGAGTAGGATAGTGAGAGGAGTGGTGTTCTGTTGACAACTTCAACTTGGTATACACCGGGTGCTGAGCTTTGGTGTGGGTATTGGATCAGTGTCAGTCCGCGTGTGCTGTTGCTCCGGCTTATGTGTTGTTGCAGTGTTGTGAAGTGCGTGCGGCTTGTTGTGTGAGAGATGGTTGTGTGAGTTTTTTGAGTGAGATAGGTATGCAGAGTTTGAGCTTATATTGGTTAGTAAGTTACCTAACCTTTAGTGTGCTAACATTCACAATTTTGTCCAAGTGTGGCACTTCACAATCCTATCTAGATGCAGCACAGGCCAATGTTTAGAATTCCATCCAGATGTGGGCATGCCAACATTCACAATCCCATCTAGATGCGGCGCAGGCCAGCGTTTAGAAATCTGTCTAAATGTGGGCACGCCAACATTCACAATTCTATCTAGGTGCTACGCAAGCTGGTGTTCACAATTCTAAGTGTGGCACATGCTGACATTCAAGTTTCATCTAGGCGCGGGCATGCCATCCTTCAATAAATCCCAACCAGATGCGACGCAGGCTAATGTTCACAATTCTAAGTGTGGCATATGCTAGTCTTCAGGTTTCGCATAGGTGCGTGCATGCTAACACTCAAAGTTCCATCCAGACGCGACGCAGGACCACATTCACAACTCTATCCAAGTGTGGACATGCTGACATTCAGGTTTCACCCAAGTGCGGGCATGCTAACATTCACAGTCCTGTCTTGATGCGACGCTGGCCAATATCCACAGTTCCATCCAAGCGTGGACATGCTAACATTCACACTTCTATCTAAGTGCGGGCATGCTAACATTCAAAGTCCTATCTAGATGCGACGCAGGCTAATGTTCACAATTCTATATAAGTGCATCTGCCGGTCTGGATATGGTTCGTCCGGTACGTACGAGTAGATGAGTCACTTGAGGGCTTTCGTCTGGGTCTAAGTATGTGATCAGTCTCTGGAGCCTTCCTTTAGTGGCTATTTTCCATGATATCTTATGCTCTGTTGAGTGGTTGGTTCTTTGGGTTGAGTGTTTGTCCAATTTGAGGGTGGCCGAGGTTGGAGTTATTTTCATCGTTGTTTTAATGTCTGGACATTCTAGTGCCTCTCTGTTGTGGTTACGCTGTGAAGAGCCATGATTTGAGGAGGTTCCTGAATGCTAGGTGGTTTGTTGTGTTCCGTATATTCTTAGGTAGGTCATTCCAGGTTTTGGGTGCCTGGTGAGAGAAAGAGGATCCTCCAAGTATTTTTATGTTGTAGGGTTTTGGTTCCAGGCTTGATCTTAGTGTTCTAGTCAGTTGATGTAGGTGTAGTTTGTCGCTTAGGAATTCTGCGCCTTGTTTGTGTATTGCTCTGTGCGTGATGCACATGGACTTGAACTTTATTCACTGTTTTAGTGGTAGCCAGTGTAGTATTTTTAGCGCGGGTGTGATGTGTTCTCTTCTGGGTAGCTTGAGGAGGAGTCTGGCTGCTGCATTTTGTATGCGTTGCAGTTTTTTTAGAAGTCGTTCGGGCATGCCCAGGTATAGGCTATTAGCATAGTCTACTCTGGACAATGTCAGAGCGATGATGGTAAGTGTTTTGTTATGATGAATCATGGTAGAAATTGAGTCTGAAGTCTTGAACCTGGGCATTGCTGTTGAGAGGGTGATGCACACACCAGATGCCAAGCGAGAACTGTAAATACCTAGCACGTGATGTGAGAAGCTGGCATAAGATGAGAATGCATTGATACGCCTGGCAAGGGATTTGAGCAAAGGCCACTTAATGTGAACAACTGGTATATGATGTAAGTTCTTTGGCATGTGATAAGAATATGTGGTCATTTGATGATGATACCTTGCATGTGATGTAATATCTGGGCACATGATGGCAATAGTTGGTAAAAACAAAATCGGTTTCACTATAGAAAACTCAAAACTATTGGCTTTACCAATGAATGCTTTAAAGCTGTGTTTAACCCCTGAAAAGGTGCATGCACTTACCATAATCAGCTGCATCTCCCACTCTTGTACCTTAAAGGAGCCTTCCTTCTCGGCTGGAATCAAAAAATATATATATTGATTACCATACTACATTTCTGTGTTTTGAATGCAATGCACACAATGCTGGGTTGGATTTTTGTGGCGCATTTAACACAAATAACATTTTAAAGGAACACTGAAATGGCAGTTAAAGTTAACAGTATTGCTTCCCAGAAATCCAAATAATTAATCACAGACCAAAATTGACACTGCAGTGAATTCCCTGGCTTCATTGGCAATAGCATTGGCTTTTCACCTTGCATGCATCACCAGAAAGCCAAGAAGCTACCGGGGTGCTATATCACTAGGGATGGCAAGTCACAAAGTGAGCTTGGTGCAATACCCCTGAAATTGGGCTCGGACCAGCAAACAATCTGGGGACTATATCCCTGAAAATATGTATGACATGGACGAGGGACATGTGGCAAATACAAAGGGGTAGATTCTCAAAATGTGTTTTAGCGCAAAAGCCCATCTGAATGTGCACACATGGGGATACCTTTTCCCACCCCAGCCCCTTCTGCACATTTGCGCAAGTCAAGGAGAGTGTTTGTGATTTTCGAAGCACATCTACAATTGACAATAAGGATGCACTTTAAAATTAGAACAAATTAAACTCATTGCCTTGAACCTGTTTGGAAGAGACACAGGGGATATGTGTCCTTCCTGACGTTGTCATGAATTTTCTTTTAAGTGGCACATCAACGGTATGTTACTTACCAACTGGTAACGTTCTTTCGACTGGATGTTCCTCCCACGTATTCCTCATCTTTGATATTTGTATATCGCCAGCTTCGCTGCTTCAGAAAAAAAAATCTCGCCAGAGGGCGGTGTACACAATGTCGTGGCGTCGATCCCTTGAGGGTTGCCGTAGCGTGTCAATGTCACCAGTAGGATAAGTAGCTTGTGCCGCACCCGTTGGCTTCAGTTCTGTTTTTACGTTGTATAACTTGAGGAACATCCAGGCATGCCCCAGACTGTGAACTCTTTGGAAACGCAGAGTGTAAATCACGTAAATTGTACAGTGGGGTAGGTTGGGAGGGGCAATGAGGAATACGTGGAAGGAACATCCAGTCGAAAGAACGTTACCGGTTGGTAAGTAACTTGTTCTTTGCTTGGATTGTGTCCTCCCAAATATTCCTCATGAATGTGAATTACATGGACTCCCCTCTGAAGAGCCGCGGAAGGAGCCATACCCCTTGTGGAATAAGCCCGAAGCCCTTCCGGTGGTTCCTTTCCAGCTATCATGTAACACTCTCCAATAGCTAGAGTAATCCAGCTGGAAATAGTCTGTTTGGTCAACACTAATCCCAATTTAGGACCGGTGTAACCCACAAAAAGTTGGTCATCATGGCACAATTTTGCCATTCCCGCAATATAAAAACCCAGAGCCCTTTTAGGGTCCAGTCTGTGTAACCTCTCTTCCTCCTTGCCCAAATGAGGAAGAGGATAGAAAGTTGGGAGTGTTATTTTTTGCGACAAGTGAAAGTCAGAAACTACTTTCGGCAAGAAAGATGGTTTAATCTGTAGGCTGATGTTAGTGCCACAAGAAGGGCAGTTTTTGGTGTTAAAAGCCTTAACTGACAGGAATGTAAAGGCTCAAAGGGTGTACACGTTATGAATGTTAACACAAGATTCAAATCCCAAGCCGGGACATGAAAAGGTACTGTGGGGTATACGTTAGTGAGCCCCTTCAAAAATTGGACAATCAATGGTATCTTAAAATAGGAAACCTCACACTGGCCACCAGGGGGCGCATGGATGAGTCCAGCCTCCGTGTGAGCTCTCCAACCCAAAGTCCATAAAGAGGCTTGAGCCCCCACTGTATGGTCCCCCACCCCTGGAAAGTCTGGACTGAGAGGCACATATAAATGCCCCTCGCCCACACTTTGGGCGAAAAAGCGGTGAAAATCCGTGAAAGTTTCCCCCTGAAATACGATGCAGAAGTTTGCCGTGTTGATGCTCCATCTCGGCGGACCGGACCAAAAACAAAGTAACCCACAGTCTGTCCTGGAAGACAGAGTGGGTCTTGCGGCTGCTTCCTTTACCATACGCGAAGGCCAGCGCTTGTGGAGAGACAACGCGCAGCTGACTGCACCCGGAGGGTAGCTTGGTGGGAGGGCGCTGCAGGAGTCGTTGTCCTAGCGCTGATCCGCAGAAGCGCAGCTGTCTCTCCACTCCAGCGCTGCCATCTACCCCACGCAGCCAGCCATAACAAACGGAGGGGACCAACCCCGCGAGGAGGACAAGGCAGACCCGCACCCCTGCTGACAGCAGATGGAAGGCGCCGATCCGCTGAACCCGACGCAGTCAATGAACACTCTGGTAAGGCTAGATTTACATGGCACCACAGCCCCTCCGGGCACGTAGGTAAATACTGTCAGATGGAGAATCTTTATAGACCGAGGTGCACATCTTGCAGCGCACTGGTTGTACTGTGTGTTCCTGAGCGTTTGGTACGTTGGAGCACACATTGGCCCCGCGGACATTACGCTATACACACCTAGCGTTCTCTGACTTCAGGCCCCGAGGAGGAAGTGGAGGGCAGCAACTGGTGACACCTTCCATTGAGGGAGAGAAACAACCTCGCCGGCCCTCCCATTCCAATTTCACTCATTACGAGCGCCTCAGCATGAGGCCCCTTTTTTTTTCTTCTTCTTGGTGAAACTCTTATGAAAGGGAATTTGGACACAAATACCTCGAGACCTTGATTAATACATGGGGCGACCCTGACCGACATAAGGCACCAAATTCTGTGTTCTGAAGGGTGCGGTGGAGTCCTCACTAGCTCCTCTACCACAGGTCTTGAGGCCAACGTCCAACCTGATTGCACAACAGATCGGCCCAAGTGAACAGCCCAACGTCGCACTTGTGGATTGCATCTGGGACCCCGTAGGCACTCACCAGCCACGATAACACCTGTCTCCTTCAAAATGGTACACTGTTCACTTGGTGATACGCTCCTGGAATCACACTGGAGGCATCCGATCAATCAACTGTCATGACCACGGGCAACATTCTAAGTTTTGATTCACAAAAGAAAACCTTGAAGGGTTGGTCCTTAGCTTGGCATGATTGGGTGACTGCTTTAGATAAGGTTTCAAACTGTTTTAAAGATATATGACTTCCTGGTTCCCTATCATGGCGTCAGTTTTATGCCTGGAAAACTAACCTTGCAGGTCTATGCATCCTGCTTAGTCTCCCTTATTAGCCCCGCCCCGTGGAGATCCGCGCTTCGCGTTCTTGACTGCAACCGCAGTGCAACGCTTATTGCGGTTCCTAGTTACCTCAGCACTTCCCTGTCACAGAATTTCTGAATTCCTCTTAGTGTTTTCCCTTATTTTCCAGCATTTAGATTTCCCCTTCCGTGCCTACCGAGTCATTGTTTTCCCATCCGCAGTTTTCAGGATAATTTTCTCCCCAAGCATTTTCCTGTCAGTTGCACAGAGACAGTTTGTCCTCAGGCTGCTTCGTGTAGAGTTATTGAAGACACCCAGAGTTAATGCAAGTACAGTTGTTGCCAGTTGTTCTCCATATGTTAAATTTACACGCATGTATATCTCTGTGGCAGTGTTGTTATCGCCGCTTAGTGACGGTTATTCCCTCCGTGTCATTTTTGTTATTTAGAGTTTTTCTAACGCCGCTTAGTGGCGGTTATTATCTCCATGGAATTGTTGTTATTCAGAGTTTTGCTAACTCCGCTTAGTGGCGTTTTTTTCCGTTGCTAGTGTTAGCTGGTTGGCACATACACACGTCACTCCAGGTTCCTAAGGTGTTGTATTTGGGAAAATATCAGTGTTTCCTCACACCACAATCTCTACAGCCTTGGACGGACCAGGAGCCCTCAGTCGTCGACAGGAGCAGCGCCCCCCTCCCTGATGGGCCCCCACCACCATGGTAAGCCCTTGGGCTTAATCTTACGACATGCTGCATGAAACGAAAATCACCCGAAATCGCGGGTCCTTGCCTCCACTTTTCCCCTTAATGTGGGAGTAGCCTATATCTGGCTAATACAAGCACCTTTATTCATGCAAAACTGACCTTTGCACCAGATCCCAAGGTTCACGCTTCAGCTAAACCACAAGGTTTAGTTCTCCAATATGGCTGCTTTGTTCCTTTAAGCTGCCTTCCATATTCTTTGCCTGCAGCCTCTACAAGGCTGCTCAGGATTGGCTGGAGCCATCCTCAATACCCCGACCCGATTCGCCGGCAGGCGAGGAACCGGCCAGCCTCCAAGGCACGACTCAAAGGCTCACTACCTGTCCTGAGCCCACCACCACAATCTCTGCAGCCTCGGACGGACCAGGAGCCCTCAATCGACGACAGGAGCAGCGCCCCCCTCCCTGATGGGCCCCCACCACCATGGTAAGCCCTTGGGCTTAATCTTGCGACATGCTGCATGAAAGGGTAATCACCCGAAATCGCGGGTCCTTGCCTCCACTTTTCCCCTTAATGTGGGAACAGCCTATATCTGGCTAATACAAGCACCTTTATTCATGCAAAACTGACCTTTGCACCAGATCCCAAGGTTCAGGCTTCAGCTAAACCACAAGGTTTAGTTCTCCAATATGGCCGCTTTGTTCTTTTAAATTAACAAGGGGGTCCTGGGAGTCCCTCTGCCAGACATTAGTCCTGGTTACGAGAGACTTACCCAGAGTCTTTAGTTCACTATCTTTCACAGAGAAGAAATATCCCAAACATATCAGTCTTTGTCCTGCCCTGGGGCAGTCCAGCACCGAAATGCTAGGCAATTCTCCTCTGAACAAGAGTACCAACAGAAACCCCAGACACGTGTTTCAGTCTGGTTGGACCTCATCAGTAGGGTGGATCTGTGCCTCTCTAAGAATAGTGTACAAGGAGTCCACGTCTGGATTCCCCATGTAACCTAGGGTGAGACCCAAAGTTAGTTAAATATGCAAATTAACAAGGGGGTCCTGGGAGTCCCACTGCCAGACATTAGTCCTGGTTACCATATTCTTTGCCTGCAGCCTCTACAAGGCTGCTCGGAATTGGCTGGAGCCATCCTAAATACCCCGACCCGATTCGCCGGCAGGCGAGGAGGCGGCCCGCCTCCAAGGCACGACTCAAAGGCTCACTACCTGTCCTGAGCCTGTCCTGAGCCTAACAGAGCCAAGGGCCACCCACCCTGCCTGACATTCCTCAACCAGTATCCACACTCCGTCTCCTTCCTCACCCAGCTAAGACCTGGTAGCACTGTAAGCCTTCATGCTCTCTACCCACTTACTCGAGCCTATCCTGCGCTGTATTCATTTTAAACTGCACATTAATTGTCCTATTGCACACTACGCTAATGCGCCAAAGGTTTCACCCCTGCAAGCCCACGGTGCTCTCTTCGCCAAATTGAACCACACCTCATTGTATTCATGTTCTGTCCTCCAATGCCGCATTAATGTCTCCAGATGTTAGCGTACAGCTTTGCGCCCATGCTGAACTGTAGAGCTGTGTCCATGCTTAATTGTTGATCTGAACCATTCCGCATCTAGCCTATAGTACTGTGTCCATGCTGAATTGCCTAAATTGCGACTAGTGCCTAGGCTGGATTGTTGAACTGTGTCCATGCTAAACTGCTGATCTACACCTATTCTGCATCTAGCCCATAGTACTGTATCCATATTGAGCTACTAAATCGTGCCTAGTGCCCAGACTGCATTGTTGAACTGTGTCCTTGCTTAACGTTGATTTGCACTCATTCTGCATCTAGCCTTTAGTACTGTGTCCATGCTGAACTACCAAATTGTGACTAGTGCCCAGGTTACATATTGAACTGCATTGTTGAACTGTGTCCAGAATGAAAATGATTATCTCATTTCTTGGTACACAGCCCAAATAGGATTGGAATATATACTGCTTGCCTCTTGCACACTGTATTCTTAGCCGCTATTGTGAATCGCCTATACTACCTACACTCCTATACTGCCTACCTAGGAGTCAGGCTTCCTGTCCAGATGCTGCCTATTGCACTTCAGTCAATTGCTTTTATCTTGAACGTAGGTGTTACTCTAGGTGCTACCCCATTGCATTCTAGTCATTTGCTTATATTTTGAACCTAGGTGTTACCCCATTGCATTCTAGCCATTTGCTTTTATCTTGAACTTAGTTGTTACCCCATTGCATTCTAGTAATTTGCTTGTATTCTGAACTTAGGCGCTGCCCATTACATTTTAGCCACTTGCTTACTCTATTGCATTTAGGCATTTGCTTCTATCTTGAATCTAGGTGTTGCCCCATTGCATTTATCTCAGAGGTAGCATTCCCAAACTAGGTGCTGCACCTTAGATCCGCCCTTTACCTTGGTCAACTAGTTAATCACAAGCCTTAGCTAATTTATCCTCTAAACCTGACGGTGTTATATCAGTTAGTGTCCCAATTGTTCTGCACAATCAGATCACGTGCTCACCATCCTTGCCCACAGGCATCTCATACCTCCACTATGTACTGGTGCCTAACCACCCTCCTCCACCTACTGTACATCTACACCAGTCGTTGGACATCCCAGTCTCACTTACATACTGGCCACAACACGTCCACCCTCCCTCCTGAGGTAACTAGCACTCACACCTTGTGGATTAATACTATGGTCTGAGCTAACCCTTATTTGGATGATCCTGCACTTTGGATATACCACTTTGCTACCAAACTAACACCGAATCAACCCTGCTCTACTACTAATAGAAACCTTACATTAAACTTGAGAGCCACCCCATAAAAACGTTGCTCATACTCAAAGCCTCATAATAGTTCACCTTCACCGTGCAACAACATCATAAGCAACCCTGCTCAAACCACACCATGTTCTTACCACCCGAACATCATATTCAGAAATCTCAGATTAGGAGCTTGATTTTGGACTAAAACGCCTCAGCCTCAACCCTACAAGAAAAATAAACAACTGCGCCGGCCGAACAACCTAGCTACTCAGGCTAATGACCCGGACACTAGTCCGACTCCTATCACTCTATAAGACTCACCCCCACCACCACAGAAAACCCATGCAAAAAACGCCTTCATCAAAGCAGCCTTGGTGAATGTGAGGTCCCTCCCTGCCCACGCATTGGAAATTGCTGACTTTATAACCTCTGAAAATCTGGATCTCCTTGCAGTTACGGAAACTTGGCTCAATGCAGACTCTGGGCCTTCCTTGGCTTTAGCCATACCAAACGACTATGCTATCATTAGATGTGATAGAAACACTACCAGGTGAAGGGAAGCGGTCTCGCCTTCATCTTCAAAAACACCTTTGACATTAGAGTTATTCAGGACCTACAAATCCCCTCTGCTGAATCCTTGTCCATCAAATTACCGTTATCACCCAACCACACAGCAACAGTGCACCTCATCTACCTTCCACCTCCACATTCACTGAGGATATTGCCTCCCTTATATCCACAAATACCAAACCCAACTCGCAAAGCATCCTACTTGGGGATTTTAATCTTGGTCTTAATGACCCATTGAACACTAACGCCCTTGAACTAGCCAACCCCTTATCTGACCTTGGTCATACCCATATCATTCATGAGCCCACACATTAAAGGAAGAACATTGGACTGGCTCACCAACCTCAATTGCACTATTGATCTTTTATCTAGCAAACCATGTATTTGGTCTGATCACCATAAAATAACCTTCTCCATCAAAGCCACCACCCAAAGTCCTGCACCAATCATTGCTCCAGCCACCTACACCAGGAACAAGAAAGACATTATGCCTGATAAACTCCTCCCTTTATTACTCCCCCTACTCAACAATACCGCCACCTCTGACCCCACAGCCCTAGTGTACACTTACAATCAGGCTATACTTAAAGCTTTGAACACCATCGCCCCTTTAAAATTGCAGAAGCCTAAACCTCAACGTCATCTGAATTTGTGGTTTACGCTGCATCTAAGAGTACTACGTAAAATTAAAAGAACTGCAGAAGCACACTGGAAGAAGTGCCCTTCAGTAACTAATAAGAATGAGCTAACCCTAGCATCTTCTAACTACAAAGAGGCCACCATACTTGCTAATAAAAAGACACCTACAACAATAGAATCATACAAGCGGAATCAAATACAAAAGAACTTTTTAAGATCCTAAAAGAACTGGAATCTCCTATTGCCCCTGTTGACAAATGTATCACAGATGCCTCATGGTGCACTAACATTCAGAAGGCACTATTAGATGAAATAGCTTTGCTACAATCTAAAATCAACCTGAAAAAATGTTTGCTCTTTTCTGACCCAAACTACAAACAATATCCTAATAAGACCTCCACCATTGAGCCTACCTGTAAACCATTCAGCTTCTCACCCTTGTCAATCTGGGAAGTGGAAAACATCATTAGGAAACTCAAACCCTCGAAATGCCAAGGCAACGCCTGCACTGCCCCAATCATCAAAGCAGCAGCAGATGAACTCGCCCCATTTATTACTAACCTTATCAATGCCTCCTTTAAAACTGGGGTAGTGCCTGATAACTTAAAAGACGCTTGGGTCATTCCTCTAATTAAAAAACCGACCCTTGACCCAGCCAACCTGTCCAACTATAGGCCGATAACAACGGTACCCTTTTTACTAAAAATATTGGATAGAGCTGCCTACCTGCAAATACAGGCATACCTAGAATCTAACAATCTATTGGGACTAAGACAATCCGGTTTCCGACCAAGACACGGCACAGAAATTGCCTTGATAAATGTCACCACCCAAATTCAAGTACTAAAAGACAATGGTAAACTAGCACTCCTTACAGCTCGACCTGTCAGCAGCTTTTGACTTGGTGAACCACCAAACGCTATGTCATCATCTGAAATCTGCAGCACATTTCTGTGACTCAGCCGCATCTTGGATCAACTCCTTCTTGGCGAACAGAACTATGAGGGTTTTCTCTCCCACTGACGCTGCCAAACCCTCCCCGGTACTCTGTGGGATTCCGCAAGGCTCTTGTTTGTCCCCTACGCTCTATAATGTATTTACGAAGCCCCAATTTGATATTCTTGACTATCTGGGTGTCGCATATACTAACTATGCGGACGACACCCAGATACTCATTCCTATCTCTGGAGACTATGCAACTGACAGCAAAACCCTTAACGAAATCTACGCAGTAATACAAGCATGGATGGCACAACATGGTCTTTGTATTAACGTCAAAAAAACGTAGCTGCTCATCCTTGGTACTCACGCTAAACTAAAAAAACTAAATTCTTCATTCAAATCATTTACTATAGATGGCAATCCCATCACCATCTCAAACAACAATAAAACCCTTGGCATTTACCTTGATGCCACCTTATCCTTCTCCAAACAAACGAAGGCGGTAGCATCATCATCCGCCTATACTTGTAAACTTATCACCGCCTGCAGGCCGTTCATTTCCACACCTAACTGCATTACACTTGCTAGAACTCTAGTTCTGTCCAAAATAGATTATTGTAACGCCCTCTATTTAGGTACTAGCCACAAAAACATTAACAAGTTACAAGTAATACAAAATAATGCCATCAGGGCAGCCCTCAACATCCCTTAGAAGTCGCATATTTCTGAGACTAGACGCAATCTACACTGGCTCCCGGTAGAGCATAGAATATCTCTCAAAACCCTTGCCCTAACACACAAAGCCAGGGCCAACCTTGCACCAGCCTACCTTAGTAACCAACTCACCCCATATACGTCCTCAAGACCACTTAGAGCAGCTCAAGTAAACACAATGTCCATACCGAGATTCAAACTCCATAACTCAGGAGGAGCCAGCTTCCCTGTACAGGCCTCAAAGCCATGGAACACACTCCCCACTCCCCTCAGATCAGAACCCTCCTTCCACTTATTCAAGCGCAACACTAAGCGTTGGCTTCAGGACTTGGACACAATGACAGTTTAACTTCCCGGATCTTAGACTTTTTGCCCGCTATACTGTATCTATTGTAAATACTATACTATATTATTTAACTGTAGCTTCCACTGTCTACTATATGCAACTGCAACATGTATGTATCTGTAACACTAATGTATCTCCTTATCTGTATGTAACTAACATTCTACAACCTGATTTTAAACTGACGCGCCCGTATGCCCCTGGGCCTGGCTGCGCTTTATAAATAAACAAATACAAATACATTGTTCACCCCCTTAGCCCGCACCTTTTCCATTGGGGTTGCTCTGTTTCCATTCAATTTTTTTCCCTCATATTAAAACAACCAGTAGGCTGTGCTTGTCATAAGGGGTTTTTCTAGATATTGGTCAGAAAGTATTTTCTCCTGCTCCTAAATTCATGGCCACTTTTTCCACTCCATTACCTTCTATTGTTACCATCTAATTACAGAACAGTTTTTTCCAGCACCAGGGTCTCAATAAAATTACCAATCAACAATAGCATCAAGACTCTTCAAATCTATTGTATTACGCTTCTGCACTTGAACTTCATTATACTGCTCAATATATTACTCCTCTGCACCAGATCATCATCATTCTACAGAACTTGCGACCCTGCACCAGAGCAGGATGGCTAGCTCTCTAATCTAAAAGCTCAGGTGAGCCTACCATTTGTGAAAGGGGCATCATCCTGTTATGCCTAATGTTGTTGCAAGGTGAATAGGTTAGACACTGTAGAAGGATTAAGTCATCGTTCCATCAACTCCAGCGCACGACAAGTCTAGAGGTTGGCTTGTCGAGCATGGAAAAGGTTTCAGTGACCTCACACTTTGTGTTTCCCATTATCCTAATCAGTCAAGGACAACCCCCTCAAGTGCATGCTTTACAAGCTTACATAGATAGAGGTGCTGTCGGTAACTACATGGATTCAAATCTGGCGAGTAAAATAGGATTTCCCCTTGTGGACAAGTCAGAAGCTGAGAATGTGCCAGCGGTTGATGGTACTCCATTAGTTTCTGGTCCTGTCACACAACGCACTGACGATCTTACCATGCTTTGCCAGGAGGGACACACAGAGAGGATTACGTTTGACCTTATAAGTGCGCCAAACTTTCAAATTATCCTAGGTATGCCTTGCCTGGAGAAACCCAATCCAATAATAGATTGGCGGTCTAGATCTCTGACATTTGCCACGGAATGTAAAGACTCATGCTTTCTAATGGATGACCTGGAGAAGCCCAGTCAAATCAAGAAACCCACCGATTCCGCACTTGGATTAATAGGCACCTTATCTTCTGAGTAAAGGGAATTTCAGGATGTCTTTGAAGAAAAACTGGCTGAGGTGCTTCCTCCACATCTGCAGTACGATTGCCAGATTGATCTTCTTCCAGGGGGTCAAATTCCTTGTAGCCAGATTTATCTATTAACTGAGAAGGAAGACTCACCCCTGAAGAAATACTTAGATCAATACTTAGCCAATGGATTTATTCAACCTTCAAAATCTCCTGCTGCCTCTCCTCTTTTTTTTGTACCAAACAAAGGAGGAGATCTAAGAACCGGCATTGATTATCGTGCTTTGAATCAAATTACTATAAAGAATCGATATCCAGTTCCCCTTATTTCAAACTTATTGGACCAAATCAAGAGAGCACAGATTTTCACCAAGCTTGATCTCAGAGGTGCTTACCATTTAATCCAAATAAAGGAAGGTGATGAATGGAAAACAGCCTTTCGTACTAGATATGGTCTCTTTGAATACCAAGTGTTGCCTTTTGGACTGTGCAACACTCCAGCAGCCTTTCAATGTTTTATGAATGATGTTTTAAGAGATCTCCTGGATGTTTCACAGTAGTTTACATTGACGAAATTTACATTTTTTTTACCAATCCCCAGGAACATGTGAAGCACGGTAAGGCTGTTCTTGAGAAATTGTGTGAAAACTTGCTTTTTGTCAAATTGGAAAGATGTTCCTTTTACGTCTCTGAAGTAGAATTTTTGGGATTTATGTTATCCTCTCAAGGAGTTCGATTGGACATTCGAAAAGTGGATGCAATACTCACTTGGCCGGCTATCGCATCTGTGAAAGGAGTCCATAGTTTTTTGGGTTTCACAAATTTCTATCGACGTTTCGTGGCTAATTTTTCTCAGTTAGTGCACCCCATCACGTCTCTGCTTTCGAAGAAAAAGAAATTTGAATGGACCAAGGAGGCTGAAGAAGCTTTTCAGAGTTTAAAGGCTAAGTTTACTGTGGCTCCAGTTTTGCAGCATCCCCAACCTGATCTACCCTTCATTGTGGAAACCGATGCCTCCAAAGTGGCTATGGGTGCAGTTTTGTCGCAACGCAATCCAGACACTCATGTACTACACCCAGTGGCGTTCTGGTCAAAATAATTCTCTGCCGCGGAGCTCAATTACACCGTTACTGACAAAGAGTTGTTGGCGATTAAGAATGCGTTAAAAGAATGGAGACACTATTTATTAGGGGCTCAACACACTGTTACTATCCTTACAGACCATCGAAATCTACAGTATCTACGTTCCGTAAAAGCTCAATCTTCACGGCAACTACAATGGGCTCTTCGTTTCACCGAGTATGATTTCATCATCACTTTTCGACCAGAAGTACGAAATGGAAAGTCTGATGCTTTGTCTCATATTGGTAAGGGTGAAGAGGCCTATGTTCCCCCAGTTCCAGTTGACATCATTGCAGGAGAAACGGTACTGGGTTTAGTTAGCACCTTGGATTCATTTTTCGAAGAACTGCAGGAAGAAGTTAAGAAGAGCATGACTCAGGAAGAACTGCAAGAATGGGCAAATCAAGGGACTCAACGTTGCATTCAAGGTGAATTGCCTTATTATCAAGTTCGTCTTTATTTACCTACTGAGGAGCTTAGGATTCAAGTAATTGCAAACTACCATGGCTCCCTGATTGAGGGTCACCCAGGGGTGACCAAGAATATGGAAAAAATCAAGAGATACTATTGGTGGCCTACTTGGCGTACGGATGTTGTTCACTTTATTCAAACCTGTGGAAATTGTGCGCAAAATAAAAACTTAAAAAAGAAACGGGCAGGCCTTCTTCATCCCTTGGTCATGCCGCCCAGCCCTTGGCATACCCTGTCCCCTGATTTCATCACTTATCTCCCTCCATGCGAAGGTTATGATACCATCTTGGTGATGGTTTTTTTTCCAAGATGGCTCATTTTGTGGCCTTAAAAGGACTTCCCACATCATCCAGTTTAGCTAAGGCCTTTTTGGAAAACATTGTTAAGTTACATGGGTTTTCTTCCATTGTGATTTCAGACAGAGGTAGTCAATTTATCTCAAAATTTTGGAGAAAATGTTGTGCGTTGGCCAAAATCAACGTACGACTGTCCACTAGTCATCACCCACAAACTGATGGTCAAACTGAGCACACCAATCAGACTCTGGAGCAGTATTTGAGATGTATGCTTCATCAGACAGACAATTCATGGTTGGACATATTGTGGGTGGCAGAGTACGCTTACAACAATTCAGTTCATTCTTCTACAGGTCTCACTCCGTTTTACACCTTGCATGCTCGACACCCTCGAACTTCGGCTTTTGATCCTCCGGAGCCCTTAGAGATGCCGGCCGTCAAGACTCTACATGACCATATTTTAACTGCAACAGTAAAGGCTCAAACTAGTCTGTCTGCAGCCAAAGACTCTCAAAAGAAGTTTGCTGATCGCCATCATAGTGACACTCCAGAATTTCAAGTGGGGGACTCTGTCTGGTTGGCCTCACGAAGCATGGCTCTGAAAGGTTCCAAAAAATTTCTCCCCAGGTATTTGGGTCCATTTACCATAGAAGCAGTCATCAACTCTGTGGCTATGAGATTTCGAAGTTAAGGACATTTTGGATTCCAAAGTGGTATGGCGCAAATTATTTTACCTGGTTGACTGGAAGGGTTATGGATCGCAAGACAGAACATGGGAGCCTTTAGAAAACATCCATGCCCCTAGGTTGTTAAAGAATTTTCATTGAAATCACCCTAGCAAACCGGGGAGAGGGTCCTTGGGAGGGAATACTGTCATGACCACAGGCAAGATTCTAAGTTTTGATTTGCAAAAGAAAACCTTGAAGGGTTGGTCCTTAGCTTGGCATGATTGGGTGACTGCTTTAGATAAGGTTTAAAACTGTTTTCCATTAAAGAGATATGACTTCCTGGTTCCCTATCATGGCTGTCAGTTTTATGCCTGGAAAACTAACCTTGCAGGTCTATGCATCCTGCTTAGTCTCCCTCATTAGCCCCGCCCCCTGGAGGCCCGTGCTTCGCGTTCTTGACTTCAGCCGCAGTGCAACGCTTACCGTGGTTCCTAGTTACCTCAGCACTTCCCTGTCACAGAATATCTGAATTCCTCTTAGTGTTTTCCCTTATTTTCCAGCATTTAGATTTCCCCTTCCGTGCCCTCCGAGTCATTGTTTTCCCGTCCGCAGTTTTCAGGATGATTTTCTCCTCCAGCATTTTCCTGTCAGTCGCACAGAGACAGTTTGTCCTCAGGCTGCTTCGTGTGGAGTTATTCAAGACACCCAGAGTTCACGCAAGTACAGTTGTTGCCAGTTGTTCTCCATATGTTAAATTTATACGCATGTATATCTCCGTGGCAGTGTTGTTATTCAGAGTTTTCCTAACACTGCTTAGTGGCAGTTATTCTCTCCATGGCATTGTTGTTAGTCAGAGTTTTGCTAACTTCGTTTAGTGGCATTTTTTTCCGTTGCTAGTGTTAGCTGGTTGGCACATACACAAGTCACTCCTGTTCCTAAGGTGTTGTATTTGGGAAAATATCAGTGTTTCTTCACACATTGTTCACCCCCTTAGCCCTCACCTTTTCCATTGGGGTTGCTCTCAGTTTTCATTCAATTTTTTCCCTCATATTAAAACAACCAGTAGACTGTGCTTGTCATAAGGGGTTTTTCTAGATGTTGGTCAGAAAGCATTTTCTCCTGCTCCTAAATTTATGGCCACTTTTTCCATTCCATTACCTTATATTTTTACCATCTAATTACAGAACGGTGTTTTTCCAGTACCAGAGTCTCAGTAAAATTACCAATCCATAATAGAATCAAGACTCTTCAAATCTTTTGTATTACGCTCCTGCACTCGAACTTCATTATACTGCTCAATATATTACTTCTCCGCACCAGAGCATCATCATTCTACAGAACTTGCGACCCTGCATCAGAGCAGGATGGATAGCTGTCTAGTCTAAAAGCTCAGGTGAGCCTACCATTTGTGCAAGGAGCATCATCCTGTTATGCCTAATGTTGTTGCAAGGTGAATAGGTTAGACACTGTAGAAAGATGAAGTCATCGTTCAATTTTTTTTACAGAATCTACCTGACTATATCTAGTGAGGAATTGTGAACACCAAGACTATCCAGGGTGCTCCTGCGGAGTTTCAGGTAAGTGTTACATCAACGATACCCCACCCTCGAGGAGAAACCTGCTCAAACCTCCCCTCAGTTAAGGGGCAAACAGAAAAAATGTGTACGGAGTGCATAGCCTCAAAGTCAGTGCATATATTGAAGACATTCCATAGACATGGCGACCTCCAGGTCCTCCCATTAACACTTCCAGCGAGCACAGAAGAAGGTGTCCTCGGACACAACCTCTTAAGATAACTTGGTAGCCTAACCCAAGACACCACCAGGGAAAACGCAGGGGCACATTCAGAAATACCACTAGAAAACACCGGAGGGTTGGGCCCCTGACAATGGGGTGTGTGACCTCCTTCGGAGGCAATAGTTGGATCTTGAAGGAGAACCCTTACAACATTATAAGAAGGTACCTGGATCGCCCAGTTTTCGGGTCAATGTCCGGGGTTACATAAGACTACCCATCCTCCACCTTTTGATTATTGTGTTAGGATACAACGGCCCCTCGCCATGACACATCATTGACCTGCCCCGCTGCGGTCCCCATCCATCGTCCATCATTGTGAGGGGCGGGCCCCCGTTCCTGGGGTGTGTGCCCTCCTCCGATGAACAGGCGTGAAGCTCCACGTTTACACCAAACACATCCGGGCAGAGTAGTCTGAATTGTAGGAGAACACGACAACAGTGGTCATCCTGTGGGTGGACCAGGTTCCCCCCTCACCATAAGGATAGGCCCTGTGAAAACATACTGCAGGAACAACACCTGGGACTCCCCAGGGGTCAATAGGCAACGTGGACTCGTCAGGTGACTCATTGGGTGTGTAGTGAGAAGCACCGCAGAGAGTTTCCGGAGGGTTGGGCCCCTGAAAACGGGAGATGTGCCCTCCTCCGCTGTACTTGCTGTGGTTGAGTAACGCAAGAAACTTGTTCCATGCCAACACCTCATCCGCAAGGGAACTGCGAAATAGTTAGTGAAGAGATCTCGGGGGTTACCACCCTACAAACACGGACCACAGCTAACGGATAAAATCCTGAGCAGAGACAGCACTCTGTGGTGAGTACTTTTTATTGGAGCGTCAATCGCCTGATAGACAAACTAAGGAGGCCCCACCTCTGATACAGAGAAGAAAGATTGCACTTCCTGTGCCATATTACTGAGGTTAAACTTCAATTGACGGGCCTGCCACTAAGCCCATGGACACAGTCAAAACTAGCCAAGTTCGTTTACTCCCTGTTTCCTCCGGCACTTGAAGCCCGCCAAGATACAAATATGGCTACCTCAGGAACAGAGGCGGCAGCCACCGAGGAAGATGTTGCGGTCTTATTAAACGAAATCAAGAATATGGGTGCCAACATAAGTGGGAAAATTTACAAGATAAAGCAGCAGATGGACAAGTTGGAAGAGAGACTTGACGGGGTCGAAAATAATCAAACCTCCCTGAATACCCTTGAGACACAAATGGACCACAGGATTGCCGAAATTGAACAAAGAGAGGAAGACTTAGAAAATCGTGAGAGATGGAACAACTTACGCTTCTTCGGCATCCCAGAGAAAGACGTAGAGTCCGAGAGTGACCTCAAGAAGACTCTCTATGACATAAGGAAGCTCCTATTCGAGGACGAAGTTATTGATGAACCGAAAACGGAAAGGATACACAGAGCGGGAGGACCAGCAGACGGACCTAGATCGGTCCTGGCTGACTTTCACAACTACCAGGATAGGGCCAGAATCTTGGAAAAGGCCAAACACAGTGGGCCGATCGATCGACCTAGGCGAGGCACGAGTGACAATGTTTCAGGACCTATCCTCCCTGAGCCTCGCCCTGCAGCGACTGCGCACCCCCCTCACTAAATGGTTGAAGGAACGTGGGATACACTACAGATGGGGCTACCTGTTCTCCCTCTCATTCGAGCTTGAAGGCAAAAAAGAGAGGCTGCGGTCCGAAAAAGATATCAAGAATTGCATATCAGAACTAGTGGACAACGTGAAGAGGGGAGAGGCCAGGGAGAAGAGGGGAAGATTGGAAGACAGTGGTGCATCCAAGGCCCGAGGAGGAAGCGTATTACCGGCACAAGGAAATACCGAAGAGGGAATGCTTCACCAGAGGGGGAGGATTGATCACACCTGATAAGGTAATAGGTTCCCCGAAATTCACACATCACTCAACTATGAAGGAGCCTTAGTGCCCATAAATACACAAAGACATGGGTGGCGATTGGCTCAACGGTTCCGCAGAAATCCTCCCCAACTACCTTGAACATATTCGTCTGGGAGACGTCTGTTTCATGGCCCCAGTAATCTGAAATTTCACAAGCCTCGAGTATTAGGGGTCTGGCGTTCTACCGAAGACTGCAGGTTGGGACATTCCCTTCACCGAAGCCGACAGGCACGGGAATAGGTATGACTGTCGCAAGTCGGACACCCACCGCCTGGAAACTGAGTGAGTTACAGTTACTGGATTCATATGGGGAATACGAGTTCTTTCTTCAATGTTATTGTGTTGATTCTGAGAGGGGTGGGGGGCTCAAATGTTATTGTGATTGTCCCATGTAGGGGGCCATGAGGTAACAGACTCTGCTGGTAGTCCGGCACTGACTCAGTGAATCCAATTGGGTCTGATCGGAAGCCGACAGGGGGTTAGGGGGAGAGGGAGAGGGGTGGAAGGGGTGGCAGGGTGGGGGGGGATTTGCAGGAACAGAATCCTTGTTATGTTTTGGAATTGTGAAAGTGCTGCTGTGCCACTGTGTGCTAGGTTGCGACCCGCACTGAAGGGTCACTAGATATACCTTAAGATAAATGGATAATTCGGACCCACGAGGGAGAGGTCTCCTTAGGGTGGGAACTCTAAATGCCAAAGGTATGAACTCCCCGACTAAAAGGTCCCTGCTATGCAGGGAATTTCGCAGAGCTGGACTTGATGTCCTGTTCCTATAGGAAACCAAATACACCCATGCATGAGAATGGGGACAGAATATTGGGGCTTGGGGCCTCTGAGGAAGGGGGGAGTTGGAATGCTTATTAGAAAGGGAATAGACTTCAAGGCCACTAAGATATGGGCTGACGTGGAGGGGCGAGTTCTGCTTGAGGTGGGCACCATAAAAAAGGTAACCATCACATTTGCCACAGTCTACTCCCCCAACTCGTCACAGTCCCTATTCCTTACCAAGACAATTCCCTCATGTCAGAAGCAATAGGACATGTCCTCCTTGAAGGGGACTTCAACTTATGGGCCGACCGTAGATTGGACAGGAGAGCTGGCAATCCTAATGCAAGGGACCCAGTCAAGGGAGTTTGCACAGGGGTCATGGACATGATGGACATATACAGATTGCGAGATGCATGGAAGGGGCTCCATCCTGGGGAAGTGGGATACACTTTCTACTCTGCCCCTCATAACACATTCACTAAGATTAATTACATATTCATGTCCGAGGAACTAAATGAAGCAGTGACAGGGTCAGAAATTGTCCCGGTTGCCTGGTCCGACCACGACCTGGTCACGGTTGACATGCACTGGGACAGCCTGCCTAGCAAGGGGGTATGATAGAGGTGCAACAAATCTCTCTGGAAAGACCACGTCTTTAAGGCGGAGACGGAAAATGAGATCAAAGAATACTTCAAGACAAATAATACGGGAGAAATCTCAAAAATGACAGTGTGGGAAGCAGGGAAGGCAACATGGCAGAGTATTCTAATTAGAGAAGGTGCCAACAAGAAGAGGGAAAGGGCCCTGGTTGAATGCAAACTCCGGAAGGAGATATGTCACTTGGATGAGGAGGCAAGGGGAACTGAAGAGGGAAGGGCAGACAAGACCCCAGAGGCAAAATGGAAAAGGGAAGAGCTCCGACTTCTTGAGGAGGGGCAAATAGTCCGTAAACTGCAACTTCTGAGACAGAAGTTTTACGAAAAAGGGGACAAGGCAGATGTGTTGTTGGCAGCCAGATTAAGAGAACAACGGGCAGAATGAAGGGTTGAGGCGATAGAGGAGGGAGTGAGTTCTCAAAGTGCAACAGATGGAGATATCCGAGAAGCTTTTGCTGCTTTTTATGAAACATTGTACAGATCAGAGGTAGATCCCAGACAATCGGGAACGGACGGCTATCTGGCCTCGGTTGAGATGCTGGAGCTCTCACGCGATGAATCTCTCAATTTGGATGCTCCCATAACACCAGAGGAAGTCAAAAGCGTGATTAAGAGGCTGCCATTAGGAAAAGCCCCCGGCGAGGACGGATACACTGCTGGGTTTTACAAATCCTTTGTCTCCCTCCTCCCTTTCCTGGTGGAACTCTTTAACAAGATCATTGATACCGGAAGGGCCCCGACTCCTTTGTTTAAGCCCTCATTTCGGTGATCCCCAAAGACGGGTGGGACCCCAAACATTGCGGTTACTACCGTCCCATATCCCTGTTAAATATAGATGCTAAGATTTATACTAGAGTCCTTGCCGGCCGAATAGAGACACTAATGCCCCGCCTGATAAATGCTGACCAGGTCGGATTCATATTGGGTAGACAAAGAGCCAACACAGTGCGGAAGACTCTACAACTGATTAATGAGTCCTGAAAAATGACCAATGACCCAGCCCTCCTATCGGTGGACACAGAGAAGGCCTTTGACAGGGTTGAATGGAGCTTCCTAATGGCAGTCCTGTGGAAGGTTGGCATAGGCCCTAAATTCAGAAAGGGGATCCAAGCGGTATACACAGCCCCAAAAGCCTCAGTGTTAATGAATGGGGAATACTCCTGCTGGTTTGAATTGGGCAGAGGAACGCGTCAGGGATGTCCCCTCTCAGCGATACTCTTTGTGCTCTCCTTGGAGCCACTAGCCCAGAAACTGAGGAATGACCAGCAGGTGGAAGGACTTCAAATGGGTGGAAAAAAATACAAGGTGTCCCTATACGCCGACGACCTACTCTTACATATTACGAACCCCACATCATCCATATCCAGAGCAATCCATCTAATGGAACAATACGGTGAGCTCTCAGGTTTCAAAATAAAGAGAGCCAAGTCCATCCTGTTTCCCCTCCATGAACTCACACAGGAGGACATAGAAAGATTCTCCCCATTGGGTCTTACGGTAGAGAAGGTGATGTTGAAATATCTAGGAATAAATGTTACGAAAGACCTTAACAAACAATATGAGGCCAACTTCCCCCTCCTCCTATCGAGATTCCACGCTGATCTGACTAGATGGGAGAAACTCACGATATCATGTTTAGGAAGGCTCAACGCAGTTAAAATGGTATGTCTTCCCCCGATTCCTCTACCCATTCCAGATGCTTCGTATTCGAATGCCGAAGTACTTCTTTGAGGAGGTTAAAATAGCGATGTTGAAGTTCCTGTTGCAGGGGAAGAAGACAAGGGTGGCTTATGAGATCTTAACACTAGCCAAAGATAAGGGTGGAGTGGGCTTACCAGACTTGAAGAAGTACTATGTGGCCGCCCAACTAAGAATTCGAATTCCTCCTTTGAGAAATTCCAAGGAACCCCAATGGGTTGCACTAGACAACCACTATCTAGCCCCGGCAACAGTCTCCGAATGGCTCTGGGCACTGAGGGACAAATTGCTGAGGAGACTAAGGGATCATCCGATACTCGGTACCATATAGGAAATATGGAGGGAAAGGAGTGGCATGAATAAGATTATCTTGTGGTTGTCCCCCCTGAGCCACCTGTGGACCCCGGCATAAGAGAAGATATCCCCAACCTGGAGAGATTTCAATCATGGTACGAGGCAGGGTTGGAGAGGGTAGGCCTGCTCTGGAGAGACAGCTCCTTCATCACTATCTCGGAATTGGAGGAGGCGCTGGGGTTAGCCCACCTCTCCGTCTTTCAGTTTTTGCAGTTTAAGGGTATTCTGACAAGGGACAAGTGGAAAGACAACATCAGTAGAGACCTCACCCCATTCGAGAAATTGCTAAACTCCAGAACGGAAATGATAGGCTTGATATCCGCTATATGTAGGGAAATTATTGTGGCCGGGAAGGGTTCTACCTTGCACTTGAAGAACAGATGGGAGAGAGACTTTGGTGAGGAAATTGACCTGGGCATGTTGGAGAAAATGTGCAGAGCCACCTCCCGGGTCTCGATAGCTAGTCAATATAAGCTACATGCTATTAAACTATTACATAGGTGGCAATGTGACCCGCACAGACTCTCCCAGATGTTCCAGTCAATGAGCCCGCTATGTTGGCGTGAATGCATTGAGAACGCAAACTACAGGTACATGTGGTGGACCTGTTCCCATATTAGAATTTTCTGGGACGAGGTTTTGCGGTGGATCAGAGACCTCGATGGGATCCAGCGAGTAGCTGAACCCCCTTAATCCTATTTGGGTTTGAAAAAGGCGAGGGAGAATGGAGGAAGATCACGGGTCTGGCAGCCCCTCTTTTGCTGGCGGCGCGAGCTACCTTGCTGTGTACCTAGCAAGGGAGAATGGGTCCATGTGGCCACCAATATCTGTGTAATGGAAAAGATTATTGCTGCCCTACATGCGAAATCCATGCAATGTGATCTTTTGTGAGGAGATTTTGTGAAGAAATACATGGCTGGGACCCTACAATGTCCGAAGGTAAAAAGAGTGGACATCTTGACCCACCCAACTATTTGAGACTTGTCGAATGTACCACCAGATGAGACCGTTATGTTAGCGACAGAAAGGACACAAGAAGGAAACCACGCTTATTGCTGTAACACCATGCACTAATGACAACCATTATAACTATTCAAATAATACAAAGCAAGAGGAAACACTGTTTCACAAGGGGAGGGTAGTGGAGGGGAGAAAATTGTTTTGAATGTTTTATGTATAATTTGTTGTGGGGAAAGTATTGGTTGAACGTCGTAGATCTTATTAAAGGTCCCTAATAACTATTTCTACTGAGTTTGATTTGTTATGAAAACCTCAATTAACTTAAAATAAAATAAAAAATAAAAAAATAGGAAACCTCTCCCGAGGAGCGCTTAAAGGTGGAAAGCGCGGCTAGATATTTCTTTTATTGTTCCAATCTGGAGCCCCGAATAGGCCAGATGCAATAAGAAAGAAAGCACCATAGGAGTGCCACATTGAAAAGGGTCCACATTCTTGTCTTTGCACCAGTTACTGAATTGTTCCAACGACAATGGTACAAAGATTTGGTTGCTGGTCTTCTGGTTGAAAGCAAGATCTCCATTACGTCGTCCGGAAGGTCCCAATCCTTATATCTCAACCTCTCAGAAACCAAGCATGAAGACTGAGTATCTTGACCTCTGGATGGAGAACCCGACCTTCCTCTTGCGAGAGAAGATCCTCTCTGTCATGGGTATCAGGCAGGTAGTTGGAGCAAGCTGGGTGGAGGCTTGGCAGGCCTGGCATAGGCACACAAAGAGCCCATAACAAATCCCTCCTTTCATTCCTTCCTAGTGTTTGTAGTAACTTCCTGGTTACCACTTCCTGTTGCCAAACAGTACATGATAAATCATGAGCTCTCTAGTGTTTGGGTGTGGCTGGCTATATAAGCCACACCCAAGATTCTTCCAGTGCTTCTTGTTGCTTACTGTGAGCTGTATCAGCACCACACTTGCTTTGCTCTGGATCAGCCAGCATCTGCTTACCTGCTCCGGATCATCCTGCTTCTGCTTACCCGCTCCGGATCATTCAGCTTCAGCTTACCTGGTTCTTACTCCACGCCGCAGCTATCTCCAGTCAAGAAGGGACTTCTACACTGGCACCTGTAAGAACAAAGAAGAACATCGTTAACACGCGCACATCAGTAACGCTGCGCATACTCACCAAATCTTCCCGCGACACTGGAATCCAGGTTAGTTGCACGAGCGCACAACCCCTGTAAGAAAGAAGAGACATTATTCATAGCGCTCACTCCAATAACGCAGACAATTATTTCACTGCGCTCTCTCTCTCTCTATGCGGTGCATACTTACCAAAAGCCTCCGTGCAAACGTACCTAACCACCAAGTATCCAGTAGCGCTGAACCCTGACTCGAGGCGCTAATACCACATAATTTCTACTGCAAGGGAAAGGGAGAGACATTACGAGGCACGCTCGAATTGAAGGCGCTGCGCGAAACCACCAGCAGCTAGCTTCTACACGCAGCGCTACTCACCCACAAAAATACCAACAAACAAAGACAATACGGACAATTTTGGACACTCCACATTCTCTATGAAATATTCACTTGTGGGAAGGACTTTATAGCCAGTGAAGAAACTGGCGCCTTGAACTCTCGTCCTCGCTGTGAAGGCATAAAACAGCGTTTGGCATCTGAACTCAGCCTACAGACATTGGCACCAATCACATGAGTGAATCGCACCCCTGCAAATGCAGGATGGAGTGCACACTCTACTAAATATCAAGGTATTCCTCTGGGTGAAACAGGGGAAGTGAAGACTCGGGGTCAAGGGAGGCTCATCCAGCGCTCCTGCAGAGACACAGGTGAGTGTGACTCTCTCTTTGTGGAAGACGTATTGGAATTTGGGATCCATTCCTTCAAAACCCAAAGTTGGGCCGCTTCATACTATTTTCGAAAGTGGGGGAGTGCCATGCTTCCCATTGATTTTTGTGTCGTGAGCACAAGGTTTTAAAGTCTCTGTGTTTTGTTCTGCCATATGTATTTAGATATCATCTTGGCAAGTGTTTTGAAAAACGTGGGTGGGATCCGTATGGGGAGCACTTGGAAGTAGTAAAGCTTAATGCTGACCTTTGACTGAGAATGTTCTGTTTTGTCTCACTTGGAATAGAACCATTTGCCTAATTGCAAACCCTAAACCAATGTAAATAATCAGAGTACACCACAATACATAGAAGAAAATATTCTAGCTCTCTCTACAAATATATTTTAACACTTGTCATGTAATTTAGCAGAATGCTAGGGTTGAACGCATCCCAAGTCATGTGTGGTAGGACATAGAGCAATTGCATTACAAATTTATTCAGGCAATGGACAGAATTCACAATTAAGAACAGAGAATTACATTCAGTTTGGTTTTCTGGGCTGTGTGCCAATAATATTTTTGTTTGGAAACACTGAAGCAATTTGTGTAAAGAAAGCCTCTGACTGTATTCTAAAAGTCTGGGAAGTGTTCCAAAAGTCCCGGTTCATGAAAATAAACAAAACTAAAGGTTCTAGTTAATAATAATAACCTTTGAAAAAACTGTAATGTTTCCAAGCATAGCCGATATGGGAGAGAACGGACAAAAGTAGACTAGAGGTTATTTAGCAAATAGCGTGGCACGATGAGAAAGCATCTCCTGACTGGGGGAAAGGTTCAGGCAATTTGCTGTGGGCCTTGCTTTAGATGTAAACAAACAACTTGCTCCATCTAAACGCTGACAGTAAGGGATGACCTAAGCCATGCCTTGCTCTTGCTGATAGTGAGACAGGACGCCCTGATACTATAAACAGCCTGGCTTTGAGGGCTAGAGGCAGGAGATGAGCTGATGAGCCATACGGGGCAGACCCGAGGCTGGAGGACCAGAAACTGGCTGGCAATACAAATCCATGCAGCCCTGTGTGAGGGGAGGGAGAAGTCCCTCCTTTTTTCTTGCCTGTTTTTTTAAGCCACTAAATTGGTTTTCTGGCCTTTGAGTCTCCAAGAGACTCTGGTCACTCGCTTTAGAGAAGAGCAACTACTTTTAATGGAGCTGTACATTTCTAAGGCACTCAGCCGCCACCTATCCACAATTAACTATTTCTGATACCATGGTCGACTCCAATTGACACTGAAACCTTTCACAACATCTTTTCCTATTTTTGCTTCTTTTTGCTATCCACGGTGATTCCCATATGTGGTTTTTGGATACAATATTTTTGGATTTTTCTGATTGTGCAGACTACATCTTCCTGGCATCCCACCTGCACTTCTCATCTCCCTATTCATTTTATTTTTACATTTATAGCAGCACACAAAGCCCTAAGGTATCTAGGCGCTAGTTAGAGTACAAGTAGTACCTTTTAAGGGCAGTGCGTCTGAGAATCTGTTTTACCCATCTTGAATATTGCATTGGGAAAGAGGAGAGGTATTGAGAAGGCAGGTCATTCGATGAGGTTGCCTAGCGAGATCTGCGGAGGTAGACAGTTACTGTTGAAGCAGTTATTATGCTTCTGATATGACTGATTGATCTTGAGTAGAGATAGAGGCAAGTCAATAATACAGTGATAGAGGCTCATATATTAGTAACATTTTGCATATGTCATGTGTACTGACTATGATGGTAGCAATGTTTCTTTATTACTTATTTCTCATAATAAGATTATTTACACTATATATGAGATTGTAAGGGCATTCAATGAGTATTCATCACTGAGAATTTGTGAGAAGCATTTGAACATGAGTTTTATGTGTGGGGCATCTATTTGAATGTACTGTGCATTCATATGCTATATATGGTGCATGTCTTTAACACACACACGAAGGGTTATTGAAGGTATGAGCAGTGGATCATCAATAAAATATAATGTGACATTAGCAACTGCTCCAATGCGGATGAAAGAGATTAGCCGCTCGCTGTTCCCTACTCTCTTTACTGATGCACAATGACAGGTGAACGAGTTACTTAACTTACCCCTGCTAACGTTCTTTTGATTGGATGTTCCTCCCACGTATTCCTCCTCTTTTCATATATCCATATTCAGCTTTAGCTGTCTCGGAAATAAAACTCAGAAACTGGCTCTGCGCATCGATGCCAGTTGACTCGATGTCCCTTGAGGGCCTCCGTCCTGATTTCGACATCACCACTGGTAGATAGAGCGCGCGCAGCGACCGTTACCTTCAGTTCCATTTTGATGCGTTCCCTCAATACTTTAGCGTGTTACCTTGTGTACGACAGTATTCTGCCCCAAAAGAACGTAAAGTGTAACAACAAAGAAATTCTATCGTGGGGTAGGTTGGGAGGGGCGATGAGGAATACGTGGGAGGAACAACCAATCGAAAGAAAGTTAACAAGGAAGTAACTTGCTCTTCAAATGGATTATGTCATCCCATGTATTCCTTATCTTTTGATAGACTCCCAAAGCAGTATTTATTTTGGAGGTGGGAGTACGAATTTAGAAGTTCCTTATAGGTTTGTATGAATAAAATGCAACACTGCCTTCCCAAATCCTCCTTTGTGGCCTGAAGAAGAGTCCAGACAATAATACTTTGAAAAAGTATGAAAGGAGGACCATGTGGCTGCCATACAAATATCTTGAATTGGGACTCTTCTCTGTAAAGCAGAGGATGTCTTAGTTACTTACCTGTAACTGTATTTCTCCAGCATTGGTATCTTTCATAGATTCACATGCTTGAATATTCCCTGTCATCAGACTGGGAATCCTCAGTAATTTAAGCAATAATAATAATAATACAAAAACGTCTTCCTTTAGGAAGAAAGCTACACTCATAGAGCCCAGTAGGGCCGCTGTAGTCCCTCACTTGTGGAGGTGGCGGGGTAGGCTGGGAGGGGCGGTGAGAAATATGTGGGAGAAACACCCAATTGATTTGTTCTTCGAATGGATAGTGTTCTCCCGCGTATTCCTCATCCTATGATAGACCCCGAAAGCAATAATAATTTGGTGGTGGGAGTTTGAATTATATTTTGTCTCAATTGTTATCATGGACTGAATGAAGGACTGCGTTTCCAAATTGTCCTTCTTGACTGGAAGATGAATCCAGGCAGTAATGTTTCACAATTGTGTGAACAGATGACCAAGTGGCCGCTGTACAAATGTCTTTGAGTGGAACACCTCTCTGAAGAGCAGCAGAGGTAGCCATGCCCCTTGTCGAATGTGCTCTTTATCCTTCCCGTGGGTCTTTGCCCGCTAACCTGTAACATTCCCCAATACCCAGGATGATCCATCTGGATAGGGTCTGTTTTTGTCACAGCTAAACCCAATTTAGGGCCTGTATAGCCAATGAATAATTGGTCATTTTGACGAAATGTAGCCATTCGTGATATATAAAAACTGAGAGCAGCGGCCACCAGGGGGCCACCAGGGGGGCGCGTACATGGAGGATGCGAGCTAGTGGTCCTCCATGACTCAGATCCTCTTGATTCGCAAATGTGTCCCCATTTGCCCCCTTCACGACACCCCCATGTCAGTACATGAGACGCACAACAAAAGGAGCATCCAGCGGGTAAAAATACGGCCAAAATCACACTGAAGATCCCAGAGAAATCATCTCCCTATGATACGGCCTGACACGCGAGAGAGGAACGTCGCACATTCGCCGCCCTCACCCGGGAGATAGCAGACACACAAGGTGAACAGCCCCGGACAAAAGAACACCGCAGACATTTGAGTTCAGGCAAACCGAGACTTCAAGTGGCGCCAGCTCGGAGCTTCAGCACCAAGGTTGGAAGCGGCGAAGAAAGCCCAGCGGCGCCAGGTGGACTTCCACCCGGCCCGCCCTAACAAACGGTAAACCCTGGACTCCCGGGCACAACTACAACTACGGGAAGGGCCATGGTATTTGTAAAAGGGAGGGCACCCAAGTGAACACACCAGGAGCGATCCTTTTATAACGAGACTGTAGCCCCAATAGCCAGGAGCGCCGGATGCCAGGGACATACACGCCACCCCGAGGCACTGGGCCATCCCCTCCCCTCGCAAGAGGCTCCATACCGCACTGTGACAACACATCCCTACCTGATCAACCACAATAAAAGCCTGCAGTCCCCACACGGAGGATGCAGCGGAGCACGGGCCCATGGACCACTGCACCCCCAGTGCACACGACCTCCCAGATCTCATAGGTGCATTGCACTTCGTGTCATGCCATTTCGGAGGCGCAAACGAACGCAGGGCTTAACATGGGTCTTTCTACAGAACGGAAGGCGTTCCCTGGGACAGAGTGGTACAGAACCTGACCTGGACTGCCTCAACATTATGGCACATGCTACACAATTACAGAGGCACAGCTCAAATGTGGAAACTGCGCGGCCTGGAGACCCCAAAGGCAATGAAGCAGCCCTGCTCGCAGGCAGCAAACGCCCCTCTCCAACGGGCTACTTGCGCTCTGAAATGTTCCTCATTCACTGTGCCAACCTATGACACGGAAAAGGGCTTCTCTTCTCCTCTCTCACTGAACAAAGTGTTACGCTCACCGGGTCTCTGCAGGGACGTTGGAGCACAGTTGCAGCCCTCCCTGGAAGCGGATTCTCCTTATCAGGCTTCTTCCCCTGCTCATGTGCTGAGGACTGCACTAATTGTTGACACTGCTCCTCCGTGGATATGAAAGATGATGACGAGCTCTCCATCCTGCTTCTCTATGCAGGGGCGCTTTTGATGGACCGAGTTCCTTCACTGGCCCATGTGTGTGGCAACCCCGACCAGCTGTGACTGAACCACTCTTGAAGATAAGTGTCTTTTGGCTTTTAAAATATTGTGATGTGATTCTTGATTATAGTCTGTATCTTTTATAATGTCTTTCCTTGGCTTTCTCCCAAAAGGTGAAATGTGGCCGAGCGGCAGTTGCGGTGCAAGAAGCGAGGCTAATTGGGAAGAAAATGGAGTCCACGACGCTCCGAAAGAAGGTAGGTGTTGGTTTAAGGTCAAGCGCGAGAATTTGTCAAAGCGCAACCTTAAACGTAATGTCTTATCAAATTCTAACCTTGTCTTTCTTTTTTTGTCTTGCAGCGCCGTTTTCAGATGGATTACTCTTGGTGTCACGACATCAGGCTGGAGTGCTGCTTTCGGGCGGTCTGGAGATGGATGATGAATGCCAGAGTCAACGATGATGCGTGCCGAAGAAAGCAGATCCCAAGGTAAGTGTTGCAGCTGGTAGCTGGAAACAAGGTAAGATGCGCTCAGGATGGTAGCTGGTAGCAAGGTAAGATGCGCTCAGGTTGGAGCTGGAAACAAGGTAAGATGCACTCAGGCTGTAGCTGGTAGCAAGGTAAGACGCGCTCAGGCTGTAGCTGGAAACAGGTAAGATGCGCTTAGGCAGCGGTGAACGTTACGCTGCAATAGCAGAATAGCGCAAATCGCGTGCAAGAGGGCTGAGCGGGTTTATATAGCCTAGCTCTGGCCACGCCCATTAGCCTTTACTCACCGGCCCCACCCTGCCACTCCTAAGAGATGCCTACACGTGCGGTCAGACTCTCCCCAGCAGCCACACCTAACCAAATGCATGTCGAGGCCCCTGCAGGGCAAACAAAGTACTTGCACCAAATAAAAAGGTGCTAGTGCGCATTTAATCATGAGCCTGGCGCCAAAGGCACCAGGACTGAGTCCAGCTGGGCCTTCCCTGCTGTATTGTCCCCAAGGTACAATAAAAGGTAACATTACCCCGTGCTCTCATTCCCTGATGGTGCGGGATCTGGGGTTCCGTGCCAATGGCCATGACACAAAGCAAGTGACAATTGCATGCACCGAACAGGGATAAAAAGGCACATCATCATTGAATCAGCACTTGGAGACGTGGGACGCCAGCTGACATAAAAGACCCCCGGGGGAGGAAAGAAAGAGTGGTGAAATATGGGCGCAGTGCAGGAGGTGTGTGCCCTTTTCCAAGGGGCGTGTGCCCGCCTCACTGATTTGAAGAACCTGCTACAGCGTGGGGCAAACAAGAGATCTGCCCTGCATGGGAGAACTGTGTGCAACGCCCCCGGGACAACAAAACTAGGTCACACCTGAGAGGCCTCAATACCATAACGCATACCAAGTAAACACTATGAAGCTGACGGGAACCCTAATGTACCAAGGCTAAGAGGGCACCCAACCGCAACACCTAGAGGGAATGAAAAGAACATAAGCCTGATCCCTCACGTCAGGCAATCAGGAAGATCCCGATAGTGGTAGCTGGAAAGCACGGGCAACAAAATCGGTGTATGGATCCTCGGAACAAATTGGCAGATTTTGCATACCTAGATATAAAGAAAGAACGCAACCCAAAGATAAAGCGATGGGGACTGGAAGCCAGGACTCGATGGCCACCAAAGGAGACATCGCCTTTCTGCTAGAGGAAATTAGAGGTATTTGCGTCGATATTGGTGGCAAAGTAGATACGATCAATACCAGACTGGACAAGATAGAAGAGAGGCTACAGGAGGTTGAACTCAACCAGTCCTCCCTCAACACCATGGAAATGCAAATGGAGGTACGCTTAGGCGAAATAGAGCAACGAGAAACAGAAATGACCCTAAAAATTGATGATTTTGAAAACCGAGAAGGAATGAATAACCTTTGCTCCTTCAGAATTCTAGAAAGAGAGGGTGAGACGGAAGGTGACCTCAAGAGTATAATCCATCAGATCTTAAAAAGCCTTTTTAAAGATGACTCGATCAATGTCACAAAAATTGAAAGACCCCACAGAGCCGGAGGACGGGTCGGAGGCCCTAGACCAGTCTTAGTACGCTTTCACAATTACACTGACAGGCTCAAGATTCTGGAGAAGGCAAAAGCAAAAGGACCAGTAATAGTGGGCGCGGCCCGCATCTCTATATTTCAAGATCTATCATCTTTAACTCTCGCCAAGAGACGTCTATGCCAACCACTAACCAAATGGTTAAAAGATAAAGATACAGATGGGGTTTCCCTTCTTAATCACCTTGGAGCTGGACGGATTGAAGCACAAACTTTTCACAGAACCTGAGGTTAAAGACACCATTCGAGAACTACGCAGTGTAGAAGACTGCATCCCAGGAAACGGGAGAGGGAGCAAAGGAGATACAGGTTGGAAGGGGAAGGGACCCAAACGAAGAAGAATTCCAGGCTCCAGGAAATTCATCAAGCTCAAGGGAAAATTAATTTAACAAAAAAGACTCAGGTCATGACTACTACCACATTTGAACACGTTGCAACCAAGGGTCCTGACTTGCTTGGGGTAGTAGGTGTAGATCATGAGCATTTCACATGGCGACTGCAATGACATTGCGAATAAATGATTGTCTTTGTGTATGCACAATGAATGTCAAGGGCCTAAATTCACCCACAAAAAGATCCTTAGTAGCTAGAGAATTCAAAAGATCTGGAATCGATGTTCTCTTTCCTTAAGAGACCAGATACCTGAAGGGTGAAGAGCGCAGAATCACGAATAGCCTTATAGGGGCACGCACTGGGGGTCTGGCGTCATCAAGAGGGCGGGAGTCGGAATCCTAATACGAAAAGGATGGCGCATGGAGATCTCAAAGACATGGTCAGACACGGAAAGTAGAGCGATACTGATATCAGGGCTCATACGGAACGTAAGGGTCTCTATTGCCACAGTCTATGCTCCTAACCAGGGCCAAAAAAGATTCTTACAAACCGCTTTAGAAAAAATGATGGGAGAGGCACAGGGTCACCTCATACTGGGAGGAGATTTTACCGTATGGATGGATGTAACACTTGACAGAGAAGCTAAAGGGGGATTGCTACATGAACCCACAGGCCAGGGAGGAACAGGGATGGGCGCTGCCCTCTAACTATATGGCTTGTAGGGACACCTGGAGACACCAACACCCACAAGATAGAGGCTTCACATTCTCTTCCGCCTCACATGGTACTCTCATGAGGATTGACTACCTTTACGTGACGAGAGACCTATGGGAGGTAATGGGGAACTCACAAATCCACCTGATCTCATGGTCGGACCATGACATGGTGTCCAAACTGGGAGGGTATGCACCCCTGCAGCTCAAAATGGCATTGCAATGACACACTATGGAAAGACCCAATCTTCCAAGAGGAAATAGAAAATGAAATTAAGCAATTCCTTATTACTAATGACACTGGAGAGGTCAGGAGAACCTTGGTGTGGGACGCGGCCAAGGTCACATGGAGAGGTATCCTCATTAGGGAGGGAGCCCGCAAAAAAAGAATGTACGCTTATAGAGAAAAGACTAAGGGAGAAGATAGTGGCGGCAGAGACACGTGCCCAATCCTCCCCCATGGAGAGACAGGAGAGTCTTGCAGAGGTTAGGGGCTTGAGGGAGGAGCTACAGCTGCTGGAGGAGGGTAGGGTTGTCTAGAACCTACATTTCCTTAAGTAAAATTCTATGAGAAAGGGGACAAGGTTGATGCCCTCCTAGCAGCACGACTACGGAAACAACATGCAGAGAAGTAGGTGACCAAAGTAGAGGGGGTGGATGGCAGAGGGACTTTACAAAACTTTTATATAAAGTGAAGGCGAAGCACCCGCAGGGGCCAATGATCGTTACTTAACAGAATCCTACCTCCATTCCCTGTCCAAAGCAGAAGCAGATGCCCATGAAACTCCAATCACAGGAGAGGAAATAAAGAAAGGCATTGGTCGCCTTAAACTGGGGAAAGCTCCAGGCGACGACGGATTCACAGCAAGGTTTTATAAAACATTCTCGGCAGCTCTGATCCCCTTCCTAACAACACTCTTTAATAACATCATGCAGATAGCGGAGGCACCTGATACCTTCACTCAGGCCCTTCTTAAAGTGATAACCAAAGAAGGTAGAGACCCTAAATGTTGCGGATCATACCGACCAATATCACTCCTGAACATCGATGCAAAAATATACACTAGGGTCATCACCGCTAGGCTTGAGGGTCACTTGCCCAAATTGGTACACCCTGATCAGGTGGGTTTTGTAATGGGATGCCAGGGATCGAACACCATGAGAAAGACGCTCCAACCAATAAATGAAGCCCAGGGTATACAGGTGGATCCCACCCTTCTCTCTATAGACGCCAAAAAGGCATTTGACAGGGTGGCATGGGACTTCTTAGATGAGGTCCTGGTGAGGATTTAGGGCCGAGAATTCTACGAGGCATTAGAGCAATTTACTCATCCCCTAAGACCTCTGAAGCAGTTGATGGGGGCCAGTCCAGATGGTTCAACCTGGGAAGAGGGACTAGGCAGGCATGCCCCCTCTCCTTGTTACTGTTCGTTCTTTCACTTGAGCCGCTTGCCCAAATGCTAAGACGGGACCAGAGGGTGGAAGGAATCACGGTTGGGCAAAGGTCATACAAATTGGGACTCTATGCAGATGACATGCTGCTACACGTGGTGAACCCACTAACGTCCATCCCAGCGGCAATTGACGTGATATAGACATATGGTCAACTAGTTGGGCTTAAGATAAACACCGAAAAATCAGTCCTCTTCCCAATAAATAAAGATATGGGAAATATGAAGAAGTCATAAGTAAAATCAAAGAAGCTGCCTCCCAAAAACGGAAGTATTCCAGCAATGGTGAAAAATGGAATCTTACACACGGAAAGCACAATTCCTATGATCCAGCAATTAATAAAGCTAAAACTGTGCTGAGGAAAGCTATCAAGCAAATTACTGAATCCAAGAGTAGTGATGCCACCAAACAGATAAAATGGTTAAAAAAACAACAAAGGAAGTGGATGCGTAACCATAAAAAAAAGAAAGTATGTGAAACATGGTTAAACATTGCTGCACAAGCGAGAAGTAATAATAAGCAAGGGATGTGGAGAGTAATAAATGACATAAAAAACATACTCTCCCAATTAATAGTGTGGCAGAAAAAGAGTGGATTATGCATGTAAACAACACCTTGGGCTCCGATGAGACTAAAAAAGTTGGGTTGATGACAAGGCAGGCAATGTGGGTGGGCAATTATTCTGAAACTTCTCTGGCTAACATGATTGAGAAATTGCACTCCTCAAGAGCCACAGGACCTGATGGGACCTACAATGCTCTCTTACATTTAGCACCGGAAGTATGGGCAAAAGTACTTAATCTCCTTTTCAGATGGATTGGTATGAATGGGTTGATCCCTAAAACGTGGCATGAAAGTATAATACTGCCGATATATAAAAATGGTGAATGGAAAGACCCTAAAAACTACCGAATGCTGGTGATGCTGGACATCCCGGCAAAAATATTTGCAAAAGTATTACTCGATCATCTAAACATATGGATTGAGGGGAATAAGATCCTGCCGATTTACCATGCAGGGTTTCGAGCGAAATCCTCCACTACCCATAATATAATCAACCTAGTATCAGCAGTAGAGTACTTGTGGAATGTCCGCAAGTTGCCAGTATATGTGGTATTCATATATTTTTCAGCCGCATTTGACACAGTGATAATAGAAAAACTATGGAACAAATTGAAGTTGTGGGGGATACCAGAAGGGCTACTGTTTATGATACAGCTACTTTATTCTGACACTTCAGTTAGATTACGTTTAGACGGCGAAGAGGCTAGCAGCGACATTGATTAATCTTTACCTGGCTGATTGTATGAATGAGGTAGATGAAAGAATAGTCAATGCAGTGAAGTTGGGTATGATAGCTCGCCGATGGCTAGGATATGCTGATGATTTGGTCCTGCTAGACTATACGCCGGCAGGGCTACAAACAAGGCTGAATTGTCTGATGCAATTCTCTGAAAAGAATGGGCTAAAGATTAATATTGCAAAAACTAAGGTTATGGCCTTTCTGGGAAAAACGAAACAAACTTGGTCTAACAACTTTAAGTGGATGGTGAATTCAGAGATACTTGAAAAAGTTGAATGCTATCGGTATCTGGGAGTCATAATAGACTCGAAGCTGCTGTGGAATCATCATTGGAAGGCAACTAAACTTTTATGTTCAAAAAATACTGGCGCAGTTAGCAAATTCATCGGTAAACAAGGGAGAATATCAGTAAATACCATTTTACTATTATATGCCAGTAAAATAATATCTTGTCTACTATATGGAGCCAAGATATGGGGAAGTAAATTTGCACATGAAATGTGCAAATTGGAAGGAACATTTTTTAAATTGTTGTTTAGATTACCTAGTGCAATATCCTGTGAATATATTTTATTAGAAGGTGATTTTAGATTTGCAAAGGATATATTGGAATATAAATCTGCAATGCTATATGCAAAGTTAAGCACGTTACCCACTAGCACTTTTGTGGTCGAACTGATGAATAATTTTACCAAGGATGGTCACAAAAAACATTTTAAATCTTTGAGTAGATTACATATGGTATATGTGAAATGGGCGACTGTTAATGAAAAGAGTTGGTTACTTTTAAAGCAAGTTAAGATCAAAAAACTATTACAAGGAGCAATATATAGCCATGCAAAGGAGCGTGACATGATTACCTTGGCTACAAGTGGTTTATATTTAGAACATTGGTCTTTAGTATCTGCGAAACCAAAATAGCTTATGCTTTCCCCACTGCAGCCATTGTGAGACAGTATTTGATGTTCAAATGTAATCGTTGTGACACGATGGATATCTTAGGCGCTAAATTAGGGTATGAGAGAAACACAAGGTTTTGTAGACTATGTAGTACGGAACAAATTGAAACTGCTAAACATTTCCTATGTCATTGTGATAGTCTTGTAAACCTTCGTGAAAAGTATCTTTTACGTTATAAGAATTCCAGTCTAATTGAGGAAATAGAAATTATTTGGAAAAGACTGATGGAAGGGAACGACATGAATCTGATATATCATATGATGAAATTCTATTAATTTATTTTAACAATTTTAAAGGACCTATCAGAGGATATTTTTGTATGTAAATTTTAATAATTGTAGAATGTGTGTTAATGTGTTTTAATCTATGTTTGTATATGTAAAGCCATTCTTGGCTGTGAACATATTATAAATAAATAAATAAATAAATAAATAAATAAAGATAGACCTATGGACACTGAGTGATTTGCCCACCTGGGCATCAACGTCAGCCTGAGCACATTACGATATCTGGGCATCAATGTCACTAGAGTGAACTAAAGGGTTGTACGAAACCAATTACCTCCCTCCCTAATGACCGTTACAGAAAAAGACCTTGAAAGATGGAACCGCTCACACTTTCCTGGATGGGACGTCTCAATGCTATTAAAATGGTGATACCAACCAAAATCATGTATCTCTTCCAAATACCAAGGGTTCCCTAGCACGCTTCCTATGGTAGGGCAAAAAATCCAGGGTTTCCAACAGGCTACTGTACCTGCACAAAGACAATGGAGGGATGGGGCTACCTGACATATATTCATATTATAAAGCCACGCAATTGAGAGTCCTGATCCCACATCTTAGGTCACGGAAAGACTTACATTGGGTAGATCTTGATAACTATCACCTCCGTCCTGCTACATTGGGAGAATGATTGTGGGTCTACAGATCAAAACTACTTAAGAGAAGGAACAAGTTACTTACCTGTAACTGTTGTTCTCCAGCATGGGTCTGGCATGGATTCACATGCTCATGAATATTCCCTGCCGTCAGGCCGGGAATCCTCGGTTAGAAAAAAAATCAGTATCAGTTTCGTTTCTGATCTGTCTTTCTTAGTAGTAACCAATCACTGGTCTCTGGGTCATACTGCCCCCAGCCAATGACTGCCCTCTCCCTAAGCCCCGCCTCTGGAAGCCATCCTCAGATTTGGTAGCACGTAAAGTGGCAGTATGACCAAGTGAAGAGCCGCAGAGGGGTAGGCGGGAGGGTTCGCATGTGAACCCATGCCAGACCCATGCTGGAGAACAAGTTACAGGTAAGTAACTTGTTCCTTCTCCAGCATGGGGTCTGGCATGGATTCACATGCTTATGAATAAGAGAATACATAGCAGTACACACATGCACAACCACGGGAGGTGGCAACAGGCTCAACATTAAGCAATAAACAACTCAACATTAAGCATTTCTTACCTCCTCACCAGGCTCACCTTAAGTGAACAGGTTGCGCAGCACTGCTTGGCTGACCCTGGACTCCTCCCTGGAGTCCCGATCGACGCAGTAGAATCTTGTGAATGTGTACGTCGACCTCCACGTCGCAGCCCTGCAGAAGTCCTGCAGGGGCACACCAGACAGGAACGCCGTGGTAGCAGCGATCGCTCTGGTCGAATGGGCTCTTGGATGGCCGGGCAGCGGTCGGTTTGCCAACCGGTGACAGTGCATGATGCAGCCGGAGAGCAATCTGGAGATGGAAGTCTTCGAGAGAGCCTTCCCTTGATTCACAGTCCCAAAGTTCACAAACAGCTGTGATGTCTTCCGAAAACTCTTCGTGCGGTCCACGTAGAACTTCAGAGCTCTAGCTACGTCCAGCGAGTGCAGAGTCCTTTCAGCCGGCGACGAAGGAGACAGGAAGAAAACTGGCAACACCAAGGGTTCGTTGAGGTGGAAGTCCGACGGCACCTTAGGCATGAAGGAGGGGTGCGTCCTCAGCACCACCCTCGTGTCGTGAAACGTCAAGTATGGCGGCTTGCAAGATAGGGCCTGGATCTCTCCCACTCGTCGTGCGGAGGTGATGGCCACAAGAAACGCTGTCTTCCACGACAGAAACTTCAACGGTGCCGAATGCATAGCTCAAATGGGGCCCCCATGAGCCTGGTCAGCACCACGTTGAGCTCCCATGCCGGGGCAGGGGCCTTCACTGGCGGGAATGATCGGAACAATCCTTTCATAAATTCCTTCACCAGTCGATGAGACCACAAGGACGCCCGTCCTGTAGTTCTGGTGTATCGTGAGATGGCGGCCAGATGTATCTTGTTGGAAGCGTGAGCTAGTCCAGCCTTGGCCAATGACAGTAGGTACGGCAATACTTGAGGGGCTGTAATCCACAGAGGGTTAATCTTCTGTGCACATCACCAGACAGAGAACCCCTTCCATTTATATCCGTAGCACTTGAGAGTTGAGGACGCCCTGGCCTTTGCAAGAACCTCTCTGCAGTTGGCCGGGATGTCGTACCCTCGAAACTCTAGTGCTGCAGGAGCCAGGCCTGCAAGTTCAGCGACTCCGGGTTGTGGTGAAGAATGGCGCCTCCTTCTCTGGAGAGAAGATCTGCGTCCGTCGGCAGCTTGACTGGTGTGGACATTGACAAGTCCAGAAGGTCCGGGAACCAGATCTGTCTCGGCCACGCCGGTGTGACGACGATCATCCTGCACCGGGACCTCTTGAGCTGGTTGATGAGCCGGAGCAGCAAAGGCAGCGGAGGGAACGCATAAAGAAATAGGCCGTCCCAGGGGAACGAGAAAGCATCGCCCATGCTCCTCGGCTGGGGGAACCTGCTGGCGAACCTCCGACACTTGGAATTCGTCGCCGTCACGAAGAGATCGATCTGGGGTTCGCCCCATCGTCGGAAGAGTCGATCCACTTGATCCTGGCGTAGTTCCCACTCGTGGCACGAGCGCAGCTCTCTGCGGATTGAGTCGGCGATGGTGTTTTTTATTCCTACCAGATGAAAAGGCACCAGAAACATCCCTTGGGTGACGGCCCAATGCCACAGATCCTGGGCTTCCTTGGATAGAGAGGGGATCTGGTTCCGCCCTGCTTCCGGATGTAGAACATCGTGGTGGTGTTGTCGGTGAAGATCCTCACCACCGGGCCCTTGAGGGACGGAAGAAAAGACCTGAGGGCCCAGAACACTGCGCGGAGCTCCAAGATGTTGATGTGGAGTGACTTCTCCTCCGGGAGCCAAAGGCCTCTCGCGTGAAGATCTCCGGAGTGCGCTCCCCAACCTTCCAGGGAGGCATCCGTCGTCACCGTCACCTGGTGAGCTGGGGTCTGAAAGTCCGTGCCCGCCGACAGATGAGAGCGGGTACCCAACCACCGGATCACCTGACAGAACGTCTCGTTGAGAGGGATCCTGTCCTCGAAGCTGCCCATCGACTGGACCCAGCGGGCGTCGAGGAACTCTTGTAAGTGGAGCATCCGAAGCCTACAAAGGTGCACCAGATAAATGCAGGAGGACATCATCCCGAGGAGGGACTTGATAGATCTTACCCTGGCCATGTCCGTGGCCAGCAGACGCTGCACCTTGCCCGGAATGGTCCTGGTCCTTTTCTCCGACGGCGAGGCCAGCCGCGCCACTGTGTCGAGCTTGGCTCCCAGAAACAGGGCGACTTGCGACGGAACCAGGTGGGATTTTGGAAAGTTGATGGAGAATCCCAGGTCCGTGAGCAGCTGGACGGTCTTCGCAGTGTGCTCCACGGCGAGCTCCCTTGTCCTTGCCCGGATGAGCCAGTCGTCCAGGTAGGGGTAGACGTGGATCCCCTGTAGGCGCAGCTGCGCCGCTACCGGTGCAAGGCACTTGGTGAACACCCTGGGTGCCAACTTCAATCCGAACAGGAGGGCCTTGAACTGGTAGTGCCGCCCTTGGACCACGAACCTGAGGAACTTTCGGTGTCTTTTTAGAATGGGGATGTCGAAGTACGAATCCTCCAAGTCCAACGATGACAGGAAATCGCCCTCCTCCAGCTGTCCCAACACGTGCTGGAGGGTGACCATCCAGAACTTCTGTGCCTTGATGTACTTGTTCAGTCGTCGCAGGTCCAGGATGGGGTGCCATCCTCCTGTCTTCTTTTTTACGAGGAAGTACCTTGAGTAAACTCCGGAACCCCGAAGCCTCTTTGGGACGAGCTCGATGGCACCTTTCTTGAGCATCACCCTTACTTCCAACAGTAGTTGAGGGACGTGATTTTCCTTCCTGGCCACGGGTGGAATGCGAGGGCACTTCTTCTGAAACTCGAGGGTGTGCCCTTGGACCAGGGCGTCCAGCACCCAACGGTCGGTGGAGATGGACTCCCACACGCTAACGAACCTCGCCAGCCGGCCTCCCACCAGGGTGCTTCAGCGGGGGCCCGACCCCACGGTCGGTTCAATCTTATTTGTAGGCCGCCTTGCATCCTTGACCTCCCTGTCAACGACGACGGGCACCACCTGACTTGCCACATCCCCTGTAGGCTTCCTGGGACGAAGATCTTGCCGCTTGGCGGTAAGTGGAGGAGCCACTGCCGAATCCCTTGGAGGCACCTTGTCTGCCTCCGGAGCTCGAAAGGACGGCCGTCGTTGTTGGAGCACTCCCAGTGCCCGGGCAGTCTCCGTGTCTGTCTTGATGGCCTGAAGGGACTCATCAACCGCCTTCCCAAACAGGTTGTTCCCGTCGAAGGGCATGTCCAAAACCTTGGTTTGTACGTCCTGGCGGAAATCCGTCGCCTTGAGCCATCCTCGTCTCAGGCAAACGCTGTTGCCCAACTGACGGAAACCGGTGTCGGCGATGTCCGTTGCCACCTGATGGCGTGGTCCGAAGCAATCTCGCCTTCCTGTAGGATTTCAAGGCCCTCAGCCCTTTTGCCGTCCGGAAGGAAGTCCAACAGAGGGGCGATTTTGAACCACAACTCCCTGTCGTAGCGGGCTACGATAGCCAGGGCGTTGGCCGCCTTGATGGTCGCTGCGGATGAGATGACCCGTCGTCCCATCATGTCCAGCTTCCTGCCCTTGCAGTCCGGCGGAGAAGTTGATGTTGAGGCCGATGCCACCCAAGCTTTCTTCTTTGCCGCCACCGAGACGACCGAATCCGGGTAGGTTGCGCCCAAAGCCACAAGGGGGCAGCGTCGGGGACCCGGTACTTCTTCTCGTACCGGTCCCTCTTTGCCGGCGCCGTGGCAGGGTTCTTGAGGAGGGCGAGCCCCTCATCCCAGATGTCATCAAGAAGTGGTACGGCGAGGACCGTCTTCCTTTTAGCCTCGCGCCGTTGGTAAAGGAACCCTTCCTTCTTCTTCTCTTCTGGGCAGAGCTGGAAGAGCTCAGATGCCCTGGAAATCATGGCATGAAAGGATCCAATCTCGTCAGGCGGGGACGCCCGAGCAGGGGCGATGGGGGACACGTCCCATCGTCGCCTCTGTCGTCATCTGTACCTGTCATAGCCGTGTCCGTGCCTGTATCATCCCTGTGGGTAGTAGACCGGGGGGAAGGCATAGCAGGCCGCAGAGGTGGGAGAGGTGGCGTAGGATGCGTCCTCCTTCTTATGCGGTGGACTTTCCGAAGGCCCCGGCTCCGGTTCCCTCGTCGGGTCTGGCTCAGGTACCTCCTTCGGGGGGAGGGGCAACCTTGTCCTTATCTCCGAGCATAAGGACTGAATCGCTGACAAAATGGCCTCCGAAGTGTCCTGCGGCACCGGAAACAACGGGCGTGAGGGCTCTTGAGGAACCTTGTCGGCGACACCGTCGCTCTCGTCGTCGCCCTCGTCGGGATCCCTCCCGATGGGCTGGGCCTCTTCCACGACTTCGATGAGCTCTTCTTCAGAGGTTGTGTCCGTATCCACGATGGCCACCTGCCCCTCCCCCACCTTTTCCAACAAGGACTTTGTGGGGGTCTTCTCAATGGGCCTGAAAGACGACTCCCTCCGCGGTGACAGGGAGACTCTGGGTCCTGAGGTCACCTCCACTGGCGTAGCCTCCACAGGCTGAGCCAGGGCCGCTGCGACATCCTCAATCGAGGTCTTAGCAGGGTGAATTAAGGCCATCGTCACCTTCTGTACACCTGGGGCCTTCACCTTGGGGGGAGGGTCCGAGCCTCGCTCCCCCTCTGCCGTAATCTTCGAGATCGACCAGGGCCTCTCCAGAAGCTTTGCCGGGTTCTCGGACTCCCTCTTACCCGAGCCAGAGCCTTGGCTCGTGGTTGATGGCGCCAGGGAGGATGCGCCATGCCTGGCAGCCAAGGAGCCCGACCGTTCGGCGCTCCCGGTGCCCGCGGACTCGCGGTGCTTGGCCTTTTGTTGGGCCCCCATCGCCGGGGCGCCCTCACAGCACTTAGAAGACCGCTCAGACTTCTTTTTCTTCTTCTCGCCTGACGGGCTCTTCCCTTCCAGCCAGTTGGCGAGACGGAGGTGGCGATCCTTCATGGTCCGCTCCTACATGTTCCCACAAAACGCACAGTCCTTCTCTGTGTGCGTCTTGTCCTCATGGAGACAGTAGAGGCATAACGAATGCTCGTCCTCCTTGAAAACATTCTGAAGCTGGCATCCAGGGCAGGTCCTGAACAGTTTCTGGGCGTCGAGCTTCCTTTCTCCTGGGCCATGTCCGGGGTAGGCCTCGGAACTTCTGGAATCCTCCAAAAGCGCAACTCAACGAAATTTTCACCCTTGAGGGGCGTAGAAAGCTCTGAAACGGATCCCCGTTGATCGGATGTAGAAACGGTAGAGCTTGAGGCTCTATTTAACCGAAAAATGAGAAATATCTCCTGAAAAGCGCGAAAACGCAGCAAAAGCTGGAGAGCTACAGCACGAGGACTCCCAACACTTGAATGTGTGGTAAAAATCTGACGATGGCTGCCACAGGCGGGCTTTAGGGAGAGGGCAGTCATTGGCTGGGGGCAGTATGACCCAGAGACCAGTGATTGGTTACTACTAAGAAAGACAGATCAGAAACAAAACTGATACTGATTTTTTTTTTCTATACCGAGGATTCGCGGCCTGACGACGGGGAATATTAATGAGCATGTGAATCCATGCCAGACCCCATGCTGGAGAATACGGAATCACCCCATACTGGGAACCCTGTGGAGTATTTGGAGACAGGGCAGAGGGATGAAGGGTATCACAACTTGGCCCTCCCTGCTAGCCCATCTGTGGGTACCAGGAATTTGTGATGCTATCCCAGAACCCGCAAGATATCAAGCTTGGAATGAGGCTGGGCTAGAGAGAGCAGGACAACTGTGGAAAGCGGGATCCTTTCTCACCACACAGGAACTCAAAGAAGCGCTAGGGATGGGTCCACTCCCAATATTCTTATACTTACAACTGAAGGGGGTCATGACCAGAGAAATCTGGAAAGACAAATTACAAAGAGAACACATGCCCTTTCAGTTCTTGACACTGGCTCTGGCTCCAGGGGGCTAATGGGTGCACTCTGCAGAGCCCTAATAGAAACAAAGCGATCCCTATCTGACAATTTGAGGGAGAAATGGGAAAAGGACTTGGGGAGGGAAATATCACCGAACACTTGGATCCAAATATGCAGGAGAACCTCACAAACATCGATTGCCTGTCAATACAAACTTCATGGCATTAAACTTCTTCACAGATGGCAATATGACCCAGTTAGGTTGACTAAAATGTACCAGGGAGCGAGTCCCCTTTGTTGGCATGATTGTGGGATGAAGGCCGACTATTGGCACATGTGGTGGGGGTGTACATCGGTCCAGTCATATTGGGATGAGGTCCTAAGTTGGATCAAAGACCTATATGGAGTGACAAGTGAGAAAGCACCACTGCTAATACTGTTTGGCTTAGTAGAGCAAGACGATGAACTCACCAAATTGTCAAAGGTGATACACAGCCTACTTCTGGCCGCAAGGGCATGTCTCACAATGTTCTGGAAGAGAGCACATCTCCCTAGTAAAACTGAATGGGTCAATGTAGCGCACAACTTAGGCGGTCCATGTGGTATAACTGTGGCCATCCTCGGAGACCGCACCTCCATTGATACAGAATGGGCTGACTTCCGTTCAATGATACGACCAATGAAACAATACATGCAGAAATGCCTATGTAAGTTGTATTAGTACCCGTTGAGAGACAGTCTGAATGCAACAAGCAATCTGATTGGCTCTCGCAAGGTCCCTACCCGGCCGGGAATCCCTCTGTCGGGATTCCACGGCCTTTGTCTCCAGCGGGGGGCGTGGCAACCCCTCAGCCAATGAGGAGGCTCAAAGCGGGGCCATCCCCGCTCCGAGCCTCCCCACGGCCGAGAGGCTGCTTTCGCTCCTCGCCGGGGTCTCGGGTAAGTCTATTTTTGAATTTTCTTTTAAAATTTCGCTCGGGGCCTTACCTATGGGCCCCGGGGCATTACCTGAGTTGGTAATGCCCCCGCCACTCGGGTTCTATTGCTTAAATCAATCACTCATGTTGATGCATACACTGATGTACAAATGATTGTCTGTGATTATGAGGAAGATCCCTTATGCAATGTTGTAAATTACACTAGCAAATGTCTGGGTCTAAGGTGAAATGTGATGAGGGGGGAGCCGGAGAGAGGTGGGAATGGGTAGGGAAAGAGGTAAAAGCAGAGATACACTTGCATAACTGGTTTGCTCAATTTGTCGATATGTTATTGCTAATTCAGATGATGGATCACTTGTTGCCTATGTACAATGTGACCAGTGGTCGAAGTGTACGAAAAGAAGTAGTGGAACCATGTTCCCTACTGGCCTGCACCACTTCCCCACAAACCCCATCACCATGCCCCCTCACATACACAATACAAATCCCCAAACACATGTGCCTGCTGTTTAAGGGCATGTTCAATGCAGTACACTGAAAGTGCAAGTTTCAACGTCTTCCTACACTTTTATTTTAAAACGAAATAATTCTGAAATTGTTTCTTTTTTAAATAAAAGTATAGGAACAGTAAACCCTAATTATAAAAAGTAGAGGAGCACCGCTCCCAACCGCTCCCGCCCACTTCGACCAATGAATGTGACTTCAAAAACTCAATAAAAATCAATTTATTTAAAAAAAAACACTGAGAGCCCTCTTTGGGTCTAGCGTATGTAATCTTTCCTCCTCCTTTCCAGGATGAGGAGGTGGATAGAAAGTTGGCAAAATGATCTTTTGAGACAAGTGGTAGTTGGAGATTACCTTAGGTAGAAAAGAAGGTTTCACCCTGAGAACAACCTTGTCTTTATGGAAAACGGTATGAGGGGGATTACAAGTGCCTGCAACTCGCTTACCCTGCGGGCTGACATTATTGCTATTAGCAAACAGTTGTCAAGGTTAATAGCCTTAATGGGCTTTTTATTTCTTTATTTACTTTTTTATTATTTATGTATTGGTCCCTTGTTAGGCACTTATACAGGAAGCAAATACTGTTTCAAAGCGCCCACAGCGCAACAGTGAGGGGACAAGGGATAGTAGACAATGTGATTACAACAACAATAATTAATTAAATACAAACGAAAGATGCAATGGGGTTGGGGAGGACAAACCTACTATGCCTTGTGAGTGTTCAGAATGTGCAAGTGCAGAGGGAGAGGGTGTGGGATAGATGCTGTGATGCTCAGGAGAGCAGCAGGTGAAGTGCTATGAAGTGTAAGTGCAATTTGCACTGGCGGAGGGTGAGCCGAGGCAAGTGCAGTGGACGGACAGTAGATGGGAAAATAAGATGTGGGAGGTCAGGGCTCTGAGGATGCAGAAGAGTCCTGCACACCAATCAAGCTACTGTGAGATTAGCAGGGCAGATAGTGAGGGAAGGAAGAGGTGAAGAGGAAGGTCTTGAGGCATTTCCAGAATTTAAGGAAGCCCTGCTCAAGACGAAGAGGGAGGGGGAGGCTGTTCCACAGACAGGAGACCGCTGAGGGGAGCGATCAACCTCCTGCTCTCTGTTTTGCAAACCACTTCACCCGCAAGGAGTTAGTGCCAGAGGAGCACAGGTGTATAGAGGGGGAGTATTTGGTCAGAAAGAGTTGCAGGCAAAGTGGTCCCCGGCCCCAGACCGCCTTGTGGATGATGCAGAGGGATTTGAATGTAATCTGTGCTGTGATCGGGAGCCAGTGGAGACTTTGTAGGGCAGGAGAGATGCGATCCCTGGACTTGAGGCCAAGGATAAGTCTTGCTGCCCTATTCTGTATTAGCTGGAGGGGGTCGCAGAGTGGACGAAAGTAGATTAAGTAGTCTATTGCAATAGTCAGGCCTAGATGGAACCAGAGCCTGTGTAACGTTGAGTCTCTGGGGGAAGGTGAAGAAAGGTAGAATTCCTTTCAGAAGGAAAAGCTGAAAGTGGGACTTCTTGACAATGTCATGCGTATGAGGGAGGAAGGAAAGAGAGGAGTCGAAGATGACTCTGAGGTTTCTGGCTTCCGTAGGCGGTGGAGGGGGAGAGCCCATGGAAGTTGGCCAGAGTGAGGGGAAGAAGACAGGTGCCAGGGTCCCAATAGGGAGGATCTCAGATTTGCTGGCATTGAGGCAGAGATGATTAGAAGTACTCCAGGCCTGGGTGGCTGAGAGGCAGTAAGAGATGAAGGAGGCTGCAAGGGCGTCAGTAGGAGGTTTGAAGGAGAGTTGTGACATCAGCATAGCACTGGAAGTTGGGGGAAAAAGAGGAAATGAGGCATGCCAGCAGAGTAAGGTAGATGAGCCAAGGTGAAAGAATGGAGCCCCGGGGGACACCACAGGTGGCGGAGGAAGTATGGAAGGAGAAAGTGCCCAGTATGACTTTAGAAGTGCGGTCAGATAGGAAGGAGGTGAGCCAGTCCAGTGCCCACTGTGAGATACCAAGGATGTCATGGAGCCTTTTTATGAGGATGGAGTGGTTCACTGTGTCAAATGCCAAAGAGAGATCAAGCAGGAAGAGGACAGCAAGGGAGTTGGGGTTAAGGGATGAAAGCAGTTCAGGAGAGAGGTTTTCATGCCTCTGGCTGCTCAAAATCCAGACTGATGGTCATGTAGACCGCCAACAAGTTCAGTCTGGGAGTTACGTTGGGGGAGGGGCAACTTCTCAAGCTGTTTCCCCAGGAAAGGAGTGATGGAGATGGGGCGATAGTTGGACAGGCAGGAAGTGTCTGCTAATGGTTTTTTAAGCAGGGGGCGCACAAGGGAGTGCTTGAGGGAAAATGGAAAAGAACCAGTAGCAAAGGAGTTGTTACAGAAATCAGCGAGAGCAGGGGCGAGGGGGGAATATGTTGTCCTTGATGGTTGATGAGAAAGGGGCAACCTGTTTTGAAGAGACCTTCATGGACTTGACAACTCTGATGACTTCTTCCAGAGAGACAGAGGCGAAAAAGGAAAAAGAGAAAGGAGGAGGGAGAGTGGCCAGAGGAGGCAAGGGGGATATGGGTTGGAAGAATGAGAGACGAGGCTTTACAAAATGTCCTGGGTTTTGGAGGTGAAGTACTTGGCGATTGCATTTCAAAGGGCTTGGGAAGAAGTAGGGGGAGAGGATACTGTGGTTGGGTTTGCAAGTTCTCCACATATTTTGAAGAGTTCAGCTGTGTCGTTGGATGCACCAGATACTTGTGCCTGAATGTGGGCCCTTTTTTGTGCACGGATAGAGAGTCGGTAGTGCCATTGGAGCAGGCAGCAGGCCAGTTTGTCCGAAGGTGAACCTGAAGTTTGCCACTTCTGTTCTGCAGTCCTGCACTTACGTTTTAGGTCTGCAAGTTCGAAGTCATACCAAGGTGTTGCACTTGGAGGCAGGTTTCAGGGGGATTCTCATGACTGGGGCCAGGATGTCAAGGGTGTTAGAAATGGAAAGATAGAGGTTGCAAAGAGCAGAATCAGAGGTAGAGTCTGAGTTGGGTGGGAGTGAAGGCAGTAGCTGACACTCGTTTCATCGGATGGATGTTTGTGAACAAGGTTGGAAGAGCTTTGGGAGGAGTTGAAAAGGGCCATAGGGACCAAAGTGGGAGGTGAGAAGTGAGTGGTCAGTCCAAGAGCGGGGCGGGGGGACCAGTGGAGATGAGAGAGGGAGGTCAGAAAGGATGAAGGCGTCCAGCCTGTGTCCGGCAGAGTGGGTTAGGCCAGAAGGAAGAATGGAGAGGGATAGGGTGGTGCATAGATCAATGAAGAGGGTAAATGCTGTGCACAGGAGTCTAAGTGGATGTTGAAGTCGCCCAGGAGAAGCAGGTTGGAGGTGGAAGAAAGTCAAGCGGAACAGAAATCAGCCTATTCAGAGAGAAACAGAGAAGAAGTGCCTGAAGGCCGGTAAATGGTAGCAATGTTCAGAGTCGAGGAGGGAGAGATGACCAATTTGCATACCACGCTTTCAAAGGACGAATAAAGCTGAGTGAGTAGGATGGGAGAAGGAATCCACTCAAGGAAGATAAGGGCAACCACACCGCCAGCCTGTGAGGTCGAGGCTTGGAGGTGATCTTAAAGCCATCAGGTAAGAGTGAGTCAAAGGAAGTGACTTAGCCGGTATTGAACCAAGTCTCAGTGAGTACAAGAATGTCCAGGTCAGTGTCTTCAAGGAGAAGGCAGATGTCAGCAGAGTGTTTGAGGGCTGAGCGAGCATTGAGGGTCACCAAGTGGAGACGATTGCTGTCTTTAAGTTTTTTGAGGTGGAGTACAGTTGCATGGTACTTCAGTCAGGAGTGGCGGAGCAGGGGGCTTGGGGGAGTCGGAGGAGAGGCAGGAGAAGGAAGGAAGTTGATGAGAGACGGCAGGATCCGGTCAAAGAGAAGGAGGTTAGCCTGAGGGCCCTGAACCAGGAAAGTGCCTGTGAAGTAAACATTAATGCAGCAGCAAGATGAGTAGAAGTCTGCCTAGAAGACATCCTACTTAGTGCCACCATTAATGGCAGTGGAGAAGTAAGGGGCGAGAGTAGAGATGAGATGAGTGGTCCATAGATCAGGTGATGGGACAGAGAAAAGGATGTCAGTGAAGATTTCTCTGGAGGATGCACGGACGTAGGTGTCTGCAATTGGGAGGCCAGGGTTTTCAGCAAGGATATCTTTTTTATGCTTTTTCTATCCAGATTTAGTGAAAGAGGGAGGATAGGTGATAATGTTGCAGTTTAAGTAGATTGGGGAGATGGAGATTGCCATCTCAAAGCGAGAGGCAGCGAGATTAAGAGGGAGAGTGGGGACTGCAGTGGACAGTTCTGACCTTAACTCACAGACGGCAAAGGGTGTTAAGAGTTAAGGTTACAAATAATGCAGGATGAGAGTACACCTAAATTAGACGTTTAAGCTAAAGACACACACAATGCAGGATGAGAGCACACCTAAATTTGACTTTTAAGCTAAAGACGCACGCAATGCAGGATGAGAGCGCACCTACATTTGACTTTTAAGGTAAAGACACATGCAATGCAATATGAGAGCACACCTAAATTCGACATTTAAGCTAAAGACACACAATATGCCGGAAGAGAGCATACCTAAATTCGACTTTTAAGCTAAAGACACACACACACACACACAATGCAGGATGAGAGCACACCTAAATTCGACTATTACACAAGTATTGCAGCACAACAGTACAGATGTGGAGGCAGTAAGGGTTCAGACAGGGTGAAAATGTACAAATATTGACCATGAAGTACAAGGGAGAGGAACTAGCTAAAACGGACAAATGAGATTGTTAGGGGTGGTGCAGGCAAGAGTCAAGGAGGGATGAGGCAGTCAATGGAGTGAACAGTCAGCACTCACATAATAGCAGAAGGGGGGATGCCATAGTACAGGAGCGCATGGTGTATTGACTCAAAAGGAATGCATGTTAGAAATGTTGACACCGGGTTAAGAACCCATATAGGGACTTTAAATGAAACTGGTGGAAATATGTTAGTAAGACCATTTAGGAATTGAACAATAAGGGGGATTTTAAAATATGAATCTTCCTCTGAAGTGCGCTTGAAAATTGATAGCGCCGCCAGGTAACCTTTAATTGTTACAATCTGGAGCCCCTGATTAGCCAAATGTAACAAAAAAGAAAGCACCATAGGTGTATCACATAGAAAGGGATCCACATTCTTACCCCTACATCAACTGCTGAACTATCTTAACCTCTCAGAAACCATGTGTGAAGGTTGAGAGTCTAGACCTCTGGATGGAGAACCAGACCCTCCTTTCGCAAGAGAAGGTCCTCTCTTTGGGGAAGATGCAATGGAGGGCAGATGGCCATGTCCAGAAGATCCCGGTACCACGTCCTCCTGCCCAATCCGGGGCAATTAGGATCATGGATTCCCAAACCTTCTCACATGAGGAATGAAGGGGACTGGAGGAAACATGTAGAGGAGTGGAAACTCCCAGTTCACTACGAACGCGTCCCCTAGAGCTCCTCTTGGAGGAAATTCCCTGGAGCAAAACAGTTTGCATTTCGGTTGACACTGGTCGTGAACAGATCCACTTGCGGGGTTGCCCAACGGGTGAAGATCTCTTGAAGGACTTCCTGAGCTAGTGCACACTTGTAGGGGACTGTGCTCTGCCTGCTCAGAGCATCCGCTGCTGTGTTCTCCTCTCCGGCTAGGTGAACTGCCGATAGAGAGATTCCTTCTTGAATTGCCCAAAACTGGCTCGCCTCTCTGCACAGTGGTAGTGACCCTACGCCTCCGCTCTTGTTGAGGTAGTACATGGCCACTGTGTTGTCCGTCATTATCAGGACATTCTTTATCTGTACAGATGGCAGAAATGCCTTCAGCGCTAGTCTGATTGCCCCCAGCTCCAATAGGTTAATTTGTAGTTTGGACTCTGATGGAGACCAACGACAGCTGATGGTCAAATCATTGGTATGGTCTCCCCACCCCATGAGTGATGTTCAGGCATCCATCACTACTTTTATCTATGGACATGGTTGCCAAAAAGGTTCTCCTTTCAAGATGTTCTCCCGACAGGCCCACCACTGAAGATCTAGTGAGACTCTGTTTGGGATTTGTAGGAGATCTGACATACTTCCTGAGAACTGTGACCATTGGGTCCTGAGAGCCCATTGGAGAGATCTCATTCTCAGCTCATTGGCGTGGGCTCCTCAACCTGTGAGTGAGGTGTCTATCAGTACAGTTATCTCCAGCTATGGCTGCCAAAAAGCTTCTCCCTTGAGAATGTTGTCCTTTCAAGCCAACCACAAAGTCCTGAGCAACTCTGCTTGGAACTTGCAAGTGGTCCGACATTCTGCCTGAGAATTGGGACCATTGAATCCTGAGAGCCCATTGGAGGGATCTCATTCTCAGGTGAGCCTCTGGCACCAGAAAAATGCAGGATGCCATGAGGCCGAGCAACCTTAGAAAATCGAAAGGATGGAAGACATTGGGCACTTTGGTGACCACCTGCAGAATGTGTTGAGCCCTCACCTCGGGTGGTGAGGCTTTTCCCAAGGATGCATCCAGTACTGCTCCAATGAACTGGAGTCCTTTAGATGGTATCATGTGGGACTTCTTGTAATTGAGGGAGAAGCCCAGTTTGTGGAGAGAGTGGCAGGTCATGCTGAGATGTTCCCGGGCTTGTAGGGTGAATGGGCCCTGATCAGCCAATCGTCCAGATAGGAGTAGACGTAAATCCCCCCCTCTCCTGGGACTCACTGCCACCACCACAATTAATTTGGTAAAAACCCTTGGGGCGGAGGTCAGCCCGAATGACAGAACGCAAAACTGATAATGATAACCGCCAACCACGAATGTCTGGTACTTTATGTGCTTTTGATGGATAGGCACATGAAAGTAAGCATCCTGAAGGTCCATTGACACTATCCAATATTGGAGTTCGAGAGCCTGAAGGATCTGGGAAAAGGTAACCATCTTGTACTTGTCCTTTCTGAGGAACTTGTTCAAGGTTCTTAAGTCAAAGATGGGTCTCAATCTCCTGTCCTTCTTGGGGATTAGGAAGTAAGGGGAGTACCAACCCTCTCCGCTAAAGTTATTGATTCTATAGCACCTTTATCTCGCAGGGTAAAAATTATCTTGCACAAGGAGCGGATCTGGAATTCTGAAAGAGCTGCTCCCCGGTGGATGATCCTGAGGCCTTTTTAGAAAGGGAAGGCTTAACCCTGGGCTACTGTTTCCAATGCCCATGCATCTGAAGTAATACCCCACCATTTTTGCAGATGCTGTGAGAGTCTGCCTCCCACCAGGGTTTTGTGGACTTGAGAGGTTTTGAGGCGGATGATGCAGCAGCTGAGGGTAAAGCCCGCCGTTGCCTGGGCGGTCTCAGCACCTCTCCCCCGTCCACCACAGGGGAATCTTCTTTGACCCCTCTGACTCACCAGTCCTCTCACTCTTCCAGCTGAGGAATAAAAATGAAAGGGCCTGCCCCTCCAAGCTGTTCCACTGGGGCGAGTTTGTGGTTGTGCGATTGCAGCACCAAGGGATTTAGCTGATGCTTTGGAGGTCTGCAGCTTCTCCAGGCTCTCGTCAGCCTTGCTGTCGGATAAATGTATGCCATCAATGGGCATGTTAAGAAGCCTTGACTGCACATCAGAAGCAAACCCAGACTTTCATAAGCACACAAATCTGCGTATTACAGTGCTAGCCACCATTGCTCTGCTGATACTGTCTGCAGAGTCGAGACCAGTTTGAAGGGACTCGCACATAGCCTCCTTCCCATCTTTAATAATGTTCAAAAATCTGTCTCGTTCTTCCCCTTCGGGAATATGATCAGCCACCATTGCTATACAGTCCCATACGGTAAATGAGATCTTAGCAAGAGTGCATGTGGCGTTCGCCGATTTAAGGACCATACTCCCAGCAGAGAAGACTTTTCTTGCCAAGGTATCATAGCGTTTGTCATCCCTATCTGGGGGAATCGTTGGGTAGGCATTCTGTTTCAAAGTAGATGTAACGGCCTGTACCACCAGGCTTTCTGGAGTAGAATGTTTTGATAGATAATAAGGATCGCTAATGGAGGTCCTGTATTTACTTGCAAATTTTGTGTTCACCATCAGAACTAGCTAGTTTGCACTGATCCGCCTTTGCAAGGCTATATGGAAGGGAAGAATAGGGTCTGCTTGGGGTCTCTTGTCTAAAATGTCTGTCAAGTCCTCCTGCTCAAACGGTGGTGCAGGCCTGCCCCAGCCTAAGAATTCAATGACTAGCCATTAATTGCCTACATGACCCATCTGCGTGATCTGAGGGGTCTGTTCTGCCAAATACAATCTCGGGAGAAGTGTCTATCCCACTTGCTGTCTGTAGTGTCTAATACAGACCCTTCACCCTTGACTCTTCTGATATTAGAGTCCCTGGAAAGCCTAGTGTCCCATACTCCAAGCCGACAGACTGTGCTTCATCGTCTGATGGTTTATGCTCTTCATTTATTGCAGAAAAAGACTCGAAAAAGTCCTTTCTTGGAAGTGAAGTGAAGGATTCTTTAGATTTCTGGACATCCTTCAACAATTTTGGCATTTGTGTTGATGATGGCGTCGAAGTTCCCAGCGATGTCGATGTTGAGGGCTTCGACAAAAATGGCATCAAAGATTTAGCCGGTAGGGGTGTCGAACCCTTCGTTGTCAAAGGTGTCAAAGATTTTGGCTTTGAAGGAGTAGATCTGACAACTCAAAAGGACCGTCAAAGGTTCTTGAGGAGTTTTCTCATGGACACTCGGGCTCGTGGGCACACATGGTTTGTCCTTTACCTTTTCTTTGTCGGGTTTTCCCTCGACAGGGGCATAGTTCCTACTCCTCTGCTTCGAGGGGGTCAGGCCGAATTCTCAAAGACTTGGAGCATTTCTTGACAGACTCTCTCCCATTCAGCCCGTGAAGCTGGTTTCGGCTGGCATATTACCTGTTCAGGGGCGGAACTCAATGAAGAGGACAGCGACCTGTGATGCCTTTTCTTCATTCATCATGAAGACGAAGATGAGTGGTGAAGTCCACTCTGGATTGAGAACATCTTTTAGCTTTCTTCCAATGAGGACAGTCGCCCCTCGAATCAACGGAGGATCGCTTTTTCGGAAGAGTCGTCAAAGGGGATTCATGTGACCTACCTGCAGCTAACTTCCCTTTATGTTCTTTCATGGCATTCACTGTCATCGAAAGCCAGGATCTCCACTCTGATGTCTTATGATCGGACCGCAAACACCACAGACACACCCGATGGGGGTCCGTAAGGGACATCTTCACCCAACAGTCATAGCATTTTATCAACCCCGATGTTGGAGTCGATGCTGCTGACAAAGATGCCATTATTAACTTGATCAGTTTCTCTAAGGAACAGAAGCGTGCCGATCTTCCAAAGCGATGGGTTTACTGAAGCTAACGGTCGCTGCACGTGCTATATGTACGTTGACATCATGACGGAGGCCCTTGAGAGACATAGAGTCGACTGGCATCGACGCGGAGCACCCTGCTGACATTTTCTGCTGAAGCAGCTAAAGCTGAATATGGATATATCAAAAGATGAGGAAGGGAGCACACAATTCATTTGAAATATGCTTTTTCCTATCTCTACTCCTACCGCAGCCCCTGCTAAGCGCAGGGAGGTCTTGGACACTCCCCTTGCGGTGGGGGGAAGGCTCTGCGAGGTAGGGGTGATGAGAATCACATCACCCTGCTAATTCCCAAAATTCATGGTACTACCTTTGAACTGAAACTTGCTAGGCTTTGCTTAACTAAACCACCCAGAAAGTCCATTTGTAAAGTTTTCAATCAATAGAACAAATCCTGATAGCTGTCCTTCCTTAGGGAGTTTGAGTGTGTGGATTCAATTGATGAAAAATCTAGGGTCCTCTTGAATAGCACTCACTCCCACACCCTTCCTGTAAGGATCAAACGTCACCAAACTATTGTACTGCCACCTGTATTATATGTAAATCTGTGAAATGTACTATGAATTGTATTTTATATATAAGCAAGATTTCTGTAACTACGCTGTGACGCCTCCGGGTTTGGGTGTATAATAAATGCAATAAATTAAATAGGGTGAAAACCAATTTACAAAACATTCTTCTAAACAGATTTTGAAATGCATACTGATAATGAGATTGCTACATGATTCCTAAATTGAAGTTGCCAATGTGAATACATAAATATTTTATCTGGAAACTGGATGAACTACCACTGAATTTGAACATTTCGCTGAGGCTTTGTATGTGACATTAAATAAAAACTTATTTCCAAGCTTGAGAAAGGGACACTTGTGTGGTGATATATAGAGTTGGAATTATCTTGGCTTTCAATTAACATAACCTTGGGTGGTCTCTTACTTTCTCAGGACTCCAACTATGTCAATATCATAGACAAAAGTAACCCTCAATGCACTTGCCTGCAGACAAACAAAACCATAGTTAAACTCCACCTACAACAGCATTATTGATTATTCCAAATGGAAGACATATTTGAATGAAATCGCATGTTCAATATATTTTAAACTGTTCGACAAACTTGCAACCAACTTCCCTATTTGGGGTCAGGAAGTGACTGGGTCCAAAAAACATATTTTGAAAATTTCATTTGGTTGTGTAAAATGAGCTGAACATTTTTAGCAATAGAATTTTCGTGTGTTTTATGTTTCACTTTAACTATAGGGCCATGATCATCACCCCATTATATAGGTATATTACAGGGTCAACTCTTTAGTTATGGTTAAGTTGGCTTTTCCATAGGAAGAGAAATTTTCGGGTGGCTTACAATTTTGGTGCTGTTCAACATATCACACAAAACTTTCCAAAGAAAATATAGACCATATTCTGAATCATTTTGGAAAGTTTTGTCTGGTTTTGTTAAGTTCTAGAAGGTCCCTAACATTTTAAATTTTTAAAAATTTTTGGTTTAGATATAAACCTTTTTAAAACAAACATCACATCTTGCATATTTAAAATTAATTTGTTACGTTAAATTTCAACTCCGTAGTTTCTACAAGGTTCTTGCGTAGTGGAGCATAATCAAGTGCGAGGGTCACAGGTTCTTGTTTCTTGGTCCAGGGTTAGAATTTCTTTCATCATCTTTGTTATTGCTAACAACAGGTTTACTTTGTTTTCTAACATCATCAGCTCCCACCATTCCTTGGTTGATAGTGTACAACAATATTTCACATGAATACTCAGATGGTTGGTTCTTTCTGTTCTTAGGGACTTGCATTTTATAAATAGATGGAATAGGGACTCATTTTGGTTCTTGTTATTGCAGTATCTGCAGTGGTCTTGGTCCTTTCCTAACTGTTTACGGAATGCCAGCACCTCACTAGTTGGTAATATGTTCAGTCTTAGTCTCAAAAACAAGTTACGGTGATATGACGAGGGAAACTTGGAAAGGTAAACAGGTAGATCGCCTATTGCTCTTCTCTCAGGTGCCAAATCCAGGGCTAGTCTGTGCTTAAGCCTTGTTTCTTGTGTGTCGATCCAATCTTGAATCCCCAGCTTCATTTTGAGTTTGTCCGGATTGGTAATTAATCATTCAAGTGAGCCACTCAGATGATGTAGCCATGCTTTACATCTTTTTTCCACTCTTCCAAAGGCCATTCGATATCATCGCCTTTCGGTTTCCAAAGAATCATAAAGAGGACTGAAGAGTCTGTGATTTCACATTTCCTATAAAGTTGGAGTGATTTCCATAATACTAATCGAGCACAATTTCATATCTCACTGTACTCATTGGGATGCGCATTGGGAGTCTTAACACTCCTTTCCAGAACAAGGCTTTGAGTCTGGTCCATATAGACCATGATAGATTTAGCACTGATTCAGCTCCACTGGTTGCACTTTCTGCTTTTATAAGGTGATCCAATGAATTCAAGTATACTCCCTGTATCTCCTATGTAAGATCTTTGCTTGGGATCTTAGGTTCATCATTTTTTCTTTCAGCACATCCAGACATCGTTTCTCATGTATGCTTCCATTTAATAGTACACCAAGATATCTCATTGTGCAAACTTTGTCAATTTTGACCTTCCCTAGATGCCAGTTGGGTTCTCTTTTCCACATTTGTGTGAGGTACTATATTTTAAAATTTTGGATTTCTCCACATTGGTCTGTAGATTGTTCTCTTATATATATTCCCAAAATCTGTTCCTGCTTTGCTGCAGACCGATTGGGGTCAGGTCAAGAATGACCAAATCGTCTGCATGAAATATCCAAGGTACATGGAATCCTTGAATTCTCAGAGGAAATCTGTGTGCCGCTATTTGTGATTCCTGCAGATCCGATAGGTAAAGGTTGAACAGGATCGCTGCTAGAGGGCATCCTGGTTTCAGTCCCTTATACGCCTGGATGTCCCATGAATAGATCCCTTGATATGTTAGGCAGATCTTGACTGAGGTTTCAGAACATAGCGCTTTAATTGCTTCAAGAAGGTCCAGTGGGCATTCCATGCTAGCAGCTTTTGCCACATGCATTTTCTGTTTACACTATTGAATGCCTGTTCCAGGTCTATGAAGACCATGTAAATTTGCATTTTCATTTTCATTGCCTTCCCCTTCAACAGATTTGGTAGGAATATGTTCAAGTTTGTTCCTACTCCCTTCACAAAATCTGATTGTCTTGACTCCAATCATCCAGTGTTGCTTGCTCATTTTTGTAGTTTTTCCAAGAGCATTTTTGCAAAGATCTTCACCAGAATATCAAGGAGTGCGATATGGCAATAATTGCTATGATTCTTTCTATTGCCCTTTTTGTAGATCGGGGCCATCAATGCCGATTTCGAAGAGGTGGGTACATCTCTCACATGCATCATTTGGTTGAACAGCATATCCAGCATGTCAGCCCATACTTCTGGGGCCTCTTTCAAGATGGAGTTTGTAAGTCCATCAGGACCGGCAGCTCGGGAAGATTTCAGTTTATTTACCCATCCAATGATGTCCTCTTTTTCCAATTTTAACTTCATCAGCTTGTTCTGGAGTTATCTGGGCGGACAATGCTGAATAGTAGTCAACCCATGCTTATTCGGTAATTTGGTGAAGCATAACTGCTGATTGGAAGTTCCTGTTATTATATAGCAATTCCAATAGGCCTCTTGAATTGTTCTTGCATACTATTTTTAACATAGCTTTGGCATCAAATTGGGCTCTCATCGCTTTCGAGGACTTCAACCAATTTTTGGATTGTTGTTTAGGTTCATTTATTTTGGATTGGTTGGTGACCATACCATCCCTTTTTACGCATCTGAGGTCCGCCCTCATGGCTTTCTTTGCTTCTATCACCTCTAGATTATACTTGTGCTTTGGGTTGGTCATGGTCACTCGTAGACATTTTGACCACTTTGAAGTATTGCACTCGCTGCCAAACGTCCATGGATACTAGGCAGTAGTCTAGGGTTGCTGTTTGTTCTCCCCTTTTCCAGCTCGGTTGAGCGGGTATATCACCCTTTATTTGGCCGTTCAGCATCTTCAAATTATTCTCTTCTGACTGCTTTCTCCAAGATGCAGCACATTTTGATAGATTCTGTTTGGGTATGAGTAGGCCAAATACATCAAATAGGAGATATTTAGATAGCCATATATAATGTATATTCGGATTATCTACTCCCAAGTATGTTTCATCATTCATTTCTAGTATGGCTCTGGTAAATGATCCCTGATTTTTTGTGAATTCCAGTATAGATTAAAGATGATGATCCACTCTTTCTTCTCTGTTATGATGGTGAGCATTTGTTTATACAGATTGGGATTGAGGACTTTCATTACTAATAATCCAGATCCAATTTTTATCAGGGTTAATAAGCCTGAAAAGGCACTTCCCATTAATCCTTTCAGGGCTGGATTCAGGTGGCAAGTGTTACCTTTGCAATGTGGTCCTACACGTATCCAGGTTTTATGTAAGCATAGGATATCGTAAATCCCTTGCTTCATTTTATCATCCTTATAGAGGTACGCAAACCCCCTTCAGTTCCATGAACCTATTAAAAGATGATCTTTTAAGATGGGGGTTGGCATACATTTTTTGTTTTAGTGGCTGGGGCTCCCACTAGCCATGACCAATCCTCTACTGGGGCATTTTCTGATTGGCTTCACGTACAGGATAACGTCACCTCCCGTTTCCAGCTAGATGGGTCCACCCTTACTTTTAATGGTTCATAGCTTCCTGCATTTAAAGCTATTGTCTCATTTGTATGGTTTGATTTTTGCTGATTATGGTGGTCAGCTTCTTATTTTTCAATCTCATTTTCAATTGATTCATGCGACCATTTCTCCTCCACAGATCTATCTTTTAAGTCAAAACCAAGTGGTAGAAAGTCATTAGTACCCTCCATTAGGGTTGTTCTAATCAGGTCAGATTTAAGGTGTAATGTGACCCAATCAAGTCGTCGTTCGTTCACAAATTGGATAACTTGTATATCATCTGTGTTGATGTATCTCAATTTTGGTGAATGATAAAATAACTTAAATACATTTCTTCTATTGAGAATTAAGTTATCATTAACTTCTAACAATCATTCCAAGGTTATCACATGCATTGGTTTTACTTTGCTTTGATTATCATATCTGTTCTGTGTGATCATTTTGGAAGCTTGTTGCTCCAAAGGCTTGCTTTCTCTTGTCTCTGGGGTTATGTTAAAGTCTCTCTCCAGCTCTACCTCAGTGGGTTCTTAATTCTCTCTTGTTGGCTCGCCAAATTGCACCTCCCTTTCGAATAGACTGGTCTATTTTATAGGCTGGAGCTTTTTATAGATTGGTTGTGTGCCCTCAGTTGTTTTTGGTCTGGCAGGAGCGGACAGGTTCTGTTAAAAAGCTCTGAAACCGTTAGATTGCACTTTAGAGGCTGATTGTAATTTCTTAAATTTTTGCTGATTTTTTGCTTCTGCTATTTTTCCTCCTTTCATCACAATTTTGTTCAGGTCACGATCTTTATTCATGTTGAATACAAAGAAGGTTTTGTGGATGGTATCAGTGCCAGTCCTCTCGTTAAAGTCCTTGGCACCTTCAGATCTTATTTCCACCACAGAGGTATTTCGGATCAGCCTGTCATCTCCAGCTTCTTCTTGGGTCTCATCTTGTGTTTGGGTTTGAAGGGACCCTTGCTCAGATGGTGTTCTGTTCCTATTGAGGGACAAGCTTTCTACTAATATTGTGTTGGAAGTCACTTTTTGTTGGAAAGTAACTGGTGCATTATAAGTAGTTAGAGTGCAGGGTCGACTAGGTCTTGATTTTGGAGTTTTAGCAGGTTCTCCTAGTTTGGAGTCAGCCGACAGCTTCTCTCCCTGATTTGATCTTGATTTTTCTTCAATGGACATGCTAGCCTTAAGATGCCTGCACATCCATTCACAGTCAGCCAGGAGGGCTTCTATCATGATGTTTTTATCAGAGATTCCATTGCGGGCTAGATCGCATAGCCTTGATTGCCAAAGGGCTGACACTTCAGCTTCCTTGTTTAAACTTGCATTAACCATAGTAGCCAAGGTGTCTAAATAAGTCATCTTCGAGTGTATCATTGTGACTAGGGTTGATTGATCTTGAATTGACTCGTTAAATGTTTCATATAATTTTGAGAATGGGCTATGGGGATTGACAATGATGTCATTATGCTATTTTGCATGGTGGCCATTGCTTCTGAGGATAGCATTATGTTTGCTGGTTGATCTCTTGGATGTGAGATGACTTCTTGAGAAAGGTCATCTGAGTACTGTGAGGAGTCAGAGGAATATGCATCTCTTAAGTCCCTTTCAGCTTTAGACAATCAAGTGTTATGTGAACCCCCCAAACCGTATTGCTGTTGAGTGTGAGCATTGGCGCAGAATCTAGATGAATCTCTGGCAGTTCTGGCTCTCTCGGCACTAAAGTGTGCTCCTTAAGTATCGGATTTGGGTCAGGCCAAGTTTCTGTTGTCTGGCTTTCTGTGTTTTCATCCTGATTCGCTGCCTCAAATGAGGTAACTCTGCGTCTCTTGTTAAGTTGCATTCAGGGGCCACTCTTGGGGAAATTTGTCTAGTTTTTTTTTTTTTTTTTACCAGAGGCTAGTTTCATTTTCTTTAAATGGCAATATCCGGTTTTATACATCTCATTAGACACGTCTGAGTATTCACCCCTAGATTCTGGGATGTCTGCAGTTTCTGACTCATAGACAAACGTAGGGCAGAGTCTTTCATTGATACTTCTTCCGGAGTCTCCAAATTAGGAGTGCTAGAAGAGGGTCTCCTATGCTGGGTTAGCACTTCATTGTTCAGCGATTCAGTAGGCTCCGTGGTGGCTTGAGATATTGTTCTATTTTCAATGTCATTAGTATTGGCATTTAAATAAGTCTCACTGTTACTTTCATTGTCCTATGACTCACTGTAAGCAGCTGGAAAGCTATTGCGGCTTACGTGTTCCTTTTGTGGAAGGCAGTTGGCTTGTTTGCCACTGTGTGTATCAACTCCCCCCCTCCAGTAATCCTTTTCAGCTTGTTTGTTTGTTCTCAATATGCCGAGAGTGCAAGTCTGAAAAGGATGTATTCACGGCCATTACAGTTTCATTGCCCATGAATAGACATATTTTCAGAGGGGGAAGAGGGGTTAGGGGAGGAGGAACAGGGAGGGAGGGTGTTAGAAAGGGCAGATGGCTCACAGTTCATTCCTACCACTGGGGGGACAGTGTCCAGATGTTTTGCTTGTTGGCGAGTCCGTGGTCCAGCACTCAGCATATTAAGTTTGAGGTAATCAGTGAGCCGGCTTCTCAGTCTCCCGTCTCGCAGTAGCACAGGAGCACACTCTGCAATACACTCCGCAATCGCTCTGCTCTCACTGGTGCAGTTGTAGTAAAGCTCCTCCTCGCCACAATAGAAACAGAAGGAAGACTCTCTGCTGTCTCAGAAGACTGTATTGTTGCTGTGTGTGCAGGAACACTCTGAAACACACTCCACAACTGCTCTGCTCTCACTGGTGCAGTTGGAGTAAAGCTCCTCCTCGCCACAATAGAAACAGAAGGAAGACTTGCCGCTGGCTCAGGAGACTGTGATGTTGCTGTGTGTGCAAGAACACTCTGCAGCACACTCTGCGCCCGCTCTGCTCTCACTAGTGCCTAACTTTTCAAAATCTGGACTGATTTGAATGGAAAACAGTTGTGATCACAGCCACAGTTCGAACTGCTGGATGGATTTTCACTCTAAATTGGTGTCAATCCATCCAGCACATTATTTAAAAAATTCTTAAAAAGTAGACTAAAAAATGTAGTGCTATCTCGGTCCGGCCCACAAACTGCCTTCCTGATTTGGTGTCCGCCGATGCCTCTGGACCATTCAGGGAGGCACATATCATTTGTAGAAAGAGTGCAAGGACACTGATTGGTCAACAGAGAAATGTGAGATATGTCAACAATGTTTAAATGGGTCCCATGACCACTTCTTTTATCAAAAGAATCGCTGTTATTAGTGGGATATAAACTGGGAATTTAGTGGCAATAATGGCCTGACCCACAGACTTCACTGGCTGGTAACTGTGCTCTGACCCAGCGTTAAGGCCTTCCCTTTGCTCAGGCGTATACATTGGGTTCCAGGACATTTCTGCCTGGTGAAGCTCATAGGGTATGTGTTTACTGCTGTAATATCAGACATTTTGATTAATGTTTTGTAAGAACTGTTGGAGTTCTTGGTTAATAGAAGCAGCAAAGAGTTGCCATGCAGTTTAATAAACAGCATGTAAAAATGCTTTCTGCAAATAGATTTGTGTGCTTTTGTGTCAGTAGTGCACAAAATAAACATACTCTGTAAAAATGGGTGCTAGTAGTGGTTTGCTATAGTGTTTATTAGTGAGATGAAAAGTGGTCTTTTGAATGGAGGTTATCTTGTATTTCATTGTGGCATTGGTGGATAGTAGTGTGCCGACAACTGTTATCCTCCAAAGTTTAACTGGTGAGGATGGTTGTGACGTGGGTGGTGATTGTCATGGCAGGCTTGCTGGACTTCACAGGAGCTGATGCTGATCCCACATACACTCTCCAGATGTTCCCTGTTCAACCCTTGTTCAACGGCTGAATCGAGAACCCCAGGGAAGGGAAAGGGGTAGTGGATAAAATAACAAACGTCAGACACTTCTGGCTTCCGACCTCCTGGCCTGGTTCTGGTAAGTAAAGTAAATAAAGAACATCTGATTACTAAATATTCTGTTCAACTTAAAAAAAAATATTATCCTTTAATTAATGCCAAGAGGTGTAAAGGATTTTGTGCTCTTTAGTCTTTCAGGATGCTCTTACACTTTTCCTTTTGAAAAATCAATGTTTCTCTTATGATAAAACCTAAGCTAACTATCCCTAACTAACTACTCTGTATTACAACTATTTTACACTGTCTTTATATTTAGTCTTGATAACCTTGCTTCTTTTCTTGACTGTAAATATAACTTTGTTAAAACTCTTGAAGAAAGATTGTTCCTGAATCGTATTGCTGCTTTTTGAAAGGCTCCGTTTCCATTGTGCTTATTGAATTTTTCTTAAGAGTCTTAGTGCACATGCAAGCTGGTTTGCTAGAAGGTTTTCTTTTCTGCGCATGCGTGAAGAACTGTAATTCTACTATTTTGGATGCAGAAGTATGTAATCCTTTCTTTATCCCCTTGCGCGTTCACAGGCGCGATTACTCGCTGCATGTCTGTAGTCACAGCTGCTCCAAACTTTGCTCTGGCTCCCCGCAGTTATTCAACTTGCTGAAACACAGCTGCCTTCAACTCACGCTGAACGATGACACACGCGCAGTTCACTGAAAGTATCCATCGGCTACCGAGTGCATAATACCCATATGCGCACAGTTGCTACTTTAGCTCCACTCTTCTCTGCTACTTTCCTTCACATGGAACACACGCCACCTCTACTCGCACTGAACGTTAACATGCACACGCATCTCTGCCAGTAATTGAAAACTCAAAGTACTTCTAATCTCTTTCAAGTTTTAAAGGTAAACTCTGTTTGAGTGCCGTTACAGTCATTTGTTACATCTCTGGAAGCTGCTGCTTCTACCATTCACTATTTAGTCTTTTCAAATAAAACACAATATAGTCTCTCAAATTGCTGAGCTCCCACCTGTGGCCTTCTGTTTCCACCAACGACTTCAACTGTAGGTGACTTCTTTCTTCTACTGATGAAACTCTGGACTCTGAATTGGGCCTTAGGTAAGGGGCTTAAATAACACATAACCTGCCAAGAATTTTCTAGGCATGAAAGGCAGTTATAGAACTCTGAGTTCATGCTAAGGCATTTCAGTCTATTGTTCTCCCAAACAATCACATCAGCCCACTACTCCACCAGGGACATCAAGAATGCAGTGGGTAAAGCTGGGGGTGTTGGGTGTTCTTCAATTCTGGTGGGAAATGATTTTGGGAGCAAAGAAAAAGGTTTGCCTAGTTTCCTTAATCTCTTTATTTAGAGATCTTCTGAGCTTAGTGCTCAAAATGGAGAATTGGGCTTGAGCACAGGCCAAAATGGAAGTTCTGAGCAGCCGTTCCATTTCAGAATGTTGAAGGCTGATTGTCTATGCTGTCCATTCCCAACTGCCTTTCATCACTTTACTTTAGTAAGAGCAGTTCAGTTTCTTAGTTCTCTTAAGGTCTATAACTTCTTTGAAAGAATACAAATCTTAAGAAGCAGGAAGAGTTGGAGAGAACTTCAATCAACTAATCTGGTTGGAGCGCTTCAATTTACAAAGTCAGGAAAAAATATCATCAAGGATTGAATGGTTTTATTGTTAAGGTTGCTGCGCAGCGTTAAAAGACTTCAGTGAGTTTAGACAATCTGCATTTCTGAAACCGTATTACTAGTTACAGTGAAAGTGAATGGATATGCAGCGTTAAAAGACTTCAGTGAGTTTAGACAATTTGCATTTCTAAAACGTATTACTAGTACTGTGAAAGTGAATGGAAATGCAGCGTTAAAGGATTTGTTTTGTTCGTCACGTTTAGCGCATGAACTAACTGCAGTTTGAGTGAGGGTCGCTTTAGTCTGGAGAAGTGAAGCTGTGCTTTCGAAGTAAATATTTTTGATGTGCGTTTGTGTAACACTAAGTTAAGGTTTATTTTGCCTGACGGCTTTGTTACTAAGAATACGCTGTCCCGTTGCGTTCACTGCCTTTTTGGTGAGCACGAGGGAGAAACGGAGCAAAGGCTGTGCTACGCAGTTTCAAATCCCATCTGTAAGTGGCAGCAGCAGTGAGTCAGAAGTCTAAACAGAACTTCTCTGTCTTCCGACAAGGAACTTGTTGAACACTCACCTCCGCATGAAAATTCACAGAAGGCTTGCTATGAACGTATGACAGTAAATGCAGATTTAAAGTGCCAGCTCTGTATTTCTCTCAGCTGCAATCTCTGTGCATGTGCGAAACAGAATAAGCATACTGGGTAATGTAGTTCAATGCTAATTGTTAGGAGTTTTTTTTTTGTTATTTAGGATTAAGAAGGTACATAAAATACTGTGAAATATTCAGCCGGCAAATTATATTAAGACTTTGAAAGTGCAAACAGACAATTCGAAGTGAAGCAGGAAAAAGGTTACAGAATAAGGCATTGTTCTGAGTTTGAAGAGTGCAGTGAAGGTGAAACTTGAAAACTGAGTATTTGAACTTCATTAGAAAAAACTCAGTGAAACAGGGTAATTTTCAATCTGAAAAGTAAAAGTTTAATACAAAAAGCGTCACAACAATTTGCTGACAGACTGGAAGAAAATTGTTGAATTGTTTTAAACCTTTCCTCCTGGCGATTTGCGGAGGACTTAGTACACAGTGTTAATTTGAAGTTTAAATTTCATTGAACATTTTAATGCATGTATAGAGTATTACACTTTTAACCCCTATGCAGGAAGTGAGCAAAGAAGTAAGAAGAGATCCTGTGTCGTTTGTTATTTTGTCCCCTTCCCCTTTCCCCCTCTAGCTGGACTGTTCTCCACTGTGTAAAAGTAGGTGGGGCCCTGAACAGCTAGTGAGGGACTGTGGGGCCTAGGAGCTTCTACAGAAGGACTTGAAGTAGACATGACAGCATGAAAGGCCCAAGTTGATTTTTCTGTCCGAGCTGCTATGGCCCCCACAGGACTCTCACTTAGCGCGTTAGGGGAGGTTTTGTCTGAAATTAGACCGGATTTAAGGGCAGTCAGGAATGAAAAAACGTTTTTAAATTTGGTGGAAGGTTTGGTGGAGAAATTCCCTGAGTTGCAAGCTCAGGGAAGTCCATTACCGGAGGATCTGGTTGAGGATATGGGTCCACCAGTTCTTTCGCATAGATATGAGGCAGTGGATAGGAATAGTAAGGAGAAGTTTAGTGGATTTAGGGAATGTCAACAGTTACCCATTCCGTTAGAGGCTCCTGTGCGTTTTGGAGGGGACTCTAAAAGGTTTCCAGTATTTGTGACTCAGTGTCAACTACATTTTTTGTGTCGTCCGGATGTTTTTTCCACAGAAACATCAAAGGTGGCATTTTTTTTGTCCTATCTTTCAGGTGGTGCTGCAGCTTGGTCAGTATTATTAGTGAATCAACAGAGTCCTTTTTTGGGAGTATTTGGGAGCAGGGAGTTCAGACCTTCTTTGGGCAGTAAGGAGAGTAATTCTAAACCCAGAGGCCCTTTGATTAAGGAAGAGAGGGAAAAGAGAATCAAGGAGGGGTTGTGCATGTACTGTGGAAGGTCAGGACATCTATTAAAGGATTGCCCCAGAATTTCTCGAAAGATTCCAGTATCTCCGTCCAATCAGCAATTAGTAGCCAATTCTGTGCAGTCGGCGGTCCCTCATCTCACCTTGAATTTATCCTTAGTTTCGGCAGGAAAGATAAAAGGGAGGGGGCCAGCAATGTTAGACTCTGGGGCTACAGGAAATTTTAGGGATTTGGGGTTGGATAAGTCCTTGGGAATTCCAATCAGTGTAAAGGATAGTCCAGAACAAGTGAGGGCAATTGATGGGACGTAGCTCTCTTGAGGACCAATTACCCATGAGACCGTTCTTTTGTGGCTCAAAATTGAGGGAGGTCATGGTGAAGAATTAGCTTTTGAACTAATTGATGCTCCACAATTGTTGTTGATTCTAGGTATGCCTTGGCTTACGTTACATAATCCAACAGTTGATTGGGAGAAGCGGTCAGTCAGTTTAGTTTCCAATTTTTGTTTATCTCATTGCTTTGATGGAGGTAATAAGTCAAGGGAGGATATGTTGGAAGTCAAGGAGGAGGAAGGAAATGAGGCCGTTTGGCTTGCTGAAAGTGGAGCTGGGCAGGCAATTGTTGGGGCAGTGGTTGGACAGTTACCAGAGTGCTATGAAGAGTTTTGAAGTGTTTTTGGCGAGGTGGTGGCAGGGGAATTACCACCCCATCGTCCATATGACTGTAACATTGACTTGGAGGCTGGGGCACCCATACCTTGTATTCGGGTATACACGCTAACAGAAAAGGAAAATTAACATCTCAAGTCTTATCTCGATGAAAATCTGGCCAAGGGGTTCATAAAACCAACTCAGTCTGCTGCAGCTTCGCCACTCTTTTTTGTCCCTAAAAAGGATAAAACCCTGAGATCTTGCATTTACTACGGAGCCCTTAATCGTATTACTATCAAGAACCGATATCCTCTTCCTTGAATTTCAGTCATGCTTGATCAGATCCAAGTAGCTAACATTTTCACCAAATTAGATCTTCGGGGCCGTGCTGTCACGATGCCCGCTCCCGGGGAGCCGGCACAGGCCCTGCGTCCCCGAAAGCGGACATCAAGTCCCCGGGGAAGGTCCCAGCAACCCCTTATAGGGGCCCTTTGGACAGCGCCCTGGCGCCTATGGCGCCAGGCTCATAGAAAACGTCAGTCCTGGCGCCATAGGCACCAGGCTCATTATGAAAGTGTTTGGGTGCACTTACCTGATGCAGACCATGCTGCAGAACCCCGGCCTCCTTGAGGCCTGAAAGGAACTACTTTACCTGTGGGACTCATTTACCACTCGGGCGTGGTCGGGGAAGGATACATACCTGATTGGAGGAAGGACACATTCTAGGAACTTCTTCCAAGGCTATTTAAACCACACCCGATCAGCCACACGTGCTTCGCGTTGTTCTGCATCTAGCAGCTGGACGCTCACCGTGCCTGCTCCTGCATCTTGACTTCTGCCACACCTGCCAGCATCCAGAATCACCTGCAAAGGAAGGGAACAAGAGAACAGAAGAAGGAAAAGGCCTCACCTGCTAAATCTGCATCCCAGAGACATTTCACCGACAATCCTGAAAGGAAGACATTTATTTTTAAAAGCACATCGCATCGATCTCTGCAGCACCGCATTCTACTCACCTTTACAGGGCGCCTCCATGTTCAGCAGCGACCATCCGGATTCGCAGTCGCGCCCCTGCTCCTAGGGAGAAAAAGACAAGAACAAAGGTGAGAGAAAGAAGGGAAAAGGGAAGCTAAAACTCCATGTCAAGACTTACCTGTTGGGTCATTCCCTTTTCATTTCGGATCCGCGCCGCATCCAGGCATTTTCGGACCGCGGCCCCTAAGGGGAAAAAGACATCAGCGTTAATGAGTGAATGAAAAGACATTACCAAAACACTCATTAAAGACTTACCTGATTTCCACCAGGATTTCACCACTCACCTCGGGTCGGTGCCTGTTCCCCGGCATTCCGTACCCCGGCCCCTATGGGGAAAAAGACACTAGCATTAGAACATTAATGCATGGACACAAGGGGAACCACTTATAGAAAAACTTACCTGGAAGCCAAGCAAGTTTGGTTCTCACCCATCCGAAAATCCAGTGACGTAACTGGATACCAACGCGCCCCTGCATCAGAAGCAGGATGGAGAGCTCGTCCTTCCAGACCCTAAGGTGAGACGCTACGGGGAAGCACAGAAGGGTTTTGAGGAGGGTGAGAGGGGTAAGTGGGAGGCCGATTGCATTATCCCGCAGACAGTTAACCCCCTATTCTCACCTACAGAAGGATACTTCTGCGAGTCAGACAAGCCAGATCTGGGGCCCGGTCCAGTCCATCTTCCGAACCCTGCACATCACCTTAGACGAGGTCACAGCAGCGCGAACCAGGTCAGCGCCCCCGTGGGAGTCAGGTGAGCGTTACACGTATCATCTCATTAGGGTGAGTGAGGGTGATGAATGGAAAACCACTTTTAAGATAAAATGTGGTCTTTTTGAGTATCTTGTCATGCCCTTTGGTTTGTGTAACGCCCCAGCAGCGTTTCAATTTTTTATCAATGAGGTCCTCAGAGAATTTTTGGACATCTTTTTTATAGTTTACATCAATGACATCTTGATCTCCTCGCAGGAAGACGTTTCGCACCAAGAGAATTTGAAGTCAGTACTACACAAATTGGGTGACAACAACCTTTTTGCTAAATTGGAGAACTCTCAGTTTCGCACTAAGGAAGTTGAATTTTTAGGATTTGTGATTATTTCTGATGGTTTGGAAATGGATGTGTGAGGTTCAAGCTGTTTCCAATTGGCCTTCTCCAACTTGTGTGAAGGAGGTGCAAAGCTTTTTGGGGTTTGCAAACTTTTATCGTCATTTCGTAAAAGATTTTTCTTTGAAGGGTGACCCCAATCACTGAGTTACTGCGAAAAGGAGTGACATTTCAATGGTCCGAGCAGGCCGAATTGGCATTTCGGGATTTAAAGAAGAATTTTACAGCGGCTCCAATTTTGCTTCATCCAGATTCAGCTCAACCATTTTATTTGGAAGCTGATGCATCAAATGTTGCGGTGGGGCTGTATTGTCCCAAAGACATCAGGTTTCTGGACAGCTGCATCCAGTGGCTTTTTTCTAAAAAAAATTGTCCCCTGTGGAAATTATTTACACCATTACTGACCGTGAACTTTTCGCCATCAAAAAGGCTTTCCAGGAATGGAGACATTATCTTTTGGGGGCTTGACACACTGTGACCGTCCATACGGATCACAGATATTTACTTTTTGTAAGTCAGCTAAGACTCTTACTCCACGCCAACTCAGATGGTCGTTATTTTTCTTGGAGTTTGATTTTGTCATTACTTTTAAGCCAGGACGACAAAATGGAAAGGCAGATGCAACAGTTTCCTGGAAGTCTTAAGGAGAAGGAAGATTTGACGGCACCAGTTTTGGGAGCTGAACACTTTGCTGCGGTACTGTCGACACATAAATTGGATTTCGGAGATTTGATTAAACAACATATGTCGGAAGATGAAATGCTAGAATCGGTTCGAAAAAACCGCACAAGGCGAATTCAAGAGGTCCTCCCAAGGTCAATGATCGACTTTACTTACCCAGTCCGGATATTCGATAGATTGCCTTAAAAGAGTGTCATGAGACAAAATTAGTGGGTCATCCAGGCTATCAGAAGACTCTTGAGCTTGTTCGACAGCATTTTTGGTGGGAAGGAATGAGGACTGATGCATTGAATTTTGTAAGAACCTGCAAGGTTTGTGCACAAGCCAAAGGAGAGCATGGGAAGTCTGGTGGTTATTTGAATCCTCTACCTATTCCACCCCATCCCCGGCACACCAGTTCTTTAGACTTTATTGTGGCTTTGCCTGAAGATCAGGGATGTCGTGCCATTTTGGTGGTGGTGGATCATTTGACTAAGGCAGAGCCTTTCATTCCTCTCAAGGGAGCGGTTACTGAAGCCAGTTTGGCAAGTGTCCTTTTACAGAATGTTGTCAAGTTGCATTGTTTGCCAGTTCAGATCATTTCTGACAGAGGCACTCAATTTGTTTTGAAATTCTGGAGAGCTTTTTGTAATGAGTTAGGAGTGGTAATACATCTATCATCTGCTGATCATCCCCAATCCAATGGTCTCACGGAAAGAGTAAATCAAGAGCTTGAGAAATATTTACGGTGCTTTTTACGTTCAAAACCAAGGTTGGGTTGATTTTGTTTGGTTGGCCGAATTTAGCTACAATAATGTTTCCAAAGATTCCATCCAGATGACTCCCTTTTACTGTAATCAAGGTAACCATCCCCGATTTTTGAGGGCGGAAGCTTCTCTTGAGGTTACTTGTCCTGAGGTGGGAGCACCACACACAATTAAGACTGCAAGTGACAGTACAAATTCACCTTTGGTACAAGCCTGTGCTACACAGTAAAAGTGGTAGCGATGGCTGAGCAGCCAGACTTATCTCAAGAGCAAGTGAGCAGTATCGATAGTTACACAAAGGACAGCAATTACTATGATTCAAACAAACACTGACTCAAGATTTCTGAGTAAAACAATTTACATTTATTTACACATCAGTTGTATAACATTTCAATAAAGTAAAACCGTTTAAAAATCACACTCTTTATACATCACAACACTCCCAATAGGTTCCAGACAAGTTAAGCTCACAAATGAAGTGGGAGCAAAATGGCACTCCAGAAATGTAAAAGGGAGGGAAAGACAAAGTTAGGCTGAAATTGACCAGCATCAACAAGTAAGTAAGCAGGGCAATCTAGAAAGAGGAACTACAATGATGGAATCAAATCAAAAAAAGCTTAGGGTCAAAGTCAGTAGGACAAAAGTCTTTTGCTCAAGATCACACAGCTCAGGGTAGTTCGCAGTTAAGTCTTTGCCAAGTTGGTCAGCAGAGAAGTTAGTTAAAAGAGTAGAGAAGGACAAGCCCTCAGATTGGAGAAAGATTTCACACACTTTCACTGCGGCTGAACGAAACGAACAACCGGATTTGCACAGTACCTTTAAATGGAGAAGAAGCTGTAGCTGAGGCGGATGTTCCTGGCAGTTCCTGCAGGCTCACGGTTCCTGAAGCGACTGTCGGACTGACATGAAGTAGGAAGACTGGAGGGTCCTGCACTGCCCAGGCAAGAAACAAGCAGTAGAGCAAAAGCAACGAATAAAAGGTGCACTCCTTAAAACCCAAGCAGGGTCCGACCTTCCTGGCTATCTGGCCCACTGTAGCTCTGTAAAGCGAATTCGACCAAAGGAGGGAGTCCTGGCTTGCAGTTTGGGCGAACTGGTTGGTCCCACCAGCTCAGGTGAAGAAGATTCCTGGAGGATCTTCTGTCGTTGGAGTTCGAGGTTCGGACCTTCAGCAGGGCTTCACCGGCCGGTTCAGTCATGGTAGGGGTCTTCTTCGGCCAGCTCCTCGTCGGTTCTTTTGTTCCAGTGGTGACTCTGCCTTTCCAGACCCAGAGACCTGCTTTTTATGCAGTTTTCCCCCATTTACACAGCCTGGCTGTCAATCACACAGCAGGGTGGCTGTACCGCCAGGACAGTCATCACAGCTAATCAGTTCAGAGTGCGACATGAGTCTCCAAGTAGACCCTGTGCAGGGAGTCCTAAACCCCTCCCTTACATCCTGTCCCCACCAGACATACAGGCGCCTAAGGAGGGCTTCTGTGTAGAAGCCTGAGAAAAGGCAGTGAACAAATGAACCAAACCAGGTTTGGCACGCAGAGTAAAACACGAGAAAGGCTTTTACAAAAAGAAATGGCAACTTAATCCAGCCGGAACCGTAATAAAACATACATGGTCTAGCGGGTTTAAGTTCGAGGCTACCAAGATAGCCTAAAACAATACCAAGTTTATTTAAGATAACCGCGGTAGGAAAAATAGGGTAGTTACCACTGCCACCAGCCAACTCTTGATGAAAAGGGAGCATAACAATGCTCCAAGAGAAACAGACAAAAGGGATAAGTATTAACTCTGTCCAGTACTCCATGTAAGATGGTTTGTACTGGGCTGTGGTTTTACAGAGGCTAATAAAGTTAATGGCAACTTTATATGTTCTGTTAGACAGTAGTCATTCCCAGAAAAATGAGTTGGGAAGTCTAAAAGACAACCCTGTTTCACTGCACTGAAAGTGTTGTGTATAACACAGTAAAAAGATGATGCCTGTCACATGTAAGAGTGGGAAAAAAAGCTCACGCTCTTACCAGGTGAAAAAAATAAATCCCAGAAATCCAGCAAAGCTGCTGAGGGACTCAGTAGCTAAGGGAAATTAGTCATTCTGGAGAATTCTCCCTAACAGGAACTATGAAGAGATTTGCTGATCGACACAGAAGAGATAGCCCTGATTATCAAATTGATGACCTTGTTTGGTTAGCCACTAAACATTTGAGGTTGAAAGGAAGAAACAGGTTCAGCCCTAGGTTTATTGGTCAGTTTGCTATTGAAAAAAAATTTAAATCCTGTCACAGTAAAATTAAAGATACCTCGAGAATTAAAAATGCATAACTCTTTTCATGTTAGTTTACTGACACCAGTGATTGAAGGAACCTGTTTTACACCATGACCCTTGCTAGTCGCAGTGAGTGAGGGGGAAGAGTATGAAGTTAAGGCAATTTTAGATTCACGAAAATCCAGGGGTTAACTGCAATACCTGATTGATTGGAAGGGTTTTTGTCCTGGAGAGAGGTATTGGGAGGAGGCTGAAGATGTCCCTGCCCCATTACTGGTATCTATGTTTCATCGCAGATTTCCTTTGAAGGTTGACCCTGGGACAGGTCCTTGCAGAGGGGGTAATGTCAGGGACATCAAGAATCCAGTGGGTAAAGCTGGGGGTGTTATGTGTACTTCAATGCTGGTGGGAAACGATTTTGGGAGCAAAGAAAAAGGTGTGTCTAGTTTCCTTAATCTTTTTCTTCAGAGATCTTCTGAGCTTAGTGCTCAAAATGGAGGATTGGGCTTAAGCCCAGGCCAAAATGGAGGTTCTGAGCAGCTGGTTTCCATTTCAGAATGTTGAGGGGTAATTGTCCATGCTGCCCATTCCCAACTGCCTTTCATCACTTTACTTTAGTAAGAGCAGTTCAGTTTCTTAGTTCACTTAAGGTCTATAACTTCAATGAAAGAACTCAAGTCTTAAGAAGCAGGAGGAGTTGGAGAGAACTTCAATCAACTAATCTGGTGGGAGCGCTTCAATTTACAAAGTCTGGAAAAAAATATTGTCAAGGATTGAATGGTTTTATTGTTAAGGTTAGTGCACAGCGTTAAAAGACTTCAGTGAGTTTAGATAATCTGCATTTCTAAAACCGTATTACTAGTTACTGTGAAAGTGAATGGATATGCAGCGTTAAAAGACTTGTGAGTTTAGACAATCTGCATTTCTAAAACGTATTACTAGGTCTGTGAAAGTGAATGGATATGCAGCGTTAAAGGATTTGTTTTGTTTGTCACGTTTAGCGCATGAACTAACTAGAGCTTAAGCGAGGGTCGCTTAAGTCTGGAGAAGTGAAGCTGTGCTTTTGAAGTAAATATTTTTGCTGTGCGTTCGTGTAACGATAAGTTAAGGTTAATTTTGCCTGAAGGCTTTGTTACTAAGAATACGTCTCCCGTTGCGTTCACTGCCTTTTTGGTGAGCATGAGGGAGAAATGGAGCAAAGGCCGTGCTATGCAGTTTCAAATCCCAACTGCAAGTGGCGGCGGCGGTAAGTCTAAACAGAACTTCTCTATCTTCCGAAAAGGAACTTGTTGAAGACTCACCTCTGCATGAAAATTCACAGAAGGCTTGCTTCTAACGTATGACAGTAAATGCAGATTTAAAGTGGCAGCTGCGTATTTCTCTTAGCTGCAATCTCAGTGCATGTGTGAAACAGAGTAAGCATGCTGGGAAATGTAGATCAATGCTAATTTTAAGGAGTTTTTTTAGGTTACGACTTTGAAAGTGCACACAGACAATTGGAAGTGAAGCAGGAAAAAGGTTACAGAATAAGGCATTGTTCTGAGTTTGAAGAGTACAGTGAAGGTGACACTTGAAAACTGAGTATTTGAACTTCATTAGAATAAACTAAGTGAAACAGGGTAATTTTCAAACTGAAATGTAAAGGTTTAATAAGCTTCATGACAATTTGCTGACAGGCTGGAAGAAAATTGTTGAATTGTCTTAAACCTTTCTTCCTGGCGATTTGCGGAGGACGCACAGGTACACAATGTTGATTTGAAGTTTAATTTTAATGCATATATCGAGTATTAACCTTTTAACCCCTATGCAGGAAGCGAGCAAAGAAGTAAGAAGAGATCCTGTGTTGTTTGTTATTTTGTCCCATTTCCCCTTTCCCCCTCTAGCTGGACTGTTCTCCACTGTGTAAAAGTAGGTGGGGCCCCGAACAGCTAGTGAGGGACTCTGGGGCTTAGCAGCTTCTACAGAAGGACTTGAAGTAGACATGACAATTGTTCTCCCAACCAATTACATCAGCCCACTACTCTATCATCTTGCCTTGGGAAACCTATCATTACTATAATGGTGAAAGGAAGAAATAAAACCCCTCTAACATCTGACACCCCTGACACCCCACCTTGATGAAAAACATCCTCCAACCCTATGAATCACCACTGGCCACCTGCTAAACCCCCTGCTGGACCTGACAGACCAGACAGTGGATCGATGAATGGTGGCCGGTAGGGCTGGGCTAAATTGTGAAATTCAGTTCCGACATACGTGAAAGCGAAATCTGTAACATTTAGATCAATTTCACTGAAATTCACTGCCCCAGCACCCCTCCTTATCGAAAAGAATGGTGTGTAGTTTCTTGTGCTGTCTCACGAACCGACAAAAGCCACACAAACCTAGCACAAATCGAAAGTAGCAGAATGAGTTTTCTCATGCCACTGCACAACCCTACCACAAATCAAACAAAAGCTGCGTGAAGTTTCTCATGCCTAGCACGGTTTGAATAAAAATGTGGAAAGTTTCTCTTCCCGCAACGTGAAACTAGCACATATCTAAAATAAGGCAGAGTGAAGTTTCTCGTGGAGCTGCGTGAAACTAGTAAAGATCATGTAAAACCATGATAATTTTCTCATGCCAATGCACAAAACTATCACAGATCAAAAAAAGACCTGCAAAATGTTTCTCATGCCGTAAACCTAGCATGGATCGAAAAAAGACCTGCATGAAGTTTCTCGTGTCACTGTGCAAGTCTATCACAAATCGAAAAATCATGAAAAGTTTATCGTGGCACTGCGTGAAGCTCGTTTGGTTTGGAAAAACATGGACGAAGTTTCTCATGTCACTTCACGAAACTAGCATGGATCGAAAAAAAGACCCATGCAAAGTTTCTCGTCACACTACACAAAACTAACATGGGTCCGAAACACCACGTTCCATGTGAAACCGTACTGTCAGGGTTCCCTACCACTCACTGGTTAGAAGGAGAGTCAGGGTTCTTAAGGCAGGGGCTGGAAGTAAGGGGTGTGTTATTCATTAAGTCTGTGGGTAGCAGTGAGGTTTATCTTTGCAGTACACATTACTATTCCTTAACTTCCCTTGTAGGAAACTAGCGTGATCCCAAGACAAGATGGAGACAGAGATACCTAGCACTGATTGGCTTTTGGCTACTGTGATTATGATTCTAAACTGCCTTTCATTCTTCTAACATCCAAAGCAGGTCACCGAAGTTTTAGCTCCAGATGTTTTCTACAGGACATACCCCTAAGAAAACCAAGACCAAGTGCAGAGTGTGCTGAATATTAAAGAAAACTGTAATTAAGAACCGATTCTGAATGGTTTATAGTCAAGAACCATTTGTGGTCCAAGCAACTTAGCTTTGGTGCGTGTGTACCATACTAATAGTGCATGCAGGATTATTGGAAATACTAACCTGTACGTGAAAGATAATTGCAAAAAGGCATAGTCGTAGTCTGTAGCGCAAGGAGACGATAGGAAGAGGTCTTGAAAAAAAGGACCTTGCAGCGCGCATTAATGTGACACGCGTAATTTCCAGAAACCTTTGTTGGTGAAGTAAAGACGCTGAGCAAGGAACGCAGCTTCCCCAGAAACCGAGTGAGCCCGAAGGCTCTCAAGACTTTGTTTTCTACGGATGCCTACAGGGGAATTAATGAAGTGTCGGAAGTCTTTCTAGGCTTAGCGCGGCATGGCAGACGACGCTGGGGACCAAAAAGGATCTCCAGGTGTGAAATAGTTTTCTTTCCAGTTTTCTTATTCTGAGAGAAAAGAAGAGACCTCCAGTTTTTTTTAGACTAGTTAGGGGAAAGAACTTACATTTCTCTTCAGAGGTTTAGGAGATTTAAGAAAGAATGGAGAAGAGAGTGAAAAGACAAGGGGGGTCATTCTGACCCTGGCGGTAGGGGGTTAACGGGGCTGGTAGAGCTGCCGGCCCCGTTAACCCCCTACCGCCTCATTATGAGTTCCGCTCGCGGGACCCGCTAAGGACGCCTGGTTTTACCAGGCGTCCTTAGCGGGTCCCGTGAGCGGTCCAGCATGCTAAAAACTGGCCCGTTATCAACAGGCCCGTTGTTAGCATGCTCCCCATTTCCATTGAGCCCTGTGAGGGCTCAAATGGGAATGGGGATGGGTTTCTGGAATGGGGAAATACCGGGCCCTCCATGGTCAGAATGGCCCGGTATTTCCCCATTCAGGGAACCCGGACCCGGTATCCGGTATGGGGGTAGCCATGCCGCTAAAAGCGGCATGGCTACCTCTATACTCGGAATGACCTCCAAGGTTTTTTTAGCTTCAATTCAGGAGATAGTAGCGGAGTACAGGAATCAGCAGCAGCAGTTCATTCTCGAAGAGCCTTTCAGCAGCATAGAAAATACAGGTATTTCAGAAAACTCAGAAGGGATTTACATCAAATCTATCAGTCAACTATTATGGATGTGATAAGTATTAATGGACTATGTGTTTCTTTAATTAGGTCAGATGAAAGGCTGTCCATAGAGAAGGCCTGATTTTATTATTTCATCCATTTTCCCTTTCCCCTCATGCTTGCCTGAATTGTTTGGTGAGCGAGACTAGGGTGTCTGGTGAGCTGATCATCACTCCCAAAGGAAAGAAGAGCTGGGATGGGGCAAAGTTTAAGTAGCAGAGTGGCGTGCATCCATTTAGTGAGAAAAGACAGGAGGGATGGACAAACTCTCGGCATTTAGTGTTTTAAAAAGGTTTGGGATTTATGTTGGTATTAATTCCGTTGGCTGATATTTGATAATGTAGTCCGTGGATATTTTTCCCTGTTCATGGACACCATTGAGAGGGGCGTACAGAGAGGTAGATTGAATTATTCTCATTTTGTTACTGCAAAAGGAGATTCTCATAAGAACCTTCTTTTTCGTTTTGTGTAATTTCTCTTTCGGATGGTACACATCAACAAACGCAGACAAAATAGATGGACGGGAAGCGCGGGGGAACTGGGGCATTTTAGATAGTGACATTGTGGGAGGAGCCAATGCTGCTCAGATGCCTTCACTTGAAGGCACTCCTGTAGTGCACTACTGGCAAATGAGTCATTCACATTATATACAGAAGGCAGTTGTTCGATTGAGGTATGTGTCAACTGCCACCTGTCCGTACTGTGAAGTTGCAGGAGGAACCATCTGGCCAACTGAGGGGTTTCAGTGTGAGTAGATGTGGAATAGGATACTGACATTGAAGAAGTTAGTGGGTGTCCTTTAAAAGGAATAGCCTTTCTTAAGGCAGCCACGTGAAATGTGCATATGTGGTGGCACATGGAAGCTGTGCTAAAAGAGTACTATCTTTGTCCCAAATTATTTTGACTTCACACCCACACGACCTGAGCCTCTGGCATATTTACGATGGTGGTAAAGAACTGTCACACCCATGAGTCCTTACGGCAACCAGACATCTGAGGAACTTCCTCAACATCATCTTCCTCCTACAGCTCATTTGCTACAGCCCACTTATCTCCTGCGCCAAGTGGTGGCCCTAAGGGGGCGGGAAGTGCTGCTGCCATTACAGCTGCCATGTCTCCTGGAGACTATCTGAGAGGTATGGTACTGTGCAGGGCCAGAACTCTGTGAAAATAAAAAGAATACATGTGTAGGTCCCCTAGACGTGCTGTCAGCGGACGTGCTATCCTTGGACGTTGAAGGCTGGAATAAGGAAGGAAAAGATGAATAAAGTGGTGAGAACGGTTAGAAATGGTTGTAGGACCCGTACAGGGGAACAGATTGAACTTTAAAGTTGATAGGAAGTGAGTAATATAGCTTTATGTGTTCGCAAACAGCCACCATCAGTCAGAGATTACGTGGTTACGCCAGATGGGTGAATTTGCGTTAGGATGTCCGTGACCGTGTCATGGCGTTTGCAAATGTCAGCGCAACGAGAATGATGTCAACTAGATGCATCAAGGGAAAAGCTACAATGGGCCTCATTACAACTCTGGCGGTAGCCGTGCCGGTAAACCCGGCACGGCTGCTGCCGGATTTGCAATTTTTCCGGCACCCGCTTATGGGCAAGAACCGGGTCATGCCGACCTTGGCAGACCCGGTAAATGCCCTTTCACGGGAGCCGGTAATGTGGAACTCCCCATTCCCACTTGAGCCCCATAGGGCTCAAGTGGGAATGGGGAGCTCGGATGCACCGGCACCGTTCATAACGGTGCCGGTGCATCCGACTTGCTGTGCTCGCGGGAGCCGCTCAGCCCGCAGGGTCAGACCTGGCGGGCTGACAGGCGCCCGCAAGCACAGCTCATAGTATGGTGGTACGGGAACTACGGTACCGGCATGCTTACGGGCACCAAGTTCCTGGACCGCCATACTTATAATAAGTCCCAACGTGTTTGTGTTCACAGACCACTTCAAAGTGTGTAATGGGAGCGCAGCCATTGGTGCCTGTTCGTGAACACATTTGGGAAGGGTGGACTTGTTTGTAAACTGTAGACCTCAAGATTTTAAGCATATGGAACAAAATGTTACTGTTTCATAGTAATATTTGAGAAAGGTCAGCCTTGGATTTATTTAGGCAGTGGCATATGGGTATTGATGAACTGTGATCTGTAATGGTTGACTTGCGTATTCTATTCCATTCCATTCATGTGTAAAACCTTCTGCCCACGGACGTGATATCCTGTGCGTGGACATTTGTTATTTTTAAGAACTGATTGTGTGTGTTTGTATATGCACACACATACATAAATGTTTCTTAAAAATAACGAATATATGTCTATGTACATAAATCAAAACATATTTGTAGATATAAATATACATTGAAAAACATGTGTATCAATATACACATATACGTATTGTAAATTGTATTAACTATGTTGATAAAAAGTGTGATGTTCCATGTAGTAATTATTCAACAATGTTCATTAGATATAACAGCCCAATAGTGTTTTTAACAAAAATGTAAATTGGCAATACGAATGTTGCAGATAAAGCTGTAACCATTTAGTGCAAAATTCGCCAGTTATGGTAAGCTAGACAACCATAACTCGTGCCCCCACCATGCGCTGCTCGTAGTGACTAACAGGACATCGCAGATGACCTCATAAATGGCAGTATGGATTGTTTTGGTGTTTAGATTTTGCACTGTAACCAATAACGTTTTTTCACTGAATTTCACAGGTTTTTTTATTGAAACAAATTAACCATAACACCCCTTTAATAAAGTGTTTTCACTGCTGATATATATTGTGTTTGAAGTTATAAAAATGTAGCAATAGAGCCTTTGTGGCGAGAATGTGCTTTATGAATACAACAACATAACATAACACCTTAACAAATCTTAGTGACAGCTTACATTACATTTTGCATTTCAGTCTCTGCCAGTAGCAGTTGTTGTTTACCTTCTAAAATACCTAGAAGATTTGCTATGTTCTCCTCCCAAACTGCTGCTAGAGCTGGGTGGATGCTGGTGCTGACGGATTGCAACACATTCAGGGCTGTAAACCTCATGTCTCCCTTCAGAAGATATGGGGTTGAAGCTACCATCTTCGAATAGAAAAGGTCGAATTATTCTTCAGCACAGAATAGATACACAATTGTTCATGTCAAAGTCAATGCAGGCATCACTTCAAAACAAATTTTAACAGACAAAAGCATCCAATGACCACCATAGAGGACAGTATCACTGCAGAATGTGTCTACTGTGTTACATTCAGAATGAATTGAAGTTATTACTCCTAGACCACACTATGATCATATCATCTTATAGGCATCTGAATGTTTCACTCAATACAGGACTCCCGATCAGAATTGAGGTATTTTGGGGAGTTGGGAGAAAAGGGATTTTCAGGGAGTAAAAGTACAATGCCTTTCCAAAAAGGTGTAGTTTTCAGGCAAGTAAAATTTATTTTTCAAATATAGGTATGTTTCTTGCAATGCTTGTAGCTAGCAATTCCAGCAAATGAAAAGAAGCATTTATTATCATGTAGGCCTTCACACGAGACAGCAATATAGCAGATCCCTTATTGCACAGGGTACTGTAAATATGATTGGTCTTGATATATCACCTGGCCAGTACAAATGGTTATACAGATATTTCCACCTAGTTTTGTCTATTTAGATTAACATGGACCTGATTTTACTTAGTGCAAAAGGTAGTTAATATGAAGCCCTGCTGGGACGTAGAAACCTGACAAATAAATCTGATAAGGCAACAGAGGCAGCAGCAGCAGAGTGAGGTTCATTTTCATACAGATGTGTATAAAAAAACTGGCACAGTATCCCCACTCCAGAAATGAGGCCCAGAGGCCAAGGGTTTTTATAAGATGTTAAATAATGAGGGTCATATAGAAAAATAATAAAATACATTTAGTTGGTTACATCAACAATTTACTGAACATCAGACCTTGAGGGCCATGGCTTAACAGTGCCATATTATGCAGGTACAATTCTGCTCTACCTACCCAACATGGCACAATTTCTTCCCTTGGAAGATCACTCCATCAAACAGAGAAATCCCCTGTATATTAAAAAACACCCACTTGACTCTTATTCTGGTTCTCACGCAAAAATACGTTGGCCTCATGTGTGAAGTGTCATGTGCCACTGGATTTGCCTGTGTCACAGGCACGGACTAACATTACAGCTGCACAGCCTTATGGACTTCCCTATTTCTTCCAACCAATCACACTTCTATGGTCTCTACTGTGTCACATCTCTAATCATGGCAGCAGTGGTGTTATGCCCATTACTGTCTGCAGTGGTTGAGTGCAGGGTGTGCAAAGAGAAAGTCTGGAGATGGCAAAAAATCTATGTCAATGACAAAATAATTAGTCTGCAGCCCAGCCTACAACACAAACCACCCCAGGCTAATATCAACCCCAACACTGAACCCTTGAAACCCTTCTGCTTCACACCTCTCTCCACCATTGAAGTAGAACACACTATTAATAATCTTAAACCTATCAACTGTCAGGGGGACCCCTGCCCAGCCACCATCATCAAGGAAGCCGCTCAGAGCTTAGCGCCCTTCATCACCACACTCATCAACTCCTACTTCAGCACTGGGATTGTCCCTGACAACCTCAAGGATGCCTGGGTCATCCCTCTCCTGAAAAAACCCACCCTGGATGCCAACATACCCACTAAGTACCGCCCGATCACCGTGTTCCCTTTCCTTTTAAAAATCCTTGATCGCGCTGCATACCTGCAGATCCAAGACTACCTAGAAACCAATAACCTCCTGGGTCTGAGGCAGTCTGGCTTCCGCCAGCGATACGGCACTGAAACAGCTCTACTTGACCTTAAACCCCAGATTGAAGACCTCAAAGATAAGGGCAAACTGGCAGTCTTACTCCTCCTAGATCTCTCTGCGGCCTTCGATTTGGTTAATCACCAAATCCTTTGCCGTCACCTAAAAACTGCCGCCCACTTCTCGGACAAAGTGACAGCCTGGATCACCTCATTCCTAGATAACAGATCAATGCGAGTCTTTTCCTCTACCGCCACCGCAAAACCCTCCCCAGTCACTTGCGGAGTGCCAAAAGGATCCTGTGTATCCCCGACACTCTACAATGTATTTACAAAACCCCTATTTGACATTCTGGATCTTCTGGGTGTCAGGTACACCAACTACGCTGATGACACCCAGATACTTATCCCCATCACAGGTGACCACAAAACTGACTCACTGACCATCAACGCCATTTATCAAGTTATCCAAGCTTGGATGGCTCAGCACAAATTGTGCTTAAATGACAAGACAGAGCTCATCATCCTTGGCTCCCACCAAAGACTAAACAAACTTGACCCCTCGTTTAAAGCCTTCACCATTGATGGCAACACCATCAAAGTGGCCAAGGACACAAAAACACTTGGTGTCTACATCGACTCCACTCTCTCCCTATCCAGACAAACCAACGCAGTATCTTCTTCGGCTTCATACACTTGCAAGCTCATCACAGCTTGCCGTCCCTTCCTCTCACCAGCCAACTGCACCACATTAGCCAGGACCTTGGTCCTATCCACAATGAATTATTGCAATGCTCTCTATTTAGGGACTAACCAATGCAATATGAACAAACTTCAAATCATCCAAAATAACGCCATCAGAGCGGCGCTTAATATTCCCAGGAACCTCCACATCTCTGATTCCAGACAAAGCCTTTGCTGGCTCTCAGTCTCCCAAATAGTCTCCCTCAAAGCACTCGCTCTCACACACAAAAACCTCGCCAATCAAGCCCCCAGCTACTTAGCCAGCAGATTCGCACTACACACCTCTACGAGACCTCTCAGAAGTGCCCAAACCAACTGTCTCACTGTCCCATGATTCAACTTGCAAAGATCTGGTGGACACTGCTTCCCAGTCCTAGCAGCCAAGCTATGGAACTCGCTACCTAATCCACTAAGAGCAGAAACTTCATTCCCGCCTTCAAGCGCAAGACCTCAGCCTGGTTGTCTTCCCAGGACTCGCTATGACTTCTAGCTCATAACGCCTAGGGTCTCCACATCCGCATCACTGACTCACTGCCTTTACCTGCTCCTTCGTAGCATATATTTCTTGTATAAATGGCCTATTTATGTATATCTCATTCAACTACCTCATCATACCGTGCCTGTAATCACATGTTGTATAATTTGTATATGTATTTCTAATGCTTCTCCTTACCATGCCTGTAACTAAACTGTAAATGTTGCATAATTTGTATAGATGTATAATCTGCTCTAATGCTTCTTCTTACCGTGCCTTTAACTAAACTGTAACCAAATAATGCGCCTGGTTGCCCTTGGCCCTGGTGCGCTATATAAATAAATAAAATACAAAATACAAATACAAAATGGTCCTGGGGATAGAAGAGGAACAGAGGCCAAGTGGGGGTTTGGGGTGGTAAAGGCTTGGGGTGTTGGTTATGCAAGAAGAGCATAGGGAGAATGTTTGTGCCGGGTTGAGTGGAAAGAAAAAGTCCAGAGAGGCTGAGGAGGCAAGAGGAGCAAAGGGCAAGCTTGCAGATGGCTAGAGCAGGGCTGAATATAAGGAAAGAAGACTGAGCGACTGGGAATGCAAGAGGAGCAGAGGGAATGCTTGAAGAGGGTTGGGACCAGGTTGAGTAGAAGGGAAAGGCTGAAGGAGGAGCTCGAGATGCAAGGGTAGTAGAGCAGAAGCAAGCAAGAAGGAATAGGCTGGAGGTGCTTGAAATGCAAAGTGGGCACAGGACAAGCTTAGAGAATGTTAGGACTGGGTTTAATGGAGTTGCATCCGCAGCCAGTGGGGCCTAGGATGCAAGGTGCACAAAAGGCAAGTTGAGAAACAGTTAGGGCTAGGTTGAGTGGAGAGAAAAAGACCAGGGGGACGGGATGCACGAGGGGCAGAGGGAAATCTGGCGGGAAAAGGCCAGAGGGGATGGGATTGCAAGAGGACCAGGGGAAGCTGGGAGATGTTTATGATAAGTTTGAGTGGACAGAAAAAAGCCTGGAAGGGATGGAATACAGGGGAGCAGAAGGAGTGCTGGGAGGGCGTTAGAGCTGAGTTGAGTGGTAGGAGAAAGGCCAGAGGGGCAGGGTTGAAAACTGAGCATATGGGATGCTATGAGATGGTTGAGTCCCGATTGAGTGGCCGAAGAAATGCCAGGTGGACAGGGGATGCAAGGAGTAAGGAGGCAACACAATTTGACAAAAGGGCAACATTGGGGCTCCTTAACTTTGCTTTGCAAAGTTAGGAGTCCAAAGCTGGCTCGTGACATTGCCGGTATTGCACATTTACAGCACCACTCCGCCACTAGTTAGGGTTATCCAGTATTGCCACTTCACCACCACAGAAGGGGTCTGCTGTGAACTTTGCTGCAAAGGCCTTCCAATTGCTTCTTGAAAAACAGATTTTTCCTGATTCCAGGGCAGTTTTTGCCTCTTTCCATGTACTGCTTCATGGAAGCCTGTGCTGCACCTGCATGCAACTTTTCAAGCCATACCCACTGAGGTGTGCTGAGGTCATTTAATTATTCCCACATCATAGCACAGTGGAGGGCCACTGCTTTGTGCAACATGCTGAGATTGTGTACATTGCTCATTTCTCCACCAGAAAGTACATTTTGTTCAGGCTCAGAATTGCCCTCCTTCCCAGTTACCAAAAGGATCTCTTTGTTTCAGAAGTGTGTTACAGCAGGCAAACGGGATCGTTAGAGGTAGGGCACATATATAATACAAGTGGGAGTTCCAATATTTTATAATATTATAATTTATAATATTTTATACCCTTCTCCATATCGATAGTCCCAGCTGCTGCCATATGTCAAACAGGTTGTCAGGCTCTGCTATTACGCGGTGCACATTTACTGTTTTTCAGATATCCGTTGGAAAGAGAATTATAAGTTAGCAGACGCCTTCTACATTTCATTAAATGTTCCATCTGATTGCAAGGCTTCTGAAGCCTCCTTTAGACAGGGCCAGGACTTGGAATGTTGTCTGATAGGCGTGTAAACTGAGTCAGCGCCCAAAACGCCAAAGGTCTTGAAAAGGTGTTGGATCTCAGCTGAGAGATAAACTTAAAAGTACCATACACATACAGTGCAAATTCGTCCCACATCCCAAAGCATTTGATGCCCTGGATATACTCGTGTGTACTGATTGGCAGGGCTAGTGGTTCAAGTGACAGATTAAATAGGAGTGGTTAAAGGGGGCAGGCTTCTCTCATGCCGCTAGTGAGAGCAAATAACCCAGATCTGTGACCCTTAACTTGTACACATGCTATGGGTGCACCATATCGGCTGTTAATCATTGAACACATCCTAGTGCCAAAGCCATATCCACTCAGAGCATTGAAGAGAAATTCCAACCCTCAGAGTTGAATGCTTTTGTTATATCAATTGAAATAGCCATGCGCTTCATACCATGCCTTTTGTTGTAGATAGCCTCTCTACCATTAAGGAATCCCGTTCGGTCACTTTTAATCAGGAGTCGCAGCATGTCACCGATTCTATTGGCTAGGTATTTAGCATAGATTTTGGCATCCAGAGATTAGAGAGAAAGTGGAATGTAGCTTGATTCATCCTCCTTAGGACTTCCTTCTTTTTGTATAACCATGATTTTGACCTGACTCTGTCTGGACGACATCTTCCTTACTTCACCATTACCTTGGAACGCTGAGCAGTGTACGCCTTAGCAGTGTATTAAAGTGCTTGTAAATTTTTGACATGAATCTGTCTAACCTGGGGCTTTTTCCATTCTTCATGCCTTGTATTGCTACATTGATTTCAGCATTTTACAGCGTTTCAAGGTTACCTAGCCTGGGCAGGTCTTCAATATAGCAAACAATGGGCCTCATTATGAGTATGGCGGTTACCGCCGCACTAGTAAAACTTTACCGGCGCCTGGCTTCCCGGTGCCACCAAGAGATTCCAAGTCCAGCGGCCTGGTAAGTCAGGCGCCAGTAAAATGTAAGTCCCCATTCCCATTGAGTCCAATAGGACTCTATGGGAGTGGGGACTCGGAAGCGCCGGCACTGTTGCTAACGGTCCCGGCGTTTCCATGATAGCTCTGCCTACCGCCGGCAGTGTCAGACCTGTCGGGCACAGCGGCTCTGGCAGGCAGACTCCTAGTTTGCTGGTCCAGAAACAAGGGTGCCGTTGAGTTTACCGGCACGATGCTCTACAGTCATCCAAGTAGAGTCTCCATAGTCTCACATAGAACTTGCTAAATTCGTCACAGATCTCCTCAGCGTTAGCAATCTCGTCCTTATCCACAGAGCTAAGTATTCTCACGTGATGTCTCACTTTCTGTTGGCAGAGGTAGTCGGTTAGCAGTTGTGATGATTTCTCTCTGTGATCCTTGCAGTCATGGGTAATCTTCTGACAGTGTTGGTAGGCTCCATATGTTTACTTTGATTGATTCCAGTTTTCAGTCTCCGAAGTGTTCTGAGATTCGCCCCAGATGGGTTATGAGTCAAAGCGTCAATCAGCTTCCTTAGTGTTTTTCAGAGCCTAAAAGCAGTTTATCCCTGTGTTTTTTCTCATGATTGTCATAGGCCGGTAACTGTTCCCTCAGGTAGGCTTGCATCGCATCCCAATAGATTCCAACTGATGCCATATATTCTTCATTTACATACGGGTTATCATCAATAGCCTTATTGATACAAGATATGAATTCTTCAACTAGTAGCAGATAGTTATAGTAAGTCCAATTATTTAGCATCCTGGTCCTTTCTCCACCCCAGAGGGCCAGTTTAACAAATGCGTGGTATGGAATGTTTATGTTATGGATACTGCAGTCTTGTATGCAATATCATGGACCGTCTGACTAAAAATAGATGTATTCTTAAAAAGGATTTATGCAGTGCCAAAATGTAGGCATATTCCATTGTAGTAGGATGGTTAGTTCTCCATATATCACATGGCCAAAGTCTTCCACCATCCATTCAACTTAAGTTCTATTCACAGAGCATTTTCCTATCTATCTAGAACTAGGCTTCAGGGAACTTTGAGGTCGCCAGCATCACTGCGCAGTTCCAAAACGTTTTGGAAAACAGTGGATGATTCACTGTTTAATCTATCATTCACATTAGGCCTTTACACACATGCCACTGTGTACTTAATCCTCTCAATAGTCAGTGTAACTATTAACTACTGTTAATTTCCCTTCGGCATTGCTGAATTTGTGTTTATTTGTATATATCACGTTTATATAGCGCTTTAAACCAAAGCGCTGGTATTTGTATTTATTACGTTTATATAGCACTTTACACCAATTATTATTTGGTCTTTCACAAAATGTATGGCGTTTCTCTTCCATTACTTGTGTGGATGTCCTCCCAGGCCATTGAACAGTCCATCTGTGTCTGGCTCTATTCAGGTAGGGTTCATGAAGCAGCACTACATGTGTCGTATTCTTCCTACGGTCAAGAGAGACATTACATTTTTTTTTACCTGGTTGTATAAACTATTAACATTCCACGATGAAAACAAATTGGGGCTAATTGCCATCTTCAGCCATGTAAATGGGTATCTGAAGTCGATCCCTTTGCTAAACCAGCATAACAGCCATTGTACATATTGTATTTTTAAATTTATTTTTGGTAAATGTTTTTATGGTACTACATGAGGATATAGGTTAGGGAGGGAGAAATAAGCGAGAAGAAAAGACAAAGTAGACAATATTAATTCTATTCTATTGGCTAGTATTGTGACAAAATACATAGAATGTCTGAGTACTCAGAGTTAAGGCTGCAGGTCTTGCAACTCTTAACTGCCCTCACAATTTGATTCATCCAACTCAAACTTCCCCTCTCCTCACAATCGGCCACAAAAACCCATCCCAAAATAAGGGTCAGTACAGCCCCATGCAGGTCCCACTCATCTGAGCCGTGAGACTGCCATCTCAGTGCGTCTGTTCTGAGAGTCTCGTCCACGGCCATCCAGAGCTTACTCGAAATTTGGAGTATTTTAGAGGCTATTCCCAATTTTCCAGGACTTGTAAATATTGGGGTTGGAGGATGACCTTGTGCCACCCAAATTTATTGGGAGGAGATCCTGAAGGTCGGAATACCAGATCCTCTTTGACCAGATTGGCACAGTCAAAATGAGGTGGCAATAGATTGTGCGCTTTAATTTGTGCAGTGCGGTACCTTTGTTATCAGTGGGAGGGGCGGGAATGCATATAATGTGTTAGTCCAAAGGAAGGACAAAGGCATCTCCCTGAGAATTCTTCCCCTTGCTCCTTCAGGAGACATACATAAGGCATACCCTGTTATGTTGCAATGTGAACCAGACTGCATGTCCTGATGTTCTCCTCCTCTGCCAAGTGTGAGGCTATTTGGAAGATGCAGTGTTGCAAACACCAGCTCTGAATTTCCAAAGTAAATAGACACAGTAGTTGGGATCTTGCCACCCCCTGTTTGTTTAAGTAAAACACTGCAGTGGTGTTATCCATGCATACCAGTGCACAATGACCCTGGAGTTAAGCCAGGAAGATGGTCTGAGCCAAAGCACCAGACCGCTGATAAGGAAACAAGCCAGAACAAGAAAATGCTTCATGAGTACAGCGTCGAGCCAAGCTAAAAAGCGTAAGGTTTGAAATCTCCAAGGCCCAGCAGTACTCAACACTGTTCGGTGGATGGGTCTTGCCCCACCTACCATCTGGTAGGGAAAAAAACTATGGGCTCCTACGCTTTATTGGTGAAGAGAGGCAGATTCAAACTCCCCATTTTGTCCCTCCTCCTGCATTCCCTCCCCCCAACAATCTACATCACGCCTCTCAGAAGGACTTATGAAACTGCTGAAGTTGGATGCCATAGAGCAGATTCAGCTGGAGAGCCCAGCCCAGATCAATATTTTATACTAGCCCAACCTTTCTAGCACTCTCTCTCTTAGTTAAATAAATTGGAGTTATTTCCGGGTGAACAACCAAGTGAGAGGAGGGAAATGTACCAGAACCTCAGCCCAAAGAATTAGGAGAAGAGGAGGTGCAGATACTAACATCTTTGCCCCAGAAGAAAATAAATCTCAAAATGGAATGTTGTTGATGATTCAATATGGCAGTCAAGGCCCTGTAAAAGAGGACCCAGAGAAGAACCCTTCTTGGAGAAGGCTATAATGACTACAACCTGTGGTGAACCAGAAGGAAGAGTCAGACTCAAGGATGACATTTCAGGAGTGTTTATTAAACTAAAAGTTAATGCCTATCGATCCCTACTGCTAATAGGGATGTTCTGTATCTACAAAACGAAACTACGGGTGTGTGTCCATTGTCAAAATCAAACATAGTCGTTAGTCTAAACCTAATCACTATCTTGACCTTCAACTTTGGAAAAACAACATAAAAATAGAAGTCAAAGCATTAACCTCTCAGTTTAGGCTATGTCCGGCCTATTGTCCTTTGGATCTCTCTCTGGTGATGGTTTATGTTATCTTATGTTATGTTAAAGTTTCTAATACAGCGCACTGTCACCACTTGCGTAGTTACTTGGTGTTCTGGTGTATCAGTGAAGCAAGAGGGTAGGGGGTAAGTTAATAGGACTCACTGGGGAAAAAAGAGCAAGAGAGTTGTGATGTGCTGTTGGCAGCTTCAGTTCGGTTCACACTGTTCGCTGAGTGTAGGTGTTTTTTCCGGTAGGTAGCCGTCATGAGCTGCAGTTTGTTTCATTGTTATATTGTAGTGAAGTGCATGCATTTTTTTGTGCTTTAGAGGTAAGGTTGTGTTTAGTTCGGAGTTTGAGAGGTGTATGCAGAAGGATGGTTTTTTTTAGTAGCGTTGGTGGGTGGCAGTGCTTTTTCCTACATGTCTGTTTTGATTGACAGTTGCACGTATCCCTTCCCCTGTCGTGTATTCTGGTGGGCTACACTTGCCCCTCCTATGTTGTGTGCAGAAGTGTGTGTCCTCAATGGGCTGCATCTTCCCCTCCAGTATATTTTGGTGTGTTGCAATTACCATTCTGATAGGTTCCTCGAGGTTTGGAAGTGTCCCCTGTGCCCTGTGGTCTTTTATTTCCGATCTGGGTGCCTCTCTCTCCCCTTTTTTAATAAGGCTCTCTATCGGTGGTCCAATTAAGTCAGACCCATCTCTCTTCCCTGTTTCCCATTTAACCCTCTATAAGGAAGGGTACATATAGGTCTCCTTTCCATTTGGACTACTGTCTTTTTCCTGCACTTCATTCTGGTTCGGCATACTCTCCATTGTGTGTTCATTTCATGGTGAGTCAAAGTTGTTCATTCATTTTCCTCCCGTTCAGAGTTGAAGAGCTGAATTTTAGGTGGTCATTCATTGTACGTATTTCTCTGGGGAGGGAGTTCCAAAGTTTTACGGCTAAGCAGGTGAATACTGATCCACCAAGTTCTTTTTCTTGTGTACGGTTTAGGTTCTAGGTGTAACGCTCACCTGATTCCCGTAGAGGCGCCGGTCTTGACTGGGCGTATACCGTATCTTCAAAGGTGATGTGTAACACACGGCTGGCTCTTTGGGCTGGACCTTTGTGCACTGTATGTCTGACTCGAAGGGTAAGATGTCTGCAGATAGAAAATATGGGATTAATGAACTGGGTTATTGAATGTCTCTCTCTTCTTCCCTTTCTCTTCTCCTGTAGAACCCCAAAGGTTAACGCTCTCACCTTAGGTAAGTGAACGCCGTGCTCTCCATCTGCCTCGGGGCAGGGTGCTGTAACCAGTTTCTTCACTGGATAAGGGGAGCAGGCCTCTTGACTTCAGAGGACTGCTGTCCGTCGTTTACTGCACGAACGGTAAGTTTCGAGTAATTCTAATGTCTTTAAAGTCTTTAGTAATGATGTCTCTTGTTTTGCAGGGTTCCGGCGATGGCGGATGACGGGCTGAAGTGAGTTGAAGATGGAGCTCGTGTGATGAATAGAAGCGCCTGGAAGCACGTAAGTAAGCGCTTGTTGCCTGCTTCACGATGCGCTCTAACTGTCTTTTTATTTTGCAGGTACAAGTTCGGAGCGGCTGCAGGGTGCCGGAATACCCACTGGGTTAGATGTGGAAAGGAGTAATGGCACGTGAGTATTAAAGTTCCCCAATGTCTTTAAACGCACCTTGTTTTGTCTTTCAGATGCGGGATGCAGCGCCGAAGGCCTCCGGAGCGTGCGAAGAGTTGTTAAGCTTTTGTCTTTCAGATGCCGGAATGCAGTGTGAAGACCTCAGGAGCGCACGAAGAGTAGGTAAGCCTTTGTCTTTCAGATGCCGGAATGCAGCGCGAGGCGTTGGTGACAGCCGATGGACCAGGTAAGTGAAGAGCTGTCACTGAAGACCGTAATGCTAACCTGTTCTTTCTTGTCTTTATAGGTGTTGCTGAAGACTGGATTCAGGATGGTAAGCCTTTTTCCTTAGGCCCAGGATCAGATGCAGAAGACACGATGAGCGTTCTGCTGCAGAGGATGCAGAATAACGCAAAGCAAGATTCATCCATCGGGTGTGGTTTAAATAGCCTCCTGTAGTGCTTAGGTGTCTCCTTCCACAGCCACGCCTAGGTAAGAAAAGAGTTCCTGCTTTCCAGAAGAGTTCCAGTGTTCTGAATCTAGGGAGTGGCTCCTGCCCCACCCAACAGGAAAAGTAGTTCCAAACAGAAGAGGATCAGAGGCTCAACTGGCAGGCAAGTAAGCAGCATGGTCTGCTGCAGGTAAGTCCACCCAAGCATTATGAGCCCGGCACTTCCAACGCTGGGACTGGGCATATCTATGAGCCTGGTGCCACTGGCGCCAGGACTGGGTCCAAAAGGTCCCAATTGGGACTGGTTGGCACTCGGAACCTGGGTTATGGATCTGCTTCCAAGGGAGTTGGGAAAACCCTGACCTTTTGGAAGCAGAGATCATGACAGTACCCCCCCTCAAGGCCCCTCCCAAACCGGGCTTCTCCGGGGGTTTTGGCTTGTCAGGAAATGTTCAGTGAAATCTTTTGATTAGGCGAGGAGCGTGGACATATTCAGCAGGTTCCCAGGATCTCTCTTGGGGGCCGTAGCCTTTCCAGTCAATTAGGTAAAATAGTTTAGATTTGGAGATCTTGGAGTCCAGAATGCTTTTGACTTCAAACTCGAGTTCTCCATCAACTAGGATAGGTTTTGGAGATTTAGTTAGTCGGGTTTGAGGTTGCACGGCTTTTAATAGAGAGACGTGGAAGACCGGATGTATCTTCATGTGCGGGGGCAAGTCCAACTTGACCGCTACTGGGTTTACTATGGTAGTGATGGAATAAGGACCAAGGTATCTTGGGTTGAATGTGCGTGGCCCTTTTAGAGGTAGATATTTGGTGGATAACCAGACTTGATGCCCTACTTGATATTGGGGGGCTTCCTTCCGATGTTGATCTGCTCCTTTCTTGTATTGTTCTTTAGCCCTTTGAAGGTGAGAAACAGCTTCCTTAAAGGCTTGGGTGATTGTAGAATGCAGGTAGTCTACTGCTGGTGTTTCAAGATCTTGGAGGGGATCCAACTCCGAGGTTCGAGGGTGACTGCCGTACAAAAGAAAAAACAGGGTTTTCCCAGTTCCCGAATGGACAGAGTTATTGTAGGCATATTCGGCTATCCAAAGGATGTCTTTCCAAGTTTTTTCAGTTTGTTGCAGCATGCAGCGTAAATACTGTTCCAGAGTTTGATTGGTCCTCTCGGTTTGTCCGTCGGTCTGAGGGTGGTGACTGGTCGATAGTCTCACATCAATTTGAGCCGACCGACAGCAACTTCGCCAAAAATGAGAAATAAATTGACTACCTCAATCCGAAATTAGAACTGAAGGAAAACCGTGCAGTCGGACGATGTTTTCGAGAAATTCTCAGGCCAGAGTTGCTGCTGTTGGCAAGCCTTTGAGCGGAATGAAATGCGCCATCTTGGAGAATAAGTCCACGATTACTAGAATCGTATTGTATCCGGAGCATGGAGGTAGATCGGTGATGAAGTCCATAGAAAGCGTATGCCAAGGGCGAGGTGGGATGGCAATAGGGCGTAAGAGGCCTGCTGGTCTTTCCTTTTGACTCTTGTTTTGGGCGCATACTCCACAGGACATTATAAAGTCTCTGATATCTTTTTTCCAAGACGGCCACCAGAAGTAGCGCTTGATCTTTTCTGAGGTCTTGGCCATACCGGGATGTCCTTCCATTAAAGAATCGTGATAACAAGAGATTACCTTTTTCTGTAAATCTGTGCTGGGCAGGTATAATCGTTCTTGGAAATACAATAAGTTGTCCTTTACTGCAAAGTCCTTTCCCTGCAGATGCCAATTCTGTATGTCTGCTGGAGTTACAAGTTGCCTGGCTTTATCCTTAACTTCCTCTATGGATTCTATGGCGATTACACCCAGAATTCTTTGTTCGGGAATGATTGGTACAGGTTTAGGGTTGATCAAGTGTTCTTCCACTCCCATCCGAGAAAGGGCATCAGCTTTACCGTTTTTTGTACCAGGGCGATAGGTAATTATGAAGTCAAACTCGGCAAAGAATAATGCCCAACGGAGTTGTCTAGAGGATTGGGCTTTTGCGGTTTTCAAATATTGCAGGTTTCGGTGATCCGTAATCACAGTAACGGTGTGTCGGGCCCCCAGCAGATAATGCCGCCAAGCCTTAAAGGCAGACTTGATAGCCAGAAGTTCCTTGTCAGTAATCGTGTAATTGATTTCAGGAGGCGAGAATTTGCGGGACCAAAATGCCACGGGATGCAACTGATTGGTTACCGGGTCCTTTTGTGATAGAACTGCCCCCCATGGCAAGGCTTGAAGCATCAGTTTCCACGATGTAGGGGAGTTCGGGGCGAGGGTGTTTTAAGATTGGTGCAGAGATAAATTTAGTCTTCAAATCCTGGAAAGCTTGTTCCGCCTCGGTAGACCATTCAAAACGTTTGTTTTTCTTTAACAAGGCAGTGATGGGCTGGACTATTCGAGAGAATTCTGGGATAAACCTGCGGTAAAAGTTAGCGAAGCCTAACATGCTTTGCACACCTTTTACGGAGGATGGTGATGGCCATTTGAGAACTGCATCGACCTTCTTTGAATCCATACGCACTCCGCCAGGTGATAATATGAATCCCAAGAATTCAACTTCAGTCACGTTCAAAACACATTTTTCCAACTTAGCGAAAAGTTTGTGTTGACGCAATCTTTCGAGGACCATTTTCACGTGTTTCCGATGTTCAGATTCCGATGAAGAATAAACAAGGATGTCGTCAATGTAAACAACAACACACACATCTATGAGCTCTCTGAGGACATCGTTCATAAAATATTGAAAGGCGGCCGGGGCATTGCAAAGTCCGAAGGGCATGACCTGATATTCAAATAGCCCATACTTGGTGCGGAAGGCCGTCTTCCATTCATCGCCCTCTTTTACTCGTACCAAGTGGTAAGCTCCTCTAAGATCCAGCTTTGTATATATGCATGCTTTTCTGACTTGGTCCAGGAGTTCAGGGATCAAAGGTAACGGATATCTATTCTTAACGGTGATCTGGTTCAGGGAGCGATAATCTATACAAGTTCTAAGGTCTCCTTCCTTTTTTGGAACGAAGAACAAAGCTGAAGAAGCAGGGGACTTGGAAGGACGAATAAACCCATTTGCCAGGTATTGATCCAGGTATTGTCGAAGGTGAAGGTTCTCAGGCTCGGTGAGGGCATAAATTCTACTACAAGGAGGAGTAGATCCAGGTATCAGGTCTATCTGGCAGTCATAAGACCTATGAGGAGGTAGAGAGTTAGCCTGATCCTTCCGGAAAACATCTTGGTATTCTAGGTATTCGGGAGGTAACTGGGGAGTCTCTGAAGAAATTGCTGCCAGTGCAACACCAGGTGGAGGGTGACAAGTAGAGACACATTCTGGAAACTGGACCGTTCTTGCTCGCCAATCGATCAGAGGATTGTGTTTCTCTAACCAAGGTATTCCTAGAATAATCTGAAACTGAAGGGCCTTGATCACATCGAACACGATCTTCTCATGGTGTCCATCTTGACTTACTAGCGTCACTTCTTGAGTGGTATGCGTTACTGGCCCGGAGGCTATCTCCGTACCATCCACCGTAGTAATTACGTCCTTTACAGCCTTGGGACAAAGAGTTAGATTCATCCTCAAAACCATTTCATGATCCACATAATTGCCGATGGCACCGCTATCGACGTAAGCTTCAATTGCATGTAATCGATCCGGATTATCAGGGCTAATGAGGACCATAGGTATCACGAAATGCGAGGTCACGGAACTGGTTTTCACGCTCGGCAAGAGGACCTCTATTCTTGTCGGGCGAGGTCGTTTCCCTGCTCAGAGTTTGTAACTTTGGTAACTGCCGCTCCTACTGCCTTCTTGGCAGGTTTCACCGGACAGTCTCGAAGAAAGTGCCCTGAGTTTCCGCAATAGAGGCATAATTGCAACTGTTTTCTCCTTTCCCGCTCCTTTTGTGTTAGAGGACCTTTCAGACCCCCTATTTGCATGGGTTCCCCGGAGTCTACTCCTTTGGAAGGAGTTGGCGGTTTGGAAAATACTCAAGCATCAAACTTGGAACGATCGGCCTTCCTGTTCTGCAGTCTGTGATCTATTTGAACGACTAAGTCTATATAGTCCGAACAATCTTGTGGGGGATTCACTACTTGGGCTAACACATCTTTGAGCTCTCCACGTAGACCTCTATAAAACAGCGTAATCCTTTTGTCCTCAGGCCATTGAGTTTCCACTATCAGTCTGTTGAAAGACGCAATATAAGCCAAAAGGTCTTGATTACCTTGTCGCAACGAAAGAAGCTCATTGTCCAAGGCCTGCCCCTGTGAATGTCTTGCGAACAGTTTTTCCATACTGAGCTGAAAAGCTTGAAAATCATGGAGGACCGGATCATCTTGATTTACTAGAGGGATCGACCAGTCTGCTGCATTGCCACTAAGGTACGAAAGCACGAAAGCTACTTTAGCTTGATCAGTTGGAAAGGCTGCTGGCCGGCATAAGAAATGCAACCGGCACTGATTAATAAATACTGCAAACCTCTTTGGGTCACCAGAAAATCGTTCGGGCGGAGCCAGAGGTACATTCCCAGGTAGGTTGATCTGCACTGGATTCATAGAGGACGTAGAAGGAAGATTTCCCCCAGATGCGGGTAACGGGGTCTGTCCGGCTTGTGACTGTAGCAATTGTCTAGCGAGATCATCTGTTCGCTCCTTGGAAATAATCAGTTTCCTTCTTAGAGCGTTCATTTCCTGACGGGCTGCATGCACTTCTGCCCTTAGTTCCCCAAGTAACTGGGCTAGCTGGTCGGGTCCGAGGTTTCCATAGCGCCTGGACGGGAGTTTTGTGGTAGGCTTTGCGTTCTGTAACGCTCACCTGATTCCCGTAGAGGCGCCGGTCTTGACTGGGCGTATACCGTATCTTCAAGGTGATGTGTAACACACGGCTGGCTCTTTGGGCTGGACCTTTGTGCACTGTATGTCTGACTCGAAGGGTAAGATGTCTGCAGATAGAAAATATGGGATTAATGAACTGGGTTATTGAATGTCTCTCTCTTCTTCCCTTTCTCTTCTCCTGTAGAACCCCAAAGGTTAACGCTCTCACCTTAGGTAAGTGAACGCCGTGCTCTCCATCTGCCTCGGGGCAGGGTGCTGTAACCAGTTTCTTCACTGGATAAGGGGAGCAGGCCTCTTGACTTCAGAGGACTGCTGTCCGTCGTTTACTGCACGAACGGTAAGTTTCGAGTAATTCTAATGTCTTTAAACTCTTTAGTAATGATGTCTCCTGTTTTGCAGGGTTCCGGCGATGGCGGATGACGGGCTGAAGTGAGTTGAAGATGGAGCCCGTGTGATGAATAGAAGCGCCTGGAAGCACGTAAGTAAGCGCTTATTGCCTGCTTCACGATGCGCTCTAACTGTCTTTTATTTTGCAGGTACAAGTTCGGAGCGGCTGCAGGGTGCCGGAATACCCACTGGGTTAGATGTGGAAAGGAGTAATGGCACGTGAGTATTAAAGTTCCCCAATGTCTTTAAACGCACCTTGTTTTGTCTTTCAGATGCGGGATGCAGCGCCGAAGGCCTCCGGAGCGTGCGAAGAGTTGTTAAGCTTTTGTCTTTCAGATGCCGGAATGCAGTGTGAAGACCTCCGGAGCGCAAGAAGAGTAGGTAAGCCTTTGTCTTTCAGATGCCGGAATGCAGCGCGAGGCGTTGGTGACAGCCGATGGACCAGGTAAGTGAAGAGCTGTCACTGAAGACCGTAATGCTAACCTGTTCTTTCTTGTCTTTATAGGTGTTGCTGAAGACTGGATTCAGGATGGTAAGCCTTTTTCCTTAGGCCCAGGATCAGATGCAGAAGACACGATGAGCGTTCTGCTGCAGAGGATGCAGAATAACGCAAAGCAAGATTCATCCATCGGGTGTGGTTTAAATAGCCTCCTGTAGTGCTTAGGTGTCTCCTTCCACAGCCACGCCTAGGTAAGAAAAGAGTTCCTGCTTTCCAGAAGAGTTCCAGTGTTCTGAATCTAGGGAGTGGCTCCTGCCCCACCCAACAGGAAAAGTAGTTCCAAACAGAGGAGGATCAGAGGCTCAACTTGCAGGCAAGTAAGCAGCATGGTCTGCTGCAGGTAAGTCCACCCAAGCATTATGAGCCCGGCGCTTCCAGCGCTGGGACTGAGCATATCTATGAGCCTGGTGCCACTGGCGCCAGGACTGGGTCCAAAAGGTCCCAATTGGGACTGGTTGGCACTCGGAACCTGGGTTATGGATCTGCTTCCAAGGGAGTTGGGAAAACCCTGACCTTTTGGAAGCAGAGATCATGACACTAGGCAGATGTCATCACTGAATGTGAGTGTTCTAGTCAGCTTGTAGATGGTGATTTTCTTTTGTATGCATTCCGCTCCTAGACCATGGATTGCTCTATATGTCATGCACATTGTTTTGAAGGGGATTCGTTTTTTGGCTCAGAGCCACTGTAGCATCCTTAGCGCTGGCATGAGGTGGTCCCCTTGTGAGAGTTTGGGGAGAAGTCTGGCAGCTGCAATCTGTATATGTTGCAGTTTCTTCAGTAAATAATCTGGCATTCCTATGTGTGGGCGTAGTCTATCCTGGACATGATGAGGGAGATGATGCCCAGTGTTTTGTGCATGAAGGAGAGGAATGATTGAATCTTTTTGATTGTGTAGATGGGAGAACCATTTCTTAATTATGGTGTTGACTTGCGGTTCTTAGGTTAGCTTGTTGTCCATTAGGATTCCAAGGTTTTTGACAATTTTGAATGTTGTGGGTGTTGTTCACAGTTCTGAGGGACATGGGATTTTCTGGTTGCATCCTTGGTTGTTAGATATAATCATGATTTCTGTCTTGTACGGGTTGAGTTTGTGGTTGGTAGTGTTCTTTGAGACAGTTTATTAGCGTTGTGATCTCCTCTTGTTCATTGCCGACTTTGTGGATGATTTGGATATCATCTGCGTAGTTGTAGCTGGTGAAGCCGTGTCTTTTGATGAGGTTGATTAGTGGTGTCCTATAGATGTTCAAGAGGAGCATGGATAAAGAGGATCCTTGTGGTATTCCAAAGGTAGTGTCTCGTGGTGCGGATTTGAATGGTTTGATGCATATTGATTCTGTGTTTCAGACAAGAAAAATTTAAGCGAGAGCAAAACTGTCTTGGTGATCCCTAATTCCTCCAATCTCTTGATGAGGATTTTATGGTCAACTGTGTTGGATGCTGGGGAGAGGTCAAGTAGTATCAGAGCCAAAATCGTGTTGGAGTCTGGCTTTTAGGTCGTTCCTATAGAGAAGAACAAATTACTTAACCCTGGTAATGTTCTTTCGACTGGATGTTCCTCCCACGTATTGCTCATCTTTTGACACATGTTCTCTAGCTTCAGCTGCTTCGGCAAAACCAATATTCTTGGCAGAGGGTGCTGTACGTTGATGTCGTCGACTTGATATCCCTCGAAGGCCTACGTCGAGGAGGATGTCATCGAAGGCATATAAAGCATGCTCAGCACACGTTGGCTTCAGTTCTGTTTTTCCCCTTTACAGCAGAAATACCTGCAAAACACGGGAGAGATCGTACTCAGCCTTGATGGAACAGAAGCTGTAATAGAACAGGAAATTCTACTGAGGGGTAGAATGGGAGGGCGATGAGGAATACATGGGAGGAACATCCAGTCGAAAGAACGTTACCAGGGGTAAGTAACTTGTTCTTCTAATGGATTGTGTCCTCACACGTATTCTTCATCTTTTGACAGACTCCGACAGCAGTGTTTGGTTTGGAGGAGGGAGTAGAATTTGATCTTATACGTCTTTTAATTGTTCTCATGGACCGAGTGCAGGACTGCCCTACCAAAGGTACCATCCTGACCTAGAGAAGATTCCAGCCAATGATGCTTTGTGAATGTGTGGATAGTAGACCACGTTGCTGCTTTACAAATGTTTTAATTGGTACGCCCATTTGCAGGGCTGTAGAGGTAGCCATGCCCTGGTGGAATGGGCCTTTAAACCTTCCTGGAGGATCCTTCCCTACCAACCTGTAGCATTCTGAAATGGCCAGAGTGATCCATCTGTACAAGGTCTGTTTTGATACAGCCTGACTCAGCTTATGACCTGTATATCTAATGAAAGTTTGGTCATCAACACATAGCTTTGATGTTCTAGATATATAAAAGCTTAACGCTCTATGAGGGTCTAACCTATGTAGTCTTTCCTCCTCCTCGCCAGGATGAAGTGGGGGATAGAAAGAAGGTAGAACAGTTTTCTGACCTATATGGAAATCAGAAATGATTTTGGGCAAAAATGAAGGTTTTATCCTTGGAACAACCCTATTCTTGTGGAAGATAGTAAAGGGTTGCTTCGACGAAAATGCCTGCAAATCGCTCACTCTACGGGCCGATGTTAGAGCTACCAATAGAATAGTTTTAAAGGTTAACAACCTTAAAGGACATGAGTGTAAAGGTTCAAAAGGTGCACACATTATGAATTTTAGAACCAGATTAGGTCTCAAACTGGAACCTGGAAAGGAGATGAGGGGAACACATTGGTGAGCCCCTTTAGAAATTGTGTCACCAGTGGAATTTTGAAGTAGGAACCTTCCTTTGACGAGTGCTTAAAGATGGACAGTGCCGCCAAGTAGCCTTTAATAGTACTAATCTGGAGCTCCAGATTGGCTAAAGATAACAGAAAGGATAAGACATCTGGTGTTTTGCATAGAAAAGGATCTACATTATTTTCTCTTCACCAGTTGCAGAATTTATTCCAAAGGCAACGGTGCAGAGACTTAGTTGCTGGCCTTCTGGCCAAAAGCAAAACCTCCATTACATCATCCGGGAAGTCCCAATGCTTGTACCTCAACTTTCAGAAACCAAGCGTGAAGGTTGAGTGTGTTGACCTCTGGATGGAGAACCCGACCCGCCTCTCACTCTCTCTCTCATGAGAGATAGAGATAGATAGAGAGAGAGAGAGAGAGAGAGAGAGAGAGAGAGAGAGAGAGAGAGAGAGAGAGAGAGAGAGAGAGAGAGAGTATTTTTTCCAACCACAGTGGTACAAGGATTTTGTTGCCTGCCTTCTGTGTGGAAGCAAAATTTCCATTTCATCAGCCGGGAGGTCCCAATCCTTACATCTCAACCTCTCAGAAACCATGCATGAAGGTTGAGTGTTTTGACCACTGGATTGAGAACCGGACCCTTCTCTCTCTCTCGGTCTCTCTGTGTGTGAGAGAGAGAGAGAGCGAGAGAGAGAGAGAAGGTCCTCTCTTTTTGGAAGACGTATTGGAGGACAGATGGACATGTCCAGAAGGTCTGGGTACCACGTCCTCCTGGCCCAATCTGGGGTAATTAGGATCATGCATTTCTCAAATCTTCTCAACCTCTTGATCACGTGAGGAATGACGGGGACTGGAGGAACCGCATACTGGAGTGGAAATTCCCAGTCCACCATGAACGCGTCTCCTAAAGTTCCTATTGGGGGAAATTCCCTGGCGCAGTACAGATCACACTTTTGGATGACCCCGGTCATGAACAGATCCACTTTCGGGACTTCCTGAGCTAGTTCCCACTCGGTGAAGACTGTGCTCTGCCTGCTCAGAGCGTCTGCTGCTGTGTTCTCCTCTCTGGCTAGGTGAACTGCTGATAGGGAGATTCCTTCTTGAACTGCCCAATACCAGAGCTGCATTCCCTCTCTGCACAGTGGTAGTGACCCTACACCTCCTCTTTTGTTCAGGTAGTACATGGACACTGTGGTGTCGGTCATTATCAGGACATTCTTTCCCTTTGCAGAGGACAGGAAGGCCTTCAGCGCTAGTCTGATTGCCCTCAGCCCCAGAAGATTGATATGTAGTTTGGACTCGGATGGAGACCGACCGCTGACTGTCAGATGGTTAGTATGGGCTCCCCACCCCGAGAGTGAGGCATCCGTCACTACTGTTATCTCCGGCTATGCTTGCCAAAAGGGTTTTCCCTTCCGAATATTGTCCTTGCAGGCCCACCACAGAAGATTCTGTGCTACCCTGCTTGGAACCTGAAGTTGGTCCAACATCTTTCCTGAGAACTGGGACCATTGAGTTTTTAGAGCCCATTTACGGGATCTCATTCTCAGACGGGCCTCTGGCACCAGAAAAATGCAGGATAACCTCAAAAACCAAAGGCCGGAAGACTGTGGGCATTCTGAAACTTGGTAACCATCTAAAGAATGTCTTGAGTCCTCACCTCGGGTGGCAAGCTCTTTCCCAAGGAAGTATCCAGTACAGTTCCGATGAACTGGAGTTTTTGAGAAGGTGTCATATGGGACTTCTTGTAATTGAGGGAGAAGCCCTGTCTGTGAAGAGAGTGGCAGGTGACGTTGAGATGATCCTGGGCTTGTTCGGGAGAACATGCCCTGATCAGCCAATTACCCAGGTAGGGGTAGACATGAATCCCCACCTCTCCTGAGACTCGCTGCCTCCACGCCAGTAGTTTGGTGAAGACCCTCGGGCGGAGGTTAGCCCAAATGGCAGAACTAGAAATTGATAATGAGAACCGCCAAATGCGAACCTCCAGTATTTTCTGTACTTGAGATGGATTGGCACATGAAAATAAGCATCCTGAAGGTCCAATAACACCAACCAATCCTGGAGTGTAGGGCCTGAAGGATCTGAGAAAGTGTGACCATCTTGAACCTGTCCTTCCTGAGGAACTTGTTCAAGTATCTGAAGTCCAAGATGGGTCTCAGTCCTCCGTCCTTCTTGGGTATTAGAAAATAAGGGGAATACCACCCTTGTTCCTCTCTGCTAAAGGCACTTTAGCCTTTCTCCAGCAGGGTTTAAAATCTCCTGCACTAGGAGTGGATCTGGAATCCTCAGAGTGGTTCCCTGGTGGATTGTTCTGAGGACTCCTTAAAAAAGGAAGGCAGTAACCGTGGGCTACGGTTTCTATAGCCCAAGCATCCGAAGTAATGACTCGCCATTCTTCTAGATACTGAGACAGTCTGCCCCCACTGGAGAACTGTGACTCAAGACCTGAGAGTGGTTTTGAGGTGGCTGATGCAGCGGCTGTTGGTAGGGAAGCTGCTGCTTGAGCTGGCTTTGCACCCTTTCCTCATCCATCATAAGGAAATCTTTTTTGGCCCCTTTGACTGGCCATTTCTCTCCCCATTCCAACTGAGGAGTACTATCGAAAAGGTCTACCCTTCCAAGGTTGTTCACAAGGTCGAAAAGGCTGAGGTTGCCTAATATCGGCATTTTAAGATTTGGCTGCTGCCTTTGAGGTCTGCAACCTCTCAAGACTCTCGTCAGCCTTGTTGCCAAAAAGGTGAGACCCGTCAAAAGGCATGTTGAGAAGTCTGGATTGCACATCCGGTGCAAAACCTGATTTCCTCAACCATGCAAACCTGCGTATAATGGTGCTGGAAGCTATGGTTCTGCTGATGATATCAGCAGAATCCAAACCTGACGAATGGCATCTTTGCCGTCCCTAACTATGGCTAAAAAGCTGTCTCTTTCATACCCCTCGGAAATGTGCTCCGCCACCATGGAAATGCAGTCCAATAGAGTGAACGTAAACTTTGCAGGGGCACATGTGCAGTTGGCAGAGAATACCTTCCTTGCCCATCCATTCACGTGCTTGTCGTCCCTATCGAGAGGGATGGTAGGGTACGCCACCTGTTTTGATGTTGCATTAGCTGCCTGCACCACCAGATTCTCTGAAGTGGGGTGTTTTGACAGGTCGTCGGGGTCACTACTGAAAGGGCGGTACTTCTTTGTCAAGTTTTGATTAACCGCCAGATTGGTCTCCGGTGTCTCCCAGTTCATTGCCACCCTTTTCTGTAAGGCAATATGGAATGGCAAGATGGGATCTGACTGTGGACCTTTGCCTAGAATGTCAGTAAGGTCATCTTGTTCATATGGTAATGGAGGCCTACTCGAACCAATGTAATCCACTACCATTGACATGAGTTACCTGTAGGATGCATCTGCATGCTCCCCAGCCTCTGGTTCCCCAAACTCTAGTTCAGGTGAGGTATCCACCCCACTTGCAGTCTGCAGATTATCATAGAGGTACTTTGTCCTAGACTCCTCTGCAATGAAACTCTCTGGTACATTAGGCGTACCATATTGTAGGCCAAATGGGGCCTCCTCATCAGACGGCTCTTCTTCTTTAAAAATCGAAGAAAGAGACTTAAAGTCTTTCCAAAGTTTTGGGACATAAGTTTGGCCAGGAATCATGGGTTTTGACAATAATACAATAATGACTTTCTTTATCAGTGCCATAGATTTGACTGGGGTGCTCGGTGTCGATTGCGCAGCAGGCAAAGGTGGCTCAGCTGTCGTCGATGCCTTTGCCGTCGACATGGAGGGTTTGGCAGGTGTCTGTGGCACCACTGGTGTCGATTGTGTCGACGACCTTGACTTGGGTTTATCGCTCGAGTGATCCTTCGATGAGACATTGGATCGAGGCCACGAAGGCTCACAATGCAGATCGGGCCTTTGTCCCGGGCTCGAGGGCGCGCAAGACTTAGGCCGAGACCTTTCCTTGCCCCGCTTCTTTCGAAGACACGGTAGGAGCATGGCTTGGTTTTTGCTTTTTGAAAATTGTAAGCATTTCAGCCCTGAAGGCATCTCACTTGGCCGGAGTGGATTTCTTGGTTGGACAAGCAACTCTTTCTGGGGAAGCTTCCGATGACAAAGTTGACGAAGGCGACCTACAGAGCTTCTCTTTGACTTTTTTCGAGGACGAAGAAGAGTGGTGTGAGCCACTCCTCGACTTGGACCTCTTGGCCACCTTCTTCCGAGGAGAGTCGCCTCTCGACTTGTCAGTGGAAGGTTTCACGGATCGGGTAGGGGATTTAGAGATTTTGCCTACCTTCAGCTTCCCCTTCCATTCCGTCCAGGCCGTTCCAGTCATAGATTAGCACTTGCAGCAGTCAGAGGTGTCATGGTCCGATCCGAGGCACCACAAACAGATTTGGTGCAGATCAGTCAGGGACATTTTCGATCTGCAATCCGAAACATTTTAAAACTGGACTTCGGAGTCGTTGGTGTAGAAGTTTAGCAAAGACGTCACAAGATATGAAGAAGCGTGCCGTATTTCGTCAAAACTATCGCTGTCGCGGAAAAACGGAACTGAAGCCAATGGGCTCTGCATGTGCTATACATGCCTTAGATGACATCATCCACGACAGAGGCCTTCGAGGAACATTGAGTGGACGCCATCGACGCACAGCACCCTCTGCCGAGAAAATATGTTTTCCCGAAGCAGTTGAAGCTGGACAACATGTGTCAAAAGATGAGGAATACGTGGGAGGACACAATCCATTCGAAGTGCGGTCTCTGTCCCTCTCATGAGTCTGAAGACAACTTGTGCCTGGTCCAGCAGTTGGTTCTTTTCTGCATATTCTACTGTTTGCTCATAGACATAGGTCTCTAATAGTTTTGCTGGATAGAGAATGTTTAAGATCGGTCTGTAGTTTGAGAGGTTTTCCACATTGCCTGTTGTGTCCTTGAGGAGTGGTTTTATGTAGGCAAATTTGAATGCTTGCGGTACTCTCCCTGTTGAGAATGATAGGTTGAAGAGGTTTAGGTAGCATTGCGATGGTGTACCCTGTGTAAGGATTGATTTATAGATGTCTGGTGGGCAGGGGTTCCTTGGGGAGCATGCCTTGTTGCTTTTCTCACCAGTTTGAGGAGTTGTTCTCTTGATATTTGGGCAACACTGTTCAGCATGTTCTGTGGTTCCAGGATAAAGAGCGGAAGGTGCATGGTCTTGTTGATTGGTATACTTGTATGATCCAGTGTATGTTATTGATTTTATTCTTAAAGTGATCTGCGAGACCATTGCATAGTTTTTGTGAAGGCACCAGTGTTTTTTTGCATCCAGGGGATTTCTTATTTTGTATTTGATGTTGAATAGTAATTTTACGTGTTGATGACTTTTGTGTTCGGTCATCATATTATTTCTTTTTCGCGTGAAGGATTTTCTTTTTGTATACTCTGATTTGTTTTTGATAAATTATTCTTTTGGCTTGGCCATAGTTTTTGCTCCATTCTTGTTCTAGTTTCTGGTTGTGTTATTACATTGTGTTGAAGTGGGGAAGGACAATCAAACTTCAAGAGACCGGAGGTACTTCATTTACCGACCACTTATAAACAGCCCTCCAACAAACTGGTACTTAACCAATACACTATGTTTATAAGGTCACTTGCTTCCCCACTACCGTTTTTTGGTTATTATTCTCTTTTTACATATGATTAACAATCATTATATTATCATATACAACACCAATTTGTATCAAAAATAGTCATTTATTATTTTTTAGAACACATTGTTATTAAAACACTTTTTTTACAATTTACTTTTTTATGATTGCGGGGGTTCTCCATGCAATTATTTTACAAACATACATTAATCTAAATGATTTTGAAATTCACAATGCACATCTAATAGCATGTAGTAATACACTTTTTAACAATTTTATCGAAATAAAAATTTCATTGGGATCTGTTATTTGCTCCCCTCTCTCATAGAGCAGTGCAACACAGTCCATAAAACATTTCACTCTGTATTAATGTCACCCATGCTTACTTTCATACCGCATTCAAACCATACCCGACATGTTTCATTCCTAATACACTTTCATACAGCTCACAAGGAAATTCTTCAGGGGTAAAAACTTTTTTATACCACATTTCATTTCGATGTACAATTTTGTTTGTCTTCCTTTAGAATATTCTTTCTAGGCATCCACTGTCAATGAGGTTCCATTTATCAATCCATAAGATCTCACCATCAAACGGACAGCTATGGGAAGCAAGAACGGGATATTCAAATATTAGTGTTCGAATCTCATCCCGGTTTACATTTCTAATATGTATAACCCACTGTCATTATTGACAGCACTAAGGAGTAAAAATTGTTTAAATTAGCTCCTTCTACACAATTAGTAGGACAATACATCTCTCCAATTTGGTATACCAGGTTACTCTTCAAATATTATAAGAACACTCGATGGACTTCCTAATGTTACAACCAATTGTCTGTCATGTCTACCCGATAATTAGATGTTGACATTAATTAATTATCTAGGGTTGAATATCTTTAAGTTACCTCAATTTTATTCACTTCAACTTCTCAATCTTCTAAGTCTTAGACTTTCGGAGAAATGGCTCTGTTTGGTTGACCCGGGTGGTTGGCTAACGGATGCTATCTTAGAACACCCTCCGTTCTTTTCCCCTAAAAAGCAACAAGGTACTTGTTTATCTTTGAAGAATATCTATTATTCCCCCGTTAGAATTTATGTAGGTTATCCCCATATCGCAAAACAACGTGTTAGATATTTTCATACTAACCTGATCTTATTGTAGAACTGGGTCCTAAAAACGGGGTCTACTATCAACTTCTGCGATGTTGTAATTCGCTGGTAGGTTGGAACACCGTTCTCCAGTCCTCCCTTTATGCCCCAGGCACCACATCAACTTTTCGCTACAATGGTAAGACACACACCAAGTACTCAGTTTTACTATTTATAAGATTATATATTGTTTCTCAACAGCCATCACCTGTACCAGTTTATTGTACTTACCTATGTCGTCTCTTTTTGTTGTCCGTTCCTTCCAGGCTCCGAAATTTCGGTTTTTAACCCGTCTTCCTCGAACGCGTTGACTTGCTCGGCTAACGTCTTTCTCCACTTCTGGCCACTCGTGGTTACCTGTATTGCCTTCTGTAATCCGTCTTTTTATCTTGTTTCCCAGACCATGTGACCAATTCGTCACATGATCGCCGGACGCTGCGTATGCTAATCTCCCTCTATTAGGCTCATGGATTGGCATCTGATTGCCTTCGGCCCCCTACTCTTCCGGTTTGAGCGGTCTGTAATTCCGTCACGGGGCTATGCTCCCGACTCCACACTCAAGGGCCAACTTCCCGGCACCCACATAACACCTCGGTCCCTACGTGGGTTTCCGCCGATGCACAGCATCCCTGTTTGCCATGTCTGAGACAACTCCATGCGCAAAGCACGGAACGGAGGTGCACATACTGCCGGTTGCTCCATGGCATGTCCAAAAGCACCACGCCTGTTCTCCAGGTGTCCAACACAAGGTAGGCTACCAGTGGTCTGTCTTGCTCCATCTCCTTTGTTTTTTTGGGGGGAAAAAACAATTTTTAATCAGAAAACGTCTTCCAGTTGCTGTTCTCATCCTTACTGTGATGCACTTGTGAATTGTGCACGCTCCCATTGTGTCAGTAGGTATAAATCATCTCTACTACTCCCATCTTTCCATCTCTTTGAAATGTCTGGGATTAATGGGAAAAGGGAAACATCCATGTTATACTTGATGCTGAATTAGCCCCTAATTTCACCCATGTCGTCAACGGGTCAGTGAATATCATTCTGTTTTTTCATTCAAACCCAACTCTATGCTCCTTGTAAGGAAAATCAATTCTTTCTCTTTTGTAGCCAGTTTTCTTCTGTCCAGGTTGAAGTCATTTGTTTGCCTCACCAAAGAGACTATTGACCATCTTAAATCCTCTACTTTATGTATCAGCTCAATAAAGTGATCTACAAGAGGTGCAGAATGTACTCTATTTTTTTATACAACTTTTGTGTTCTGTGATGCGTGTTTTGATTTTTCTTTCTGTCTTCCCTATATAGATCTTTTTACAGGGGCACCAGATCACGTACACGACAAAAGAAGAATTACAGTTCGTCAATGTTTTTTGTTTCCAAGGCTTTTTTAGACCTAAGTTAATTTCTGTTGTTCTGTTGGTTTGTTGACGGCAAACACAGGACCCACATGGATAATGTCCTTCTGGGGCACGCATCCCCCATGTTTCTGTTAGCGTCAACTGTGATTCGCTCTGTTTCGTGATATCATTTCTCATGATCTGATCTTTTATCGACCTGCTTCTTCTGAATGCCATCAAAGGTCTCTGTATTGGAACTTTTCCTTTTTCCAAAATTCTCCAATTTCGATGGATGATCTTTTGTATTCTATTGGAGAGAATACTATAGGTGTTCACAAACACTATATTCTCTTTGTTTCTTCTTATAGGATTTTGTTCCAGAATTGTCTCTCTGTTGTTGTTGTCAGCTCTCTTCATGGCCTTTTTTAACAGTCTAATAGGGTAGCCTCTCTTCTGTAGGTCATTTCTCAGTCTCTGGGCTCCTTCTTTGTAGTCTACATTATTCGTGCTGTTCTTTTTAAGCCTTAGAAACTGGCCAAAGGGTAAATTATCCTGTCTATGTGACGGATGGAAGCTGGTATAGTGCAAGAGAGCATTGCGGTCCGTGGGTTTTTTGAATGGCTTCACATACAATTCTGCCTTCTCGGTATCAACTTTGATGGTCACATCCAGTTGATCTCAACTTTGCTTAGGTTTTCCGTAAATTTCAGATGTTGGTTTTGTCGGTTGATCCAATCCACAAATCTTCTGGTGGTATTTTCATCTCCTCTCCAGATAATGAGTATATAGTCTATGTATCTCCTCCACGATAATATATTTGCTTTAAATGGATTGGTATTGTTATAAATGTAGTGTTTTTCAAAAGCCTCCATGTATAAGTTGGCAATACTTGGAGCCATCATGGCCCCCATGGCTGTACCTTGTACTTGTTTATAGAAAGTACTGTTGAAGTGGAAATAGCTTTCCGTCAGTGCCATTTCGGCGCACCACATTATAAAGGATGCTGGAGTGTTGGTATTTATTGTCTCTGTAAGTAATCTTTCTTCCAACACTTCAAGCGAAGCTTTCTGGGGTATATTCGTGTACAGAGCTATTACGTCCAAACAAATTAATATCTCCATGGTATTGTCAAATGGTCTGCCCTCAATTTCTTTTATAATCTGTGTAGTGTCTTTTACAAAAGAGGCCATTTCCCTGACCATCGGTTGCATAAAATGGTCTACAAATTTAGATAATGGCTCTAAGATGGAATCACATCCTGACACTATTGGTCTTCCTGGTGGTCTCGTCAAGGATTTATGTATTTTTGGGAGTATATAGAATTGCGGAATCCTTGGTTTTTCAACTATTAGGAAAGCAGCTTCTTTTTTTGAGATCCATCTTCTTTCCTCCGCTTTTGTCACTTTGTATTGGATCAATCATCCCAATTTCTCTGTTGGGTTTCCTTCCAATTCCAGGTAGTTGGTTTTATCTCCTAGTTGGTTCATACTTCTGTTTAATACCACCGTAGCCCCACCTTTATCTGCTTTTCGTATGGTTATCAAATCATTGAATAGCAGCGTCTTGAGGGTAGCCTGTTCTGTCTGATTAAGATTGTGAAAAGTTTTTTCCATTTTAGTTTTCTCTTGCAGTGCCGCCACCTCTTGTAGCACCCTGCTTTCATAAACCCTGGCCTCTGTCGTATGGGTTTGTGTTGGTGGGCAAAATTCCGATTTCCTATGTAACCCACTATCTGATTTCCTGTCATCGATTTTATCATCAAAAAATTGCTTCAAATGTATCTTCCTCATAAATTCAGAGAATTCTTCTCTAAACTTAATGCGATTATGTCTGTTAGTGGGAACCATCTCCCCACTGCTTTCTTTTATGATGGGGGGTGGGGTTTCAGGGCCAATGCTGACAATTGTTTCTGCTATCCATTTCTGGACTAGGTTCTTTTTTTTCAGTCTTGGTCATTCGCATCCAAGGTTGCGATTGATGGTTTTGAGGATTCTGGTTGTTCTTCCAAGTTGCTATTTTTGACAATTTTCCTATTTCTTTTCCAGATCAGGCGATACATTAGGGGCTGTTTGGAGGGTTTTGATGGTAGTTGGATCACAAATGGAATAACGAGGTGGAGCATAGGAAAACATAGGCAAATAAACAATGCAATGCAAAATAATGCAGCACCAAAGTTGAAAACACATCAATGTACCAAGCAGCTCTTAAAAGCAATACTCGCCAACTCTCCCCCCAAATGAAACATCTCCCCTCGCTGCTACATACAGGCTGCCACTATACAGAGCTTTGGCCATGATGAACTTGTTCCGTACCACAGAGCAAGAGAATGGGCACCAGTGCCCCTCAGGGGTGTCTACATCAAGGAAGACTACAAAAAAAAAAGGTATGCGCAAACTTGTAACACTGGCATTTCTTGCTGTTTTGAAGTCCGCCCGCTGCACAGCTTTGGGATCAGTGCCCACCATGAGCGTAATTTTAGGGGGGGACAGGGGTGTTTGTCCCCCCCAACTTTCATGGCACACCATTTTGTCCCCATTCATTTGGCTGGGGCACCTTTTCTTCAGATGTCATCTCCCCCCCAACATTTTCAGCAAAGTTACTCCACTGGTGCCCACTCCAACTAAGCATACTAATGCGCTTCTAATGCAACATCAGAGCTCATTCCAAGTAAACATACTTTTGCTTTTCCATTATGATATCAACACAAACAGCTCCCTGCTTTCTATTCTGGAATCAGTCCAGGCTGCCTATGACAAAGCAGAGTACAAATGTTATTTTACATGCAAGGTTATGATTTTGTACTGCACCAACCACCACCGACAGTGGTCCTCTAGAGCAGGCGCTTGTTCAGAAAGCCGCTTATTGAGCCCCCACCCGGGATAAGCAGACTGTAGTCTTTGGAGGAAAAGAAAGGGCAATGTACCCACTTTTAAGGCTTTTCTATGTCCCTATGGCTTACCTATAGTCCCCATTCCTTTCTCATCAAAAAAGCAATTAAGAAGCATTGGTCAGTGGCACAATTAGCTTTACCAGCTGAACCATTGCCGATCTTCGCCATGAAGAGACAAAAGAATCTCAAGGACCAACTAGTCCATGCCTCCTCTTCACTAAAATCTTCTAGATCCACTACGACCAGTTGGGACCTTCGCCCACTGACGGGTAACTTTCCCTGCGGGTCCTGCTCCATTTGTAAATTTGCGATGAAGACAAAAACAGTCCTGGTGCATGGCAAACTTTGGGAACTGAGACACTATTCAAATTGCAAGACTGCATGGGCTATCTATTGCATTGAATGCCCGTGTGGGCTTAAATATATTGGAAAAACTACACGGCCAGTACACACTAGAATCACGGAGCACCGCTCCAGGATTCGATGTAAGTCAATTAACTCACCACTAGTGAGCCATTACATGGAATACGGCCACTCTACAGAGGATCTGCGCTGGTGCGTGATTGATGTTGTCAAAAACTCTTCCAACCCCTCTCAAGCTCTGTCCACAAAGGCGGCTCGTTGGATTTTCCAATTGGACACCATTTCCAATGGTCTTAATGAGCTATCTCTGCTTTGGCACTAAGGCAATATTTATTTAATTATTTTTTTAACTAGTCCTCTTCAAAAAAACTTTTTTACAATTTTTTCATAATTTTTGCATTTATGCATTTCTATATGTTTCTTTTTACCAATGTTTATTATTGGCTGGTTTTCAATTTTCTTTCATGCAGTTTCGAATTTGGTAGAATTAACACTCCATATGCTTTGGGGTGTGCTGCCCCTTTTCACTTTTTAATGTTTTTTCCCTAGGATTAGTGCCCTTTGCATATAGTACATAATGCCAGGCCTCACTAAAAATTCAGCAAGCCTGCAATGTTAGTGTTAGTCCCTTGTCTATGTCCGGTCATTCATTCATAGGATTAGTACCCTTTGCATATAGTAAATAATGCCTGGCTTCACTAACGTCTCAGCAAGCCTGCAATGTTAGTGTTAGTCCCTTGTTTGTGTCCGGTCATTCATGGAAGGGCTCCATTTTGCTTTCCATTCACTTTGTTAGTCCAAGTCCCCTTTCTTTGTCTGCCTTTTTCATTCAGTGTTACCAATTCACTGTGTTAGTCCCAGTCCTCTTTCTCTGTCTACCTTTTCCATTCAGTGCTACATGCCTTCCAGTTGAGTGCTACTACACCCCAATGGCTGCCTTTTTCTTCACTATGAAGAATAGTGTATACAAGCAGCATTTTCCAGAAGCAAGCCGCAGCTTTCTTTAGAAGCAAGTCATCTGCTGCTTCTACGTGGTAGAAATCAACAGTAAGTTCCACTTTACTTACTCTTTTCACTAAGCCATGACTGACCCACGCGCTGGGCGTTTTATTTACACTGCCTAACTCACATGTTGGGCTTGTCATTTTTTACTATTATGCAGCACTGCCATACTCATCAACCCATAGCCTGATACCACCAGCCCCAGGCTAGGAGTTTTTGTGTCCTGCGCAAAATACGAAGCGCTTCATGGGCATCCACATATTCATATGGTGAGTGCTTGTTACCTTTACCATACCTGCATACCAGCCGTATTAAATTACCGCTGCACATAAACTATCGCCACCTTTATGTCTTTGTTCTCCTCCTCTTTCACTTTAGGTGAAAATTCCAGATTCAGTTTGTTTTCTAATTGCTAAACCCAAATAATGTGCTGAATGCACAACATCTTGCATGGTGAGCACATGATGTGCCCTCTGAGGTACGTTCCACCATGTTTTGATTTATGTGCCTTTCTTTTGCACAGCATTTTCTGTATTCTATCACACACATTTTTCACTATATGATCACATCTTTCACTTATTTTTCTCACGAGGTGACTTAGTTTTTGGGCACGCTCTTTACACTTTAAGGGCGCCTTTCTGGTAACCTTCAAGTTTTCTGTCTGGGGGTACTGCCAACTTGTTTCTGGGGCACTGAGGCCTGATGCCTTCACCATATATTGGTATATTCTCTAGTTCTCTTCCCATTTAAAGTTAAACCTTTTGAGTTCACAAAATGTCCCCTGTTACTACCTTTTCAGGAGGACCCCCTACATTTAGGCTGTCTGTATTAAGGCTGAATGTGAAGATCCCAGTACCTGAGGAAGGTGGTTGCTACCCATCAATATACCACCGAAACGCCAACTAGTCCTATGTAATGGTCGCAGGAACTACATTCTCCTGCGGTTTGGCATCATGGACATACATGCTTTATAGCGATAGGCGTAGTACACCCCCTTTCAGCCTGTGACAACACAGCAGATAAATGACTGTTTGGGTGACATTGTATATGTCGAAAAAAAATTTCAGCCAAAATCTGGCTTAACACACAGCACTGTGCGACATTGTTTACATGGTTAGCCAAAATTAGGCTTAGCAAACAATATTCTGTGTGATATATAATTTTTTTTTTTTTTTTTTTTTTTTGTAGCCTTAATCAGGCTCTGGTTGGCGCATGTACTGTGCCATTTTCACGAAATTGTTTAATCTGAGCCTTTAGACAAGTAAGGGTCAGCTAGGGATGGTTTAAGTCTTATTAGCTATCTCGGAAAACTCTTATGATTTAAAATGTATTCACTGTTTTGCTAACACCAAATCATTTTTTGTCAGTTCCCATATATTGGGTTCCTATGTGTATTTCCTAGTGGGGTTGTACCCCTACTTCTGTGAACCTTTTCATAAATTCTGCTCGCATTGATTGTATGGACTAAATAGTCCTGTTTTTTTTCTCTTTGTAAATTGCATTGTTTTTGTATGTTTTTCATGTTGTATGTACTTATTAAATTGACACATTGTCTAGTTATAAACTAACAATTAAAGCAAGTTTATAATTTTTTTTATGCCAATGTATTTTTTTCCCCTTTTTTTTCTCATAAAGGTTACTTTGACTGGTGAGAGACCAGTACATTTAAATATTGAATTTGATTTAATCTATTGTTTAGGCTACCAGGAGAATAATACTGTTAGCTCCACAAATGATATTTTTTGACTTTGTATGTTCAGGCACACCCTTGTGTTTATAGATGTCTGTTTGCTCCATTTGAGTGCCTGTACGTTTTGGAGTCCCTCTTTTGTTTATATAACATCGTAATGAGTGCCAATGTCACCAATTCGTGTCCTGACTAAAGTTTCTGAAATTAGGAGGGACTGAAACAATTGTTGACTCTCACATATGGATAAAGTTTGTGAATTTATTAAGTGCATCTGCAAATAAAATCCTGAAAAAAAAAACTTGTATTTTCTATTATAACTGTGCCATCTGGAATCCCTGGCTTGCCAATTACGTGTGTTCACCTCTTAAACTGATCAGACGTTAACGACTCAAAGAAAGTAGAGTTAGGCAGACCCTTCCCAGTTATCCAACTAGGTGCAATGTCACAATCAAGACTAATGCTGTGTGACCCACTTGAGCTAAATAACCTTTACAATTTGTACATAATATGCTTGGATTGCATGCCTAAAGTCTTCAAATACTGCCTGACAGAGTCCTAGGTGATCATTAAAGAAGAGGGTGCTTTTCCCTCTAATTTTATGAATATAGCCAGTTGAATTTTACTTTTTTATTCAGAAAAAATTATAGTGGAATTATCACAGCTTTTTAAAGGCTTTTAAAGAATACATGAAAAGGAGGAATTGAAGTTGAATTCATATTTATTGCCCATAGTTCAGAAAAGAAGTGGTCTCAGCTCTCTTATTAGACTCTTCAGATAGACCTGTAAGTGTCTACATAGATCAAATGTCTCAGGTTCCCTACGTGGAGGAATGTTTTCCTTATTCCTTTTCCACCACCTTGACCACTTTCTCTTTTTGGTTCTATATTTTGCACAGGTTGAACCCCCCAGGTTCCCTTCTCCTTGTGATTGTACCAATGTCACTTATTTATTGGGGACACTCCAAGCCCCTCCAACTTTACAGTGTCCTTAACCTCTCAGGTTTATATGTGCTTCTTGACACAATTAAATACTCCGATTTCTAGGGCTCCCATAACCCTCATTGTTAGTCTCTTCCCCTCTGTTGGTTTCTGCTCACCTCCCTCTGCCCTGGGCAACTCTGGTACCTACTACACCTTCGGGTGTGCTCCAGCTTGATGAGCAAGTTTGTTGCCGGTCGCCCTTCCTGCGGGTGCCGCTGGGGCATAAGAGTCAGCTTCTGTGCTTCGGCCCGGCTTGGCAATCTCTGCTGTCTACACCTTCCAAGTGGAGGATTCGTCCCTCCGGTCTGTCCTGGCTTCAGAGTGGTTTCCAAGGTCCCTGAACCACCACGACTACAGTGTGGTCACGCCACCAGATAAAATGGTCTTTTCATCCTTGCCTCTTACTTCTCTACTTCTGTCCAATTTGGCCGTCTACGTGGCCCTTGCGTTCCAATGGGACAAGTCGTTCCTTCGTTCTGTCCTGGCCTCGGTGTAGTTTGCTAGGTCCCAGACCCACCACGACTGCAGCTTGGTCATACCACCAAATAAGATGGTCCTTTCACCCCGTCTCATACTTGGGTGTATCATCTTTCTCAATGCCAGTTTTCTGGCATCTCTGTCTTCTCTCCCTGTCACTCCACGCTACCACTGGCTCTGCGGTCTAGTGTGGAACCACCTCTCCAGGATGTCCGTATGTCAGAGGCTTGGCTCTGTGTAGATTTCTTTCTCCTCCATTCAAGGTTGCTCATCCCTTTATTCTTGCCACTCTACTTAAAGGGGGTGTGCTGCTTTTCAGCAGTTGTGAAGTTCAAAGAAATGGCAGTATTACCTTGAGCCAATGACATAAGAGTGTCAATATTTGTTGAATGCAAAAAAGAAGTAACATTAGTCTCTTTGATACACATGTATGCAGACAGGGTAGTCTTCATAGGGAGTTCCTTATAGGAATGGGAGTCCTTGTCCCCAAGAGTGGGACACTCCCAGTGAGGTCCTGCTTTCCCTTACCCCTGGGAGGTTGTCTTGCTTAGCAGGCTCACCTCCTTATCCTCAAAGGGGGTGGCTCCCCCTTAGGAAGAAGGGAATCATTTTTTTTTGAATTTTTTTTTTTTATTGGTTTATACAAGGGAATAATTGTCAAGATTCATCACACACCCCTGCACCAAAGTCCTTCCCTTGGAACATCAGCCCTGATGCAGTGGTGATAGGGTGGGTGGGCCTGTAAGGAAAAAATAAAATGGAAGATAGAGACTGGCAGAACAAGAGCATGAAATGCTGAAATGTGGCCTTGTTGTGTTCATATATGGTGTACTTTGTCTCCAACCATGAACAGAAACTGTGGTACTGCACTAAAACATAATGTACTTTACCAAACTCTACAAACAAGAAATATGGAGCCTGTGAAATGAAGACTGATGCTTCCTATAGACAATAGTCAACACCATTCCCTAGAAATGTGAGGAAAAATAAAATTGAGAACTAGCGCCTGTTTATACAAAACCTGCAAAACTCTGATAAGGTATGCAAAGAGAGCCAAGTTTGCATCACTGAAATGTCCAGTTTACAAACCAAACCATCCAAATCATTCACTGGTACATTTAAACCAACATGCCATTTGTTTTTAAATGAGTACAGTTTCGGTTATGCATGAAGAAAATGACCCCTCCGCCAAATCAATTATTTTCTACAAAGATAAATGTATGTTTCAGAATTGATAATGTTGGTTTTTATTCTGCAATTAATTTCATTCAAAGCATTGAAGATAATGTTTAATGTAAAAATAACTTTTTTCTCCAAAAACAATAACTTGTACTATAATTTCAAGAATTTATGTCAAAGAAATTGTTGAGATTCAACTATAAATAGAGAGAAGCATATTTTAAATGTATCAAATGTCCATAATTACGTTAGACAGTTAGAATTTATAAAGGGAATACATTACTGTTTTTTCTGCATGGCCAAACAGCAGCTTTAATTTTGACTTTGCCAATACTTGTTTTTGCTGATTCTTCAGTGAGTCTAAATCAAGCTAAACTTCTGTTCAATCTACATGAACTCACATTCCTAATGCGCGGAAGCTCAGCACTACAGGGATTAGCTCAGCCATCCTGCAATCATAACCTGATTAATGGCTGCATCTACACACACAGGTTCATCTTAAGAGAACTATTATTAAAAATACATTAAAATGTATCCCAGTAGAGCCTAAATGTGATTATCTGTGCTGATAAGAATCTGGGCTGGTCACACAGTAAGCAGTTCTGGGTTTTAGAACCGGTGCTGCAAAGGTTATATTACACATTTAAAATGTAAACACCGAACTCTGCCTGCCCATAAAACTCAGATCTATGGCTGAACGTTGCAGACATGAGGCCAACTCTACGTGGGCAGCTGTTAGGGCATAGGCCCTGGCATGGTCATTTTTATGTCTGCTTCTCCCATACCCTTGTTATTTTGTTGAATTAAGAGGAACCTGAATTAGAAGAACAAATGATTTACCTCTCAGTGATGTTCTTTCTGATGGATGCGCCTCCCATGGATTCCTCATCTATCCCAGTGCAGCTGTTCTCCGTAAACATTTCTGCCACCGGGGGCATGACAAGGCTCTGCGTCAGCTCCACTTGATGCCTCTACATACCCGGAACTTCAGTTCCATCCCTAGGACTCTGAATCTGAGGGACCGTAGAAAGGATGTTGTATTATCTTCTCCCAAAGAAGGCCAGGTAAGGAGGGCACTGAGGAATCCATAGGAGGAACATCCATCTGAGAGAAAATTTGTGAGAGGTAAGTCAGTTGTTCTTCCAATGGATTCTTTCCTCCCATGAATTCCTCATCTATAATAGACTGCCAAAGAAGTATGTAAATCTGTATGAGGGAGGAAGAACACAACCTAAACAAGAAAACTCTTGAGGGCTGCATTAATAAAATGGACATCCTGGCCTGCAAGGGAATCCAAGAAGCAATGCTTAGCAAATATCCAGTGACTCCCCTATGAAGGGCGGAGGTGGCAGATACTCCTATGGTAGAATGAGCTCTGAGTCCCTCAGCCATATCCTTACAAGTAAGATTGTAGCATTCTGAGATGCAGAGAATGATACACTAGGACAAGGTCTGTTTGGTCACAGCCCTGCCAGTATGAGCACCAATGAAAAGATGGTCATCGTTACTAGCCTCTCTAATACGAGAGAAGTAGAACTTAAGGGGCTGTACTGGGTCCAGCTGATGCAATCGTTCCTCTGCCTTGAAAGGGTGAGGAGGAGGAAAAAACAAAGGAAGATGAGCCTGGTCGGATGTCAGCCGTAAGCCCTGGCATCCTCAGCCATCTGATCACTGTGTTAGTGGCCATGGACCTGCGCACAGAGTCTACCATGCCCAATCCTGACTACAGCATCTGGAGTGCTGCCTCCTTGCCATCAGAGACGAAGGACAAGAAACCGTGCCTCATCTCTCCCTCTGGAACGTACTCAGCCACATTGGCCACTGCCGTCCAAAGGCCAAAGAAGAACTTCGCTATGGCGCAAGAGGCATTCATAGCCCACAGTGCAAAATTGCCAGATGCAAATCTCTTACTCCCCGTCCAGAGGAAGGGACATGAAGATGAAAGTCTTCAGGATTGCCATGGCGGCCTGAACCATCAAGATTTCAGGCAAAGCATGGGAGGAAAGAAAAGCCGGGTCTGAAGGAGCAGGATGGTGCTTCCTTGCCATATCCCTATCCAGAAGCAGGTTTCTCCCATACCTCCAAAATGGGGGCCTTAACTGCCACATTGAAAGTCAGGAACGTCTCTTTTATGGGGGAGATCATCAAGAATATCGTAACGTTCTTATTGAGTCTTGAACCTGGACAGAGCAGAAGCCCCAGAGCACTAGCCACGTTAGCCATCAAGATCTGGAAGGCAGCTTGCGGCTTTCCTGGGGTGGAGATGGCAAAATGTCAATCTCCGGGGACATGTTGAGGCCACTGGCTCCCTCCAGGTCCTCTGCCAATCCTAGCACGTCCTCACCTTCTTGACAGAATTCTTCGGGAAAACTCTCACCTACCTAAAACCCATAGGTTCCAGCCCAAAGGGAACCTGGTCACTCTCCTAGTCATAGATGTCGTACATCTTTGACATGAAGGTGTCCCTAGGTAGTGGAATGTATTTGGTGCAGATGATGTCGAAGACAATGCAGGTGCTCCCAATGTCGGGACCTGTAGGGGCTGACAGACCTCTGTCTCCGTCTGGTCCAGGCGGAAACCCTTATGCATGCAAGGGTGGTCCCCACAGGGTGCCCTACTGGTCACAACAGATGCGGTGGGACACTGCAGCACCAAAGCCAAAGCTGATGGAACCATCGTTTGCGCCACAGTTGCCGAGGCTGGAGCCACCAGCATCTTGACAAAGATGTCCAACATCTTCAGGCAGAAGTTCTGCTATTAATCCGACTTGGAGTATTGGGTTGGAAAGGGTATCTGCGCTGGATGCTCAGGAGACTTCCTGGATCGGTGGCTCTTCTTCCTCAAAGAAGGAAGATGAATGTCAGTGTGAGGACTCACTCGGTATGCAGGACCTCTTCCGATGCTTCTTCTTTTCTTTTTCGTTGCATGCTTGTTCCTTGTGACGTTGTTAAATGTTGTGCAACCTCAACCGACACCACAGATCCTCACCCTTTGCCTTTTTTTTGATGAATGTGAAGATCTCCACTACCCTTTCCCAGGGGGCCTTTGGGTGCAACGATTGGCATGACTCGCAATCTTGGGTGTCATGGTCCTCGCCGAAGCAGTCTGAGACCGACATCTGCCAGCAGCAATCAATACATAGCTTGAAGTCCGAGGCCTTCGATGGAGGAGGCACAATCTCATTTTAGAAAAAAAAAAGATCGACAAGTCTGTTCCCAAGTAGCGAACAAAATGCGTGGAAAGAAGGCACTAAGGTCACAGCACGCAGCACAGCTATACATATTGACCTCGACTTGTCCACTCCAGGGTGCATAGATGCATCAGGCAGAGCCGATGCAGAGCTGTGTTGCATCCCCTGGCAGTGTAAACATTTCTGGAAAAAAGCTGCACTGGGATATGGATATCATAGATGAACAATTCATGGGAGGAAAGAATCCATTAGAAACATTCAAATCAGCCATGGGAATTAGGGGGATAGTTGTCCTTTCAGAAAATCAGTGGAATTGATATACAGTGTAGATAAATCAATATTTGGTGTGTTCTAAAATGCTAGCACAGCTTCCCTAAATTTAAGCCTGTAAATTCGGATGCAACCGACCATTTCTTGTATTTTATTTACATGCATATGCTAGAAACCAGCCACACCACACTGCATGGGAACACATTGCTAATGGTAAATATCAAGCATGAAATATGCACTGCAATTTTCTGTGTAACATTTCTCTGACAGCAATACTCGTTTTGATATTGGAGAAAATAAAGCGTTATTGTAAGTTGATATCAAAGTGGAGATTAATGTTCCACACGAGCAGTGCAACTTACTCTAACGGACAAGTGGTAATGTTATCATTACATTGTGCTGCTTAGAAGTTGCATCGTGTTATTTAGAATTAACAGAAATATAAATGATTGATTCATGTGAATGATGGTGTGTGTTGTAACATTATTGATCATTTGACAGGCCAGTTGATTTCATCTGTAGACAAGCTGTCTATATGATTTCCCCAGCATACAGTTAGGGCACCACCTTTAACGTTCATCTTTTATCGAAATAGCGTGTACATTCAAATACAGCCCGTTTTTGGTCCCAGAATTTTGGGTTGCGCTTGGGACAAAAGGAGATGTTAAATCAGACAGTTTAGCTCAGTGAAATGACTATGGAAATCCACAATACCATTCAATACGCTAATGTATTTTATGTTGTATTTATGGAGCAGGTGAGCAAACACTTCTCTCACACACACTCTACAAAAGGACAATGGCAGTGCGAGGAGCCGAGCCATCCCATATGGGGTACTTCATAAAAGGAGAAAGTGAAAGTTGAGTAGAATGATGTTGCCTCCAGTGGAGGAGGCTGAACATTCATGTGGGAACAATGAATGGGGACATCAGAGGCTAGCAACAAACGTTCTTCTCATATGAATTGGTTTCACAAATGGAATCTGTTTAATGACTGCACTCCTACACAACACAAATTATAGGATATCTATATTAAAAGGACTGCCCTGATTACGTAGTGGTAATCTTCAGCACTTCAACTCCAGGTCTTCCTAGTTACAGTCCTTACTTAGGTGAGATGTCAGATCCTGAGACTCACTGTACCTACTACCCTTTCCAAACCTACATAAAAAGAAAGATTACAGGATCCACACAGAGTAGAATTCTGTTTCTATTGTTACAACCTGGGCGTGCAACCCTCTAACCTTCCCCAACCATCTCCTGACAGGGTACTAGGTAGCTTGTCTCAGGAGCTGATGCCTCATATAAGGACTGTGACAAGGAAGATGGATGAGGAGATAATTTAATCTATCTGGGTGTAATCTACAATATCCTGTGCCTCTTTACAGGTCTACTAACATAACTGTGCGTAAGTATAAGAACACACACAGGCAACTGTGCCCTTCTTATGACATCAATAAGTGTTCAACATGGAAGGACAAACGCATGTGTTGCCACTGCCAATAGAGTGTGTTCCTGCAAGCACATGCCTAGTAAGCATTGAAAAGGAATGTAAGGAAAGTCAGGGCATTGGCTGTGAGTGTGAACTCAAATATGTTATAATGACCCCTTGTTTCCTAGTTTCAAGTACCTGTAGGAGCCAAAGCACTGTACAGATGGGTTAGTCTATACAAAGGTTTTTCATGTTTGTGTTTGGCACATATTTTACAGAAGGCTAGACGTACAGGCTTTAATCAAGCACAAACAAAAATGAGCGAATGGTGTGTTATGTTATGTTGACTAATACTGTGCATGGCTACCACCCAGGAGTAGTCTCCAGCTGCTCACGTGGCTCTACAAGAAAGAGGATGGGGGTTGGTTAGTGAGGGTAGAGGGATAGGATAGGTCCAGAACCAGGAGAAACTGGTGTCTGTGTGTGTTGGGTTGCAAATGGGTTGATTGTGTGAACTGGCTTGTTGAATCCATAAGGGTAAGGGCCAATGCCTGGGTTGTTTGTTGAATGTGACTGTCTGCTATGTTGGATGCGTGTTTGTGTGTTTTATGTGACCATTGACTGGTATTTAAGGTTATGGTTGTGTGCACTGGCTTGTAGTGTCCGTAAGGGTAAGGTCCAGTGTCTGGGATTGTTGTCCTATGTTGGGTGTGTGTTTGTGGGTAGTTTGTCTAGACTATGGGCATGTACAAGGGAGGTGTGTAGGAGGGGAGCAGGATGGTATCGGGTAATAATGTTGCCATGAAAAAAGTCATCTGGTTGGCAACTTTAAAAAATAAATTGAATTAATGATGCACCCTACAGGCTATCAGACACGTTCCCCAAATATTCTAGGACTGGAGGTAATAATAATAATAATAATAATAATAATAATAATTTGGCATTTATATAGCGCTACAAACCCTCAGGTATCTGAGCGCTGCTTATTATTACCCACGGTGTGTGGTGCTCATTTATCGACCTCAGAAGGATAAAAGGCTGAGTTTGGCCCTGCCGGGATTCGAACCTGCGTTAGTAGGCTCTGCACAGATGTCAAAGGGAGCGCTCTACTCGCTGTTCCACTTGACCAGCTAATATATATAATTATACCCCTCCTAGAATATTTGGTGAAAGAATTTTGGTAGCCAGGAAAAAGTCACCAGAACATGACGACTTTTTCACTGCGACATTATTACACGGATTCAGCAGGACCGGAGTGGTTAGTAAATCGGGTAACATCAAAGTTCTTCTAGGTGGCTAATTTTCACAATTCTATGTAAATATGATGCATGACTAATCTTCACAAATCTATCTAAATCTGATGCACGGCTAATCTTCACAAATCTATCTAAATGTGATAATCCATATGATACATATCATGCAGGGACCATATTTACACTGCATCGTCTTTGTAAGATCAAAAAATGTGAATCCCGAATCACCTCTTACCAGTAGGCGGCAGAGTATTATCAGTTGCGGCACATTGGTACCTGTCAGAGAAAACAGAATTTTAGATCACTGGTGTCAATAACACTTTAAGGTTGACAGGTTGACATGGTGGAGAAAAAGTCATTAAATATTGGGAGTACATCGTTTGTTACTATCTGCAAACTAGCCTATTATGACGTTGTATTTATCAGTGAAACAGATCTCATTGTCCTTTGTGGCAGTTTCTAGTATACATTAGCATGAGAAACGATGGCCATTATGTTGACAAGTGTAACATTTCATAATGCCTGTAAGGTCATCTGGTTCTTTGTGGTTTGCACTACTTCCCATAACCCTCTTCTTTTTTTTTTTTTTAGTAGGTGGCGCTTAAGCACAACTTAATCCCAAAACAGCCATACAGCTGGGAGGTTGATGAGATGCGAGCAGGGACACACAGCTTGTGGGGGTCTTTGGGTATTTACCCACTCATTGATTGCCCTTGACTTCCTAATCCCCATGATCATTTCCACCCACTACCTGCGCCTCTTCGCCAAAATCGCAGTTCCATAGGTTCTCTTTGAGCTAAATCTATCAAGCATTAACATTAAACTTTGGCCTTCTAGTGTTATTTGTAAGCAGTCTGCTGAGGTTAATTGCTTAATTGAATCTGTAAATGTTCCACTAGTGTAATGAATGTGTCTTAAACAAGCCTGCCTTTGGCCTCTCTATTTCACCAGTTGTGGCTTGTGTGTAGGTGTTAGATAGGCATTGTCAGGCACTGCTGTCATATGTCCAGGTAACCACTCTATTTTCCAGCTGTTGCCATTTTATGGCCAGGTAGTACCATTATGCCAATGTCTGACAAATGACTAACCAATGTCTACAAAAAAAGCCAAAACTGTTGGCTTTGCGATGCTTGTTTCTTGTTGCAAGATGTCTGTAAGATGATCCAAAGATTTGTTGCACAACTAATTCTATGTAATATTTTCTTATTTTTAAGGCGCAAACTAATCCCACCAGTGCTACACAGGGAATCGGAATACATGTTAAGCTGCCCTAAATATCAGGGTTACAAAGTTGGCACTCTTATAAGGAGCTAAGCCCATACACGTAACACAAATGTTAGATGTGTGGCAGCAGTTAGTTACTAGAATACAAGAAGGAGCGAAGACCATCGATTTTATGAGACCTCATCACTCAGGCAACTCCCCAGTGGTGAGTGGTGCATTTTTAAGCAATTGTTTAAAAAAAGTGTATACTGCACGGAGGATACCGCGTCCATATGAACTTCTGTGCATTTGAATGCCCCATTAAATGTTTGTCCTTAGCACTACCAAGTGCAAGAAAAAATGTTAACCATGCCGGATCCAGTTTAACACCTTTTGTGTGCACTTGGCTATGCAAAAAGTGGGAATACCTATGGAAGACGTTTACAAAGCATTACTATGAACTCTGCCTGCTTTTAGCAAGCCCTTAAAGCAGGTGTTGAAAGCAGAAGGATTCCTTAGGAGTACAATAGATTTTCGGCAGCATGACAATGGCAATCTGGTGGAAAACCTTTTGGTTGACAGGTGGAGTGGGAAAGGCAGGCAGAAACGTTCATCCTGTTGTGTGCTCCACTTAACTTCTCAAAACCTAGAAATGAAACGTTTTTAACACTTGGTTCACCGCTCCAGGGTATTGGAAAATGACACTCTTCCTGTTATCCTTTAAAGCTGTAAAGTGACTTCCTGCTATACCGTGCTAGTGTTTCTTATGGTGCTGCACTTATCTATGCTAATGTTGCCGATGCCTGTGGTTTGGTCCCGAGTAACCACTCTACAATGGGGAACACAGGAAAGGCCTTTCCATTCTGCATCGCCCTAATTGTCCCAAGTGTTTTTTGTTGCTTCTGCATTTGGTGATGCGTAACTAATGCACGCTTGGTTGGCATGCAGTCTGTAGTAAAGTTGTGTGAAACCTTGTCGTGCAAGGCTGTGAGTGTGTCTATAGGTGTGGGTGGTAAAAACCCAAAACGGATCATCAGGAACTCAGGCTGCCCAGCAGAATTTGGGAAGAGGTCCAGAGTATGACTACATTGCATACTTGAAAGCACTCACGCATCAGAAATAAAATGCAAAATTAAAACAGTATGTTTTACTCTACAACAATCTGAATCCCAAGTGCCTTTACTTATGAAACATCCTCCTAACCATCAACTAAGCCATTAGATACGAATTGCAAATGTCTTGTTACACCTTTAATGTGTTACTGATTAGTAAACAGTTCTTACACATTTGCTGGGTTATTAATTGTATTTTCATGAATGCATTGTTAACGCATCTCATTATAAATTGATGCCAAAAGACATGCAAGAAAAGGGTAAAAAAGATTCTAGGTAAAGAAGATGCAGATACCCACACTCTCAAACGACCTCAAATGTAGTAGAACATCACACACCCCCAGTGACTTCTCGACAGTCTGACAGTCATTGCTGAGTTAGGATTCTCTACTTCTACTTTTGGTCTGAGCATAACACAGGCTTGAGCTCTGCCACGACAGGAATCCGTGGGTCTACAAACACTGATAGGCACAGGCAATGTTTCTGAAAATGATTTGCCTGTATTCCCAAATTTCAAGTTGCTAACTTTTCTTGCTTCCTAAAACTCTTTCCCCATGGGAATTGTACATGAGGGATGGTCGGGTTTCAGGGGGGGGGCTGATATGGCTGATAACGGCTTGGCATCCCTCGCAAAGGGCCTCAGTGAGGGCTATTGGCCTTAGCGACCATGTCAGCCCCCCGCAATAGGGGTGAAGGTCATTCACACCCTGGGATTTCACCAGGATGGCAATGGTTTTCATTTTTTTTTCTCTACCTGGAGATGAGCTCAGCGCAGAGTGCGCAAGCCCATCTCCCGACAGAAAACAGAAGAAAGTAAAACAATGGCCGCAGCCATTAAAATGGAAAAGGGAATAGGTTCCCATTCGGATGATGGCAGCTATAAGAAACATGTTAAAAAATGGCCGCCATCATCCGAAAATGGGCCTAGACTTTTCTATTTTATGACATGGCCAGTAATTATAGAATCCCACCTGGGAAAGACCGATTGTGATTGGTCAATCTGTCTTTCCTGGGTGCGAATATGAAGTAAACAAACTTTCAAAAGATAACGTCCAAGGGAGGAAAGGCAGCAGTAAGGGAGAAAAGACATGGGGGAAAAGGAGTGAAAAGAGTGCGAGGCACTCCATGGGTGTTGACAAGAAAGTGGAGAGTACTGTGCAGTTACTAATGTTTTCCGGATATGACAAGACTTTAAACTCTGCTGTAAGATATCCACTATGTTAATGAACTACCACCGAGATCTGTGATAATCTGCTATTTGCAGGTTCAAAGCTGGATAGGGGAGACTCAACCTTTAAGGTTTCTGTAGTGTCTTGTTCTTCCTTCCCTTTGACTGTGCATCACCCTGCTAGTAGCTGTGATGTCAGAGTGAGTGTGGAATGTATGCTTATAAGTGCAGGTTCCTAGCAATAGGTTCAAACAGAGTCAGATGAAGACATACCTGGTTGGTGGGCACCGGTGGATCTTCTTCTCATGATATTTTTATGTATCCTAGGCCGGAATACATGGACTACTTGTACCTAGACCTGAAGAGTGCATCTTTCATTACTACCGATCTGAGTCACGGACTGTCATTACTACAATGGCGAAGAGTTGGTCTCACAGTGGGCTGGAAACGAAGGAGCAGCCAAAAGCGAAGACCCACCACCTAAGAAGGACAATCCCACCCCCCACGGATGACATCAGGGGGAAAGGTAAACCGCCTTAAGCAGGCCAGAGCGCAATTAAAGAACCTGTGAAAATAATAGGAAGGTAAGGCGCCTTAAGCAGAGCAGAGCGCTATTAATTAAAAGAATCAGGGATAAAGAAAAGTAAAGCATCTTCAGCAGAACAGAGCGCTATTAATTAAAAGAGCCAGCGTAACAAGGAAGGTATCGCGCCTTAAGCATTGCAAAGTGCTATTAATGTGCGATGCTTTTCACAAGTCCTGTATCTGATTGTTGAAACTATTTGAATTCATTATTTATAACCTCTTACTGACTTTCTTTCTTTTCTTTGTCCTTCTGTCTTTCTCTTCTTTCCCTTGACTTCATTAGTTAGATTTTATTCGCTAATCCATTACTGTTATTATCCAGTTGCACGGTATGCTTCTGTTATATTTTAATGCTGAGTATTTGACTGGTTGTTCTATTTTATTTGTTTGCATTGCAAAATAAAGTACTATTTAACTGCAAAGTGCTATACAAGCGCAGTGGGCAATCTATAAATAACAAAGAAAAGAAGAGCACTTGAACTCATATTAACTGTGAGCTGCGCTTGAAGGTGACTAGTACAGTTAATTGCATGTGTGATCACTGAAGAGAAGTGTACCTAACTGCAGAGGACAATGTAAGCCTGTAACTGATGGATGCGACAAAGGGAGCGCTGCAATCAACATTGTATCAGAGCGGCGGTTTCACTTTAAAGCGTTATGCTCCCAGGAATGTGGTGGGAATCAACAGATGCTGACTGTGCAGAAAGAATTAGAAAGTGTTAGGCTGATATCTGCAGCAAGAGCTAAAGCGCGGCTGACACGAGGAACAGCTAAAGAAAGTTCCTACGGAAAAGAGAGAGCTGGCATGTAGACATCATAGTGATTTAATCAGGTTATTATACAATTACATTGCAGGTCTGTAACTCAGTAGTCAGTCACTCACTCACGTTAGGTAAGCCTTTTTCCTTCTCAAGTCAAACATATAAGTAACGGTATGGAATATTACAACAGGGCAAGGTCATGGCGGATCGGTATGTCACAAAGGACTGCAGCAGTCAGACTGTGTAATGTGTGTGTGTTTCCACCGAAACTCCAACAGAGAAGGTAAAGGCGCACATCAATTATAGCGCTTTAACAAGAAAACAGGTATGACCCAGCCCATCGTCTCCCTCATAATGTTCTGCTCACTTGTGTTAAGTGCCAGTGAGAAATGAAAGACAATCCTTAAGAAACAAATGATAACTCATTTTACAACCTTGAAAGTAAGATTAGTTCCGGCCTACAAAAACAGATGTTCTCCAAGACATAACATTATTGCAAAGAACTCTGCAAAGACAATGGTTGCATGCATACACTGTTTGGGATGAGCGAAACCCAGCACACCATACATTGGCCTACCGTGCTCGCTCTTTCTCCCTCTCCCTCTCCTTCTCCCTCCCCCACACACCTCTCCCTCACATTATATTCCTGCTCTCTCTTTTCTTTCTTTATCTCTGTGCCTATCTTTCTTTTCCTCTATCTCTGTCACACTCACACTCTTTCTCTCTGCCTGTAGGTGAGATTCATATGTTAGGTGTGCTGTTAGTGGGGTCTGATATGCTCTGATCGTCTCTCCCTCTGTAAGTGCAGTGTGTTTCTCTCTCTTTCTTTGTCAATGGAGTCTCTTTGTCTCCCTCTACCTCTGTTAGTGATGTCTTGTGGCTCCATTCTGTCTCCTTGTGTCAGTGCAGTCTAGTAGATGTGCATTTTCTCTATTAGTATAGTTTGTTTTTCACATTCCCTTCCCTACATTCCCTACCTCTGTGTTTTTCTATAACCCTTCCCACTCTCTCTTATCCATCCCACTCCCTCTTCCTCAATAACTAACTCCCCATCTCTGTATCTCCCTCTCATTTTCCCTCTTTTGCTACCTCTTGTGAGGGCATCTTGTGGTAAAACACAAATAACAGATTCAAAGTTGAAAATAAACTGGAAAAAGGCCTGTCTTGCCCTAAACTAAGGTGGGTTTTCCCTACTAGACCAAAACTAAGGAAAGTCACAGTCAATATGTTCAATTTAGGAATCTGTCTGTGTCCAAAACCTATGCTTGCCCGCACAACTAATCTTATACAATGTGCAGGGATGTCAGAAACCAACAGAATAGTGTTCAGCATAAAGTTAAAAGCTTGATTCAGCTTGCAGTGTTCTTACAGCCCCTCCCCAAGTATAAAGCAGTTCTTATAACAAGTCTTAAAGATTGCCTTGAGTTCAAAATAATATATGCTTGAGCAATGCTCAGAGCTCCCTTCCCCAAGTTCCAAAGCACAGTTAAAAACCCAAAATATTCTGATGCTTGGTCAAGACAAATAAACAATTCCAACTCTAATGATGTATTACGTTGAGGGCGTTTCGCAGTTCCTTTTAATGTTCTGCGCCACACTGGGACCCTCTGTATATTGCTGATCTTTGTATCACAAAAGTTTAAATAACATAGTTCCAAGTTGCTGATAATGTAAAGGTTCTTTCACTTTCGCAATTATCATCTGCTGTAGGTAATTATATTGAGAACGCTTCCCTTCTTTTGGTTTCTTCATAAAGGTTTTCTTTTAGGGCGGTATTGAAAATGGTGCAGTTTTATAATTGAAAGAGTCTCTGCTGTTCGGCATCTCCGCAGCATGTACACATTTTAAAATAAGTAACTTGGTTACTCTCATGTGATTTCGTTTTCAATGCAGCTTTCAAAATGTATGTAGGTTTTAAGGTTTGAATATTCTCGTTCAGTTTTTTAAGTATTGTAACTCCCATGTGTATTTAAATTGTTCTCATTACTCTGAGACTTTCGATAACATGCTTTCCTTTGCATGCGACCACTCCGTAACAAAGCATTCCTTCGGCCTTTATGGGTGAACAAGTTTTAATGTGCATTAGTTTGTAAGGATTCTATGCAGAGACCTTCGACAAAGTGTCTGTCAATCCACGCGACCACTCTGTAAGAAAGTATCAAACACTCGCATGCCGGGCTTCTGTCTGCCTCCAAACTCACTGGTTGCTTTGATGCTGGCAGCACAGATCTTTCTGCCTTCTCACCTTCGCTCCAGGGCTCCACCTCCTGCCCCTCATGCACTCCTGGGTCAGCTTTTAGCCCTAGGAGAACAAGCACCTTGAATTTTCAGTAAAGGGGCAGCCTTCCTGCATGGATCCCCTTTCACGCTTCTGTCGGTTCCACTGAGCCCCTACTCGCAGTCTGCTCCGCCTCCCTTCACACTCATTAAGTGGGGCTTTTTATACACATGCAGTCCAGTAACAGGCTGCAGGTGTGAATTCACAATTAGCCCTGCCTGACCATAATTAATGGGACATGCCTGACCTCTAGTTCTCTCAGCAGGCTTCTTTTTCGTCCCAGTACCAAGTGGTGAAAGCAACTAGTCTTCACTGCTCTCAGTTGCTTCTTCTTCATCTCAGTACATTTCGTGGTCATATGTGAATAGTCTGAGGGAGTTGTTTTGTAATACCCCATAAAGACGTTAGATGCGTTGGTTCGGTCTTTATTAGAAAAGGGGTATACCATGTCTCTCCCAAGGGCATCCCACATCCAGTCCCCACATTCCTTCCACCCAGGTGATCCTCCCTCGCTTGTCCACCCCCAGGGTCGGTATCCAAGAGTGATGGCCTTTCCCTAGCCACCTGCACAGAGGATCCTTGGGGAACAGGAGTGAGAATACCCTCACGTTTCTCACACTATCTTTTGCTCCCATTCGCACATGTGACTTTCAATAACAGATCATTGCTTTACATCTGAACACAAACCTTTCCAAGAAAGAAGTACATTCTTAGAGGCAAATTGTTCCCGATTGATGGCAAATGAACATTTAAAAAGGACATTATTTTATTGCACAAGCTTTTGAAACAGTCTCTTTTTAAAACCTTACTCTGTTTATTTGCAATGATCACGTCCAAGATATTGACATATATTGTGGCCTCTGGTGACTTTGACTTCTTGTCCCAAAGAAAGAAACTTTGGTTTACAGCTATAATTAATAAGATTATTGTTAACACAAGAGGGCTGCCTGTTTATTCACTCATCCTGTCTGATGTATCTGAGGGCTTTGGTCAGAGAAGGGTCCATCAAGGCTTCGATGTAAAATGTAGCTAAGCCAGCTGTCAACAGAATAGAATGTTGTTGTATGAATCAATGTAATTGTGTAACTCTTTCTTTCTCTTATGCTATGCTTCTAGGCTCTTCCTTTGATGGCTAGGAAGGTTTTTTTTCTAAAACAGCCTGTTTAACAATGTTTTACATTTGCACATTTCATTGATAAAGTATATCCATTTGACCTCAGACACTGCATTTCTGAAAGTTCTGCAAGGATATCAAGTTGGTATATTTTAAAACATATTTATTGAAAACAGTTTCCCATGTTCTTCAACCATCACAAGCAAAATAAACACTTCTAATGCATTGTGTCCTGCCACAGATTCCTCATCTTTGATATATCCGATCTCCTGCTTGCAGCTTCAGAAGGTTTTAGGCAGCAGATGGCGGCATGCATCGCCGACTCAAGGTCCCTTGCCAGCTTCCATCCCATTCTTGGCCGTGACGCTGGTATAAGTAGCACGCAACGCGCCCAAGGAAACTGTCTTGCCATTTCATACAGCATTCAAGAACAGCATCCTCAACAAATTGGCAGAAACCCGACACTACACCGGCAGTGAATAGGGATCTGGCAAGGAAATACAGGCCTTCAGCTATAGACCCGGAGTATCTCTCTAAGCACCATACCCCGGAAAGGCTGGTTGTACAAGCGGCTATTTCTACTTCGAAGGCGGCTGCTTAACTGTCGAACCCTCCTGACAGGGATGCCAAGAAGTTTTATGCCCTAGGAAAGATTTTTTTTTGGCAGGGATTATGGCTCTGAAGGTCATTAACGCTACTCTGGAAGTACTCATACATCCAGTGTGATATTGTGGCTCAAGCCACAGAACATATTCCTGAAGGGGAAAGGAGGAAAGGATTCCTTAATATTGTCCATGATGGTAAGGATACAATGGGCCTCATTATGACTCCGGCGATAGGTGTGCCAACAAAAAACGTCAGGCTGCCGCCGGAGTCCTGTTTTTTTTCGGCACCTGGGAATGAGGAATCACTGGGGCATTACAGCGCCGGAAAAAGAAACTCCCCATTGGACTCCCATAGGACTCAATGGGAATGGGGAGGAGGTATGCACCAGTGCCGGTGCATCCGTCAAAGTCTGCGGGCGGATGCCGTTCCGCCCGCCAGGTCAGGCCTCCTGTGGGAGGGCATCCTGCCTGCAAACTTGCACTATGCCGGTCCGGTAACAACGGTGCCGGTAGCTCACCAGCATCATTGTTACTGCGACCAGCAGGGTTATAATTAGGCCCAATGTGTCAATCATTACAATCAGGCTTAGACACTTCTGATTGTGTGAGTCGGTCTGTGGTGGCGAGCATGGTTGCTATGAGATTTGCATGGCTGCGCAAATCAGGGTTTGCCTCAGATGTGTAGGCTAGGCTCTAAAACATGCCCTTTGATGGTTCTTATCTATTTGGCTCTAAAGCTAACAAGCGTTTGGAGGAACTGCAGGCATCTAAGGCAGCTGCTAAATCGGTTGCTAACTGCAACAGAGCAACCCAAGGTTTCAAAGTTGGAGGGATCGCTCCTTTCGGTTCTATTCGTCAGTCAGTAGAGCAAGGGGACAGATGGCTCAGAAAGGTCAGAGAAGACTTCGTCATAGCAGACAAAGACGTGTAGGTATAACTACCCTCACAGCTTCTGCCTCCCACTGCAGCCACAGCAACAAAACTGCTTTACGTCCTTGGTCCTCAAGACGGTAGTGGAGGCAGATTGACGCAGCATCTCCATGAATGGGGAAGCATTACTTCAGATGCTTGGGCACCACAAACAGTAGCCCATGTGTATTGCCTCCCATTCTTAATTAGGCCCCTGGATTGTCCGGCAAGCATTCAATCATTCCAGGAACCAGATCTGTTCCTTCTGCAGGAGACTCTCTACCTGCTGGAGAAAGGGGTCATACAAAGGGTACCTGTTGCCGAGAGGTACCAAGGATGATAGTCCTCTTATTTTCTGATTCCCAAGAAAGATGGAGGGCTCCGACCCATCTTGGACCTGAGACACTTGAACAAGTTCCTCATGAAGGACAGAATCAAGATATTTCCATGTGCCTATTCATTCCAAATACAGGATTCCATGTGGTTTGACATTGGCAGTTAGTTTCGGATACTGCCTTTCAGGTTGACCTGTGCATGAGGGTCTTCACCAAGTTGATGGCAGTGGTGGCAGCAAATCTAAGAAGGGGAGGGATTTACATCTTTCCCTACCTAGACGACTGGCTGATCAGAGCTTGTTCTCCCGAACAAACCCTGGATCATCCCTTCAGCACCTGCCACTCTCTCTCCACAAATTGGACTTCCCAAAAGCTTCAATTTATTGGACGTGATGAATCCAGTGGTATCATTACTCCTTTCCCGGCGGTGACAACTTCCCATGTAGCCAGGGGACGACAGCCACTACCTGATCCTGACCCTGGGGGCGGGTGCATGAGGGAGGATCACATGTGGGGACAACATCCGGGAGGGATTGATGCTTTCAGCAGGTGAGACATGGTATCCCCCTTTCCCTTTGCAGGATGAACCTCCCCTTTACAACATTTTAATGGCATATTGTAATTTTTCTCCTTTTCCCTCCATGGAGAGTATTGAATCCCTTTTGTTACAACTTATAGGTCAACTCTCAAACATGGACTTGCCTTGTAAATCTGCAAAAACCATCTGTCATAACTACACATGCCAATTCTCCATGACTGACTTGCCAACAAAAAACATTATGGACATTCATTCAATGTTTCCATGCAAGTTGCCAAAAAGGGACTACTGGGAACAGTAGTCCCCATAAAGACCTCAATACCTTGCCAAGGAAAAGGAGTGGATGAATGCAGAGCAAGAGAAGCACCTAGCACAGGCAGCACTCTAGTTTCTGGGAGCACACACCTGTGCCCAGGACGTTTAAATCAGAACCATAAGAAGCTCAGAGAGACTGCTGGTGAGAGCGGACTGCTTCCCTCTGTGCGATCGATGGGCTGAAAGAAGGTCGGAGGAGCCAACCGGCTCAACAGCTTAGAAGCAGAAGGCTGCAGATAAGAGAACACACAGCGGGACCGCCAGAAGCCATAACAGGGCTCCTGGGCATTCGCCAGTGTCAGAAAGCAGCAGTTTACCTACCAGAGATCCTTGCAGAGCAGACAAGCCCAGCTGGAGCAGCGAGAAGCAGGGATGTGGAAAATAATGGTCTTGGGGAAGAAAACAGCCGAATATGTTACTAGCGGGCTGCAAGAGGAATAAGGAATGGCTATCAAGAATGGAAGTGTGGGCAAAGGCACACAAGTGGAAAACCCTGGCAGGAGAAAATACCAGGCAGTTACAAGTGTATGTTTGCAAGATACCCTGGCAGGAGAATATACCAGGCAGTGTACAGAGAAAGTCCTTGTAGGGAAACCTACCAGGCAAGGACAAATTGAGGAGCATATAAGGACAAATAAAAAGGTATTGCTGGTGCCAGAAACTAAGGAGCAAAATCCTGGCAGGAAACTATACCAGGTATAAAAAAAGGGACCAACCAATGTTTGTGTATGATTTTGTTGTCGATTAAGAGGAAAAACAATAGCTATTATTGCAAGAAAACATGAATAAGAATCCAGGGGAAGGGAGGTAGCGATATCCTTGAGAGACATTTTCTTGGAGTTATCTATTTCTTTACCCATTTGAACATTTCTAGAACACTGAAGGCCAAAGACACTAACCTTTTCACATTTGAGTTAATTTCTTCAGAATGTGAGGGTCAGAATAGTACTTTGACACAGGACGGTTTTGTTTTGGACATTCTAACACTGACAGACCCTTAGTTTTGAGTTCCGGACGGAAAATACCTCTAGTGCAGAGACAGCGGGTCATTTTCCCTACCCCTGTCTAACTTGTGTCCGAGTTTCTTTCCTGACTCCTCATATGGAGCAGTCCTGGATTCTTCCTTGCGGAAAAATCTTTGCCTCCCGAGTTTAGCGCTCAGCATACCTTGCAGATGGTGGAAAGGTTTCAAAATACCCTGCATCTGCGGGGCTCTGATTTTCTCAGGTTGTTCAGTCTCATGGCATACTGCATTTTTCTGGTGCCAGAGGCCCATCTAACGATGAGGTCCATCCAGTGGTCCCTCGGATCCCAGTGGTTGCATTTCTCTGGCAGGATGACAGACCTTCTTCAAGTCCCAAGCAAGGTAGCGCAGGATCTCCTTTGGGGGGACCACATAGAGAATGTGATAAAAGGGAACCTTTTTGGCAACCGTGGCCAGAGATGGCAGCAGTTACAGACTCCTCCCTCACAGGATGGGGAGCTTACTTGAACAATCTAACGATGAGCAGTCGTTGGTTTGCATCGGAGTCCAAACTACACATAAACCTTTTAGAGATGAGGACAATCAGACTGGCGGTGATGGCCTTTTTGCTTTCTGTACAGGGGAAGAACGTCTTGATAATGACAGACAACACCGTAGCTATGCATTACCTCAACAAGAGAGAAGGCGTGGGTTCCCTACCACTGTGCAGAGAGGCAATGCAGCTCTGGTTTTGGGCACTTCAAGAAGGAATCTCACTTTTGGCGATTCACCTAGCCAGAGAAGAGAAGAGAACACTACAGCAGACACTCTGCGCAGGCAGAGCACAGTCTCTCACGAGTGGGAGTTAGCTCAGGAAATCCTCCTAGAGAGCTCCATCCTTTGGGAAACCCCTCAAGTGGATCTGTTTGCGTCCGGTATCAACAAGAAATGTGACTCGTTTTGCTCCAGCAAATTTCCTCAGAGAGGAGCTCTGGGGGGACACGTTTGTGGTGGATTGGGATGTTCCACTTCTGTACGCATTCCTGCCAGTGCCCATTATTCCTCATGTCATCAGGAGATTGAGGAGGTTCAGGAAGTCCAAGATCCTGATTGCTCTGGATTGGGCCAGGAGGACATGGTACCCGTTTTAGACATGCCCATCTGCCCTCCAATCCCTCTTGCCCATAGAGCGGACATACTCTCGCAAGAGGGGGCTGCCTTCTTCAACCAGAAATCAAAACTCTGAACCTTCATGCCGGGTTTCTGAGTGCTTAAGATATAAGGATTGGGACCTTCTGGAAGACGTGATGAGGTGTTGCTTTCGGCCTGGAGACCAGCAACAAATGCACTATACCTCTGCCATTGGAATACTTTTTGCAGCTGGTGAAGAGCTAAAAATACGGATCCTTTCTCTTGAGACACTACATTTTTTAAATCTTTTTTTATTACATCTGGACCATCCGGGGCTGCCAGTGTCTACAGCCAGCAAAAGGTTATCTGGCAGCACTAATGATTTTCAAATGCTTTTCCCACTGGCTCCTTTCAAATCGTACTTAATGTCTTAATGGGAACCCCATTTGAGCCTCTTCATTCCTATCTGCTTAGATTGTTGACCCGAAAGACTGCTTTTCTTGTGGCCTTTACTTTGGCTCGTAGAGTGAACGAGCTTCAGGCTTATCATGCAAATCTCCTTTTACCATATTTTCTAAGGAAATGGGGTTTGCCCTTCATTTCTTCCTAAGGTGGTGTCAGAATTAAATTTGCCACAGAAAATTGTTCTGCTAGCTTTTTAGCCACCTCCTCATCCTTCCAAGGATGAAAAGAGGCTGCATTGATTAGAGAGCTTTAAGCTTTTATATTAGCAGGCTTGCTAATGTCAGACAAGACGACCAACCTTTGGCTATACTGGACACAAGTTGGGACAAGCTGTTACCAAACAGACGTTATCCCGATGGATCATATTATGTATTTCTGAATGTTACACTTTAGCTGGCAAAGATACCCCTGATAAATTAAGGGCGCATTCCACAAGTGGGGTGGCTACCACTTTAGCCCTGCGGAGAGGGGTGCCAGTGAAGGATATATGCAATGCCGCAACCTGGTTTTAGCTGCACCCCTTCTCTAAGCATTATTGCCTAGATTCCTTGTTGGGTCAGGAAGCTAGATTTGGCAAAACTTTTCTTCACAGTGTAAATGAATAGCAAATTCTTTAGTCCTACCTCCATCTGTGAACTGCTATGCGAGTCCATCAAAGATGAGGAATTCTTGGGAGGCCAATATCCATTAGAAGAACAAATTACTTACTCCTGGTAATGTTCTTTCTGATGGATGCTCCTCCCACGGATTCCTCATATATGATATACCCGATATTTCTACTGCATAAATAGACCTATTCATGAGAATATTTTGTAGTCATAAGAAAGTTACACTTGTATTACTGAGCAAAGCATTTATCAACACTTGCATGCAGGGGCCCACCAACACTTGCACTTACTTGTTGCAGGTCGCATGCATGCAATTTTCAGCACTCTCAAACAGAGTGTAAAAGTAAAGAGAAAAGCGATGTGAAATCACCTTTATTCTTTACTTTTACGCTCCACTTTGAGAGAAATAAAATATTGCCTGCAAATACATTTTATCTGTAATTTGCACCCGCGAAGGGTGCTAAGCCAATTAGGTGGCGGGAACAGTGGGCCTAATACACATTCTCTGCCCTCTGTTTCCAAAGAACCAAGGCCCCTCCCCTGGGGGCAGCACCTCTTTATTTGTAATGTGGGAGGCAACAGGGAGCCTCTTTCTGTTGCCTCCCCACCCTGCACCCTCCAAAACATGCTGGAAACAGCCCCCAGCTCTCGCCGAGGCCCTCGCTTCACTCGGGTCTCCCTAGGCTCGGGCTGGCGGGCCGTTACTGGCCATGTTCGCCTCCCACAGCAGGTGTGAAACCCAAATAAATTCCAATGGATTCTGCCTGCTATACACCAGGTGTGAAAGTATGGCGTATTCCATTAAAATCTTTGGTTTTATGCCTGCATGAAAATCTCATGAAGGCGTAACAACAAATGCTTTCCTGAGACGAAGGAGGAGGAAAGCAAAGCGGAAATAATATCTCCACTTTGCTGCCCTCCTATGCCTCAGGACGGATGTAAAGTAAACTGGAGCATAAAAGGAAAGCATACTTTTACACTTTCCAATTATGCTCCAGTTGATTACAGAATGACTCCCTATATTCTTTTGAAATGCCCCTATGAGAAAGGGGAAGGGACAATAGTATACATGCGGGTTTCTAGTTGCTTTGCATGAAATCAAGGAGCATTTTGGGAATATAAGAATGAACACAGATCTTTATATTTGAAAAATATGTCCTTGATAAAAGGGTTGCATGCTTAAATTAATGTACATTGAGCTTAGCAAGCATTTAAATTTCACATTTACGCTAACATTAAAGCATTTTAAACTTTAACCAGATATATATTCATTTGATCAGCTTCAGGATTTAAATGTGAAGAAAAAACAGCTGCAACATCTGTCACCATACTGACATCCAAGGCCTGTTGTTCTCTGTTCTGAGATAATGTTGCTCTCCACACTCCAACTGTAAGAAGGTGTGTGGAGTGCATATGCTCAGCCAATTTAGAGAATTATATCGGGGAGCTTGAGAGCTTGAGGCGTTGAACCTCTCAGCCAACTTATGTTTTCTGGTGGAGAATGTTATCCGCATATTGCATTGCACTTCACGCTTGCATGCTGGGAGAAATAAGCTTCATTTTAGTTTTGGAATTGAAGAGTATTTTGCAGGCAGATGGAGGAAGACCTAACGCAAGACTCCTAGTGTATGGGATTTGCCCAAGGCTCTTCATAAATTATCATGGTTGCCACGACGCACCCTGCCACATATTATCCCCGCACCAAGGAATTCTAAACTTCTCAAACGTTTCACCTAGATTTGTAAACACATCTACTAACACTGCATTTAGAAAAGTATTTTAATTGGATTTTAATTGAAACCAATTGTATTTAAAATGTGCAAACAAATCTTACATGTATAGCAAGAAGACATAATAAATATACAAAACACTTGTTTTTGCTGCCTAAATCCAATCTGTACCACACATGTGAGATCAATCCAATTATTGAAACCATGCACACTCAAATCTTCTTTATATACGCAGTCCTGGGAAGAGTGCGTTTGGTATTAGCTGCCATGTGAGGTTTTCTTGGGACAAACGCCTAGAGAGCCAGTCAACAAAGTGCACTTTTCTTTTAGGCGTCTTATAATACAACCATTCACAGTTCTGAAGTTGGTAGAACGATTGAAATTGAGGTCATACAATTTCAATGGGTAGAGTGGCAGGCTAGCATCTCCAAAAGGACTGGGCTGAAGTGCAGAGCCAGCTGAGATCGGGCCATCATATTGTGGTCATATTACACCTATTCATACCACTGCGCTCAGGGTAATGCTGAGCAACTCACGAGGGTGCAGGGGAGGATGAGGCGGGAGAGGAGACAAGGAGAGTTTTTACATAAACGAAAAAAGGAAGAGAATAAATGGAGGACACAAGAGTGTCCAATGTGCATTGCTGCTACAGGTGAAACTGACCCCTGCCCTCCCTCAAAAAGAACATATGGCACACAACATGCACACACCCATAGTCGAGACATGAACAAAGGAACTAGAAGCTGGCACAAATGTAATGTGTAGGGCTTGGGAGAGAGCGTGCACAAAAAGAAAGGATGAGGCCCAGGGCAGAAGCTCAGAGAATGGCACACAAATGTCACAGATGGCTGAGGCGGGAACACAGCGGAGCTGGGCCGGGCAGTAACTTTGAGCAGGAAGCAGTATGGGCAGCAGGGTGCACTGTAAAAAGCCAGAGACACAAAGTCATGTGGTGTGGTAAGGGGAACCCAGGAAACATAACCCCAGTCCTGTCAACCATTGTCCTAACACTAGGAGGTGCTCAGTATTTATTAATTTATTTATTTATTTATTTATTTATTACATTTGTTATACGCCCAGACCCTGAGGTATCACGGCGTAGTTACAGACAGTGACATTTGCAATCTTCGTGGGGAGAATCATGTGGAGCATAGTAATACAGTGCAATAGTACCGTTACAATACAAAATCAGATCTGTACAGTAGTAGGGGTCAGATTCTATGTTGATAATTAAGATTGAATGAATAGCCAGGTTTTTAGCAGTTTTTTAAATAGTGGGAATGATTTTTCATTTTTGATATTCGTGGGGAGGGCGTTCCAGTGCCTGGGAGCAAGTACTTTGAAGCTACTCCCACCTGCTTTTTCTTTTTTGCATCGAGGGATGTTGGGTTTTCACTATTGTTTGATCTGAGAAGTTGAGTGTTTATTTTCTTGGTAACTGTGTTGCAAAGGTATTTAGGTGCTTTGTTGGTGATACATTTGTGGGTGATGCTGAGGGTTTTGAGCAGTATTCTTGCTTTAATGGGGAGCCAGTTGTTGGTTTTCCTGATGTTAGAGATGTGGTCCCATTTTTTTTTATGCCTAGTGCTGCTCGTAGGGCTTTGTTCTGCATAAGTTGGAGTTTGGCTAAATTGGTATTGGATGTACCTAAGAAGAGGATGTTGCATTAGTCCAGCTTCGAGAGTATGAGTGCTCTAGCTAAGGTGACGCAATTAGTGGTGGTGAGGAATTTGCGGCTGAGGGAGATGAGTTTAGATGTGTAGGATGTGGAGGAGGATAGGGTATTGATTTGTTTGGTCATGGTTAATGTGGCGTCTAGGTATACACAGAGTGCCTTCACTTGTTTAAGTACTGGGATTGTGGTGCCATCAATGGTAAAATATGAATAGGTCTGCTGAAGGGACGCAATTTTAGATGATGATCCTACTATGAGTAACTCTGTTTTGTCATCATTGAGACATAAGCTGTTGTGAGCCATCCAATTTTGGATTAATAAGTAGATTTCATTGATAAGGATTGTGGTTACCTGTTAGGGGGATGAGGATCTGAGTGTCATCTGCAAAATTGGTGACACCCATTGCGTCCAGCGCTGCAAAAAGCAGCTTGGTTTAAGTGTTGTAAAGGGTGGGGGAAAGGCACGATCCTTGCGGGACGCCTAAAGGGACTGGTAATGGATCAGCTGACTCTTTACCAATGGCCACTCTTGCGGTCCTATCTGCGAGGAAGGATTTGAACCAGTCTGTAGCACTCTTTGACAGGTTGAAATTATTGGCTAGGGTGGCACAGAGTTTGTCATGGTCGACCAAATCAAAGGCCGCTGATAAATCTAATAGCATAAGAAGACAAGGTTTGCCTGATTCTCTGGAAGCATCCATTTGGATCTTCAGGTCTAGTAGGCCTGTTTCCGTTCTGTGATTAGGTCAGAATCCTGACTGTCGGTCCCCCAGGAGTTTGTTCTAGGTGGTTTTGGATCTGAGAGTATGCTATTTTATCAATGATTTTCAGGAGAAAAGGGACAGTGGTGATGGGTCGGTAGTTGGTGGGGACTGAGGGGTCCAAGGTCGTTTTTCTTAGCAGAGGTGTGACTCAGGCTTTTTTAATGCTGGTGGGGACTATATTAGAGCTGAAGGAGGCATTCACAAATTCTGTGATGATGGGTATAAGAGTAGGGGCACATAGTTTAACTAGGTGGGAGGGGAATTTGTCCTCTTTGCAGTTTGAGACTTTGAGTTTAGCTATGGTATTTAATACTTCTTTATTGGATACTGGGGTGAATTGAAAAGGGGTGCATGCAGTATTGTTGGGAATGGTGGCAATGAGAGGAGAGGTTTTTCCAGCAAGTTGAGTCTTTTTACTGTCGATTTTCTTTTGTAGGAGCGTTATTTTGGCGGCTAAAGCGTCTTGAATAGTGGTGCACCAAGCTTTACTGGTGTTATGAGGTGCTATAGTTTGGCTGGGGTTCTCAAGTTCTCTGAGGATGGAGAAGAGCTCTTTACAATCGGAATTGGCATTAGCTATACGTTGATTAAAGGCGTTGGCTTTGTGAGGTATTATCGCTGGCTTGTATTTGTTATTAGCTATTTTGAAGGCTATTTCTGATTCAGGGCTGTTTATTTTCCCATGTATGTGTTCCAGCAATCTTTTTGTGCGTCTGAGGGAAACTAGTTCCTCATCAAACCAGAAGCTGGAGCGTTTGTCAGGTTTCCTCGTTTTGGTGGTGATAGGGGCGAGAGAGTCAATGGTGTTGGTAAGGCATTGTTGGTAGCAATCTGCTAAGTAGTCGGGATTGTTGGTGTTTGGTATGACTTTGGCTAATGATGAGCTTGGGACAGGGGATAGGTTGTCTGCCGAGAGATTTTTGATATTTCTGGTTTAAAAGGTGTCAAGTGGTTTGGGACTGGTGAGGTTGATGCTGGTATATTTCAGGGTAAAATGATGACTCAGTGGTCAGTCCACGCTACTGGGAGGATGGAGTCAATCGTGATCTGCGAGTTCAGGGTGAGGATCCAGTCCAACGTTCTACCTTTGGAATGAGTGGGTTCATTAATCATTAGGGCAAAGATCATATCTGACATGGCTGAGTGGAAGGCGACTGCGTCTGTATCAGAAGGATCGCCATGTCCTAGATTGATAGCTCCTAGAATGATGCATTTGGTTTTGGGTTTGATAATGGGCATGAGCAGTAGCGGTATGTCTAGATTAGGGTGGATGTTTTTGTTAGGCGATCTATAGACAACTAAGAGGTTGGTAGTGGTTTTTAGGTTGGGCGTGAGTTTGAGTAGTAGAAGTTCGTAACCGTCTAGTTGTTCCAGTGGGCAGGCTCTGAGTTGTAGCGATGTTCTGGCTATTATGGCCACTCCTCCTCCTTGGAGGTTGTTCCTGTCTGTTCTGAGGATGCTGTAACCTTGTGGGATGGCGATGACAATTAGCGGCCTACGGCCGGATGAAGCCAGGTTTCAGTTATTACTAACATATCAAGTTGTTGATCAACGATCAGGTCATGGATTTCTGTGGCGTGTGCTCCGAGTGAGCATGCATTTACCCTTTGACCTTGAGGTCAGAGTCAGGAGGTGGAGTAGACTTAGGGTTAGCAGTCTGGGTGGAATTTTCTATTTTGGTGGTTAATTTACTGTGTTTTTTAGGGTAGATTTTGAATCGGTGGATCTTTGGCGTTGTTGTTGAGGAGGTGGGGGTGCGTGCGGTCGTGATGGATCTGGGTGTTTGCTGGTTTACTCTAGTTCTACCTCTGAGTCTATTGAGCCTGGTGATGCCCATAATGGGTGTTGTTTTATTATTAGTCATAGTAGCAATAGGAGTATAGGTGGATTAGAGAGTAGGGATGGTCGGGTTGGCTGGAGTGGTGACAGTGGTCATTGCACTACTGTAATGTGCATTTGTGGGGAATGGGGGGTGGGAAGGGAGGAAAGGGGTGGGGCATGGTACAGGATAATGACGCTGGCATCCTAACCTGGCTAGGCCATCATTGACCTTGATGAAACGACCTCTTGTGCAGGGCACAGAGTAGGGCAGTAAACAGAAGGGGAACATTACAGTAGTTACCATAGTTAACATTGTCGGCTACGGTGGGTGTGTGGTAGTGGCAAGTGCTGAGAAGCAGTCTCGACAGCTAGCACTGGATTTAGGTCAAGCGTGGCAGCAATCTAGTTAAGCAGTGGTCATGACTAGCAGCACAGAGCAGTAATCACAATAGGGCAGCACAGAGAATGACTAGCAGTACAGTAATCACAATAGGGCAGCAAAGGGCATGACTAGCAGTACAGTGTAGTAATCACAATAGGGCAGCACAGGGCATGACTAGCAGTACAGTGCAGTAATCACAATAGGGCAGCACAGGGCATGACTAGCAGTACAGTGCAGTAATCACAATAGGGCAGCGCAGGGCAAACAGAGAAACAAGTTAAGGCAACATGACCTAGGAGGTATAGCAATAGGCAGATACTGTGGACTATATAGTACAGGGATGCGGGTGGCAGGTAGTCCTTACCCTATGTTCATGTTATGGTTCAAAGGACATAGACTGGGCGAAATGTACAGATGAACAGCACATCAAGGGAGAGGGAGATGCCAGAGTTGTCTTGTGAAGTGATAAGCAATTTCGGTAATGCAGGGGCTCTGGCACCACACGGCCCGTCGCGGACAGGCGCAGACAGGAAATTGCCCTTATGGTAGTAAATAGAATAAATAAGATGCATGGAGTGGTAATTATCATTTACATAGCGGACATGTTTTTCAGGTCATAAGATAAGTCAGTCCTTCAGGATGATTCCAAGACTATAATGGAACTGATTCAGGCTGCAGGACTTCAGGTAAACCTGAATAAATTGGAACTGGTTCTATCCAAGACTCCTCAATCCTTAGGCTTCTTTGGGGAAACAGAGGGCCTCATTGAAACCACAGTGGTGAAAGGTCTTGAGATCAGGGAGGAGAAGAGTCTCTTACTTTCAAACAATCTAGAAGGATACCTACACTCTTGCCTTATTCCATCCAAGCCATTTTCCAAGACCCTTACAGTCTGCATATGCTAGGAAAACGGCACTCAACAGCACAGTGTCTCAGGCACTTAGACAAGAGGGATTGCATTGGTCAGTGGAACATGTGGGTGCAGGATAAAGATATTTTCAAAATCCAATCTGGGTCTTGCCATCAATCGGAGACAAGCAGGTCGAATTAGGAAGCCAGATGTGGGGAAGTCACCACAGGAAGGAAATGGCCCCCAGGAAATTGGCTTTATACATCTATGGCTTTGAAGGTTTGGTAGGCAAAATAAATGAATAGCCTCTCTATAATGTGGTATGAGATAAATTAGTCTTTCTTCCCACAGGTTTCTCATCACCCTACCAACATACGCCCTCAGAAAGATAGCTTATAGACTTCTTGCTGAGTTCCCTCAGCTTCTGAATGTGGGGAAAAAGGCAAAACTGAGCTCACAGGCTGCAACTGGCTCCATGTATCATACCCGTGATGAGTGGTGAGGATGGAGAGCCGCACTGCATCACCTGGTGGTTGCACATATTTCCAAAGTCACACTGATGCAGAAGGATACACTTCTAAAATGGGGAATCTGTGGAAGGCCTAATCCAGAGGTGAGTAATGCATTTCTAAGGAAGTCACCGATGAAAGCAGCAAACTCAAGCAGCAACATTTTAACTAACCTTAATTACATTTCCCATGACTCCTAAGAAATTATGTGTAGTTCAACCTAAGTTTGTCATGTGAAACCAGTATCCAATCCCTATGTGCGTTTTCCTAATCTAGAGATGGACTTTTTTCACCTTTCTTTGAAGAAAAAAGGGACTTTAATATTGAATGCCATATGAGCTGGTTCTGAACTGGCACAGTTCTCTATACAAAGATCCTTGGACTCTTACTCTGATTGGGGAGATCCTTCATCACCATCCCATCTCTTGGAGTACCGAGATGCGGAAGGCTGTGCCGTCAATAAGTCTGTCTCTGCGGACCAGGAAAGGGAAGGAAGTGTAAACCCCAAGTTTCTACAACCGGAGTCCCTAATAAACGGTTGTTAACTCGCCCACCAGAAAGTATAAATATAATGCTACTTACACAACAATGCGTATAAAGAGATTGTATTTATGCTAGAACGGGGTATAATACTTGTATATGGGTCTTTAGTAACTATACTAATAGTTATGGAGAATCTTCAATCTATATCAAGAACAGAGCCACAGATTATGCATGTCCAAAGCTTACTTGCCACTAACAAAGCCAGCTGTCCTATCCGTTTAGAATAGATATTCTTAAAAACCGAATCGCCAGACAAAACTATAGCTCTTATGATGTCCTCTAAATGGGGTCCCAGCTGGAAAGCCTAAAAGGCTTGTGTGGAATGGGCACTGGGCTACTCGGTATGCACCCAAGCTTGTTCTATAAACCATCAGACTCAACTAGTGAATATGGGTAACAAAGTTGGTCTAAGCTATATCCTCACTGAAGTCAACAACTAGACTCCACTTTGTTTTCAAAGATCCTCAGGAGCGTCTTCATAGACTTGAAGAAATGTAGAGAGGTTTCAGGTGTTTCGGGAATGCCAGATATAAAACCCACCTTGACCCACATTTCATGTATCAAGAGAATCACCGATCATCAGGGGAAATTGGTCCTCCTGGATAAGATGAGAGCTCAGACATCTGCAACCCTTTGGCTGGTCACAAACCGACAGAGAAACAGTAAATGTGGGCATTAGGGAGCAACTTCTTTCATGTAGGGTATGTTATTCATATGGTCAAATTAATTCAGGCGCACACACATTCAGTTAGTGTTTTTTCTTACATTAGCTGTAAGCCAAGGAGTATAACACCACCCCTTCGGATGTTATAACGTAAGGTTTGCAGCCAGTGCATCGTAAGTCACTGGCTGCAAACACGTTTTAAGAACACAAGTGCACGAAGAAATAGTGAACGTGACACTACATAAGAAAGAACACTATTGCATGTTCAAATTCATGTGCAGTACCAATCATCTTTATGTTTAATTTGCTTAACAATTGGTATTGCACATGCACAGGTAAACGTGAATTTGCACTTTCTTTACGTGGCATCATGATGGTTTTGCATCTCTAAGTACAGAAGCAAAATTGCTTTCCGTTAAATTATTCTCAATTGCAAGGCTGGAACAAATCTCATGACACCAACAAAGAAACTAAGCTCCTTTTCCTTATTTGCTAATGTTGGGTGAAACCTCCAGAGAAGTGACACGCCGATATTTGAGACTCATTTTTTGGGGATGAACTTAGTCAAACCCAACCCTCAAAACACCTAAATGACCCTTACAGCACAGTATGCCTCCCATCCACAGCACTTAATAATTGTACAACCTTTTTTTAAATTCCAACACGTCTGCTGGAAACAGAAAAATAATGTGTTTAGATATGTCATTGTTTGATTCAATTGAATGAAATGAGATATGATGATTTTTTTTATGGTATTCGGTGTTAGCATCGAATGTATTTTTTTAAATGGTAAATGGTTTAATTTAATTTGAATGGGTTTTAAAGGTTAAAAAAAAGAGGGGATTGGGGGAGATTGCCCCCCCCCATTAAAAAGAAAATGGAAAAAAAATGCATTCAATGCTTTTTTTTAATGCATTTTTTTCTATGGTAAGGCATTTGGCGGCTTGCCATTCGATGCAATGAAAGGTTGGAAATAAGCATGTCACAATAAAAAAAAATTAAAAATAATAATGTAACATACCTGACTGCTTTCAATGATTCACCAGGACACCCAGTAGGGAGGTGGGGCATATTGCAGGGCCCAATGGAGAATGGCAGAACTCGATCCTCCCTCTTCGGACCCTTATTGGTAGAACGCGGACTTATCTTGTTTTAAACACATGACTGAAAAAGTTCAAAAGTTTGACGAAGTGCAAAGTAACTTTTGGTGCACCTATAGAGATATATCAGTTCTGTTTTACGCTCTGACAAAAGAGGTGCTGCAAACATTAGCTTATTATTCACACATTTCTTTCAATTATAAAATTAATTTCTCTTCCCCTGTTCTCTTTAAATTGAGTTTTATTTTATGTGATAATTTTCAGATATGTTGGTGTCATTATTTTCACTTGGGTAAGACAAAATAGGTCCAGTTGGTAGTTTCAGGCAATGGGTTCGTTTCAGTTATGTGGCAAGTAGGATTACAAAATGGCGGATAAAGATTGACACTCCAGGTGCATGAGTGACCTACTTCCTGACCTTGCAACACTCTGCTTGCAAACACTGCTTAAATAAAAGCTCAAAGCCATCAAGGAGGACCAGCTAAATCTTTTCACCAGGCTTCATGATCGGCGAAGCCCCTCAGAGGGGAGAGACCAGGCCGAAGAGGGAATTTCACTACAGAATGCTGGCCATGGGGCTGGAGGGGCTGGAGAACCTTGCTGGAGAATGCAGTTCCCTGGACTGGTGTAGAGCATGTGTGACTCTCCGGGGGAATACAGAAAGGGAGTGCAATACTATTGTGTAGTGATATTGTTTCGATGAAAATGCAAGTCCAAAAAAGTGTCCATTATGCCACAATCAAAACACATGTGCCTGGAGCTTTTTGTACAAGGCCAAAGGGCACAATATTAAAGCAAGGCAGTGAATTAGCATTTCGTAGCAGCAGTTTCCTAATCCGTTATTTACAGATTCTAACGTAGAACAAACAATCATACGGTACTAAGCATGAGGAAAAGTATTCCTTAAAAGACTTACTGTCTGAGATGCACATCTCCTGCAGGATACGAATAGCGGTGAGACATTCACTGTGGTCCAGGACATTCACCTTCATTGAGATAAACTCCAACATGGGATCAAAGTATGAATTAGCTGTGGGAGAAGAGGTTTACTATTTAAGCACTGCAGTTTTCAAATGCAGGAGAAAATACACCACATGATATTACATTATATATATATATGTTATTAAATGCTGACAAATACTTGTAAATCCAATTTTAGCCCATACTTTGCCATACAGCACTACATGGCATGACTCTGGGGCTAGCGTCATCTGCCACTCCACTGCGTGAAGACTGACGCCTAAGGTTCCAGGGATTCCACTATGGCTCCTGCTACCCCTGGCACCTTGTGGAGTTGCCACACCCCCAAACATAGTGGTGCTCACATGACAGGTCACGTGAACCTTCACTGCAGGCCAGACACTCTGTTACAATCTCTTCCCACTTCTTCTTCTTCACCTCTCTCCAGTTTTTGTCTCAGTGATAACCTCCATCTTACCTCTATCCAATCTCTGCTTCTCCTTTTCTGTCCCTTGTTGACTCCCTTCACTTACATATTGCGCCCTGCTTGCCTTCTCATTTCTCAGGTTTCTCACTTGACCTAATTTTCTCCTTCTTTATATCTGATTCAACTGTTTCTGCCCACCCTCTTTACTCATCTTTTCCCCTTTTTCCCTTCTACCCCAGAACCCTCCTTCAACTGAGTCATTCATCTGGGGCAGGCTGAGCTCACTCAACCCTTCTATTACTCACTTGGCTTCTATTTCCATTGAACAAGCAGCCTGTACTCTACATTCACATATCTTATATCTACTCTTGATTTAGTGCTTCCTTCTCGCTGCTTTTCTCCCCTCAAAAAGCGAACTCAACCCTGGTTTTCTCTGTCACTTTGGTCTCTTGGGTAATCTCTACGCAAGGCCAAAAGGTAGTGGGAGAAACTGCAATCTTCCACCAAGCTTATCACTCCTTCTGTCTTTCAGTCCTCTTACAATCTCTCTGACTCAGCACCAAAAACACTATGTCACAGCTCGTACTCTATCTCTTTCTGATCACCCCAGTACCTAGTTCAATTTCTTAACACCATTCCGTTGTCCCTACCCCCTGACCTTCCCTCTCTTCGACCCCTGTCCTCCACTGATTCTGGCGACGGTTTCCACACTAATGTTTCTTCTCTCTGTACCCTCTTTCCCTCCTCTCCTTCTACCACGTCATCTCCCCTCTCACCTCATCACTTGCTCTCTTCCCCTGATCCATTTTCCCCCACTCTTCTTTCATGAATGGACACTGCCTCTTTCTTAACTCAAGCATTTCCACCTGTATCTCCTCTCTATCATATGCCTTCCTCATTATCTGTCTATCCACATTTGCTTTCAATTTCTACCTCAGTCTTTCTGTCCTCCTTTAAACACGCAATCGTCATCCTTACACTGCAAAATCCTCTCGACAGTTCTCTTCCTTCTGTCCTCCCATTTCTCTCCTCCCATTATTATCTAAACTCCTAAACTCCTCAAAGGGGTGGCCTACACTCAAGTCTCTTCTTTCCTAAATCTACCGTCTCTGCTTCGCCCTTTCCTTTCGGGCTTTTGTCCAGCACACTTCACAGAAACTGCTCTGCTACATGTATCTAACAACTTCCTGCCTGCACGATATAAGCTCTCTTCTATGCACATTCTTCTCGAGCTTTCTGCCGCATTTAGTGCCTTTGACCACTCTATCCTGTCTTCTCCCTCATCTTTTATTCTTTCTGTCGCTGTTCTTCAATGGTTCTAGTCTTATCTTTATGACAGCTATTCCTCGGTTCCTTGGGCCGGAAACCTCTCTGATTCTCGCCAATTACTCTTTGTCGTTCCCCTACGGCTCTATGCTTGTCTCCTTATTGTAATCTCTGTATTCTGTCCCTCTTTCATATCTGATCATCTCATTCAATCTCTCATGTCACTTTTAGGCTGTTGACTCCCACATTTACTTCTTTCTCCTCCTTCCCTGATGCCCTTCACACTGTCTCTTCTTGCCTTTTGGCCAACCAATCGTGTAGGAGTACTTCTGCTGCTTGGACTTCCTGTCTCATATTATCTTGCCCCCATCATTTTCTCTGAAACTCTGCCATATGCCTACTCTTTCTTTTGCCTTCCCACTCTTTCTTCTCCTAATTTCTTCGCTGTAGCCCTTTTTGACTTCATCTTCTTTTTCATTTTCTTTGCATCATCTAGTATCTTCATGGCCTTGGCCCATCTATCCGTCTTCTCTACCTTCCTTTTATTCCCCAAGCTCTCAGTCAATCTCCCAATTTTCTTACTGTTCATAAAACGCCAGTGTACTTCCTCCCTATTTCGTTCCTTTTCGTTTTTCAACCCCAAGCATTGGAACAACTTATCCCTTTCCGTACGCTCCCCCATTCCACATTTTATGCACCAGTTTAAAAACCCATCTTCTATCTCTTCTCTTTGATACTTAAAACTTTGATATTTCTTTCTTATCTATTTTAATGCTATCATGTCGATGATCTTTTTGTAGTTATTTTACCTCATGCTTGTACAGTGCTTCACCGAAGGCGCCAAATAAATGCTAATAAATACAAAAACATGGCATGGAGAGAAGATCTTGGGCTAGTGTTGAGTTCAAATACAGTTCCTCCTCCAGATGGAATGGCTCTGGGCTTGCTATGCCCTTTTTTTACATGTAGGTTTATATAATTAAGCAATAAACCCTGAGCCGCAGGGGCATTACTGAGTGAGGTAATGCCCCGGGCCCATAGTTATAGGCCCGAGCAAACTAGTTGTTTGTTGCATTCTGATTGACCCTCGCCGGGTACTAATTAGGCCTAAATCCTCCACCAATTGATTGACAGCATTTGGGACATGAATTTTGTATTTCATAAATGTGGTAACTCTCTTGACAACCCTAATAATAACACAGGAAGTGTGTATGCTGTATTTTTTATTAAAATAAAAGTAGTCTCGGAAGCGTATGCACATTGAACAAGTATGTTTATCCCATGACTGGTATATCGACAGTACAACTGGGAAGAATACCAAATAAGGACTCTTCTATGTTTGCACTCATCTGAACTGTTATCATGCCACTGATTCAATGTATACAGGGTTCAATATGCTGTTCAAAGTCCAACTCCTATTTCTCTAGTTCAAAAACAACAATGACCTCTTCTATGAGGATTCCATGTAATAATGTCCCTGCAAAAATGTCTCCTGACAACAAAGTTGCTGTTTGTTGCAGAGATATTATCACATTGAACATGCGGGGGACACCCCCGCAACTCCCGAATTCTTTTTTTTTTTTACAAGGGGAGCAGGGGACATTCCCGCAACCCGTCCCCGTACAAAATGTGACCATGTATAATGCCCACTTTGTTGTGAAAAAGAAGTGCAAATAATGGTGCAGAAAGGCTGCACCTGATGGGATGGGCATGTCCGGAGGGCTTTTATCACAAAATAGGTGACGCTGCACCAAAAATGTGTGCCTCTCATCATAGGCACATACCACAGAAATTGCTGAAAATCATGAAGAAGCCCCTGAATACCAGCAGGAACCCTGAAACAACAACCAGCTTCATCTAACTTTATGCAGGACACTGACATGATATCTGCCAAGCTTCACACAGGATGAGCTGGACATCATGATGTTCTGCATGGGTGAACATGAGGCAACCGTAAACAATCAATGAGGGCAAAGTGCAAGCCTTGCTAATAGAATGCCCTCTGCGCTGAACTTACAAACACAGTGAATGCCCTGGGAGTTGTGCAGAGGACCACCACAAAAGAAGTAAAGAAAAGATGAGAAACCCTCAAGGAGCAATCAAAGGGGAAGCCAGCAGAACAGCATGCTCATGTCAGTGGCCCAGCAGAAGGCTACACCCTCATCCTAGCATAAGGGGTAGTGGCAGGCATGCTCACCAGTGCCAGTAGGTGGCACCAGTGGACCCAACACAGCTGCACGAACGCAACAGCATCATAAGGCATGCACATCCAGCCCAGAAATGCATTCAAGGGCCATGAGAACTCAACGACCCTGTACGAACCCCTTCACACAGTCAACCTACTACACACCATACCCTCACATGTCTTGCCTTGTAATATGCATCTAGACTGCTCCTAATCAGTACCAGTGCAGTATCCAAACAACTAAGCATGTCACTGGATTGGTATACTGTTCTGGCCACACGCCAGTCAGCTGGGGGAAAGTAAATAAGTGAGAGGAAAGCAAGAGGATAGGACATCAGGAGCCAGATACTACAAATGTGGGGAGGGATCAGTGCATCGGACAAGACCATTCCACGCAGGAGCACATGATGTCATGTGACTCATGCAGTGTTACTACACCCCAAAATGAATAATGCGTGGCTGTCTTCAACCAGGTGTACAGTCATTGAGCAATATACACAAACGTGGTGCACACAAAAATGATCTTGTGCTGAAAATACCAGAGGACAAAGCAAATCCCTAATCTGTGAACGGTAGTGCAAGTGACGACATTTACAGTAGCCACCCTGCACACATCCCTGTAATGACATGTCTTTTCTATAACACATTCCACACACTCCATGTGCTCATATGTATTTTCTCTCTAGAACAACAACAACCAGAAAGATACATGGGTGGACCAGACCCTGAAACTTTGCCGTTTGAGGGGCAAGAAGAGGACCAGGGAATCAGAGTGGGAGAAGGCCAATTCCAAGGTGAGCCAACCACAATGCCAACTGCTACCCCATATGGACCACAGGTTCCACTTGAAGACCATGACCCTGAGACACAGCCTGGGCGATCAAAATCACCAACCCCAGAAATAATCACAACATGGCGTGCAGTTTGGGCTGCAAGAACCAAAAGCCCCAGAAATACTCCTTTCACCACCTGGAAAAGAGATGCATTGGCATCAGCTCAAAGTGGGCACACAACGTACCACCATACACTGTACGCATAGATAAAGGCTGGTTGTACTGCCATGGAAGCTGCCTGACAGCCACAATGCCATCTACAGGAAGCAAGGGCTTCCGGAGAAGGGGTTGAGGGCAATACTAATACAGTTGATTTTCTTTGTTAAGTTAGCTGTGTCGTCATTTCACCATGTATCTGCCTTGCCAATGGTAAATTGGCATTGGTTTTGCTTCCTGATGGTCTGTGGCATCTGGAGTGGGGCCTCATTTGCATACTAATAATGGGATCCTGATGTACATCCATTCTTATCACCGTACATGCATCTCATGCACTGCTTGGGGCATGTATCCGTCAGTATTTTTGTTTGTTTTATTCGTATTTATATAGCGCACAACACCCCAAGGACATCGTGGCACTTGTTACAGTACAAAGCTTAGTTACTTATTTACATGGTAATTAGCAATATATATACAGGTTGCAATATAGTTACATAGTCATTAGCAGTATATATAGAGGTTACAATATAGTTATATTACATTTGTGTTATATTACAATATACATGGCAGAAGTGGAGGAGGCAGTCCTCCACATGCCAGTTGAGGAGAGTGGCCTTGAGGTTGTTGCGGAAGACAGAGATGGAAGTTTCAGCTCTAAGGGTGGCAGGGAGTGAGTTCCAGAGTTTCGGTGCAATATAGGAGAAGCCTAGACCTCCTCCTGTGGCTCTGTTTATGCGTGGTATGTGTAGCTGGTTGGCGTACTGAGCTCTGGTGGGGCGAGTGGATGTGGTCCTTGATATTGCTTCAGATAGGTATGCTGGAGCGGTTTTGTTGATGCATCTGTGAGTGATGGTGAGGATTTTCAGAGTAATACAGTCTTTGACCTGGAGCCAACGGGCTTCACGTCTGGTGTGGGATATATGGTGTCACAGGACCTACGGGGAATGGGTAAGGGAGGAGAAATGCATTGCAATCTGGTATGGTTGTCTGTTCTCTGGGGGCAAGTGCACGCCAGTTACCGTCTTGCCATGAAACCTGTCTTTCTGTTCATCATAAGTGCACTTGCTCCACTCATGTTGGGCGCAGTCAGCAGTTTTAGTACCTCATGAGAAATATCTGACAACCACGACATGACGTAACGCAGATGCCAGATGCCTTTGTCCATTATCAGCATCATATGGGTCAATTGGCTGTGGCTGAAAATCTGGACAGATGTTTATGTGCAGGGAACGTCTGAGGGTAATGTTATGTAGGACTGTATATGTTGCATACGGTCAGGGGTTTGTACAGTAGCACTTCCCCAGAGTGGTCAAGGCACCCAAAGTGTGATTTGAGAATGCCGAACTTGCATTCAATTGGTTTCCTGGTGCACATGTGGGTAGCATTGTAACATAGCTGCCTGTAGGGGACAGCGTGCTGAAAGTTGCCAGCGGGTGTCATGGGATACCCACTATCAACTGGAGAAGAGAAGACTCAGGGTAATTTTACGTAATTGTGTACAAATTCTATTCTGTGAAGGGTGTGAATCAAGACTTACCTAGAAAGCAGATTTGCCCATAGTTTTCATATTCAAAGTTTCATGCAATGGTAGATTGATGGTATATGAAGTTGTCATGCGTTGCTCCTGAATAGTTTGCAATCGTATTCAATATGATATTACCAGCCTTGCACACTATCTGCACATTGACTGAGTATCGCTGTATGCAGTTCCTGTAGATGTGCTCTGTGGCAGCCGGGGGTGTGAGGCCCAAGTGGGTACTATCAATCGCTCCACACACCACAGAGATTCCTTCATTCTCATACAATGCCCTCACTAAAACAGCCCTTGTGCGTGCATCATGTGACATTGCTTTGTGTTGCCTGGCAAATTGGAGGATCATATTAAGGACTGACCTAATGCCCTTTGAGAGGACTGTGAAATGCCTAAGGTAACGCCACTGGTTAATGGTCATCGCCTTCGCACACTGCGTAAAGTTTACTGAAAAACTGTGAAGAAGTTATGAAGTTGTGAAGTTCTGCCAAAAATGTTTACTGCAGGAATTGCTTACATATTATAATACTTCATGCACATGTGTATACACACACGTAGTGAAGCATATTACGCATATAATCATGCTGTTCTATAGAACTTTGAAATTATACAATATGTGCACAGAAAAGTTATACGCTGTGTAAGTTCAGTTTTAAAATCACACAAGTTGCAGGTGTTGATACCTTCTATTGGACTAACTGAAAAATGTATGCAGAGATGGAACAAAACATTAGTTTATGAAGTCCCACAGACCTCTTTGGCAGATGTTGCAGAGTGAAATGATTTGTAAAGGAAAGCCATGGCACAGCTCATTCTCAAAACAAAACAAAATTGGCTGGAGGACACAATGAATGGAATGTGGGTCTGGAATTGCTTTCTTTTCTAAAAGGCCATGCGAACTCCTAGAAGTAGGGGAACCCGAGGGGCTGAATACAGTAAACATTCTGAGAATTGCATTTAACAGAAAAAAAAGAGAAACAACTGATTCTTTTCACATGTAACTATTATTCAAGCAGTTTTAAGGTGGGCCATGCTAGTTTCCTAAAATTACTGATGTTATTTTAAAGGGCGTATTGAAGTGAGAGGTTTGAAAACACAAAATTGCGGAATAGTGTCAGATTGTATTTTAATCAGAGTCTAAAAAAGTGTTTTGTAGCTTCTAAGTAGTGGCAGGGCATTTTAGTGATTTCATGCAGCAGCTAAGGCTGGTATACAATTTGGCACTACAAATACCAATGCATTCTCCAATGTTATCTCACTATACCTGAAGCTTCACAATGTTTTCCTGGCTTACATACAGTCTGGTACAAAAAAGAAATGTCATAGTGGTGCACTGTCCGTTTTTATCTCAACTTGTCTCATGCTCAGTAATGGGTGCCGAACATTTGAGCTTAGACACCCAAGATTTTTGTTGAGTATGTCCTCCGCACCTCACACATTAGGGATCCTGAACAGTAGTGTCTGGCAGCTGTTGGTGAAAAATGGTGCTGAAGGGGAGTTTTCTGACTTTGTTGATGTGATTGCACTGCTGGACCTGGGCTCAAAGTTGGCCATAGTGTGTCATAAATCCAATGTTGATGCTAAGACTGCTGTCTTGCAGGTTAAACATCTTCAGGTACTTGTACTTGAGCTGCCACGTCCTTCTGCGTGTGATATTCGAGAGGTCACCTTTTAAAACCATCACCAATAGATCCTGCAATGAATGTCCATCCTGCGTGAATTGTCCACCCATTGGTGTTTGTGTTTTGTGGTTTGGGATGGTGTATCTATGTAGGTTAATCCTTTCATGCAGCTCTTTCCAGATCTCACCTGTGTAATTCCTTTGACTGCATTTATTGCATTGGATGGGGCGTACAAAATTGGATGATCTGTAGTTGTATGTCCCTGGCATCTGTATTGTTTGGTTCTGCAGGGTTGTTATGACAGATTTGGTCCAGATGTGTTGGCATGTTTTGCATCTCCTGGTGTTGCAAGGGTACATTCCAGGTCACCCTTATTCTTATGTAGTGGAAATGTTCTCCTGATCAAAGACTGCTAGTTTCTCGGTAGCTTGCATGCAATTAGGAGAATTTGAAGATGTCTCTCAGTTCATCACCCATGCTGAAAATTGTTTGTAGATACTTAACAATCCTATTCAGTTGGGTTAGTGCCGGGTGGTAGGAGACAACCAAAGGTATTCGTTCTGCCACTCTTGTGTCTCTGTATTGTAGCTCTTTGTCTCTGGGTAGTTTCAAAGCACAATCAAAATCCCTGTCAAGTTGACTGTCACTTGTTTTTCCATTGGAGCATATGCATTGGTATTGGATGGCTTGGCTGTAGATAATGAACCATTTTGTGTGGCTTGGGTGGAAACTTGCTCTGTGCAGGTATTCATCCCTGTAAGTTGGTTTCATGTATACAGCTATTTCTAGATGGCCATTTCTACCAACCAAGATGGTTGTATACAGGAAGTGTATGTTCTTCTTGGAGTATGCATCAGTGGAAACCATTGAATGATTCATGGAATTGTTTAAGAGAGTCTTCACCTTCTGTCCAAATTAAGAAGAAGTCATTAGTGTAGCACAGGTATGTTAGTGGTTTCAGGGGTTGTTGTTGTAAGTACTCCTATTCCAGAGGTGCCATGAAAAGGTTTGCACCTCAGGTGCCATTTATGTTCCCATGGCCATTACAGTCTTTTGTAGGAAGTTCTTTCCATTGAAGCAGAATTGTTGTGCGTGAGTATGAGTCCCATGAGACCTGTGATAGCTGTGGTTGAGGTGTCTATCTTGGGGCTCACATTTTGCAGGAATTATGGAATGCCCCATTTCCATCTTCACCTGGAATGTTGCAATAAAATGCAGTGACATCCAGATTGGCACCAGAGTGCTTTCCATTGAAGCAGAATTGTTGTGCGTGAGTATGAATCTCATCAGATCTGTGATAGCTGTGGTTGAGGTGTCTATCTTGGTGCTCATGTTTGCAGGAAACACCAATCTGTAGCATCACTAGCATCTTATAAGCTAGCTGCTAAGGATTACAAACTCACCATTCTTCGATCCAAAGCAGAACATTTTAATGCAAGGATTCAGCAAGCAAAATCCCAACCTAACGAAATCTTTTCAATTCTTAAAGAACTGAAAGATCCTCCAATTACACACCCAGCTCAAGAGAGCGATAAGTGGTGCCAAGAGATTCATGAAGGCTTCTCTGAAAAATCTTGTAAACATCAACAGGCCATTGAAACCCCCCAAAAAATATTTTCTGAACACGAGTTAACTCACTTAACGTTGACTACCGTTAAGGGTGATCTGCCTAATAGTTATCTAGATCTTTTCTCTTTCAAAAAGGTCTCAATTTCAGATGTTTTGGAAGTGATTCATAAGTTGAGGCCATCTTCCTGTCAGGGGGACATTTTCCCTGCCAAGCTATTCAAAGATTATGCAGAACCCATGGGTTGCGCAATTTGTCAATCAATCCTTTGAAGAACCCTAAGTTCCTGCTGATCTTAAGGAAGCATGGATTACTCCTCTTATAAAAAAGGAAAACCTGGATCCTTCTATACCAGGCAACTTGAGGCCCATAAAAAACGTGCCATTCCTGCTTCCAATTATCGATAGGATTGCCTACATACAATACCAGAAGTTCATAGATACCAACAAAATCCTGGCAAATGAGCAATTCGGCTTTAGTCCCAAACATGGAACAGAGACCGCGCTTCTGGATCTCCCGGCCAACATTGCTATTACTGTTGAGAAAGGAAACACTGCCCTACTTATGCTACTTGACCTTTCCTCAGCTTTTGTTCTCATAGACCATGATTTCTTAGCTGAGAGATGAATCCATTGGCAGATGCCCCCCCCCCGGCAATAAATTGGTTTAAATCCTTCCTAGGTCCAAGAATGGCCGCAGTCGTAAAGGGCAATTTCAGCTCCCTAAAAACAATGCTGACCTGTGGTGTACTGCAGGGTTCATGCCTGCCGCCTCTGCTCTTTAACATTTTCTCAAAACTCCTATGCGATATGCTTAAAAGCTTGGGTGTTCAATTCACAAATTATGCTGATGATACCGAGCTGGTCTTTGAATTGGCAGGTTCCTATGAAAAGGACATGGAAAGAATAAACAAAGTGTTTAATGCTATCCAAAAGTGAATGGCAAACAGCTCTTTGGCCCTCAATGAGGCAAACACAGAACTCCTAATTCTTGGCACACCTCAGAAAATAGGGAAACTAGATCAACAATACAAAAAAATCAAGATAAACAATAGCTTAATCGAAGTAGCTAAGCATGTTAAGACCTTGGGCATTTTTATGGACTTGCATCTCTCGTATAAGAGACAGGCCTGCTATCTTAAATCCATATGTGCCTTTTGCATCAATCTCATATGGCAAAGTCGACCATATCTATCACAACAAAATCTTGCGCTGATTGCAGGAGCTATAATTAACTCCAAACTGGACTACTGCAATAGTCTCTTGATTGGTACCTCTAAGGCTAATATCAAGAGATTGCAGACCATTCAGAATGGTGCAGTTAGGGCGGTCTGGGGCTTGAGCCGGTGGGAGAAAACATCAGTTGCTAGGAAAAAACTTCACTGGCTACCGGTTCAACAGTGAATAAAATTCAAATGCTCAGTTATGACCATGCCAGACAGGCATCGCTCCTAATTATCTCACTAAGAGACTAATTAAGGCCCCGGCTCAAAGAACTCTACGATCTAATGGAAAAAATAATCTGCAACAACCACGGAAATCCTTGGAAAGAGTTGGTGGCACAAGAGTTGGTGGCACAAACTTTACTCACTGGGCTCCGATGATTTGGAATGCTATGCCATCTCCCATGAAAAACAGCACGTATCTTACCATCTTTAAGAAACTGCTTAATACATATCTGTTTGACAAAGGAGAAGTCTAATAGAATCTTTATCTCGTTCTCTTTGTAGTCTTGTGTTCTACGTTGTTTCTGTTGTGAGTGCTCTGAGGCCTGTGGGCGATAGGGCGCTATATAAAAACCAGAATAGATAGATAGGTAGGAATTTCTGTCAAGCCCCATTTTCATCTTCACCTGGAATGTTGCAATAAAGTGCAGTGACATCCAGATTGGCACCAGAGTGCTTTATTATTACATTGATGAGCTCTCGGCTCCATTTGTGCTCAGACCTGCCTCTGGTAAGGACTCCATCTAGGGTTGAATGTGCAGTGCTTTTTCGTTTTGCTTCGCCTTTCCTTTGTGTACGAGCCCTTCTACTACCATCTGTTCATTTCGTGTATTCCAATGTTGTGTGTCTTTGCCTCCTCCCACACTCCTTCCCTCCCTGCCTGCCCCCAATTGGTCAGTGTGTTTCACATGTGACCGGGAAACAGATTGGTACAAGAGCGCCTTTTAGTTAATTCAGGAGCTCTTGGTTCAATTTGGTAAGGACCCCATCAAGGGTTGGATGCGCAGTGCTTTTTCATTTTGCTTGGATGTCCTTTGTGTGTGAGCTTGTCTCCTTCCATCCGTTAGTTTTCTGTATTCCATTTAAATTATTCCTTGCCTCCTCCCTCATTCCTAGTGAACTGGATAGTTCAGCCACTTTGATGAGCAGCAATTACCCTCGAGATGGATGGGGATGCAGACCTTACTCATACATCAATAATAGAGCTGACTCAGAAAGTTGACAAAAGGCAGATTGTTTTATTATCAATTATCCAAAACAGGGAGCATAACGAACATCAATGCAATCCCTCGATTTTCAACTCAAAGTACTTTAAGAAAAAAACAGCACTTTTATAAGCAAAATGTGTCATCAATGACGTGTGTACTAACGTCATTCTACGTGGCAAACTACAAAAACGTATAAGCATGGACTATTGGTTCTGAGTGAACGTCTAAGTATATGATCAATACTAGTCTAAAAACGCAGGCCAGGACATATTCTCATACCCCACATTTATCAACTTTATTTAATAATCATACAAAACACAATACAACTGAGTAACAACAGAATGGGAACAAGCAAAAGATTACTCCATATACATCAGTGCAACAAAATGCAAATTACTACTAAAGTAACAGCTATTCAAAACGAAATCCAAAAACATCCCCACCCTCCTATCTCATGGCAAGACGTGACAACACAAAACACAAAAAAAGGACAAAACATATACCCCTACCAATCATACCCCACATTTATTATACACTTATTCTCGCATTATATTTTATCCTGGCACCCTCCGTTACTTTCTTTTTTTTCACTCATTACCCATGCTTTTGTCAACTCACTGAGGTTTTTACTCACCAATATCATCTTTCCTCTTCTGACCCTTTGGATCGTGAGCCTTTTTTACTGCCTCTTCAACCTTCCGATCGATCCGCTTCATGTAGAAGTGGGAGGGGATTCTATGCAAACTAGCGGACCCGTCACACCAGGTCTTGCAAGATTTTATTAACTTTACACTAATCACTATCCACGGGGAGCTTCACGTCTTTTCAGTTGAATGGCAAAGGTCGTACGATCTTGCCGAAACTCTAAAGTCTACTCAGATCGATGACTCTTAAACCATCATCTCTCTGCTAGCAAGTGAACTGGATAGTCCAGCCCCTTTGATGAGCAGCAATTACCCTCAAGATGGATGGGGATGCAGACCATACTCATACATCAATAATAGAGCCGACTCAGAAAGTTGACAAAAGGAAGACTGTTTTATTATCAATTATCTAAAACAGGGAGCATAACGAACATCAACGCAATCGCTCGATCTTCAAACTCAAAGTACTTTAAGAAAAAAACTGCACTTTTATACGCAAAATGTGTCATCAATGACATGTGTATCAATGTCATCCTACATGGCAAACTACAAAAACCTATAAGCATGGGCTATTGGTTCTGAGTAAACGTCTAAGTATATGATCCATACTAGTCTAAAAAGTGTAACTATGTGATTGGTTACTTAACATCAGGTGGGGCAACTAAGCCCTCCCTTCAAAATGACCACTATGAAAGTCACTAAATATACAACGTCTCACTGGTTTACACACTATAGGACCCCTGAATACGCAGATCCTCTACTTTTTGGTTGGCAATCTATTCACCTTCAGTACTTTTCCACCTACGTTAGCAGCCTGCAGGCTGGGCATCCAGATGCTGGCGAGGTTGCCTTAACTTTAGCTTCCCACCAATTAGCATATCAATCCATCATCACCTCAGTGGTCTACTGTCAATTAGGCCTTTGAACTTCGTCCTTGAGAGTGTTCTTAGCTCTGAGAAAACTAGTTAGTGAGAAGCACAGCCTGCCTTCATGCGTAGGTGTGACCATCTCGATCATCCAACTTCATGCTTCCACGTGACTGAGACCATAAAATCGAGACTTTTTGCGTATTTAATATTATTTTCTAGTATACCTCTGACGTCTTCCTTGTTATGTTCATTCCTTTTGAACAGGAGGTTTGTTCTTTCACACGATTTTGTACCCAAAGTCAGTTTACTCCAGCTTTGATAAAATCTTGGCTTCTTGGCTCGCTCAGTCTCGCCTTTCACTGATACTCTCGCTTGTAATTCAATGTCTGCTTTTTAACTGCGACACACTGAACTGAGGCCTTTTTGCTAATGTCCAACCTGCTATAATACGTTTAGTGGAAACATCCATAATTCTCTGAATCCTATGTATGTATACGTTGGTGCTTGCCGCAGTCTATTTACTATAGGCTTAGAGCTAGCTTCACGATTACTTTGCTGCTTACGTTTCTTCTGCATCTGTACATGTGTAAAATTATTTGATATCTTCATCTGTTTCTGTGGCATAAGCTTATTCACCTTGAGCTCAAGATGTCACTTATCCTTATTGCTTTCTTTATGCCTTATAGACTGTCTGCATTCTCTAGTCACTGCATCTTTTTTTTATGTACTTCATCTTCAGCTCCATGTAACATATACTTGGCAACGGTTAGTGATACTACCATTCATCCTTGCCGTTTATTGGCTCTGCTTCTTCAGGGATTTCATTCTGATGGCCATCATATTTCTTTGTATGCAGATATGGTGTTCTCAATGGGTACCTTGGCTCCCAGATTCTCTTACGTACTGACCCTTTCACTGGTACTGGACTGAGTCCATACTCTGCTCTTTGTCGATTCAGCTGTTCTGTATACGTCACTTACTCTGGTTTCCAGCATACAGGTAAAAGGGGTGGGTCGATTGAGGTGGGGGTACTTGGCTCCTCCTCTACGCTATCCTCCCTGCCTGCCCCCATTTGGTCAGTGTGTTTCACATGTGACCAGGAAACAGATTGGCACCAGAGTGGTTTTTATTTAATTCCGAAGCTCTCTGCTCCATTTCTGCACGGATCTGGCTCTGCAAAGGACCCCATCTAGGGTTGATTGTGCAGTGCTTTCCTTTGTTTACAAGCTCTTTTCCTTCCATCAGTTTGTTTTTTGTATTCCATTATTGTTTGTCCTTGCCTCCTCCCTCACTTCTTCCCTCCCTATCTAACCCTGTTGGTCAGTGTCATTCACACATGACCAGGAAGGCTGTTTTCTGTGAGTTCTCAGGGCAACCTCTGCCTGGGCAGCCATCTAAGGGCTACAGCAAAGAGCAGTTCCCTTCTGGACAGCTTCCTCCCTGTTTGCCCCTGTTCGTCCATGGAGCCCTGATACAGCACAGTCTAGCAACAGGTAAGATGGTACGGGCGGTAAACCGAGACATTACTGGGCTTGACTAAAACCCTGCCACTTCTCCATTACTACCACCATCAAATTATAATAATGTGAAGCTTACCTACTGCACACCCTAGATAGACAGATAGATATATTGGAGTTAACTGTCTGTCACACTTAGATGTATTTTGGGGGTTAGGAAATGTGTCACACTTAGATGTATTTTGGGGTCAGGAAATGTGTTGCACTTCGATTTATTTTGGGGGACAGGACATTTGTCACACTTAGATGGATTTTGAGGACAGGAAATGTGCCACACTTCGATGGATTTTGGGGGCTGAAAATGTGTTGCTCTTAGATGAATCTTGTGAGCAGGAAATCTGTCGCACTTAGATGGATTTTAACGGTGAACAATGTGCGGCTTTCAAACAGTAGCCTGTCCATTATGTGCAGAAGATTTATGATGGTATCCTGAGCACAGCACTCAGAAGATTATAGGGAGAACCGGTCCAATGCTCTTTGAAGATATATGAGGACATACATATATGTTTATATACACATATATATATGTTTATATATATGTTTATTGCACCTAGAAGATGTATTAGGATACAGTTTCTTCCACCCAGTAGATTTACTAGGACAGCCCGTCTATTACAATTGACCATGGTATAGCACCTCGAAGATTCATGATGTTTGTCGGTCTTTGCTCTTAGAATAAGTGTGAGGGTAGCCGATGATTTGAACACAGATTTATGCAGGTAGCCCTGATATTGCACTTAGAAAATCTCTTAGGATAGATTTGTACTTCGAAGATGTATTAGGACACCACTCTTTTCCGCTTAACAGATTTATCAGGATAGCCTACCCATCTTACTTAGCCTTGCTATTGGTCCAGGAAGATTCTTGATGCCAGTCTGTATTTTGCACTAAGATTTGTGAGGATAGCCTAGGGCTTGCCCAATGATATTCGGGTAGGCTGATACTGCACTAAGAAGATTAGCACATGTAGGTTAGCACATGAGTTGCACTTAGAAATAATTGTGTAGGCTAGCTCCTGTATTGCACTTGAAGAACTGTGAAGGTTAATACATGTATTGCACTTAGAATGAAATGAATAGGTTAGCACATGTATTCCACTTAGAAGATCTGTGATGGTTAAACAGATTTTGAGGCTGGGCAGTGTGCTGCACTTAAATGGATCTCGGAGTGAGTATTTTGTGTTGCACCGTAAAATGTTATCCTGTCCATTATGCTCTAAGATATATGATGGTAAACTATCCTTTGCACTTAGAAGATCTATAAGTTAGCTATTGTAACATATAGAAGATATATGCAGGTATCCTTGATATTGCACTTAGAAGATGCCTGAAGGTAGCCTATTGTAAATGTTAGAAGATATATAGTAAGACTACATGGGTAGCCTGCATATTGCGTCTAGAGAAACCTATCATCGTAAGTTCTTATGGTATCCCGTCTGTCATGCCTAGAAAATGTATTAAGATAGCCTATTGCATTTAGAAGACTTTGAGGGTAGCCTGTCCTGTCTATAGTGCCTAAACAAGCCTATGTGAGTAGCTTGTGTTTTCACACAGATGATCAGATCACTCAGTGAGATCAAAGATAAGCTCCATCTGAGTTTAAGGTACGTATAAAGGCACCACTTTGGTGGACATCCGCCACAGGCATGGCTATCCATCCATACACATTAGAATGCAGCAACAACTATGACAAATTTTGTCTAGCTGGACACTTACTGTCTTAACCTCCTTACACCAGACTTGCCTTCACACCTCTGTGTCATGATAACATGTAAAAGGATACTCTGGTACGCTGCAGGTATTCTTCAAGGTACTGTTATCAGGTTACAAGCACAATCAGGTCACATCAGGTACATCAAGGGGATAGCGAACAACAGAGGGGAGCCCACTGTCTCCCACCACCCAGGCTACATCTTCCATCTGCCCTGGGTGGAAACACATTCACACTCAACATTCCAGTTACACCCTTAGCATTCCATTCATGACATCATACCTTGCATTCACATCCCATGCATTCAGGAAACAGGGAATTCACATCCCATGCATTCAGGAAACAGGGACCAGGCAGGAAAATCAGTCACAACATACCTCCTTCCGTTGCACCACAGACAAGCACACTTCGTAACCAGACAGCACCGCGAACACAGTCACAACACTCTGCCATTAGATTACAGCGACAATTTATGACACAATTCAGTCTAGCTTGACACATATCGAGTATCTTGCACTGGTGCACTCTTGTGACCTCCCTCAGCAACCATCCACATCCCTGACCTCTTGGGTTGCTTCTCTTGGGTTGCTTACTGGAGCCTAGCCAGCCCACCTAATTTCTAATCCTGGCCAAATGCACACACACATTCCAAGCCTTTTCTGAGAATTTTTCCATACCTGGACTTCGGTCCCTGAGGGCGTTTCCATCACAAGCGCATTGAGGCAATACAAATGGGAGAAGGCGGTATACAAATGACTACTAGTACTAGAACTACTACTGCTAGGCCACATGGTGGTGTATCCCTTAAAAAGAAAGCAGATTTATGTAAATTATTTAATACACCCTCTAGAATGAGATCTACCTTTTTTTCACCCACACCTGAAAAGTTATCGCATAATGCTCAATGGGATCGAATATGGCATAAATGGGTAGAAAATATGGGTACTGATATTTATCTAGAGTAAGAGAACAGACTAAATGAGATTTATAACACAAAACTGGATGTTAACTTAAGAATCATTCAAGAAAACATAATAAGCCGCTTGTATTGGGCTTGTATAAGGATGACATTGTTAGCTGTACTAGAGAATAATTATTGCTGGGGTTGTGAAGACAGGTGTGGGTCTTTATAACACATGCTTAGGAGCTGTCTGCAAGTTGGTGGGTTTTGGTCTGAGGTTTTAGAAAGAATAAATATGACAATAAGGGATTGTAACATTAGACATACAGATCAGGCTTTTCTTTTTCTAGGTGTGAACAGATCTGATCTGAACAAAGCTCACAATTGTTGAAACAATAATGCTTTGATTGTAGCAAAGCAACAAATACTGAAAGTCTGGCAAACAAGAAACAAACCACGAGTGGAAGACTGGATTAAAGATATTCAAATGCTATTGTTATTTGAACAAGTGATGTATAAGAGGATGGACCAGGAACGCTACTGTTTGGGTATGTAGGGATCATTTAACAAGTTATATGGATGATGTTTACAGGAGATTGTGGTGGGAGAATGTATTTGGACTGATTGCTTATATGTGACATATACTGCCTTTACAAGATATTGGGCCTCATTACGAGTACCGCGGGAGCCATGCCGGTGAAACCGGCAGGCTGCCGCCAGACTCGTGGGGATTTACCGGCTCCGGACTTGCCGGAATTACTGGGGCATTACAGCCCCGGTGATCTGGTAATTCCGGAGCCGGCATTCTGTAAATCCCCATTCCCGGCTCCACGGGAATGGGGAAGTGGAAACACTGGCACCATGTGGCAATAGAGCCGGTGTTTTCGTGTCCATCAGTGGCCGTTGGTGTTACGCCCGACAGGTCACACCTGGTGGGTGTAACACCACACGGACACAGAACTTGTAGTTAGCCGGTCCGGAAAACGTTGCCGGTACGGTTTTACCGGCAGCGTTATATCCGGACCCGCTAACCTGTAATGAGGGCCATTGTATATGTTTTCCTTTTTCCTTCACATTACTGGAATTAATCATTTCACCATCCTATGTCATCAAATATACAGCTTGACAAGAAAATATATCATTCATGTATTGTAAAGTGATAAATGTTTTAAAAAGAAATCAACTTTTAAATGGATATTATCTTACTCCGTTGACAAGCATTTAGAGAAAATCAACATCACATATAGATGACCTTGAAACACATTTCCTCATTTGTGTAGTATTGCCATATATGTATATGGTACTGTTAAATGTCTAGGGAATGCATGTATGTACAATACAAATCGTGGTTGAGTTGCATTAAGAATCTATAGGCTTGGGTTTAGGGAAGCTGTGCTTTCATTTTGCTGAGCATGCAATATTTATTCTATCACGAACTAGGAATATGAAATTATATTCTTTTGAAAGGACATGACCTAGCCCCTTAATTCTATTTTGCAATTTGGGTCTATCTCATACATTGTCCTCTCCCTTCTGCACAATGTCATTAGAGAGATCTAGATGGTTGTCTTGAGTTGCATCATTTTCTAAGGAATGTTAGTGGGCAAGCTAATCTCCCTCTCACCCAATAAGAATGTTATGGGTTTTCTCAGTATTTCTCTTTTTAAAGAATACATCTGTGTAAACAGGGGGTTTATTTTACCTAGCTACTTTCAAAAGACAATGTGCATTTTGGCAGGAAACGCTATCCTTCTAGCTTAAATCAGTTCTCTATTTGTTGTGGCTATTATCAGAGAATGAGGTGCATTTTATACTGGAAAAATGCATCCACATTCTATTTTACTTCAGATACCCAGTGACCTCCCTTTCAGTCCAACCCCCTTCAGTGGGCCTAAAGGCAAAGGATTCTTGAGGGCATATATCTAATTTCAGTGGGGATTTTATACTCACTTCTGTATTTTCTTTTAAGAAATAGAAGACGGCATGGCCCTTCAAAGCTACAGGCAACATCCTCCCAATCAGCTATGCTTCCCAGCCTCTTCGGCAGAGTGTAAAAATCGCTCTTTATTTTTACCTGGAAAAAAATGATTCAGAAAGACTGGTCTGAGAACTCTGAGAGCAGTCTTTCTAAATCTAACTGTCACACCCCTGTCGTACGTGAGTGTGTGCAGGGCTCAATAGGTGTGGCAGGAACAGGCAGGGGAAGACGGAAGTTGGTTATGAGGTAAGTGTTTGTCTGTATGTATGTTGTGGGATAGTGTGGAGGAGAGGGGGTGGGGAAAGGGGTGTGTGTGTGTGGCTTTGTGTGTGTGATTGTGCATATGTATGTAAGTGGGGGTTCAGTAGGGATTGTTAGGGTGGCTATAGTGTGCTTTTAAGGAATAGAAGACGGCATGGCACCTCAAAGCTACACGCAACATCCTCCCAATCAGCTATGCATCCCAGCCTCTACTTGGAATTCAGCAGAGAGTAAACATCACTCTTTATTTTATACCGGGAAAAATATTATTCAGAAAGACCGGTCAGAGAACACTCAGAGCAGTTTTTCTAAATCAAACTGGCATGCCCCTATCGCACTTGAGTGCGTGCAGGGATTGACAGGCATGGCAGGAACAGGCAGGGGAAGACGGAAGTTGGTTGTGAGGTAAGTGTTTGTCTGTTTACATGTCTGTATGTATGTTGTGGGATAGTGTGGAGGAGAGAGCGGTGGGGAAAAGGGCTGTGTGTGGCTTTGTGTGTGTGATTGTGCATATTTATGTAAGTGGGGGTTCAGTAGGGATTGTTAGGGTGGCTAGAATATGCTGGATATTAGGGGCCCTTGGGGAGTGAAACCTCCCAATTTCAGAGGTGAGGGTGGGGGAGAGGGATGAAAAGAGATATTTTGTGAATATTAAAATCTGCACCAAATTGGCTGATTGTGTGCAGCCTTTAATATTTGAGAATATCATATGGAATCTAAACTTATTCTCAAGAAAGCAGGTCCTAGTTAGGCAACATCTGCTTCAGGCTTTCTCTGGCCAAGGTCTTGGGAAGTAATCCCATCATCTCAAGGTATTATCCAAGTTCAGCACTCAGGCAGGGTTTCCCCATCTGCAGACCTTCCAGAATCCCAGAGCCTTTCTGTGGGTTTGAGCTTAAATAGATCCCACATTTTTCCACACAGTGTCATCTAAAATCCTACTTTTTGAAAGGTAGAAATGTTTGAACGTTGACACAACACCCTCTTATTAGATAGGTCCAACATATTTTAGACATGTGGCAAGGGGTGGTTCTTTTCAATGTTAACTCAAATTCATGTTTCTACCATATCTTTAGATACAACCATATACTGTTATTTGTATAAAGATTTTTAGACTCGCCAAACAAACACAGATTCTGGCATGTGTAGCATGCTCCCTATCATAAAAGATGACAAAGTTATTAAAATTAGATATGGTTATTTTTATAAATGACATTATGTGCACATTCAAATAAGCCTGCAGTTTCGTTTGTGTTCATTTTGTACATGGAGGTCCCATTTCAGCCTATTAACTAACTCAATGCTGAGTTGTTTTCTAAGCCATCCAATTAACAGGCAGATGTATTTTATGGCTGAGCTAAAGTTCAATGAGGGTCAAAGAAAGTGAAAAACAGAATACAGACTTATGACTATCTGGGAGCCATAGAATGACAAGGGGACCGTGGAAATTTAGCTCTAAACTGAATTTACTTCTATTTATTCAGTATTTTTAAGTTGAACATTCTACTCTATAATGCAACCCGGCTTAATGGGTTTGTTTGACAAAGGATAAGAAGTCTTGATTGGACAGATAGTTCACTTGTGAAGCCAGTGATCTCCCAAGCTTAGAAAACAAGTATTCAGAAAATAGATTTGCACTCCTTTGATTCTTAAAGGGACTGTGTATTCAAAATACAGTCTATAATGGCAATGCCTTCCTCCCAGTTCCAACTGTAATCTAAGACTATTTAACACACAGATCATTTACTGCACTTACAATGCAATTTGATTTCTGTGAGCATTTTCAAAAGTGAGCATTACTTCAACTGGTTCTATGCGATATTACTGCATTTTGAACTCGAACATCAAAAAGAATGTTTTTTTGGGGTTGTTTTGGTGTTGCTTTCAACATGCTGTAATATCACGTTGGGCCCTGACCCTCGCTGTGCCCTTGGTTTTTAAAGTATTCAGGGTTTTCACCCCCCAGTACCCCTGTTCATGCCACCTACCCGTCATACTCACACCATTCATTACATTATTACATTGTTTTAATATGTTTTTAACTCGTGCCCCCGCCCCCTCCCATTCCCTCTGCAAACATTCATACACCTCTCCCTCACATCCCTCACATACATTCACACACACATGCACACACCCAAACAGTTACCTTGCATTTATGACGACCTTTGCCCGACTGCACATGTCAGCCCCTGCGTTCACTCGTGTGCATCTCATGGAACAGCTGTAATTCCCAAAATGGCCGTGCACCGAGAGGAGGATAACGTCAATGAACCAAGGTAGCCAACCCACCACCTAGGGCCCTGTCTGAGCCTGTCCGGCTGAGGAGGGCCCAGAGGCCCTCCACCTTTTGTCCCCCTCTGCAAACTATGAATCTTCCTCCAGGCTTATGTACTGCCACCCCACAAATTTGGGCCCCTGGATTTCTTTGCTGCCTTCAGATCTACCAGTGAGTGATGGCTGATCTCTCCCATGCCTCATTCACTTACTTATTTGAACCAATTACTGTGCCTACTCACTCTGCCTTCCTTGCCTCACCTAACTTTCTTCTTTCACTGCATTTGTGCCCGTTTTTGAAATTCTAATTTAGGTATGTGCGCTTTTACTTCTCTGCACCCTATTTGCATTGCATTTGTGCCCTTTTTTTTTATTCGAATTTAGGTGTGTACACTTTTACTTCTCTGGACACCCTCTTTGCATTGCATTTGTGCACTGGTTTTTGGAATTCGAATTTACATGTGTGTGCTTTTACATCTCTTCCAACGCAATTGTGCCCTGTCTTTGAAATTCAAATGTAAGTGTGTGCGCATTTGTGACCCTATTTTTTTTTTATTTGAATTTAAGTGTGTGCGCTTTTACTTCTCTGCACCCTCTTTGCATTGCATTTGTGCCCTGTTTTTTGGAATTTGGATTTAGGTGTGCGTGCTTTTACATCTCTTGTATTGCATTTGTGCCCTGTCTTTGAAATTCGAATTTAAGTGTGTGCACATTTACTTCACTGCACCCTCATTGCATTGCATTTGTGCCCCTGTTTTTGAAATTCGAATTTAAGTGTGTGCGGTTTTACTTCACTGCACCCTCCTTGCATTACATTTGTGCCCCCGTTCCTGTAATTTGAATTTCCTTTTTTGGATTGCATTTGTGCCTTTTGTGATTGCTAGGTCATCTGGTGAGTTTAACTAGAACTGTGCTATCCAGCCACTCTTCTTTCATTCCTCAATCTAACCTCTGTCGCCCCTATGGCTCTCACCATCTCACCTATCTTCTCTAACTGCTACACTATCACCTATCCTCCCTCTCTCACAAAGTCTGCAAGGAAAAAGCACAAAACAGACATCCTGTCCATGAACCCTGACTTACCCATCGCAAGCACCTATGTCAGCGCAACTTCCAGACAGGTCTTCACTGATATCCTCTTCTCTGTCCCTTCTCCAGATCTTTGGACTCCCTGTCTCATCTACACTTTTTGCCCTTCCAAATCCTCGCCCATTAATGGTGGCATCAAGTGGGAAGTTCCCTTGGCCCGGCTTCTCATCATCACGCTGCATCATTATTGTCTACCACACAGGCACTATCTTGGTTCAGGGGTCTTCAACCCAACCTCCTCCTCTTTAACCGTTGCCTTCCTTGATCTGCCTCACCCCCTACCACTCTCTCTGTCCCTCCCCCTCTGACTCATGTACCATGTCCCTGTACTTCACATCAGAAAACCTTCAAAGGCGGAGACCTCCTTCACCTGGCTACTCTTATTGCCCGCTCAGCCAATAAACACTGACCTCAACATTCTCGCTCATACAGAGACATGGTTCAATACCAGCTCAACAGAAAATTAACAGGGGCGAAATAAGATCAGAACATCTGTACACATTTAGACAGTACCAAATCTTGTAACAAAAATATATTTATTTATAAGCAATTTACACAGATATGTATTGTTCTCGACATCCACATTTAAACACCACCATTCATTCCATCATTCATTCACACTCTCACTATACATGTCAATATTCCACACTTGGGGTACTTTGACCACCTAGAACCAATAGATTAACATAAATTACAACACCTCTTGATGATTACAGTAAGTGTTAATACAAAAAACAAATAGCGTCCTGCTTATTTGCTGTAACTCAACATAAGTTTTGGTCGTCACAATAGGCCCCTAAATCAAGCCGGTAAATCTAAGCGACCTTCTTCAGGAGACGGATGGTTATGTTGTAACCACTCAAATGTCAAAAGGTGGAGGATGTCATCAAACCTCAATCTACAAACAAACAATGTACATAACATCAGAATTCTGATCTCTTATTTGTTTAGACACAGAGATATATTGTGTGTATATCTCAGTTTGTGTATACAAATTGGCACTCACCTCCACATGAAATAATGGAGACGCGTGTTAACGGTGGACTAAATCCTGCATTGGTGATAGATGGCTCTATACCTATACTGAAATGTAAGAGGCGGACAAAGCATCTCAGTAAGTCTGCTCTATAAACATTACACCATTGTAATCAAGGTATAGACACACTGTCTTTCCTGATCAAGATTCAGGTATGGGGGTGTCTTGCGTCTCTTAGTCAATAAATCCAAAGAGGAAAAATCCCTGTTCACGCCTGAAATGCAACACAGAGACTCAATACTCAAATATATTCATATCGGAAAACACTAGAGATAGTCAAGGCCTCCTATCAATTTGCCTCACCTCATGTGGCCAAGTCCAGATATGTTCTATTCTGGTGCCCCAGTTTTTTCTCACTGCTCGGTAATTCAAATTCAATGTTCCTAAAAGGATACATAGAGCAAAGCGTCATGCTCATACATGTAACTGGCTCCGAATGTTGTCAGGATTATAGTTATACTGTCATCTACTCCCCTGCCCATCCCCACATGGTGTTATGTAGAGAAAACGGATTAGAATCCCCCTGATGAACCTTTGTTCAATCATAATGGAGGTCAATCAATAATCAATAATGTATCAGGTGCCTCCAACAACAAGGCTGAACTCTTTAAAATCTGCAGGGAACTAGCCAACCTTTCAGCAGTCCCCTACTCCCCTCTTCTGTCCCATACCCTCCCTCCAACCTCTCCCCCCCCTTGCTCCCCTGCCTCCTATGGTTCCTCACCCTCCTCTTCCTTTCTCTCCTCCTTTTCCCCTGTCACACCTGAAGAAGTTACCAGACTTGTTTCCCCTTTCTGCTCCAGAACCATCAAGCACAACATTGGCTCTCTTGCCCCTGTACTCGCTGATCTCTGCAATCACTCTTTTGCCACTGGATATTTCCCATCCTCCCTCAAGCACTCCCTTGTGCACCCCACCCAGAAAAAACCTTCGGCAGACACTTACTGTCCAGCCAACTACCACCCTATTTTTTATCACCCCTTCCTTGGGAAACTGCTGTGGATGCTGGCCTTTCCACTACTTGCCTCACAGACTGAACTTGTTGGTGGTCTCCATGACCATCAATCTAGATTCCGAGCTTCCAGAGACATGGACATTGCTCTTCTGAACACCTGTGAAGAACTGCATGCAACTCTTGACTCTAACTCTCCAGCTGTCCTCATCCTACTCGATCACTCCTTTGTCTTTGAAACAGTTAACCATTCTATCCTCATAAAACGGCTCCATGATACCCTTGGCATCTCGGAGTGGGCACTGGACTGGCTTACCTCCTTCCTAACTGAACATTTGTCCCTAGTCATTTTTGTCACCTTCTCCTCACCTACTTCCTTCTCCACCTGTGGTGTTCCCGAAGGCTCAAACCTCTCCCCATGGCTCTTCAACACCTACCTTGCTCAGCTAGCACTCCTCATTTCCTCCTTCTCCTACAACTTACAGTGCTGCACTGACAACACACAACTCTTTTTCAAACTTCCTGGTGGCCGCTTGCATTCTCCATCATCCCTGACTGCCTATCTGCTATCCAGTCCTCGTGTACTTCCAACTATCTCTGCCTCACTACCAGCAAGACTAAGATCATCGCCCTTGGGACCACTGCTCCCTCTTTTTTTCCCGCACTCTGGCCATACTCTATGGGCTCTACCCCGGCTCCTTCTTCTGAAGCCAGAAACCTTGGAGTTATCTTCGACTCCTCCCCCTCCGTTCTCCCTCACACTCAGGACATTGTCAAGAAGTCCCACTTTCAACTCTTCCTTCTCAAAAGGAATTCTCACTATTCTCACTTTGTCCCAGAAGCTCAATGTTACACAAGCCCTGGTTCTCTCTTGGTTTGACTACTGCAATAGTCTTCTCCTGAATCTACCTACTTCTACTTTACGACCCCACCAGCTATTCCAGAAGAGGGCAGCAAGACTTATCCTTAGATTTAAGCCCAGGAACTTTATCTCTCCTGCCCTAAAAACTCTTCACTGTATCCCGGTTGCTGCACGGATGAAATTCAAATCCCTCAACATCATCCAAAAGACTGTCTGGGACCTGAGACCAAGCTATCTGCAACTTTCTCTTGCAAAATACTCTCCCTCTAGACCTCTGCAGTCCTCTAGCACCAACTCTGTGTGTATAAATCACTTGGCTAAACAGATGTAGGCTTCACTTTCAATACCACTCTGTCTTTATGAAAAACAGTATGAGGAGGCTTGCAGGATAAAGCCTGTAGCTCACTCACCCTTCGGGCAGATGTTATAGCCACTAAGAAAACAGTTCTGAAGGTGAGAAGTCATAATGGGCAAGAATGTAGAGGCTCAAAAGAAGCACCCATTAGATAGTGTAAAACCAAATTGAGATCCCATAGTGGGACTTGGGAAGGAGTTGGAGAATAAAAATGAATTGATCATTTTAACAATTGTATTACCATATGAATCTTAAAATATGAGACTTCCTCTGCAGTGCGCTTGAAGATGGATGGCGCAGCTAGATATCCTTTGATTGCTCCAATCTGGAGCCCCAGATTTGCCAAGTGTACAAGAAATGATAACACCATTGGTGTATTGCATGAGAAAGGGTCAACATTCTTATCTCTACACCAACTGCAGAACCTATTCCAATGGCAGAGGTATAAAGATTTGGTTGCTTGTCTTCTGGCCGAAAGAGAGAGAGAGAGAGAGAGAGAGAGACCTCTCTTAGTGGAAGACGAATCGGAGGGCAGATGGACATGTCCAGAAGTTCCAGGTACCACGTCCTCCTGGCCAAATCCGGGGCAATTAGGATCATGGATTTCCTGAACCTTCTCAACCTCCTTATTATGTGAGGAATGACAGGGAGTGGAGGAAACGCGTAAAGAAGTGGAAATTCCCAGTCCACCATGAACGCATCTCCTATAGCTCCTCTTGGGGTAAATTCCCTTGAGCAGTACAGTTCACACTTCTGGTTGGCACTGGTCGAGAACAGATCCACTTAGGGGGTTCCCCAAAGGGTGAAGACCTCTTGAAGGACTTCCTGAGCTAGTTCCCACTCATGGGAGACTGTGCTCTGCCTGCTCAGAGCGTCCACCGCCGTGTTCTTCTCTCCGGCTACTTGAACTGCTGATAGAGAGATTCCTTCTTGTAATGCCCAGAACCATAGCTGCATTGCCTCTCTGCACAGTGGTAGTGACCCTGCACCTCTTTTGTTGAGGTAGTACATGGCAACTGTATTGTCCGTCGTTATCAGGACAGTCTTTCCCCATACAGCTAGCAGGAAGGCCTTCAGTGCTAGTCTGATTGCCTTCAGCTCTAAAAGGTTGGATGGAGACCAACAACGCCGATGGTCAAATAGTTGTTATGGGCTCCCCAGCCCTTGAGTGAGGCGTCCGTCACTACTGTTATCTCTGGCCATGGTTGCCAAAAAGGTTCTCCTTTCAAAATGTTTTCCCGACAGGCCCACCACTGAAGATCTAGTGAGACTCTGGGATTTTTAGGAGATCTGACATCCTTCCTGAGAATTGTGACCACTGAGTCCTGAGAGCCCACTGGAAAGAGCTAATTCTCAGGCGAGCCTCTGGCACCAGAAAAATGTAGATGCCATGAGACCGAGAAACCTCAGAAAATCGAGGGCTGGGTGATATTGGGCATTCTGGAATTTTGTCACCATCTGCAGAATGTCTTGAGCCCTCCCCTCTGGTGGCGAGGCCTTCCCAGGGAAGTATCCAGGATTGCTCTGATGAATTAGAGTCTTTGTGAAGGTATAATTTGGGACTTCTTGAAATTGAGGGAGAAGCCCAGCCTGTGGAGTGAGTGGAAAGTATAGCTGAGGTGATCCAGGGCTTGTTCTGGGGAACTGGCCTTGATCAGACAGTCGTCCAGGTAGGGATAGACGTGAATCCCCCCTCTCCTGAGACTCGCTGCCACTACCACCATTAGTTTGGTGAAAACCCTTGGGGCGGAGGTTAGCCCAAATGGCAGAAACTGATAGTGAGAGTTGCCAATGGCGAACCGCCGGTACTGTTTGTTGTTGTGATGGATCGGCACATGAAAGTAAGCATCCCAGAGGTCCAATGATACCAACCAATCCTGAAGCTGGAGGGCCTGAAGGATCTGAGAAAGGGTTACCAGCTTGAACTTGTCCTTCCTGAGGAACTTGTTCAAGTCTCTTAAGTCCAAGATGGGTCTCACTCCTCCGTCCATTTTGGGGATTAGAAAAGAAGGGGAGTACCAACCCTTGTTCCTCTCCGCTACAGGTTCTATAGCACCTTTCTCCAGAAGGATTAAAATCTCGTGCATAAGGAGCGGATCCGGAATCTTCAAAGAGTTATCTCCCGCTGGATGACTCTGAGGTTTTAGCAGGAAAGGAAGGCAGTAACCTTGGGCAACTGTTTCCAATGCCCAAGCATCAGACGTAATAGCCTGCCATTCTATCAGATGCTGTGATAACCTTGCTCCTACTGCCGTCTTGTGATGTAAGACCTCAGCGAGGTTTTGGAGCGGCTGACACAGAGGCTGAGGGTAAAGCAACCCCTGCTGTTGCGGTCTTAGTACCTCTACCCCATCCACCACGGGGGAATCGTCTTTGACCTCTTTGAGCTGTCTGTCCTCTGCCTTTTCCGAATGCGGAATAATAGCAAAAGGTCCTATCCCTCTAGGGCACACCTGTGGGGCGGTTTCGAGTTTGCGTTATTGCAGCTCCAAGGGATTTGGCCGCTGCCTTGGAAGTTTGCAGCTTCTCCAAACTTTCATCAGCTTTAGTCCCAAATAGATGTGTGTCATCAAAGGGCATTTAGAGAGGTCTGGACTGAATGTCTGGGGCAAATCCAGACTTTCGCAACCAAGCAAATCTGCGGATTACCAAACTAACCGCTGTGGCTCTGCTGATGCTGTCAACAGAGTCGAGACCGGTCTGGAGGAATTCGCACATAGCATCCTTCCCATCCTTGACAATGTTCAAGAAACCGTCTCATTCCTCACCTTCTGGGATGTGGTTAGCCACCATCTAAATATAGTCCCAAAGGCTGTGGGTAAACCTTGCCAGCGTGCACGTCGCATTAGCAGATTTTAACGCCATACTACCGGCCGAGAAAATCTTCTTGACCATGGCATCGTATTTTTTGTCATCCCTGTCTAGTGGTATTGTGGGATAGGCATTTTGTTTGCCAGAAGAGGTAGCTGCCTGTACTACCAGGCTTTCTGGTGTTGGATGTTTCGAAAAGGTACAGAGGACCTCAAGATGAAGCTCTGTATTTGGCTGTCAGCGCTCTTATTGACTGCCGGGACAACCTCGGGTGTTTCCCAGTTGGAAGCTACCCTCCTCTGCAGAGCCCTATGAAATGGGACAATAGGGTTTTCCTGTGGTCCTTTATCCAGTATGTCTGTTAAGTCATTCTGTTCAAAAACAGGTGTGGGCCTGGACCATCCCATGTATTCCATTACTCTAGTCATGAGTAGTCTATAGTTACCTTCAGCATGATCACTTGGATCTGCCTTACCAAATTCAACTTCACAGGAAGTGTCAATGCCACTTCCCTCATGTAAGGAGTCCTGTAGGTTAATTATCTGAGACTCTTCTGATACGAGTTCCTCTGGAAAAGAAGGTGTCCCATACTCTGGACCAAATGGTCTTTTCTCGTCAGATGAGTGTTCAGCATCCTCATAAATTGAGGAAAGAGTCTTAAAATACTCTGAAGGAGGCTGAGGAATGTACATCCACTCAAAAGAAGAAGAAGGTGCTATGGAGGTCATAATGGGAGCTGGCAATGTCGAAATCGTCGATGTTGACGTCGATGACTTCAACAAAACTGTTGACGGCTTCGAAGGTTTCCCCGAAGTCGTCAATGGCTTTGACACAAACATCAAGATTTTCGACGATAACCTCAAGGTAATTGTCATATACCGCGTTGAGGAGGACAACACTCAAGGCATCAATAGTTTTTCCTTTGATTTTGGCGCTGAGGGCGTTGATAACGCACTCTTCAGGCTTGTTGCCCGATTTCTTGTGTGTCACAGAGGCTTTCTCTCGACTCGAGGGAATAGATTGCTCTCGAGGAGTTTCCACAGCTGGGGTCGAGGACTCCCGGCTTCTGTGCTTCCCAGGTTTGTCTGGGGTATCGCCTGTAGGTGTTTTTGAGGAGGGCAAGGCCACATTCTCAAACACCTTCATCATACTCATTCTGAATTCCTCCCATTGGGCTGGGTTACTATGTTTTGGGGGATAAACGACCCTTTCGGGTGAACTGGATGAGGAAGTGGACGGCGATCTATGGCCCCTCTTTTTGTCATGCCTCGAAGACGAGGAATGATGCGACCCACTTAGTGACCGGGAACGGGATCGTTTATGTTTTTATGAACGGGAGACGAAGGTCTTGACACGTCTGAAGATGTACGTTTGGACAGGGTAATAGATTGTAGAGGCCTGCCACTCTCCAACTTCCCTCTGCGCTCTCTCAAGGCTTTGGCCGTCATCGACATGCATTTGTCGCAATCTGAGCACGGGTGTTCTGCCCCTACACACCACAGGTAGATCCTGTGCGGGTCCATCATGGACATTTTGGACCCACAGTCGCTGCACTTTTTAAAACCGGACAGAGGAGTCGACGGGGCTGATGAGGAAGCCATCTCGTTGAAAGAATTTTCTCAGTAAACGCGATAAATTCGAATAATACACGGAACCAAGCAGTATGTTACCAAAGCTGTAAAGCGCAGAAAAACAGAACTGAGCAACAGGCGCTGCGCGTGCTATTCATACCAGTGATGATGATGACGTCAGGATGGAGACCTCTGAGGGACATCGACTCGACCAGGCATGGGTACACAGCGCCCTCTACTGACATTTTCTTTCTCCAAAGCAGCAAGCTGGATATTAGGAAATATCAAAGATAAGGAATATGTGGAAGGACACAATCCATTCAGAGTATGGGGCCTCGAAGAACCACGGCCAAACTGAGACCTCTTGCAGTGCTTCTTTTTCTTTTGTCCTTGCAGCCTGGGAACCGTTCTTCAGTGCAGCCATCTGCGCCAGGCAACCTTGAACAAGTCAGTTTGCCACTATTTGTGGCGGAAGGTGAGCAGCTTTGCACCCATTCCTGAAGTGCATTCAGGTGCATCGACTGACATGAGCCACAATCCTGCATGGTGTGCCCCTCACTGAGGCAAAAATGACAAATCCGGTGAGGACCCGAGGTCGACATTTGACACCTGTAGTTGAAGAAGAGTTCAAAACCCAAAGACTTTGTCAGAGTCAGCATATTGTCAAAAATAATGAGAAGCAAGATAATCTCAAAGAAGCAGTGTTTCTAAAGTGAGCAGAGTGATTTGAAAAAGAAACTAAGGCCACAGGACGTGACACCTATATATATATATATATATATATATATATATATATATATATATATATATATATATATATATATATATATATATATATATGATACATTACTCACCGTAATCGTATTTCTGATGCTTGTATCTGCTTAGATTCACATGCTGTGCATAGGCCGACATCTAGTGGAAGCTGCGGAGTATTACAGTTTGTTTTTCGAAACTCGAAAATGGGCGTCGACACAGGCGTGCCAGTAATACTATCCCTAGTGTGACGTCCACTGTACCCAAGATCCCTCACGCGTCTAGGATCCTCAGATTGTATTTTTTCTGACATGAGGAAGCATGAGGAGTAGCGTGAGTACAGATAATCCAAGCAGATAGACAGAAGGTAAGACTACAAGCAATCATGCGCCTTCTCTCGGAGGGGAGGAAGGGTGGGTCGCATGTGAATCTAAGCAGATACAAGCATCAGAAATACGATTACGGTGAGTAATGTATCCCTTCTGAGGCTTGTGGAATCTGCTTAGATCACATGCTGTGCATAGATTAGCGAGCAGTACCCGAAGAAGGAGGTGGGATGTGAGAAGGGTCATGAGCAAACAGGTGTCTTAGAACCGCTTGTCCCACTTGTGTATCTGTCTTGGAATGAGTGTCAATGCAGTAATGCTGAGTAAAAGTGTGAATAGAGCTCCAAGTAGCTGCTTTGCAAATGGTGTCGAGGGGAACATTTGCAATGAAAGCCAGAGTGGCCCCAATGCCTCTAGTGGAATGGGCCCTTGGCGTAAAAGGCAGAGCTTTTTCAGAAAGAGAGTAACACAGCTGTATACAGTTGATAATCCACTTCGAGATCGCGCCCTTAGAGACGCGATCCCCCTCTCTGCCTGTAGCTACGGAGACAAACAGTTGATCTGTTTTCCTTAGCGGTCTGGTCTTATTTACATAGTAGAGGACCGCCCTACGCACATCAAGGGTGTGTAGTTTCACCTCAGCTGAGCTTTGCAGGTTCTGGAAGAAAGCCGGAAGCTCGATGGACTGGTTTACATGGAATTTAGATATAAATTTAGGTGAGAACCTAGGGTGTGTGCGTAAAACCAGTTTGTCTTTGTGGATAGTAAAGAAAGGATCCTGCACTGACAGAGCCTGAATTTCACTGACCCTTCTTATAGAGGTAATGGCTACTAAGAAGGCCGTTTTATAAGTCAGGTGTTTGAGACTACTTTTATGCATGGGTTCGAAAGGGGGCCCCATGAGCTTAGCTAGCACCACATTGAGATCCCATCCTGGCGGTGGGTTCGAAATAGGAGGGTGAAGTCTCTTTACTCCTTCCATGAAGGCTTTAACTACTGGTACTTTCCACCACGATACCTTGTTATGGGATGTGGTGTAAGCCGAGAGGGCTGCCAGGTGTACTTTCAGAGAGTTAAAAACCAAACCTGCGTCCAGCAGGTGGAGCATGTATGTTACAACGTTGGAAGGAGTGCAATCAACTGGGTTGATTTGCTTACTCTGGCACCAAATAACGAATCTTTTCCACTTGTCAAAGTAACAGTGTCTTGTGTTTGGCTTCCTGGATTCTTTTAGGATGTCCATACACCTCTGTGGTAAATTGAGATGCCCAAACTCTATGACCTCAGGAGCCATGCTGCCAGGTTCATTGAGTTGGGTTCCTGGTGCACTGTTTGACCTTGTTGCTGGGACAGCAGGTTGTACCAGGCTGGGAGTTTGATGGGCTCGCACACAGCCATCCTGCGTAGGTGTGGAAACCATGGTTGTCTCGCCCACATGGGAGCAACTAGGATGAGCGTCATCGCTTCCTTGTTCATCTTGTACACCACCTTCCTGATAAGAGGAGTTGGTGGAAAAGCGTACGCAAACATCCCTGACCAGTTCATCCACAGGGCGTTCCCTTGGGAGTCTGGCTGGGGGAACCTGGATGCAAATCCTGGGCATTGTTTGTTTTCGCTTGTGGCGAATAGGTCTATAGTGGGGAAACCCCACTGAGAGAAGAGATCTTCTACGATATCTCTGTGAAGGACCCATTCGTGTTCTTTTGGGAGGGAGTCTATGCTTAGGGCATCCGCTAGGGAATTGAGCCCCCCGGAACATGTTGCAATGACAGGAAGATGTTCCGTTTGAGTGCCCATATCCAGATTTTCTGGGCAAGCTTGGACAGATTTGGCGAACGAGTCCCTCCTTGTTTGTTCAGATAGAACATGGCTGTCGTGCTGTCCGTCAGGATCTGCACCGACAGGTTTAGCAGATGGGGCTCGAACGCCTGAAGCGCTCGGAATACTGCCAGAAGCTCTAGCAGGTTGATGTGGTTCTTGGCTACTGAGTGAGACCAGAGACCCTGAGCTGTGTGGTGGAGGTGGTGAGCTCCCCACCCAGTTAGGCATGCATCTGTAGTCACCACTGCCTGTATTTCGGGATCGTAAAAGGGTTTTCCTCTTGCGAGATTTTCTCTTGTCCACCAGTGTAAGCTCTGTACGAGTGTTGGCGAAACGACCACTAGATCGTCCCACTGACCACTTGCCTGAGACCACTGTTTCGCCAACCATTCCTGCATGGGACGCATGCGCAGACGCGCGTGGGGGACCAGGTAAATGCATGACGCCATCATGCCCAGTAACCGCATTGCTTTGCGTACCGTTATTTGTTGACCTGACTGATAATGTGGAATTTGCAGTAGTATGTTCCGGATTCTCTCCTCCGAAGGGAAGGTCAGCCCTTTTTGAGTGTCTAGGATTGCTCCTAGGAACTGTTTTGAGGTGCTTGGCACCAGACTTGACTTCTTCTCGTTGATGGAGAAGCCTAATTCGTGGAGGAGGTCGATAGTCCTCTGAATATTTGACCTGCAAATTTCTGGGGTTTCCCCGTTATGAGCCAGTCGTCCAGATAAGGGTACACTGGGATTGCCTCCCTGCGCAGGTGTGCAGCTGCCACCGCCAGTACCTTGGTGAATACCCTTGGTGCTGAAGCTATCCCGAAGGGCAGTACCTTGAATTGGTAGTGGCGACTGTCCACCTTGAAGCGTAAGTATTTCCTGTGTGCTGGGAGCATGGAAATATGAAAATAGGCATCTTTCATATCCAAGGTTGCCATGTAATCCCCCTTTTTTAGGAGGGGGATTACCTCTTGTAGCGTAGTCATACGAAATTTTTGGGGCTTGACATACTTGTTGGCAGGCCGTAAGTCCAATACTGGGCGCATTGTTAAATCTTTCTTTGGCACAAGGAAGTAAGTTGAATAGATACCCTTGTTTACCTGGTGTCCTGGGACGAGTTCTATCGCGTCCTTTTCTAGCAAAATGGCGATCTCCTTGAGAAGGATCTTCCGATGTTCTAAGGAGTGTATTCTTTGTCGTGGAGGTTGGTTCCGGGGACGCTGCAGTAATTCTATACAATATCCTGTGGACACTGTTGACAGCACCCATCTGTCTGAGGTGATCCCTTCCCAAGCTTGGGTGAAGTTGGAAATGCGTCCCCCTACTGGGGTTGCATGAGAAGGGACCCTGAACTGAGCGTCACTGCTTAGGTGGAGGCGTGCCACCTCCCTTGTTGGGGCTGCCTCTGCCTTTTCCACAACCTCTCTTGTTACCCCTGCCGTAACTTTGGGTAGACTGCTGGCTGTTGTTCCATTGTGTACCCTGTGCTTGGACATAGTTGCCTCTTTGCGAATTTTGGCCGCGTGGGCGACAAAAATTACTGTTCCCCCTTTGGTTAGGGGGTTTGTTGGTAAGTTGGCCAAGGGATTTGAGAGTCTCGTACTCGTCCTTGGCATTTTTAAGTGCGTCTTCGACCGCTTTCCCAAACAATAGATCGGGTTCCACCGGCTTGTCTATTAAAGAAGCCTGGGTTTCTGTTTTGAACCCAGACTGCCGTAACCACGCATGTCTCTTGATAACAGTACCTTCTGCTATCAATCTTCCTGCGTTGTCCGCGGCGTCGAAAGTTGCTTTTAATATGCAGCCAGACACGGCTCTCCCTTCTGCCGAGATCTGGGCCAAGTGGCCCTTTAACGGTTCCGGAGCAGAGGCTATGAGCGCCGCAACCTCTTCCCATTGATGGCAGTTGTAACTTGCCAACAGGGTGGTGGAGTTTGCAATCCTTGCTTGGTAGGCTTACGATGAGGCTACCTTCCTGCCAAATCCGTACAGTTTTTTGCTCTCCTTGTCGGGAGGAGCTTCTGAAGACGATAAGGGTGTCCCAGCCCTCTTCCGAGTGTTGGTAACCACTAGGGAGTCTGGTTTAAGATGCCCTCTTATATAGAGAGGGTCAGACTGGGCTGCCCGAAACAGTTTTTCAACTCTGGGGTTGACAGCTCTGGTGAGGCTAGGGTTCACCAGAGATGGATCTATTCTTCGTTGGATGGATTTAAGGATAGGGATGGTCTGAGCGACCGGCCTCCTCTCTCCCACCAACTCTTCTGCGAAGTCCCTTTCCTCCTGTACACCTTGGGTGTCGATGTGAAAATGTTCTGCTGCGCGAGCGAGAACTTCATTAAGGAGGGGCTGGTTATCAACTGGCGAGTCGGTAACTGGGGCTTCGCTCTCTACCGGGGAATCTACTCTGTAAATTTCCTGCTCATTCTCTACCTCCTCTAGGTCCTCATCATCTGCATCGAATTCTGTCCCGCTCTGTCTCTCCATAATATCAAACTCCAGGTCCCCACCAGGGCAAGGCTGTCCTTGGTATCTGGGGTGTGGAGTACAGTATGGAGTAGAAGAAGGCTGCACCTCGAAGGGTACAGGTCTTTCGAAGCGGGCCTTTTTGCTTAGGGGTATAGGATCAGAGGAGCCTGAGGGTGTGGCCCCTAGAGGGTCATACGAAAGGAAATGTTCTGGGTTTTTGTTATAAAAATCAGCCAATGAAGACATTCTTGACATGACCCTGTCTATGTCTTCACTAGACCATTCTTTGGAACAGGGTATGACCTTAGTAGGCAACTTGTCTGTCTGCCTCGGGTGGAAGGAAGGCTTTACAGGAGTGGGATGCTGTGCTTTCCGCTGTTTCCCCCCTTCCCCGTGCGTGGAAAAAAATGTTCCCTGCCCCTTGGAGGCCCGAGAGACTTTCGACGCCTGGCGTCGAGGGGTGGGAGAGGTAACTGTGTGTTTCGAGCGTGGGGCCTCGCTGGTGTTAACTGAGGCCTCGGTTTCTTGGAGCGCGGCCTGGGGGTGGAAGTCGTCTTCGTCTTCCGACGATCGAACTTCCGTTAACCTAGAGAGCGAGGCACTATTGGCAAGAGTGGATGATTGCCTTGTGTCATGAGGCGATCTCGATCGAGAGCGCCCAGAGGACACCGAGTTGGACCGTTCTATTTGTGCCTCTTTCCGAGAAGTCGACGTCGTCGAGGTTCTGTTGGACTTAGTGTGCTTAGTGTGTGTAGGGTGTGTAGCGCTTGCGTCGCCGGGGGTCTTCCCCATAGCCGCCCTGCCGGACAACCTTCCGAGGTCGGGGACCTGCGCTCGGCCGTCTTTAGACGCCGTAGTGCCCTCGCCGTCCGAAAGTACGGCGTCGCTGCCATCGCTGAAGGCTCCCTCCGCTGCCATGGCTGCCTGCCTGGCGTGGTGGGCCCAACGCTTTGTCGAACGGTCCTTAAGTGTCTTAGGCTTAAACCTACTACACGCTCTGCAGAACGCTTCGGGGTGGTCCCTCGGCAAGCAGAGATTGCACGTGGCGTGCCTGTCGACCCAAGGGTATTTGCGATTGCACTTGGGGCAGAATTGGAAAGGGGTACCCTCCACACGCACCTTGAGGCAGCGGGCTGGTAAGTGTAGGAAATATATAGTGTACCCAGTGCTTTAAGTGGGGTAAGAAATTGAGGGGGGGCCCTCGTTTGGGGGCGTGGCTTTCATTGTGGGCATGGCCTAAAAGTGCACAAATCATAGTAAGGTGCGCAAACAAATATATAAATGTATGTGAGCATTTATATGTTTGTATGCGTACTACTATGGTGTGTGTACTTTTCAAGCCATATTTTATAAACATAGCAATGTTACATATTTCTATGATTATAAAAGGTGGCTTGAAAAGTGCACAAACCATAGTAAGTTACGCACACTTGTGTGCTTAGCTTACTATGGTTTGTGTACTTTTCAAGCCACCTTTTATAAACATAGATATTTGTAAAATGTTTCTATGTTTCTAAAAGATGGCTTGACACGTAAACAATTCAAGGCATCTTTTATAAAGCGTTGATGACGGACAAAACAAACCGCAAGGTGGCTTTGTCCGTCGACAAAGCTTTATAAAAGATGCCTTGAATTGTGCACGTTTCAAGCCGTCTTTTATAAACATAGAAATATTTCTACCTTTATAAAAGATGGCTTGAAACGTACACAGTTCAAGGCATCTTTTATAAAGCTTTGCCGACGGAGAAAGGCACCTCGGGCTCTGTGATCTATCTGCTCAGAGCACATAGATCACTGAGCCCGAGGCGTCTTTCACCCTCTGCGAACCCGCGGGCTCTGTGATTTAATCTGCATATTAGATCACGGAGCCCGCGGGGGTCAGTGACCTGGGGAGGGAAAACAAAGGGACAGTAACTTCCTCTGATGACCCTGATGAGGGGTCATCAGAGGGAGTTACACTAACTGACAGAAGTGCCGCCAGCCTCAGCGTTGCTCTGGCTGGCTGGCACTTCTGTCAGCTTGGCCGACATAATGACGGGCGCATCTCCCGTCGCGGCTGCGGCCGCGGCGGGATAATGCATCCCGCCAATGTTGTGTGGGACGGGGGGCCCCGGCTGGGCCCCGGCTCAGCCCCACTTTCTGGAGACTGCCGGGGCCCGGCCCCGGCAGGCCCCGGCCCACTTAAAGCACTGAGTGTACCTATATACCAAGAGTGAAGAGTATGTACCACCCCCCACTCTCCCTACTTGCAGGGCCGAGGCCAGCGGCCTACTAGGCCCGGGCCGAGGCCACCGGCCTTCCGAGGCCCAGATCCGTCGTGCAGCAGCCGACGGTCGATGTCTTCTCCAGCCGTCGTCGAGTTGAAGGGTCGACGTTGTGGTGGGGAAGGATGTCAATAAATAACTTTAAAGTTAAATTATCAAAAGTCTGGCTAAGGCCAGGGGACTCCGCAAGATGCTTCCGACCAGTATGGCGTAAAAAAACAATCTGAGGATCCTAGACGCGTGAGGGATCTTGGGTACAGTGGACGTCACACTAGGGATAGTATTACTGGCACGCCTGTGTCGACGCCCATTTTAGAGTTTCGAAAAACAAACTGTAATACTCCGCAGCTTCCACTAGATGTCGGCCTATGCACAGCATGTGATCTAAGCAGATTCCACAAGCCTCAGAAATATATATATATACTGGCCCTGACATCATGTCTGGCGTGGGGTGTGTAGAGGCATTGGCGGAGCCAACGCAGAAAGTTGAGAAATCTGTGGAAGGAAGGAACAATTATAAAGGTAATGTCCAGGATCTTCGATTGGACGTCTGGGGCGAACCCCAACTTCACTAGAGAGGAAAATCTTCTGGTGACTGAACTGGTGCTCATGGCTCTTCTAGCGCAGACTGCTGCATCAAGCCCTATATGTGACGCTTGGCATGCTGCCTGTTTCCCAAGTCTTTAAACCCATCTCTCTTTCCCCTAGTTTATATGTTCCACTGCCTCTGAGAATACTGTCCACAATGTGTGACTGTATTTCGCCAAGGGACAGGATACATTTATGGTCTTAATGGCCATGGTACCCAATTCAAAAACTTTTGTATTTTTTAATCAACCCTATCTGGAAGTAGCAATGGGTATGACATCAAATTCACTCCAGAAGTTGCAGCCTTTATCACCAAGCCTTCGGGACTAGAGTGTTTGGACAGAAAGTCCAGGCTGTAGACACTGGTCTGTACTTTTTATCATATCTTTGCTAACAGCTGGTACTGAGTATGGTTTTTGCAAAATATCCAGAAAGTGGTTTCTTCAAGACCACATGAAATGGTAAAAACGGTTCCTTAGGTGGTCTTTGTCCAGAATATCCAGTAGGTCATACTCTGTGACCCGTTGTATCGTGGACCCTACCTTAAGGATTAAGACATCTTCAACATCACCGATTTATACAAGGTATTTGGATGACCATGAGGAACTGCATGTATTAGTTCGGGCTCTCGAGAGGTGTCTGCCCCACTTGCGTCTTTTGGGTCACTAGCTAGGTCTGCTAGCCTAGATTCTTGCAAGAAAAACTGTTAAGGAGGATCTGAATGTATTCCTTAAAATGGATCGAATCTGAAAGGGTCTGTTCAGCATCCTCGTCTAAAATTGACTGGAATGACGTAAATTCAGACCTCGACTGTTGGAAGTATGTACGTTGTGACTGAACGTAATGACATTCTTGTTGCCTACGAGTCCTTAGAGATTGAGGTCGAAGCTGTCTTGAGAGATGATGAGGGACCAATGGTGGTCGATGGTGTTGATGCTTGCTGGGGTTCCTTTGAGCAATGTTTCAAACTCGAGCTCTTGGGTGTGTGTAAAAATGTCTTTCAGGATCCCTGCGAGCTTTTAACACAGTGGAGTCCGATTTTTCTTAGTTCTCATTCCTGAAGCTACCAAAGTTACTTTGTTCAAGACATCAATCATTTTAAGTCTTTCCTCCGTATGATTGCCACTGTTCCAATGCTATCAGCCTCTCTGGAAGAGTCCTCCCCAACGTTCCCTCTAATTATTTTTCTCTAAGTACGGAGGTTGCAATCTCTGCAATCCTTTACAAATCAGTGTAAAACTTACAACTTCCAGAAATGTTTCAAAAGACATTGGCTAATAAAAGTTGTATATCTACAGACAGGCAATCCTCTGCGGGGGGTAATGCCATCGGTGTAGTATTTTGAGGGCTTGATGGCGATACTGGAGGGAGGCCGTGGATCGGTTGGCTCGCCTGCACATCTCCGCCCACCTTTCGCGTCCAAGCTGCTGCTGGCTGAATTTTGGTAAAAATCTTTCCAGCAGTTTCGGCTGTAGGCATCAGCAAAAGAAAATGCCATTGTGTCTATGAGGATTTCCTAAACTGCCCAAAAAGTGCTCTTTCTATGAGTTGATCAACTTAACCATAACTACAGGGCTGCTGCTGCAGGCCCTGTAATGTATCTCTGTCATATCATGCCCCAGTGGGCGTGACTTTGTGATAAACACTAGAATTGTAAAATCTATGACCATGATGTATATTCAAAATATAATCCTAAAAAATCATTGCGTTTGTTCTGAAATGGAATCCTATAGTTATTTTATTTTATATTTAGTTTTTTTTGAAAATCAATTTTTATTAAGTTTTATCCATGTAGTACGACAGCATGAGTTAACAAAAAAAACAATCGTAACACCCCACCCCCCTACAGTTCAAGATCTCATTAGTTGCTTGTTGCTTGTTTGACGGACTTTCCTGAGACAGATGTATCGTTACACAATGCACTTGGCGCGCCGAAGTCCTGGGTCCGACTGGGAGAAGTTCACGATCAGGTCAGTGTACAATGGTCCAGTGCCCCTGGGGGAAGACCCCCGGCTCAGGCGCAGAGCGTTAAATTGATCGGCCATATTTGTCAAAAAAGGGGAGCCAGATTTCCTCGATGTTGGACTTGGACTCATCGAGTAAGTGTGTGAGAAACTCCATGTCATATATGGCCCGCACCTTGGTCACCCACGTTTTTTCCCCCGGCATTTCCGGGCGTTTCCATTTTTGTGCGAGGCAGCATCTGGCGGCCACCAACATGATTTGGAGCATATGGTCCTGAGTGCCCTCCTGACCTTCCCCAATGTCGATTCCAAACAGGAGGAGCCAAGGGCAGGAAGACCGCTCAACCCCGTCCACCCCTTTGATCCAGGCAAGTACCTTTTCCCAATAGTTTTGGACCACTGGGCATCCCCACCACATGTGGATGTAGTCCCCCCTCTCGGTCTTACATTTCCAGTAGTGAGGGTCGTACCCTGGTTTTATCCTGGCAATCCTCTGCGGGGGGTAATGCCATCGGTGTAGTATTTTGAGGGCTTGATGGCGATACTGGAGGGAGGCCGTGGATCGGTTGGCCCGCCTGCACATCTCCGCCCACCTCTCGTCATCAATCTCCTCTCCTAGGTCCCTACCCCATTGTGTACGATGGAGGATCCCTGGGGACAGAGAACAGGAAGAGTTTGTAAAGGCGAGATGTTATCCCCTTAGAGCCCCTCGCAGATAGGAGAAGCTTTTCGAACTCTGTGAGATCCCTCCTGAGGGTGTCGCCCCAGGATGGCTCGGTGAGGACACCCTTGAGCTGGAGGTAGCGAAAGGGGAACAGGGTACCAATTCCCAGGGCCTCCTCGAGGTCACTTAAGGGCAGAAAAGAACCCTTCACCCAAAGATAGCCGGTCCTGCTAAGGCCTGCCTCGAACCACGACTGATACTCCGCTGGTTCTGCTATTTTGGCCAGGAAGGGAGGGGCCCAAATGCAGCTCAACAGGGATGGCCACGTCGTGAGCCACCGATAGTAACCTCCCTCTCCCCACAGGGACCACAGCACCTTCAAGATTGGATGATTTAGGACGCTTCTGGGGATATTCTTCCTCGGGACCCAAAGCCATTCCTCTATTGTGACAGGGGCAAGGGGCCTGTTATCCATGGCAACCCATTGTTTTTTCATATCTGGGGAGAAGTGATCAACCAAAACCCTCAGCTGAGAAGCTCTGTGGTACGTTTCCAGGTCAGGATAACCCACTCCCCCATCTTCCTTAGCCCTAGTCAACACTTCGTAGGAGATCCTATGCTTTTTGCCCGACCAGAGGAAGTTGAGCAGAACTCGCTTTGTTTCTATAAAGAAGGTCTTGGGGATTATCAACGGGAGCATTTGGAAGAGAAATAAAAACTTTGGGAGGAGAACCATTTTTATGAGGTTAAGGCGCGCCATCCAGGAGAGCCCCGATCCCGCCCACCTCTCTACATCTCTTCTAATTGCGGACCAGAGGGGGGGGGAGTTGGCTGTGTACAGTTCCTCAAGGTCACGCGTAATCTGTACTCCCAAATACCGGAATCCCTCTTCAGTCCGTCTAAAGGGGAGCCCTTTCACAAAGGCCATCTCCGGATCTGACAGGTTCCCACCCATAAACGCCACTGACTTATCCAGATTGACTTTATATCCCGATAACTCTCCATAGCGCGTGAGACCCTGTAATAACTGGGGGACTATTTGGGACGGTCTGGTGACGTAGAGTAGGGCGTCGCCCGCGAAGAGGCAGATTTTGCATTGCATGTCTCCCATCTGTACTCCCCTAATAGCCTCGTCATTGCGGACTGAGATTGCCCATGGTTCCATTACTAGTGCGTAAATTAGCGGGGACAGGGGACATCCCTGCCTTGTACCACGTTGGAGGGGGAACTCTCTCGATTCTGTCCCGTTTGCCACCACTCTAGCCGAGTGGGAGGAGTAAAGTGCGGCCATCCACCTCAGCCACCTAGGACCCATCCCCAGAGATGCGAAAACCTCCCCCATGAAAGCCCAGCTAACCCTGTCGAAGGCTTTCTCCGCATCGAGAGCCTGTAGGAGAGCCCCCTCGTCCTGGACCCCCACTGTGGCAAGTATTTGGAGTGTCTTCCGTACGTTATCAGAGCCCTGCCTGTTGAGGACGAATCCCGCTTGGTCAGGGTGTATCAGGCGTGGAAGGCAGATCTCAAGTCTGGAGGCCAAGATTCTGGTAAAAATCTTGGCATCTAGGTTAAGGAGTGAGATGGGTCTATAGGACCCACATTCAGTCTGGTCTTTACCGGACTTGGGTATGATGGTGATGAGGGCTTGCAGAAACGTCGGTGGAATTGAGTCTCGGCTCCTAATCTGATTGAACAGTTTGGCTAAGGGCTTCACCAAGATCGATTGGGTCTGTTTATAGAAATCAGCCGTGTAGCCGTCCCCACCCGGTGCCTTTCCTGCCTTCAGTCTCTTAATGGCGCTCTCCATCTCTTCCTCTGAAATCTCCCCTTCAAGGGCCCCCATGTCTTCGTCGGATAGCTTGGGGAGGGGGTGCTCCGCCAATTTATATTGTTTTGTAACACGCCAGTAACTCTACAAGCATCAGGGCGTGGATCACATGGGCACTCACAACATAAAAAGCACTAACCATGCAAAGGAGAAAATCCTGATAGAAGTGAGACGGCTTTATGTTCATTTATTTATTCAATTGATGAGTTTTTAGACTCTTTCTAAAAACAAAAGATTGTTTTCTAAACGCAATTCTTTTGGAAGGGTGTTCAATGCCACTGAAGCTTTGTGTGAGAAGGATTTACCATTTTGTTTCATTTTCTTCACAAGAGGGCATATTAGTGGCATGGTGTTACTTGATCTAAGTTTACTGTTTGGTTAATGTAAAGTAACTTTTCCTTTCAAGTAGCTAGGAGCATTTCTATATATTATTTTGTGCACAAAAACGTATTTTAAAGAGTATTCTAGCTTTAATAGGCCACCAATGGAGCATTTTCTATGTTCTGTAATGTGTTCTCCTCATGGCCCTTGTTTTATGATAAGAAACGGGTCATTTTGTACAACCTGAAGGGCATGCAGGTCTTTCCCTGAGGCCCCACCCAGCACAGCATTGCAATAATCCATCCTAGATAGGATGGTGGCTCTTGTCAATGTTTCACAGTTTCGATCAGATATCAGAGTTCTGATTTTCTTTTAAAGGTGCTAGGTAATACTGAGTATTGTGTATTACTCCATTTACTTGAGCCTCTGAACTGACTCAGCAGTCCAGATAATGATATGATATGATAGGTTATTTATAATGTGCTTAATACCCAGAAGTTTCTAAGCACGACCCGGGGATTGAACCTGTGTTGCTCCATGTAATCTTGCTTCCAAGGCGAGCACATTGCCCCTGAGCTCCCCAATGTTTTACCTTAGGTAACGTTTTGATAACACTTCAATCTACCTGGAAGTTTTCATACCAGGGATCTAAGTTAGTTCTCATATGAGTAGAGCCAAAATTCAGAAGCTCTGTTTTTCTATCATTGAGACACATCCAATGTTTTTGTATCCATTGTTTTACTATTTGAAAACCTGTGTAGAGGAAGTGCCAAGTATCAGCCACACCCCAGCCATCCACTTCGAAGTGCCAGGAAACTTCGTGCCAAAATATGTGACGTATGAAGAACAGATAAACCAGCAGAGAGCCACAGTTGGGCTCTGCCCAGCGCCTATCGGAAGAACAGCACCTATTGAAGTACCGGAACCTTAGCAAACCTGGACAGCAAGGTATCCACTGAGAAATCCATACCTACAGACATGACAAAGGGACGGTTCTCAGAATGGAATACCCGAAGAAGCCAAGAAGATACTAAGAGAAGATGACTGGTGACATCATGAGAAATCGAACTGACGCACATATAAGAATATAATGACCTAAGAATGCTGATAAAGAGACGAAATACCATGGATAAGTGACCTCTTGGGCCTAGGGTGAAGCAGGTGATTTGAAGATGAATAAACTTATGCCATATGCACGATGAAGACATTAAGCCAGTTTAAACGTGTACATACGCAGGGAACTGCAAAAAGGAAATAAATTGTGAAAGCTTGCTTATGCTTAATAGTAAAATAGATTGCGGCAAGCGCCAACTATACATATCTACCTCAAAAGCACTTTATAGATGAGTGAAATTCCACTACGCACATGAGCAGAATCGAATCAAGGTTACTAAAGGTCTCAAGAGGAGAGGGCCTCAGCTAAAAATTCAAGAATTAAAGACGGCGAGAAATCCTGCTGAAGGTAACCATGCAAGGAAGCCAAGGTCGTGTCAGACTGGAATAGACTAGAAATGCCTACGATTTAAGAGAAGAATAACAAGAGTCTCCATTTCAGCAAGGTCGAGATAAGCAGCAGATGGTAAACGACTGACAGAAGTAAATCAAATACACAAAATTACATGAAGAAGAGGCCTATTTTACGGTGTCCTAGTCACGTGGCAAGGCAGGCCAAAAGGGAGACTTTCACACCTACACATGGAGCCTTATCGTACCCATCTGCCTTAACTTTCTCAGACCAAGTGGCAGACTCAAGGCCAAACTACAAGGCAGTAATTGACACACGGCCACTAAGGTGATGAATGGCTGTAACATAAATTGGAGGGAAGCTGGGGTACATCCCTGCACCTGGCCTCATTATTCTGCATGCTGCTAAGCGCAAGTGGAAAAGTATGTGTGGGTTCAATGCCAACCCAATAATAGTGGACCATGTAATCTAGGGTCCTATAAAGAGTAGAGCCAGTGGGACGTCGAACTTTTGGGGACGTTTACAGCGGGCAGTTTGAAGGAAGGGCTTAGTTGCCCCACCTGACAGTAGTATCCAATCCCCTCTCCCCGTTGCCATATACAGATATAGTACCTATATTAAAGTTACCTTCCTATAACCAATCGGGTTGCATGTTAGGGTTTTAAGATTACATGTCAATGATGATGAGTTTTTGGTATACATTATGTTGTTTTTCAGAAATTAATTGGAGCTTAAGCGAGAAGGAAGATCGAGCGGTTGCTGATGTTCATTGAACGCCCCGTTTTCTGTACTTGTCATTAAACGGACTCCCTTTGCCAAACTATTGAGTTGTCATTATTATTTGATGCAAGAGTATGAATATGCATCCCCATCTGTCACAAGGGTGCTGCTGCCCATCTTAAAGGGCTTTTTGGAGGCCCCCAGTCTTAATGGGCCGGCTGGGGTCCATCCAGTTCAACTGTGTTTAGCATACAGCATAGAGCTATCCTGTTCATCAGCATAATTTGTGAACGTCACATGTGCATCCTCCAACAGTCTACACAGAGGTTCCATGTAGAGGTTAAACAAAGTTTGCGACTGGCAGGCTCCCTGAGGAACTTCACAAGCTTTAGGTGCTAAATCCGATGACGTCACCCCAGTAGATAGCTGATACTCTGTCCATCAAAAAGGATTTGATCCACCAAGTCAACTAAATCTAGCATATTAGATTGCAGATCTAATAAGGCAGTTTCTGTGCTATGTTGTGTTCTGAAACCAGATTATTTAGGATGAAAATTTGTATTTTGTTCCAGAAAGTTCTGCAATTGTTTAGTCGCTATTTTATCCAATACTTTCAATACAAATTGTGTATTGGTGATAGGACGTAGGTTAGCACTTTCTTCTGGGCTCTTATCTATTTTTCTTTAACAAGTAGGGGTCACAGTTATTTTTATAATGTCTTTAGGCACGTTATTGTGCTCAAAAGAAGCATTTATAAAACAAACCAAGAAGGTAACAAAGATACTCTTATGTGTAACCAACCCTTTAGATTAGGAATGCTATTTCCTAACCAAGAGGTTGGATACATGCAATTCTTTGATTCCATCAATTCAGCAAGATTAACATTTCTAAATGAGAAAGTTAGTTTCTCCTCAGCTAGATTTTTATTTTGTTTGGGTATTTGAACATTTAGAGGGTCATCTAGGAGAGCATTTGAAACTTTGTCCGCAAAAGCCTTTTGTACTCTAATACAGTCCTCCAGAGAAATGATGAAAGAGCAGGATTGTTGACGTGGTTTTCTATTTTCTTCAACAAAATACTAAATAACTGCTTCATTTCATTTTTTTGCATTTGCAATTTTCTACTCGAAAAAACCTTTTTTGGTTTCTAGTATTTTACCTTGTACATTTTAACATGTTCTTTCCAAGTTGGTTTATGTTCGTAATTCTTTGTTTTTTGCCAAAGCCATTCAGCTTGTCTTTTTGCTTTCTTGAGTTCTACTAGCTCTGGAGTAAACCAATCATTTTGCGGGGTTTTTTCTCTAAAGCTAGAGGTTATAAGCAGAGCTACCTGATCTAGCAGTTGTTTCATGTGGGAATCATATACTTTAACTAAATTCTCTGGGTTTTCTCCATCGAAAGTGTTTCCCATTACCAAGGTCATCCATTTGGTTAAATCTGATGGGATGATTTTCGTGAAATTACAAGTTAGGATTCTCTTGACAAGTGCCATTTTTTAAATTAGTTTTTATTGTAAAAAACATAAAAAAGAATAGTAAAGTGGTCTGACCAAATGCAAGGGTTAGTCTCACCGATTTCCATTTGGAGATTTCTGCAGACCACAAAGTTCAAAATCTTGCCTTTGGAATGCATAGGCGCAGTACTTATAATAGTGAAATCTGTGTTCCTAAGATTACGTTCTAATAGGATAGCATCATGGTCAGCTTTACCTCACAGCAACAATTAAAATCACCCAGGAGCAGGGTTGCACTTCCAGGCTTATTTAAAGAATGCAAAATCTGGATCAATCTGGCATATCCCCAGGTGGTCGGTATAGTAAGATAACATTAATGCAATGTATTGCTTCTAATTTTAGCTTTAAATGTAAAATCTTACAACCTGCACAGGTTATTGTGATTTCATAGAAATCAAGTTTTTCTTTCATAATGACCGCCCACCCCCCCCGACCCCCATGCAGATCAGGACAATTTTTTATAAAGAACATTTTTTGTGGAACTGCTAAATCCAGTATAGGTCCACAGGGTTCTTGGAGCCAAGTCTCTGTTAAACAGAGCATATCCATGTCTTGGTCCCGGATGTAATCAGTCATGGATATCTAAAGCAAGGGCATTTAAGGATCTAGTATTTAATAATGCTGCCTTGATATAATGCCTTATTTGGGCTTTTTTTCCAATGATTTCTTTTAGAGACTCAACTGTGTCATCAATATTCGTATTCCTTTCAGTTGGATGTATATTCGTTATTTGCTGAGCATTATTTAGGGTACATCCCACACAAGATATTCCCATGTTTGCATGTGGTTCCCTATGGTCGATGTCACGAAATGCAATGTTTGGCATCCTAAATGCATCCTGTAGTGTCTGTTATAATGTCACATGAAGCATTGTGCCCAGCCGTTATTGGCCCAGGTATAGTGGGATGGGCCATAGTATTACGAATTTGGGAGGTAGTCACACCGCAAAAGGCAACAGACAATATAAAGACAGTAAGTACTCAATGACAAATAGATGCCGGCAAGATACATGAATAATAAGAAGTAATAGCAGAGGCTTCTATACACTGCTTGTATATAGTTGTCATGTATGTGCAAATTGCATTCATAAAATAAAGTACTGGTATTGTAAGGTGCTTGAATAGAGTAACATTGTTTCACTCAAATGCAAAATTGCACTACTAAAGTGCTAGTGCTCTATGGTGCTAAATACTGATGCAAAAACCAATCTCGCTATGTATCCATACAATTGTAGAGAGTGTATGTCTCTGTCATATCTTTCCCCAGTAGGCCATGACACGGAGGTCAATACTAGAAATGTAACATCTGTCACCAGATCCACATTATATTCAAAAATACAGTCGTGGAAAGTCATATATGTTCTGAACTAGAATCCTATGGTTATCATTCATGTGCAAATTAAATTAATACAATAAAGTGCTCGTACTATAAGGTGCTTGAACAGAGTCTCTTTATTTTCATATGAGTGCAAAATTGCAATGATAAAGTGCTAGTGCTATAGGACTGATTCCGTACAAATAACCTAATACAAAAAAAGAATGAGAAATAATTTATTTGACAGAAAATAGTAGGTATTTTAGTATATGTATTTTAAATAATAGGAGGGGGGTGGGGTAAGGGTATACATTAGGGTAGGAGGTGAGGTGGGGTAAGAGGGGACTCCCACAGCATTATAAAAAATAGTTACAAAAAGCAATTAGTAATTTTCGTTTTTCAGTCAAATAAATTAGGTCATTTCTCAATTCGTTTTTATTTTTATCGAAATTATCACAGATATCTCTATAAGACACTCAAATGGAGTCTCATTCATGTGCAAAATGCAATGATAAAGTGTATGTCACAGCTAAAAGCCACATATGCAGAAAATACAAGTAACAAACAAGAACTATCAAACAAATACATCTAGCCTGCAGGGCTTAAATAACAATACCTATCTTCAATGGGCAAAATAATCTGTGAGCCTGCAGCAATCACTTGATTCAATGTAAAATCGCTAGAATATTATACACACACACACACACACACACATTGGGTCTCATTAAGAGGCAAGTCTACCTCCAAACCGGCAAGAAAATCCGGCACCCGTGAATGGGCAATTACCCGGGAATTCCAGCCCCGCCAGACCCACTAATTGCCCTTTTGCGGGTGCCAGAGCCGGTATCTCCCCATTCCCATTGAGCCCCACGGGGCTCAATGGGAATGGGGATGCCTGTAGCACTGGCACGGTTCATTACCGTGCCGGTGCTACAGGCTTGCTGTGCTCGCGGGTGCCTTTCATTCCGCCAGGTCAGACCTGGCGGAATGAAAGGCACCCGCGGCACAACTCAGAGTTTGCCAGTCCGGATACAACGGTACCGGTAAGCTTACCGGTACCGTTGTATCCGGACCGGCAACCTTGTAATGAGGCCCATAGATTCAAATGACATCATCCATTATGGCGTAGTTGTTCAATGAAAGGCTCTATATGCATATGTGATGAGGGGCAATATACCAATATTCTCTCTACGACTCCTGTCTTAACTCCGCTAAACGCTCCTACTTTTCTAACCTACTTCACTCACAAGCCTCTCACCCTCGTCGTATCTTTCAAACTCTCTCTCGTCCGCTCTCCCCTCCTACCTTTGACCCCTCCCTTTCCTCTCCTCTCTCTCCTTCTGGCTTTCCTGAATTCTACTCTGCTAAAATTCTTTCTCTTCGCCAAAAAATTAACTCTTCTCCTCCCTGCTCCCCTCCCCCTCCGTCCTTCCACTCCCCCTCCGCTTGCATGTCTGAATTCTCTCATATCACTCCCTCTGACGTTGCCTTCTCCTTGCTAAATCCCACCCCACTGCTGCCCCTTCTGATCCATCCCTACCCTCCCTATTCATAAGATCTACCCCTCTCTTATCCCTGATCTTACTTCCTTCTTCAATACCTGTCTCTCCGCGGCCTCCTTCCCCACTGCCTTTAAGCACGCTACTATTATCCCTATTCTGAAGAAACCTTCTGCTAATCCCCTTCTTGCTTCCAACTTTCGTCCAATCTCGCTTCTACCTTTCCTCTCTAAAATACTCGAACGCTTAGCCTACTCTCAGCTCTCGACCTTTGTCAATAACCTCTCTCTCCTTCCCCCTTCTCAATCTGGCTTCCGCCCTAAAACTCCACTGAGACCGCTCTCACCTATGTCCTTTACTCCCTCCTCACCGCTCGCTACTCTAAGCACTCCTCTATTCTCATTCTCCTTGACCTCTCTGCTGCCTTCGATACTGTTGATCACCCTTTAGTTATCAATACTCTTTCCTCCTTTGGCTTCAAAGGTTCTGTCATTAACTGGCTCTCCTCTTACCTCTTCCAATGTTCCTTTGCTGTCACTTGGGTGGTCGATCCTCCCCTACCTTCCCTTTGGACCATGGTGTTCCCCAAGGCTCTGTCCTGGGTCCCTTCCTATTCTCTCTTTACACTTCACTCCTTGCCCCTATCATCTCTTCCTTCGGGATCTCTCACCGTTTCTACGCTGATGACACCCAGCTATATCTCTCCTTCTCTTCCTTTACCCCTGATATACATCTAAAGCTCTCTTCCTGTCTTACCGCCATTAACAAATGGATGTCATCTCACTATCTTTCTCTTAACACTGATAAAACTGAAGTACTATTCTTTCCCTCTAACACACTTCCTCCCCCCATTCCCCCTCCTTCCATTCATTTTCCCCCTTCTAACCTTCCCATTTACACCCATGCTCGCAACCTCAGCATTTACCTTGATCCTTCCCTCTCTTTTTCCCATCATATATGCCTTACCTCTTTAACATCCATAAAGTATGTTCCTCTCTCACCTTTCATGCTACCAAACTTTTAATCTCCTCCCTCATCTTCTCTTCCCTCTTCCTTGGTCTCCCTGCCTCCCTCCTTGCCCCCTCAAATCTATCTACCATTCTGCTATCCGCACCCTTTGCCTTGTCTCTCCCCTTAACTCCATCTCTTACTCACTTTCCAACCTTGGCTGGCTTCCTTTCCACTCCCAACTTAAATGTAATTTCCTTTGCCTTATCTTTAAATCTCTCCATGACCTTGCCCCTCCATATCTCTCCTCTCTCCTCTCATTCCACATTCCCTCTCGCTTCCTTCGCTCCGCTGATCTCTTCTTACTTTCTGTTCCCCCTCCCCCTTGTGCCTCTTCTCGTTTCCGCTCCTTTCAGCTCCTTGCCCCTTTACACTGGAACTCCCTGACTCTTTCCATCCGCTCCATCCCCACCTATTCTTTATTCTGTTCCTCCTTGAAATCACTCCTTCTTCATTCCCCCTGGCATCCTATTTTCTCTCTCCTTTTCTTTCTTTCTATCTCACTCTATTACCCCATCTCAGCTCTAGCCACTCTCCCCCTTCCCCCTATGATCCCTCTTCCTACTATGTAATTTACTCCCTAATCTCTCTCCCTCACCCTTCCTTCCCCATCCCCCTCCTCTTCTCCTCCTTCTCACATGCAAATTGTTCTACATACTGTTTTTTGGTCTAATTCATGTATATTGTTTGCTTCTACTGTTCTGTGTTTTGTGTATTCTTCTTGTTAAACTGTAAAGGCGCTATATAAATAAAAATAAATACAAATACAAATATACCGAATACAACAAATAATACTCATCAGAAATCATTCCTAGATCTACTGTAAAAACACATAGTTCTTCATTGTGTTAAAGCCATTTGGTTTTAAAGTTCCTATTTTACCAATACATTTGGCCTCTAATTGCAGTAATCTGAGTTCCCTATAGCTTCCTCTAAGGCTTTTACTAATATTGGCTAAAACTAAGAACTTAATCTCCAGGCCTCCCTCACCACCTTCCGCAAAGCCTTGAAAGCCATCCTCTTCACATAAGGCCCTACACATCAGCATGAATACTTATCATATGACCCGTTGCACAAGTTGTAATATAATGACTATGTGCAATATCTGTAACAACAGTATGATGTTTTGTAGTATCCACAATGTGTCAACGACCGCTACCATGCCTGTACCTGTGTAACTAAGTTCTTGCAAGTAACAGCGCCTCAATGCCCCTGGGCTGCTTGCGCGCTATATAAATATAAATAAATAAATAAATTCATGAATTTTACATCTCCATTATGTGTATCTAGGAAATGCTGAGTTAATGGATAGTTTACATCGGAGATCTTGATCGCCCAGTAGTGCTATAGGATGTGTAACTTTAAAGGTCCAATAGTTGATCATTTGCAATTCCTAATGGAGATGTACAACTCATGCGTTTCTCCGGTTTTACTACTACATATACTGATTATATTATGATTGAAATACCTGAAATAGATTTACCTGAATCAGGTACTTTTCTTGCAATGAAGTATTCTAATTGCTTGCTTATACCTGAAATTCAAGCCATGTACAAAACACCACATATTTTTTATTTTTATAAGTTGATAAGTACTACAAATGAATGCTCCACACGTAATCATATGGTAATTGTGTATGACTGTATTGTTTCTTGTCATGCTGTTATTATTAAGTGTAATAGAATATGTATCAAGAGGTGATCAAACATATTCTAATTTATATAATCAGTAATGTCATATAAGATGTAACTATTGATCTCATCAGTGATGTCATGTATGCATGCTCATGTATGATGTAATTAGTGATGTCATCAGTGATGTCATCATTGTGGTCATATGCTGCCAACCAGGGGCGCATAGTTAAGGCAGACTTGCTTGAAATGAGAGTTGCATTTCAGCAGGTTTGTTGCGTTAAATGTGATGACCTTACCTCTCTCTTAACTACGGTTCTTTCACTGAATTTCAAGAGGTTTTCTTATAGTTTGGTTTTTCAGGACTCACTAGCCATGCATGGCCTTTGGTCACTGTACATGGTGCCAAATAGGCTTCTTTTGAGCCCTTTAGCCATGGCCTTTCGGCCATGGCTACTGTACATGTTGCACCAATAGGTTTCTTTGGAGCCCACTAGCCATGCCATTTGACCAATGGACATGTTGCACCAATAGGTTTATTTAGGGCCCACTAGCCAAGGCCTTAGGCCATGGCCACTCTACACGTTGCATGAATAGTTTCTTTTGGGGCCAACTAGTCATGGCCTTCGAATGTGGTCACAGTACATGTTGCACTGATAGGTTGCTTTGGGGCCCACTAGCCATGGCCTTCTACCATGGCCACTGTGCATGTTGCACCAATACACCAATAGGTTTATTTTGGGCCCACTATCCTTGTCCTGCAGCCATGGCCAGTAACCACGCCTTAAACCGTGGCCACTGTACAAGTTACACCAATAACCTCTTCCCAAAGACCTATTGCCTCGTGCCGAGTAGTTGATTTCTGTCGATGTAACATTTTTATTGCACTCCCCATTGCCAAGGCAGTGCCAATTCCCCCGATAGGGGCGGAAATTGTAGTAGTAATGCCCCATATTCCAGCGATAAATCACATTTTTCGAAAAAATTAAAACATTTTCTCTGTCCTCACAGGCACTCACCATGTGCCCTCTGTTGGTCCCCCGAGGTCTCTGAATTGCTTTTCCATTCCCTAACCCTCTCCCATTACACCCTAACACTCTTCTGGTTCTTGTGACTCTGTTTCTTTACCAGACACATCTTGAGGCATTGCCACAGTAATCTCGCGAGATTCCCCCAGTAAGCCCTGATAGACTGAAAATGTCCTACCTATAAATTGCTCCCCAGACCACCTCGAAATCCCCAACTTCACATGGGGTGCTTTTGTCACCTGAGAACAGCTAGCCTGATGTGATTGCATTATTTTTACTCCTCCAAATAACTTTCTGAGCACTTTTCACTTTCGGCTTCACCAGGTATTATCACAGCATTTGCTCTCATTGAGAAAAGCAAAATGTCAGCTTGTCATTTTTGAAAATTCTCTCTCCTGCAAAGCATGATGGGAGATACATAGACGTTTTTAGAAGCAGGAGGCACCCCATCCTCAGTCAAATATTTTAAAAACCTTTGGATGGATTTACCCCAAACCAGTCAAGGGAATTAAGTCAAAGCTTTGTGGTCAAGTTGTTTTTTATTTAGTCCAAATCTGTCTAGCGGTTTTTTCACACTTGCTTCCAACTAGATAAGCAACTATAACCTTTTTAAACACATTTTAAGTTAATTCAGGAAGTAATCACTGTAATTCTTTTATATGGAATAAACACAGATTGCTTCCAAAATGAATTTAAAATACTCATGTCCCCCTATCAATCACAGGGATCCTACTTACACTCCATATATCATTTTAGGTCACTTTTCAAAATTGATTTGCAAACTTGACTCTTGAATTGCATAATGGTGGGTTTTCAGAAATAAAAAACCTTGGCACCAGCAATGACTATCTTCACCCTCCAATAACGCCCGAAAGTTAAGATGAAACCAGTTTGCATTGACTTTTACCAAAATGACTGCTAATAATGTTTGACTCGCTGGATGGACTGTATGACACAAGCGCCTCCAAACTGAATATTTTGGATAATATTTGTTATATGGTTCAGAGGGTATTAAGAAAAGACAAAAGCTGTTTTCGGCGTATTTCCATTCATTTTCCCATACAGAAAAATGTCCTTCCATTGAACATATCTATACAGTGTAAACTGTCTCATGGATTGCCCTAAATAAGTAACAAGTTGGTCACAAAACAGAGATCAATGGCAGAGATCATTTTTTAGTTTGGTGCAAATAGTCTAGTAGTTTTGAAAAATTTGGTGGAGAAGGGGGTGTCCCCAGGCCTAAAACCCTTTTATAAACCTTACATAGTATATTGCATCACTGATGCTTTTCAGAAATGAAATGCCGCCATTTGATGCAAGCAATTAGCATGATAATCTCACAGGAAGAAAAACAAGAAAAAGGGATCAAAATGAGATTTGGAGGGGGAAAGCAGTGGCTTTACATTAGGGTAGCAGTGGAGAGGGGGAAGCGGACTACATGTATAGTGGACCAATTAGGGCTAGGCGGGTCAGCCCATTTTGTGGCAGAACATTTTCATTTTAGCGGGGGCATCCCATGGGACTCCTGCAGAAACTGTGCAGGATATACTAAAATAAATAATGTATCACACGAACTGGCGAGTCAAGAGAGTAATAGGAGAGGGTCAGGAATGATTTACTCGAAGGGGGTGGTGTGGAGACCTAGAAATGAGGGTGGGTGCACATGGAAAGTTTCAGTGGGGATGGGGAACGCTTTTAATTTGTTAAGCATTTTCCCCTTATCCTGGTAAACGGGAAACTATGGGCCTGATTCATGGAATGTTTTCCTATGGGATTGCGCCATTATAAAACACTTCCATGAATCGGGCCCTATGTATTGCTGCAGGAATGATTACCAGTAATGATTATTCATGTAATACAAGTGGGCATCGAGGTAACAGTGGTTTGTTTCCACAATTAGGTCCCAATTAAACTATCGAAGACATTAAAGGAGGGGGACAAAAGGGGGCATTGGTCAATTGTCAGTGGCCCATGTACTTTTAACTGTGTTGGTGCACCAGGGACAGTGCCTATTGCCGGTGGGATCTGATAATTTACTAGTGATGGATATAAAGGCCACAGCCATAGGCAAAGAGCCACTGCCAATGATATTTTTGCCTAATAATTACAAAATGGACAATGGCCAAAGGCCTGGTATGGTGGGATCTGGTTAGTTACTGGGCAGTGGGATATGGGCCACTGCTTTCTGCCATGGCCGCTGTAAATGGCTCGAAGCCATGGCCTGCCAGCCCCGGAGAAAATATAGCATAACAAAAGCATTGAAATTCAGTGAAAAGCTTTAGTTAAAAACAGTTAAGATAAACCGATTCATTGTAAGAAAACCTGTGAAATTCGATCGGTGTGGCAAGGGATGACCATCTTAACTGGGAACCCGCCTACCTTTGCTCAGTGAATGTGCACATACATGAGATAACATCAGGTATCAACAATAATAAAAAATGTCATCATGGGTGGAGTCGAGAGTTAAGATGGTCGTCACTTTCCATACCCGCCGAATTTCAAGGGTTTTGTTGCATTGAATCAGATCATCTTAACTGTTTTAACAAAAGATTTTTTCACTAAATCTATCTATCCAGGGAAAACATTTTGTTAAAAGGTTACATTGTTCTAATAGAAATCTGTGAAATTCAGTGAAACATCTCTGTTAAAGGGGGTTATGATTGCAGCGCAAAATCTAAAAATCAGAAATTCCCCAGTTATGGTAAACTACGCAGCTATAACCCGTGCCCCACCATGCACTGCTCAGACTAACACCCACTGCATCAAAGATGACATCACAAATGGCGTCATAAGGAATTTTTCCCAATTCAAGTCTAGCTGGATTATTAATCTTTTGGAACCCCACTACAACTTTACCTCTACCTTGATGAAACCGCACCAATCTTTCCAAACAAACTCAGAGTTGGGTCTATATTTTGTTTGCAAAGTTTCATTCAGATTTGTTGAATGGTGCCAACGTTTTAAGCTGCCCAAAAAGTAGTCTTATTTTTTGCCCCCCCATCTATAACTTTGCCCAACCTTGACAAAACCGCACCAGACTTTCCAAACAAATTCAAAGTCAGGTCTTTTTGTTGAGTTTCATGCAGATTCCTCAAATGGTGCCAACGTAGATGCATAAAAAGTGCTCTTCTCATGAGAAAGCCTACCTACTCATAATTATATGTACTCCAACGTTTGTCAAGTTCAGGAACTTTGAGCAATGTTCGTAGACTTCGCAGGTGATAAAACACACCATTGTGCACTTGTCTAGGCATATTCCACCCATTCCTCCTCCCCTTCAGGACCGAGACAAGTGTAATGTTGTGATTTAAAAACTAAGTGTGGCTGCAACATTCATGGACTAAGGGTGCAATTCGTGAATCCAACATGGCAGCTATTTCAGAAATGTTTATGCACCTTACATTTCTCAATTGACCAATCAGCACCTTTACACGATGTCTTGAACATTACGCTGCCTGATTGGTCCAGAGACGTTAGCGGAAACTGCATCAGGGAGTAATGCCCTCGGTGCATAGGGTGCATCTATAAACATTTGAAGATCTGGCCCACAATTTCTACCCTGGGTCATTGGGAGCAGGTGTTTCTTAAGGTAAGTGAAAACTTCAATGTGTTTAATCTTGGAGACTAGAGTGGAGTTTAATTGCTTCCCCTATCAAAACACAAAATAAATATATGTGCCCAGTATTCATGTGCCCACTAAGGCGAGATGTACCAGTGGTGATTAGAAAAAAATATCTTGACATTTCTCATTTGTGATTTTTCGTAACAGTTACTCTACATCCGCTCTAGCTGCCAGCAGCATATCACTGCAATGTATGCTTCTTGCCTTACCAAGGAGGATGAAACAATAAATTGCAGCAGTGCTGTTCTCCTCCACCATGGGCTTCAATCCGTCAAACTTTGCACAGACCTAGTCAAATGAAATGTGAAGTCAGTTACAGAAGAACATGACATTGCCCTGAAAACGCCATTGTGGGGACAATGCTACTCCTTCAACAAGATTGGTATTACCTGATCATTAATACTTCCTAACTATCAAGACACTTGTGAATACCCGTTTGTTGTTTTACACGTCACTAAGCGCAAAACTCTGACCCTCTGACTGGACATTCTGAAATGTCAGTAGTATGTAGAAATACATTAAAAGGTATTTCCTGATAGTAAAGTTATTTCCTGATAGTAAAGTAAAGTTCCTGATAGTAAGCATTAACGAATGTAGCTGATGTCGACTGCTTGAACTAATATTTCATCAAATTAAGTATTAATTAATGAATTAAGGGGCTGATTCATGGAAATATTTCCGACGAAAAACTGGATTTTTGCGTCATTCTGCCCGCAAATCCCCATTTGTTCAGCAGGGATTTGCAGGCAGAATCACACACAAATCCCTGTTCTTCGGCGCAAATAATTCCATGAATCAGTCCCTAATTCCTTCATTTAATATTTTTGTATTTCCTTTATGTTTGCATGTTGCCCGACAGACATTTTGCAATACTAGTTAAGCATTACAATGTGGATCAGGCGTGAGCCATAGGACCGACGATGAAGTGCAGGTCATCATGTTTGTGGCTGATTTGTCCAGAGCATTATTGATGTGGTGTTTGACTGATACTGCACACAGTTTCTTGGTGTGGTTCAATCCCTTTTGTGGAGGGAGGGTTTGTGCTGTTGGCGGCTGCATGGATGTCAAAAGCCTAAGGCCAGAGAGGTCCCTTAGAAGTGGGCTGACGGGATTCCAGAATTGTGGACCCACTAGTTGGTTATTCCTCAAGTTAATTTGTCTGAATCTGCCTGAACTTGCTTACATATTTTTTGAACATTTCTCTGTTTACTTTTAACACTTTTATCAGTATTCATGTAAATGTATTGTTATTCTGTGAAAAAATTAGCAGTTTGTATTTTTCCAATAGTTTTGAGTGAGACTGTTCTGGAAGCATTTGAAAGAAATATTTGTTTGCTTACCTGAGAAAAGAGGACAGTACACAAGCCTTGGAACAAAGGCTCTGGTATATCAATTTCAGCATTTCTGGCAGCCTCCAGGAACTGTGAAAAAGACTGAAAAGATGTTATTTATACAAAGTTAGGTCTGAAATAAAACGAATGTTGTTCACAAATTAATTCTACCCATTAAAAGCATTCTAGTGGGCTTTTGACATTTGAAAGAGAACAAGAGAATACGCAAATCATACTCAGCACTGTACTTCCAGTACTCCTATGCTAATTGCCCCTTCATGTTGCACACTTTTGGGGACTCTGACGACAAGACAACAGTGCTACCTTTGTTGAGTTTATGGCCCATGAAACTGAGCAAAACTGTCTATTAGTTGTAGCATCAGTATTCCTTGGAATCTATGACTCAATCAATCAAAGAAACCAAAGGATGTGGAAAAAGTTGCTTTAATCCACAGGACTAGGGTTACATAGATTCATCCATCAAGGTTTATTTAATATAATGAACATTTCCACAATACAAATAAATATCCTTGACCTAGTTTCTGCCCTCCTCCAGAGCATCCTGCTAGCCATATTCCAAACTAATTGCAAAACTTATAACGGAAGCTAAACCAACTCCAGCAAATCTCCATTAACAAATCCCTCCAATTCACCCAATGTCTACCTCCCTCTTTGCCTTTCTGTGAAAACATGAAAATAATATGAGGCCGGGAAGCCCAAAAGAAACACACCAACACAGGTTACAAAGAACATACAAGTGCTTTATTTAAAAGCTACAACAGTTACCAAAGTCAATTGACAAACGGATAGCTATTCGGCTCTCAGAGTAACGTAACGAACTTCAACGAGGGTTCGATGCATTAGTAGAGAGACCGTACATTGGAATACTTGGGTCTTTTATATGATTTTTCCAGCCTTTGGCCAACTTTCTCGCGGGTTAACCATTCCTGGGATCGGGCCTAAGGATTTCTAGCCAGGTCAATCCTATAATTTATGCGTTTTGATCAGTTTCACTAATATAGTTGTACATTTACACATAGGTCAGCAATAGGACAAGGTCTCAGTTCGCGACCCCAACAAGTGGCCTGCAGGCATATTAATTATTCGTGTGTACGGAGGTCACAACGGCCAGAATCTTACTCAGAATGTCATTCGGCCTCCATTTTGATGTTCAGGGTGACTTCCACATTACAAGAGAACCTAAAATGGCGGCTTAATCCAAGATGGCGACTTACATTACTTTCTCTAAGGTCAAGACCTTGCCGCAGAGTTTATTCGCATCATGTTTTAGACAACTTAGCGTAGGCCAATACACATACAATTGCTGCGATAGGAGGCATAATATTATTTCAATTCCGACATTTCAAATACCCGCGCTAGCTTGCTTACACAAACAGAAGCAACCAAGCCCTGCCTAAATGTACCCTTCCTTCTTTCCTAAAAGCCAACACTACCTCAAAACCATCAGCCAAATCCCTGTAGCCTAGCACCTAAAACTCCAAATGCACCCACGTAAAACTGCCAACTCATCATAGAGCCCCCTTCAATACATGACATAATCCACCCTTGTCTTGCCTCATGACGATACCAGGCCTGACCTGTTGCACCAGCAACAATATCTACATGTTCATGAGCCAAAAATGTAAAAGCAGTACCTCCTCAATGTATCTCTGAAAAATTTCGATCCCATGAAAAACATAGATTCACATATTTACTTCATATCCATCTCTAGCCCACCATTGTACCACCAATCATTTCCTGAAAAGCTAGCAGGGAGGGTGGGGGATTTCACGTGTCCTCCCCATGACAATCTTCTGCAAAATGCCAGTATGTCCTTACTCCTTAAGATCTTCACTCTCTGAACAGGACCACGCTCCCAAATATATCCTGTGGTGGACGATGATGTACAACACCACTTCTGAAAACTGCTCATATCGTAGCTCGCTCACCTTATAATACAAGTTTAGAAAGTGCTACAAAATTCGACATCTGTTCTCTCAGGATGTTTATTATACAAATGTTTCTTTGCCTATGGTAGGAATCCTCCTTACAGAGAACCCCATATTATTAGCATCGTTTGCTGGATCAGTAAAATATCCATTCTGCAATTTACTAACTCAGTGCACTGAGGTTAGTGCATGTTCCTTAGTGAAAACTACATTCAGTGCAGCAAATATCAGTGCGTTTCTATGACAGTGACACTGCCTACAGCTGGCCTTGCATGCTATGCCCTATCAATTTTGATGCTGTCAGAGAGCCTTGAATCCCTGGGGTTCTACCTGTTGAAAAGCAGGCAGAATCCATGGGGATTCATTGAAATGCTGGGATTTAAAGTTTGGAATCCAAGGAACGGCAAGATTACTATGGACCCCCATTGGAAAAAAATGAAAATCACATGAAGAGGGCCGCAGACATGAAATTGTTAGCATAAGTGGTCCTTGCTGTACGATTTGCAGCCCACTGAAAAGGAGGTTGAGGTTATTTGGACGGTATTGATTGGAGTATCTGATTGAACCACTGCTGACTGAGAGAGTGGTGCAGGATCCTGCTATTGGAAGGCTAAGTTTGATCACTTACCCACATTTAGGATAAGAGGAATCCTTCTGCCATTCCAATAGGTCAGCAATGGAGCCAGGGATCCTGTGTAGCCTTGCAGTGGACTGAACACTCATGGATGACTTCTGAAGATGCCTGGTGACTGTTCCTGCAACTGTCCTGGTGAAGCCCTGCCGGACTACCTAATCTGAGAAGGCTCCAACCCTCCGACTGCTGTGGTAACTTCTCGCGTTCCTGCAGCTTTGAGCCTTTGGGATTGTCCCTGGACCACCCAGCGGACTAACCAGTTCTGAATTGGGCTACTGTGCCATAAGCATCGCTGTTCTGTGTTTTTGACTGGAACTTCAGTAGTCTCCAGCTCGTCCTTCAAGTTGCCTTCCTGCCAAGTTTCTGCTTCCTAGCATCAAGGGATTCTGTCCTGGAAGACCGTCTTTGTTTGTGACTGGATGAACATCTGCTGTCGCCCGTGTGCGGTGACTGTGGCTGGAACCCGCTCCCTTCCATCTGGTAGAGTGTCTTGAAGAGGCCTGCATCAGTGCCTGCTGTATTCTTTTCCAAAAACCGTTGCACACAGCTCCTGGAGCCGAATGGATTCTTCCTTGCACCCGCATCTCCTGGGCATTTTTTACTAGATCCAACAGCGGAAAAACCTACCTTCAGCATCAGCAACCTCTAGTCGACCTGCCAAGTCAGTTGGTAAAATCAGAGCAAGGGTGGTGAGTAATCTCAAGATTTACAGCGATCCCTGTCTCCCCTATAATGCACCTTATTATAAACTTTAGTTTATTCCATATTCTCGCTTTTTAAACGCTTACTTAAAAAGTTGTTCCAAAAGATGGAAAAAGTACCTTACTTAACTGTAAAAGCCTTGAAGTCTTCTGGAAAATGTTTCACCACCACAGGAACATTTCCTAACTTTGTACCCTCTCCACAAGGAACTTTGTGAATTTTGGGCACAAGGCCCCATTCAAGGTATTGGTTTCATAAAGTTAGGGCTTCTATTCCTGTGTACTGGTTTTCCTATTGCATAGCTATGTACCTTCCTTTCAGGTGTATATGTATTTTGTATGCATTTCTATAACCAAAGGTGATACTATTACCTGCTTAATTCATTTGTATAGTTTGTTTTTGGGACTATAATAAATATAGTATTTTTGTACTTACCTGTCTAGCAGATTCATTATGTATTTCAATGTGTGGACTCATTGTGGACCCCTAACCTCACTCACCTCTCCAGAGACTAAGCCTTGACCACTCTCCACGTTTACCCTGATTGGGTTTGGCTAACCTCCACCAGGCCAGATTTGAGAAATCCATCTTAACTCTTCCTGCCTTTGTAATGTTGCTGAGAAAGGAATGATCCTATTCCAGCGTCTGAGGGAACAGTTTCTACTATGAAAGATCTCTGGTAGTATGGTGCCCTAACTACAGGTGCCAGGCAAAGGGAATCCTTGACGCCGTGAAAGGCCTTCTCACATTTCACTGACCAAGTAACATTGTAAGGTTTCTTTGGAATGGTGCGTGCAGTCAAAACGGTAGCTATGGGTCCATAATCTGTCATTTACATTCCTGTAATATCTAGTGAGGCTTAAAGTGTGCACCTGGGGTTGGGTTGTGGGAGTTGAGCTGTTCTATACAACTTGCACTTTACTGGGTAGAAGCAGAATGTTGCACCCACCACCGTCCGCCCAATGTAGGTCACTGAACCTTTACCAATCTTGCATTTGGTTAGTCTTTATGGTCAAGTGGGCCTGCCAATGAGAACAACCTACAGCTACAATTTGGGTAAGATGGCATGTGCGGTGAGCACATCCATTACTGTACTCTGGAAAAATCCAGCCACTTTTAAGCTACCACTACTTGCTCCTAACAATATGTTGGCCTATGCTGTGCACTCACCTGTTAGCCTATGTGTTGTATTCGGTTGGATTTTGAAGGTAGGCTGTGCATGACACTTGGAAGTATAGTGAGTTTAATCATGTTGTGAACCTATAACATTTGTGAGAGTAGCCAGGGTATTCTGCTTGGCGAAGCCGTAAGGGTGGCTCACTGTCTCACACAGGGAGGGTCTTTGAACGCAGGCAGTATATCGCATCCAAGTGAATATTGGGGTAGGCAATGTATTAAACTTAGATGTATTATTAGGGGATAGGGCATTTAATGCACTTGGATTGATTATTGGGCCTGGGCAATGTATTGCATATAGATGGATTATTAGGGGATAGGCAACCTATTGCACTTAGATAGATTTTTATTTTTTATTTAGCATACAGTTTATTACAAACATTTGCTCAGGAATTCCCTCCTTACATCAAATAACCATTTTTAAAATCATAAACCAATGCAAAGTACAGAGCAAATCAACATTTGGAGATACAGATACCAAACCACCCAAGACACAAGAGATGAATGATAGGCAATAAAACCAAGAAAATCCATAAATGTCCGCAAGACAAGACTTTACAAACCGATGCGCCAGCCACCGGCTTAGGCGTCAATGCCACCGCACTTTGCTTCCCTTAAAGTTCCTCACATTCAAGGTTAAGCCCACATTGATCACTTCTAGACCTTCCAGTCTTTATCCGTGTCAAGCAATTTCCGCAGAAATATGAACTCTAGAAAAAGTATCAACACTCTCGACAGGCTCTCATTATGGCCTCCATAGAGACACTCCCACCAAGCCTCAGCGTCTTCACCATAGATCTTGTACATACGTTCTTAAGAAAGATAGTTCTCTGTATTCGTTATTCTGGGCAAAAAAGGATCAGATGTTTAAGCAATTCGGCTTGGTCCCCACATAGGCGGCATCTATCGTCCTTTGCGATACCATATCTATAGAGGGTCACCTTAGTGTGGAGAATGTTTAGCCAAAATATTTAAAGCATGTCTCTATGTCTGTCTTTGTCGAATTTTCCTCAAATATGCAGGAGTGATGTTCAGTTGTCCACTCAGTGTGTTTGACAGGGTGTGTATCTTGGACTTAGATTTTAGTCTTCCATTTCCTGCCAATCAACCGCCCTTAGGGCCCACTTGACCAACAAGAGATTTACACACAGAGCCTCATTACACGGAAGTCCAGCAAGGGTCTGAAGACATTTGTCTCTCCATTGATTTAGATGCCAATCCTACATTCCCTTTTCTTTTATCCTTATTTTGTATTTGGATTTTTGTATTTTATTGATTTATAAAGCACCTTACGCCAAAGCGCTGTACATGGAACAACATAATACATAAAACATGAACAATAAATACATAAAACATGTGCAGAGATAGTTTTCGGAAAAGGGACAAAGATTTCGAAATAGTTCTTACGTATAATGATAGCAGGCCGAGTTTGTGCCTTATCACTGTCATAGCAGTTGAAAGTGGAAGTCTTAGAATTGTTTTTCCAAAATGTACTTTCTAAGCTTTCCCAAAATTTCCATTCCTTTCCTAGTCCGTCCTCTGTCGCATATGTCAAAGATGGTACCACCTTTTGATTTTAAAAAAAGAAAAGTAGTGAGAATTTCCCATATTTGTTCCTGATTAGCAGATCTACTTTTGTTATCAGGATTTCTCTCCAAGGTTTCTCATGCCCATTTGCGCTGATTGGTATTCCTAGGTACTTAATTGTACTATTGACACTAATTTTGTTCTTATTTAGGAACCAACTTCTCATCTTTTCCCTTTGATTAAACATAACCATAACCGAAATGTCAGTCTTGTTTGTGTTAATCTTCAGTCCATTCTGATTAATATAAGTCTGCAGGGCATCCATTTTTTTCTGGAGCCCTATTGGCATCTTATCTAGGAGGACCGAGTCATCTGCATACCCTAACCAGCCTGCCGATGACCCGTTGATCTTCGGTGGACAAGATCTAGGAGGATCCAACATGTCCTTCATGTCTGTGATGAACAAGTTACTCTCTTACCTGGTAACGTTCTTTCGATGGGATGGTCCGACGAAGTATTCCATATCTATGACAGTAATCACCACAGCTGTGCTGCTTCGGAAAATCTTTCTGCGTCCTGCGTCAATGACGTCAATACGCTGTCCTCGAGGGCCTCTGTCGAGCCGACGTCACCAGAGGTTATAAGTAGGACGCACAACGCCCGTAGCCTCAGTTGTAGTTTTTTCCCAGAACGTGTGGCACCAATCTTCTGCCAGTATGACCACAGAAAGCCTTGCGGAAACGTAAGCTGCAATTGCATAAGAAGTTCTGTAGCTGGGCAGGTAGGGAGGGAGCGATATGGAATACTTTGTCGACCATCCCATCGAAAGAACGTTTCCAGGTAACAGAGTAACTTGTTCTTCGAGGGGATTTGGTCCTCCGACGTATTCCATATCTATGACAGACTCCCAAAGCAGTACCAACGTATGGAGGAGGGAAAAAGAATTTAGAATATAGAAATTTAGAATGCCCAATCAAATTCCAGAGTAAAGGACCGCCTTGCCAAAGGCCAGATCCTGCCCATGTATTGAATCTAAGGAGTAGTGTCATACAAAAGTATGGACCGAAGCCCGAGTGGCTGCTTCACAGATGTTACGAATAGGAACACCCTTCTGCAGGGCAGTAGAGGCAGCCATACACCTAGTAGAATGGGCCCATAAGCCTACCGGAGGGTCCTTAGCCGCCAAACGGTAACATTCAGAAATTGCCAAGATAATCCATCTAGACAAAGCCTGTTTAGTAACAGCTTGTCCCAAACGCCTTCCATCGTAACAAATAAAGAGCTGATCGTCCACTCTGACCCGGGACATGCGAGAAATGTAGAAACTTAGAGCTCTCCTAGGATCCAACCTATGGAGCCTCTCCTCTTCCTTACCAGGATGTGGAGGAGGATAAAATGCTGGAAGAACAACCTTCTGGTTTAAATGAAATTCCGACACCACCTTCGGAAGAAAGGAAGGACAAACTCTAAGGACAACCCTGTCCTTATGAAACACAGTGAAGGGTGGCTTAACTGAAAGTGCCTGCAACTCACTCACTCTGCAAGCGGAAGTGACTGCAACTAAAGACACAGTTTTAAGGGTTAACAGCCTCAAAGGGCAAGAATGTAAAGGCTCAAACGGAGCACCCATAAGGAATTTCAGAACAAGGTTCAAATCCCAACCAGGCACCTGGAAAGGTGACGGCGGAAACTCATTAGTAAGTCCTTTGAGAAACTGAGAAATTAACAGAATTTTGAAATAAGAAAACTCCTCAGATGAGTGCTTAAATATAGTAAGCACCGCCAGGTAACCTTTAACAGTACCCACTTGGAGGCCCCTGTGGGCCAACGAAAGCAAAAAAGACAGAACCACAGGAATGTCACATGAAAAAGGATCGACATTCTGAACCCTGCACCAGTCGCAGAACTTTCTCCAACGGCAATGGTACAGGGACTTTGTTGCCGGCCGCCTGGTCGAAAGCAACACCTCCATTATGTCTTCAGGGAGGTCCCAATCCTTATACCTCAACCTTTCAAAAGCCAAGCGTGAAGGTTGAGGGATCTGACCTCTGGATGGAGAACCTGACCCCCCCTCCCGTGAGAGCAGGTCATCTCGGTAGGGAAGACAACGTGGAGGGCAGATGGACAAGTCGAGAAGGTCTGGGTACCACGTCCTCCGAACCCAAGCCGGAGCAATGAGGAACATCCGGGAACCAAACCTCCGTAATCTCCGCAGCACTTGCGGGATGACGGGGACTGGAGGAAACGCGTACAGCAGTGGGAAGGACCACTCTACCACAAACACGTCTCCTAAGGCTCCTTTTGGAGGAAATTCCCACGAGCAGAATCTTTCGCACTTCCGGTTGACACTGGAGGCGAAGAGATCCACCTGAGGGGTCCCCCAAAGGGCAAAGATCTCCAGGAGAATCTCCTGAGCCAGCTCCCACTCGTGAGATATTGCGCTCTGCCTGCTCAGAGTGTCCGCCGTCTCATTTTCGTTTCCGGCCAGATGAACTGCCGAGATCAAAACTTCCTGCTGGATTGCCCAGTACCAGAACTGCATCGCCTCCCTGCACAGAGGAAGTGACCCTGCCCCACCCCTTTTGTTGAGGTAGTACATGGCCACTGTGTTGTCTGTCAGAATCGGGACATTCTTTCCTCGCACAGTCGGCAGAAAAGCCTTCAGGGCAAGTCTGACTGCCCACAGCTCCAACAGATTGATATGGAGTCTGGACTCCGTTGGAGACCAACGGCCGCTGACTGTCAACTCATTGGCATGAGCTCCCCATCCCATGAGGGATGCATCAGTCACAATCGTCACCTCCGGCCAGGGTAGCCAAAATGGAGCCCCCTTCATCAGATTGCCTTCGACGGTCCACCACAGAAGGTCCTGCAGAGATCTCATCCGCAACCTGGCCTCCAGCACCAGAAGACTGCAGGATGCCATGAGGCCGAGCAACCTCAAGAACTCGAATGCCGGGAGACTCTGGGCGTGTTGAAACTTGTGCACCATCTGCTGAATGTGATGAGCCCTCACCTGGGGAAGAAAACACTGCTCCAGGGATGTGTCGAGCACTGCTCTGATGTACTGGAGCCGCTGGGTTGGCGTCAAATGGTACTTCTTTAAGTTGAGGGAGAAGACCAGCTTGTTAAGGGAGTGGCAGGTGACGGACAGATGATCCAGGACTTGCTCGGGAGAGCGCGACTGATCAACCAATCGTCCAGGTAGGGGTAAACGTGAATCCCCCCTTTTCTGAGATACGCTGCCACCACCACCATGAGCTTGATGAAGACCCTCGGGGCGGAGGTCAATCCGAATGGCAGGACCCAAAACTGAAAGTGTGAGTTGCCAACCGCGAACCTCAGGTACTTCTTGTGCTTTGGATGGATCGGCACATGAAAATAAGCTTCCTTGAGGTCGAGAGACACCAACCAGTCCTGAAGTTGAAGGGCCTGGAGGACTTGAGAAAGAGTAACCATCTTGAACTTGTCCTTCCTGAGGAGCTTGTTCAAAGCACGCAAGTCCATGATTATTTTCAATCCTCCGTCTTTCTTCGAAATAAAAAAATACCGGGAATACCATCCCTTGTTCCTCTCTGCTACAGGCACCAGTTCTATGGCGCCTTTCTCCAGCAGGGATTGAATTTCCTGTGCAAGGAGCGGATCCGGACTCTTCAAAGAGAGATTCCCTGGTGGATTGTCGTGAGGCCTCTGCCGGAGAGGAAGACAGTAGCCGTGGGCTATGATCTCCAGAACCCACACATCTGAAGTAATGGCATGCCACTCTACAAGATGCTGCGCCAGCCTTCCCAGAACCGGGAAACCATGGGACATGGCCTCATGACTGAGCTGAAGCGGCTGCGGCAGTGCCTGAGGGCAAAGAGTTAACTGCCCGAGCGGCCTTGGCACCTCGAGTACCCTGTTTTCCACCTCTGGCACTCCTACGGTGGCCCCTTTGACTTGCAGCTCCTCTCGATTTACTAAAGGATGAGTAATAACGAAAGGAATCTCCCCTCCATTGCTGTCCCCTAGGACGAAAAGGCATAGGTTGGCGAACTGGAGCGCTCAACCTCTCAAGGCTCTCGTCAGCCTTGCTGCCAAAAAAATGTTCACCATCAACGGGAATGTTGAGGAGCCGGGCCTGCACATCAGGAGCAAACACTGACTTCCGCAACCACGCAAACCTGCGTATTACGGTGCTCGCCGCCATGGACCGGCTTACACAATCTGCCATGTCCAAACCCGACTGAACGGTCTCACACATGGTAACCTTGCCATCCTGTACAATAGCAAGAAAACCATCCCGTTCCTCCCCTTTGGGAATATGTTCAGCCGCAAAGGAAATTCAGTTCCACAGAGTGTGCGCGAAACATGACAAGGCACACACAGAGTTGGCTGCCTGTAAAGCCATACCCCTGAACAAAACACTTTCTTCGCCCAGCCATCAAAACGCTTGTCATCCCTATCAGGAGGGATGGTAAGGTACGACGCCTGCTTTGCTGGCGCTGTGGCCGCCTGCACCACCAAACTCTCCGGAGTGGGGTGCGTGGTCAAGTAGCAGGGGTCACTACTGGCTGGGTCTTATTTTTGCGGCAAAGACTTGCTCACTGCCGGGAGTCTCTCCGGAGCAGTCCAAGCTGCAGCCACCCTTCTAGCAGTACCGGGTCAGTTGGAGGACCTTGGTCGAGGATGTCCGTCAGGTCATCCTGCAGAAAATCCACAGGTGGTGCAGACCACCCCAAGTATTCCGTGACCCTCGACATAAGGCGCTGGTACGAGGACTCGGCATGGGTGCCAGGCTAAGGCCGACAGAACTCCACCTCCGGAGAGGTGTCCAGACCACTGGCGTCATGCAGTGACTGACGCAGGTCTTCAATCTGGCTGTGACCAGAGAAAATCTCGTCAGGCACCTCCTCAAGCACCAAACCTTCCTTAGATCCCTCATCCCCCTCAGAAATAAAATCCAGAGTGTGGAAAGAGGGCACAGAAAAAGGGACAAAGACATGCTTAGCCTTGGCCAGAGCCTTTCTGGGGGGTTGTACCGTGCCACGGGGTACCTCTGACAAAGCAGCCTCGAAAGGCATTGAGGGCGTCGACGGAATTGGCGTCAACGTCGAGCGAGGCGCCGACAACTTTGACGGTGTTGACACAGGCCTCGAGGGCGGAGCCCCAAGCGTGTCCTTCGACGGCCTGGGCGCCCATGACGTCGACGACTTCCTCGGAGGCAGAGCCTCTAGAGAGTCCCTCGACGACCTCGGCGCCGCAGGCGTCGATATCTTCCTCGAAGACTTCACAGGGTCACGCAGTCTCGAGGGCGTCGAGGACCGGGACCTGGAACGGGCATGTCTAGAGCGACCAACCTTGTCCGACCGGGACCTCAAAGGCGCCCGGTGGTCACGACGACTGCTCGAGCCCGAAGGCGCATGAGCGGTGTCTCTAGCGTGGTCACGGCCGGCGTCCTTAGACGGTGCAGACGGACCGGAGCCCTGCGATTGAAAAATCGCCATCATCTCCTTTCGGAAGGAATCCCATTCCACAGGAGTGGAATGCTTGTTGGGACAAGCAACCCGCCGACGGGCAGAGTCATCGGATGAGGACTGGGATGGCGACCTGTGACGGCACTTCCGTGAGTGCCTCGAAGAGGCAGAGGAATGGCAAGACCGACTCCTGGACCGAGACCCTGCGGACTCACGACGACGATGCGGATCGTCTGTCAAAAGTCCAGTGGATCGCGACTTCCAGGGCTTGGCCACCTCACCCACCGACAGCTTCTTCTTACGCTCCCGCAAGGCATTCGATGTAAGCGACTCGCAGTCGACACGGTCATCCATATCGTGGTCCTCCCCGAGGCACCAGAGGCAAGCGTTGTGCGTGTCCGTCAACGACATCTTGGACCCGCACACCCGACACTTCTTAAAACCCGACCGCGGGGTGGAAGAAGCCGAAGACATCATTTTCAATACACAAAAATACAGGGTTGAAGAACCGAAAGAACAGGATTCAGTAGAACTGAGGCGCACCAAGATCTCCGAAGCGAAAACGTTCGTGGAAAAAACGGAACTGAGGCTACGGGTCGACGTGCGTCCTACTTATAACATCCGGAACGTCGGCTCGACGGAGGCACTCGAGGACAGCGTATCGACGTCATCGACGCAGGACACAGATGCTGAAAGATTTTCCGAAGCAGCACAGCTGTGGTGATTACTGTCATAGATATGTAATACGTCGGAGGACCCAGTCCCCTCGAAATAGATGTTATAAAGAATTGGTGCCAAAGGGCACCCTTACTTTAGAGCTCGGTATGTTTGTATTCCTCTAGTCAGGTTGCCTGCCTGATCTAGTCTGATTTGCAATGAGGTCCCGGTGTGTAAGTCCTTGACTGATGCAATTAGGTCCCTGGTGCATCCCATCATTGACATCTTCTCTCATAGCTTATCTCTATCAATACTATCAAAAGTGCATTCCATATCAATGCAGGCCATGTAGAGATTGTTTTCCTTCTTTAAAGTCTTCATCTACAACAGGTTGATTAGGAAGAGGTTCAGGCTGCATCCCACATTCCGCACAAAGCCTGTTTGTCTTGGATCATAAGCTTTTGAGTTTGACAGCCAATCCTTTGGCCTTTACCGTAAGACCCCGGCAAAGATCTTCCACAAGACGTCAAGGAGGGCTATCGGTATATAATTCTTAGGGTCGTCCCTATCGTCTTTCTTATAGATAGGGACGACCACAGTTCCTCTCCAAGAAGTAGGGACTCTTCCACAAGAGGCTATTAAATAGGGCCACACAAAAATCTGGCTAGGCTTCCGGGGCTTCCTTAAGTTTGCTGTTCGTTAACCCATCCAAGCCGGGTGACCTAGAGTTACTTGCTTTTGATATCAGGCCCAGGATTTCCTCTTTGTCGAAAAAATTTGCCACTGATGTTTCTCAGTTCAGCTTCCCTCTGGCTGTATTACCTTTCTTCCAGCAAAAAGTAATTTAACTGGAGCATATGATTGTCTCTGTCTTTCCTATTCAACAATTGCCAAAGATTTCTATATTTTTTTGTTTCAATGGCCCGCATTATGCGGCCAGCATCATTTTGATATAAGATCTCTTTATGAGATTCTAACCAGGTCCTGTGGCGTTGTTTTCTTCTTTTCAGCTCTTCCAACCTTTTTAGGGGTGCAAGTTTCCTTAAAGTCCTGAGGTCGCAATTCAGGAGGCGTTTTTTCTCAATCATTACTGGGTCCGAAAACATGTTGCGTGTGGGTCCGCTCCCCCTGCATTTCTTTTCTGGCACTCTGAAGATTGCCAAGCTGTGTTCATGTTCGACATCGTCCTTGTCTGTCTATTGCCAGGCGTCCAGGGTTTTAACCAGCTGAGGAATATTTGCTGGTTTAATACAGTCTGATCTTGCCAGCTTTCACTGACAGGCGATGATTCCAGATTTTTTGTTTTGGTTCGACAAGAGCAGACTGTTCTGGTCTCACACACGTCATTACCAGAAGGTGGTGGCCGCTGTGTTTGGTCAGGATCACCCTCAAGGAGGTTATTCTCATAAAAGTTTAACCAATCACAAAGAAATTGTCTAGGGTGGCACTGGAAAATTTGAGTACCAGGTTAATGACCCAGTTAGGTCCCCATCAGCCTGGCCATTTACCATATGAATGTCTCTCAGGAGGGTTGCCTCCAAACACTTTTGAGAATTCAAGATTTTACTCACATCTTTTTTTCCCCACCTACCCAATGTACTAATGCAATCTATATTAAGATCTCTGCAAATAGTGATCCAGGTTCCCTCCATCTTTACGTGGATCCAGTGAATCCATTTCATGACAAAATCCATGAACAGACTATTTTCCTTTGCTTTTGAGCTCCAGTACAGATTGAAAACTGCTAAGTTTCCTTTACTTGCATTTAGGCAGTCAGTCAACTTCATTATAATTATTTGCGTAAGGGGATTTGGATGGATTACTTTAATGACCCTTCCCAATGTATGGTTTTTGATGAGGGTCAAGAGACCTGAACTCGGCCTTTCCCTAAGCCCTTTTGTTCTGTGTTCAACTAGCTGGTATATCCAACAAGGAAGGGTATCTCCCTTAGCCATGATTCCTGGAGGCAGATGATATCTAGGTTCTCCAAACCTGGCTGAAGAGCCTGAAACAGGTGGGCAAAGCCTCTGATATTCCATTACCCTATTCGCAGGATTCCGACTCCATTCCGTTCCACCCTCTAATCTGAGGGTTTGGAACTCAGTGCTCTCGACAGCCAGGCCCAGGACTGGGCTCCCTCCTCAGCATGCTCGGTATCAAAACCATCCGATTCTGTGCAGAATGATCATTTTATGGTAAAATTCTGTCGATCGGGCCCACAGGGGATAACCGGGCTTTGTCTGCCGGGTTTCCAAGTCCGTCATTTTTAATTGGCTTCTCCTTAGTACAGACACGAACTGCTTCCATCCTTTGAAATTCATCCTCCCCATCATTACAAAGCGGTCTATATTCCTTTAAGTCGAAGCCCAAGGCCTATAGGTTATCGGTTGCCTGCACCAAAGTTGTTATTAATGCTGAAGATGTCAAGTGTAAGCATACTCTATCATTTTCTTTTTCATTAGGGAAATCCACAGTTTTAATGTCTTTGGATTCCATCACCCGAAGTTGGGGTATGTAGTGGAAAAGGCTCATTATGTTGTTCCTATTCAGTATGAGGCCATCCTCAGCTTTCAGCACTGGTTCTAGAATCAGGAAATGGTTTTGCCTTTCAGAGAATTTTGACTTCCATGTTGATTTCAGGGGGAGCTAGTGATTTTGGTTTACGTTGTTCCCCGACAGCCTCCTGGGTCCAGAGCGCCAATCCCGATGCGATTGTTCCAACGTTTCATTTAAAAGATTCAGCTGCCGTCCAGTTACAGCTATTTGTTTACGAGCCAGTCGCACCTGTTTACCCTTCATGGTCTCAAAATCAGAAGTGAAGTGTGGTTGTAATTTCACTTTGGATTTCGGCAGAGTTCTTACTACGTTTGAACTTGGGCGGTTTTTAAAGCCAGGGCTACTCTCCCTTGAGGCCTCTGACTCATAATCTTCATAAGTAGACAACTGGAGAAGAATATCTTCTTCATTTTCCTCGTCTGATGAGGCTGTGTCAGGTGAAGGGGAAACACGCAAGTCGGCCGATGACCTACAGGGCCTCAATTGTTTGGTTAAAGCCTACTCACATTCCTCAATTGATCTATTTTTCTGAGGTTGTTGTTTATCCAGGACCGTTCTCAGATTCCAGGTGAAATTCCTTACACCACTGCCCTTTAACTTGTTGGATTTTGGCAAGGTGATATGCTTGGACTTTCTTTGCTCCTTTTTTGGTAGAGTCCTCGCTTTAAGGTCTTCCTTCCCAAAAATTGGGAAGTGGTCATCATTCAGTGGTGCAGATTGAACAGTAAGTGTGGAGGCAGAGTGTGGAGTCTGCTGGAGTCTGTCTACAGTGTCCATTGGCCAGGAGGAGTTCCATTTGAACATTACATATACCACTCCATGCCGCAGAGCGGGCTGCGGAGTGTGGAGGCAGAGTGTGGAGTCTGAGGGAACTGTGGTCTGTGGTCACGATTGTGTGGGTAAGAAACCTCTGCTGAGTCCCCATGAACAGCTTGCAACAGTATTTACAGTATTTACTCCCTTTACCCCTCCGTGCGCGTATCTGACGAGACACATCAATGACACATTAAAATTACATCAGACGTCCAAATTGACAGAACAACCCTCCTGTAATCTCTGCTCAATCTAATCTCTTGTGTGCACAGCTTGGGGGGACTGTGGGACTTTGTCTTTTGACCCCGGCGCTGTCAGCACTGCCAGCTGCTCACCTCCCACCCCTCACACTCGCTTACCTTCCTGCCGAGATCTGACCCCTGGGTTCTCCGCCGCGCAGCGCCTTAGTGCCGGGGAAGAGGCAGTGCATACACGGGCGATCCGAAGAGCTCTCACTGCGAGGACACAAAGCGGCTTGCTGTGAGAGAGCACACAGCCACGTGACAAGCCGCGAGCAAGCTCCCCCTGCACCTAATTGGAGCAATGATTACAGTGAAAGAAAATCAAAAAGTCCAGACGCCTAAGAGGCAATCTATGCCCCACACGAGGCTGAAATAATAAAAAATGACGGAGAAGTGTACAACGGCATCTATTACCAATAGCAACAGTACATCGGAGAATGATAGGCCCTGCGCGTCCGGAGCTACAAGCTACACCCCTCTTAAAGGGCCAGCCTCTGACATCGTTTTGCATGACAATACGAAGGAAGAAGCTCAAATATCCGTATTGCTTGAACCACACTTTGAGACGACCCCTGAAAAAAACAGCTGTGCACAAATCAATCAACCACTTCCAGTATCTCATAATGTCAGCTTGATATAACAGCTTGTACTAACAAAATTGATTCTGAGGAAAACATCACTCCGCATTCACCCCTGAGAGAGGAACAAGCTATTAAGATCGAACATTTTCAATTCATAGCCCCAGAGACATGTGCAGAGGCATCTAGAAATGATATTTTAACTGACATAGCCCAGGGAAACACCCCCAGAGACCCTTCTATGACTCCTCTCTCACAAAAGGAGAGAGCCATGAAGGCTAAGGAGCTCTGGAAACAGCACTATCAAAGAGTGACTAAATCAGAACTCCATGTAAAAGCAGCTGACCCACTTAGCCATAAACGCTTAGAACGCCTCTCACTATATTTGACTGAAATCGAAGCCCTAATGGAATTCCAACAAATGAACGGACAAAACAAACGACTGGCCAATTCATCTGGCACCAACATGGAGACAAGTGCCATTATGAATGTAACTACCTTGGGTATTACAACAACGAGTGATGCTATAGCAAACAAAACACAAATGTTGAATACCGATCCTTATGGCAAGAGGAAAGCAAACAACATGGAAAATCTCATCTGCTCCTGTCCTACAAAGTCAACAGATCAACATGAGTCCATAGCCACCTCGATGGTTGATCTCCAAAACATGCTTATGGCTGTGACCACACAAACGATGATCCCGTATATAAAGAAACAGGAAGCGAATGTTGAAACTGCCAAAGAACATTCTATGCAACTTGGCTCTATACTTGCCAAAAAAAAGAGCCTTGAACAGCTCATATCCAAGATTCAAGAACGCCTTAGCATAGAAGCAGAAAACAGCTACATCTGGCAGCAACGTTTAGCCGACATAGCAAGGCAAGATCGAATTGACAAAGCTTCGCTAAACGAAGCTCTTATTACCATCACAAAGACATTGATATTGAGCAATCAAACTCGAGACAAATCTCAAAAAATGGACGATTGTCCACAGGATGAATGGATTTGTCAATCAACAAACCAACGAGCCAAAAGCTCTCAGAACATGAATCACAAGCAGCAAATAGACGACTTGAACTCAGTCACTGATGTACTGTTGATTGACCTGACTCCTGACATTTTGCAGAATAATTTGAGCAAAAAAAAGCTGATCCTGATCTCAGATCAGATTGAAAAAAATACTGACCCCAAAGGAAATCCTCCCCAAGGGAGTCAAAATTACAGCATCTTCGAACAACAACAGAATCAATCTCATGAAGCATAAACAGAAGTTTCGAAAAAACAAACTAAAAAACAACAGAGCGGCTCAAGAGCCTTCCTCAGAAATCTATCACACAGTACCAATGGAAATAAAACTATAAAGAATTTAGAACTGAAGGCACAAAGTACAGCAAAAATGAAACAGAATGATCCTGTTGACAGAACCGGCCCAACAGCCCAGTCTATGGGCACTGCAGCTCCAGATCAAGGAAACATCGATTCATTGATGAATTTATCCACATATTCGATACATGACTCAGACAATGTCGAGAATTAAAGCATCTCGAGAGCAGACCAACTAAAATCACAAACAAACTCGTCCTCAATGATCTTACTTGACTGTTATGAGGAAACACTCACAGAATCACATATATCCATCGAACTAACATGTGAAGAGATTTCCGACGACAAACTCAGTGTCAGACTCTGTCTTTATCTTCTTGCAGGAGTGATGTTGGCCCACCAGACCCCCTTGATATGCCAGCTCAACAGTCCTTAATAATTAAAATTACCAAACCGGCAAACCCAAGGGGAAAGGGGAATAGAGGATAAAATAACAACTGCAGATCTTCACTGGCTCTCAAGACACTGGACACTGGCTCCCTGATTCTTGGTTTTCAGCTACTCTGGCTCCGTAGATGATTTTTCTTTATTGCTGAATTGCTTTAGTTTTCATCAATAAGCTGTGTCTGTGAAAATCTAAAAACAAGAATATACGTGTTAAAAATGCTCTACTCTGAAAATAGTCTATATAAATATTAAATTTTAAACCTTATTTTCTCTTTACCTGCTGCCTATGCTAGATTGCTGATAGGCATCAATTTATAATACTCTTTTCATTAAATCTTCAAATATTATATAATATTTCAATTGTTTCTAGAACCTTGGTAGTTTTTCTTGACTTAAGTGTTGCTGAAAATCTGACTTGAAATTGACGAAATAGTTCAATTATAGTTCTTAAAGTTCATGAAATAATTAAAATTCTTCTTTGTAGAAACTTCCAGCTTTCTATTGATTGTAATTCTTGAAGAATAATGTATCCGTGTGTAATGTTATTCAACTCTGTAGACTTCTCAGGTTCTTTAGATAAAGGATAACTATTAAGCACTGAGAACAAAAAAAAATATAACTTGTCTGCAGGACGCGACGTTACGCGCAAACAGAACGGAGTAGTGAAAAATAGAACCGCGCCCTAATACATACTGGTAACCCAGAAAAAACTCTCTGCAATATTAACTCAACAATATAAAACTAGAACTCTGAGTATAAATGAGTTTTTTCAAAGGACGACCACTACGTCACTAGAAACGACGAGACGCCAAACCAGGAAGTAAATCAATACTATCGGGATGCACGCAACAGACGCACGCGGGTCCCTTACTCTAACTAAAATACCGTTTACTCAATATAAACGAGTCGCGCATGTAACAAGAAAATGCTGCTAAAATGATGCAGAATACACGCGCAACTCCTAAGAAAACAGAATAGAAATAAACACTACTGAAAAATAAAACCTACGCAATACAATAATACGCTAACACGAAGCTGTGAGAAAAATAAACGCAATGTTAAATTTCGTTCTCAAAACTTGCGCAGTGCAAATAATAGTTCTTTTCAAGTCATAAACCAAAATGCAGATATTACAGTTTCCTTGTTAATAACTCATAGTTGATTTCAGTTTAAAAGATGAACTTTTCAGATAAAAAGACTTAGCTTGCTTCATCTGTAAATATTCTTGTATATAATGATGACTTCTTCTTGAAGATATCTTTCTGTAGATTTATCATCTAGGATTTACTCAAAAAGAATTCTAAAACTTCTTAAAACTAAATATCTAGGGAGCTATAGATTTCAACAACCTTTCTCTTTGGAAACTGGAATGAAAGGCGGTTTAGAATCTTGATGAAAGTTCCAAGCTACCTCACAGCACTATTCCTCCAATCACTGTTATGGAACAGAGCCACCATTTTGGCTTGGGAAATTAGGCACTTCCTGTATAGTTTAACATTAAGGAATTTTAGGTAAACAATAAGATGTGAAATTCAGAACTAACACTCAAACTTCACTCACCCATTACTCTTACATATATATGTGATGATGAAATTTCTTAAATGAACATTTTCTAGTGTAATGTCTCTTTAACAATGTGGAAATATGCCATGGGATCCTGACACTCAGCTCCAGAAACATCTCCCTGACCTCAACGATGCTGGAGCCACCAGACCAGGAACAACAACCAGAGGATGCTGGCCATGACTGTTCTAACCTAGAACGTACAGATCTGAGCGAGAACCAAGAATCCACTACAGAAAGTTCGCCTCTTGAGCGCCCTTCGTTTGTTGATCCATATCAAAGGGCGAAACTAATTCGATTTAAATTAGAAGGAAGAACTAATAAAGACACAGAAATCATTATGAACAGAACTAACACTCTACGCCTTCTTAAGGCTATACCTAAACTAAGAACTCTGAACCCCAAAGACCTAAAACTAATTGAGTTCATTGATGAAAAAAGACTCAATAAAATATGGATACATTGTTATTCTTTGGAAATGCTGAGATTAATTGAATCGTGTGCTAAAGAGATTACATTACTCGGATTCGAAATGACCCTTGATGATTGCAATGATACAAGGTATGGTGACACCTCAATTATGACCTGTCGAGGTACCAGTGGAATGTATTCAGATATCAGCAGTTGCTCAAAGCCTTACAATTAGGGAGAATCTAAAGGAATACTCAAACAGTGAAGAATAAAGACACAATAACCACCAAAAGCAAATTAATCTGCAACATCGGTCATATAAAGCACCACCTGGAGGGAATTCTGAAGAATCTCCTTTCTGGCGAGACATCAGTCCAGAGATAGTACGATATGAATTGCACAAAAAAAGTCACTGTAACAACGAACTGGAAGTACCAAACAACCAGTTACACTTTGTTCTTGGAACACTCAAGGGCATTTGCATTTGTTCCACACTGACCAGTCGCATCTGAATAAAGCAAATAACATATGTCTGCAAAAGATATGGTTGATCGAACCACCAGTCTGTGGACGACACCTTACTTATACTAATACTAATTACTGTAAAAATGACAGGTAGACCATCAGCTGGACTACTTACCTTGATTAAACAGGATTTCGCGTTTGAAGTCATCGAATACCAAAAACATCGACTGCTGGGCCCAAAATACTATACTTAAAAATCGAACATCAACAACACAACAAAACCAACAAATGGCGCCATGTTCCTGGGAAAAGTACCTCAAAATTACAAACATTTATTGGAATCCAAGAAAATCATATGAAGAGACAGTGATAGACTCTATCTTGACTGTAATTGATAACACCTTGCAGAAGTACGAACATGTAGAATTCATCATATGTTGCGATTTCAACTTTCATCTGTTCGACGAAGGAAAATCAATAGAAGAACACTTGTTTGAGCATTGCGCTCGCAGATGGTCAATAGAGGCATGTAACAGGAATTTTGATTGTTGGGATGCGCTAAACATAACAGACACGCCCTCTCCCACATGGTCACGTGGAAATATTAAGTCAATAATAGACTACATCTACACTTCTAAAGGAATCACCCAAAATCTGACCAAAGCAGTGAATATATTCAGCGACCATAGTGACCATTTTATCCAGAAGCGCTCGTGGGAAGTATACACCAGCAAACTACCCAGAATAAACATCCTTCTGCTGACCTTATCGACCAGAATGAATAGACTTAAGATACCTCACAACAAGCTAAAAATTATAACGGAATCATTCAAGAACACGAAACGAGAAGACAATAGAAAAGTCAACTGTGGATGGTTACTTAACCAATTCAAATTGACCCTGGTGCAAAAAGATCCCTCACACCAAAAGCTTAAATACGTTTTTAACAAAACTATTGCTGATAAGAAGAAAGAAAAGAAAATTGCTATTAAGATAGCCAAACAAGAATCGCCATCAATAAGAAGGAGAATGATACATATAACAAAGCAAAAATTTAAAAACTGGCTAAAAAATGCAAAAATGATGCAGGATCAAGAAAATGTTGAATTAATTATGAATACCCTCAAAAATAACAATACCAGACGTCTATGGGACCTACTAAAACCTAATACGAACGTGAAGGATGTAATGATAGTAGATGTCCCAGAATCTGCTTGGGTAACGTACTTCACCGAGTTATACAAAGAAAGATCTACACCGTGAACAAAGTGATCCCATATATGGAAAATGAATGAAATGTGAGCTATGACATCATGGAACTCACAAACTCAATCAGAAAACTGAATGTATCGAGAGCACCCGGCCCAGATGGGTTGTCAAATGCTATCCTTAAAAAGAACCCTGAAATCTGGGCTAATTTCTGCAGTGAAATCATTGAGCTTATCAACCGCACCAAAAGTATCCTGGACTCATGGCAACTCGCAACACTTATCCCGATATATGAACAGGGATCAACCAAGGATCCAATGAACGTCCGACCGTTGGCACTCCTGGACCATCTAGGGGAAATATTTGCCAATCACATACTAATAAAATTAAATGCCTGGTCAAAACAAACAAATCACCAGGCAGTCCGGCAAACGGGATTTGTACGAAATTTAGGAACAAGTGTAAACCTGATAATCTTAAATCTGATCAAACATGAAGCTGATAGGACAAAAACACAAACGTATGTGGTGTATGTAGATATTAGCCTAGCATTTGCCAAAAACAATCGGGACCCACTATGGGTGAAACTTGAACAATGGGGCTGTCCCAGCGATATACTTGAGCCTATAAAGCTCCTGTATACTAACACCAAAATACAAGTAAGAATCTCTGCTGACGGTATGATAACCAACTTAATCAATACATGGTATGGCTTAAAGCAAGGATGTCCACTTGCTGCAGCCCTATTCAGTTTATTCATGTCGGATTTTGAGGCATCCATAAATACACCAAGCATAAATCCTCCTAAACTAAACGCCACTGCTTGTTACAAACTTGATGGTCGTGCAGAGTATGGGCAACCCCTCTGTCCCCAAGTATCACACTGACAACACCAGAAACACTGTCTGTGTGATCTTTGAAGCCACAGGTGGAAGTCCGCAAGCCTGGACGTGGGACACAACCGGAAGAACCCCTTGAGCGCTGCAAGGCAAGGTGCAATATGGTTAGAATACAGGACAAGGCAATGTATACTAAATGCCAAATACAAGAACACAATGTACCTGTGAGGATATGAAGGTGGTTCTGGAAAGGCTGACAGAGGCGTTGACCTTCAGACAGCTATTGGGCCAGGCAGAGGGCAAGGTGAACACCTAGTGCAGGACCGTAATCCCAAATTGGTACGTGATCCGTAGAGAAAACCAAGCAGTCCGAGGTCAAAAACAGGCGATCCAAGTCGAGGCAGATGAAGGGTGAAGCACAGAGCAATCCGTTGGGCGAAGCGTAGCAGTCAACAGGTAATCCAAAGTTCAGTCAAAAACAGATAAGGGCCAAGAGTAACAATCCGTGAAGCAAACCGTGGTCAGGCGATGGGTAAAGATCCTTAGAACGAAGTAGTGGGCGACACGTGAGCCAGACGAAAACAGCTGTGAAGCAACGTCTACAGTTTCCGGTCTCCTTTTATCCCTCGGAAGAAAACACGTGACCGTAATCACGTGAGGTGTGGAAACAAACGCTGCGGCGTTGCTAAGGGACCATGAGTCACGTGATCCATGATGCGCCGTGATGCGCAGGTTTCCATGAATGCCGCATCTCTCGGCGATGAAGAAGTCTCCACTTCGTTTGCCAGCGATGTGAAGGGCGATAAACGCCAGTCCTGCCAATCATGCCCTGCCGTGCCCTGCTGTACAGGAAGCGAGGAGGCAAAGCGGTGCATGTTTTAAGGTGTGTGTGTCGGGTGGCAAGAGGGGTGGAGGTCACAGACGGGGTAGGGCGTGTCCTTGTTTTTATAGGTGCAGTAGGTAACGCGGGGGCGGCGTGACAAAATCCCCCCTCAATGGCCCACGACCCCGTGGGCTGGCCGGGTTATCCCTATGAAACTGTGAAACCAGAAGCGGAGCCTGGACATCTCGGGAGGGAACCCATGAACGGTCCTCGGGACCATAACCCAGCCAGTCCACCAGATACTGGAGGTAACCCCTATGGACACGGGAACCAAGGATGGCGCTGACCTCATAGACGTCCTGAGAAGACACAGATACAGGGGCGGGAGGAACCAGGACACGAGTAGGAGCCAGGAAGGGCTTGAGGAGAGAGGTATGAAAAACAGGGTGGATCCGCCAGGCAGGAGGAATAGACAGTCGGAGAGCCACAGGGTTCAAGACCCTGGTGACCTTATAAGGGCCCACAAAGCGAGGCAACAGCTTGCGACAGCCGGGGATCCGTAAATGTCTGGTCGACAGCCACACCCGATCGCCCACATGGTATTCCGGTGCCGCAGCCCGCTTCCGGTCCGCCTTAGCCTTCATCACCGACTGGGCCTCACGGAGATGAGCCAGAGTCTGTGCATGGACGCCAGCTAGATCGCGCATACAGGCGTCAGCTGCAGGAGTGGCAGAGGGGAAATCAGGGAACGGTAATGTGCGTGGATGCTGCCCATACAACGAATAGAAGGGGGAAAACCCAGTGGGCGAATGTCGGGAATTGTTGTAGACGAACTCCGCGATGTAAAGCAGATTGGGCCAGGAATCTTGGTACTGAAGGGACAGGCAACGTAGGTATTGTTCAAGGGCTTGGTTAACCCGCTCGGTCTGTCCATCGCTTTCGGGATGATAGGCCGAGGAGAAGCGAGCATCAATACCCAGGAGTTTGGTAAGAGCACGCCAGAAACAGGACATAAACTGCGATCCACGGTCCGATATGATGACCTGCGGCAGACCAAAGAGGCAGAAGACTGACTTGAAGAACAGGCCAGCCAGGGTTGGGGCTGATGGTATGCCCGTACAGGGAATGAACCGGGCCATTTTAGTGTATGAGTCGACGATGACCCATATGGTATCGTGACCTTGTCTGCGGGGAAGATCTGTGATGAGATCCATAGAGATAGTGTGCCAAGGCCTGGGGGGAATGGGCAATGGTAGGAGCAACCCTAGAGGCCGTCCTCTGCATGTTTTGCATTGGGCACATATCGAGCAGGTGTTTACGTAGTGCTCTATGTCTTTCCTCATGGATGGCCACCAGCACCAACGTTGTAGCAATTCCAGGGTGCGTTGTTGCCCAGGGTGGCCGTTTATAGCAGCATCATGTGACCAGGCAAGCGCCTGGTTACGTACATCACATGTAGGGAGAAACAATTTGCCTTGGATAAACGGCAACCCCTCTTGGAGGGCAATGTCCCATTCGGCGAGCGCATGAGGATGTTTGGAAACCCATTGTCTGATGGCGGTGAGCATGGGTGGGGATGGTGTACACATACATATCACATGGCCCTTCCCTAACACTGTGTCTGGAAACAATGACAGTGATTCCCCACCAGGAGAACGGGAAAGAGCGTCAGCCTTGCCGTGGATACGACCCGGTCTGTGTTTAACAACAAAATCGAAGGCAGCAAAGAACAAATGCCAGCGCACTTGTCTACTGTTTACACATTTCAGGGAGGCCAGATCTTGCAGGTTTTTGGAATCTGTGTAAACCACTGTCTGATATCTTGCCCCCATAAGATGGTGTTGCCACGTTTGGAGGGCGTCTTTGATAGCCAATAACTCTTTTTCGGTCACAGTGTAGTGTGTCTCGGCAGCCGAGAACTTCCGAGAGTGATAGGCTACTGGATGTAAGCTACCCGTGGTTGGACAAGGCTGAGATAATACCGCACCTAATGCAAACGAGCAGGCATCTGCTTCCAGAACATAGGGAAGACCAGGTTCAGGGTGTTGCAGGACAGGAGCAGAAACAAATCTGGACTTAAGCATCTCAAAGGCTTCCTGGTGTACGGAGGTCCAGGTGAACGGGACGAGAGGACTAGTCAGAGCGGTCAAAGGCGAAACAATAGAAGAGAAGCCGGCGATGAACCTCCGGTAAAAATTAGCGAAGCCGAGAAAAGACTGGAGCTGTTTGATGTTAGCGGGAGTCGGCCACTCCGTGACAGCCCGTACCTTAGTCTGATTCATGGATAACCCTCCGGGGGAGATGTGAAAGCCTAAGAACTCCACTTCCTTTGTATGGAACAGACATTTCTCGGGTTTGGCGAACAAGGCGTTCGCCTTGAGGCGAGAGAGGACCTCCCTAACATGACCGACGTGTTCCCCCAAAGAGGATGAGTATATCAATATATCGTCCAAATATACCATCACGAACGTATCCAAGATATCAGAAAATACGTCGTTGATAAATCGTTGGAATGTTGCGGGGGCATTACAAAGCCCGAAGGGCATCACGGTATATTCAAATAGCCCCTGTCGGGAACAGAATGCCGTCTTCCATTCATCTCCACGCCTCATCCGGACTAGGTTGTATGCCCCCCTTAGATCCAGCTTGGTGAATATGGATGCCTTGGTCAACCTGTCCAACAGCGTGGAGATGAGCGGGAGGGGATACCTGTTTTTTACTGTGACAGAATTCAATCGCGTGTAGTCCACACAAGGGCGTAGATCGCCCTCTTTTTTTGGCACAAAAAAATCGGGCTAGCTGCAGGGGAACTGGAGGGACGGATGTGACCTAGTTGTAAGGCCCGATGGATGTACTCTTTGAGAGCTCGTTCCTCTGACTGGGATAATGAATAGATCCTACCCCTGGGAATGGGAGCATCTGAGACCAGATCTATTGGACAATCGTATGGTCTGTGTGGGGGTAAACCTTCTGCAGTAGCTTTGTCAAACACCATATGAAAATCGTGATAGTCAGCGGGTATGTTCGACATGACGGCCCCCACGGTATGCGAGGGCACAGGGTCGGAGGCTATGTCATCGATGTGGGTGGAAGCCATGGCACTAAGGATGGTAGCAGGAGTGGAGACCGAATCCCCTTCTGTGAGACAAAAGTGTTGGCACACTTCTGACTCAAATGTGACTTGTCCCGTCCCCCAATTTATCAAGGGGTTGTGCTGTCGCAACCAGGGTATCCCTAATATGATGCCAAACTGTGGTGTAGTGATAAGGTCAAACGACATGGTTTCCCTATGGGTACTCTGTATCATTACTTCCAGAGGAGCAGTCTGGAACTTGATTGGGCCGGAGGATAGGGAAGTGCCATCAACCGCGTGTACGGGTTCTGGGTGTTCTTTTCTAACCAAGGGCAGATTGAGACGATGTGCCAAGGCGATATCGATAAAACAACCAGTGGCCCCGGAGTCAATCACAATCTGTACGATGTGTGCAATCTCTCTAGTGGGTTTCAGAAGGGCTTGGACTACCACCGGTCTGATAGGACCGAAGGCGGGTTCAGCGGGGGTCATAGACAGGCTCGCCGGTGCCCCCTGTATCATGGGCGAGCCTTCTGAAAACCCGGGGTCTTGTTCTTGGGGCGTCGGGGGCATTCCCTTACAAAGTGCCCATTCAACCCGCAATAGAAACAGGCATTCTCAGCCCTCCGACGTTCACGTTCGGATGATGTTAATGGACTTCGGATGCCTCCTATTTGCATAGGTTCAGAAGTGGTGTTAGAAGTGCTCGGGCTTGATTGGCTAGTGAATGCTGTTTCTGCCCTCTGCTCGGATCGCCTTGTGTCAACCTGTAAGGCAAGATCCACCAGATCCGTGAACACCGAAGGAAAGGCAGGAATCACCGAGAGTGCATCCTTCATGGTGTTGCATAGCCCACGATAAAACACGATAGCCTTTTTCTCCTCGGGCCAGGAGGTCTCGGCGGCCAGCTGGTTGTACCGTGTGATGTACTCTATTAGTGTTTGTTTCCCTTGTGTCAAATCCAAGAGTTCTAGGTCCCTTGATTGGGCCTTATAACGAGTGTCGAAGACTTTGGCCATTTCGGCTATGAGAAGATCAAAATCATACAAAGCGGGATGATCATTCTCCAACATTGGATTTGCCCAGGTGGCCGCCACCCCAGACAGATGTGACAGAAGGAATGCGGCCTTAGTGACTGAATCGGGGAAAGCCAAAGGTCTGCACAAGAAATGTAGCTTGCATTGATTAATGAAAGTACGGTACTTCCGGGGGTCCCCCTGGTAGCGTTCTGGAGCGGCAAGAGGAACGGGTGTCGGGAGTAACACTGGAGTGGGAGTTGGGGCCTGAACAGGAGCTAGTCGGTCTGGAGGGGTTGGGTCCCCGAACTCAGCGTCTGCGGGTAAAGGGTGTTGGTTGCTCTGTAAGGCGTCCAGACGGTGATGTATGGCTGCTGTGGCGGCGGCCATGTCGGTCCTGAGGGCCGCCACTGCCTGCATCAATGCGGTCACTGGGTCCCCGGTGGAGGGATTCATACTCTGGACGACCAGAAAGGCTTCACAGTCTGTTACAAACTTGATGGTAGTGCAGAGTATGGGCAACCCCTCTGTCCCTAAGTATCACACTGACAACACCAGAAACACTGTCTGTGTGATCTTTGAAGCCACAGGTGGAAGTCCGCAAGCCTGGACGTGGGACAGAACCGGAAGAACCCCTTGAGCGCTGCAAGGCAAGGTGCAATGTGGTTAGAATACAGGACAAGGCAATGTATACTAAATGCCAAATACAAGAACACAATGTACCTGTGAGGATATGAAGGTGGTTCTGGAAAGGCCGACAGAGGCGTTGACCTTCATACAGCTATTGGGCCAGGCAGAGGGCAAGGTGAACACCTAGTGCTGGACCGTAATCCCAAATTGGTACGTGATCCGTAGAGAAAACCAAGCAGTCCGAGGTCAAAAACAGGCGATCCAAGTCGAGGCAGATGAAGGGTTAAGCACAGAGCAATCCGTTGGGCGAAGCGTAGCAGTCAACAGGTAATCCAAAGTTCAGTCAAAAACAGAAAAGGGCCAAAAGTAACAATCCGTGAAGCAAACCGTGGTCAGGCGATGGGTAAAGATCCTTAGAACGAAGTAGTGCGCGACACGTGAGCCAGACGAAAACAGCTGTGAAGCAACGTCTACAGTTTCCGGTCTCCTTTTATCCCTCGGAAGAAAACACGTGACCGTAATCACGTGAGGTGTGGAAACAAACGCTGCGGCGTTGCTAAGGGACCATGAGTCACGTGATCCATGACGCGCCGTGATGCACAGGTTTCCATGAATGCCGCGTCTCTCGGCGATGAAGAAGTCTCCACTTCATTTGCCAGCGATGTGAAGGGCGATAAACGCCAGTCCTGCCAATCATGCCCTGCCGTGCCCTGCTGTACAGGAAGCGAGGAGGCAAAGCGGTGCATGTTTTAAGGTGTGTGTGTCGGGTGGCAAGAGGGGTGGAGGTCACAGACGGGGTAGGGCGTGTCCTTGTTTTTATAGGTGCAGTAGGTAACGCGGGGGGCGGCGTGACACTGCTGTACCCCGTTTAATTTACGCGCATGATATCATTCTCCTGGCAAAAACATCCGTGGCCTTCAAATAGCACTTAATAAAACACAAGAACACATGGACCAAAACAAATTGGCAATAAACATTAAAAAGACAAAAATCATGACGCTGACACGTAAATCGCAAAAGAAACAAACTTTTCGCATTCTACCTATAATAGAAAAAATTGGTGCAGGTCACAGCCTATAAATATCTAGGAATCTGGATCAACCAATCTGCAACCGAGATTCCTTGGACACATCACCTGAAATCCAAAGCAAAAGCCCTAGCTAGACAGGGCCTGATGATCCATAGAAAATCAGGCAAATTTTCACTCAAGCCGGTGTTAGCCTTCTACAAGCAAAAGGTGACTGCAATGCTAACATAAGGCGGAGAATCGATGATCAACCTAGATCACTCACTATGGACGCAACTCGAGGTGATTTTCTGGCGGAAAATCCTCGCCTTGCCACAATCAACTCAATGTCACGGATACGCTATGAGCTGGGCCTTCAATCTCTCCAGTCAATAGTTGTATGGAAAACTCTGGATTTATGCAGAAAGATGAACAGTGAAGAAAAGATTCCTGCACTGGAAATATTCAGAACTTCCCATTTGAAGGTCAGTGATACTGCACTAAGAAAATGGAAAGAAGCAGCCATTAGTACATGCATCCAAAAGGACATCTCTCTCGAAACGCTTACGCGGAGGCCACAGAATGTAAAAAAAAAGCTTGCAAGGCTTGATTGGATCGAGACCCAAGAAAAGAAAGATCAATATACACTTAAAGTGTGAGGGTGAATCAAGAGCACTCAACCAATTACTACACTATCTCAATCTCTACCCTGATGGCCAGATTCACTACATGTTTTTGAGATTTAGGTTGAATATCTTCTCCACCCGTGAAACTTTGGGAAATTGGACCCAAAATAAAGCTGCTAACAAAGACTGTAGATTTTGCAAAACGTCTGGGAAAACAGAAACCTTATACCATGTAATTATGGAATGCAAGGCCCTTAACCAGAAACGTCTAATATACAGTGGAAAATACCTAAGCGCCCCTCACTTTGCTTGTGTTTTATGTTGTCACATGTGTCTTTTTTAGAAGACGGACCTTGATGTCCCTTTTACTATATACCATAAAATAAAATCAAGTGTATTTCTGAATACCAAACCTCTCCTAGCATCTTGTGGTATTTGCTTCACATAAGATGTTTTTTTTGCAGTCACCCATTGTGATCTTGAATTGCCTCCCTTTATGTGACATTAATAGGTAGCTTGTTAGGGAACCCTCTTTTTCTTCTTGATTATAAGTCAGCTCCTAACAAGCCCCTAACAAAAAAAAGTGGACAAATCCTGCTCGATTTCGAGTATTCTGCTGGCACCTCTAGGCCTTAGCCACTGGTAGACAGTCCTGGGCTGATGGTAATAACTTTAGGCCCTGCAGTTAGAGGTTCTCCCTCAGTTTCGTTGGGCTGGTGAGTCAGGGGCTTGCAGAGATGGACCAGGGTAAAAGATCTACTATTATGTGGTTGAGATCATGTTAACCCCCATGCAAGAACTCCTCCCAGCATCCAGAGTATCAATCTTCTCTGTTTTAGGCAATCTACTCCAACTAGGTGAAACACAGACAGTGTTCCGTTTGTTGCTAGGGCTCCACTGGCTGTGCTTCCCACATCCTGGTGAATTCCCTTGGTACACCCCAGCTTTCCTTGTACCTGCATCAATTCTATAGTGTCTCTAAAGGCTTCAAAGAAAGCCCTTTTGTCCTCTCTAGCTTCTTCTATCAGATCAATCAAGGTTTTAAAAATCACTCCATCTGTCTCTTTCTCCTTGGCTCCTTTTCCAAGTAGAGCCTCCATATTTGATTCAATGAAAATCACCTTAGAATGCATTAAGGCAAGAAGAGTGGATTGATCTTTATAGGTGTCATTTAGATTTTTATAGAGTTTCAGAAATGGACACAGGGTGATTGACACCATTGAACTGATAGCCACTTGCAGGGAGGCACATTGTTCTTACCATCTTTTAGAGGCGAGCCTCCTTGCGGAAGTCCTCTAAGCACATTTCGGTTGGTTATTGAATTCTCTGACTATCCTGGTGGAAGTCTACTTTTGAGACTGTGTCATACCCTGAGGCCTCAGAAGAGCTATAAAGGCGAGTTTGATTTTTTTGCATGTCACCCGGGAGGGGATCCACCATTCTCTCGCTTGGTCGACTAGTAGTCATCTCAGTCAAGGTTCCTCGTGCACCAGTGAGGACCCTTACCTCAAGCGAAGCTCTTTGTTTTTTGTAGGAGCCAGATCTGTTACCATCTGGTTCTGAGCCCACTTCTCCTATTGATCTTTTTCCTACTCCACATTGAAGATACATATTTGTTTGTAAGATTGCACTGTGTGAAGCCTTCTTAAGGTGCGCGATGAAAATGTCCCCCTCTACCGCCTAAGTAGTTTTTTCCCTCAAATTTGATAAGACAGTCCAAGTCTAGTGAGCACCCATCCGGCCTTGAAGGAGCCATGGAAGCACTGCAGGGATCCCCTGAAAAAGCAGCTTTGTACACGAGGGATTTAGTATTCAAGGATGCTGGAATCGCCTCATAAGCTCCCTGGGGTACCCCAGTGTGCTTTTCTACTAAGTCTGTAGCACATCGGAGCTCTGCATCTTCAAAAACAGGCCATTCAATGTCCAGGGCAGATATAGGGGGTGGCTTACTGGCATTCAAATCTCTACTTTCTTGCAAGCATTTCATTTGGTCAGTAATCAAACCACTATCCCTAGGCTTGAAGTGCCATTTAATATTTTTAAAATTTGCCAGTGATTTCATTCTTGGCATATCCTCACATCTTTGGCCCTTTTTCCCTTAACAACACGGCCCTGGGTTGCCAAGGGCCCCGTCCCTCCGTTATTCAGCATTGTCTTCGTGGGCAAGGGCACCCGCAGTTGTCCGTCACTTTGGTCAACAAGCCTCCTTCCACAAAATGCCTCCCCTCCGTCCCCTCGCTCTTCCAATAGCCACTTTATATTCCCGGATGAAAGCCCTTCAGTCCTCAGGAGTAGAGCAGCATATTGGTAAAGTCAGCCCTTGATGGTCCCGACTGTGTATGTGAAGCAGCGTTAAGTCCAGACAGAACCAGGTCAGTGCTCTGTAAAGGGGAAACCAGAGCACCATTCCCTTCGCCCTGGCTCCCTCAGAACATTTTGCTGCGCTGAATTGCAAGCTGTGGCCATCGGCTATCTGTGATTAAATGGGGATAGGGGAGCAGGGAAAGCAAGGGGGCTTAAGCGTTAGGCGGGGGCTCTGTGGGGTTTTGTTCCCGAGCCTCAGGCCTTGTGCGAGGGGAGGGTGAGCGGAGTAATGCCATCATAAGAGTAGTCTTGCTGAGATAATGTTATTATTGAAGATTTTACCGTAGACTGTTTATTTTTTTATTTTTTTATTTTTTTACATTTATATAGCGCACTGCAGCCCACAGGCATTGAGGCACTGGTTACAAGAAGGTGTACGTAAGCATGATTAAACAGGCAATGGTTACCTGGTTACAGCATGTGGGCAAGGTTACACAGTACAGTCATAGTATTAACATTCGGTTACAATAATGTGTCTGGTAACGATTTGCTGGGTGACATATGCAGTTTTAGGCAAATAGCGTTGTGTTAATGGCTTTGCTGAACGCTATGTGGGAGTCAATTCCCCTGATGTCCGCGAGTAAGGCATTCCAGTGTGCTGCGGCAATGGCTGGGAAGCTGGAGCCACCTGCACGTACTCTGCGAGTTATGGGCTTGGTGATCATGTTGGTGTAGGCTTGTCTGGACGGCCCAGCGGGTGTGGGCATGGCTACGTGCTGAGCCAAGTAAGGTGGTGCAAGTTCATGTAAGCATTTGTGTGTGAGGGATAAGATTTTAAAGATGATTGTTTGTTTTACGGGAAGCCAGTGGACTTCCCTCCTCAGGTCTGAAATGAGGTCCTTTCTAGTGAATCCTGTAGCAGCCCTGAGGGCATTATTCTGGACAAGCTGGAGTTTCGCAATGTTTTTGCTAGACGTCCCTCCGAGGAGGGCATTGCAGTAGTCCAGTCTCGAGCCGATAGTAGCCCTAGCAATGTAGAGGCAGTTCTGAGTAGTTAGGTAAGGTCTTACTGTATTGAGCAGTTTTGCGTAGTAGGCGAATGAAGAGGCGATGGTGTTGACCTGCCTGTTCATGGTGAGATTGGAGTCTAGGTAGATTCCCAAGATTTTGACTGTATGGGACATGGCTATGGGTATATTGTCAATGGAGAAAGAACAGTCGTTCTTGTTAAGGTTCCCCAAAATGGCAGGAGAGCCAATCAGCAGAAGCTCAGTTTTGTCGCTGTTGAGACACAGCCAGTTTTCTGCCATCCATGCTTGGATAGTGCTATAGATGGAGTTCAGGGTAGTCTTGTCTACTTCATAGTCCCCCGTGAGGGGAATGAGAACCTGGGTGTCATCAGCATAGTTGGTGTATGAGATGCCCAGGGAGTCAAGAAGGTTGAACAGGGGTCTCGTGAAGAGGTTGTAAAGGGTGGGGGCGATACAGGAGCCCTGCGGCACTCCACAGGTGATGTGAGTTGGTGAGGCACAGGCTGAGTCTGAGAAAACTTTCATGGCCCTTTCCTGTAGAAATGAGGTTATCCATTCACAGGCTTTGGGGAAAAGTTGGCTGCAATGGAGAGGTGGTGGCAAAGGGTATTATGGTCCACAAGGTCAAATGCAGCCGATAAGTCGAGGAGCAGTAGGAGCGCGGGTTTGCCTGCATCTCTAATGTCATCCATCTGATTTTTTTAAGTCGAGGAGGACAGTTTCGGTTCCATGTCATGGTCTGAAGCCAGACTGCCGAAGGCCCAGGAGGTGGTGGTCTTTGAGGAATTTTTGGACCTGTAGGTAAGCTGTTTTGTCCAGAATTTTGAGCAGGAAGGGGACAGTGGTGATGGGCCTATAGTTCCCTGGTGCCGATGGGTCGAGGGATGGCTTTTTGAGGGGTGGTCGTACCCAGGCCTCTTTGAGGTCAGTAGAGGCGAGACCAGACTGAAAAGAGGCATTAATGAAGGCTGTCAGAAATGGGGCGAGAGTCGAGCCACAGTCTTTAATGAGCTGAGCAGGGCATATTTCACCCTTACAGTTGGAGGGTTTGATGGTTTTTAAAAGAGAGATGACTTCAGACTCGGTTATGTCTTTAAAGTTCAATAACGGGGAGGAGTCAGCTTTGGTGTGCTCATCCTGGTTGTAGTTCTGGGAGGCAATTAGGTGTGTGAGGGCCTTTTGGTGGGCTAGGATTTTGGTTTGCAGAGTGTTGAGTTTGTTGAGCATGGCCGATTGAATGTTATTACACCAGTTTTCATCCTTCAGGATGGTTGGTGGCGGGGTGGACGGGGTTTCCAGCTCCCTAAAGATAGCGAACATTTCTTTAGTGCCTGATTTTGCATTGGCTATCTTTGTATTGAAGGAATTGGCTTTGGCGACGATTATTCCTGATTTATATTCTTTTGAGATGGCTTTGAAGGTACGTTTAGTTGTGTCATTGTGTTTTGCTTTCCACGCTGCGAGGGCAGCTTGTTTTTTTGCGCGCAGCTGGAGGAGTTCCTGTGATAACCAGGCATTAGTGTGCTTGGTTTTTTTGGCTTTCCTGAGGGTGAGGGGGGCGATAGTGTCAACAGATTGGGTTATAGCGGATTTAAATGCTTTGGCTAAAATTTCAGGGTCAGGTGAGAAGGGGGCCTGAAGGGTGGGAACTTTGAGGAGAGGGGTGATTCTTTCCACCGTGAGTTGCCGAGAACTTCTGGTGAAACCTTGGGGAAGAGGGATGGAAGGGATTGGAGGCCTTTTGGAGGTGTTAAGGTCGAATTGGATGTAGTGGTTATCCGACCGAGGGATGGGAGAGTTCTCAGTGATAGTTACTGGGCATTTATGGTGGGAAACCCAGTCCAGTGATCGTCCTTTCGAGTGGGTAGGGTTGGAGATGGCCTGAGCGAATCCTAGGGTGGATAGGGCTTTATCCATGGTGACTGCGTGGGTGTCAGAGAGATCGTGGAGGCCTAGGTTAAGGTCTCCTGTGAGTAGGTCTTTGGAGGTATTTTTTAGATTGTCTGATAGAGAGTGGAGGAGGGCGTCATGGAAGTCCGTGACAGGGCCGGTGGTCGGTAGACGATGTGAAGGGCCAGAGTTACGTTAGGGGAGGTGTTGATTTTGAGTGAGAGGTGGTTGCAGCTGTGGTTAAGGATGCCTTCCATTCTCCTGATGCCTAGGCATACCTTAGCAATGAGCGCTACTCCACCGCCCCTGGTAAGGGGTCGGTCTTGCCTGTAAATGGTGTAGCCATCTGGGATGGCAAGGGTGAGGGCTGGGCCTGAGGGTTTGTTCAGCCAGGTTTCGGTGATCATGAGGAGGTCTAAGTTGTTCTGTAGAATGAAGTCGTGTATGTCCAAGGCGTGGGCTGGGACAGAGCGTGCATTGATCAGGCCACATTTTAGTGATGTTGTTGGTGTGGCTGTATGGTCTGCTGTGGGGAGAGTGTTTGGGCTTTGGGAGGGGGGTGTGGTGTCATGTGCAATGGCATTAGGTGCATCAGGCACCAAATTACAAGTAGGCATAGTGGTGGCATAGGGTGCATCTGGCACCAAATTACAGTTAGGCATAGTAGTGGCAATGGGTGTATCTGGCACCAAATTACAAGTAGGCCTAGTGGTGGCATAGGGTGCATCTGGCACCAAATTACAAGTAGGCATAGTGGTGGCAATGGGTGCATCTGGCACCAAATTACAAGTAGGCATAGTGGTGGCATTGGGTGCATCTGGCACCAGTTTACAAATAGGCATGGGGTGGCATCTTCGCACTATGTCCTGTGTGGAGCTGGGTGTAAGGGCGGTACCCGGGGTGGTAGCGTCAAACTTGCATATGTGTTCCGAGGATTGACTAATGACTGATCCTCGAGGAGGGCAACAACGCGCTTAAGGGGCAACTGTGGAGCGCCGATTACTCCCTTCCCGGCATTTGTCTTCAGTCGAAGTTGGCTCCGGGTCCTGGACGGTCCCTCCGCCTCAGGTCTCAAGTCAATGTCCATAACTTCGCCTCCACTTCACAAACACTTGCCAACACTCCGCTACGCTCTGCGTTCAGAGACAGATTTTAACAAGTCAGCAGAGTGTTGCTCCTCCTACGAAACTACTATAGAAAGCAGACTCTCATGCAAACGCCAGCAAAACAGGATAGCAGGATAGCAAGTCTAACAAGATAACACTTGTCAACACTCTGTTATGCTCTGTGTTCGGAGACAGATTTTAACAAGTCAGCAGGGTGTTGCTCCTCCTCCGTAACTGCTATAGAAAGCAGACGCTCATGCAAACACCAGAAAAACATGATAGCAAGTGTAACAAGATAACACTCGTTAACAATCCGATGGATTATTGGGGATGGACAAAGTGTTGCAGTTAGATTGATTTTGGAGCTAGCATTGTATTGCACTTAGATGGATTATTGAGGGTGGGCAATGTGTTGCATTTAGATGGATTATTAGGGGTTCGGCAATGAATTGCATTTAGATGGATTATTAGGGGATAGGTAACGTATTGCACTTAGAGGGATTATTGGGGGTGGGCAATGTGCTGCATTTAGATGTATTATTAGGGGATTGGCAATTAATTGCACTTAGATGGATTACTAAGGGATAGGCAGTGTACTGCACTTAGATGGATTAATTGTTGTGGTCAATGTGTCACACTTAGATGGATTTTGGGGGTGGACGATGTGGTGCACCTAGATTATGGGGGGCCATGTGTCACACTTAGATGGATTATTAGGGGATAGGCAATGTATTGCATTTAGATGGATTTTTAGGGGATAGGCAATGTATTGCACTTAGATGGATTAATGGGTGTGGGCAATGTGTCAAATTTCGATGGAATTTAGGGGTGGGTAGTGTGTTGCATTTAGATGGATTATGTGATGTTATAGGTATTTATATAGCGCACTGTCACCAACGGAATTGGTCCGCAGGTGCTCTGGTGGATCTGTAACCAAGAAGGAGGGCGGGTAGGGTTAGTCGGGTGGAGAGGGAGTAGGAGAGTCGGAGATGTGGTGTGCTGTTGGCGGCTTCAGTTCGGGATACACTGTGTGCTGAGCTTTGGTGCAAGTATCAGACCGGGCGAGACCTTGTGTGCTGTGAGTGCTGGATGTGTTGTTTGTATGTTGTTGATGCAGTGTTGTAAAGTGCTTGATGTTTGCTGGATGAAAGTTGGTTGTGTGAGTTTTGGATGGGTTAGTGTTAGGGAGAATGCTCATAAATGGCTGATTTCCCTTACTTAATGAGTCCCTCAGCAGCTTTGCTGGATTTCTAGGATTTATTTTTTTCACCTGGTAAGAGTGTGAGCCTTTTTCCCACTCTTACATGTATTTTGCTGTGTGTGTTTTCGCTTTTTGTGTGATCTTGAGAACTGGAGCCTCACCTACTCCATGGTCTCATATTTTTCATGTGTGTTACACAGCACCTTCAGTGCAGTGACACAGGGTTGTCTTTGAGACTTCCCACTGACTCCATTTTCTGGGGCTGACTACTGTCCCCCAGAAAAGGTAAAGTTGCCATTAACTTTATCATTAGTCACTTTAAAGCACAGACCCAGTACAACCCATCTTACATGGAGTATTGGAAAGGGTTCATTCTTATCCCTTTTTGTCTGTGCCTCTTGGAGCCTTGTTTTGCGCCCTTTACATCAAGACTTGGCTGGTGGCAGTGGTAACTACCCTAACTTTTCCACCGCGGTTATCTTATATGACTATGGTATTGTTTCAGGCTATTATATTAGCCTCGAACATAGACCCGCTTGACCAAATACATTTTATTTTGGCTGCGGCTGGGTTTATTCGCCATTTCTTTTTGTTAAAGTCTTTCTCGTGTTTTTCTCTGCGTGCCAAACCGGGATGATTCCTTTGTTCGCCGTCTTTTCGCGGGCTTCTGCACAGAAGCCCTCATTAAGGTGCCTGAAAGTCTAGGTAAGCAGGATGTGAGGGAGGGATCTTCGGACCTCTGCCATGGGTTCCCTTGGTAACCCAAGTCGCACTCCTGTTTTATTGGCTGAGGGGACTTTCCTTGCCAGGACAGCCACCCTGCTGTGTGATTGACAGCCAGGCTGTATGAATGGCGGAAAACTGCATAAAAAGCAGGTCTCTTGGGCTGGAAAGGCAGAGTCGCCACTGGAACGAAAGAACCAATGAGGAGCTGATGGAAGGGGACCCCTACAATGACTGAACCACCCAGTGAATCCCTGCTGCAGGTCCGAATCTTCAGAATCTGACGACAGAGAAGATCCTCCAGGAAACTTCTTCCCTTGAGCTGGTGGGACCAACCAGTTCGCCCAAACTGCAAGCCAGGACCCCTCCTCTGGTCGAATTTGCCGTACAGAGCTACAGTGGGCCGGATAGCAATGAAGGTCGGACCCTGCTTGGGTTTTAAGGAGTACACCTTTTATTTGTTGCTTTGCACTGCTGCTGGTTTCTTCCCTGGGTAGTGCAGGACCCTCCAGCCTTCCTACTTCATGTCAGTCCGACAGTCGCTTCAGGAACCGTGAGCCTGCAGGAACTACCAGGAACGTCTGCCTCAGCTACAGCTTCCTCTCCATTTTAAGGTACTGTGCAAATCCGGTTGCTCGTTTTGTTCAACCGCGGTGAAAGTGTTTGAAATCTTTCTCCAATCCGAGGGCTTGTCCTTCTCTTTTCTTTGAACCAACTTTTCTATCAACCATCCTCGTCCGGAATCCGTGCCACAAACTTTACCGCAAACTACCCTGAACTGTATTATCTTGAGCAAAAGACTTTTGACCCATTGACTTTGGCCCTAAGCCTTTTCTATTTGATTTTATCATTGTAGTTCCTATTGTTCAATTGCCCTGAGTACTTACCTGTTGGTTTGATTTAATTTCTAATAACTTAGTCTTTCCCTCCCTTTTAAATTGCTGGAGTGCCATTTTGCTCCCACTTCATTTTGTGAGCTTAACTTGTCTGGAATTTAAGGGACGTGGTGTGGTGTATTAAGAGTGTGATTTTTAGATTGCTTATAATAGTGTAATGTTATACAACTGAAGAGTGAAATAAATGTATATTCTTTTACTTGAAAACATTGAGTCAGTGTTTGCCTGAATCATAGTAATTGCTGTCCTTTGTGTAACTATCTTATACTGCTCACTTACTCTTGAGATAAGTCTGGCTGCTCAGCCATTGCTACCACTTTAACTGTGTAGTACAGGCTTGTACCAAAGGTGAATTTGTACTGTCACTTGTAGTCTTAATTCTGTGTGGTGTTCCCAAAGAATACTGCATATAATTCTGCCTAACAGTTAGGTATGAAGAGAGTTGAAAGTAGAGCTAGTGGGTTCTGTATCCTGGTTCTAATTTGAGCTGTATTCCTGTCAGTGGGGTTGTTATTGATTTCATATTGGCTGTGTAGCTGAAGCGTGTGATGGTGCGGTGAGGTCCAAGCTGTATTCAATGAGCATTGTATACTGTGATTAGATATGTCTAATTTCTATCCCTCTGTTGTGGGAGCTGAGGATGGGGGTTCCCTATTCCCTTGTTATCTATTGTGACATTGGTCTGTTGGTGCTAGGTGTGGTTCAGGGCTAGGGTGCTGTTGATGAGTCGTCCTAGTACTCCCGTCTTGGTCAGCCTATGGATTCAGTCTTTAGTGTCCTCCTATCATGGCTATCTCTCAGTAAGTCATTCGGACTGTCATAGGGTAACTTCCTTAAAATCTATTATTTGTTTGTTGCGTGTGTGAGGGCGCGGCGCGTTCCCAGCTGAATAGTGTGATTGGGTATGTCTATTCCTCACCCTCTGGTTTCTGAGCTTGGGGATGGGTGTTCCCTATTCAATGAGGGCGCTATTGATGATTCATCCTAGTACTTCTTTCTTGGTCTTGCTATGTATTCGGTCTTTAGTTTCCTGTCATGGCTATCTCTCGGCTAGTCGTTCGCTATGTCGTAGAGTATCTTTCTTAGAATCTATTCCCAGTCGATTGCTTAGTGTGAATCGGGGTCTGTCTTTTCACTCATCATTGTTTCAGTTGTGTGTGTGTCCCTGTGGGTGGTCTTCTAGTTATGAAGTAAAGAGCCAGCTTTTTAGTAGTTTCCTGAATAGTAGGTGGTTTCTTGGGTTTGCTTATGTTCTTTGGTAAGTCATTCCAAGTTTTCGGCGCCAGGTGAGAGAAAGATGATCCTACGAGTTTTCTTTTATTGTGGGGTTTCGGTTCTAGGCGGATGTCGTTGCTTGATCTGAGCGTTCTTGTTGATTGATGTAGTCGCAATTTGACGAGAGCGATGATGGTGGTTGTTTTGTTGGCAAATGATAGGAACAGTATTATCCTTTTTGCCGGTCACAGGAGAAAGAAGCATTTCTAGAGTATAGAGCTTACTTGTGGCTCTAGGGTGAGATTATTGTCCATCAGGACCCCCAGGTTTTTAACGGTCGGCAAAGGTGCTAGGGTTGTTCTGAGTTCCCTTGGCCAAGGGGTGTAGTGGTTTTCTCCTCCATTTTTTGTGACAATCGTTATTTCTGTTTTGCCTGGGTTGATTTTGAGGTAGTTAGAGTTCATCCAGTTGACTACATCACAAAGGCAGTTTTTTAGCGTTGAGTTTATTTCTGGAGTGTCTTGCATTTTGAAGATTATTTGTGTGTCGTCGGTGTTGTTGTAGCAGGTGAGGCGTGACTTTTGATGATTTTGATTAGTAGAGATAGGTAAATGTTGAATAATAGCAGGGAGAAGGATGATCCTTGCAGTATTCCACATATGGAGTCTCTCGGGTTGGATTTGAAAGGCAGTACTGCTGTCCGAGTTTATTTTTAGGTCGTACCATATTGAGAGGAGAGCAGATTCTGTTCCTCTCATTGGTCTGAAACCAACTTGTGCCTGGTCTAGAAGGCAGTGCTCATCTATGAATTCTTGGGTTGTTTTGTATATATACGTTTCGAGCAGCTTGGCTGTGTACGGGATGTTAGAGATGGATCTGTAGTTGGCGAGGTCCTCTGCAGTTCACGCTGCAGATCTTTGAGTAGTGGCCTGATGTACGCTGATTTGAAGGCTTGTGGCACTTTCCCTGTTGAGATTGAAAGGTTGAGGACGCTTCTGTGGTATTCCATGGGAGTTCCTTGTTTAAGAATTAATTTGTATATGTCAAGGGGCCAGGGTCCTCAGGAGAGCCTGAGTTGTTGCTTTGATTTACCAGTATGACGAAAGTCTCCACTGATATTTCGGGAAAGGTTTGCAGTTTGTTCGGATGTTCCTCCTGAGGGTAGATGGGGATCGTAGTATGATCAGGTGATCTGCTTTGTATGGTTCGTTGGATGTTGATGATTTTGTTTTTAAAGTGGCCTGCTAGGTCATTGCATAGTTTCGTCGAAGGAGTTGGTGCGTTGTTGCAGCCCGGTGGATTTTTTATTTCATTTATAATTTTGAAGAGTTCTTTTTGGGTGTTTGGTGCTTCGAAGATTCGGTTGCTGTAGTGTTTCCTCTTTGCTTTTTGTATTTCGCTTTTGTATGCACGGTTGTGTTGCAGGAATTTCAGCTTGTTCGCAGTGTCGTTTTTTGTTCTCCAATCTAGTTCTAGTCTTTGATTTTTTTCTTTTCATGGTGCTGAGTAGTGGGGTGAACCATTTTGCCATTGCGCTTTTATGAGAGGGAGTGAAAGGTTTTTCTTTGGTGATATTGTTGATAGTTGTTACAATCTAGGAGTGGAGCAGGGCTACTTTTTTGTCCAGGTCAGCTTCTTCCAAAAATGTTGGTTGCAGTTTGCTGAGTTCCAGAAGTTCAATTAGGTTGGAGTTTTTGATGGTCCTCTAGTTTCTTTTCATGGTGGTCGTTGGTTTGACTTGTTGCCTATTTACTGGGGTGGTAATTTTGATTACGAACAGAAATAATGAGGTGGTCGCTCCAGAGGATTTGAATTGGGGGTGCCGTGGTAAGGAGTTCTTTGTTCGCAAATATTATGTCCAGTGTATGCCCTGCCTTGTGGGTTGCTCCTTTGACTAGTTGTTGTAGCTTCATTGCTATTAGTTGGCTGGTTAGAGATTTTTGTGTGGTTGTGGTTTCTTCTTCGAACCAGATGTTAAAATCTCCAAGGACAATCGGGTGGTTGTGTTTGATGGCTAGCATTGTGATTGATTCCATGAGGGCGTCTACGAAGGTTGCATCGTAGGACGGTGGTCTGTATATTAGTATGAATTTTTTTGGGGGGTTTACTGATGGGAGTATGATTAAGGATTTTCATTCATCAATGTTTAGTGGGTCTTCCAATTTGATAGCCAGGTGTTCCTTGTGGATGATTGCCAGCCCCCCTCCTCTTTTTGCTTTTCTGTTTGTTTGGGCGCATTTGAAGTTTTCAGGCAGGCAGTTGTTAAGGGTGATGTTGTAGTTGTCGTCTAGCCTTGTTTCTGTTACAAAAAGGATGTCGATCCCTCCGTCGCAAAGGAGATCGTATATTTTGGTGACATGTTTGGACATTGACCTTGCATTGAAAGTTGCAATGGATCTTTTTGGTGTGGTTTTGTTTATTAGTTGTTCCTTGTTTTGGTTTGCAGTTGTTTGGTTGCAGTGCATCTGTATTGGTGTTGATTGAATGAGGATGAGGATCAGCGAGGGCTTCATTGAAGTGGTCTGCTAGATTGAAAGCTTGCCGTTCAATAGCAGTGGTTCCCTAGTCTGCAAAGGCTTCTTCTTCATTGAATCAGTCCATTAGGTTAATGGTTAGGTTGTTGGTTATTAGTACTTGGTTGTTTTGTCTGGCGTGCCGTGGGTGTTGGTGGTGCCCTTCTGTTCTTCTGATGTATGGTGTGATGGGGTCGGAATTCTCTCGCCCTCTACTTGGGTTCTCCTGTCTTTTTTCTGGCTGTCTCGGATGATTCTTTCCATGGTTCGATGTCTCTGTGTCATTGGGGTATCCAGGTTCTGCGGTTTTTGTGAGGTATGGTGTGAGATGTAAGGATTATTCTCTTTCGGCGTTTGTTCAGATCCTATTTCTTTTTGGCGGGGTGTTTTACTGCATTTGAGGCTATCACTGCTGGGGTAAGTTGGATTTGTGTGTCCATGTCCATTGTGGAATGATCTTGTGTTCTTTCTCGGCGCCCATTCCTGCTCTGGGGCATTTCGGTGCTCAGTGTCGAGATAACGGGTCAAGTGGTCAACTGTAATGTCTTGTGCTAGGGCAGTACGGGTTATTCCTCTATTGCTGGTTGGCTTGGGTGCTTTATTGGCGCCGTCTGTTCTTCAGGTAGGGTGGGTATGTATCCTATGGAGCGCTGTCCGGAGCAGTTGGAGGTACTAGAGGTATGGTTGTGGTGTGGTCTAGGACTCAGTTCGGTAGCTGTCTATATTGTTCTCTGAGGTATTGGTGGGGGTTTGTTCAATACTATCACAGTCTGTCCCCTCTAGAGATGTGTAAAGTTAGTCTAAACAGGGTTTGAGTACAAGACTAAGCACAGCTAGACTGGAGAATCCTGTATAGTGGGAGAGAGGCCTACACCTAACAGTGTAAAATGAGTAAATGACTGAACACCGCTAGGTTAGGGTATAATACTAAACACAGCTAGAGTTGAGTGCAAGACTGAACACAGCTAGATTTGGGTGCAAGATTAACCACAGCTAGATATGAGAATCCTGTGTCGTGGGATCAAGGCCTACACCTAACAGTGCAAGATGAGTGTTAGACTAAGCATGGCTGGATAGGAGTGCAAGACTAAGCACAGTTAGATTTCAGTGCAGGACTAAACACAGCTAGATTTGAGAATCCTGTATGGTGGGAGAGAGGCCTACGCCTAACAGTGTAAAATGAGTGCAAGACTAAACACCGCTAGATTTGAGTGCAGGACTAAACACAGCTAGATTTGAGAATCCTGTATGGTGGGAGAGAGGCCTGCACCTAAAAGTGTAAGATGTAAGACCAAACACAGCTAAATCTGATAGCCATGTATGGTGGGAGAAAGGGCCTACCCCTAACAAAGCAATTTGGGTACAAGCCTAAACACTGCTGGAGGTGGGGTGCAGTCTAATAATCACAGTACTATTTCAGAGGCAGAAGCTAACAGTCACAGTACTATTTCAGAAGCACCAGCTAGTGATCTCAGTACTATTTCAGAGGCACAAGCTAGTGATCTCAGTACTATTTCAGAGGCACAAGCTAACAGTCAGAGTACTATTTCAGAGGCACAAGCTAGTGATCTCAGTACTATTTCAGAGGCACACGCTAGTGATCTCAGTACTATTTCAGAGGCACAAGCTAACAGTCACAGTACTATTTCAGAGGAACAAGCTAGTGATCTCAGTACTATTTCAAAGGCACAAGCTAACCGTCACAGTACTATTTCAGAGGCACAAGATAGTGATCTCAGTACTATTTCAGAGGCACAATCTAACAGTCACAGTACTGTTCCAAGGTATGTGGATTTGTTGTATGGCAGGGCTTCCAGAGTGGAATGATTGCACTACTCCCCACCCTGGCCTCTCCTAGCTTGTTCGTTGCTGCTGGTTGACGGCTGGCCACTGGCTTCCCCTGATGACACCCGCCGACATGATCTGGAGCCACCTCTGATGGGGCCGCCCTTTGCCTTGTGGCCGTTAGCCACAAGGGCTGCCCTGGGAGGGTCCCAACCACCTACACCAGAGGCACAAGCTAACAGTCACAGATTTGAAACAAATTCTCTGAAAGATGTTGACGCCAACAGTCTAGAACGCAGGAGTTAGCCCTCACAAAACACTCTTATGGGTATTAGGACCTGCTACATTGTCAACTTAATTTTCATCAGACAAGAAATCTTTCAGAGATTTTGTTTCAAGTCTTTACATTGAGGACGATTGATCGGCTGATGGCCAACAGAACCACCTTGAGGATGGACCCTCCTTCCTAGAGGTCTCCTCTCATTACTTCTAGCAAACAGGTTGCTCTTTAGCAACGACAGGAACTTTACTTTTGACAAATTCGCCTTGAAGATGGCTGATTGGTCGAAACATGTGTCGGCTGTAACAACAATTAAACACCAATTAATTATTTGGATCACGGTTGGACTGTCAATAGACTCTTCAATTTGAATTATTTTATAACTTTGAACTTTTGACCTAGGAGTCTCCTGCGCTGTTTTGCAACATACACTTTTCTTCTTTAACAATGGTCCTCTAAGTACACCCATGGAGCAAAGAACTACAAAACAGCTGTTGCTGGAATTTGTCTTGAGGGCAGAGACTGATATTCTATTGAATCGATTTTACATATTGGATCTAATTCACGAGATCCCCAAGCTAGCCTTTTGTCCACAAGGGACATCGACTTGGTGGACTTCCCAGTTAAAAACAGAACTAGTATAACAGTAACTACTATGCATTCAATTATAGCATATGACCTGCTGGTGATGGAGGGACAGGCCCTTCTCACCTGATGGGATATAATATAACACCGTTTTGCAGCTATCAGACCTGGGAAAATTGAAACAATAAGTTGATTAACAGTCATCATCATGAACAAGTGGACAATGGTGTAAAGTATAGCAATCTGTACATTCAATGCTCTAACTCGGTGGTGGGTAAAAGGATTGTAAAAGTGTGATTAGTAGAGGTTGAGGGGCAGGGGGCAGATGATTGGAGCTGGCTCCCAAACCCTGTCTCAGCTGAGTATCATCATATTGTGAGGCTTAGAGTGGGTTTTGAACCCATTGCATACAAGTATTGATTTATCAGTTATCTTGCAGAATTTTTCAACAGTACTGATTTAGGTAATACTGTGCGCTTGCACCCTGGGGTCTTGCTCCAGGAAGTGTGGTTGCTTTCGAGAATTGAAATTGATGGTTATAAAACATTTCAGCAACTTGCTAGTCGTAGCAATGGAGGGTGTCCGTCAGAAAGTAAGATCATAGCCGTTAATACCTGTTTTTTGGCCGATCATAAAGAAGTCCTAGACAAGTATTATGGCATCCTGGCAGATACATTTAATCTGCGCTCTACTGAAAATTCAAGCTCTGTTTAATATATACTAGAATCCCTCTCACTCTGTGTCGGGCACTTTCTTGGGGCAATTGAAAGAAGTCATGGAATTGCTCATAAGTGAAGGAGAGAATTGGGATATCTTTGTAGGTGGTGATTTCAATACAACCTGTGGTAATTATGGGATGCAGACTAACCCTGCAGTAGGACATACGGCCAGGAAACATCACATGGTATGACATGGAAGTTACTGATGGATTATTGGGGATTATTGGTTGTCAATGGCAATTCCAGAGGGGATTTAAAAGGAGAGGGAATACTTGGACAAATGGTTGTGTCTCATCATGTATTGATTACATTTTAGTGTTGGATAATTTGTTTATGGAATGCAGCACTTTTTTGTGCAGAAAAAACCCTCTTCAGTGGTCAATGTATGTTGGTGGCAACTTTAATATTACATTTCATATCTGTTCAGTAGAAACATTAACTGGCCTAAATGTCCACTCTAATGGGAATGTGATCACCTGTTATCATTCGAACGTGAAAAAATGAAATTTAACGTTAAATGCATTCTATACTAGCACCACATGGGAAGAGAGGCGGGGAAACATTTCAGGTACAACGTTTCACTTCTTTTATAAGTACACCACTGAATGGGCTGCCCACTGCTTACTGAGTCCTTGTGAACAGGAAATATTTTTATGATTCTCTTGTGGCTACTAAGAAGAAGGAACTAAAACCTAGCCTCAATTCTGAGTATTTTGGTTGGTTCAGCAGGTGAAAAATCAGCTAAAGCATGTAAGCTGAGACAAAGATAAAACATCTGGCTGAAAACCTACAGGTGTACTTTAGCACAGCGTTACAGTGCAAATATGCTGAGTGCTCTGCTGAAAAAGAGCTCTAGCAATTTTTGGTCCCTTGCACGGTCCTTGAATCACACACAGGCCTCCATGCAGACAAATCCCATTGCAGCCACAAATTGAGAAGCAAAATGTATTGATTTATATAAGGCCCCTAATTTTCCTGACACTCTGGCGGTGGGTGGTGAACCCTGGATTTTACCATTTGAAGTGGAGACAATAAAATCACTTATTAGTAAGATTTCTATATCTAAGCCCTGGGTCCAAAATGGCCTGAGCAGCGTAGTGTTTAAGCAAGATCCAGTTTTCCTATTAACAGCGTTCCAAAATGTCATCGTAAAACAGAAAACGCCTGACTCTTGGAAATTATCATCTATAATCCCAATATATAAGAAAAGGGACAAGGAGAGCCCCAAGAGCTATCGAACGATTGCATTGTTGGGTGCAGATAGCAAGCTATTTGCTGCCTTGGTACTAAAAGAGCTGGAAGCTTAGGCTATACAGTCCAGGCGTTTTGTCAAAATTCCAAACAGACTTTAGAAAGGGGAACAGTACCACTCTGAATGGTTTTCTTATTCGGGCTACGACCAATTCTGCAAATCAGAGCTAGGGTAGGCCTTTACATGTTGCTAGTATAGACCTATCCATGGTTTGACGTGGTAAACGATAGACAATTGAGGCAGAAGCTGAAAATGTGGGGCCTTCAGGCAGCTCTCTTAAATACTTTAGTATAATGCTAAACTGGGAATAAATTGAAAGTCAGGTTGATCACGCAGGGGGACGGACACCAGTATTGCAGTTGACGCTGAGAACGGCTTGCGTCAGGGTTGTGTGCTAGTCGCCTGCCTGTTCAACCTGTACGTATCAAATATGGGCGAGGGCCTGTCTAAGATGGCCTTTGCTCCACCGCAACAAAATTGTCCTGGCTAGCTTACGCCAACAATGTTTAACTGTTCGATTATGCTCAGGATGTGCTTCAACGTTTAGTGAATTCATTCGTCAGATATGCAGCCGATAATGATTTGAAGCTAAATATAACAAAAACTAAATGTATCGAGTTCAGGAAAAAAGGATTAAAAAAACGAGACTTACATGGAGTGCTGGAAGTAAGGTGTTGGAGATAACAAATTAGCTGACACAGTTGGGCTTTCATTTGTGATTACAGCTAACATAAGAAGTTATCTTGATGGATCTGGCTGCAAATGCAAAAAGCTTTGTACCACAAATGTTCAGGTCCCAGTGCTGAAATCCTGCAAGAGCAGACGAATAGCCCACCAGATCCCCCAAACCAGATCTCCCAGCAGTCAAAAGAACAACTCCTGAGTTAACCAGACCGGGGGAAAAAGGGAAGTCGAGAAAATAACAAACAGACAGGATTCCTTCTACCGCCTTCAATCCCTGGAACACAGGATACCCTACAAATAATACATTTCTGATTAGCATTCAATTTAACACCTGCTACAATGAAATTATAGGTTACTAACATCACCCCTCCAATTACCTGTCTGTCTCTGCTTCTTGCCTAGAGACTCTTAATTGGATTGTGAGAGTTTTCTAATAGCTGCTACCATGCAATGAGTCCAGCGCTAATGATTGTGGCTTCTTTTTTATTTGCACAGCTCTTAACTCAGAGTTCACAAGGTGTCACCACCCGTGACCCAAAACCCCACTGGCATGGTCACATGCCAGTTAAGGTTAGGACTCAGGGTTCACTTGGGGCCCCCTAGGGCCTTGCATTGTCATCATAGACTCTCCTGGAGTCAGTCCTGGCGCCTTTGGCGCCAGGCTCATGTTCAGATTGGGACATTTTCTTGAAGGGACTACTTTCTGTGAAAGCCTGCAGCCAACGTGGAGGCACCCACACAGTCTAGTCCCCAAGAACCAGACTGTGCGGTGCAGTGTTTTAGGGTGAGGTAGCCCAGACTACTTTACCTGGACTACTTTACAGAGGGCTATATAAACCACACCTAACCTACAGAACGTGCGTCGCGTTATTCTGCAGCCAGCAGCGTGACGCTCATCGTGTTCAGAGACCAGCACCCAGCGATCCTTGAATAGCGGACCTGCAGAGGAGACAAAAGAACATCATTAGCAGTCTCTGCTTACCTGCAACTTTCCATCCATCGATTCCTGATGCTCGCGGTCTTCCATCCAGTTGGCAGCATCATCAGGACACCACGCACGCAACGGAACGAAGCACCTGGAGGGAGAGAGAAAGAAGGACAACGTTAAAAGAGGTTACTCACGGCATTCATGGCAGTAATCACAAAATCCTCACCTGGCTGGGCATTTCTTGACCCGTTCTGCTACGGAAATCTTCACACGACCAGAAAGACCATCGCGATCTGAAAAGGAATAAAGAATACAGGTTAGCAAGAAAAGACATTACCGCGCCACACTTCGCACTTAACCTACCAACCATCATACGCTCCAGCATCCATCAACCTGGCAGGAGCCTAATCCAAGCAGCGCACCCACCGAACCTCCGTGCACCTAAGGGGAAACAAACAAAGAAAAGACATTAATAGCAAGAAAGGAAAGCAAGGACATTTTAAGACTGCTATAACCATACTTACCTCCTTAAAGACTCTTGAATGGGTTAGCACCAGTGAAGTTAACTCGGTCGCTTCAACCCGCAGAAAACTATGCACCCCTGCACAGAAGGCAGGACGGAGAGCACGCCAGACATCATAACAAGGTGAGGAGTGGGCCATCAGGTCGAGTCCAGGGGGCTGGTGGGAGGAAACGAAATCTGTTCCTAAGTCCAGTCCTCCTGTGTTTTCAGGCCGACCGCCATGGAAGGCATCGTCCAGAATCGGGAAGGTCCAGGGGGAATCCAGCAACCAGGGCATAAGGGCATCCCTGTGGATACCAGGTGAGTGTAACACAAGGCTGAATTTAAGGTTAAAACCTGTTCTTCAAGAAACCTTAAGTATTTAACCTTTTTGCTTTATACTCATCTGTTTTCTTCTATCTAGTATTTATTTATAATTCCGATTTCAAAAACCCTTAACTTGTCACTCTTCTCAATGCCTGCCTCTTACGTTCCTGAACGCTTTATCTGCTTCACACATCAGTTAACGAGCTTTTCCGTTGCACGTTTCATTAGTTCTGCAGACTTCAATGTCTTAACAGATTCACGCGCGCACACGCATATCTGCTGCTGCCACTCACTTCATAACTCACGTAAGACTACCACCATGTTCCACTCTTCTGAAGCTCAGACCGCCGCCCGCCATCTCAGCTGATCTCTCGCTCCCAATCCGCGCTGCACCGAAAGCCTGAATTTAACCGACGCAACTCCCTTGCTTTCCTCTGCACGCAAGGCACGCTGCTGGGTCCCTTACTCAAACGCGAGAGGATTTGCGATGTTATACCATAAAGTATACTGAGCGGGGCGATGCGGGCGACACCCCTGCAGCCCCCGTTTCTTTTTTTAAAGTTTTTTTATGGAAGGCTGCAGGGGTGCCCCCCGCAGCCCCTGCTCACTATACCATAAAGTATAATGAGCAGGGCGATGAGGGGGTCACCCCCGCAGCCCCTGTTTTTTTTTTACAATGCTACCACCAAAGGTTTGAACTTTTGGTGTTCGAACCTTTGGTGGTAGCATTTTTAGAACTTTTGGTCGTTGCAACCATTTTTTTTCAGTACAATCGCCCTAAACCGAAAATATCACGGCAGTCTGCAGGACCACGGCAGCTATTTTAGCAGAAAATCCCATGGTTCTTAAAAGAAGATCATTCATTAAGGATTGGAGTGATATTAGCGATCATGGGCCTCATCGGGGCTGTGGCGGTTTCCCGCTACTAGTGCCGGATCACGAGTAGCGGTGGAGCGATAAATTACCATTCCCCAATGTGGTATTTCTGTACTATTAGCGCCGGTGCAATTAGCATCGCACTAATAGCACCAAGAACCGGCGGAATGTGGAGATTTTTATCACCAGCAAAAAGCTGGAGGTAAGACTCCAAACATTACACCAAACTCGTGATTTGGCCATCCCTTAAGTGCAGCGGTAATAGCGTTACCGCTGCATTTAAGCGCTCACACCCAACTCCTCATGAGGCCACATGTCCTGATTTATGTTTTATGTGGACATTTAAAAAGGTATCTTCCCATTCACGGCACAATCCTGCAATGTTTCATCTACATACCTGATAGGATGTGGCGTACGCAGTTTCCGAGATTCAGGTTAAATTTTTTCTGATGGGAGAAAAAAAGCATTAGAAGTGGGGGGTGATCCCTTAAAGTCTGGTTGTGAACATTGTAAAGTATCAGGCACACACGAAAGTTTAAGGCACATTGGGCTTCAATACAGGTTTGGTGGTATCCCGCCGGTAAATCCGGCGGAATACCACCAAACAGAATTACTGTTGCTAGCACTTGGTCTTCCGGAATTACCAGCAGATTGCAACTGCCGGCAAGGGTGGTTAATCCACATTCCATGGAGTCTCATACTAATCCATTGGGGACTGCGGTAATACCGGTGCCGGTAATACCAGCTGTTCTTTGCCGTGGTGTGCCTGACTTAACTCCAGCTCTTGGCGGGAGGTAAATCAGGCTGGAAACGTGCCATTATGCGGAAATACCGGCACGTTATTTCCGCAACGGCAAACACGTTACAATGCCATTGTCATTGAGTATCCCGGTTTGCTGGGATTAAGAAGGCAGCACTTTAATAAATTAATCTACAGTGCCGGCTGTCTTCCTAATGAAGTATTTTAGCAGCTGACTTTTTTGGGGTATGAACTAAGGTTGATGTTGGCGCTACTTAGATTTTCAAATGATTTTAATTTAGTGGTTTTGAAGACGTATTAAGGCAAGCTATTGAATTCTGGCATGAATGGGGTATTTGCTATTTGCCACTAACACTTTATCCTGAATTCTCGCACTGCTTCAGTGATTTTATTACTGATATAATGTACCCAAACTGTTCAACTGAGGATGGTTTTTTAAAAGAATTTTTGTAATATTTTTAACTTGGGATCATTTTGGTGCTATAATTAATGTAAATTATGCGAGTTTTGTATCATGTTTGAGATCATATCGTGCAAAAGGTTTCTTTTGTAAACTATTGTGCACGTTAATAAAGAAGAAATTAGTTTTGAGGCTTACCCAGTGCCCTCCATGGTGGCCATTGGCTCAAAGAGTTTTTCTATCAAAACCGCTAGTACCACATTCAGAGCCCAGGTAACATGAGGGCCCTTCTCAGGCCGATGTATTTTCAACAGACTGTTAAAGTGTTTGTTCACAACAGGATTTGTTACTTACAAAATGTCATCAAGTTTGAGTTTATGTAGACCCCTACTGCAGTCAAATCACTTCTGCAGGAGTCCCTCGACATGTTGGTCTCTGCCAGATGTGTTATGGAGGAAAGCACATAATTAAATGTTGCCTCCAGGCGGTTTCTTCCATCGTCCAGACACCATTGCAAAATTGTGTTCACTTACTTGCTTATTGTGATTGTGTGGCCTTTCCAAGCAGAGCTGATGATTGCCCTGTCCCTTAACGGCAAGTCCATGGGACTCATTGGGCCTCATTACGACTCAGGCGGTAAGGGGTTTACGGCGGCGTAAACAGCGCCGACCCTTACCGCCTGATTCCGAGGTCCCTTAGCGCCATGGAGGTCTTAACACCTGCTTTTAGCAGGTGTTAAAATCCATGGCGCTAAGGGACCATTGTTGTTAATTACGCCACCGTAATTTACGGTGGCGTAATTAACGCCTTCCCCACTCCCATTATGCCCTATGGGGCAAACATGGGAATGGGGAAGGGTAAATGGGGATTGGGGACTTACCGCCCCGCCAACCTCGGAATGGGGCGGTAAGTCCGCCAACCATGGTGGTAAAGGTACGACCCAGGCGGTAACTTACCGCCTGGGTCGTAATGAGGCCCATTATAAGTCAACCGGTCTGGTATTAAAGTGCTAGTATCATGATGGCAAATCTCCCCATCGAGTCCTATTGGGACTCCATGAATGGGGATTTACACCGTCACTCCAGCACTCGTAATCTGGCAGTTATGCCACCAGACGGAGTGCGGGAAACGGTAATACCATTGGCCAGTATCCTGGTGAATTTGCTGCCAGGATACCGGCTTAGTCAAAATGAGGCCCGTGTGTCCGTACACTAAGGGCCTCATCACGAGTTGGGCGGTAACGCCGGCGCTATTAGCGCTGGTGCTAATAGCCTTACCGCCAAACCCCCTGGCGCTATTAGCGCCGGATCACGGGTTTGGCGGAAGGGTTATTGCCCATTCCCCATTGGGCCCATTCGGGAATTCCTCATTCCCCATTGGGCCCAATGGGTAAAATTCACGCTATTACCGCCGGTGGATTTCCCGCTGGCGGTAATCATGCCGAAAATCGGCAATTTTGCAGCGGATTTCCCCCCAGCTTAGAGCTGAGGGGAAATCCGCCAAAGCCATGATCTGGCGGACCCTTAAATGTGGCGGTAATAGCACTACCGCTGCATTTAAGGGTTACCGCCAGACTCGTGACTACAGGACGGAAACTGCTAAGGAAAGCGATCCAAGTTCTGGATTAAGAATCACCCCGCCCCTGCTGATGTAGGTCTGACAGAGGTTAAGATTAATTCTAAACCTTGCCGCCATCACCTCTTTTGTTTTGCTGGCATCAGCAGTAACATCCTCAGCGTTTTGCATCTGAGTGTCTCGAGGTCTGAGAACTATGTCCTTTTGGGCAAATGTGGAGCAGATTAGAATTACCTGGCAGTTCCACATCTGCTTTAGTTTGCACAACCCTTTTGTCAGTAGGGGAACGGGCGGGAAGGCATAAACCATCTGCCCATCCCGTGGAAGCAGGAACGTATCCCCCTGCGACGCCGCTCCCTGACCCTTCCAGGAGGTATATAGGAGACATTTCATGTTATGATATGATATGATATGATATGGCATTTGTAACGCGCCTATACACAAGTGATTCAAGGCGCGACGAGGCAGGGAGGGGGGAAACAAGGGGAGGACAGACAATGATCCTACTAGGCCAGGTGTCATTCAGATCACGCAAGTGCAGGGGTAAGGGGAAGGGAGAAGTGCAAGGGGAAGGGGAGGGGGAAGTGCAGTACAAGAAAAGGGCCAGATGGTGGCAAGTGCAGGGTAAGTGCAGACAAGTGCTGGGAAGGGGGTGCTGTAGGGATACAGAGACAGTCCCGCAGTGCAGGGGTTGCCAGGGAGGCAGTGCAAGTGGAGAGTGGCTGGGCCCAGGACCGAGGTCGGTGAGAGTGGCCCAGTTGCAGATTCAGTGCAGTTTCAGTGAAGAATTAGCAGGGGAGAGGGAGAGAGAAAGCAGAGCAAAGAGGAAGGTTTTGAGGTGCTTCCGGAACCGGAGATGGTTCTCCTCAAATTTCAGGGAGGCAGGAAGGCTGTTCCAGAGAGAGGCCCCTGCCTCGGAGAGAGATCTACCACCAGCTCGTTGCTTCGAGAAGCGGCTGACCCTGAGGGAGTTGGAGACGGATGAGTGAAGTGCTCGGGAAGGAAGATATTTAGGAAGAGAGAGTTGAAGGTATTTAGGCCCCAGGCCCCAGAAGTCCTGGTGGACAATGCAGAGGGTTTTGAACTTTATCCTCGCAGCCACTGGGAGCCAGTGTAGAGATTTCAGTCCTGGAGAGATACGGTCCCTGGGCTTGAGGCCAAGGAGAAGTCTCGCAGTTCTGTTCTGGATGAGTTGCAGAGGGCGGAGAATGGAGGCAGGCAGATTAAGATAGAGGCTGTTACAGTAGTCCAGCTTTGAGAGAACCAGGGCTCGGGAGACAGTGAGCTTCTGGGGGAAAGAGAGGAAGGGAAGAATACCTCTGAGGAGGTGCAGCTGGCAGTGTGACTTCTTAGAGACGTCAGATATATGAGGAGAGAAGGAGCGTGTGGAGTCGAAGATGACCCCGAGGTTTTTTGCCTTGCAGGTAGGAGCAGGAAGAGGGCCAAGAGAGGCCGGCCAGAGAGCTGCAGGGAAGGAGGGAGTGGGTGTGCCGATGAGTAGAATCTCAGTCTTACTGGCATTAAGGCAGAGGTCATTGGCGGCACACCATTCCTGGATAGAAGACAGACAGTCAGAGATGAGGGAAGGAGAGGAGGAGGCCGAGGGTAGCCTGAAAATGAGCTGGGTATCGTCCGCATAGCACTGAAAGTTGGGGCAGAGAGCGGTGATGCGGTGTGCAAGGAGTGCCAGATACTGGTTGAACAGCCAGGGAGAGAGATTGGATCCCTGGGGGACACCACAGGTGGAGAAAAAGATGTCAGAGAGGAAGGACCCTCTGGACCTGGGAGGGACGATTGGAGAGGAAAGATGTCAGCCACGCCAGAGCCTGACCAGTGATACCCAGGTTATCACGGAGACGGTTGAGCAGGATTCCACTGCATTGGGAATAGGTCAAGCAGGGGAGTTCCCCATGTCACAAATATCTCGTTCAGCACTTCCCTCTGAATCTCTCACTCTTGTGGAGTAAGGGACCTTAGGCTCAGTGGGCAAACCCATATGTTTCCCTGACCTGCCGATTGTGACGATTGGGTGGATCGAGTTTTGGAGGTACCACTCCTATAATTTTAGGGCCATTCTGAACAAGGCCGATGATATTGTGCCCGTCTGCTTGTTCACTTAGAACAGGGATGTTGTATTGTCTGCATAGATCAAGATCAGGCAGTCCTGCAGCTACAGCCGAAAGGCCTTGAATGCCAAGAAAATGGCCTTCAGTTGTGAGGTTTGTAGGGGTCGGCTGCTCCTTTGCGGTCAAAAGGTAACATATTTCCCATAACACCATGACTGCTCCCCCGCGGTATCACATAATAACGTCACTATACATAATGTCCCCATACATAATGTCGCTGGGAAAAGCTATTGGCGACATTAGATATGACATTATTACACGGAACCTCCCTGCATGTTAGGCTCGCAAATTTGGATGCAAGGAGGTTATTCCTTCCATCAACTTCTCTCCTTGCATCTCACAGATCCAGATATAGGCTGCTTGGAACCAGAATCTGTTCCATCTGTGAATGCGTGCTCTGCGCCAAGTTCGCTGCCAAGTGCAGATCTGTCTATCTCATGTGCATCCTGGCATGGGGGACCACCAGAACGCATGAAGCCATTAAATCCAGTACGCTCTGAAATTGCATGGCTGGCAAATGCATGCTCTCAAGAAACTCCCTGCATAATGTGTGGATGTTTATGATTCTTTATTGGGGGGAATATATGGGACAATTAGAAGCACTCCTCCAGAACAGTGCCAAAATTAGACCTACATACTGTAGTCTTTGTGAGGGGACTAGTGTTGATTTTTCCTGATTTTCAGTGAGACCCAACGTAAAAGCCAGTTGTAGGACATCATTGACTGACTACTCACTCCAGAGTTGTAGCACATATCAACCAACAGTACAGATACACGTATATGTGAATCCCCTTGATGTAGAGGTTTGACAAACGCACCCAGGACCTTTGTAAATACCCTTGGTGGTGAGCTCAGCTCGAAGCGCAAGACTTTGTACTGGCACCTAGAAACACTTGTGTGCAGGTACGTTATAAATGCCATATCATGTCATGTCAAGTGTATGTTCTGTACCGAAAAACTGAAAAACGTTCTGTGTCGCTTCCAAATCCGGCACCTATGTAAATGCATTGCACACATCCAATCCCTTTCCATCAATGATACCATGATCTGTCCTCTCATTATGTTATGTTAAGTTGTCTTGTACCACACATCCTTACGTTGGCATAGTCTCCAGGCGCTCACATGCTCTGTAAGAAAGAGGGTGGGAGGGTCAGTGAAGGAAGAGGGATAGGATAGAAATTGTGCTCTTCTGTTGATGCTTGAAGAACCAGGAGAAACCGGCATCCTGTGTGAGTTTGTTTTCAAAGTGGGTTTGATTGTGCGCACTGGCTCGTTGTTCCCACTTAGCTACTGGCCCTTAGCCAGCTGCCTCGGCAAGGCTGCCCTGGCAGAGCCTCTGAAGATGGGGAGTACTGGTCACACACTCTACGCATGGACCAATTGGCTCAACAGATGGCAGGCAGTGGGAGGAGAGCAGAGGAAGGCCTGTGCCTTCGAGTGCAAGTAGTGGCCGTGAATGAAAGAATGGAAGAGAACCTACACAAGGGAATCCCCAAAGAACTTACCCAAAATTGAGGGTTAGCAGCTCTCGGATACAGACATGGTATGGAATGGGCAATTTCACGCTCGAAGCCAGCTCAAATATGTCTTAGAGGCCCATTACCATTTCTGGTCATACGCTCTATGCATGGACCTCTCAGCCCCACAGAGGGCGGGCAGTGGGAGGGGAGGAGAGGAAGGCCTGTGCCTTCGAATGCACAGAGAGGCCATGAAAGGTGAAAGAATGCACCCAAGGGTATCCCCAAAGAACGTACCAAAACGGAGGGAGGAGTTTGTTTAAGCCAGATAGATTGAGGACAGTTCTCCACCTTGATTTTTCCTTCTTCATAAGGGCAAAGAAGCATGAATAGTACACCCCTAACTGCATATAATTTTCTTTTTTTTAATTCAATTGGGATTTGATATCACGCTTTATGCTGGAGTCCAGCCTCTAAGCGGAGGATTCGGTATCAAACACATGCTGCTCAGTGTTGTCAAGACAAGCATATTGCCCCTGAACTATCCTCTCTCCTGTATGGATGCAGATGGATGAACTCCAGAGCACATTGTTTCTTAAGACCTGGCATAAAATTTGATTGCAATTAATGTGGGAGGGGGGAGAAGTGAGAGGTACGGGGCAGGGAGGCGGAATCCATTTTTCACTACCGACAAGTTCCATGGGTCTGATGTTATTGTTCTCCAAGATCGTAAGTGGAGACTGACCTGACTACTGGCTGGTGTGGCATGCTGTTGGGCCAGGATGATGTGAAACCCTAGGTGTCTCCGAATGACTTGGGTGGCTCGTCTTTCCCCGTCTTGCAACTGGTCCTTGAAGCCTCAGAATCCGGCCTTTGTTCTTTGTGTGGCACCCTTATAGGTGGAAGGCGGACTCACTGCTGACCTGGAATTGGCTGACAGGCTTTTTCCCATGAACAAATGCACCTTCTCCATTTTCAATTCGTCATCTGTACTGGAATGGAATAGGCTGACCCCATCAAATTGTAAGGCTCTAACCCTGCCTTGCACCTCTGACAGAAGTCTAGTGCTCTTCAGACATGCCATTCTATGGCAGTTGAGGTCCATATACGTATGTCTGGCCTCAGTGCCAACATGTCCTGCAGCAGACCCTAGCAAGTATTGAGCAACTTGTTTAGCCTCATACAACCCTGCAAGAAACGTATCCTTTCTGTCATCCTTGCAGTCATTTGAGAATTCCTCAATTTCTTTCCATAATTTATTACTGCACACTACAATGATAACATCACAGTTGGCTTGGCGTAAGTGGAGGGCACTGTTGAGGTACACCCTCTTACCTATACTGTCTAAGTCCTTCTCCTCCTTCCCCGATGGGCTGAAGGGAGTACTGCTATTTTCTGTGTTGGAAGAGTTTTCCCCTATGGCAGCACTGTGGACACCACCGATGAGTGTGCTGGTTGGTTGGATGCTATACACAGTACTTCTGTTGTCGTTTGTCCATACCTGGTGTCAAGTTATTTGTCCATGGGAGCCATATTTTATGACTTCTTTCACATCATTTTAGCTTCTGCCAGAATATCAGGTTGCAATGGGATGCCGGTTTTGTCTGGCGTCCTGTTCAATGCATTGACCAGTACCCTGGTCTCCATCAGGTGGGTGTCTCTGGAATTAGCAGATCCAGGTATTCCATTATGTCCATGATCCTATCATGGAAAGGTTTGACAGTTTGAGGGGTTGCATCCCGCTCCTAATCCTTACTGGTCCCAGCAGGTTTTGTTGGGCTGTGGTTAATGGTGCAGATGGCCCTCTGGGCAGGGAGGATTGTGCTGGTTCCCTCTGATTTGATGTAGGCGGTGGCTGTCCACTACTTGATGGGCTTGGTGTGTCAATAGGTGGCCTAATGTCCCTAATGATGTCCTCAAAGAAGGACCTCATATCAGGACACCTGCAAAATTGTTTGAACCTGGATAGCAACGATTCATCAGCTGCTCCTGGAAAGGTTGTTAGGCCATTTCCTGTGGAAATTAATGTCCTTTGGGGTAAAGGCTGAGAATAGCTAACTATTGTGGCTTCACTCTGCATTGGTAGCTATGTGGGCACCTTACCGTACGGTTCTCCACACAGTGCTGTCCACTGAATACTTGGCTCATATGAGTGCATGTACAGTGAATCTACCCACAAACGCTAGCTGGCATGGGTGGTGGGGCGATTGTGGACCATGTCTCCTGTGGTTGATTGGCCTGTGTTATGCTCACCTGGTATCCACAGGGACGCCACCCAGCCGGGTTACTCGCTGGTATGCTTCTCAGCTTTGCCCTGATGTGGTCTGCGGGGAAGGTTCTGCCTGAAAATACAGGAGGACTGTGTTCAAGACTGACCGACTGGGGTAAGTATCCTCCCTCCACCCAATATGATTTCAGTCCCTCTGGAGCCCTATCCTCACCTTGTGGTAGAATTAGGCGTGCTCTCCGTCCTCCCTTTTTTGCAGCGGCGCGTTGTCTTTCATGGGCGAGTTCAGTCCAGTTACTTCACTGACGCTGGCCCGTTTGATATTGTTCAGGTAGGTCTTATTGCTGCTCTTTAGTTTTGTTGCTATCCTGCATGCCTTTCTTTGTTTAAAATGTCTCTTTTTTCTCCCTTAGGTATGCAGAGCTTCAGCGCAGCGAACTGGCTTGGTTGAGCCCCGCTGGTAAATGATGGCACATTAAGAGCGCTATGATGCGCTAAGTAAGCGCTATGCGCAGCGCTGCAAACACTTGCCTTTGCTAACCTGTGTTTCCTTGTAGGTCGCGGTGTTATTCAGCGCGAGTGGAATATCCGGAGTGGTGCCAGCTGAAAGGCGACTAGCCAGGTAAGCCTTTTGAGCAGTTCGTAATTTGTAAATGTCTCTACTGCTTTGTTTAATGTTGCCTCTATCTTCCTCTTTCAGGTTGTTCTGTCCGGGAGGCGTGCAGGTTCGAGGAAGCTGTTCTCAGTAGCTGCGAGTGTTTAAAGATGAAGACTGCAGGTAAGATGCTGCTGCTAATGATGTTCCTTTTGTCTCCTTGCAGGTTCTGCTTCTCCGAGGTTCGAGGGAATAGCTGGACACGGTGAGCGTCACGTTGCAAGCTGCAAAATATCACAAAGCGTGTTGTCTTGCTCGGGTGTGGTTTAAATAGCCCCAACAAAATAGTCCCAGTAAAGTAGTCCCTAGGCTGCCACGCCCAAAACACTAGACCACATAGCTTGGTTCTTAGGAACCAAGCTATGTGGATGCCTCCATGTTGGCTGACAATACAATAAAGTAGTTCCCAAGCACATTGTTTTTCATGGTGTATGAGCCTGGCGCCATAGGCGCCAGAACTGGCCCCATGAGGGCTTCTGAAGAGGATGCCAGGCTCTAGAGGCCCGAGTCCTGACTCCACCTGGCCAATGGGTTTGCCAGAGGGGGTTTTGGGCGAGGGTCGTGACAGCCTGTCACTGTCTCCACAAGCTCAAAGCGTGGTAAGTTGTCTCTCCCCCTTTATTTTTCTAGCGGGGTCACATAACCTTGATGACCTAGCGTAAATGCACTATTGATAGAGATATTAGAGCCCAAGTAATTTGTCAATGAAGCTATGTTGAAAAACAGCTGATTACACGCATGTATAAGAGAAGGAGAGGGCTTTTTTGAATCACTATAATGATATTGCGCCCTGTACAATGAATAGAAGCAATAAGCCAAGCTTACTTTTTTTTTTATTGGCTAGGCAATAAGTTAAGAAACTTGTTTTGAATTGTAATTCCTCTATTAGTGGAGCACAGGTCCTGAACACAGCCCCAAAACTGATTGACCAATTTTGTAAGACATCTCAAGAGACAGATCTACTTTTTATCTTTGTTTTTATCTTTGTTTTTAGTTTGTCTTTGTTTTTAGTTATTTCTTGTCTTTCACATTCCTGACTTTTAAATAACAACGTGTTTTAGGATATTCTTTTTTAATTAGGCTCACTCCACTGGTGTAATAGTGGAAGAATAAAGTTTGATCCTTTCCTATCCCAAGGAAGTAGGGCATTTGTATTTGGTACACTAGAGGTTCCTGCCACAATAACTGCTGGTAAGCTCTTGAGCATCAAGGTTAGGGACAGTCTTTATTTCTGTCCACTTTTAGATAGGCAGCGCACCACCAACTACTAGTGACACTTACATGCACTCGAAGGATAAGCTTAGTTCTTCAAAAGGGATGGGTTCCAGTAGGGAGCTCCAATTCTATTGTATTGTGATTCTTTCATTTTCTGTGTGGTACACTGTCTCTGTCGGTTAGCCAAGTGCAGTTGAAGCTTGCTTCTTCCATGGCACAGCCAGGCATGTACTTCGCATGTGTAAGCCTGTGCCCTTTTTGTCAGTTTTTCCTTGGGGCGTAGGGGTCTGACTCACCATTAGTCTACTGGTGAATGGGTCTGTACAGGCTTATCTCGATGGCTCCTGCTTTTTCCTACTCCAGTGGTTGTCATGTGCATGAAAGTAGGGGAGGAATGCCATCTCTTCTTCTTGTGGTGCTCTCCTTTACTGGTTCCATGTCTTAAAATTGCAGCAAAAATGGCTGTGAATACAAAATATTGCGGCAGAAATGCTGTGGTTTTTTGCGCCACAATCATGTAAAGGATGCGGGGGACACCCCCGCAACCCTCAGACCCATTATACAATTTAAGGGGAGTGGGGGACACCCCCACAACCCCCGCTCCCCTTAAATTATATAATGGGGTACACCTTTACCGGGTCACACCACAGCATTTTTGCCACACTTTTTTTTACCAGTGACATTTTTGCTGCAATTTTATTACCTGATACCCCTTTACTGTGTGCAGGTTGCGAATGGGTACCGGAGACCAGTGAACAGTCGCCACAGTTGGAGCGAGATACATGCCTGTCAGGAGACTCTTCTCTCCGGCATTGGTGCTCTGCGGACCATACACAGGGTGAAGCGGTTTGACCTTGCAAATAGGGACTCATTGCCTCCTAGCCAGTGTCCCGAGTGGTCCTATGGTGTGGTGGCACATGCTGCACGACCAGGGCAGTCCCCACACCTGTGCTGCTTTTGTTGCCCATTGCGCCCCACTGAAGCAGGGGAATGAGGAACCATTGGCCCCCTCCTGCATGGCTCCAACCCCAAGAGCCTGTCCTCTGTGCAGGGTACCTTTTTTGTATAAAGTTTCACTTACCTTGTTTTTTCTCTTCACCCTCATGGTGATGAAGTCCCGGAACTCTTGGAGTGCCCTTGTCTTAAACATCTCTTTCGCAACCTCTGTGACTCTCTCTCCATTCTTCCCTCTGGCCTGACTCACTCTGCATGGCACACTGTTCTGATCTCCTCTGACCTCCCCCTCTCTAACCCTCTCACCACTCCTCTCTCCTGGAGTGACCACTTTCTCCTCTCCTCTCATCTCTGTCTACCCCTCAGGCCAAACCTGCACCCACACTTCCACCCACCTTCTCAGTCATTCAAACAATGAAGTGTGTGTCAGTTGAGGCTTTCGCCGCACCGTTCTGTCCCCCTCCTGCACCACTGGCTGACTCACATCCTGACACAGCACTTTCCATGCTCCACTCTGCTATCTGATACTCTCGATGTACTTGCCCCTATCATGAGGATCCACATGAAGCCTAAAATAAAGTGTAACTCCTGGTACAACTCAGACCTTGTCACCCTTAAACGACAGTGTGGGGTGGATGAGAGGAAATGGCCGGCAGCTTGTACATCATCTGACAAACTGGCCTGTCGCCTGCTCCAAAGGCAATACCGACTCTCTGTCCTCACTAAGAAGAGAGCACACATTCAAGCCCGCGTTTCTGCACAGCCAATAATCCAGCCAAATTCTTTTAAATCTGCAAGGAGCTGGCCAACCCTGCCACTGTGTCTACCTCTCCTGTGCCTTCCCAGGCCCTCTACTCGGTCCTGGCTTCCCACTTCATCTCTAAAACCCAGGACATCATGTCCACCTTTTCAGCTTCTCCTCATCAAAACAGGTTCTTCCCTGTTCTTCCAAAACCACGAAGGACAACATTGACACCCACGCTCCAGCCCTTGCTGATTTCTGCAAACCCTCTCGCCTCTGGAACCTTGCCCTCTCCCCTAAAGCACTCTCTTGTGCATCCTCTTCTCAAGAAACCCTCAGCCGAACCCTCCCTTCCGGCTAACTATCTCCCGATTTCTATCACTCCTTTCCTGGGCAAACTCCTGGAAAAGCTGGCCATCTCCCAGCTTAATCTTCACACTGAATCTGGTGGTTGTCTCCATGACCATCAGTCTGGCTTCATAGCAGAAAGAAGCATGGAAACTGCTTTCCTGAACATCCATGAAGACCTGCTCTCTAACCTTGATTCTAACCTCCACTCTGTCCTCATCCTACTTGATCTCTCTTCTGCCTTTGACACGGTCAACCATAACATCCTGCTCAACCGGCCCGTGATAACCTTGGTATCACCGATCAGGCTCTGGCCTAGCTGACTTCTTTCCTTTCTAACCTACCCTCCCAGGTCCGACTTGGGTCCTTCCTCTCCTCTATCTCTCTATCAACCTGCGGTGTTCCCCAGGGGTTTAACCTTTCTCCCTGGTTCTTCAACCAATACCTGGCACCTCTCGCCCACTGCATTGCTGCTCTCTACTCCAACTTCTAGTGCTATGCAGATGACATCCAGCTCGCTTTCAGGCTCCCCTCTGCCGCCTCTTCTCCTTCTCTCATCCCAGATTGTCTGACTGCAATCCAGGAGTGGTGTGCCACAAACGATCTCTGCATGAATGCAAGCAAGGCGGAGATCCTCCTCATTGGCACACAAGCACCCCTCTTTCCCGCCACTCTCTGGCTGGCCTCCATTGGCCCTCCTCCTGCTCCCACCTTTGAGACTAAGAACCTCAGGGTTATCTTTGACTCACTCTCTTTCTCTCCTCATATTTCCGAAATCTCTAAGAAGTCTAACTACCAACTGCACCTCCTCAGAGGTATTCATCCTTTCCTCTCCTTCCCCCAGAAGCTCACGGTATCTAGAGCTCTGGTTCTCTCTAGGCTTGACTACTATAACAGCCTCTTTTTAAATCTGCCTGCCTCTACTCTCCGTCCTCTGCAACTCATCCAAAACAGGACTGCGAGACTTGTCTTTGGCCTCAAGCCCAGTGATCATATCTCTCCAGCACTGAAATCTCTCCATTGGCTCCCAGTGGCTGAAAGGATCAAGTTCAAGACCATCTGTATTGTTCACAAGGCCTTCTGTGGCCTGGGACCAAAATATCTCCAGCTTTCTCTTCTGAAGAATCTTCCTTCTCAAGCACTTCACTCCTCCACCTCCAACTCCTTGAGGTTCAATCCCTTTTCCAAGCAACGGGTTGGGGGCAGATCCCTTTCTTCAGCTGGCGCCTCCCTCTAGAACAGCCTCCCTGCCTCTCTCAAACTTGAGCAGAACCATCTCCGGTTCCGGAAGCAGCTCCAGAGTTTCATCGTTGCCTCTGCCTTCTCTCTTCTGCTTCCTTGCTGATCTCCTGTCTGATACTGCACTGTTCACCTGGCTACCCTCTGAACCACGGGCCCAGGTCCCTGCCCTCCCAGTTGCACACATGCACTGCCTCCTGGCAACCCTGCACTTGGGGCTGTATCTGCAACCCTACAACCCCCCTACCTGCATTTATCTATCACTTTCTTTTTCTGCACTTAACCCTGCAATGCCGCCTGCACTTCTTGTTTTTTTATGTTTGATCCTATATCTTGCACTTGCTCCTCCTCCCCTCCCCCTGGCACTTCTCTGCATCCCTCTCCCCTGCACTTGCACAAGCTCAATGTCACTGGGCCCAGTCATATAACTGTCTTGTTCCCCCTTGTTCCCCACTCCCCTGCCTCTTTGCATCTTGAAACACTTGTGTATAGATGCAGTGTAAATAAAATATCATATCATATCGTCTGGACTCAGCACGCTGGACAGGTAAGCAGGGACCTCCCTGAAAATGATCCACATGCATTGAAGGCCTGCCATGTGTGGTCTTGTCCCTAACAGTATCTGTGCGCGTCGGCGGAAGAAAAGCGTCGTTGACAACCCGTACAGCCCCAGAACCTGTTGGGCATGTAAGATGAGCTGTGTTATCCCAATGTACGTGCAACACGGTTCAGCCACTGAGGTTGGCTCAGTTTGGTTTTACACAGAGAAAGGGACTGATAGTTGAGTGTTGCATGCAGGGGAGGGTCGGGGCATGGCTGGCATGCCCGTGTGAGAAAAATCTAGACGAAGTTGCTATGCAACAGGCTCCAGTCTCCCAATTCTGTGGGACTTCCGATCAGTATGGAGAAAAGGGAATGGGACGTCGGAGTATGTTTTTATCTCATTGTAAAGTTTAGATCCCTTAACCCCAGGATCTGCCTGGTGGATACCAGTTGCACTATTTAGGTGTGAGGGCTTTACTATGTGGCATGAAATGGCCATGGGAATGTATTCTCAAAGGATGACGGGGGTGATGTTGCATGCTATTGTAGCCAAGGCATCCGACTCACTGGTTATTTACAATGCAATGAGAAACTCACTGTCAATACGGAGAACACTGACCCACACTGTGACAGGGTACACGTGGCATCAGATCACACTCGCTCAGCATCTGTTGTGGCTAATGGCACAGCATGACTTGGGATCCAAACTCTGACTTAAACAATTTTAGGGTACTGGCAGCCTCTTCCCCCAGCAAGCATAACATGAGAGTTGATGTAATTTTCTAGTAAAATGTCTGGTGCTTTTAGTGAAAATGGGCACAGTTTAGCACAACGCCAGCTAACTATTTTGCAGCTGCTTCCACATTTGGCAGATAAAAAAACAGAGGCACACACAGGTAAAGTCATTTGCCCAGGATCACGCAGATGTTTTGGGTGCGGAGCCCGTCTTTACACAGTCGATACAATTAACCAGTAGAGCACATCACCTTAACAGAACTAGAATACACCAACGCACATATCCTGACACTGCACATGCACTGCCAAACTGTGCACACACGCACCCTATGCATTTTCATACTGTGCACATCGACACACTGTGCATACACCCCCGCAATGCACACTACCAACACAACCCCGCAAAGCACAGGCATGCATACAATGCACACACCCTGCCCATACACCCACAGACTGCACATTCACCTACACTCTGCACATGTACCCACGTCACCCCACACAGAAACTGTGTGCCCTTCCCCCATCAGCCTCTTGATTCACTAGTGCCTGTACGCTTATTGGAGGGTCACTTGGAAGATACTGAAAACATCGGCTGCTCTCCAGCAGCTCTTCACCAGACCACACATGTCTCTAGTGGCTCCTGCCACAGACCCCTCAAAGCATTACACAACCTTTATGATATGATATTTTATTTATAGAGAGTCCACACACACGTGTTTCAAAGCGTGAGGAGGCAGGGGAGGGGAACAGGAGGGGGAGGGGGGACAAGACAACTATCTTACTAGGCCCAGTGACATTGAGATGGCGCAAGTGCAGGGGAGAGGAAAGGGGAAAGTGCTGGTGGTGGGAAGGGGAGGAGGAGCAAGTGCAGGACATAGGATCTAAGAAGTCTGTCCAGCAGGTGTCAGTGCAGTGCATGGCTCTCTTGGTCATAGCGTAGCTGTCCTCACCTTCACCGTTGAGTCAGGGCAGAGTGACCATCAACCGGCCTGGCAAGAACGATAAACAGAGAATGAACACAAGCTGTACCCCAATGGACAGCAGCATCCATGACCCTTCTCCCGCTTCTCTGACCCAGGAACGCACATGTTAGTATATCCACCCACATGTCCACCTACACATCTACAAGTTCGGTAGGGTGTTGTCTTTGAGAGTGATGTCAATATTTAAGACATGTTTTTTCACCAGTGTTTGGTGGACTTTAAAGTTGATATTTGGATGGGGTTCATTAAAACATCTCTGGAACGGTCAATGTTCTGCCCGTAGCAGTACACGTCATGTGGATGCCTTTGATGAAACACAAACGTGTCATCACAAATTGAACCTTAAATGCAGTTAATTATTGTTTATTTCTTGCTTGTTAGGCGCTTATACAGCAAGTAAAATACAGTGTCAAAGCGCCCACAGGGCGAAGGGAGGGAACAAGGGAGTGAAGCACATTACAAACACTATATTAAAGCAGTGGAGGGAAAAAAGGACGAACCTACTATGCCATATGAGTATTCAGAACGTGCAAGTGCAGGAAGGAAGAGGATAGAGGGGGTAAGTGCTGGGGTGCCAGAACTCATGGTTGAGCCATAGATGAAGTGCTTGGAAAGTTTAGTGCTACGTGGCCTGTAGCCATTTTAGGTGTAAGTGCGAACCTCCAGGGCGGAGGGTGTGTCAAGGCAAGTTCTGTGCAATGATACCGGAACACCCATTGTAATTTACATCAATAGGATATATGTGTATAATTACTAAATAGGATAACGTTGTAGGTAAAAACAAATCATAGGCACTTTGGCTAAAGTGTCAATCAACATTTTTGAGTTTGAAAATACTGGGTGTTCATGTGGGCGTTTTTTCTATCTATAGGAGGTTGTTGCTGTACCATGAAACCAAACCAATGTTGCCTGTAACGACTTGGTTTGTACATATCGGATAATTACACCAGTAATCAGCAGACTACACCAAAGCAACATCACACTATCCCCACAAAAGTAATCGGGCAGCCAGTGGCTGACCACTTTTTTCTGTGCTGGCAGAATGCAAACACGTATTTAATGTGCAATTCCCAAAAAGGGTTTAATGGCTTGCTTTTCTTAATTTTGTTTGCCCAATTTGAAAACGTAATGTTTTGCATACTACTATTGTATTTCAAATTGCATTGAATTGTAAATGGTTCTGTGTATTTGGATAAACGTGTACAGTACACCCAGAAATGACCTCCCTTCCCAACTGAGTCACACCAGTTCTAGCTGTGCTGAGGACTGACTGCAGAAAGAAGTAGGCTTTTCTAGAATGAGGTGCTGTCCTTAAATACCTAGGGTCTCATTTTCGTGGAGCCACAACATAAGTTAAATGCGTAAAAGCCCTGTGTAAAGCTTTTACACATTTTATTTACGTTACAGCCCATTTCCAGCAATTCACATGGAGAGGAGGGGTGGATCATATGTTGCAATTCTGACTCGACTTTCCTCCCCGCCATGCAAATACTCCAGCATTTGCGCCAGCATGCATTTTCATGCTGGCGTAAAAAACAGGCGGATTTCATAGAAATCCATTGTAAATGCTGCCTGCCATGCGTACATGGCAGGTAGCGTTTACTCATTTTGCATGGCGGAGTGCAAAAGGGTGTCATGCAGTGGAGGAATTTTGTTGAAAATGTTGGGGGGACATGACAACTGGAGAAAAGTTGCCCCAGCCAAATGACAAAATAGTGTTCCATGAAAGTTGGGGGGGACAAACACCCCTGTCAGCCCCTAAAATTACACCCATGGTGTCATGCAATCGTGTACGTCACCTTTTTACACTGCACCTTTGCACTCTGCTGTGCAAATGTTGAAAATTATGCAGTGGAGACCTGTGCAAAGGTAACAGGTCCCCTCGAAACTTCAAATGAGCCCCTTACTGTTTAGAAGGGGTCTGATGCAACAGGACACCCATTGCAAAACAGTGGACCTGGCTTCTCAGTCTATTGTCCGTCTCATTTTTGGGAAACTCTTCTTTAGTGGCTCCGACTGAAGAGGTGCACACAGTTTACCTTGGTGATAGTGGTGTGTTCCACGCCTGTGTCATACTGCTCCCGCAAGCCCTGGATCACTCTGGGAAAATGGTCTTCCAGATCGGATTTTTCAAGAAGGAAACATATGACACCGATGACCTGCAGAATGACACGCTTGAGCTGTAGAAGAGAATTGAAAACAGTTTCACTGGCAAAACCTTTTATCAATACTTTTAAGTCTTTACACATTCTATAGTTAAAACCAGTATTTCAGTATAGAGTAGCATAAAGTAAAAACAAAGGGAGATGTTATAATGACTAATTCAGCATTTTTCAGATTTGTCGAGTTATAGAGCTGTGTATCTTTCTTTCTTTCTTTCTTTCTTTCTTTCTTTCTTTCTTTCTTTCTTTCTTTCTTTCTTTCTTTCTTTCTTTCTTTCTTTCTTTCGTTCTTTCTTTACATGTGTATACAGAAATGCCAAGCATAACTGGACACATCATGAGGATTTCCAGAGATGGTGCATGGGTACGAGGTGACCGTTTGAAATGAGAGGGGATAAACAAAAGTTAGAAACCAGGCCTTTGACCAAACATTCAACAGCGTGATCCAGCCTCCCAAAATCACTGTAATGTCTGGCTAAGACTTAGCATACAACAATCGTACCCATCAGTGGCCAGATGACACAAACTTTGCACCACTGCAAGTGCAAAGGTGCACGGTATTAGCACAAGGGCAAGATATGCCCTATTTCTAAAAACACTGCGGCATATTTGAAAACCATTGCTCTATGACAATGTAGTTTGGCATGTGTGCCTGTTTGCCTTCGGGCCTAAGGCGCATTATAAGTATTCAAACATAAACATTACAAGCAACAGGGCAAAAATAATGTCTGCAGTAGCACTGATAAATTCTCACAGGCACCCGATGCATGCCGCAAGCCAGACTGGGTGAGGAGTCTGTCCCACAGGCTTTCAAGTTTTTCCACATTAAGAAAGCTCACAGTGGTGACACTGAACTATTCTCAGAAGTTCAATAGTCTGAGTGTTGTATGTCGAATAGCCTTCTTTGCAGCAGTGGGGTTCCACTCTGGGTTGATGATCCCTGCCCTTTGGCTCTCTACATAATATATATATGTACAAATATTCTTTAATTCATCAATTTGTCTAATAAGCCCATAGTGGAGCGGAGCTGGTGAGCCGAGGTGGGGAGCCAGTCTGCAGCAGTCACAGCCGCTTTCTACATCGTTGTGCAGGAAGTGCTTATTTAATCCCCAACACACCGTAGAGCGGTGAGTGTAGCTGGTGAGCCGAGGTGGGGAGCCAGTCTGCAGCAGTCACAGCCGATTTCTACATCGTTGTGCAGGAAGTGCTTATTTAATCCCCAACACACCGCGGAGGGGTGAGCGGAGCTGGTGAGCCGAGGTGGGGAGCCAGTCTGCAGCAGTACGCTGCAGACGCGAAGCCGGAGTCGAATGGAGCCGGAGATACGACCTCTGAATCGATCTCTGAAGTCACTCGTGAAAAACTCACCATCGACGAAAACAGCAAAGTCGGTGGGGGCAATGGCCCCGGGAACAAGCGAGAGGAGGAGGAGCAAGTCCGCCTCGGCACTGAGGCCGCCATCGACACCTACAATTGCGGACTTGCTATTCATAGCCCCTGGGCAAACAGGTCTACAAGTGCCGCAAGAGGGACTTGTCAAGAGAAGCAGAAAAGAAAAGGAAAAGGAAAACAAAATCCCAACCGAAGCCCGTGGACAAGTACGGGAGCCGGTACCATCAATGACGTCTCCAATGGCGGAGGAGCCTGAGGAACTTGAGGGGCTTGAGGAGCGACCCGCCCGAGAGGAGGGTGAGGAGGGGGCGCAAGATGGAACACGCCCGCCCGCCCCCTCCTCTGTCCATCCAGCAGGTAGCAGCCTGCCGTCACCGGACTCGGTGAGTGTAGTTCACCCGGGCGCGGTCAACCGAGGGACCCTAAACCTGTTATTGAGATCAATGATAGAGAGGTGGATGCAGACCCAAGCAAAGAGGAGGAATCGGATGAAGACGCTTGGAAAGCGAAAATCAATCGGAAGGAGAACCGGAGGATTCGAACAAGGAGACTGATGGCGAGCAACTGAAAACTGATTCTTTAGTGAAAAGAAAAAAGAGAATTAAAAGCAACACCCCCGTCAAAGCAAGACAACAAGGGGCTAATAAGATAGCGAATGCGAGAACACCCAATACATTTCCCGTGATGGAACAGAAAGTAAAAAGTAAAAAAAAAATCAGAAGACGGGGTCAAAAGTCCAAAGGGCTGTCTAAGCCACTTCTGTCATGCCCATTAAAGGCTTTCCTTACTCAACAACATAAAAGGAAACAGAGCATAGAGACTGAAGTATCGAATGCGGAAATGCTAGAAATAACAGCTGAAACACAGCCAGCCCAAAAGCAGAGGAAAACGGAATCGGCACCATCAGTAATAGACAAGCAAGGGCGGGAAGACGGCCGCCCCCATGAAAATGGAAATACAACCACTTAAGAAGTGAGTGAGGATTTAGAAAAGACCAAGGAGGCAGGGAGTGTGAGCTCCACGACATCAAATCCAAAGGATCATCCCAGAGGTATGGCTACCAACACACCGATCAAACAGGCACCGAAAGGGGTCCCGGCGACCATAGATGAGACAGTTGTTTTGGTGGATGAACTGGAGGAGGAGAGGGAAAAGGGGGCAGAAATAGCCCGGGAGCCATACACACAGTCGGAAAGAGAGCAGCGTCTGGCTTGGACAAAGCCCCATCTGACCATGGGTCAGTCAATTTTTTCCCCCACCACGAAAGGGGACAAGTCAAACCTCCACTGGGACAACTGTCAAATTAACAATGGATCATCAAGAAATCCGGCAAACACTGATAGAAATCTAAGATCCCCAGTTGAATGTTCAGCATTTGACTCATCAGCACCCTCGAGGAGATCAGAAAAAATTCAAGTCTCACCGAAAAAGAGACGACTCAGTGACATTGCAGCGTCAATGCAAAAAGAATCCCCAAATAAGAAACCCGACATGATAGCCATCATGTCGGCCATGTCCATTGTGTTAGCACCTTTCTGCAAACTGTACGAAGTCATAAAAGAAAACGTACACGATAACACAGCAATTCTTTCAAACATGATGGGGAAACTGGCACATGTGGAAAGCTATATAACAGCAGTTGAAGACAAAGCATGCAATCAGAAAACCATTTGGGAAAGAAAAATTGAAGCCCTGGAAAAAAAGATCGAAAGCATGCAAATACAAAAGAGAACCGTACAGTGAACAGCATTTGGTTCAGAGGTAACAGGCCAAGAGGTCCAGGCGCTGACAAAGGGCAATGGCAAAAGCCATTCAACACTGGCACAAGGGATAACCGAAGAGCGCCAATTTGCAAAAGCCAAACAGAACCCCCTGCCTATAACTCTTCAGATTCAGACAAATACTACTCTCAAGGATGTCTTCAAAGTGTCGGCAAAACCGGATGCCTGTGCCCGTGACCAGGGAGCGACACGAATAAAGGTAAACCGACATGATCCAACAATACGGTCTGAGGAAAACATTACACCCAGATCGCCAAGAACAGTGGAAGAATTTCTAGGCTGTTCGAATCTAATGAATATATCCTTACACTCAGAAAAGGAGATGAAGGGGACAAAGGAGCATCGAACAGTAAGCAGTGAAAAACTGAGGCTAAAAGATCAGGATGAAAGTCCAATTGATGTAGACAAAGTGGCCAACGAGGGACGTGCCCCGAGCGAAAAGAATGATCCTACTTGGCCATAGTCCAACGAAGCCCGGTCCAAAGCCAAACTTCACTCAAGCGTAGAGGATAAGAAGGATAAAAACAAAGAATCGAGAACAAGAAGGAGCCCAGTGAAGCTCCGACCGGAGCGAGATGAGGTGGAAAAACGAGGAAGCTTGTGGAACCACCAAGCAGAAAGAGGGGAAGGGAACAATCGAAAAAAAGCAAAAGAAGTGATACGAGTTTTCAAGTTGGAACAAATGGAAACAGATAAAAACTTCCTGATATTAAATAGATCAACAGTATTGCAAATAACTAAGAAAATGAAAACATTGAAAAAAATCAGAACGGAGGACTTTGAGCTAGTGGGACCCTATCATAGGGAAAAGAAGGATAAGGCTTTTCTACACCTGAAAGCTGCCGGTATCCAATATATTGATGAGTCAGCCTACGAAGAATTTGAACAAATGGGTTTTCGTCTGACTGAAATAAAAAGGAAGACGGCTGGTCACGATCTTGAAGAGGAAAAAAAGGAAAGGAGCACATTTCAAAAGCACTATCGATCGAAAACTGAGGATCTATACCACCAAAATCGATGGGACAAGCCCCAGGAGTTTTATGAACCCCACAGAAGATAGAACCACAATGGTGGTGAAGTGAAACGTTTCATCGAGTCGACGGAGAGGGATGTTATGAAAAACAACCAAAGGCGAAGATACAGCAATAAGGAGCACCTTGAGTCGGGACGGAAGGCAGTCAGAAGCCAAAGAGAGGAACAGCAGCAGCACTACGCGCGGATATTACCAGATGCCAAATACTCAGAGGATAAGAAAAACACACACTCGAAAAATCAGGGGAAAACGGAAGCCTTAACACAACCCAAAGGCCCCTGGAAGTGGCTAATCTCAAACTGGAATAAAAAGACCGGCAAATAGCAACAACCTGGGTCCACCCGCCTCGATGATAACACCGGTAACAGAGGAATCGAGCAACCCGTAAATGAAAAATTCAGTCTGGGTTCATGGAATACGAGAGGTCATGTTCACTTCACGACAACCGGAGATGTCGACCTGGGTCTCTTCGACATAGTGTGCCTGCAGGAAACTTGTCTGCTGAACCAACCTGCCCTTGACGGGTTCACAGTGGTGATATCACCAGCAGTTAAAGGCCTGCTAGGTAGACCTTCATCGGGTCTTTTAACGGCTATTAAAACAGGAACTGGTTTGAGGGAACTGCGAAAGTGGAAAAAGTCATACGAAACGTTGGTAATTCTGACCTCACAGATTGTAACGCTCACCTGACTCCCACGGGGGCGCTGGCCTGGTTCGCGTTGCTGTGACCTCGTCTAAGGTGATGCGCAGGGTTCGGAAGACGGACTGGACCGGGCCCCAGATCTGGCTTGTCTGACTCGCAGAAGTATCCTTCTGTAGGTGAGAATATGGGGTTAACTGTCTGCGGGGTAATGCAATCGGCCTCCCACTTACCCCTCTCACCCTCCTCAAAACCCTTCTGTGCTTCCCCGTAGCGTCTCACCTTAGGGTCTGGAAGGACAAGCTCTCCATCCTGCTTCTGATGCAGGGGCGCGTTGGTATCCAGTTACGTCACTGGATTTTCGGATGGGTGAGAACCAAACTTGCTTGGCTTCCAGGTAAGTTTTCTATAAGTGGTTCCCCTTGTGTCCATGCATTAATGTTCTAATGCTAGTGTCTTTTTCCCCATAGGGGCCGGGGTACGGAATGCAGGGGAACAGGCACCGACCCGAGGTGAGCGGTGAAATCCTTGTGGAAATCAGGTAAGTCTTTAATGAGTGTTTTGGTAATGTCTTTTCATTCACTCATTAACACTGATGTCTTTTTCCCCTTAGGGGCCGGGATCCGAAAATGCCTGGATGCGGCGCGGACCCGAAATGAAAAGGGAATGACCCAACAGATAAGTCTTGACATGGAGTTTTTGCTTCCCTTTTCCATTCTTTCTCTCACCTTTGTTCTTGTCTTTTCTCCCTAGGCGCGAGGGCGCGACTGCGAATCTGGATGGTCGCTGCTGAACATGGAGGTGCCCTGTAAAGGTGAGTAGAATGCGGCGCTGCAGCGATCGATGCAATGTGCTTTTAAAAATAAATGTCTTCCTTTTCAGGATTGTCGGCGAAATGTTTCTGGGATGCAGATTTAGCAGGTGAGGCCTTTTCCTTCTTCTGTTCTCTTGTTCCCTTCCTTTGCAGGTGATTCAGGATGCTGGCAGGTGTGGCAGAAGTCAAGATGCAGGAGCAGACACAGTGAGCTTCCAGCTGCTAGATGCAGAACAACGCGAAGCACATGTGGCTGATCGGGTGTGGTTTAAATAGCCTTGGAAGAAGTTCCTAGAATGTGTCCTTCCTCCAATCAGGTATGTATCCTTCCCCGACCACGCCCGGGTGGTAAATGAGTCCCACAGGTAAAGTAGTTCATTTCAGGCCTCAAGGAGGCCGGGTTTCTGCAGCATGGTCTGCATCAGGTAAGTGCACCCAAACACTTTCATAATGAGCCTGGTGCCTATGGCGCCAGGACTGACGTTTTCCATGAGCCTGGTGCCATAGGTGCCAGGACGCTTTCCAGGGCCCCTATAAGGGGTTGCTGGGACCTTCCCCGGGGACTTGATGTCCGCTTTCGGGGACGCAGGGCCTGAGCCGGCTCCCCGGAAGCGGGCATCGTGACACAGCTTCAGTCCAACGTCAAGAACCAAAATGGTCTGGAAATGACTCTGGCAATTGTCAAATGCTATTGGAACCCGCAACGGATGTCGATCAAAACTTTCTGTTCCAACATGAGTGCAATGATAGACCAGCTGTACGTTGAATTCGACAAAATTGAGCTTATCTGCGGCGACTTCAACGCCAAATGCTCCGAGGTGGTGGCTGACCAACAAGGACCCGGCCATTCCCGAGGAGGCCTAGACTCTACCATCGAGAGAGGAAAGGCGTGGAATGAAGTTATCCGCTCAAGAAACATCCAAAATGTTGCATCACTGTTCCCAAACCAAATAAACATCCCGACCGGGGAACGGAATTTCTCAAAAGCAACCCTCGATTACATCTTTCCCTCCAATGATCTTACACAAGGTCTGACTGGCTCCAAGGTGCAAAAAACTCTCCATAGCGATCGCAACTTATTAATTTGCACGTGGCAAACAAGAAGGCCGAATACAAGGACGTAGGACCTGGCTATTGAAACTAATCTCAAACAGACCCATCTACGGATAACTGAACAAGACATCGTGAAAATTAAACGGGCCTGGGATTACAGAGTCAACGACAACGTCTTGAATGAAATGAAAGAAAGACCGAATTATCTGCCTTTATTATTTTCATTTCAAGTACTGGGCACGAAGAAAGCGAAGAAATCAGAGCATATCAACCACACCTATGACAAAGAACTGGTGGCTAAAAGAAAAGTGGGCCATAGACTGAAAAGAATAGCCAAGAAATCAAATGCCTTAGAGGATTGGAAGAACTGGCAACACGAAGTGAAAAGCTATAACAACTGGCGTAAACAACACAGAGCTGTTCAATATCAAAATGACGCTGAGGACATGATGAGCAAATTGCAAACAAAAAAATCCAGCAAATTCTGGACTTTAATAAAATCAATGAACAGTACTCAAAGTGCAACCCAGTGCAACTCAGTGGCAGATGCATGGTGGATTAGTTATTTCACAACGGAATTTGAGGGTCCGAACACCGAACCAGTAATGAGTAACCAGGTCTCTAACACATCCTGGGAAGATCTTTCGAACGCAGAAGACATTGAAGTAACTATAAGGAAGTTGAAAACCTCAAGAGCCCCGGGTCCGGACGGACTGACGAACGTGGATCTTAAAACGTTCCCAAAGGAATGGTCAGAAATGATCAGTAAGATCTTTGCCGAATGTGGGAGAACATGGCAGAAAGCGGTGATCGTCCCAATTTACAAAAAAGGAGCTAGAAACGAACCTGAGAGCTACAGGCCAATTGCCTTATTGGACATAATAGGGAAAATCTATGAGCATTTCCGAATCTGGGAAAAAGATGGTCCATCTAAAGACTGTCTTCAAACGGGCTTTCAAAAAAATGGCTCCACAGTAATCAACATACTGTTAATAAACATCCTGAAAGCCAAAGTCAAAGAAGGTGCGCCAAAGGTCTATTTGGCTTTCGTAGACCTTTCGAAAGCTTTTGACAGGATTGATCGGAACAGACTTTGGCTGAAACTTCAAGGCTGGAATTGTCCCAAAAAAATACTGGACCCCATAAAAGCCCTTCACTCGCACACGAAAATCAGAGTGAAATTAAACTACCAGGGTGCACTATCAGAAGAGATAGTCATGAACAGAGGTGTCAAGCAGGGTTGTCCTTTGGCCCCAGCACTGTTCATAGCTTTTCTAGGAGACTATCAGCTCTCAGAAATCAAAATAAGATTGTTCCCCCCTAAAATTGGGAAAACGGAGATGCCACGCCTTCTGTATGCCGATGACGTCATTCTGCTAGATCAAACCAAAGTGGGGCTTCAAAGAAAACTAGCAAACCTGGAGAAGTACATCAGCGAAAACCGCCTGGAGATAAATAAAACAAAAACCAAAATCCTGGTAATTGAGAAAGTACCTAGCAAACCAACGAAAAAACTAAGCTGGTTTCTGGATAACACGAAAATCGAAATCGTACAAAATATCAAATATCTGGGGGTTCAGATTGATAGCTCATGAACAGACAAGAGTGTGCAAAACCAACTATGGGAAAAAGTGAAACGTCTAACCTCACAAACAAGAGCGGTTGTCACCAAGTTCGGAAAGTTCTCCTTAACACCAGCGATAACCTTCTACAAGGCAAAAGTTATTCCTGCTCTGGCTTACGGAATGGAAGGGTCGCTATATACCCCACGTCATCTTTGGACCACACTAGAGGGTTACGTCTGGAAAACACTGTTAGGTCTACTGAATTCGACTGCCATGCCGGCCATCAGGAGAGAGCTGGGCTTAGTGTCATTAGCATCGATGGTAGACCAAAGTGCTATGAAACTGTATAGGAGAATAATCATGTCGGACACATTACCCATCTTCAACATCATGAGGGAAGAAATCGAACCAGGCAAATGCAAGGCTCTGAAAAAATGGGTAAAGGCTCGAAAGGACGATCTAGCTCAAATAGTATGTACAGAAAAAGAACTGCAGGAAAATCCAGATCGAATTAAAAGAAAAATGGAAGAAATGGACTGGATCATGACAATAGAGAAAGCGGTGGGGAATAAACTTCTAAGCCACCTGCCACCAACATTCAACAAGTTGAAAAAACCACAGAATTACTGCCTGAAATTTCCGGACAAAAAAATGAGAACCTGCTTCATGAAAGCCAGACTAAGCCTACTGCTGACCCGTGAGATCATAACAATTCGAGGAGTCACAACCGACAAGAGATGTCGCCTATGCAAAGTCGAATCTTCGGCAGAAACACTAAAGCATCTGGTGATTGAGTGTTAAAAAAACAACGCCAACAGGAACATCTACCTCCCTCCGCTGGTTGAAAACTTATGGATCTTTCGACCTGAGGATCTGTGGAATAGACTGATTTCCGGCGAGAAAACGAGATGGACAATAGCGCTGGTCAAACTAATAAAACCTGCATTCAAACAGATAAATCAACAAGCGTCCCAGGGTGAGTCTCCATAAGGCGTGAGTCATAGGAGGCAAGTTTCAGGTATCCCGTTTACTAGTGGCCAGCGCGACGCACCAGTTGTTGGGAGGTTTTTGTAGATAGAGATGTTTATAGTGTATCGCGATTTGCGGATGTGAAAAATTTGACAAAACTTAGTTTTAACTGAGTAGAAGTTCAAATAAAATAAATAAATAAATAAATAAGCCCTTAGTAACAAGCTAATAAGTTGTAAATATATATATTTATATACATCGTAAATCATTTCCTTGGATGAATGGCCCCGATAATGAATCTTCTGATAACAATGTTGGATCCTGAGGACCATAAGCTAACAGATGGTTCCTCAGTTTATTAACCAAAGCCTTACATGAAATGAGTAGCTGCTTAGGATTTTCGAATTATCTCTCACTACACAATCTAGAGCCTACATTCTCCACTGAGATGTGACCTAGCTCCTAAAACTTCCATAGTCTCCATTATTTTAAATGTCAGCCTCATATAGTCCCTTCTAATTTGCCGACTAGAGAACTTTTACTAAATATGAAGCAAGGGAGCAACTTAGACATAGTCCCTACTGACAGACAAGGATGAGAGACTTAACAGATTTGGTTTCAAGTCAAGAGATATTGCGTTTGAATCCCAATTCGTATTTTAGAGCTGAAGTTGTGGTTGGATCGTTCTTTACGCGTTGACACCCTTCCATGTCTTCCCTCATTAATTTATCCTAAAGCCATACACTTATCTATTGAGGTTCATATCATAATCACAGTCACTAAGCTCATTTGTGTATTAGTTTCAGAATTTACCATCTTTCAGTATACATTTGTGAATATTGCAAGGAACAAATTGAGCAAATTCCCAATTCGCTCATAAAGATTCTACCAGAAGGTTATGGGCCATATTAGTAAGCTGACGGAGACAATAACTTTCCAGTTTAGACAAGCCATTCTCATATCTATGCCCCTGTATTTCAGTTCTATATAATAGCATCAGGACAAGCATGGTCTTATAAATATTGACTATGACTGAACGAAAGTACCCACTGTGTGCCTGTGCAAATGATCTAATGGCCCCAAAGTGTTGGAATGCTGTATGAGTAATCCTATCCATTTGCCATTGCCAATTTCCTCTATATTCAATATGAACACCTACAGATTTATAGTGTGTAACATATTCCACTTTCTCATCCTTTCATTTCGATCCAAAATTCCCTCTTAACTTCTTCCTATTAGAGAAGGAAGCCATGACTTCAGTTTTTATTGATGTTAATTCTAAGATCATTCTCTTGGGTATAGTTGTTTAATAGATCTAACTGATGTTGAAGTAATTTGGGGGTGAGATCCATCAGGACCAAGTCAGCTGGGTAACCCAGCCACTGAAGTCAAGCTTTGCCAAAGTTGGGTGTGGGGGGATTTATCTGATAGTAGTGCAATGGAGAGATTTGATAAATATAAATTAAATAGAGTAGGTGTGAGCATACATCCCTGGTTTAAGACCCTGAGTGGTTACTGAGATTGTTAAGGCACCTCAGAGACTTCTTTTTAATTTGACATGTTTCGATGAAGGGCTATTATCATACTCAATAAGCCAAGTGGTATCCCTAAATCAAGTAATTTCTGCTACTGACGTTCCCCGTCAATGGTGTCAAAGGTTGAGCTTAAATCAATCTAGGCAACATATACCATTTGCCCACAGTGCTTCCATTCCTCTTCTATTATCGTAATTAATGGTATGATTTTATTGGAGGATCCTTTTCTGAATCCTCTAAGATTAAGCAGTAGGATCTGTTTTAGTGATATCCAATTATTGAGCTCTCATAAAAGTACTCTAGCAAAGATATTGGCCGTGGCTTCAAGCATCGGCAGGATTCAGTAATTATTCGGGTCATCTTTGGCTCCTTGCTTGTGCACTGGTACTATGATGCTCTGTGTCCAATGTAATGGCATGCTGTCTGTGATACCAATACAGCCAAATATATTATGTAATATGATACACCACAAAGAAGGGTTCTTGGATATAATATCCTTGACTAAGAGTTGATAATGCAATTTGTGGTTGAGTCGAAAACAAGCCCCACAGTGGGAATAACGCCTACAGTGTCACTAGTAAACTTTGTTTGATCCATTAGTATTACATTGAAATGTGTAGAACTTTAAGTTTGAGGTCCAAAATCATATGAGCACCAAAGGGGTGTAGCGCAGGTTTAGCAGCGACCACGCAAATCAATATTATATATACTAGTAAACTCCTCCCTTGTTTCTTTTGAAACACCCCCAATACATTTAGAGGTGCTATTATTTCCCTTTACCAGATTCCAGAATTAGCATGCATTATTAGAATTGCTAATTTCTATCAAAAGTTGCAATTTCACTAGATTTTTCTTTCTATGGTGCATCCTTAACCATATTTAGTAGGTAGCTTTTTCCATTTTCCTAGCCCTGCGGTTTCATGTATATTAGCAGTATTGTAACATTATTTATTTAAACACCTCTTTAGTGCATCCTTAAATATGGATAGCATGTTCTTGTATGAATGGAACCTCCTACATTTCTCTCACCCTCACACACATGCTGTTTGAAAGATGCCATCTTGATTTGAAAATGTTGATCAAGAAAAGATGCCAGGTGGTACTTTCTCTTCGTCCCAACAATGCCAGGATCCTACTGCAAGATCAAGAGAAGTTTCAAGGCCAGTTGGCCTGCTTCTGAATAGCCAGACATTTCATGTTCATGTATTATGTTCGAAAGTTCTAATCCCAGCCGCTACACCAGAAGCAGCACCTCATTGAGAAGTGCAGTGTATAGGCTAATACTCTGGTTGGCCTCTTCAAAAGGCTGCCAAAAAAAAAACATGTGCACCTGGGGAAGGGTGCTTAGCCAATCAGGTGCCTGGAAACGTGGGCGAGAACACACAGTGTACGGCCTGCCTTTTTCCAGCCACCTGAGGCCCTTCCCCAGGTGCTGCCATCTTGCTTGTGGGGAGGCAGCAGGGAGCCCTAAGCACTGCCTAGGCTCCAGCTGGCAGGTCATCATTGTGGTTTGCAGCTGGCAGAGGTGGTGGCACTACTGTAGCTTTCCTTCATATTACAGGCACTTTAGGAGCAGCTAAAGGTGGCACAGACCTTCTGAGTGAAACTTACTATATCATGTTTTGGTGGGTACTGGTTTATTAAGTGGTTAATTACAAGATGGGCTACAAGATGGGGGACATGGGTGCATGGTTTTCTCTATCTTCAGGGGAGCCACTGTAAGATGCCACAAAGTCCACTTGCAAATAACAGGAAGTGAGCCAGTGTGCCAAAACCTCTTACTTTCTCCCAGGGATCAAGTACCCCTCAGACTTGTTGTCAAAGTCTCCCATACATAGGGTGGCCTTCTTGTGGGTGGCCCTCTGCAGCTGCTCTCCTGGGCTGTGCTGATTACTGACAGAACTTAACAAAACAAGCAGGGAGTCTGACTCCTACCCAACCAATGGCAGCAGGGTAGTCTTCTGGGAGAAATGAGCAGGGATTCTGACCTCTTCCCTAACCAGTGGCTGACGATTGCCAGACAAACACCTTGTCCTGCTTTTATGGGATCTGCACTCAATGGCCAAAAGTCCTAACAGGCCCCTCAGCAGAGCATTTGAGCAGGTCAGTGAGGTTTGAGGCTTCTCTCGGCCTGCTAGCCAATATTTACTAAGGAAGTTGAATTTGGTGTCTGTGGTCTTCACATTTCAAGCAGCCTTTCCTCTGAACCAAATGTTCATGCCTCCCATACCCTTTAGCAGATAGCTCATGTTAATGTCTCAGTTTCCATACCACCCCTTTCCCTCATCTGCCAACTGATAGGTGTTTGTTTTGTTCCTCGTGGGATACAATGTATCTATTTGAGAGAGAGATAACGAGAGAAGGGGAAAGAGAGGAGATAATGGGATTGACAGGTGGCGTGTGAGCTACAGAAATGGGATCTGTCTGCAAATGGTCAGGGGTAGGAGTGCAGGGTTGCAGGTTGTTTTGTCTTGTAAGGCCTACTCTCCACTTCCCCTGACACCCATGTAAAATAGCCTAACACCTTACAATACACAAACATACCCGCCACAGACGGTCTCCACAGTTCTAGCCAATAGCACATCAACACTAACTAAGCCATGACTAAGCTCTCCTAATTTTCCCTATTGCACTCTCCCACATTAGCAGCTAACCAGACCCAAAGCACTGTAGTCAATCAGATCTTGGGCCCTTACTTGTGGGTAGCATGGCTCCCAGATTTATCTGTCAAACCCATAGAGAGCAGACTGGCACTCAGGAATCGAGTACTTCCAACCTGTACCCATCAATACCACAGGATTCACATCTGCCTCTCCCACTGTCCCACTAATGAACCCCCACCCTATTTTCTTACAGAGCCATGCGCAGCAAGGCAACCATAAGAGGCAGAAGGGCATTATTCAAAACCCTTTTCATTGCATTCCATTCTTGATATGGGGCAAGATCGCCCAGTGTCTAGAGATGGCCATACAATCTGTGCCTTGATCGCTAGTCCACCTTTCCATTATCAGGTGGACATTCGTAACCTTGCAGTGATCATGTGCCTTTCTCACTGCTTCCATAACGTGGCCATAGAGCCTTGCTACTCAATTTCAGGTAAAGTTGCTCCAACTAAGTATTTTCCATTGGGGATCAACCAGGTCAAGGACCATTGGAAGCCATGTTATTCAACAAAGAAGAAGGTCAGTAAACCTATTCCAACCATGACACCAAGGTTGCCTTTGAATAGACTGAGCATTTCATGTCTTTTGTGATATTTTTCAACATGCTCAAATACATACCCATAAAACAATGGGCTGAAGCATTTGGGGAGGCTAAGTTGGTGCGCCAACAAGGCTTGTGAACGTAAATCAGCAAGATTCTCAAGTGTAATTGTGTGACATGGTGGTGCAAATATGTCTATAGCCTGCAGTCTAGGACACAGAGACTGACCAGTCAACGGTTTCTTTTACCAACCATGTGGATTATGCATTCTAAGCGGGACTCCTGGAAATAAGTGACCAAACTAGTCACTGGCGCTCCTGGCAAAACACTTTTATTGCATATATGTCAGAAGGCAATTTGCGTTTGTTGCTTTTCTGATGGAAAATGACTAAGCACTGTGATTGGAAAATGTCCAACATACACATCCTTCTACCAGCCCCTGCACTATCCACTACCATGTTTGGGTACTGCAGCATATTCAGACGTGCTGATTTTATTAATCGCCACCCTACATAAGCAGACTCTGTAAAACAGAGTTGACCTTATTTTATGCCTATAGAATTAACGTGAAGATTTCAATGTGTTTTGGGCTTCTCCTGTGCCTACAAAATGCATGTGGGATTGTCAGTATTTTGGCCTTCTGCATCAACTAAATGCACTAGGGGATTTGATTTGGTATTTGTATCACGCTTATACACAAGTGTACATATTCGGATTGTGCAAGTGCAAAAGAGAAGTGCAGGGGAGAGGTTGCGGGGAGGAAGTGCAGGGAAGGGGAGAGGGGTAAGTACATTCAGGGCAGCAGGGATCTGAGTAAGTTCATGGAAGGAACAGGATTACACTGCTGCAGTCCCAGCCCAGGAGTGCTGGGTAGGCCAAGAGGCAGTGCAGGGTGACTGGTCAAGGGAGGGGGGTCCTGGTACCCTGTGTGACTCTGAGGGCAATAACACAACCAGTCAGGATGAGCAGTCAGATAGATTAGCATGGGAGAGTGAGAGAGAAGGAGAGAAAAAGAAGGTATTGAACAGCTTCCATAACTTCAGGTGGTCCAGCTCAAGTCTGAGAGGGACAGGGAGACTACTCCAGAGGGAGGCACCTGCAGAGGAGAGAGATCTACCCCTCACTCTCTGCTTGGAGAAGCATCTGACCAGCAGAGAGTTGTAGGTAGCTGAGCGGAGGGCTCTAGAAGGAAGGCATATAGGTAGAGCGAGTTGGATAAAGTGAGGACCACGGCCCCAGAAAGTGTTGTGGATGATGCAGAGGGTCTTGAACTTAATTTCCGCGGCACTGGGAGCCAGTGGAGAGATTTTAGAGCAGGGGAGATGCGGTCCCTGGGCTTCAGGTCAAGGATAAGACTTGCAGTCCTGTTCTGGGTTGAAGAGGGCGAAGAGTAGAGTTAGGAAGATTGAGAAAGAGGCTATTGCAATAGTCCAGCGTGGAGAGAACCAGAGCTCTGGAGACAGCGTATTTCTGGGGTAAATGAGAAAAGTTAGAATACCTCTGAGGATGTGCAGCTGGAAGTGGGACTTCTTGGAAAGGTCTGTGATGTGAGGAGAGAAGGAGAGAGTGGAGTCGAAGATGGCACCAAGGTTTTTGGCCTCACAGGAGGGTTATGTGAGGAGGCCGAAGGAGGGCAGCCAGATAGAGAGAGAGGGAAAGCGGAAGCAAGGGTACCAGTGAGAAGAATCTCTGTCTTACTGGCATTAAGGCAGAGATCGTCAAAGGCGCACCATTCCTGACTAGCAGATAGACAGTCAGAAATGAGTGAGGAGTGAGAGAAGGCTGAGGGTAGACTAAAGACAACTGTGTGTCACCCATTTAACACTGAACGTTAGAGGAGAAAGTAGAGATCAGATGGGCTATGGGGGTCAGATAGAAGATGACGAGCCAGGATGAGAGGATAGAGTGCTGCAGAACACCACATGTGGAGAGAGAGGTGGTGGAGAAACAGGACCCTAGTTGGACCTGGGAGGTTTGGCCCAGGAGGAAGGAGGTCAGCCACGACAGAGCCTGACCTGTGATGCCAACGTACACGCTAAAATGATTGATCAGGGTGGCGTGATTGACTGTGTCAATGGGAGAGGAGAGGTCAAGGAGGATGAGGACAGTGTGAGAGCTAGAGTCAAGGTTAGAGAGCAGATATTCACGGGTGTTCAGGAGAGCAGTTGCCATGCCTCTTGCTGCTCTGAAGACAGGCTGATGGTCATGGAGATAACCAACAGATTCAGTGTGACATTTTATGTGAGAGATGGCCAGCTTCTCCAGGTGCTTGCCCAGGAAAGGAGTGATAGAGATCGGGAGATAGTTAGCTGCACAGAAAAGATCAGCAGAAAGCTTTTTTAGGAGAGGGTGCACAAGGGAGTGCTTGACGAGAGCGGGGAAAGATCCCGTGGCAAAGGAATGGTTACAGCTAACGGCCAAGGCTGGAACGAGGGATACAATGTTGTTCTTAAAGGTTCTGGAGGAGCAGGGGAGCACCTGTTTAAATGAAACTTTCATAGAACAGACATCAGGTGTTATAGGAGAGAGGGAGGAGAGAAAGAGAGGAGGGACAAAGGGGGAAGAGGGGCCCTGAGAGAGGTAGAATGGGAAAATGATGGCAGGATGTCCCAGGTTTTACTGGTGAAATGAGAAGCCAGGGCCATGCAGAGGGCCTGGGAACGGACAGGAGAGGAAGAGACTGCAGTTGGATTGCCAGCTCCTTGCAGATTTTTGGCTGTGCTGTTACAGGCCGCAGAGATGCGAGCCTGGATGTGGACCACTTCTTTGAGAAGATGTAGAGTCTGTAGTCTTAGTACTTAGTACTTAGTACCTGGAAACCAGAGAATCTTTACAACCCATATAATTTTGGTGAGTTAAGAAAGCTATATTTTGGAGGGTCATTTTTCCTTTTACATTTTGTAAATCAGTAGAAATACAAAACAGAGGGACATACCAATATAACAAGTGACAGAGTCTTTCATTGGAATCCATAGCTTATACCCCAGAAGACTTTCTACTGCCAAGTTTCTTGTACAGGAACTAAACTCTGACCTAAAAGGACATCCCGTACCAAGCCAACTGACCTGGGATCTCACTCCATATGGTCTACTAATGCTGTATTAGTATCCTGGGTAAGACTAATTACATTGCATTATGTGAACTACCATAACACACTACTAGAGTTAGAGAGAGTTGCTCTGCAGTTGCTCTGAATCTACAATTGCCGTTTGTTAATTACAGGCACAACTGGAGAGTCAAGGCATCTTACCATGAAGCATCCATCTAGGAGTGGTTTAATATACTAAAGACCTTTGGGTTTCCCACCACAGGTAAACAAGATAGAGACCCTTTTACTAGTTCTGAATACGCATAATAGTTGTAATACTAGCACATAGCTAGTACTAACTGTACTTGCAATTGACGGTGGCTAAGTGTTTACACCAATAATTTTGATTTTTAGGGAGAATTTTATGTCCAAATTTCCATGGTCGGATATCTGAAATACTTGGATTGACTTGCCATGAGAAAAATACACACAGGTGATTATAAGAATTAGAATCATGACAGAGAATGAGTAATATATAACAAATGAAGCTGATCAATATAAGAGTTACTAAATTATGGTTAATTATTCATTGTAGATTTGAATAAAGAGAAAAAGAAATTGGATAGACAGCTCCTGAAGAAGGGGATGTTTACACCCCGAAACACGTAGAGAAGCATGCACGATTCAACATATCACAAAATATTGGCGTGATTAAGCGAGTTATATGTGAGACTGTACGATATTCATTGTATGAAGTGGTCTATCTATGTTTGGGAAATCATATGTGTAAAATTATCGATTTGAACTAACTACAAATCATAGATTATGTATTATAATGAAATGGTCCAGTTACCTTAGGACGAAGTAAAAACATTAGATCTGTTTTAACCAAATTTTTAATTATGAAAATAATTATCTAATTCAAATTCGATCGAATCAGTTATTTAAACTAATACACAAGAGTTGATTGTCTATTCAATACCAACTAGGTGTGCAGGGGACGGGAGAGTTCCACAGGTTTGTGGACATCTGTTGTCTTATATTCATTAGTACAACCCAGTGTCAGGGTTGGTTTTCTCCCCAGGACCCCATTACCTCTCCAGAAATACTTCAATCCTTGCAGCACAATAGGTGTGCACTAGGCCCATTAGAACATAGACTTTACACAATCTGAGTAAACCAACCTCGCAAACACATTTCCACCCCTAAAAAAATGTGACTTTACACCCACAAACAGTCCCACAACACACCCAGACAACTTATGCATGCATAGTAGGACCAATTGATAAAAACAGAAATGCACATGCACTTAATCATTGAGACAAACAATTGCCCACAGCTCCAGTTGAAGAGCCACTGCCCCCATAACAAGGGCACACTTAAAAATTGAAAAGGAATATGCAGTCGGTATATAGCTGTGATGATTCGCCAGGTCTCGTAACTTCTCCCCAGGGGGAGCCCTCTCCTATGCGGCTAGGCAGGTGAGGCCACTATCCAATAGTGCCCCTAGGGGTGGAAATATGCGGGAGGGATTCCCCTCCTGGGGCTAGGTACACCCACCTCGGGTAAAGCCTCCCAAAACCCTGTCACATATCCCCCTACCCTCATGGTCCTTCTTTCCTCCCACCATTGATAGTGGAACCATGTGTATTGTAAAGCCATGGCCGTGACAAATGTAAAACACACTGGGACGAAGAAGAACAGGAGGAGCATATGGAATAACCATATGCAAAGTCAGCAAAGTATTGTAATGAGGTTGCTCACTGGAGGCATGAAGAGTGCCAAAGATACTTTCCAAGATGGTGTTGACGTTACTCCAGGGTGGGATCAACAGTATAAAGTAGAAAGCAAGAACTGACTAAGGAGATTGCACTGTGGAAGACAGGAGTATGTAAATGAGACCCGGGAAGTTGATATTTTATTATATGATATTTTATTTGTATCGCGCTCATACGAACAAGTTCAAAATTGGGTTGCTGCAGCCAAAGCAAATGTTCTCTAGGAGGGGGACAAGAAGAACAGGATGCTGATGAAGTGTCCTGGGAGCTGGCAGAGAACTGACTCACTTGGTGGAAGCATGACCGCAGAAAGGTGGACCGTTGGATCTATAAACATTGCTGAAACCACTAGCCTGCCGCCGAGCCACACAGGAAGCAAGGAGGAGGAGGAGAGGGTGCTTTACCCAACTGAAGCACCAGAGCCTTGTCCCCAAGATATCACAGTTCAAAAGAATGGCGAGAAGACCGGATGGTCCCTGAAAAGGCCCAACATATGCAGAGTGCATCGGGAGTACTCTCCATCATTGCAGTGATCAGCTCAATAGCCCTGCCCAAGCAGAGTGCATCAGAGGTCCTCTGCCTCATCACAGTGGTTTATCCAATACAACTGATCAAGTAGTCTGTGTCGGGAGTCATCTCCCTCATTGCAGTGGTCCACCCAATACAACTTTCCCAGCCGAGTGGAACAGGAGCCATCTCCATCATCACAGTGATTAGCCAAATACCTCTGTTAAAACAGAGGGCATCGGGAGTAGTCTCACTCGTCGCTGTGACCCAACAATTGTCATTGGAAAGTCTGAGGGTTTTGGGAAACAATCCCCTCATTATGATATAGAAACCAGTAGAGCGACATATACATAAAGATATAGAGAACCCAGGAAAAGATATCCATCATCAGAGTTTTAAATGGAAGGCAAATAAGGTTATGCATTTTTCTACTCCCTGGTAGGAGTTCAAACAACAAATCCAAGTGTTCTACAAGAGTGCTTAAAGACGACTGTTGAGAACTATTATAGAATGACCTGGAGAAGGGAGGCATTCCACTGGTCCCTTGTAATGGGACATTTAAGGAGTACTTCTACTAGAAGCAGGACAAGCCCCTTAGTAGTAGGGAGAGATAGGTTTTCTTGAGTTACACAATAAAAGTGTAAAGCCCACAGAATAACCCCCCCCCCCTTGTCAGTATCCTTCTTCTACCCCCTCACACAGCATTGCTGTGGCAGAAACCCAAAGTGAGAAAAGCCATAAAGAGAAATGACAACACCAATTGAAATGTGACACATACAAAAAACAAAATATAATATAGATTTCATATACAACATGTTTGTATTATGTGGTGAACCAGAAGAAGGAGTCAGACATTTGAAGGGTGTTTATTAAACTAGAAAGATAATGCTTGTATATGCCTACTGCCAATATGGAGTTTCCCTACCTACAAAACGAATACTAAGGGTGCTTATCTGTCATCAAAATCTAATGTAGTCCTCAGTCCAACCCTAAATTCAATCTGGCACCTACCACTGTGGAAAAAACAGCATAATAAAATAAGCCCAAGCAATAACCTCTCAGCTTAGTCTATGCCTGACCAATTGTAATTTGAATCTCTCTCTGGAGAGTTTTCAGTTCATACAAAAATAGTCTTAGAAAAGAAGTGTTCTCAGCTCCCCTGTTAGCCTCTTCAGAAATACTTGTAAGTTTTGATATCAAGTTTGTTAAATAGCAGATGGTTTCCCTTATTCCTTTTCCACCAGCTTGACCACTTTTTCTCTAATGGTTTTGTATTTTGAACAGACTGATTGAGCCCTCCAGTTTCCCTTTTCTCTATGGTTGTTTCAATGTCACTTATTTGTCGAGGACTCTCCATGTCCCTCTGGCTTTCAAATTCCTTTAACATCTCTAGTTGTGTATTTGCTTCTTGGCAAGATTCAGTATTCTAATTTATAGGGCTCCCATAACCTTCCTTGTTGGTTTCCTTCTCTTTATTGGTTTCCACTCGCAGCCATCCACTGTGGGCAACCCTGGTACCTCTATGCCTTCAGGTGTGCTACAGCTGGATGCCGCTCTAGAAGGGATTTTGCTGTTCGACCTTGTTGCTGGCGTCGCCGGCACGCAAGCCTCAGCTTCTCTTTGTTTCCCAGCTTGAAAGTCTCTGCAGTCCTCATATTCTAAGTGGAGGATTCATCTCTTTGGTCTGTCCTGGCCTCAGCGTACATTCCTGGGTCCACAAACTACTATGCCTGCATCGTGGTCATGCCACCAGGTAAGATGGCCTTTCCGTCCCTGTCTCTTGCCTCGCTGCTTCTGCCTGATTCAGAAACATCTCTTGCCCTTGTTTTCCAATGGCTCCCTTCTGTCCTGGTCTCAGCGTAGTTTCCCGGGCCCCAGACCCAACAGTGCATCGGTCTGGAGGATAAACTCTTTGCTTAAGTCTGGCATTTTCAAGACAGGCTCCTAACAAAATATTTGTTTTAATCCCTCAAAACTTTGTTGATTTTCTTTTCCCCAAACAAGCTTTTGAGGTTGGACGTTTTTCAATTTGTCCGTAAGATTGGCAGCCAAAGTTAAATAATTGGAGATAAAACTTTGTAATAGCCTGTCAATCCTAGGAAAGCTGAAAGGTCCCTTTTTTATTTAAATGATATAGTTTATAAATAAAATGTTAATTTTTCCATATCATAGAAATCATTGCATAAGTTCATTAGCATCTAGAACATCTTTCTACTAATAAAATAAAAACAACAAAAAAAGAAACAAAACAAAAGAAAAAAAAAATTAAGATAAACTCCACATTGTCATCACGGTTTCACTGTGAACATAGCCTATTGACCTCATTTGACTATTTTGTGTCCAGGTCCAGTATGTTACCGATGAATTTTGTAAGCGTAAAGATTGATTTTTTATCTTGCCGCTCATCGTTAGGCCATCTTGTGGCAGGCTCTAGCTGATGTGTTGCAATTCCAAACAAGGACCCAAATAGGACTCTCTTATGAGCCTGCGCTGTACATGTCATGATTAGATGGTACAATGTTTCTGGCACATCTGGTACCATACAGAATCGTCAGTAGCCTTCTGAACATGTAAGTTGCCTGATTTCAGTTAATCTTTCACAGGTCGGAATTAGATTCAGTCTGATCTTTAAGAATGGATCTCAAACTTTTGGATCTGGGAATAGGCATAAATAAGCAGGTGGCTCATTGATGGCTCTTAAGTCAGCATCACATTGGATGTTCATGACGTACTTTGATTTGTCTTGACATGTTTTCATCCAATCATTCCTTTGCAGCTTTACTTTGGCATGTTGTGTGCGATATAGTAGCATTTCAAGGGTGATATCTTCCTTTATTAGTTTTGCCTTCAATTGTTTCAACCATAGATTCAATTTTGTATTGTTCATAGTATCCTTCATGCTCCGTAGTAATTGGATGGACGGTTTTTCTTCATCAATCAGCATTTTCCGCAACAGGTCGAATTCTTTCCACTCTACTATGTAGTCCAAGGATTGGGTTGCGATTTCATGCCTTAATCTCGACATCGGAAAGTTCTTTGGCAACTGCAGTATTTTTCTCCAGAATATGGCTTCCAGTTTTTGCCAATTTATAATGTCTGCACCCAACATGGCTTCACTCCCATAGGTGATAATGGGGATCGCCTTTTGTCGATAAAAGGTGATTACTGGTTTCATAGAAAATGTTCCAAATTTTCTTAAGAGCAGACATCCTTGTCGGGCCAGCGACTGCATTTTTCCTTCAATATCGCATGCCCATTCCCTCTCATTCTTAAACTGATTGATTAGGACTCCTAAGTATTTAAAAGTGGAAACTTCCTCCACTATTTTGTCATCAATTAGGAATTTGCATTGCTTTTTCTTCCTTGGCTGCTGCTTTGTCAAAGACATGGATTTTGTTTTTCTTGGGTTGACTTTTAAGCCATTGGAGGTCATATAATCTTCCATTCTTCGAAAGTTGACTTTTAGACCAGAACTTGTTTTGTCCATCAATATAACATCATCCGCGTAGATTAAGGTCGATGTTGGCACCAAATTGATTTTGGGGGGATTGAGAGGGGGATCATTGATGTTATCCTCAAGGTCACCTGTGAATATACTGTATAATGTGGCTGCCAATGGGGAACCCTGTTTCAGGCCATTCCATGTTATGATTGCCGCAGATTTCACCCCATTTTTTGAAAGTCTAAATGCTACTGATGTATTTGTATACAGAAGCTTGAACGGTTCCATTATATCTGCCGGACACATCCACGCTGACAATTTGGACCATAATTTCTGCCTATTTATGGAGTCAAACGCCATAGCGAGATCGACAAAATTGCATGGACCAGAGTCTTTGTTGCCAAAGCTTCATGTTTAATTAGATTTTATGCCAAAAGATTGATGTTAGTGCCTACATTCACAGTAAAGCCCGACTGTCTTGTTGCCAGGCAGTTTGTTTCTTTGGCCCAAGCCTTTAATTTCTTGAGGAGAAATGACGCAAATAGTTTTCCCAAGGGGTCCGATAGGGCTACAGGCCGATAATTGGCTGGCTCATCACGTGCACCTTGTTTGAATATAGGAATCATAGTTGCTTTCTTCCATTATGCCGGAATCTGGTTTAGTCTGTTGATCAGCCTCAAGATTTGCTCCATCATGTTTGCCCAAGCTACAGGATCTTGTTTTAAAGATCTTGTTTTAAAGTTGCATTTGACAGGCCATCTGGCCCAGGGACCCTGACCCTTTCAAGTGCTGTATTGTTTCAATGTCATCTTCATTTCTCCATTCAAGATTCCATTTTTGGTCCGAGTTCTGCTGATGAATATCCCATGGTTGTTTTTTTATATAAAGTCGTAAAATGGGCAATCCACTTCTCTTCTGGACATTTGAGACCAGCTGATGTTGGTATTGAGAGTTATTGTTCAACAGGGACCATAGATCTCTCATATTCCGATTTCTGAACTTTGCCAGCATCAATTCAGCATCGTTTTGTTCCATCGTCATTATGTGGGATTTCTTCCAATTGTTGTAGGCTTGTTTGGCTTTTTAAATTTTTAGGAAATTTTCAGGATTGTCAATTTTTTTTAGTGTCCGTATGGTTTTCCATAGAATCTTCTTTTTATCTGCTCGTTCCGGATTATACTGATATTTGTGGGCAGGCAGACCTGCAAGAGAACATGGCTTCTGAAAAGGCACCAGTATCCATTCATAGTTCAATTTTGTTGCATCATTTAGGTCTGCTTTCTCCAACAGCTTTGGAATTGTGTTTGCTTGTATTGTGCTTATTCTTAATCGTGAGAGTATTTGATTGATTTCCAGTTGTATTGCTGGCTCTCTCTTCTTTTGATGGCCTAAATGTGTGCCTTCAATTGTCACCATACTGTGGTCGCTTTTATGGGACGAAATAATCTAAATTTTCGTTATTGTCTGATGAAGCTGAGATAACGTAAAGATATAGCAAAGGTTGCACTGATTTCCCACGGTTCCATGTCGGCAATAGCATAGATCCATTACCACTGGCCTCATTGCATAATATCAAATTTCTGCAAGATATTTCTTTCAGCCATCTCTGTGCACGTTGTGATAGTTCATGTAAACCCTTGCTTTGACCTTTATTGTCAAGTAAATGGATATTCATATCTCCACAGACAATCATCTCCAAGTTTGCATATTTATCTCCTAGAGTGTCTATTGTTAGAAATATGGCATCTATCAAAGTCTCATAGTTGATTGCAGCCGGATTCCAGTAGATGTTCATAATGTGTCTTTCGGTAGGTTTCCTGTTTGTGTGTATATTTGCCAGAATCAAATTACTCTGAATCTTTAAGATGGTGTATTGCATCCATGGGTTGAGGTTCACTGATGCTACCAAAGACCATTCTAAATCGATTCTGATCAAAGTTATCAGCCCTACTGAACGACAGCCTAGATTTTTTTGTATAGCCAGATTCAGAAGGGTCATATAGCTGTCACAATATGGAGAAGCACTCAGCCATGTCATGTCTCTTGGAGACATATAATTTGGTATAAGGACAGTTCGGGAGCTGGCTGATCAAAAAGGTGCGAGTGGCCTCTTGTGTTCCACGAGCATAGTGACCACTTGTCAGTGATCTCTTCAATTTGATGGTTATGAGTTTTGATTCATCTTCTCTGAACTGTTGGCTTGGGTGGCATCGAATTCTCGATGGAAGGGGTTTCTGATTGCAGGTTTCTTGGAGTCCCCCTGTCCCTTTCCGCTGACAGTTCACTAGTCTTAGAGGGCCTGTGCCTTTCCAGATATATATTTGGTGCAACATTTCTATTGACTGCGCTATCCGCTTTCTCGCGTCTGTCGCTGCCTCTCGCTATGTCCTTTGTATGTCTTTCACGCGGAGTAAGCTCTTTTATTTGCGAACGGGTGAATCCTAATTTTGTTAGAATTCTTGTAATTGCCAATATCCTGTTCATCACTGACATCTCCCAAAATTGAATTCTTACATTATCCAGTCGATTGTCTTCATAGAAAATCACCATCTTTATATCCGCTGACTCAATGTAATTTAACTGTGGAATGGCCTTCAAGAGGAGCAATATATTTGTGCGATTCAGAATTAGCAGATCTTTCTCATGGTCTCTTGCATATCCAGGGAGTCTTACTACTCTTATAGCAAAGGTAGGTTTGTGGGTCATTGGATCAACATACATCGGTAGCTTTAGATCATCAAGTGATTCATTGGGCTCTTTGACAAATTGGTCTCTCGCATGCATATTATTTCGTGAATCAGGAGAGCTACTGTACACAGTGCTCTCGTCCTCCGCTCCAGACTCTCCTGTTTCAGAAACTGTCTTGAGCGACAGTATGCTTCCGGAAGAACAATCTAAGGATGTGTCTGAAATCTCATCACAGAAGAGTTCACGAACAATTGAGGACTCTTCATCCACTCTTAGGCATTCATCAATAATGATGAAATTTGATTTGTTTTGGATTGGTTGCGTCACTGACTCAATTGATTCAGATGAATTGATGTATGTTGATAGTTCTAACAAATATTCTATTTGAGGATCTCTTTTAGAATGATCGCCTTGAAAGATGTTTCATACAGATTGTTCATTGGGTTGTGCTATTGGGGTTATTATTTTTTGCGGTCGTGGTTAATCTCTTATGAATCGATGGAACAACAGCTGGTATCGTCTGTGATGGTAATGTGATATTCTGCAGAAATGCCCTTGAGCCTGTTTGTTTAAGATGCTTTTTGCCCTTTTTGGATGTTTCTTTAGTTATCCCTGTCTCCTTTCCTTTTTTCAGGAATATTTGAAAAGCGTCCACTGGTGGTTTCTCCATATCCACGGATGTCAATGGCTGTGGTGATAGGAGGATAGGTACCACTGTAGATCTAACATCTGTGGTATTGGTGTGTGACGGTGCTGCTTGTCCACATTCTCTTGTAGCCACACTAGTTGATGTTATCAGATTAATTTCCTCTTTTGGTGGCTTCCTATGAGTTGATAGAGCTTGTTGGTTGACGGGTAATACTTTCAACCATGCAATCATATCTGCTGTCACTTGTTGGTTCTCTGTTCTTTCTTGTCGAGCTGTCTCGAAAAGTCTTCCTTGCCAGATACGAGATGATTCGGCTTCTTGATTGAGGCGCTTCTCTATGTTAGAAATGACGTTTTCTATAAATACTTGCTTAGAGTGAATCATTGCCAGGAGGGTTGCTTGGTCCTTTATAATATCATTGTTTGTTTCATGTAGTTTCATGAATGGGATCATCGAGTGAGAAATAATTGATAAACATATTTTGGAGGTCAAACATTGTTGTAGGGATCCTCTGTTGATGGCATTCATCATGCTCTTCGTTCCTCCCGTATTTTCTTCCTAATTCCTCTGGTTTACTTGGGGCCGTATGTTTCTCACTCAGATTCAGACTAATATTATCTGTAGGAATAATAGTTGTCTTACTTTCGTAGAGGAACTGATTTGTGGATGTACTTGCAATTGACCCAAGCATAGGAACCATTTTATCCGTTCCTGATTGTACCCTTTGTCTCTTCATTGCACTGGCTGCAGGAGTTGATACACATAGTGGTTCGGCTGCTTTCCCAGTTACCATGCTGCTCTCGGTAATGTCCATAGATAGCTAGGGTGTTCTTGTGGATTTCATAGCTGGTCCCAGCCAAGCAGTACTTCCGCCAGCTTTTGGTTTCATGTGACGTTGGAGCCACTTCAATTTTGCAAGTTTTGCATTTTCTTTTTGGGACATATTAGAGGTCTCAGCAAAATCAGCAGTTTCCCGTCCTACTTTTATGGTAGGTTGGTGACCCTGTGCTGCCAATGACATGAGATGGTCGGCTATTGCTAGTTCTGTTTGTATAGATCGCTGTTGTATCTCTGCAGGGCACATCTGGACATGCAGGGTCTGATGCTTATTATATAGGTCTTTTAAAGGCTGGGCTAGAGCATGTGGGATGTATTTACCCATGCATCCGAGCCCTACCTCAAAACTGTGCAGTACTGACATGGAAAACATCATGATGGCCAGAGTTTCCCAGAAAATGCACAGGGAAATGCATGAAGAATAGGCTGCCACTCATTTTTGCCGATGTTATGGGCACAGAAGGACACTACCTAAAACCACCATTGGACTACCCACACAGTAGTCTGAAACCATTGGGAATGGCAATGCTGATTGCCAAAAGCAAACCCATAACTGTGGAGAATTCATTTTCTTAAATCCCAAAAAGGGGTGCAGTACCAGTACTCACCACTATCCAAAAGCCGGCGTTTTAAAACCACCAGATTTTACTTTTTTGTAGAAAACTGAATAAATGAACCCAAAACATGCCAAAGAAAGACTTACTGAGAGGTGGATCCAATGTAAAGTTATATTCTGAAGTGACTTGAAGGTTTATAACAAGACTGGCTGAGCTGTGGATTTCAGCAGTTTAAGTAAATTTGGACTGAAAGACACTACAAATCTAAATGTTCAAATTGACTGAGTGACCTACTTTTGAGTGTCACATAGGTTGAAATTGTTTAAATGTCATAGTTTTAAACTTAGAATCAGCATTCTAGCTGCATATGTAAAAATGTTTAGTTTTATTTGAATGCAGAAACTGGGGAACAAAAAGTGACATTTTATCTGAAACTTGGCTTAAGGAACTGGATTCTGCCCACCAGCCACCCCCATCAGGAGTGAAACTTGAGTCACAGCTGTGTTCCCAGGCCTATCTGCCTTTTGCTGGCCACACTAAGGATATGCCATCTCTCTGATAATTGAATTAAGGGGAGCCCCACAGAATACAGGAGCTCTGAACAAAGCCCTGTCCTGACTCAGGCAAATGTTTTATTGCAGATGTCGTAAAACAGCTTCCTCTTGGCAGAAGCTGGGAGTGGCAGGGTCTCTGAGCTTGGCAGAAACTGGAAAGACTGGTTTCTGTACCATGTGACCTGAAAAGACACACCTCTATAGCCAGAATATGGTTTTAGAAAAAGATGAATAACTCATAGTACGGACTTGTGAAAATTATTTAAATGATACCATAATTCTTGTGATTTTTCTGCCCACATTTTAAGAGGTTTTTCGAACCGGTGGCATGTTCAGGGGGGTTTTAGCAGAAAAGAGGATATTACTCAAAATGTGTGCATGTGAAAAATCTGACACTTCATCAATTAATGTCCATACTCCTTGCGCACATGTGTGTAAATTTGGGGTAATGTACGGTATCGCAAACCAGTTAAAAAAGTGCAAAATATTGCCATTTCTGAATGCAAGCTCCCAGGAAGAGCAGAGTTTGAACAGTGGATACCTCCTGTGATATGTGAGGGGTGCGTGTAATTTTAAAACAATATGTACCTCTGCAAATATGTATTTGGTTCAAATCTAGATTTGTGTGTAAGTTGACAGGAGGAGTGGACTTTCTGCAGGTTGTAAAATGACATCACTCTGACACAACTTAGCTCCCCCAATCAAGTGAGAAATGGAAGTTTGACCAATTAGAAGCTGAGAGAGAGGTAGGGTCAGTGATGCAAGAACACACCCACATTCTAAACACATAAAAGCAGACAGACAGGACAGATAGGGACCTTCAAATCCATTTGCAGCTGGAAGCTCTGCCGGGAAAATCCATACTTTACCTCCATCAACCTTCAGAGACCCAGACCAGACCAGCAGAGTAGAGGTGACCTGTTAGCAGAACCAGAGAGAGCTGACCCAGATCACTGTGAAGTGCAGAGACCGGGGTGCAGTCCAAAACCTGACCAGATCCGTGGCAAGGCCCATTTCACTCAAGAATATAGTGTGAGTACCTACAAAACTGTGCAGAACCAATCTCTTAGTTAAAATAATATAATTCAATCCTATTTTAATCTAAGTAGAACTGTCTCCTAACTGTCACCTGTCATTTGTAAAGCTGTCACTTGTCATTTTCTAGTTGCAAGCTGCACTTGTCTTTTTGAACTTTAAAATTTCAAATCTGAAAAACGACCTTTATTTAATCGCTCATATCTCCGTGACCGTTTGTGCTAGAGACTTGCAGTAACTTTCATCTGGAAGCTGAGATCCTAGGCTTTCTTAGGACCCCAAAACGACAGTGATAGTCCTTGTAGTTCCTCTGTAATCGCGCTCGGTGCATTCGCAAATTTAGCCGCGATTTGACATTTTACCGCGATTTGCAAATTTCTCCACTTGCAAAAAGATAGCTGCTTTTGCTTTCCTCTGAAAGAAATTCGTTTGCCTCATAAAAACCATCCCTGCATCATTGCTAGTGTGAGCCTGGACTAATATTAACTAGATACCACTCACCCTGAACCTCTAGAGGGAATTAAAAGCATTTTAGCATATTTTTTCTTCATTTCCAGCACATTTAAAAGCATTTGGGCCTGTGTTTTCAACCTCTGTAGTCTAAGTTGCTGGGGTGAACTGAATTTAATTGCATTTCTGAGAACTGTGTGCTTTCCTTCCATTTCCCTGCATTGCATAAAAGGTGGGGTGAATTGTCCAAAAAAGTGATTACATTGTCTTTTGCTGAAATCCTATCAAGTTATTTTCTGTACTGCATTTCATTCCACATTGCATCCATTGGAAACCATAAAAGTATTGTTGCTACCTTATCCATTTCATGTCAACTCCTTAGTGATTATAAAGAAGTGTGCTAGTGCCAGATTCTCCGTTGTTAATCTTTATCATATCAGATTAAGTGTGATATTCAATTATTAATTTATTATAAAGCGTGATATATATATATTGTTTAAATTATCAATTAAACCTTTTAACTTGCAAAACAGAACTACTTCTTGGCTCAGTGGGGTCAGGGTTATTCAAAGAGAGGGGTGTTATATAGGGGTAGTCATCCAGAACGCATGAACTGGACATAAAGATATATTAATAAGGGTTTCCATTCAGTATCCCAGACCAGGCATTGACTTAGCTGTAGTGTTGAATTGAATCCTCTTACAAATTGGGGGCTCGTGCCGGACGTTTGGGTTAGATCTACCATTTGTGCAGATTAATACAGCGTGCCAGCTGACCAGATACACATATCCGGTCGGATCACCACGCTGTGTTACGCTGTAAAGCACTCCTCATAGGAACGCTCTTAGGAAAAGGTCTGTTTTGCAAAAATAAAATACAAACTTCTGTAAGTCAGGACAGAGACCAATCTCTAGAATGACGACCTTAGTAGACATGAAAATAGCCAGAGAGCACCTCTTACATAAACTATTTGTGAGATGTGAATGGACTGAACAGGGCCAGGATGCCTGGTTGCAGGCCATCACGCGACAGGTCACTGAAACAGGATCAGACCTATGGAGAGATCAGGGTCCATTACATGTGGCCCTGAGTGAACTATATATGGCTCCTAAAGCCAAAGATGAACACAATAAGATTGCCAGGATAGCAGCATACCTGTACCTATATATGGGAGACATGCAGGATAGATGTACTGAAAGCCAAGATCTGGCGAATAAGCGACAGATGGCGTTAGAGAAGGTCCAATCTGATCTGGACTCTTCTGAGCAAAGGCTGCACAGAAGCCAGGAGTCAGAAAATGAGACCAGACAGTACATCACTAAAATAAAGGAGGATATGGATGTGCTGCAAAAGGAAAAGTCAGAACAGGATACCAGATTTCGGGCCTTGCAGAAGGAACACCAAGAAGGTTTGGACTCCCTACTGCAAAGCCAGAAAAAGCTGGAGCAACAACTGGACTTCAACAGGGTATGTGCTGAGCAGGTAGTCACCCTGCAAGGCCACCTAGATAGGGAAAAGGCAGAAAGCGATAAACTGATTCTGAAAGACCTGGATACCCAGGCAGAGTTTGATGAAGAGCGCCGGAAAGCTGGTGCCCTTCAAAGGCAGAGGGACGACCTGGCAGCACAGATGCAGGCTCTCAGTCAGGAAAGAGACACTTTAGGCCAGGAAGTCTGCCACTTAAAAAAGGAAATTGAAGAAAATCACCTGGCCCTCCAGGGGCTGGGTGACCTCCAAAAAGAAAACCAGAACTTGGTAGAGCACACCAGAAGGGTGGAAGATGCTCTGGCAAGAAAGGAGCAGGCCGGTAGGGATGGGACTCAGGAGGTAAACCTCCTGAAGCAAAGACTGGCCCAGTTCTCCAGGACCAACCAGGAAGCACAGAGGGAAAATGAGGCCCTCTGTCAACACAATGATAGGCTCCAACAACAGGTAGCGATGCAGGAGAGACTGATAGAGTCTAGTAAGGCCTTGACTGAGGAACTGAAAGCACAAATGCAGGCTCTTGCATTGCAACAGGGAGCAGGGGCGGATAGAGATGAGGTTCGCTGGGAAAGAGAAACTCCTGAGCATAACCCCAGGAGCCCTAGTACCAGAGGCCTTTATTTCTCTCAGTCCCTGGACTCTGCCACCCCCATGTCCCCTGGCGCACATGAGCACAGGGCCACAGGGATGGCAGATTACTATCCAGCTAAAAGTATGGGGCTCATAGGCCAGTACCACTCAGGAATGGAGGGGTGGGCATCCGGGTATGGGCACCCAAGTACAGTACAGTTCAGTGGGGAACCCCAGGAGAGTAGGCCCCTTAAGGGCATCCTGAAAACCTCTGCCCAGTTAGGTCAGTGGAGGGGGTACCCATCAAATCCTGGCAGCAAGGAGGAATCTGAAGACTCCTCTGAACTGCACAGGACACAGGAGACCAGGTCCCCACATTCTGCCAGCCATTCCCAGGCTCGCAGAATCCGGGAAAACCTGGAAGAGCAGACAGGAACCTCTGGGAGCAGTGCCTCTGAGTCAGAGGAGGAATGGACAAGGGTTACCCGAACCAAAAAGGCCAATAAGGCAAAAAGGGCCTTGCTTAAGGACCCCTTAAAGCAGATTAAGGCGATCAGGAGCGTCATCACGCCTTACCATAAGAACGCTAAGTATTCTGTTTGGGAGCACTTAGAGTTGTTTGAGCAAATGATGGAGACTTTCCATTTGAAGGACAGCCAAAGCTGTATTCAATATGTAAAGTGGACCTTCTCCCCGGAATACTCCAGTTTCTTTGCGGGGCTGGAGGACCAAAATCATTTAAGATGGTCCACCTATAAGGCGGCCATCTTGAAACATTTTTCCATTCATAGAAATCCTCAAGAGGCTCGCAAGGCAGCCTACAATTTGCAATGTGGGGAGGATCAGGCCCCACAAGAATTTGTGCAAGAACTGAAACGTGCTTTTGCGCAGACCACCAGAAGGGTGCGCACAGACACTAGAGAATTCATCAATACATTTTTTCATGCCTTGCCCAAATACATAATGACCCAGCTCGTGAGGGATTTTCACGAGAAAAGATCTTTAGACTGGGTCATTGAACAGGCTACCCGGATCTATGAGGTGCAGAAACCGGTAGATAGCAAAAATAATGCTCAGAAAAACCCCAGAGCCACACCCCTGCTGCTGCCAAGGTGGCAGAGGTAAAGGTCACCCCCGTTTTAGAGTTGGAGATGGGGGGGCCTAAAAACCTACCTGCACCTAATAATGCTAGGCCCAGAAGGTCCTCGGGCCAGTCACAAACTGGGAGCCAGGGAGGCAGCCCCACAAATGGGGTCCCTCGCTCTCCTGATTATGTAAGTCCCCGTTACAAGGGAAATCGACCCATCCTGGGTTATGTGTGGACTCCTCCAGCCCAAGGGGGGATCCAGCCAAGCACCTAACCCAGGGAACTTCCCTCCCAACTTCCCACAGGAGGGCAGAAATTCTCCAAATCCTGGGCAGAACTTTTTCCCCAGGTATCCACCCAATTTCCAACCCCAAAATCATCCATCCTTCTTTCCCCAATTCCCTGAGCCCAGACAACCTAATCCGGGAGAGGGGAGGCCAAGGGTGGAGGGGTACCCAAATCCTCCCAACCCGGGGTATTACCAGAGGAGGGACAGCTACCCTTCCCGGGATCAGCCCAGGGGAGAAAACAGGGCCCCGTATCAGCCTGAGCGGGTTTCCCAGTTAGAGCGCCAGGTTCAAAACATGGCGCGGGATCTGGGTCACATACTGAGGGCTCAGCAGAACCCTCAGATCGGCATGCCGGCGCAGAATGCACCCAATTCTGGACCTGGTGCCCCAGAACAATGACGGGGCAGCACCCCGATAACTCACCGGTTCCCAGGGAGGAGGCACAAAGGGAAGGGGGTGTAAAGCCTTGGAGGAAGCTTCCTTCCTCACTTGTAAACAGCCCCTGGAAACCCAGGAACCGGAAACAAAATCTCTTGCCCCTGAAAGTCTGCCTCCTAAGGAGCAGAGGGGGGGTAGGAGAAACAAAAGACCCAAACAGACTCAGTTTGAGGAGGAGGTACAGGTCTTCCAATTTGAGGGAGAGGGATCCTCAGAGGATCCTGGGAAAAGGATCTTCTCCTTCAGAGAGGGGGGAACTCCTCCCAAAGAAAAATGGGTCCCTAGGGATGCAAATCCAGACTGGGGAGATGTGGAGACTGAGCTACCGCCGCCCACCATCTCATCCCAGAACCAACCGCAAGAAAATCCCCTGGTTCAAACCCATCCTGGTGACTGCCTCCAAAAAGGGGGGGGCGGCCCGGAACCAGAGCCAGGGGAACCCACAATGGCTCTGATCTCCAGTTGCCAACTTTTTCTTTCAGATTCCCAAGGCTTTCCACAGAATTCTGCCCAAATCTCTTCGCTAGCGATGTCCAAAACCAGAAAGTTAGCCCGTCAGTTGTCCAAAAATGTGCATTATCTGTGCCCCCTTGAGGAGAGGGAGGGAAGATACTATGCCCCGGTACAAGTACAGGGACAGGGTACGATTTTGGCACTGGTGGACACTGGATCTCAAGCTACCCTTCTGTCCAGAAGGGCCTTTGACGAACTGAATGCAGGAAGGGGAGAGAATTACCAAATTCCTCTCACCTCCCTTCCTGGACAACTCCAGAACTTTGACGGGAAGGAAATTCCCGTCGAGGGGACGGCAGATTTGGACATTAAAATCGGGCGACACAAGTTGAAACACCCGGTCATAATTGTGACTCCAGAGGGCACCCCTTGTTTACTAGGGAATGACCTCCTGAGAAGGTTGTCACCCCTAATAGATTGTGTAAACAAGGTCCTCTGGACCCAGACTAGCCGACCCATAAAATTAAAACAGAGTGTCAACCATGTTAGTTTAAACGGCACCTGCCACATGGTTGAACAAAAATCTGACCAAGTAGAATTTCACTTCCAGAACAACCAGATTCCAGACGTGACAGTAATAGCAGTAGGACAACAGACTGGTGATCGAGGGTCCTCTCTATTTCTGAAAATCAACCTTCCTTCCAGTCTAAAGTGGTACTCCACGCTGGAGGGAAACACTCTGAGATTCTATACTAATCCACAATCAGAAACTCCCACTCCTATAGTCCAGAAAGATGTGAAATCAGCTCAGAGGATGGCTGATATTCAGCAAATTGGAGAGCAGTTGTTCATCCCTGTTCAGTTAAATGATGGGAAGGACTCTGTTCTCGCTCGAGTGTGTGTGAACAACGGTAAGAGCTTCATCAGCGAAGCCATGTTCCGCCAACTCCCAAAAGATCCAGCCATTCCCACATTCAAACGGATAGACAAATGGGAAATGGACCTGGAAGCGCCTAATTCCAAACATCTCCTGCCAAGCAGGTGTATGCTCAAAATCTCCATTGGCAACAAGAGCATAGTCCACAATTGTTGGGTCGTGCGAGACGTCCCTGCCGCCTTTTACTTAGGCAGTGACATTCTCAATCGCTTTGCCATTAGTTTGGACCTAATAAACTTCAAAGCTTGGTCCCGATTAGCGGATAATCCCATGGGCTTTGATGATCCAGAAAAAGCATTTAGGTCAGCTCAATTGCTACCTTATGCAGTTGAAATTCAGATTAAAGAGGAAGTCACCATCCCAGAAAGGACCCGACAATTCTCCCTGGAAGTGAAAGTTAAAAGAGGACAATATTTGCAAAACCCTGATGCTTACATACATCTAAACGCTTCTTTCCAACAGCAAGGGTTAGGGGTAAACCCAACTCCATTAGTCAACATAGAACATGACACCATTCTAATAGAGGTGGATAACAGCGACTTAAAGAGTATTACTCTAGCCGCAGGCACCATTATTGGAATGGCGGTTGATGACCGACATTTTTCCATCGACTTAGTAAATGAACTGTTAGGGCCAATCCCCAAGGACTGCTTTGACAGTGACAGTGATGACAATACAACACCAGACAGGATTTTTACCCAGCATGGGGGGAACTTCCTGGTGTACACTTCCTGCCCCTATGGTAAGGAAGATGTGACTTGTGACTTCAGGAGGGAGGAGGTGATTTTCCAAGTCCATGAGGGCTGCCTTTTCCACCTGAAGCCTCCAGTCCAAATCAGCACTCTGACCAGGGACTTCTCCACCCAGCTGGAGGAGGCCGCTGAAATAGCCAAACCAGAAGTCTTTCCAGGCTTCAGGCAGATGGTGGAAGAGCGAGTCAACCTAGCTGATGCCTGTGTGACTCTGGAACAAAAGCAAAAGTTGAAACAAGTTTTCTTGGATTTCCAAGATCTCTTTGCGGTAGACTCATATGACTGTGGTCGCACCGACATCCACACAACCACAATCCCCACGGACCCTGGCATGACTCCTGTGTTTGTGAAGCAATATCGCTTGCCTCTTGCATCAATGGAGTCCCTTACTGAAATAATTAAGAACTTTGAGTCCCGGGGAATAATCCGTCCAGTCCACAGCACCTTCAATAATCCGGTGCTGGGAATATTGAAGCCAAACGGCCAGTGGAGACTCTGTGCTGTCCTCAGGGAGCTCAACAAACGGGTCCATACTTCCCGATGGCCTCTGCCCTACATTGACCAAGGGCTGGCCCAGATCCAGGGGTCACAGGTATTCACTGCAATAGATCTGACCAATGGATACTGGACTGTGCCTGTCAGTAGGGAGGACCAATACAAGCTGGCTTTTACCTTTGGGGGCCAGCAATACACATGGACCCGGACTCCCTTCGGATACCTCAACTCCGGCAATGAATTCAACATTTTTCTACACAAGGCCATGCCCGACCTGGGTGCGAGGGGTAACCTGGCTTATGTAGATGATGTCCTCATCAAAAGTTCATCTGTGGAGGAACACATAGCGGAGATCCGTTATGTTCTGACGCAGTTGAGGGCCGCCGGAGCAAAACTTTCCTTTCAGAAAGCACAGTGGTGTAGAACCCGTGTTAATTTCTTGGGGCATGAGATTACTCCTCAGGGTCTCTGTCCCCAGGAAAAGAAAGTGGAAGCACTTCAGAAACTGAAAGACCCCACAACTCTGCGGGAACTAAGGAGCCTCCTTGGACTGACTAATTACAGCAGAAAGTTCATTGAGGGCTACGCAGAGATCACCAGACCCCTGATTCATCTCCTGAAGGGGGGGGTCAAGTGGGAATGGGGTCCAGAACAAGCCGAGGCAGTAAGACAACTTAAAAGAAGCCTCTCACAAGCGCCTTGCCTAGCTTACCCTGTCAGAAACAAGGAGTTCTTCCTGGAGACGGGGTTCTCTAATACGTGCTTGATGGCAGTATTATACCAAAAGCATGACAAGGTCAATAAAGTAATCTCCTATGCGAGCAGAACTTTATCCTCTGTGGAGGAAAAATTCAACGATTGTGAGAAGGCACTCCTGGCAACGGTGTGGGCATTGAAGAATTACCGCCCGTTTATCCAGGGGGAACACATCATAGTGGAGACTCCACACCAGCCTCTGCAATATCTCCAAAGTGACAGAATCCGGGCCGGAAATGTGAGTAATTCCCCAATTACTTCCTGGATTCTGTCAATGCAAGGCTTTCCTGTGGAGGTCCGATATGGCCAAAACAAGAAGAGTCCCCTCGCGCAAGGTCTGGCTGACTTGCATTATTGTGCCAGAGAAAACTGTCTTGAGGACGAAAGTCTAAAAATAAAGGACAACATGGAGACATACCTTAATTCCCCACACAAAGTCTTTGAAGAGGACAAGTGTGAGGGAATGCCCACTGTCTATGTGGATGGATGCTCTTACCATGTTGACAACAACGGGGAGAAAGAACTGGTGGCCGGCAAGGGAATGCATGGGTGAATGAGTCCCCAGAACCCTCCGCTGGATACAAAATTGGTCCCCGAAGTAGTCAGGTGGCAGAATTGATGGCTGTGCATCAGGCCATCCTCACTGCTGTCCAGCATCAACTCCGCGAACTGGTCATAATCACAGATTCGGATTATGTACGGAACGGGCTTGTGGAGCACCTGGTTAATTGGAAAACCAGAGGCATGTTATGTGCTAATAACAAACCCTTGAAACATGGGAAGTTGATCCAAAACATTGATGATCTGGTCACCTCGAATGAGATGACCATCTATTGGAAAAAGATCAAGGGTCATTCCAAAGTAGAGGGACCAGACAAAACTGGAAATGACTTAGCTGATCAGCTGGCCAAAACCGGGGCCATCCAAGGGGATCTAATTGAGATTCACTAGGTCCCAGACAAATGCTCACAACGACCTTTCAATTGCACAATGGAGCAAGGAGACCCCTGATGCTGATTTGATTACCGCTCAGAAGGGGGATCCAATTATTGGTAAGTTTTACCAACACCTTGAGGACCCTGAGAACTTTCCCCTGACGGATACCGATTACACTGGGAAAGAGGACCTAAGAGTGTTGATGAAATGTCCAAAAATGTTCCGAATCCAAGACGGTTTGCTGGTAAGGAAATCCAAAGCTGGCCACGATCAGTGGGTGGTTCCTACCTCATTCCGAAGCCTGATGTTAAGTCACGCCCATGATGCGGCCACCGCCGGTCATAGGGGGTTTCACACCACATTGGAAATCTTAAGAGAGGTTGCATACTGGCCACATATGGGGCAGGACCTCGACCAATACTTGAAGGGGTGTCTTGTGTGTGCACAATTTCAGCCATCATCCCTCACGCACCGTGCGCCTCTCCAAAAGCGGGGGATGACCCTGCCATGGTCAGATTTACAAATCGACTTTGTAGGCCCTGTGATTCGCTCTGCTAGGGGGAATAAGTACCTGTTGACTGTGACATGCTTGTTTACCAAGTGGGTGGAATGTCTCCCAGCCCCAAATTGCAAGACAGAAACGGCAGCTGCCTTGATGATTAACCACATCTTTTCCCGTTTTGGTCTACCTCAAAGGATTGAGTCAGACAGAGGTAGCCACTTCACCAGTGAAGTAATGACAAAGATGTGGGAGATACTGGGGGTCAAAAGGAAGTTGCACATTGCTTACAGGCCAGCTTCTTCTGGAGCAGTGGAACGCTACAACCGAACCATTGTGAGCATCTTAAAAAAGTTTGTGGCAGATTCTGGGCCAAGTTGGGATATCCGATTACCTCTGGTCCTAATGGCCATCAGATCTACCCCTTCATCTGCAACCAAAATGTCACCATTTGAGTTGATGACTGGGCGCAAGATGGTGCTTCCTCAGCATTTGCTCTACAGGACCCAAGAGCAGACACTGATAAATGCCTCCACTACTCATGAGTATGTGGAGAATTTAAGGAAACACCTCCAACATGCTTTTGCTTACGCTCAGCGGAATCTAGAAAGATCGGCTGATAGCATGAAGACCCACTATGACCTGAAAACTTCCAGGAAGGAATATCAGGTGGGGGACCGGGTCTATTTATACAACTTCCAAAGAAACCAGGCAAAACAGCGAAAATGTTTGCCTACATGGAAGGGACCCTTTGAGATCATCGACAAGATCTCCCCTGTGGCCTACAAAATCCACATCCCCAAAGGTCCTTTGGCAGCGGGGGAAGACAAGTGGGTCCACATAAACCAGTTGAAGTGTTGCCATCCCAGGCACGCTCTGCAACAACTGGAGGAATCCACTGGAATCCTAGCGGGTACTGTCTCAGAATAATTCAGTTCCAACCATAAAACATACCACATCTAGTCTCTAAAATATTGTGATTTGCATGAAACTGTCTCTTAGTTATACTGTTTTTTTTTTTCAAAATAAGAATGTAATGTTTCGTTATGATGAAATGCATATGCTGCCCCACTATCTCAACAGTGGTGAAAGAAATGTCCATGAATAGGTATTGCCGCTCTTCCTTTGTCGTCCTAGGAGAAAGAAAACCGGGAGACGGGCCAAGGAGGACGATCCGGAGACCGGGAGCAGAGACGCAACGGGCCCAGTGTACCGCCCAATATTCCCATCAGGACCGGCGAGGAGAACCGATCGATCCGACCGGATGGAGGAAAAGATGCTGAACTGGCCATCTACCGGAAGAAGATGAGAACTACATCCCAGATCTTGCGGGTCCCACCAGTGAAGGATCAGATGGCCACCGCAAGAAGGGGGGCTTGTGGGATGTATTTACCCATGCATCCGAGCCCTACCTCAAAACTGTGCAGTACTGACATGGAAAACATCATGATGGCCAGAGTTTCCCAGAAAATGCACAGGGAAATGCATGAAGAATAGGCTGCCACTCATTTTTGCCGATGTTATGGGCACAGAAGGACACTGCCTAAAACCACCATTGGACTACCCACACAGTAGTCTGAAACCATTGGGAATGGCAATGCTGATTGCCAAAAGCAAACCCATAACTGTGGAGAATTCATTTTCTTAAATCCCAAAAAGGGGTGCAGTACCAGTACTCACCACTATCCAAAAGCCGGCGTTTTAAAACCACCAGATTTTACTTTTTTGTAGAAAACTGAATAAATGAACCCAAAACATGCCAAAGAAAGACTTACTGAGAGGTGGATCCAATGTAAAGTTATATTCTGAAGTGACTTGAAGGTTTATAATAAGACTGGCTGAGCTGTGGATTTCAGCAGTTTAAGTAAATTTGGACTGAAAGACACTACAAATCTAAATGTTCAAATTGACTGAGTGACCTACTTTTGAGTGTCACATAGGTTGAAATTGTTTAAATGTCATAGTTTTAAACTTAGAATCAGCATTCTAGCTGCATATGTAAAAATGTTTAGTTTTATTTGAATGCAGAAACTGGGGAACAAAAAGTGACATTTTATCTGAAACTTGGCTTAAGGAACTGGATTCTGCCCACCAGCCACCCCCATCAGGAGTGAAACTTGAGTCACAGCTGTGTTCCCAGGCCTATCTGCCTTTTGCTGGCCACACTAAGGATATGCCATCTCTCTGATAATTGAATTAATGGGAGCCCCACAGAATACAGGAGCTCTGAACAAAGCCCTGTCCTGACTCAGGCAAATGTTTTATTGCAGATGTCGTAAAACAGCTTCCTCTTGGCAGAAGCTGGGAGTGGCAGGGTCTCTGAGCTTGGCAGAAACTGGAAAGACTGGTTTCTGTACCATGTGACCTGAAAAGACACACCTCTATAGCCAGAATATGGTTTTAGAAAAAGATGAATAACTCATAGTACGGACTTGTGAAAATTATTTAAATGATACCATAATTCTTGTGATTTTTCTGCCCACATTTTAAGAGGTTTTTCGAACCGGTGGCATGTTCAGGGGGGTTTTAGCGGAAACGAGGATATTACTCAAAATGTGTGCATGTGAAAAATCTGACACTTCATCAATTAATGTCCATACTCCTTGCGCACATGTGTGTAAATTTGGGGTAATGTACGGTATCGCAAACCAGTTAAAAAAGTGCAAAATATTGCCATTTCTGAATGCAAGCTCCCAGGAAGAGCAGAGTTTGAACAGCGGATACCTCCTGTGATATGTGAGGGGTGCGTGTAATCTTAAAACAATATGTACCTCTGCAAATATGTATTTGGTTCAAATCTAGATTTGTGTGTAAGTTGACAGGAGGAGTGGACTTTCTGCAGGCTGTAAAATGACATCACTCTGACACAACTTAGCTCCCCCAATCAAGTGAGAAATGGAAGTTTGACCAATTAGAAGCTGAGAGAGAGGTAGGGTCAGTGATGCAAGAACACACCCACATTCTAAACACATAAAAGCAGACAGACAGGACAGATAGGGACCTTCAAATCCATTTGCAGCTGGAAGCTCTGCCGGGAAAATCCATACTTTACCTCCATCAACCTTCAGAGACCCAGACCAGACCAGCAGAGTAGAGGTGACCTGTTAGCAGAACCAGAGAGAGCTGACCCAGATCACTGTGAAGTGCAGAGACCGGGGTGCAGTCCAAAACCTGACCAGATCCGTGGCAAGGCCCATTTCACTCAAGAATATAGTGTGAGTACCTACAAAACTGTGCAGAACCAATCTCTTAGTTAAAATAATATAATTCAATCCTATTTTAATCTAAGTAGAACTGTCTCCTAACTGTCACCTGTCATTTGTAAAGCTGTCACTTGTCATTTTCTAGTTGCAAGCTGCACTTGTCTTTTTGAACTTTAAAATTTCAAATCTGAAAAACGACCCTTATTTAATCGCTCATATCTCCGTGACCGTTTGTGCTAGAGACTTGCAGTAACTTTCATCTGGAAGCTGAGATCCTAGGCTTTCTTAGGACTTCAAAACGTGATATTCCTTGTAGTTCCTCTGTAACCGCGCTCGGCGCATTCGCAAATTTAGCCGCGATTTGACATTTTACCGCGATTTGCAAATTTCTCCACTTGCAAAAAGATAGCTGCTTTTGCTTTCCTCTGAAAGAAATTCGTTTGCCTCATAAAAACCATCCCTGCATCATTGCTAGTGTGAGCCTGGACTAATATTAACTAGATACCACTCACCCTGAACCTCTAGAGGGAATTAAAAGCATTTTAGCATATTTTTTCTTCATTTCCAGCACATTTAAAAGCATTTGGGCCTGTGTTTTCAACCTCTGTAGTCTAAGTTGCTGGGGTGAACTGAATCACATTTAATTGCATTTCTGAGAACTGTGTGCTTTCCTTCCATTTCCCTGCATTGCATAAAAGGTGGGGTGAATTGTCCAAGAAAGTGATTACATTGTCTTTTGCTGAAATCCTATCAAGTTATTTTCTGTACTGCATTTCATTCCACATTGCATCCATTGGAAACCATAAAAGTATTGTTGCTACCTTATCCATTTCATGTCAACTCCTTAGTGATTATAAAGAAGTGTGCTAGTGCCAGATTCTCCGTTGTTAATGTTTATCATATCAGATTAAGTGTGATATTCAATTATTAATTTATTATAAAGCGTGATATATATATATTGTTTAAATTATCAATTAAACCTTTTAACTTGCAAAACAGAACTACTTCTTGGCTCAGTGGGGTCAGGGTTATTCAAAGAGAGGGGTGTTATATAGGGGTAGTCATCCAGAACGCATGAACTGGACATAAAGATATATTAATAAGGGTTTCCATTCAGTATCCCAGACCAGGCATTGACTTAGCTGTAGTGTTGAATTGAATCCTCTTACAAGCAGCGATCTGTATGGACTGGGTATTGCTACATTGTTCACTCTCCTGCGAGCATGATGCCTCGTAGCTTCCTTTAGGATCATGATGGATAGGCTGGTCTGTGTCGATCACCAGCTGCTGATCAGAGTATATCTTTGGAGCACACTCGTCATCCCAAGGTTGCACAGGAGGTTGAATATTCTGTAGATCTTGATGGCCACTATTGGTAGTCGCTATTTCTTTGAAGATGATAGGGATGGTAGTATTTCTCATCTTATCCACTATCTTGGTTGTCAACTTGGCAGTAAGTTGGGCAGAGGGTGCCGGATCTGAGATAGAGGCAGCTTTATTTCCATGAGTATGTATGGCTGTATCTTGTATTCCAAGGGGCTTAATGGATGAGTCAGACTCTGGAAATCTGTGCTTGTTGGGTAAATCGATAGCATAGAAATAGAAGCCACTTTAAACTCAGGCATTGCAAGAGCGTTTTTCTTAGTGCCCAGTTTGGATAGTGCTTGTTTGATAGAAGTGTGGGTGGGTTCCAGTTGGATTGAGTTGCTCAGCAACCCTTTGGTCCGGAGTCTTGTTCGTGGACCCGATGTGAAGGCTGCCTTGAGCCTATGAGCAACCATTGTTGCGCTATTCGGCACTGTCATTGTGCTGGAAGGCTTTAGCTTCTGCATTGGGAGCACGTCAACACGAGTGAGCCAAAACTACTCTGAGTAAAACTATTAGAGGGATCTTTACTTTCCAATGCCTTCATTGTGGAAAGACGTTTGCGTGAGATCAAAGGGATATTATCCTCGCAGTCTCTCGTGTAATTTTGTTGGCCAGATCTGGTGCTCCCCCACAGAGAAAGAATCTTCCTCACGTCACTTAATATCTCTCTTTGTGAAACCTGATTCCAAGGGTGTGTAGCACCTCTGAGCGCGCAGTGAGTCATGACGCCCCTGAGATGCGACCCGCTCTGGGATTTCCCTCAGTATTACCACCAGGCCACTCAGCAGCAGCCTCTGGCGACAGGTACACAGGTTTCAAATTATCAGATTTTCTCCACCTTTTCATTACTTCGCCAGGCGGCTACCGTATATAAACTCCCTCTATGACCCAGAGCATGTATTATGTAAGTATGGGATACGTCAATGTGTCGGGAGGATAGCAAAATGATTTTCAGATTGTAGTCTTACCTCCTCTCTGTTGGTCACCTCTTATCGGGAAAGTTGCAAATCTGTAATTTCTCCAGACAGCCCTGCTTTGCTGGCTCCACTGGTCCTCAGGAGGGTCGAGGCATCAAAACACCAAAAACAGCCAAAACAGCGAGCAGCAGACGCCCTTTACCTCGCAGCGGGCTTTCACTTTCCACCTTCCGTGTCGGCAAAGCTCTGTGGACTGTACTGCCGCGTTTGGAAACAAAATAAGGACTAGAAGATAGCCATCCATGATTCAATGTTCCCTTTTTGTCTTAAGCACAGGTGTTTGTTTTACTGCTGTGACTTTTTCAGCCTGAGGTTTAATTAGTCCATTCCATACAAAGTAGGCCAGATATTTTGCAGATGCCATTTATTTCGGTTTCGTTCTTCAACCTGCTCTCATGAGTGTTTGATAAATCACATAGAGTTGATGCATGTGTTCCAGCCAGGTTTTACTGTGGATAGAATATCATCCAAATATACTCCTGAAAAGTCTGAGTAGGTTCTTAACAACTTTTTCATCAGCCTCTGGAATGGTGCATGGGCTCAGTGGAAGCCTGCTCAGCTTCTCTTCATCTGCCCGATTTAGCAACCTCTGCAGTCCTTGCGTTCCAAGTGGAGGATTCATCCCTCTGGACGTTCCTGGACTCAGCGTAGTTTCCTTGTTCCCCAACCCACCCCAGCTGCAGCATGGTCATGCCACGAGGTAAAACGGTTCTACCCTCCCTATCTCTTGCTTCACTGCTTCTGACCTATTCAGCAGTCTCTATTGCCCACGTTTTCTGATGGGAGGAGTCGTTCTTCATTTCTGGCCTGGTCTCAGTGTAGTTTGCCAGACCCAAGACCTACCATGGCTGCAGTGAGGTCACGCCACCAGGTAAGATCCGTCCTTTCATTCCCATTTCTTGTTGCCTGTATCGCCTTTCTCTGCGCCGGCCTTCTGGCGTCTCTGCCTTCTCTCCGCATCTCAACATGCTACCACTCGTTCCGTGGTCTAGTGTGACTCTGCCCCTCCAGTATGTCTGTATGTCAGAGGCTCTCCTCTGTGCAGGATTCTTCCTCCCTCATTCAAGATTCCTTGTCCCTTTGCACTTGTTGCTGTGCTTCAAAGGGGGCATGTTTATTTGCATCAGTTGCTGAGGTCAAGGGAATGCAAGTGTTACCTTAAGCCAATAATGTAACAGCAATGTCAGTATTTGTTGGATGCAAAACAGAAGTCACATCAGTCTGTTCTATACCCATAGATGAGTACAGAGTATTATTCATTGGGAGTTCTCTGTAGAAATGGGAGTCCTTGTCACCTAGAGGGGAGTTAATCCCAGTGAGGTCCCTCTTTCCTTGCCCCCTAGGAAGAGTCTCGCTTAGCAGACTTACCTGCCTAGCCTCAAAGGTGGTGACTCCCCCTGAGAAAAAGGGACAAATTGTCCAGATTCGTCACAACAGTTATTGGAGTATGAAAGAAAAGTCCATAATTTCACATGGTTGACAGCAATTAACACAAAGGCCAAAGAAAAGGGTGTGTATACCAAAAAGGTTTATTAAGGGCCATGTACAAATTAGGCCAAAGTAACAAACTTCTAGAATCTGAACTACTAAACTATATATGTTAGGAGGTTATTCAGCAGGATGTGGGAAGTGTTTTGGGTCAACCTAACAAAATTAATTTCCTCTCTGAGGTAAAGAGTGTTTAAATAAAAAAGGCTCCACGTTTCAGTAAGTCTAAATCAGCTCTCTTACAACAGATTAACAGAATAACCAGTGAGTTTATAGTTTCTGGTTTAAGGAGTGTCCACACCATTCCTCCCTCATCCTCTCAGCTTCTCTTCTCCGGTTCTCAGTCCTAGGTTTAAGGGGTTCTTTGCAACTATCTGGGAGCCCATGGATTTTTCAGGGAACTCTTTAGAGAATCCCAGTTTCACATTTGAAGCCCAATACCTTGTCTCAGCCAAACTGTTTCCTCACAAATGGATGGAACAATAATTATAGATGGGTATTTTAATCAATGTATGGATTATGACTCCACAACCAAAGAAACCATACTATCAGTGGGGAAAATGGGAGATGCAAGCGCATGCAGAGGTCTTGCCAAAAATAAAAGAATGTCTAGCGCCAGACTACCACATGCTAATAACAGGAAAATTAATAGTTTTGTTTCTAGCAGGTTGTGCTAAACATTATGCCCCACTGCCTTGCTGGTAGGCAGCAGGGCAACTGGACATATTTTAAGCCGTGTAGTGGTGGTATCCGCCAATGTAAGGATTTGAATCACCAGAAAAGTTTGGATAGCCAAGAAAGATTGTCTATAGCTATTTTGAGCAGAAATCACATACGCATTTGTTGACCATTGTCATTTGGGACCAGCCACATCCTGTTATATTGTTTTTCAAAGAGCAGAATCCCTTAAACCCATTAAAAACAGGGCTGCACTGCCTTCTTGTTGACAAGGGGTCCCTGTCCCAACTCTGACACCGGGGCGCGTGGCATCATGTCTCTTTTCATTGGGCAGCAGGGAGGCAAATGAGCAGGTGGTAGAAGACATTGAAGAGGACAAGAGGACATGTAAGGGAACATTAAATAGGTGAAGAAGGTGGTGATATAGAGAAGGTGCAGAATATTGATAAAGACAAGAGGGGCAATGTTACATCAACAGAGGAGCAGAAAAACAGTAAAAAGGAGGGGAAAGAGGCAGACCCTAATATACAAAGGGGCACATGCGTGGGCTGGAGAACAAGACTTGAGGAGGAAAGTGTGAGAAAAAAGAGAAAAAGAGAGAAAGAGCACAAGAGAGTCATACATCGCCTTGGTGGACTTCGCAAAAGCTTTCGATGATGTAGATCGCAAGCTTCTCTGGTCGAAACTAGTCCATTGGAGGTGCCCACAGAACATTCTGGCTCCCATAATGGCACTCTATCCATAATGGACTTCGCAAAAGCTTTCGATGATGTAGATCGCAAGCTTCTCTGGTCGAGACTAGTCCATTGGAGGTGCCCACAGAACATTCTAGCTCCCATAATGGCACTCTATCCAGACACCTCGATTCATATAAAACTAAACTCTGAAGGCCTCTTGTCTAAGGACATAAAAACCAGAAAAGGCCTTAAACAAGGTTGTCTGTTGGCCTCGAAGCTCTTTAAGCTATTTATATCGGACAAGAAATGGACAGTCCACGACCAAACATCCTTCGCCCGAAGATGAATAGTCAAGCAGTAGGGCGATTTAATCCTCCTAGACCAGACTAAAATTGGTCTACAGTGAAAGTCACATTTACTACATGCTTATAGACATCAAAATGGCCTGCAAATCAACATGGCCAAGACGACAATTTTAGTTCTGGAAAGCCTAGAGGGAAGAAGTTTAAAAGCCAAATTCATCTTGTACCTTGCAAAACAACCTTTGTTACAATCATCAAAGGCGAAATACCTAGGAATTGAAATTAATTCAAGTAAGACTGACGTCCATCATGTAACTGCTTTGAAATCTAAGATGCATGTCTTAACTACACAAGCCCAACTGATACATCGCAGATATGGCAAATTCTCTCTAGAGCCACTTCCGAGTTTTCACAAGCAAAAAGTATGCCCCATACTAAAATACAGGGCTGAGACTGCATTATGTTTGCTGTGGAAGATCTGGCCATCACTAGAGGGCAGCTTTTGGAAAAAAAACCTCTTCTGCCAGAATGTGTTCCAGTGCAATTGATAAGGAATGAGTTAGGGCTACGATTGCTATATGCAATCGTAGAGTTGAATACATTAGCACTCTATCGTAAGACCCTACTACATGAATCTGCAATTCAATTTAACATCTTGAAATGCAAACCCACTGACCCAAGAGACTGGATTTTAGATCAGTGGTTTCAGTGTTGCTCAGAACTGCTGCTGTATGCCGGAATAACAGAGCAACTCCTAAAAAACAACCCTGATACAGCCAGAATAAAATACGCAATTGCATCAAGACACAACATGAAAAAGCAAAGAATAAACTCTATTCATTCACAGCTAATGAAATTAAAGCAGTAGAATCATTACCAAAATATTTGAGCAAATTTCCAAGTCCGATTCACCAGAGCCTGTTGTAAAGACTGGTAGGGGGTGGTCTGTACTTCTGCTCTCTATATGGTAGAGGGGAGGCACAGAGGACCCAAGCCTAGATTCTCTATTCGGTAGCTATGGTCGAGCAATCAAGGCCTAGCTTCTCAGGAGGTGATGCAGGCTGGTTCTTAAGTACAGTGTAGTCCCCAAGCCCCCACAAAGGAATATCCACACACTGTATTGGTTAGAACACAGTCTTTATATAATCAATATTCAAGGTTATGTACACTTATCATAATAACTCACTTTGTACTTAGGAAAATCAACAATGGCAAATATATACAATTCTACAGTGGTACCACCCTTTGTATTAGATCTCATTAAAGTGCATCAACAATACTGTAACAATGTCACACAGATCAATAGAGTGAAACCAGCAATAGAGAGAGGAGAGAAAATAAGATGGTTGAGCAATAGGCAGAATACTGGCCCCTACCACTAGACACAGTTCTGTGTGGAGATCCCCCCACCTGGGCAACCTGTAAAATAAAGATATAGCACAAGCCCAGTCCATATATTGTTCTGCAAGTCTTATTCCCTCCTATAATGTTTTTACCCCCCCAATGTACCTGGTGGAGTCGAGTTCTTCGAAGAGGCGTCGACGGATCCTTCTTGAGCGACCCCCTTTCAAGCGGGAGTCACGGATCGTCGAGAGGCGTTGAGAAGCGTCGGGGAACTTGGCGTTCGGCGGCGGGGACTCGACGGCCCTTCTTGAATGCCTTCCCTTTCAAGCGGGAGACACGGGGCGTCGAACGTCCGACAACAAACAAGGTAGAACGGCGTCGATGAGGCGGCAGCTTCGATCCACGCGGTGCTCGTCGACGACGGAGCGTTGGTGTCCTGCAAGGCAGAGGCGTGCGGGGCACCTCGATGACAATTGTTCTGGACTGCAAAGATTGTGAAGACGGGGGCCCAGCAATGGCGTTGAGTCGTTCGAGTCTTTGTGGTCTTCGGGTGGCAGGAAACCCACTGGCAGGTTTCTCGTCGGGCGTTGGTCGTCCTCGACTTTCTCCGGCAGGATAAAGCGGTCGACGGTGCGGACGAGGGAGTCCGTCGATTCAAATGTTCTTAGGCAAGGAGCGGACGGCTCCGGTCGTCGGCGGCACGGCGTCAAGTGGTTCCCACGGCTGGGCAACACAACTTCGACGGGCCTCCAGCGGTTACACAGACCTGCGGACCCTGGTCGACGGCAATGGACTTCGACGGCGGCGATGTCTGGGTGCTTCACTTCGATCTCCTCGGCGGTCCCGTCTCGGGTCGGCAGCCTTTCGAGGGTCTGACTTCCAGGGCGCTTCGGCGAAGATGTAGCGGTGCTCGATGATCCCTCGGAGCACAGGAAGAGGGCGCCTTACCAGGTCCTCTCTCGGGTCAGTCCTCGACGAATTCAGCAGCTTTCCGATCGGTCGAAGCAAGTGCAACAGCAAGTCTTCTTCTTCCAGCTGGGCGTCGAGGATCAGCAGTTCCAGTTACTCTTAGAGTGGCGACTCAGCTTCTGAACGCTTCTGAACAATTACCAGTGGTGAGAGGACCCCAGATATACTATTCTGTCTCTCATCCACACTGCTGGCACACACTCAGCAGCCAATCATACAGAAGGGCATTCATGCAGTCAGTCAGCCAATCAGGCACACAGTGCATTCAGGCCACACTCCTCCTTTTCAGACACTCACAACAAGGAATGTTGATCGGGACAAGTATCCAGCCATTCAACACTACACACTGCATTCAGGCCAGTTTCGGGCAGGGCTGTCTCAGTCTTTGTCTCTCATGCCAGAAACCAGACAACCACAACAAGGAGTGTATATTGGTCACACACTCCATTCACCCAGGACCCACCCACAGGAGGTACCCACAACATACAGTCACTGGGAAGGCTCCAGTCAGTCTAGCTGGGCCTTCACAACAACACCATATATGGAACTTCCACCCAACAGCCAGTCAGGGGAAGGGACAGAGTCAGGGCTTCCCAGGACTTTGGGAAAACAAGGTAACAGGCAATAGAAAGCAAGAGGCCACAGGGGCCATCTTGTTTCCTATCAGGAATCAACTGATCCCAATGGCAGGGCCTGGGTATCCCAAAATGGAGGACACCCAGAGCACATGTCAAATTCAGCATGGAGCTGCCACCAGCCCATACCCTGCTCTGTGGGCCACCCACAGGTGCCCAAAAACATACACTAGGGGCACAGGGTTGTACCCCTACCCATAGGTGCCATAAGGGTATCCCATGGGTCTGTTCACCAAACCAAAAAAGAGAGCTGCACTGCCAGTCCCACATGGACTCCTGGGCAGAAAACACGACAGAACACACGATAAAAAGCAGTAAAGGACAAGCATTCAGAGGCCCTGTCCCTCTGATGCATTTCCAGCATCACACCTATTTATGAGATTCAGGTTCAACTTATTCGACACCAAAGAAATATTGGCATCTAGAAAACAAATACAGGAAGCCAATATGTCATGCCGATTGTGCCATGGCCCAAACCAAAACCCTTACACATGTCTTCTGTCGTGCTCACATCTCAGGGCCCTGAGAACAATGTATTTGGGCACCTACATGAAAGACTTTCACACAATGGACCTTGATATCTGGTGGCACAAACTTTGTGAGGGGCAAAATTGCTGCTTGATTTTTGCTTTGACAAAAAGGCTGCAAGAGATTTCTGAAGTGCGGACATGGGGAATAAAAACTACACACATCCAAGTCAAATGCGATAAATGGAGCAAATTAACATGAGAGGACAAGAGAAGAGACATTGGGCCTCATTACGAGTTTGCCAGTCCGGATACAACGGACCGGCAAACACTGAGTTGTGCTTGTGGGTGCCTTTCATTCCACCAGGTCTGACCTGATGGAATGAAAGGCACCCGCGAGCACAGCTTGCCTGTAGCACCGGCATGATAATGAACCGTGCCAGTGCTACAAGCATCCCCATTCCCATTGAGCCGTATAGTGCTCAATGTGAATGGGGATCACCCGATTCCAGCACCCATGAAAGGGCAATTACCGGGTCCGGTGGGGCCAGAATACCCCGGTAATTGCCCATTCACGGGTGCCAGACTTTCTTGCAAGTTTGGAGGTAGCCTTGCTGGTTTTACCAGCAAGGCTACCTCCAACCCTGCAATGAGGCCTATTGTATGCCAAATAGGCAAACCCTCCATGTTGGGCTATAGTTTGAATTGAACTTTTTACTCGATTTCAACGCAATTTTGTCTTTTGTTTTCTACAAAACTTTCTTTGCTTTTCATTTTTATTTTAATTTTTATTACTCCTATTTTCATCTTTCCTTTTATTGTCTTCATTTGTAAATCATGTGGCAAAGGGTTAAAATAAACCATAAGCCAGAATAAAAAAATAAATAAAAAAATAAAGACAAGAAGGGCAATGTTACATCAACAGAGGAGCAGAAAAACAGTAGAAAGGAGGGGAAGTGGCAGACCCTAATATACAAAGGGGCACATACGTGAGCTGGAGAACAAGACTTCAGGAGGAAAGTCTGAGAGAGAGAAAGAGCACGAGAGAGATATGGAGAGAGAGAGAGAGAGAGAGAGAAAGAGAGAGAGAGAGAGAGAGAGAGAGAGAGAGCGAGAGAAAGAGAGAGAGAGAGAGAGGGAGTGACCGGAGACCCAGAACCAGATGAAATGGTGGGAGCGTCATAGAGAGAACCCTTGTGACCCCACTTACAAAGACTGGCCCTCAGTAAGCTAGAAGAAGAGTGCAGTAACTCATTAAGCATAGGACTAGGAACCAAAGAGGAGACGTCCCAGAAAGACCATAGAAGGGTGCAAAATCCCTTAAACCCATTATCGAAAACTAAGGAGAACAGATGCCTTGGAGGAGGCACACAGTGGAACCCCCAAGCTTCCCAATCTACCACAATCCCAAACATTTAACATCTCCAGTCCTACTTGGTCTAAATTGAATCTGATAAGGCATAGGAAGAATTTACAAAGGAATAAGTTGACTAAGAAAAAAACTACCCAGGCTGAATGGGTGGGTTTACGGGAAAAAGCATAACCTATGGATAACTTATCTCTCATATCTTTCAAGGAGAATTAAGATGAGAAGGCTTTGTTGCACAATGCAGATTTAGTATGCAATTCCTGGTTGCTTCTGTGACTCTTGTTGTTAATGGCAGCATATTTGAGATATGGTTGCCAGGAATTCTAAATAGTTTTACAAATGTTATTAGGATATGTGCTGATTCTTCTTGCAAACATGCTTCTATCTATTATGTGGTGATTAGGGGAATTGTAAAGTCTGCCTTATTTTGTTTGGAGGAATTTTCTCCAAACAAATTCATTACTTCATTGCAATGTACAATCACATATCCCCAATGGAGTCCTGTGGGACATCATGACTCGGAAATCATGTAGACCATTCTAGTTATTGCATGCTTGCGGTAGGTATATCTAGTGTTTTTTCCACAGGTAATACATCCAACTCCTATTTGAGCCCTAGGTGACACTTCTGTAGGATGTTTGCTTGCACATTTTCTGCCAGTTACAATTGCAATTCACAGTTGTGCTCCTTCTTTGGTGGATAATATAGTGTTGCTCTTTTGTCTGCTCTTACCTAAATGTTTGAAAAGTTATTTTTAACATTTCAGAGAAAAAGACTGTGTGTCATGATTGCAGAGTTTGGTCCACTGAAAAGGCTGTACTGTCAGCAGTAAGTCTTGTTACCAGCTTTTTATTACCATTCCTGCTGTGGTTGCTATCACCATTGGATGGAGGAGGACAAAGTGTATATTTGTATGTGTTATGATCACCATGCAGAATCAGAGTGAGAACATTGGTATTGGTTGCATTGGTCCCTGGTTGCAGTTATGGCTGTCGTGGTTGGTGTTGCAGCTCATAGCTATGTGGGTAATATGGTGGGAGGGCTTGCCATATCAATACGCCACATCAATAGAAGTTACAGATACTAAAATGCAATTACATACTTTCATTTCTGTCCTTTTGCAGTATACATGATGTGACTGCCAAGGAGAAGACCTGCCACACCTCGTCCAGTTTCAATGCTCTTCACTGGATTCTTCATTGCTAGTTCTTCGGTTGATTGGTCTCTGAAGTCTGGTCCAGATCCTCAAAATGTCCTGTGGATTTCTGTGTGCAGGAAATGTACCCCCAAGAAGGGGGCCCACTGCTAGAGCACTATGCATATCACTGTTTTTTCTACATTGGTGGTGTGCTAGCTTTAGGGACGAGTCACTTGTATCTGTGGACAAAGAAGGACTGAGAGGCTTTTAGATGCCCTGAATCTGGCAATGCAGTGCTTCCACCAAAAGGTAAAGAATCTTGTAAACAACTCAGAGCAAGTTAAAGCAATTTTGCCTGGTCACGACCTCCCACTATTTCCTCATGTGAAATAATCAGAAAATGCAACAACAGAAATAAAACTTCCTAATATTCCTCCTACAGAGCAGCCCTGATGCAAGGCTTTTTTCACTTTGCAACCTCTTAGTACTAGGCCACCACAGGAAGGCTGTCGCCACTTTGAACCTGATTGGGCCTTTAAAAACTACGAAAACCTAGCAACCTGAAGCAAACAAGATCCATGAGACCCTGAGACTGAAATACTACCACTACAGAGAGGCACTTGCCACTGTAAAACATATAACTAATGATACAGAACCCCACAAGGGAGGTTCAAAGCAAAGTCCACCACAGGTCAACACAGGGAGGCTTTCGCCACTGTGAACCCTATACAACTACAAAACCCAGCAACCAGAAGCACCCAAGCGCCACGAGACTCGGAAATCAAAATACAACCACCACAGAAGGACACTTGCCACGGTGAAGCAGATTGTCAGGGAGCAAAGCTCCGGATTCTGTGGGCTGAACCTTGTTGAGGCTTGCACACATGTAAATACTTGTAAAATAAAGATGCCAGCAAAAGGTAAAAAACTACAGCCTTATAGAAGGCTTCTGTGCCCAGATTTCAGGAATAGGACCTGCAGAACTACACTACCGAAGCACCCCTGGGCCAGGAACTACTTGATCAGGCCCACGTTGGGCGAGGCACGCGCGCGCGTGCACACCAAAGCCAAAGCATGGGGCTTGTGCACGAACACGCGACCTGAGTGGACGTGTTCACCGGAGCTCCAGCTACGGGGACTAGCATGAAGGGCCACACCCCACCACTCTTCTTCACAGGCCCCTCGTCTGCACAAGATAAGTCGCGCCACGCAGGGGGAGGTCTACAACACTGGGGAAATGCCTGCCATTAGCCGTGTTACGGAGTGAACAACAGAGAGCCATCGGAAGCAGCAGAGGGGCATGCGCAGGGGGTTCAGCCCGGCATCCTAGATCCCACTGCTTCTCCGAAGCTAAGTCTCTGTCTAGTTTTCATTCGGTGCCATAGACGCTAGCGGGGTTGTTCCGATTCCGCGCATAACTACCGAACTATAGCCAGAGCAGTGCATATACTCTGCATACAATTTGAATACCTAATTAGCCACGCGGCTTATACCGCGTTCGCCTTTGATTGGTGCGACTCAGCAAGTCGCGACCCGTCACATGCGACAGATAGCACGAACGCTCGCCCGAGGAGGCGGATTTGACTAAACCCTACACCCCAAGGCATTGGTGCTGCGCGGAGCCACGTGTGGCGTAGAACCGCACAGCTAAAGGCAAACAATCACATTGCATGCAACTAACACAGAGGCAGGAGGCAAACTCTGAAAGGGGCACTAATCTGGCGCATGTACAATGTGTTGCATATGAGTGTGTGTGTGTGAAGAAACATGCATAGTAATTCCTGCTCTCTTTGCAGCACTGATACTGCTCCATAACCGGACCTGAGAATGCACAGGCAGGAGGCCAGCACTCACCCCAGAGCTAAGTGCCTTTCTAACCATAAACATTGTTGAGTGCATGTATGTTAGTGAATGTAATGTAATTGCATTTCATTGTGTTTTCCCGTGTCCCCTGTCCTACCCACTTCCCCTCTCCTAACCCTCTTTCCGGTTATCCTCGCAAGCTGAACCTATCCAACCAACTATTCCCTAACCCACTTTCCCCGCTGGGGTCTCGGAGGCCTGTGTGGGCTTTCGCTTGCAGGCACCCAGACCGCAGGGGGGATGGTTGGTTCGTGCCACTCCTGGACCTGGAAGCCGGACGCGTGACAGTAGCACAAGATCAAGTGTGACAGGTCCCTGAGTGGTACGAATCGCCAGGCCATGGAGGAGCTCACTAAAGTCCTGCAAGACTTGCAGGCTGAACTCGCTGCTACAAGGCAGGACTAGGCAGTATTAGTATCCCAAGTGCGTAGTTTGACCGCACAACAATCTCCCCTCCCCCATGAAGGTTCCGTTTCCACCCCAGTCCAAGTACATGTCTCCCCAGAATCCGTAGTACCATTAGCCCCACCTGAAAGATATTTGGGGGATCCGCAGAAATATCAGACCTTCCTAATGCAATGTAAACTGCACTTCCTGACAAAAACAGTGGCCTTTAAGGTAGCCCATGCGAGAACAGCCTTCGTTATATCTTACCTCACCAGGGATGCGGCAGCCTTGGCAAACCCTCTAGTACAAAAGGATGACAGGGTATTGTATGATTGGGAGGAGTTCCAGTCAGAATTTGGAAAAATATTCAATCGTAGGGCGGCAACCATGTGTAAGGATCGGTAACTCTTGACCCTTCGGCAAGGAGGTAAGGAGTTGGTGACTTATGTCACCCAGTTTAACCGATTGGTGGCTGAGGCGGAATGGCCCCCGAGAGAAGCAGATGTCCCTCTTTTACCAAGGCCTGAGAGACGATCTGAAAGATCTAATAGCTCAGGTAGATCCCCAGCCCCAAGACTGCGCAGCCATGATAGACTTGGCTTTGCGCCTAGACCACCGACAGGCCGAACGTCGAGGAGACAAGAGTCGTGGTGATCGGCGTCCGATAGCACGATTGGATCAATCGCGTGTCTCACAGCCCGTAGGCCCTGCCGAAAGAACGTCTGGGGATGAACCCATGCAGATTGGGTCCATTCGGGGACCGCATACTAAGGAAGAAAAAGACCGTAGGCGTAAGGAAGGGCTCTGTTTGTATTGTGGTGCCACGAGACACTTCGAGAAGGAGTACCCCACGAAACCTAAGACACAGGGAAATGCCTCAGCTGGACAGTTGTAGGGTTAGTACGGTCGAACCAAGCAATGGAAATGACCCCAATCATTGGACTTTTGAATTATGCTCCCCACTTAGCGATGTCTGGAATCCTATAGTTTCAGGGCCAGGAAGTTCTAGTTACCCTTCTCTTAGATTCTGGGGCTATGGGTAATTTCATCGACATTGCTTATGCCAATAAATTGGGAGTACCCCTAGGTCGAAAAGAAGTTCTGGAATCAGTGAAAGCTGTGGATGGTACGGTGTTGTGTGCCGGTCCTATACACACTGTACACAAGTTTTAACTTGACAGTGTCAACAGAATCATAGGGAACAAATCTAGTTTGACCTGATCGCAGCCCCCCAGTTTGGTATTATCTTAGGTCTACCATGGTTTTATAAGCATGATCCACAGGTGATCTGGTCGGAAGACAAGGTATTGCTATCTTCCACAAAATGTCTAACAGATTATTGTAAACCCGAACAAGACCTAGTGCTGGCACAACCTGCCAGAGGCACCCTGTGCAGTACATCTATGGAGGGTGTTGATCTAAGCACCCTGCCTCCAGAATATCGGGAGTATCAGGAGGTGTTTAGTAAACAGGCTGCCGAAACCTTGCCACCTCACAGACCATTTGACTGGCGTATCGACTTAGAGCTGGGAGCACTGTTGCCTTGTAGCCGCATTTATGCACTTACGGAAGCTGAGACGCTACACCTAAAAAACTACATTGACACCAATCTCAAGAACAGGTTCATTAGACATTCCAACTCAGCGGTATCTTCACCTCTCTTCTTCATACCCAAGAAGACTGGCGATCTGAGAATGTGCATTGACTACTGTGAGGTAAACCATATTACAATTAAGAACCGATACCCGTTACCCCTCATTCCAGTGCTGCTGGATCAAGTACGTCATGCAACAGTTTATACTAAACTCGACCTAAACGGAGCCTATCACCTGTCATCAGTACAAGCCGGTGATGAATGGAAGACGGCATTTAGGACCAAATTCAGCTTGTATGAGTATCAGGTCATGCCCTTCGGTCTGTGTAATGCGCCAGCAGCGTTCCAACACTTTCTCAACAAAGTCCTGCGCGGGTACCTGGACGTATTCGCAGTAGTATACATAGATGATATACTTATATACTCTCAAAACATGCATGAGCATGTGAAACACGTTTGTGCTGTGTTGCAACGCTTACGAAAGCATCATCTGTATGCTAAGATCGAGAAATTTGAATTTTACTGATATACGGTGGAATTTTTAGGGTATATTTTGAATGCTGGAGTGCAGATGGATCAGCGAAAGGTACAAGCTGTCCTCGAATGGCCAGTTCCTGAGTCAGTCAAAGAAGTGCAAGCCTTCTTGGGATTCGCCAATTTTTATCAGCTCTTTATTAAGAATTTCTAAGACTTAGTAACGCCCATTACAACATTGCTCAGAAAGGGAAAAACATTCCACTGGAATGAGGCCGCAGAGCAAGGCTTTCAACTATTGAAACAGGCTTTCACCTCAGTGCCGGTATTAAAACACCCGGACCTAGCCTTACCATTCATTGTAGAAACGGATGCTTCAAGTTATGCCCTTGGGGCTGTATTGTCGCAACGAGACCCTCATACAGGCTTATTGCATCCGGTGGCTTTCTATTCTCGGAAACTGCTTCTGGCAGAGACCAATTACGCTATCGCTGACCGAGAGTTGTTGGCTGTAAAAGATGCATTCGATGAGTGGCAACACCACTTATTAGCTACTCCTTTAACTGTTAAAAAGATGAATAGTAAAATGACCATGTTTCCTGCAATGTTCCAGGAAGACCCCGTTTTCTACAGTGATATTACAACTTTTAGGCATTGAAAGCACATGTTACTTATCTGTGTCTGTAGTTGCCCAGTATTGGTGACTTTTATAGGTTCACATAGTTTTCAGTATTCTCCGATCTTTAGCCGGGAGCCCCTACAACTTTAACAGTATAATTTAATATAGAACATGACATTTTTTCTATTCTTTAACCATACTCTTTACAAATTGGTGAATGTCCCTTTGGGGTTGTTTGCACAGCCCACTGACCAATGACAAATCAGTGCTATCAGTGCTCCAAACTCACAGCTGTCACTTTACATTCTTGGTGCATATTAATACCACAACCTAACTACAAAACCCTAGCCTCCTTGTGGAGAGCAGGAGTTTGTGTATCTAGGACAGACAGCCAATACTGGAGAAGTACATTTACAAGTAAATAAAAGTTTCTCTCCAGTAATAAATATTTTACAGATTAATATACCTTTGAAAGAAATATTGAGCAGCATAGTAAGCAAAATAAATATACATATCACTTAAATATATTATATTACACGGCGCAAGTATTTTTTAATTGCTTGGAATAAGGGTATGGGGGCCTCTCTGTCCAATAAATTCCTCAGCCTCTTGTTTCAATAAATTCCTCACACCACTTAAGCATCTTCCTGTGCTGTCTTGTCCAGAGAGTAGTGCTAACTGAATGTAAGTGCATTCCTTTATGTAATTCCCTTGCAGGTGTTCTGGAGGGAAGTGTTGGCAAACAAGGTGAAAGCCACAGCCTTGTTCATTGTTGAATGTGCCTTTACATGTTCTTGCAAAATGTTAGAGAGTTTTTAGTAGGGTTAGTAAGGGTCTCAATCCATCTAGATATTCCTTGTTTTAAAATAGTGTGCCCATCATTCGGGCTTCACTAAGTAACCAATAGTTGATCAGTTTTCATAAATGTTTTTGCCCTTTCCAAGTAAAACTTCTAAACACTTTCGCATCCCAGAGAGGTTTGAGCCCTACCAGTCAAACTCTGGATTATGATAAAACTCAGGCAAGGAAATGCTCTGGTTCAAATGGAAAGTTAACACTACCTTTGGCACACATCAGTTTCAATCTCAAAACCACCTTGCCTTTGAAACATTTCAAAAATGGCCCCTATGTCAATAAATCTCACATCTCTGATACCCTAACTTGCTTAGGTTGTGACCAAAATATTATTAACTGACATCTGTTGGCATTTAGAAACAGCTCTTGCCTTTACTATAACTCACATACAATAGCTCATGTTCAACTGTCTAAACTTTAGTAACTCAGGCGCCATGCTGTCAGAATCAGAAATGTTTTGTTGTGACAAAGCACTTAGCTCCTATTGCCTGGATAGGAGATGGTGAAGCAAGGCAGCAGAATTTGAGGCTCAAGTGATCTGCTGCAACACCTCTATGTACCACGGTTAGCTGACAGACATCTGAGCCACCATAGTTACTTTGCAGGGTCCTCTTCTCAACGTGCATATCGCTCTCAGAATTAGCCAAATTGATGGCAAACCATGGAAAAATTGACATGACCAGATCCCCGAAAAACAAATTATGGAACCTTAAGGTTTTCCACAGACTCTGGATGACAGAACCTGTAGGTGATGTTTCAGTATTTTGTTTTCTGCTCTGGTGAACAGGTGTGTGGCTGGATGAGCCCATCTTTGAAACTACATAATTAAAAAACGATCTAGCTCTCTTTTAGTGCAATTTATTTACTCTCTGTTTTGATAATTTGTGGCAATGTTTTTCTTCTCTGCAACATCGACCACTGCCACTTGAAGTGGAATGTTGTAAGCCCACTGCAAAGAGTGGGAACAATACTCAGATTCCCTTCGTTTGCAAATATGATGTATTGCCTGTATGTAATTAGATCTCATTGCCAATCACCAGCAGAAAAATGCCCTTCAAAGCAGTGGGCCTGCTTTCAGCTCAAACATCTTGCTTTGGAGCTCTGCAGCCTCGTCCAAAAGCAGGCATTGAACCTAACATTGATCCTGGTGGCCTCCTAGTCCAGCTAATGCTTCTAGGACATTTCCAGATGTATCAAAAGCCCTTGTAAAAACAACAGATTTGTAATCTTTCGCATTGTCTCCAATTGTCCAGGTCAGGATACACCTCAACTCTTCTCATGCAAGTTGTAGAGGAGTCAAAACATTTGGTGCTGATATGATGCCTGGCATATGGGCAGCATCATGATATGGGCAGCATCATGAACTGGTAATGTTCTCCTACTTTGGAACCTTTTGACATTTCTTTAGAATAAGTAGAATAAGTAGATGAAATGATATGTCATTAAGATTGGATGGAAGAAGGAAATTCTCTCCATGCGCTAGAGGGATCACATTTTTCAATGGCACCCGTTTGAATATAATTCTTTGAAAGTACTTGTTCTGTGCTCGGAGACCGATAACAGGTCTGGGACATTTATTTTCCCCATTGTCAGGAAGTACCTTGAATGCAATCCTGTACCTCTCTGTTACTATAAAAATGTTTCAATGGATTTTTCCAGTAACATTGCAGCTGCATAATCTGCATCAGTTTTCTTGATAGTAGAATGCAAAGACATCTTTCTTGACATTCCAAAACATACTTGCTACCACTATTTCTTTTTTTTGGATATGTTTATTTCATATTTTCCATAAACACAATAAGCAAATGCATAAAGCGTTAATTATACACATATTAAAAGTAAAAATATGACCAAAGCAAATCACATAAAGTACTCACTCACCAAGACAACACACAATACCGCACAAACGCACACAGACACACCACCAACAACCCAAACAATCCTCCATTTCCAATCCTGTAGACACATAGAATCAGTCACTCAGACTAAACTAATCGTATAACTCATTGAAGGACGCCCATAACGCAAGATATTTCTCAGTCATAGCCTACCTAGTAAACAAAACGCTCTGAAAACTAGACAAAATCTGAAACTTGTATATCCAATCCTCCACCTGTGGTTTTTTCTGTGTCTTCCAGACCTTCATTATTTGTTTAACAGCCACTATTAACGACTTATCTATCCAACGGCTACTTTCTCGTGTCACTGTACATCTATAAGCCTTTGATAGTAAGCTAGATGACCATGGCAAATGAAGAAATTAAATACCCATAATCAAGTCAAACCTATCCAAGACATCATTCCAATAATTGCGTACCCGAATACACTCCCACAATGCATGCAATAAGATACCTGTCTCCGTACCACAACCCCAACACAAATCATTATCCATCATACCCAATTTATGCATGCGCACTGGTGTTCAATACAAACGCCCTGGTACCTTCTTGTGGATCAATCTCAGGTTCAAGTCAACACAAATTCACAATGATCAAGTGTAATATCACACTGCAATTCTGCTTCCCACCCCCTCTGCATCTTATCCCAGCGCTCAACCTACTGGTTTCATAGGTATCAATTTACGAAAAGTAGAAACCATGCGCGGGTTAGTGTCAAATATATTACGCAATCCTGGCCTCTTCTCAAGTGGTGACTGAAGCAGACCTAATCTGTGTACCAACAACCTTTGGAGCACTCTATACCTGTCCCGCTCTCATTGCTCCAAGCGTAATCTGCATCGCAATGCTACAAAACTCAGCAAATTCTCATTCCTCAAAACATCACCAACCCTTAGCACTCCTTTCGAGATACAACTTTGCCTATTCAGAGACCAATTATCATTCTGCAGTGCTGGATTGTGCCTTAGTGAAGCCTCAATTTTGCCACCAATCTTGCCCATTATCCTTAAACCAAAAAACCAGGGCCACAAAGCCTCAACAGGAAGCAAACTATTGTGCCCAGATGAGTGCTTACTCAAAGAATAAATATTATTCAAGAAAAAGGGTTGCGTAACCTCTCTCTCCAACTCCACCCAACCCGGCACAGCACTGTCCTCTGACACAAAGTAATAAAACTTCTTCAGCATATACCCCTTCTGATAATTCTCCAAATCAGGATAACCCAACCCACCCTCATCAACACCACACGTCAACCTAAACCTAGGAATGTTGGGCCTCTTCCCAACACCCCCATAGGAACCCCTGAAAAACCTTGTCAATCATCTGCACATTTTCCCCTTGAATCTCAATATCAGTGGCTGCATAATATAAAGTACTTTAGGGAGTGGCATCATTTGTATCGCATTTACCTTGGGCCAAACGCCTAACTATAAAATCTTCCATTTCCGCACATTCTTCAAGATCACCTCAATCAGTTTATCCACATTATAATCTACACTTTTATTCAAATTTCACAAAATATAAATCCCTAAATACTTCACTTGTTGATTCAACCATTTACAATCCCAGGAACCAAAACAATACTGAGCACACATGGGAGAAAAGAACAAGTTACTTCTTACCTTGTAACGTTCTTTCGACGGGATGTTCCTCCGACGTATTCCTCATCTTAGATATCTCCTTCCAGCTCTGCTGGCCTCGGAAAATTTTTTCTCTCTAGAGGGCGCTGCGCGTCGACGTCCTCCGAGTCGATGTCCCTCGACAGCCGTATCGAGGTCGACGTCATCCTGCCTATAAAGGCCGCGCGCAGCGTCCGTTGCTCAGTTCCGTTTTGTAGCCCACAATAATACTTTCTGGACTAAACTAATCACCCTGAAGGAGCGTAAGCTGCAACAACAAGGGAAGTAGAACTGCGGGGATGGATGGGAGGGTCGATGAGGAATACGTCGGAGGAACATCCCGTCGAAGGAACGTTACAAGGTAAGAAGTAACTTGTTCTTCGAAGGGATTGTGTCCTCCGACGTATTCCTCATCTTAGATAGGCTCCCATAGCAGTATTCTATTATCGGAGGAGGGAGTACTGACTTCACGCTGTCTTCTATTGATGAATAGAATGCAGTACAGCCCTTCCAAACCTAGTCTCTTGACTGGAGGAGGAATCCAAATTGTAAAAACGTGTAAAGGTATGGACAGACGACCATGTAGCGGCCGCACAGATGTCTTTAACCGGCACGCCTCTTTTGAGGGCCGATGAAGCTGCAATACCTCTGATCGAATGAGCCCTAAGGTTTTGAGGGGGCTCTTTCCCTGCCAGTTGATAACATTCCAGAATGGCTAGAATGATCCATCTGGAAATGGTCTGCTTAGTTATTGGTAACCCCAGCTTGTGACCTGCGTAACCTACAAACAGCTGGACTGCCTGTTTTATCCTGGCTAGTCTACTGATGTAAAAACTTAAAGCCCTCCTAGGGTCTAGCCTGTGTAACCTCTCTTCCTCTTTCCCCGGGTGAGGAGGAGGATAGAAAGATGGTAGAGTAATCTTCTGAGTGATATGGAATTCAGAAACCACCTTTGGGAGGAAATTAGGCTTCACTTGCAGGACAACTTTGTCTTTGTGAAATATTGTGTGAGGGGGTTTACAAGAAAGAGCTTGTAATTCGCTCACCCTTCTAGCAGATGTAAGTGCTATTAATAAAACAGTTTTAAGGGTAAGGAATCTTAACGAACAAGAATGGAGAGGTTCGAAAGGTGTGCCCATCAGGAAAGTTAGTACTAAGTTTAAATCCCATAGGGGAACTTGGAATGGTCTTGGGGGATAAACATTGGTTAACCCCTTTAGAAACTGTATTACCAAGGGTAATTTGAAATAGGATGGTTCTTCCGCAGAACGCTTAAAGATGGTTAGCGCTGTGAGATAGCCCTTAATGGTGCCAACTTGAAGGCCTGAATTTGCCAAATATTCGCCTTTGATTGGTGCGACTCAGCAAGTCGCGACCCGTCACATGCGACAGATAGCACGAACGCTCGCCCGAGGAGGCGGATTTGACTAAACCCTACACCCCAAGGCATTGGTGCTGCGCGGAGCCACGTGTGGCGTAGAACCGCACAGCTAAAGGCAAACAATCACATTGCATGCAACTAACACAGAGGCAGGAGGCAAACTCTGAAAGGGGCACTAATCTGGCGCATGTACAATGTGTTGCATATGAGTGTGTGTGTGTGAAGAAACATGCATAGTAATTCCTGCTCTCTTTGCAGCACTGATACTGCTCCATAACCGGACCTGAGAATGCACAGGCAGGAGGCCAGCACTCACCCCAGAGCTAAGTGCCTTTCTAACCATAAACATTGTTGAGTGCATGTATGTTAGTGAATGTAATGTAATTGCATTTCATTGTGTTTTCCCGTGTCCCCTGTCCTACCCACTTCCCCTCTCCTAACCCTCTTTCCGGTTATCCTCGCAAGCTGAACCTATCCAACCAACTATTCCCTAACCCACTTTCCCCGCTGGGGTCTCGGAGGCCTGTGTGGGCTTTCGCTTGCAGGCACCCAGACCGCAGGGGGGATGGTTGGTTCGTGCCACTCCTGGACCTGGAAGCCGGACGCGTGACAGTAGCACAAGATCAAGTGTGACAGGTCCCTGAGTGGTACGAATCGCCAGGCCATGGAGGAGCTCACTAAAGTCCTGCAAGACTTGCAGGCTGAACTCGCTGCTACAAGGCAGGACTAGGCAGTATTAGTATCCCAAGTGCGTAGTTTGACCGCACAACAATCTCCCCTCCCCCATGAAGGTTCCGTTTCCACCCCAGTCCAAGTACATGTCTCCCCAGAATCCGTAGTACCATTAGCCCCACCTGAAAGATATTTGGGGGATCCGCAGAAATATCAGACCTTCCTAATGCAATGTAAACTGCACTTCCTGACAAAAACAGTGGCCTTTAAGGTAGCCCATGCGAGAACAGCCTTCGTTATATCTTACCTCACCAGGGATGCGGCAGCCTTGGCAAACCCTCTAGTACAAAAGGATGACAGGGTATTGTATGATTGGGAGGAGTTCCAGTCAGAATTTGGAAAAATATTCAATCGTAGGGCGGCAACCATGTGTAAGGATCGGTAACTCTTGACCCTTCGGCAAGGAGGTAAGGAGTTGGTGACTTATGTCACCCAGTTTAACCGATTGGTGGCTGAGGCGGAATGGCCCCCGAGAGAAGCAGATGTCCCTCTTTTACCAAGGCCTGAGAGACGATCTGAAAGATCTAATAGCTCAGGTAGATCCCCAGCCCCAAGACTGCGCAGCCATGATAGACTTGGCTTTGCGCCTAGACCACCGACAGGCCGAACGTCGAGGAGACAAGAGTCGTGGTGATCGGCGTCCGATAGCACGATTGGATCAATCGCGTGTCTCACAGCCCGTAGGCCCTGCCGAAAGAACGTCTGGGGATGAACCCATGCAGATTGGGTCCATTCGGGGACCGCATACTAAGGAAGAAAAAGACCGTAGGCGTAAGGAAGGGCTCTGTTTGTATTGTGGTGCCACGAGACACTTCGAGAAGGAGTACCCCACGAAACCTAAGACACAGGGAAATGCCTCAGCTGGACAGTTGTAGGGTTAGTACGGTCGAACCAAGCAATGGAAATGACCCCAATCATTGGACTTTTGAATTATGCTCCCCACTTAGCGATGTCTGGAATCCTATAGTTTCAGGGCCAGGAAGTTCTAGTTACCCTTCTCTTAGATTCTGGGGCTATGGGTAATTTCATCGACATTGCTTATGCCAATAAATTGGGAGTACCCCTAGGTCGAAAAGAAGTTCTGGAATCAGTGAAAGCTGTGGATGGTACGGTGTTGTGTGCCGGTCCTATACACACTGTACACAAGTTTTAACTTGACAGTGTCAACAGAATCATAGGGAACAAATCTAGTTTGACCTGATCGCAGCCCCCCAGTTTGGTATTATCTTAGGTCTACCATGGTTTTATAAGCATGATCCACAGGTGATCTGGTCGGAAGACAAGGTATTGCTATCTTCCACAAAATGTCTAACAGATTATTGTAAACCCGAACAAGACCTAGTGCTGGCACAACCTGCCAGAGGCACCCTGTGCAGTACATCTATGGAGGGTGTTGATCTAAGCACCCTGCCTCCAGAATATCGGGAGTATCAGGAGGTGTTTAGTAAACAGGCTGCCGAAACCTTGCCACCTCACAGACCATTTGACTGGCGTATCGACTTAGAGCTGGGAGCACTGTTGCCTTGTAGCCGCATTTATGCACTTACGGAAGCTGAGACGCTACACCTAAAAAACTACATTGACACCAATCTCAAGAACAGGTTCATTAGACATTCCAACTCAGCGGTATCTTCACCTCTCTTCTTCATACCCAAGAAGACTGGCGATCTGAGAATGTGCATTGACTACTGTGAGGTAAACCATATTACAATTAAGAACCGATACCCGTTACCCCTCATTCCAGTGCTGCTGGATCAAGTACGTCATGCAACAGTTTATACTAAACTCGACCTAAACGGAGCCTATCACCTGTCATCAGTACAAGCCGGTGATGAATGGAAGACGGCATTTAGGACCAAATTCAGCTTGTATGAGTATCAGGTCATGCCCTTCGGTCTGTGTAATGCGCCAGCAGCGTTCCAACACTTTCTCAACAAAGTCCTGCGCGGGTACCTGGACGTATTCGCAGTAGTATACATAGATGATATACTTATATACTCTCAAAACATGCATGAGCATGTGAAACACGTTTGTGCTGTGTTGCAACGCTTACGAAAGCATCATCTGTATGCTAAGATCGAGAAATTTGAATTTTACTGATATACGGTGGAATTTTTAGGGTATATTTTGAATGCTGGAGTGCAGATGGATCAGCGAAAGGTACAAGCTGTCCTCGAATGGCCAGTTCCTGAGTCAGTCAAAGAAGTGCAAGCCTTCTTGGGATTCGCCAATTTTTATCAGCTCTTTATTAAGAATTTCTAAGACTTAGTAACGCCCATTACAACATTGCTCAGAAAGGGAAAAACATTCCACTGGAATGAGGCCGCAGAGCAAGGCTTTCAACTATTGAAACAGGCTTTCACCTCAGTGCCGGTATTAAAACACCCGGACCTAGCCTTACCATTCATTGTAGAAACGGATGCTTCAAGTTATGCCCTTGGGGCTGTATTGTCGCAACGAGACCCTCATACAGGCTTATTGCATCCGGTGGCTTTCTATTCTCGGAAACTGCTTCTGGCAGAGACCAATTACGCTATCGCTGACCGAGAGTTGTTGGCTGTAAAAGATGCATTCGATGAGTGGCAACACCACTTATTAGCTACTCCTTTAACTGTTAAAAAGATGAATAGTAAAATGACCATGTTTCCTGCAATGTTCCAGGAAGACCCCGTTTTCTACAGTGATATTACAACTTTTAGGCATTGAAAGCACATGTTACTTATCTGTGTCTGTAGTTGCCCAGTATTGGTGACTTTTATAGGTTCACATAGTTTTCAGTATTCTCCGATCTTTAGCCGGGAGCCCCTACAACTTTAACAGTATAATTTAATATAGAACATGACATTTTTTCTATTCTTTAACCATACTCTTTACAAATTGGTGAATGTCCCTTTGGGGTTGTTTGCACAGCCCACTGACCAATGACAAATCAGTGCTATCAGTGCTCCAAACTCACAGCTGTCACTTTACATTCTTGGTGCATATTAATACCACAACCTAACTACAAAACCCTAGCCTCCTTGTGGAGAGCAGGAGTTTGTGTATCTAGGACAGACAGCCAATACTGGAGAAGTACATTTACAAGTAAATAAAAGTTTCTCTCCAGTAATAAATATTTTACAGATTAATATACCTTTGAAAGAAATATTGAGCAGCATAGTAAGCAAAATAAATATACATATCACTTAAATATATTATATTACACGGCGCAAGTATTTTTTAATTGCTTGGAATAAGGGTATGGGGGCCTCTCTGTCCAATAAATTCCTCAGCCTCTTGTTTCAATAAATTCCTCACACCACTTAAGCATCTTCCTGTGCTGTCTTGTCCAGAGAGTAGTGCTAACTGAATGTAAGTGCATTCCTTTATGTAATTCCCTTGCAGGTGTTCTGGAGGGAAGTGTTGGCAAACAAGGTGAAAGCCACAGCCTTGTTCATTGTTGAATGTGCCTTTACATGTTCTTGCAAAATGTTAGAGAGTTTTTAGTAGGGTTAGTAAGGGTCTCAATCCATCTAGATATTCCTTGTTTTAAAATAGTGTGCCCATCATTCGGGCTTCACTAAGTAACCAATAGTTGATCAGTTTTCATAAATGTTTTTGCCCTTTCCAAGTAAAACTTCTAAACACTTTCGCATCCCAGAGAGGTTTGAGCCCTACCAGTCAAACTCTGGATTATGATAAAACTCAGGCAAGGAAATGCTCTGGTTCAAATGGAAAGTTAACACTACCTTTGGCACACATCAGTTTCAATCTCAAAACCACCTTGCCTTTGAAACATTTCAAAAATGGCCCCTATGTCAATAAATCTCACATCTCTGATACCCTAACTTGCTTAGGTTGTGACCAAAATATTATTAACTGACATCTGTTGGCATTTAGAAACAGCTCTTGCCTTTACTATAACTCACATACAATAGCTCATGTTCAACTGTCTAAACTTTAGTAACTCAGGCGCCATGCTGTCAGAATCAGAAATGTTTTGTTGTGACAAAGCACTTAGCTCCTATTGCCTGGATAGGAGATGGTGAAGCAAGGCAGCAGAATTTGAGGCTCAAGTGATCTGCTGCAACACCTCTATGTACCACGGTTAGCTGACAGACATCTGAGCCACCATAGTTACTTTGCAGGGTCCTCTTCTCAACGTGCATATCGCTCTCAGAATTAGCCAAATTGATGGCAAACCATGGAAAAATTGACATGACCAGATCCCCGAAAAACAAATTATGGAACCTTAAGGTTTTCCACAGACTCTGGATGACAGAACCTGTAGGTGATGTTTCAGTATTTTGTTTTCTGCTCTGGTGAACAGGTGTGTGGCTGGATGAGCCCATCTTTGAAACTACATAATTAAAAAACGATCTAGCTCTCTTTTAGTGCAATTTATTTACTCTCTGTTTTGATAATTTGTGGCAATGTTTTTCTTCTCTGCAACATCGACCACTGCCACTTGAAGTGGAATGTTGTAAGCCCACTGCAAAGAGTGGGAACAATACTCAGATTCCCTTCGTTTGCAAATATGATGTATTGCCTGTATGTAATTAGATCTCATTGCCAATCACCAGCAGAAAAATGCCCTTCAAAGCAGTGGGCCTGCTTTCAGCTCAAACATCTTGCTTTGGAGCTCTGCAGCCTCGTCCAAAAGCAGGCATTGAACCTAACATTGATCCTGGTGGCCTCCTAGTCCAGCTAATGCTTCTAGGACATTTCCAGATGTATCAAAAGCCCTTGTAAAAACAACAGATTTGTAATCTTTCGCATTGTCTCCAATTGTCCAGGTCAGGATACACCTCAACTCTTCTCATGCAAGTTGTAGAGGAGTCAAAACATTTGGTGCTGATATGATGCCTGGCATATGGGCAGCATCATGATATGGGCAGCATCATGAACTGGTAATGTTCTCCTACTTTGGAACCTTTTGACATTTCTTTAGAATAAGTAGAATAAGTAGATGAAATGATATGTCATTAAGATTGGATGGAAGAAGGAAATTCTCTCCATGCGCTAGAGGGATCACATTTTTCAATGGCACCCGTTTGAATATAATTCTTTGAAAGTACTTGTTCTGTGCTCGGAGACCGATAACAGGTCTGGGACATTTATTTTCCCCATTGTCAGGAAGTACCTTGAATGCAATCCTGTACCTCTCTGTTACTATAAAAATGTTTCAATGGATTTTTCCAGTAACATTGCAGCTGCATAATCTGCATCAGTTTTCTTGATAGTAGAATGCAAAGACATCTTTCTTGACATTCCAAAACATACTTGCTACCACTATTTCTTTTTTTTGGATATGTTTATTTCATATTTTCCATAAACACAATAAGCAAATGCATAAAGCGTTAATTATACACATATTAAAAGTAAAAATATGACCAAAGCAAATCACATAAAGTACTCACTCACCAAGACAACACACAATACCGCACAAACGCACACAGACACACCACCAACAACCCAAACAATCCTCCATTTCCAATCCTGTAGACACATAGAATCAGTCACTCAGACTAAACTAATCGTATAACTCATTGAAGGACGCCCATAACGCAAGATATTTCTCAGTCATAGCCTACCTAGTAAACAAAACGCTCTGAAAACTAGACAAAATCTGAAACTTGTATATCCAATCCTCCACCTGTGGTTTTTTCTGTGTCTTCCAGACCTTCATTATTTGTTTAACAGCCACTATTAACGACTTATCTATCCAACGGCTACTTTCTCGTGTCACTGTACATCTATAAGCCTTTGATAGTAAGCTAGATGACCATGGCAAATGAAGAAATTAAATACCCATAATCAAGTCAAACCTATCCAAGACATCATTCCAATAATTGCGTACCCGAATACACTCCCACAATGCATGCAATAAGATACCTGTCTCCGTACCACAACCCCAACACAAATCATTATCCATCATACCCAATTTATGCATGCGCACTGGTGTTCAATACAAACGCCCTGGTACCTTCTTGTGGATCAATCTCAGGTTCAAGTCAACACAAATTCACAATGATCAAGTGTAATATCACACTGCAATTCTGCTTCCCACCCCCTCTGCATCTTATCCCAGCGCTCAACCTACTGGTTTCATAGGTATCAATTTACGAAAAGTAGAAACCATGCGCGGGTTAGTGTCAAATATATTACGCAATCCTGGCCTCTTCTCAAGTGGTGACTGAAGCAGACCTAATCTGTGTACCAACAACCTTTGGAGCACTCTATACCTGTCCCGCTCTCATTGCTCCAAGCGTAATCTGCATCGCAATGCTACAAAACTCAGCAAATTCTCATTCCTCAAAACATCACCAACCCTTAGCACTCCTTTCGAGATACAACTTTGCCTATTCAGAGACCAATTATCATTCTGCAGTGCTGGATTGTGCCTTAGTGAAGCCTCAATTTTGCCACCAATCTTGCCCATTATCCTTAAACCAAAAAACCAGGGCCACAAAGCCTCAACAGGAAGCAAACTATTGTGCCCAGATGAGTGCTTACTCAAAGAATAAATATTATTCAAGAAAAAGGGTTGCGTAACCTCTCTCTCCAACTCCACCCAACCCGGCACAGCACTGTCCTCTGACACAAAGTAATAAAACTTCTTCAGCATATACCCCTTCTGATAATTCTCCAAATCAGGATAACCCAACCCACCCTCATCAACACCACACGTCAACCTAAACCTAGGAATGTTGGGCCTCTTCCCAACACCCCCATAGGAACCCCTGAAAAACCTTGTCAATCATCTGCACATTTTCCCCTTGAATCTCAATATCAGTGGCTGCATAATATAAAGTACTTTAGGGAGTGGCATCATTTGTATCGCATTTACCTTGGGCCAAACGCCTAACTATAAAATCTTCCATTTCCGCACATTCTTCAAGATCACCTCAATCAGTTTATCCACATTATAATCTACACTTTTATTCAAATTTCACAAAATATAAATCCCTAAATACTTCAACCATTTACAATCCCAGGAACCAAAACAATACTGAGCACACATGGGAGAAAAGAACAAGTTACTTCTTACCTTGTAACGTTCTTTCGACGGGATGTTCCTCCGACGTATTCCTCATCTTAGATATCTCCTTCCAGCTCTGCTGGCCTCGGAAAATTTTTTCTCTCTAGAGGGCGCTGCGCGTCGACGTCCTCCGAGTCGATGTCCCTCGACAGCCGTATCGAGGTCGACGTCATCCTGCCTATAAAGGCCGCGCGCAGCGTCCGTTGCTCAGTTCCGTTTTGTAGCCCACAATAATACTTTCTGGACTAAACTAATCACCCTGAAGGAGCGTAAGCTGCAACAACAAGGGAAGTAGAACTGCGGGGATGGATGGGAGGGTCGATGAGGAATACGTCGGAGGAACATCCCGTCGAAGGAACGTTACAAGGTAAGAAGTAACTTGTTCTTCGAAGGGATTGTGTCCTCCGACGTATTCCTCATCTTAGATAGGCTCCCATAGCAGTATTCTATTATCGGAGGAGGGAGTACTGACTTCACGCTGTCTTCTATTGATGAATAGAATGCAGTACAGCCCTTCCAAACCTAGTCTCTTGACTGGAGGAGGAATCCAAATTGTAAAAACGTGTAAAGGTATGGACAGACGACCATGTAGCGGCCGCACAGATGTCTTTAACCGGCACGCCTCTTTTGAGGGCCGATGAAGCTGCAATACCTCTGATCGAATGAGCCCTAAGGTTTTGAGGGGGCTCTTTCCCTGCCAGTTGATAACATTCCAGAATGGCTAGAATGATCCATCTGGAAATGGTCTGCTTAGTTATTGGTAACCCCAGCTTGTGACCTGCGTAACCTACAAACAGCTGGACTGCCTGTTTTATCCTGGCTAGTCTACTGATGTAAAAACTTAAAGCCCTCCTAGGGTCTAGCCTGTGTAACCTCTCTTCCTCTTTCCCCGGGTGAGGAGGAGGATAGAAAGATGGTAGAGTAATCTTCTGAGTGATATGGAATTCAGAAACCACCTTTGGGAGGAAATTAGGCTTCACTTGCAGGACAACTTTGTCTTTGTGAAATATTGTGTGAGGGGGTTTACAAGAAAGAGCTTGTAATTCGCTCACCCTTCTAGCAGATGTAAGTGCTATTAATAAAACAGTTTTAAGGGTAAGGAATCTTAACGAACAAGAATGGAGAGGTTCGAAAGGTGTGCCCATCAGGAAAGTTAGTACTAAGTTTAAATCCCATAGGGGAACTTGGAATGGTCTTGGGGGATAAACATTGGTTAACCCCTTTAGAAACTGTATTACCAAGGGTAATTTGAAATAGGATGGTTCTTCCGCAGAACGCTTAAAGATGGTTAGCGCTGTGAGATAGCCCTTAATGGTGCCAACTTGAAGGCCTGAATTTGCCAAATATTCGCCTTTGATTGGTGCGACTCAGCAAGTCGCGACCCGTCACATGCGACAGATAGCACGAACGCTCGCCCGAGGAGGCGGATTTGACTAAACCCTACACCCCAAGGCATTGGTGCTGCGCGGAGCCACGTGTGGCGTAGAACCGCACAGCTAAAGGCAAACAATCACATTGCATGCAACTAACACAGAGGCAGGAGGCAAACTCTGAAAGGGGCACTAATCTGGCGCATGTACAATGTGTTGCATATGAGTGTGTGTGTGTGAAGAAACATGCATAGTAATTCCTGCTCTCTTTGCAGCACTGATACTGCTCCATAACCGGACCTGAGAATGCACAGGCAGGAGGCCAGCACTCACCCCAGAGCTAAGTGCCTTTCTAACCATAAACATTGTTGAGTGCATGTATGTTAGTGAATGTAATGTAATTGCATTTCATTGTGTTTTCCCGTGTCCCCTGTCCTACCCACTTCCCCTCTCCTAACCCTCTTTCCGGTTATCCTCGCAAGCTGAACCTATCCAACCAACTATTCCCTAACCCACTTTCCCCGCTGGGGTCTCGGAGGCCTGTGTGGGCTTTCGCTTGCAGGCACCCAGACCGCAGGGGGGATGGTTGGTTCGTGCCACTCCTGGACCTGGAAGCCGGACGCGTGACAGTAGCACAAGATCAAGTGTGACAGGTCCCTGAGTGGTACGAATCGCCAGGCCATGGAGGAGCTCACTAAAGTCCTGCAAGACTTGCAGGCTGAACTCGCTGCTACAAGGCAGGACTAGGCAGTATTAGTATCCCAAGTGCGTAGTTTGACCGCACAACAATCTCCCCTCCCCCATGAAGGTTCCGTTTCCACCCCAGTCCAAGTACATGTCTCCCCAGAATCCGTAGTACCATTAGCCCCACCTGAAAGATATTTGGGGGATCCGCAGAAATATCAGACCTTCCTAATGCAATGTAAACTGCACTTCCTGACAAAAACAGTGGCCTTTAAGGTAGCCCATGCGAGAACAGCCTTCGTTATATCTTACCTCACCAGGGATGCGGCAGCCTTGGCAAACCCTCTAGTACAAAAGGATGACAGGGTATTGTATGATTGGGAGGAGTTCCAGTCAGAATTTGGAAAAATATTCAATCGTAGGGCGGCAACCATGTGTAAGGATCGGTAACTCTTGACCCTTCGGCAAGGAGGTAAGGAGTTGGTGACTTATGTCACCCAGTTTAACCGATTGGTGGCTGAGGCGGAATGGCCCCCGAGAGAAGCAGATGTCCCTCTTTTACCAAGGCCTGAGAGACGATCTGAAAGATCTAATAGCTCAGGTAGATCCCCAGCCCCAAGACTGCGCAGCCATGATAGACTTGGCTTTGCGCCTAGACCACCGACAGGCCGAACGTCGAGGAGACAAGAGTCGTGGTGATCGGCGTCCGATAGCACGATTGGATCAATCGCGTGTCTCACAGCCCGTAGGCCCTGCCGAAAGAACGTCTGGGGATGAACCCATGCAGATTGGGTCCATTCGGGGACCGCATACTAAGGAAGAAAAAGACCGTAGGCGTAAGGAAGGGCTCTGTTTGTATTGTGGTGCCACGAGACACTTCGAGAAGGAGTACCCCACGAAACCTAAGACACAGGGAAATGCCTCAGCTGGACAGTTGTAGGGTTAGTACGGTCGAACCAAGCAATGGAAATGACCCCAATCATTGGACTTTTGAATTATGCTCCCCACTTAGCGATGTCTGGAATCCTATAGTTTCAGGGCCAGGAAGTTCTAGTTACCCTTCTCTTAGATTCTGGGGCTATGGGTAATTTCATCGACATTGCTTATGCCAATAAATTGGGAGTACCCCTAGGTCGAAAAGAAGTTCTGGAATCAGTGAAAGCTGTGGATGGTACGGTGTTGTGTGCCGGTCCTATACACACTGTACACAAGTTTTAACTTGACAGTGTCAACAGAATCATAGGGAACAAATCTAGTTTGACCTGATCGCAGCCCCCCAGTTTGGTATTATCTTAGGTCTACCATGGTTTTATAAGCATGATCCACAGGTGATCTGGTCGGAAGACAAGGTATTGCTATCTTCCACAAAATGTCTAACAGATTATTGTAAACCCGAACAAGACCTAGTGCTGGCACAACCTGCCAGAGGCACCCTGTGCAGTACATCTATGGAGGGTGTTGATCTAAGCACCCTGCCTCCAGAATATCGGGAGTATCAGGAGGTGTTTAGTAAACAGGCTGCCGAAACCTTGCCACCTCACAGACCATTTGACTGGCGTATCGACTTAGAGCTGGGAGCACTGTTGCCTTGTAGCCGCATTTATGCACTTACGGAAGCTGAGACGCTACACCTAAAAAACTACATTGACACCAATCTCAAGAACAGGTTCATTAGACATTCCAACTCAGCGGTATCTTCACCTCTCTTCTTCATACCCAAGAAGACTGGCGATCTGAGAATGTGCATTGACTACTGTGAGGTAAACCATATTACAATTAAGAACCGATACCCGTTACCCCTCATTCCAGTGCTGCTGGATCAAGTACGTCATGCAACAGTTTATACTAAACTCGACCTAAACGGAGCCTATCACCTGTCATCAGTACAAGCCGGTGATGAATGGAAGACGGCATTTAGGACCAAATTCAGCTTGTATGAGTATCAGGTCATGCCCTTCGGTCTGTGTAATGCGCCAGCAGCGTTCCAACACTTTCTCAACAAAGTCCTGCGCGGGTACCTGGACGTATTCGCAGTAGTATACATAGATGATATACTTATATACTCTCAAAACATGCATGAGCATGTGAAACACGTTTGTGCTGTGTTGCAACGCTTACGAAAGCATCATCTGTATGCTAAGATCGAGAAATTTGAATTTTACTGATATACGGTGGAATTTTTAGGGTATATTTTGAATGCTGGAGTGCAGATGGATCAGCGAAAGGTACAAGCTGTCCTCGAATGGCCAGTTCCTGAGTCAGTCAAAGAAGTGCAAGCCTTCTTGGGATTCGCCAATTTTTATCAGCTCTTTATTAAGAATTTCTAAGACTTAGTAACGCCCATTACAACATTGCTCAGAAAGGGAAAAACATTCCACTGGAATGAGGCCGCAGAGCAAGGCTTTCAACTATTGAAACAGGCTTTCACCTCAGTGCCGGTATTAAAACACCCGGACCTAGCCTTACCATTCATTGTAGAAACGGATGCTTCAAGTTATGCCCTTGGGGCTGTATTGTCGCAACGAGACCCTCATACAGGCTTATTGCATCCGGTGGCTTTCTATTCTCGGAAACTGCTTCTGGCAGAGACCAATTACGCTATCGCTGACCGAGAGTTGTTGGCTGTAAAAGATGCATTCGATGAGTGGCAACACCACTTATTAGCTACTCCTTTAACTGTTAAAAAGATGAATAGTAAAATGACCATGTTTCCTGCAATGTTCCAGGAAGACCCCGTTTTCTACAGTGATATTACAACTTTTAGGCATTGAAAGCACATGTTACTTATCTGTGTCTGTAGTTGCCCAGTATTGGTGACTTTTATAGGTTCACATAGTTTTCAGTATTCTCCGATCTTTAGCCGGGAGCCCCTACAACTTTAACAGTATAATTTAATATAGAACATGACATTTTTTCTATTCTTTAACCATACTCTTTACAAATTGGTGAATGTCCCTTTGGGGTTGTTTGCACAGCCCACTGACCAATGACAAATCAGTGCTATCAGTGCTCCAAACTCACAGCTGTCACTTTACATTCTTGGTGCATATTAATACCACAACCTAACTACAAAACCCTAGCCTCCTTGTGGAGAGCAGGAGTTTGTGTATCTAGGACAGACAGCCAATACTGGAGAAGTACATTTACAAGTAAATAAAAGTTTCTCTCCAGTAATAAATATTTTACAGATTAATATACCTTTGAAAGAAATATTGAGCAGCATAGTAAGCAAAATAAATATACATATCACTTAAATATATTATATTACACGGCGCAAGTATTTTTTAATTGCTTGGAATAAGGGTATGGGGGCCTCTCTGTCCAATAAATTCCTCAGCCTCTTGTTTCAATAAATTCCTCACACCACTTAAGCATCTTCCTGTGCTGTCTTGTCCAGAGAGTAGTGCTAACTGAATGTAAGTGCATTCCTTTATGTAATTCCCTTGCAGGTGTTCTGGAGGGAAGTGTTGGCAAACAAGGTGAAAGCCACAGCCTTGTTCATTGTTGAATGTGCCTTTACATGTTCTTGCAAAATGTTAGAGAGTTTTTAGTAGGGTTAGTAAGGGTCTCAATCCATCTAGATATTCCTTGTTTTAAAATAGTGTGCCCATCATTCGGGCTTCACTAAGTAACCAATAGTTGATCAGTTTTCATAAATGTTTTTGCCCTTTCCAAGTAAAACTTCTAAACACTTTCGCATCCCAGAGAGGTTTGAGCCCTACCAGTCAAACTCTGGATTATGATAAAACTCAGGCAAGGAAATGCTCTGGTTCAAATGGAAAGTTAACACTACCTTTGGCACACATCAGTTTCAATCTCAAAACCACCTTGCCTTTGAAACATTTCAAAAATGGCCCCTATGTCAATAAATCTCACATCTCTGATACCCTAACTTGCTTAGGTTGTGACCAAAATATTATTAACTGACATCTGTTGGCATTTAGAAACAGCTCTTGCCTTTACTATAACTCACATACAATAGCTCATGTTCAACTGTCTAAACTTTAGTAACTCAGGCGCCATGCTGTCAGAATCAGAAATGTTTTGTTGTGACAAAGCACTTAGCTCCTATTGCCTGGATAGGAGATGGTGAAGCAAGGCAGCAGAATTTGAGGCTCAAGTGATCTGCTGCAACACCTCTATGTACCACGGTTAGCTGACAGACATCTGAGCCACCATAGTTACTTTGCAGGGTCCTCTTCTCAACGTGCATATCGCTCTCAGAATTAGCCAAATTGATGGCAAACCATGGAAAAATTGACATGACCAGATCCCCGAAAAACAAATTATGGAACCTTAAGGTTTTCCACAGACTCTGGATGACAGAACCTGTAGGTGATGTTTCAGTATTTTGTTTTCTGCTCTGGTGAACAGGTGTGTGGCTGGATGAGCCCATCTTTGAAACTACATAATTAAAAAACGATCTAGCTCTCTTTTAGTGCAATTTATTTACTCTCTGTTTTGATAATTTGTGGCAATGTTTTTCTTCTCTGCAACATCGACCACTGCCACTTGAAGTGGAATGTTGTAAGCCCACTGCAAAGAGTGGGAACAATACTCAGATTCCCTTCGTTTGCAAATATGATGTATTGCCTGTATGTAATTAGATCTCATTGCCAATCACCAGCAGAAAAATGCCCTTCAAAGCAGTGGGCCTGCTTTCAGCTCAAACATCTTGCTTTGGAGCTCTGCAGCCTCGTCCAAAAGCAGGCATTGAACCTAACATTGATCCTGGTGGCCTCCTAGTCCAGCTAATGCTTCTAGGACATTTCCAGATGTATCAAAAGCCCTTGTAAAAACAACAGATTTGTAATCTTTCGCATTGTCTCCAATTGTCCAGGTCAGGATACACCTCAACTCTTCTCATGCAAGTTGTAGAGGAGTCAAAACATTTGGTGCTGATATGATGCCTGGCATATGGGCAGCATCATGATATGGGCAGCATCATGAACTGGTAATGTTCTCCTACTTTGGAACCTTTTGACATTTCTTTAGAATAAGTAGAATAAGTAGATGAAATGATATGTCATTAAGATTGGATGGAAGAAGGAAATTCTCTCCATGCGCTAGAGGGATCACATTTTTCAATGGCACCCGTTTGAATATAATTCTTTGAAAGTACTTGTTCTGTGCTCGGAGACCGATAACAGGTCTGGGACATTTATTTTCCCCATTGTCAGGAAGTACCTTGAATGCAATCCTGTACCTCTCTGTTACTATAAAAATGTTTCAATGGATTTTTCCAGTAACATTGCAGCTGCATAATCTGCATCAGTTTTCTTGATAGTAGAATGCAAAGACATCTTTCTTGACATTCCAAAACATACTTGCTACCACTATTTCTTTTTTTTGGATATGTTTATTTCATATTTTCCATAAACACAATAAGCAAATGCATAAAGCGTTAATTATACACATATTAAAAGTAAAAATATGACCAAAGCAAATCACATAAAGTACTCACTCACCAAGACAACACACAATACCGCACAAACGCACACAGACACACCACCAACAACCCAAACAATCCTCCATTTCCAATCCTGTAGACACATAGAATCAGTCACTCAGACTAAACTAATCGTATAACTCATTGAAGGACGCCCATAACGCAAGATATTTCTCAGTCATAGCCTACCTAGTAAACAAAACGCTCTGAAAACTAGACAAAATCTGAAACTTGTATATCCAATCCTCCACCTGTGGTTTTTTCTGTGTCTTCCAGACCTTCATTATTTGTTTAACAGCCACTATTAACGACTTATCTATCCAACGGCTACTTTCTCGTGTCACTGTACATCTATAAGCCTTTGATAGTAAGCTAGATGACCATGGCAAATGAAGAAATTAAATACCCATAATCAAGTCAAACCTATCCAAGACATCATTCCAATAATTGCGTACCCGAATACACTCCCACAATGCATGCAATAAGATACCTGTCTCCGTACCACAACCCCAACACAAATCATTATCCATCATACCCAATTTATGCATGCGCACTGGTGTTCAATACAAACGCCCTGGTACCTTCTTGTGGATCAATCTCAGGTTCAAGTCAACACAAATTCACAATGATCAAGTGTAATATCACACTGCAATTCTGCTTCCCACCCCCTCTGCATCTTATCCCAGCGCTCAACCTACTGGTTTCATAGGTATCAATTTACGAAAAGTAGAAACCATGCGCGGGTTAGTGTCAAATATATTACGCAATCCTGGCCTCTTCTCAAGTGGTGACTGAAGCAGACCTAATCTGTGTACCAACAACCTTTGGAGCACTCTATACCTGTCCCGCTCTCATTGCTCCAAGCGTAATCTGCATCGCAATGCTACAAAACTCAGCAAATTCTCATTCCTCAAAACATCACCAACCCTTAGCACTCCTTTCGAGATACAACTTTGCCTATTCAGAGACCAATTATCATTCTGCAGTGCTGGATTGTGCCTTAGTGAAGCCTCAATTTTGCCACCAATCTTGCCCATTATCCTTAAACCAAAAAACCAGGGCCACAAAGCCTCAACAGGAAGCAAACTATTGTGCCCAGATGAGTGCTTACTCAAAGAATAAATATTATTCAAGAAAAAGGGTTGCGTAACCTCTCTCTCCAACTCCACCCAACCCGGCACAGCACTGTCCTCTGACACAAAGTAATAAAACTTCTTCAGCATATACCCCTTCTGATAATTCTCCAAATCAGGATAACCCAACCCACCCTCATCAACACCACACGTCAACCTAAACCTAGGAATGTTGGGCCTCTTCCCAACACCCCCATAGGAACCCCTGAAAAACCTTGTCAATCATCTGCACATTTTCCCCTTGAATCTCAATATCAGTGGCTGCATAATATAAAGTACTTTAGGGAGTGGCATCATTTGTATCGCATTTACCTTGGGCCAAACGCCTAACTATAAAATCTTCCATTTCCGCACATTCTTCAAGATCACCTCAATCAGTTTATCCACATTATAATCTACACTTTTATTCAAATTTCACAAAATATAAATCCCTAAATACTTCAACCATTTACAATCCCAGGAACCAAAACAATACTGAGCACACATGGGAGAAAAGAACAAGTTACTTCTTACCTTGTAACGTTCTTTCGACGGGATGTTCCTCCGACGTATTCCTCATCTTAGATATCTCCTTCCAGCTCTGCTGGCCTCGGAAAATTTTTTCTCTCTAGAGGGCGCTGCGCGTCGACGTCCTCCGAGTCGATGTCCCTCGACAGCCGTATCGAGGTCGACGTCATCCTGCCTATAAAGGCCGCGCGCAGCGTCCGTTGCTCAGTTCCGTTTTGTAGCCCACAATAATACTTTCTGGACTAAACTAATCACCCTGAAGGAGCGTAAGCTGCAACAACAAGGGAAGTAGAACTGCGGGGATGGATGGGAGGGTCGATGAGGAATACGTCGGAGGAACATCCCGTCGAAGGAACGTTACAAGGTAAGAAGTAACTTGTTCTTCGAAGGGATTGTGTCCTCCGACGTATTCCTCATCTTAGATAGGCTCCCATAGCAGTATTCTATTATCGGAGGAGGGAGTACTGACTTCACGCTGTCTTCTATTGATGAATAGAATGCAGTACAGCCCTTCCAAACCTAGTCTCTTGACTGGAGGAGGAATCCAAATTGTAAAAACGTGTAAAGGTATGGACAGACGACCATGTAGCGGCCGCACAGATGTCTTTAACCGGCACGCCTCTTTTGAGGGCCGATGAAGCTGCAATACCTCTGATCGAATGAGCCCTAAGGTTTTGAGGGGGCTCTTTCCCTGCCAGTTGATAACATTCCAGAATGGCTAGAATGATCCATCTGGAAATGGTCTGCTTAGTTATTGGTAACCCCAGCTTGTGACCTGCGTAACCTACAAACAGCTGGACTGCCTGTTTTATCCTGGCTAGTCTACTGATGTAAAAACTTAAAGCCCTCCTAGGGTCTAGCCTGTGTAACCTCTCTTCCTCTTTCCCCGGGTGAGGAGGAGGATAGAAAGATGGTAGAGTAATCTTCTGAGTGATATGGAATTCAGAAACCACCTTTGGGAGGAAATTAGGCTTCACTTGCAGGACAACTTTGTCTTTGTGAAATATTGTGTGAGGGGGTTTACAAGAAAGAGCTTGTAATTCGCTCACCCTTCTAGCAGATGTAAGTGCTATTAATAAAACAGTTTTAAGGGTAAGGAATCTTAACGAACAAGAATGGAGAGGTTCGAAAGGTGTGCCCATCAGGAAAGTTAGTACTAAGTTTAAATCCCATAGGGGAACTTGGAATGGTCTTGGGGGATAAACATTGGTTAACCCCTTTAGAAACTGTATTACCAAGGGTAATTTGAAATAGGATGGTTCTTCCGCAGAACGCTTAAAGATGGTTAGCGCTGTGAGATAGCCCTTAATGGTGCCAACTTGAAGGCCTGAATTTGCCAAATATAGTAGGAAGGACAAAACCATTGGTGTACCACATGAAAAAGGGTCGATATTCTGTTCTCTACACCAGCTGCAGAATCTGTTCCAACGGCAGCGGTATAAAGACTTTGTTGCTGGCCTCCTTGCCGAAAGCAACACCTCCATAACATCATCAGGGAGGTCACAATCCTTGTACCTCAGCCTTTCAGAAGCCAAGCGTGAAGGTTGAAGGTTTTGATGTCTGGATGGAGAACCTGACCTCCCTTCTGTGAGAGTAGGTTCTCTCTGAGTGGAAGTCGAATTGGAGGGCAGATGGACAAGTCTAGAAGGTCCGGGTACCACGTTCTCCTGGCCCAATCCGGGGCAATTAGGATCATGGTTCTCCGGAATCTTCTCAACCTCCTGATCATTTGAGGAATGACAGGGACCGGTGGGAACGCGTACAGAAGCGGAAACTCCCAGTCCACTATGAACACGTCTCCCAGAGCTCCTCTCGGGGGAAATTCCCTTGAGCAGAACAGGTCGCATTTCCTGTTTAGGCTGGTGGCGAACAGATCTACCTGAGGGGTTCCCCAAAGGGCGAAGATCTCTTGAAGGACTTCCTGAGCTAGCTCCCGCTCGTGGGAGACTGTGTTCTGCCTGCTCAGAGCGTCCGCTGTCAAGTTCTTCTCTCCGGCAAGGTGAACTGCCGATAGAGAGATTCCTCTTGGATTGTGTAACGCTCACCTGATTCCCGCAGAGGCGCCGGTCTTGACTGGGTGAATGCTGTATCTTCAAAGGTGATGTGTAACACACGGTTGGCTCTTTGGGCTGGACCTCTGTGCACTGTATGTCTGACTCGAAGAGTAAGATGTCTGCAGATAGAAAATATGGGATTAATGAACTGGGTTTATTGGGTGCCTCTCTCCTCTTCCCTTTCTCTTCTCCTGTAGAACCCCAAAGGTTAACGCCCTCACCTTAGGTAAGTGAACGCCGAGCTCTCCATCTGCCTCGGGGCAGGGTGCCGTAACCAGTTTCTTCACTGGATAAGGGTGCAGGCCTCTTGACCTCAGAGGACTGCTGTCCGTCGTTAACTGCACGAACGGTAAGTTCTGGGCACTTCAAATGTCTTAAAAGTCTTTTGTAATGATATCTCTTGTTTTGCAGGGTTCCGGCGATGGCGGATGGCGGGCTGATGAGAGTTGAGGATCGAACCCGCGTGAGGAATAGAAGCGCCTGGAAGCACGTAAGTAAGCGCTTGTAGCCTGCTTCACGATGCGCACTAACTGTCCCTTTTATCTTGCAGGTACAAGTTCGGAGCTTTAGAGAAGCTGAAGGGTGCTGGAATACCCACTGGATTCGGCGTGGGAAGGAGTAATGGCACGTGAGTAATAAAGTTGTCCAATGTCTTTAACGCACCTTCTTTTGTCTTTCAGATGCGGGATGCAGCGCCGAAGGCCTCCGGAGCGTGCGAAGAGCTGGTAAGCTTTTGTCTTTCAGATGCCGGAATGCAGTGTGAAGACCTCCGGAGCATGCGAAGAGTAGGTAAGCCTTTGTCTTTCAGATGCCGGAATGCAGCGCGAGGCGTTGGTGACAGCCGATGGACCAGGTAAGAGATGCACTGCCACTGAAGACCGTAGTGCTAACCTGTTCTTTCTTTGTCTTTACAGGTGCTGCTGAAGACTGGATTCCAGGATGGTAAGCCTTTGTTCCCTTAGGCCCAGGATCAGAAGCAGAAGACACGATGAGCGTTCTGCTGCAGAGAATGCAGAATAACCCAAAGCAAGATTCATCCATCGGGTGTGGTTTAAATAGCCTCCTGTAGTGCTTAGGTGTCTCCTTCCACAGCCACGCCTAGGTAAGAAAAGAGTTCCTGCTTTCCAGAAGAGTTCCAGTGTTCTGAACCTAGGGAGTGGCTCCTGCCCCACCCAACAGGAAAAGTAGTCCCAAACAGAAGAGGATCAGGGGTTCAACTGGCAGGTAGGTAAGCAGCATGGTCTGCTGCAGGTAAGTCCACCCAAGCATTATGAGCCCGGCGCTTCCAGCGCTGGGACTGGGCATCTTTATGAGCCTGGTGCCACTGGCGCCAGGACAGGGTCCAAAAGGTCCCAATTGGGACTGGCTGGCACCCGGAACCGGGGTTATGGGTCTGCTTCCAAGGGAGTCGGGCAAGTCCTGATCCCTTGGAAGCAGAGATCATGACAGCACCCCCCTCAAGGCCCCTCCCAAACCGGGCTTCTCCGGGGGTTTGGGCTTGTTAGGAAATGTTCGATGAAATCTTTTGATTAGACGAGGCGCGTGGACATATTCTGCAGGTTCCCAGGATCTTTCTTGGGGACCGTAGCCTTTCCAGTCAATCAGGTAAAATAGTTTAGATTTGGAGATCTTGGAATCCAGGATGCTTTTGACTTCAAACTCGAGTTCTCCATCAACTAGAATAGGTTTTGGAGATGTAGTTAGTCGGGTTTGAGGTTGCACGGGTTTTAATAGAGAGATGTGGAAGACCGGATGTATCTTCATGTGAGGGCGCAAGTCCAACTTGACCGCTACTGGATTTACTATGGTAGTGATGGAATAGGGACCAAGGTATCTTGGGTTGAATGTGCGTGGTCCTTTTAGAGGTAGATATTTGGTGGATAACCAGACTTGATCTCCTACTTGATATTGGGGGGCTTCCCTCCGATGTTGGTCTGCTCCTTTCTTGTATTGTTCTTTAGCCCTTTGAAGGTGAGAAACGGCTTCCTTAAAGGCTTGGGTGATTGTAGAATGCAGGTGGTCTACTGCTGGTGTTCCAAGATCTTGGAGTGGATCCAACTCCGAGGTTCGAGGGTGACTACCGTATAAAAGAAAAAACGGGGTCTTCCCAGTTCCCGAGTGGACAGAGTTATTGTAGGCATATTCGGCTATCCAAAGGATATCTTTCCAAGTTTTTTCAGTTTGTTGTAGCATGCAGCGCAAATACTGTTCCAGAGTTTGATTGGTCCTCTCGGTTTGTCCGTCGATTTGAGGGTGGTGGCTGGTCGAAAGTCTCACATCAATTTGAGCCGACCGACAGCAACTTCGCCAAAAATGAGAAATAAATTGACTACCTCGATCCGAAATTAGAACTGAAGGAAAACCGTGCAGTCGGACGATGTTTTCGAGAAATTCTCGGGCCAGAGTTGCTGCTGTTGGTAAGCCTTTGAGTGGAATGAAATGCGCCATCTTGGAGAATAGGTCCACGATTACTAGGATCGTATTGTATCCGGAGCATGGAGGTAGATCGGTGATGAAGTCCATAGAAAGCGTATGCCAAGGGCGAGGCGGGATGTCAATAGGGCGTAAGAGGCCGGCTGGTTTTTCCTTTTGACTCTTGTTTTGGGTGCATACTCCACAGGACATTATAAAGTCTCTGATATCTTTTTTCCAAGACGGCCACCAGAAGTAGCGCTTGATCTTTTCCGAGGTCTTGGTCATACCGGGATGTCCTTCCATTAAAGAATCGTGATAACAAGAGATTACCTTTTTCTGTAAATCTGTGCTGGGCAGGTATAACCGTTCTTGGAAATATAATAGGTTGTCCTTCTCCGTAAAGTCCTTTCCCTGCAGATGCCAATTCTGTATGTCTGCTGGAGTTACCAGTAGCCTGGCTTTATCCTTAACTTCCTCTATGGATTGTGTGGCGATTACACCTAGAATTCTTTGTTCTGGAATGATAGGTACAGGTTTAGGATTGATCAAATGTTCTTCCACTCCCATCCGAGAAAGGGCATCAGCTTTACCGTTTTTTGTACCAGGTCGATAGGTAATTATGGAGTCAAACTCGGCAAAGAATAGTGCCCAACAGAGTTGCCTAGAGGATTGAGCTTTTGCGGTTTTCAAATATTGCAGGTTTCGGTGATCTGTAATCACAGTAACGGTGTGTCGGGCCCCCAGAAAATAATGCCGCCAAGCCTTAAAGGCGGACTTGATAGCTAGAAGTTCCTTATCAGTAATAGTGTAATTGATTTCAGGAGGCGAGAATTTGCGGGACCAAAATGCCACGGGATGCAACTGATTGGTTACTGGGTCCTTTTGTGATAGAACTGCACCCATGGCAAGGCTCGAAGCATCAGTTTCAACGATGTAGGGGAGTTCTGGGCGAGGATGTTTTAAGATCGGTGCAGAGATAAATCTAGTCTTCAAATTCTGGAAAGCTTGTTCCGCCTCGGTAGACCATTCAAAACGTTTGTTTTTCTTTAACAAGGCGGTGATGGGCTGGACTATTCGAGAGAATTTGGGGATAAACCTGCGGTAAAAGTTAGCGAAGCCTAACATGCTTTGAAGACCTTTTACGGAGGATGGCGATGGCCATTTGAGAATTGCATCGACCTTCTTTGAATCCATACGCACTCCGCTAGGTGATAATATGAATCCCAAGAATTCAACTTCAGTCACGTTGAAAACGCATTTTTCCAACTTAGCGAAAAGTTTGTGTTGACACAATCTCTCGAGGACCATTTTCACGTGTTTCCGATGTTCAGTTTCCGATGAAGAATAAACGAGGATGTCGTCAATGTAAACAACAACACACACATCTATGAGCTCTCTGAGGACATCGTTCATAAAATATTGAAAGGCGGCCGGGGCATTGCAAAGTCCGAAGGGCATGACCTGATATTCAAATAGCCCATACTTGGTGCGGAAGGCCGTCTTCCATTCATCGCCCTCTTTTACTCGTACCAAGTGGTAGGCTCCTCTAAGATCCAGCTTTGTATATATGCATGCTTTTCTGACTTGGTCCAGGAGTTCAGGGATCAAAGGTAACGGATATCTATTCTTAACGGTGATCTGGTTCAGGCCGCGATAATCTATACAAGTTCTAAGGTCCCCTTCTTTTTTTGGAACGAAGAACAAAGCTGAGGAAGCAGGGGACTTGGAAGGACGAATAAACCCATTCGCTAGGTATTGATCCAGGTATTGTCGGAGGTGAAGATTCTCAGGCTCGGTGAGGGCATAAATTCTACTACAAGGAGGACTAGATCCAGGTATCAGGTCTATCTGGCAGTCATAAGACCTATGAGGAGGTAGAGAGTTAGCCTGATCCTTCCGGAAAACATCTTGGAATTCTAGGTATTCAGGAGGTAACTGGGGAGCCTCCGAGGAAATTGCTGCCAGTGCAACACCAGGTCGAGGGTGACAAGTAGAGACACATTCTGGAAACTGAAACGTTCTTGCTCGCCAATCGATCTGAGGATTGTGCTTCTCTAACCAAGGAATTCCTAGAATAATCTGGAACTGAGGGGCCTTGATCACATCGAACACGATCTTCTCATGGTGTCCATCTTGACTTACTAGCGTCACTTCTTGGGTGGTATGCGTTACTGGTCCAGAGGCTATCTCCGTACCATCCACCGTAGTAATGACGTCCTTTACAGCCTTTGGACAAAGAGTCAGATTCATCCTCAAAACCATTTCATGATCCACATAATTGCCGATGGCACCGCTGTCGACGTAAGCTTCAATCGCATGTAATCGATCCGGATGTTCAGGGCTAATGAGGACCATAGGTATCACGAAATGCGAGGTCACGGAACCGGTTTTAACGCTCGGCAAGAGGACCTCTATTCTTGTCGGGCGAGGTCGTTTCCCTGCTCAGAGTTTGTGACCCTGGTAACTGCAGCTCCTACTGCCTTCTTGGCTGGTTTCACCGGACAGTCTCGAAGAAAGTGCCCCGAGTTTCCGCAATAGAGGCATAATTGCAGCTGTTTTCTCCTTTCCCGCTCCTTTTGTGTTAGTGGTCCTTTCAGGCCCCCTATTTGCATGGGTTCCCCGGAGTCTACTCCTTTGGTAGGAGTTGGTGGTTTGGAAAATACTCGAGCATCAAACTTGGAACGATCGGCCTTCCTGTTCTGCAGTCTGTGGTCAATTTGAACGACTAAGTCAATATAGTCCGAACAGTCTTGCGGGGGATTCACTACTTGGGCTAACACATCTTTGATCTCTCCACGTAGACCTCTATAAAACAGCGTAATCCTTTTGTCCTCAGGCCATCGAGTTTCCACTATCAGTCTGTTGAAAGACGCAATATAAGCCAAAAGGTCTTGATTACCCTGTCGCAATGAAAGGAGGTCATTGTCCAAGGCCTGCCCCTGTGAATGTCTTGCAAACAGTTTTTCCATACTGAGCTGAAAAGGTTGAAAATCATGGAGAACCGGATCATCTTGATTAACTAGAGGGATCGACCAGTCTGCCGCATTGCCACTAAGGTACGAAAGCACGAAAGCTACCTTAGCTTGATTAGTTGGAAAGGCTGCTGGCCGGCATAAGAAGTGCAACCGGCACTGATTAATAAATACTGCAAACCTCTTTGGGTCACCAGAAAATCGTTCGGGCGGAGCCAGAGGTACATTCCCAGGTAGGTTGATCTGCACTGGGTTCGTAGAGGATGTTGAAGGAAGATTTGCCCCTGATGCGGGTAACGGAGTTTGTCCGGCTTGTGACTGTAGCAATTGTCTAGCGAGATCGTCTGTTCGCTCCTTGGAAATAATCAGTTCCCTTCTTAGAGCATTCGTTTCCTGACGGGCTGCATGCACTTCTGCTCTTAGTTCCCCAAGTAACTGGGCTAGCTGGTCGGTATCCGAGGTTTCCATAGCGCCTGGGTGGGAGTTTTGCAGTAGGCTTTGCGTTCTGTAACGCTCACCTGATTCCCGCAGAGGCGCCGGTCTTGACTGGGTGAATGCTGTATCTTCAAAGGTGATGTGTAACACACGGTTGGCTCTTTGGGCTGGACCTCTGTGCACTGTATGTCTGACTCGAAGAGTAAGATGTCTGCAGATAGAAAATATGGAATTAATGAACTGGGTTTATTGGGTGCCTCTCTCCTCTTCCCTTTCTCTTCTCCTGTAGAACCCCAAAAGTTAACGCCCTCACCTTAGGTAAGTGAACGCCGAGCTCTCCATCTGCCTCGGGGCAGGGTGCCGTAACCAGTTTCTTCACTGGATAAGGGTGCAGGCCTCTTGACCTCAGAGGACTGCTGTCCGTCGTTAACTGCACGAACGGTAAGTTCTGGGCACTTCAAATGTCTTAAAAGTCTTTTGTAATGATATCTCTTGTTTTGCAGGGTTCCGGCGATGGCGGATGGCGGGCTGATGAGAGTTGAGGATCGAACCCGCGTGAGGAATAGAAGCGCCTGGAAGCACGTAAGTAAGCGCTTGTAGCCTGCTTCACGATGCGCACTAACTGTCCCTTTTATCTTGCAGGTACAAGTTCGGAGCTTTAGAGAAGCTGAAGGGTGCTGGAATACCCACTGGATTCGGCTTGGGACGGAGTAATGGCACGTGAGTAATAAAGTTGCCCAATGTCTTTAACGCACCTTCTTTTGTCTTTCAGATGTGGGATGCAGCGCCGAAGGCCTCCGGAGCGTGCGAAGAGCTGGTAAGCTTTTGTCTTTCAGATGCCGGAATGCAGTGCGAAGACCTTCGGAGCATGCGAAGAGTAGGTAAGCCTTTGTCTTTCAGATGCCGGAATGCAGCGCGAGGCGTTGGTGACAGCCGATGGACCGGGTAAGAGATGCACTGCCACTGAAGACCGTAGTTCTAACCTGTTCTTTCTTTGTCTTTACAGGTGCTGCTGAAGACTGGATTCCAGGATGGTAAGCCTTTGTTCCCTTAGGCCCAGGATCAGAAGCAGAAGACACGATGAGCGTTCTGCTGCAGAGAATGCAGAATAACGCAAAGCAAGATTCATCCATCGGGTGTGGTTTAAATAGCCTCCTGTAGTGCTTAGGTCTCTCCTTCCACAGCCACGCCTAGGTAAGAAAAGAGTTCCTGCATTCCAGAAGAGTTCCAGTGTTCTGAACCTAGGGAGTGGCTCCTGCCCCACCCAACAGGAAATGTAGTCCCAAACAGAAGAGGATCAGGGGTTCAACTGGCAGGTAAGTAAGCAGCATGGTCTGCTGCAGGTAAGTCCACCCAAGCATTATGAGCCCGGCGCTTCCAGCGCTGGGACTGGGCATCTTTATGAGCCTGGTGCCACTGGCGCCAGGACAGGGTCCAAAAGGTCCCAATTGGGACTGGCTGGCACTCGGAACCGGGGTTATGGGTCTGCTTCCAAGGGAGTCGGGCAAGTCTTGATCCCTTGGAAGCAGAGATCATGACAGCTTGCCCAAAACCAGAGCTGCATCGCCTCTCTGCACAGGGGTAGTGATCCTACGCCTCCTCTTTTGTTGAGGTAATGCATGGCCACCGTGTTGTCTGTCATTATCAGGACGTTCTTCCCTTGTACAGCTGGCAGGAACGCCTTCAGCGCAAGTCTGATGGCTCTCAGCTCTAACAGGTTGATATGTAGTCTGGACTCCGATGGAGACCAACGACCACTGATGGTCAAGTCGTTGCCGTGACTACTGTTATCTCCGGCCAGGGTTGCCAAAACTGTTCTCCTTTCAGAATGTTCTCCTGACAGGCCCACCACTGAAGGTCTCGAGCCACCCTGCCGGGAACCTGAAGAAGATCTGTCATTCTCCCTGAGAATTGTGACCACTGAGTCCTCAGTGCCCACTGGAGGGATCTCATTCTCAGGCAAACCTCTAGCACTAGGAAAATGCAGGATGCGATGAGGCCTAGCAACCTCAAAAAGTCGAAGGCTGGGAGACGTTGGGCATGTTGGAACTTGGTAACCATCTGTAGAATATCTTGAGCCCTCACCTCTGGTGGCGAGGCTTTTCCCAGGGAAGTGTCCAGGATCGCTCCTATGAACTGGAGTCTCTGCGATGGTATCATTTGTGACTTCTTTAAATTGAGGGAGAAGCCCAGTCTGTGAAGGGAGTGGCACACGTGATTTAGCTGGATCTGAGCTTGTTCCGAAGAAACAGCCCTGATCAACCAATCGTCCAGGTAGGGGTAGACGTGAATCCCTTCCCTCCTTAGACTTGCAGCCACTACCGACATTAACTTGGTGAAGACTCTCGGGCGGAGGTCAGCCCAAATGGCAGCACTCAAAATTGATAATGAGAGTTGCCAATTGCGAACCTCAGGTATTTCCTGTGTTTGAGATGGATAGGCACATGGAAATAAGCGTCCTGAAGGTCCAGAGATACCAACCAGTCCTGTAACTGAAGGGCCTGGAGGATCTGAGAAAGAGTGACCATGTTGAATTTGTCTTTTCTGAGGAATTTGTTCAATTCTCGCAAGTCCAAGATGGGTCTCAGTCCTCCGTCTTTCTTTGGAATGAGAAAGTAAGGGGAGTACCAGCCCTTGTTCCTCTCCGCTACAGGTACCGGTTCTATGGCACCTTTCTCTAGCAGGTCCAAAATTTCCTGCAAGAGGAGCGGATCTGGAGCTTTCTGAGAGCTGATCCCCGGTGGATGACTCTGAGGTATACGTAGGAAAGGCAGGCAGTAACCTTGGGTAACTGTCTCCAATGCCCAAGCATCTGACGTGATAGCCTGCCATACCGCCAGATGTTGAGTCAACCTGCCTCCTACAGGTGTCCTGTGAGGGAAGTCCTCAGAGTGGTTTTGGGGCGGCTGATGCAGATGCCGATGGTAAAGAGGCACCTGCTGTTGCTGCGGCTTTTGAATATCTACCCCGTCCACCTCGGGTAGTTCTTCTTTGTCCCCTTTGAGCCGGTCGTCCTCTACCTCTTCCGAATGCGGAGTAGAAGCGAAAGGACTTTCTTTGGAATGAGAAAGTAAGGGGAGTACCAGCTCTTGTTCCTCTCCGCTACAGGTACCGGTTCTATGGCACCTTTCTCTAGCAGGTCCAAAATTTCCTGCAAGAGGAGCGGATCTGGAGCTTTCTGAGAGCTGATCCCCGGTGGATGACTCTGAGGTATACGTAGGAAAGGCAGGCAGTAACCTTGGGTAACTGTCTCCAATGCCCAAGCATCTGACGTGATAGCCTGCCATACTGCCAGATGTTGAGTCAACCTGCCTCCTACTGGTGTCCTGTGAGGGAAGTCCTCAGAGTGGTTTTGGGCGGCTGATGCAGATGCCGATGGTAAAGAGGCACCTGCTGTTGCTGCGGCTTTTGAATATCTACCCCGTCCACCTCGGGTAGTTCTTCTTTGTCCCCTTTGAGCCGGTCGTCCTCTACCTCTTCCGAATGCGGAGTAGAAGCGAAAGGACTTGCCCCTCGCAGAGGTTCCTGTGGGACGAAAGGGAGTCTGACGGATTGCAGCTCCTACGGATTTTGCTGCTGCTTTTGAAGTTTGCAGTTTCTCTAAACTGTCATCCGCCTTTTTCCCGAACAAAGAAGAGCCATCGAATGGCATGTTCAAGAGCATGGCTTGCACATCTGGGGCAAAACCAGACTTTCTCAACCAAGCGAATCTCCTGGTTGATGTACTTGCCGCCATTGCTCTGCTGATACTGTCAGCCGAATCAATGCCCGTCTGGAGGGATTCGCACATAGCGTCTTTACCGTCCTGTATAATATTCAGGAACGCATCCCTTTCTTCTCCCTCCGGGATGCAGTCAGCCACTGTAGAAGCACACTCCCAAAGTGTATGGCTGAACCTAGCAAGGGTGCAAGTAGCATTAACAGATTTTAACACCATGCTACATGCTGAAAAGACTTTCTTTGCCATAGCATCATATTTTTTATCGTCCCTGTCCTGTGGGACGGTAGGATAAGCCGTCTTGACATCGGTAGAGGATGCTGCCTGTACCACCAGACTTTCTGGGGATGGGTGTTTAGACAAAAACTCCAGGTCTGTAGAAGATACCATGTACTTTGTAGACAGTTTTTTATTTACTGCTGGTACTACATCTGGGGTTTCCCAGTTTGTCATGATCTTCCTCTGAAGAGCTTTATGAAAAGGCACCACAGGATCCTCCTGTGGGACTTTGTCAAGAATATCCGTGAGGTCATCTTGTTGGAAAGATTGTGAAGGTGCAGACCACCCCATGAACTCTGTGATCCTGGCCATTAAGGCTCTATAGGGGGTTTCAGCATGCTCCCCCGGGTCTGGCCTAGCAAACTCCACCTCAGGGGAAGTGTCTAACCCACTTGCCTCATGTAAGGAATCATGAAGATCCTTTAACCTGCGTTCTTCAAAGGAAAATTCCTCTCTAATTGGGGTTACAGGTCCCTGCAACTCAAATGTGTCTTCCTGTTCAGACAATTCACCCTCTTCCAAAATTGAGGACATAGTTCTCAATTGTTCTGAAATCATAAAAGGAGTAAATCCCATTTCCAAGGCAGAGGGTGCCGAACTTGTCATTATCGGCCTCGAAAACGTCGATGTCGTCGACGCCGACGTCGAAGGCTTCGAACGTGGCGTCGAAAACAAAGGCGGAGGCCTCGAAGACCTCGACAGAATTGGAATTCTACTCGACAATCTCGAAGCCATCGAGGTCGAGGACCTGGGGATAGTCACTGGGTGTGTCGTATCCATGACTTTTCTTGGCGTCGACGCCGGTGTCGAAGCTGGCGTCGAGTCGACAGACCCGTGTGTCGAAGGTCCCTTCGACAACGGCGTCGAAGACACCGACCTCGGCGTCGACGGAACCCTCGTCGACGGCGTTGACGGAACCTTCGAGGAAGGTTTGGAGGTCATAGTCCTACTCGAGGGTTCGAGACGCGCTCGAGAGGTTTCCTTCGCCGGGTACTGCGACTCGCAGCGTTTTTGACCTTCGGGTCTTTCGACCAGAGCATCGCTCTCGGCAGTCTTCGAGGGGGTCAAGGCCGCTTTCTCGAAGACGCTCATCATATTTTTGCGGAATTCCTCCCATTCAGCCCAGGAACTATGTTTCGTGGGGAAAGGGACTCTTTTTGGCGAAACAGAGGAAGAGGAAGACGGAGAAGGGGATCTTCGACGTCTCCTCTTCGAGTGCTTCGATCTCGAGGAGTGATGGGACCCACTCCGAGACCTGGAGCGCGAATGGTGACGAGGAGACGAGTGTCTCGACTTTGTCGACGAAGAAGAAGCTTTAAAAGTCTTACCTTTCTCCAGCTTCCCCCTACGCTCCTTCAGGGCCTTAGCTGTCATGGACATACAGTCCTCGCATTCCGAACAATGGTGTTCAGCTCCCAAACACCACAGACAAACTCTGTGAGGGTCAGTCAACAACATCTTTTTCCCACAATCTCGGCATTTTTTGAAGCCGGATCGATGAGTTGTCGGTTCCGACGAGGAAGCCATCAAGTACGGATCGAATGACTCGAGGTAAATAGGATTAATCTGACTAAGAACTGAGCAACGGTATTCCGAGGCACTGAGTAAGCGCGGAAAAACGGAACTGAGCAACGGACGCTGCGCGCGTCCTTTATAGGCAGGATGACGTCGACGTCGATACGGCGGCTGTCGAGGGACATCGACTCGGAGGACGTCGACGCGCAGCGCCCTCTAGAGAGAAAAAATGTTCCGAGGCCAGCAGAGCTGGAAGGAGATATCTAAGATGAGGAATACATCGGAGGACACAATCCCTTCGAATGTTAATGTTAAAGGTATTTATATAGCGCACCATCACCAATGGAGTTGGTCTCCAGGCGCTCAGGCGGATCTGTAAACAAAAGGTGCGGGGGTGGGTTAGTGGGTGAAGAGGGCGCAGAAAAGTGGTGTACTGTTGGCAGCTTCAGTTCGGTTTTCACCGTTCGCTCAGCTTGGGTGTGCATATAGGGTTGAAGCAAGTCCTTGCGTGCTGTTGTTGCAATCTATGTGTTTACTGTGTGTTGTTGCGGTGTGGTCAAGTTTGTACGGTTTGCTGCGAGAGAGGTGGTTGTGTGGGTTTTTGTGTGAATAAGTATGCAGAAATGTGAGGTTTTCGTTAGTTGGTTATATGCCTCGTAATCCTTGTAGTTTAGTATCAAGATATCATACTGGGTAGGTATATTCTTAACTTGGTTTATTGATTGTATAGTTTCTGGGTGATACTGTGGCTGGTTTCCAGCAGATAAGGGCCTTTGTACACCAGGTTCACCGAGCATCTCCCTAGTTTGATAGTGGTGATTATTATCGCTCACCAGCTCCATTATATATATTTGGTATATTCTCTTCCCTTCCATGATATGAGTCTAGTTTCGGGGCAGTGGTGAGGCTGGCCTCCAGTTAAGTTATTGAGCTTAGTACACCCAGGAGGCCAGCATGATCCCTGATTGGCAGTGGAGTTTTATAATCATTCCCACTCCTTCCTATCTATTTACTGTCGGTGGTCAATTGCTGCACGTGTCTACAAGGAGGCCATGTGCTACCACTGGGCCATACCACGTTCTCCCTTCCGATTGATCTGAGGATATTCTTGGTATGAGTTGATGTGTTTTGTGTATTAATTGATAAGTGTAATGTTACAGATCTGTATGTCCTTATTTTATGAGAGGTTGAGGACTTAAGGAATCAGAGAAGGTTCTTCTCTCAGCCTAGTTCCTCTGTGTATGTCCTTATGGGCATTCTTTCTGGTTATGGGGTGAAGAGCCATGATTTGAGGAGTTTCCTGAATTGTAGGTGATCTCTTGTGTTCCGTATGTTCTTTGGTAGTTCGTTCCAGGTTTTTGGGGCGAGGTGAGAAAAGGGGATCCTCCAAGTTTTCTCTTGTTGTATGATTTGGGTTCCAAACGGATGTCGCTGCTCGATCTAAGTAGCCTTGTAGTGTGATGTATGTTTAGTTTTCTTCTGAGGAACTCTGCACCTTGGTCGTGGATTGCTCTGTGGGTTATGCACATTGATTTGGACTTGATCCGCTGTTTGATGGGTAGTCAGTGTAGCATTTCCAGCACTGGTGTGATGTGTTCTCTTCGAGGTAGTTTAAGGATCAGTCTGGCCACCGCATTTTGTATGTGTTGGAGTTTAATTAGGAGTCATTCAGGCATGCCAAGATATAGGCTGTTGGCGTAGTCTAATCTGGACATGATGAGGGCGATGACGGCAGTTGTTTTGTTGGTGAATGAGAGGAATGGTAGGATCCTTTTAACCGATCACAGGAGGAAGAAGCATTTCTTTATTAGGGCGTTTACTTGTGGCTCTAGAGTGAGTTTGTTGTCCATTAGGACTCTCAGGTTTTTTACAGTTGATCATGGGGTTGGGGGTTGGGGTTTGACCAAGTTCAGTTGGCCATGGGTTGTAGAGGTTGTCTTCTCCTTTTTTTGTGATGATCATTATTTCCATTTTGCTTGGGTTGAGTTTAAGGTAGTTTAATTCATCCAGTTGTATATTTCACGAAGGCAGTTCTCTGGTGTTGAATTGTCTTCTTGTGAGTCTTGTATTTTGTAGATTATTTGTGTGTTGTCAGCATAGTTGTAACAGGTGAGGCCATGTCTTTCGATGATTTTAATTAGCTGTGACAGGTAGATGTTGAATAGTAGTGGTGAAAAGGATGTTCCTAGTGGAACTCTGCATGATGATTCTCGTGGGCTTGATATCTAAGGTTTCATCCATACTGTTTCTGTTCTGTTTGTTAGGAAGGATCGGATGCAAAGAAAAGGAAAAACATCAGTTTTGTCCCAGTTTATGTTATGTCTAGACAATTGCCCAACTTCTTTGAAAACCCTTTTCAACAAAACACTACCTTCCCTTGGGTTGGAAAAAAGTACGACTATGTCATTCGCATACGACAACATCTTAAACCCCTGGCTCCCTATGCCGCAAATATCCACTTCCCGTCTTATGCGAGCTGCAGGCGTTTCCAACGTAATGCTAAATAAGAAGGAGAAAAGGGGAGAACCCTTTCCAGTTCCCCTAATCCTGACAATTTCCTTTGAAAGTACTTGTCAAGTGCTGAAGTGCTGGTGCAGAGCTCTCCCCAGGAGCTACTGAACCCCACAGACCCACAAGAGTGTGACACACTGAACTAACCATAAAGAGCAGCTGAGCATGGAATGCCCCCGGGGAAAGGGGGAAGTGGATAAAATAAAAAAATCAGATTTCAGGCTTCTAGCCACAAAATAATCTGCAGGTGTGAGAAAGAAGAACTAGCATGTAAGTTAGCACCCACAGTCATACACTACACCTCCCTTCCTCCCAAAGTGCCATAACAAATACAGTACCTGGATTACCCTCTGCTTATGCCAGGAGGATCATTTTCTTGCTCTAACACAAATGTCTCTTGAAACCTTTCAAAGTTTCTTGCTAAAGTTGAACCTTTGCTGCGTTGAGTTTCCTCTAATTGCTGTTAACTTCTTAAAAGAAATATAAACCTTTTCCTACAGTATCTGTTAACAATCATCTTCCGTTATCTTCCTTTCTATTGGCTTTGCTAATGCTTGTGCAGATGATTAGGCTGTATGTGTAACGCTCACCTGATATCCACGGGGACGCCACTCAGCCGGTCCGGACTTCCGACCACTTCAAACCCTTCCCTGGACTTGCTCAACCAAGCACTGGGCCTGAAACACAGTATTATCAGAGGTCAATTCCCTATTGGTCTTGCTTGTCTGGCCTCCCTTTTCTTCCCTGGGACCCACCCTTCCCCCGGACCTCTCCTCACCTTGTTTTTTGATGTGGGGCGCTCTCTGTCCTGTCTTCGATGCAGGGGTGCGTTGGGTGATGCGGGCTGGAGGGTGCATAGTTGCTTCACTGGCACGGGCCTGGCGGACGGGTCTTGCTGTGGCATCAACCCGACCGGTAATTGGAATGAGTCTTACAAAAGTTCTGATGGCTCTAGTCCCTTTAATACTGTGTCTTTCTTTCCTCAGGTGATGAAGGTCTTGAGGATGGTGATGCGCTGCTGAAGTAAGTAGGAATGCGGAGCGTGATGCTTATAGGCTTCCATAGCACTAACCAATGTTCGTCTTTTCTGTGTCCTTTTAGGTTGCCGCAGTAACCCAGCATGGAAGGGAGCTGAGGAAATGGGCTGCGGTGAGAAAGCGCGATGTGCGGCTCCTCTTAAATGTTTTGCGCTAACCTGATGTGTCTTTTCTGCTTTTTAAGATCGGCGGGATGCTCCGGAGCAGAAGTTGTCCAATCGACGGGAGTTCAGGTAAGGATTAAACTCTATTTGCAAATTTGAGAGATCTTAGTATTGCAGAATGCTTACTAACGTCTTTTCTTCTATTCTTCTCCCCTTTGGTAGGGCGCGGCGTGCCGAGATGGATATGACTCTGCCGTAGGAATCCGCAAGACTGGGAAGAGCTGGACAGAAGTTGGATGCTCTTCGAGGTGAGCATTCGCAACAAAGTTCTTATTCTTGCAGATGCGCTGGCGCTGAAGAAAGAAGTGGGCCTCTTCAGAATTTCTGAGCATGGTGTCACGCTGCAGGTGCAGAGAAACGCAAAGCATGTTTCTCAGGCCGGGTGTGGTTTGAATAGTCTGTAGGTATCCCAGGTATCCCTGGGCTGAGCCACACACGAAAGACTAGACCGCTCATCCAGTTCAAGTAACTGAATTACATGGGGGCATCCATTGCCCCATAATACATTGTAAGTCCAATACTAAGTGGATCTCAGGACTGTGTGCGAGCTTGGTGCCAAAGGCGCCAAGTCTGAGTCCAAGTAGGTGTCTGGGGAGATGGAGAGGCCTTTAGGGGCTGACTAGGTGGCCTTGACCTGGCGTCAGCCTGATATGCCAGGGGGCTGGGGGCAGGAATCGTGACAGCACTCCCCCCCAAGGCCCCTCTCAAGGTGGCTTTCCCTTCAGGTCCCGGCTTGTTTGGGTGGTTTTGGTGGAACCTCCTAAGCAGACGAGGTGCGTGGATGTATTCACAGGGTTCCCATGTTCTGTCCTGGGGACCGTACCCTCTTCAGTCCAGTAGATAGTATAGTTTGGATCCGACATACTTGGAATCCAGGATGTCCTTGATCTCGATTTCTGGCTCTCCTGCAATCTCTATGGGGCTTCGGTGCTGGTATCACACGGGTCCCAGGTTGAACAGGCTTTAAGAGAGACACGTGGAACACAGGATGAATTAGCATATTAGCTGGTAAGGCTAGTTTGACAGCTACTGGATTTATCACGGAGGTGATGGTGTATGGGCCTAGGTATCTTGGATGGAAGGTTCGGGTCCCTTTAATGGGTACATGCTTGGATGCCAGCCAGACTTTGTCTCTCACTTGGTAGTTAGGGGCTTTGATTTGGTGTTGGTCTGCAAATTTCTTCTGACGATCCTTAGCTCGGAGTAGGTGTTCTGCTCCCCTTTTGAAGGTTTGTGAAATGGTTGCATGTAAGGTTTTAATTGCTGGCATTTCTAAGGTCGTAGGGGTGTCCAAATCGGAAGTGCGTGGGTGTCGACCATATATGGTATAGAAGGGTGTTTGCCCAGTACTGGTGTGTAGGGAGTTGTTATAGGCATATTCAGCAATCCATAATATATCTGACCAGCTCTCCTCAGCTTGATGGAGCATACAGCGTAGATACTGTTTGAGCATATGATTTGTTCACTCAATTTGACCATCCATTTGTGGACGGTGGCTGGTGGATAGTCGGATGTCAATGTGAGCCAAAGAGCAGCAATTCCTCCAGAAATTGGACACGAACTGAGTACCACGATCCGAAACCAGTACCGAGGGGAAACCATGGAGCTGTACAATGCATTCCAGAAATACTTTTGCTAGAGTGGAAGCGTTTGGGAGCCCCTTTAGAGGGATGAAGTGTGCCATTTTTGAAAATAGGTCCACAACTACTAGAATGGTGTTGAATCCCTACTGGATGGTAGGTCAGTAATAAAGTCGAGGGATAACGTGTGCAAGGGTGCTGGTGGGATATCCAACGGTTGCAAGAGTCCTGCCGGTTTCTGTTTGGATGATTTGTTTTGAGCGCATACTCCACAAGATCGGATAAATTGAACAATGTCTTTACGCCACGTGGGCCACCAATAATTCCATTTTACTTTGGCTAAAGTTTTTGCGATCCCCGGGTGGCCTTCGATTAAGGAATCATGATAACTGGACATGACTTGTTCTCGTAGTTCCTGATTTGGTAAGAACAAGCGGTTTCTGAAGTAGGGCAACTGGTCCCTTATCGTGTAATGTTCCCCTTGTGTGCACCACTCTTGTGATTGCTTAGGACTCATCAAGTTTTGGATTTTTACGTGCAGTTCTTTCTGAGTGATGGTTGCTGTAATTCCCAGGAGTTTATCACATGGGATAATAGGTATCGGGTCCGGTGGTTTGTAGTCCTGTTCTTCAATACCCATACGGGAAAGGGCATCGGCCTTCCCGTTTTTGACTCCAGGTCGAAATGTAATCACGTAGTCATATTCAGCGAAGAATAGAGCCCAATGTAACTGTCGTGAAGATTGCGCTTTAGCAGTTTTTAGATACTGGAGATTTCGGTGATCTGTTATGACATTGATGGTGTGTCTTGCACCCAGAAGGTAATGGCGCTAGGCCTTAAAGGCAGACTTGATGGCTAGGAGCTCTTTATCTATGATGGCGTAATTGAGCTTGGGGGTATACATTTCCATGACCAGAAGGCAACAGGGTATAACTAACCCGTTTCAGGATCCTTTTGCAAGAGGACGGCTCCCATGGCCATGTTTGATGCGTCCGTTTCCACCACGTATGGGAGTTCTGGGTAAGGATGGCGTAGAATTGGGGCCGAAGTGAATCGAGCCTTAAGTTCCTGGAAAGTTCTTTCTGCTTCCTCTGTCCATTGAAATTTTTTATTGCTCTTTTTTAGTAACGATGTGATGGGATGTACTATCTGTGAGAATTCTGAGATGAACCGGCTGTAGAAGTTTGCGAAACCTAACATGCTCTGTACTCCCTTGAACGAGTTTGGTGATGGCCAGTTTAGGATCGCATCTACCTTGTGTACATCCATACGGATACCCTTCGGACTAAGAATGAAACCAAGGAACTCCACCTCGGAAACATGGAATGAACACTTTTCAAGCTTGGCATAGAGCTGATGCTGGCAGAGTTTTGCCAGTACGGATCGAACGTGTTTGACGTGGTTTTGTGTTGATGCGGAGTACACTAGGATGTCGTCAATGTATACTAAAGCACAGACATCAATTAATTCCCTTAAAACATCGTTCATGAAATATTGAAATGCAGCTGGCGCGTTGCAAAGGCCAAAGCTCATTATTTGATATTCGTACAGGCCATACTTGGTAAGAAAGGCGGTTTTCCATTCGTCGCCCTTTTTAACTTGGACAAGGTGATATGCTCCTCTTATATCTAGTTTTGTGTAGATGTGGGTGTCTTTGACTTGGTCAAGCAGTTCAGGAATCAATGGAAGGGGGTAACGGTTTTTGACGGTAATCTGGTTCAATGCGCGATAGTCGATGTACGTTCTTAGGTCCCCTTCCTTTTTCGGTACGAAGAACAGAGGACTGGCCGCCGGGGACTTCGAGGGACGAATGAACTCGTTTGCCACGTATTGGTCGAGATAGGACTTCAGGTGCTGGTTTTCTGGTTCTGTGAGTGCGTAGATTCGTCCACAAGGGATCTGGGCGCCGGGTACCAGGTCCATCTGGCAATCGTATGGTCTGTGTGGAGGTAGGGTAATAGATTGTTCCTTCTAAAACACGTCTTGAAAATCCTGGTACTCTCTTGGTAGAGTCCCGGCCGCCACTGTTCCCAGCGTAGAGGTTCTGGAGTCGATTGATTGTTTCTCCTTATGATAACACGTTCGAGCACAGGTCTCGGAGAAGGCCAGCTCCTTTGCTCACCAATCTATTCGATGATTATGAGCTGCCAACCAGGGCATCCCTAAGATCAGTCAAAACTGAGGTGCCTTGATGAGGTCGAAAGCAATAGATTCTTGATGCCCATCCTGGCACAGAAGGGTTAATGTTGCAGTGCACTGGGATACTGGACCGGAGACTATTTCCGTGCCATCGACTGTGGTTACAGTGTCTGTGGTTAACTTTGGACATAAAGGAAGTCCCATCTTTGCTGCGAGATCTTGGTCTATGTAATTCCCAACAGCTCCACTGTCTATGTACACTCTTGCTGCGTGCATCTGCGATGGTTATTGGTGATCGATCAGGATCACAGGTAGTGCAAAATGGGAGGTCTGTACTTCACTTTCTTCGCTCGACAAGTGTACCCCTACACTTGCCGGGCTGGGCAGTTTTCCGACTCTTTGGTGGGGTCTTCGTTGTCCGTAGCTCCTACTATCCTTCTTGGTGGCTTCACTGGGCACTCCTTTAGAAAGTGACCTGATTTTCCACAGTACAAACATAATTGCTGTTGCCTCCTCCTATCTCTTTCCGTCTTAGTCAAGGGTGACCTGACACCTCCAATCTGCATTGGTTCCCCTGAGCCTTCTGTTGATCGAGAAACATTGTCCCTTGAACTCACATAAATAAGGCGAGAGTCGGGTCTGATCCGATCTGCTCTTCGGTCTTGCAATCTTTGATCTAGCTGAACCACCAGGTTAATAAATTCTGTACAGTCTTGAGGGGGGTCCACTACTTGTGCGAGGACATCCTTTAGCTCTCCCTGCAGACCCCTACAAACTAACGTGGTTCTCTTCTCTGCAGGCCATTCAGCTTCAACCACAAGTCTATTGAATGTGGCGATGTATGTCAATAGGTCTTGGATCCCTTGACGAAGGGATAGAAGTTCGCTGTCTAGAGCCTGTCCATGAGTATGACGGGCGAAACATTTTTCCATTTCCTGTTGAAAACCCCTGAAATTGCGTAACAGAGGATCATCTTGAGTCACAAATGGTACTGACCAAATTCGAGAGAGCTAAGTATTGCAGAATGCTTACTAACGTCTTTTCTTCTATTCTTCTCCCCTTTGGTAGGGCGCAGCGTGCCGAGATGGAGATGACTCTGCCGTAGGAATCCGCACGACTGGGAAGAGCTGGACAGAAGTTGGATGCTCTTCGAGGTGAGTATTGGCAACAAAGTTCTTATTCTTGCAGGTGCGCTGGCGCTGAAGAAAGAAGTGGGCCTCTTCAGGATTTCTGAGCATGGTGTCACGCTGCAGGTGCAGAGAAACGCAAAGCATGTTTCTCAGGCCGGGTGTGGTTTCCCTGGGCTGAGCCACACCCGAAAGACTAGACCGCTCATCCAGTTCAAGGAACTGAATTACATGGGGGCATCCATTGCCCCATAATACATTGTAAGTCCAATACTAAGATCTCAGGACTGTGTGTGAGCTTGGTGCCAAAGGTGCCAAGTCTGAGTCCAAGTAGGTGTCTGGGGAGATGGAGAGGCCCTTAGGGGCCGACTAGGTGGCCATGACCTGGTTCCAGCCTGATATGCCAGGGGGCTGGGGGCAGGAATCGTGACAGTATGCCTTTTTACGTGTTGCTGCTAGAGATTATCTTTCCATTGCGAAACCTGCATCATAAATTAGTCACGTAACAAGTCTCAGCCTTCTAGGGTTCTGTCTTTGTGCATCTGCGCTGACTCGCTTTTTTCAGGTTCAGACTGAATTGTATCTACCACAGTACCCGTATCACTCTCCCACTCCTCACCTGATGTTTCTGCGGTGGCTTCTGTAGGCTTGTCTGATGATGTCTCAACAGATCTCTCTCTCCAGGTGCTCAGGTTCCTTTCCTTCACCGTCTTGCCTTTTTGTTTGAAGAGAAAGAGCCGGGCTCCTTCGGAGGTCACTTTGTCAGTGAGGCAATATGCCCGGCAGCGGGGACTCCGGGAGTCCACCCCAAACCATGGAAAAGCTGCCGCAGAAAAACCCTGGATAGTTGATGAGAGTTTGTTTGTTCGTGCATATTCACATTCCTTCTCGGAATACAGTTGGGGTTGCATGAGTATTCACAATCCTTCTTGGAATAGAGTTGGGTTAAGGAGGTATTCGCAATCCTTCTTGGAATACAATAGTGGTTGGAGGAAGTATTCCCATATCCTTCTTTGGAAAACAGTTACCACCGATGTGAACGTTACCCAGAATGCATCTGGGTCTGTCTGGATGGGCCCCTTGGAAGAACGTGCATGAATCTCCAAGCTGGGAGGCGGTAAAGAATGACAAAAGTCTATGACTCAATGGACCATCATGAGCAGGCAGTTTTAAGCAGGTACATGGAAGCTGCACCATGCTTTGCAGGACACACAGCGTGTGTGCCACACACTGGAAGGGTAGCGCAGTGATCAACAGAAAGGGCTCAGTCGGAAATGCCGGATGCTGGAAGTGCAGCGTGGCGGCCAACAGGAAAGAAAACACAGAAGGAAAGTAATAAACTCTGCAAGAAGTAAAAGAAAGGAAAGAATTACCGCGAGTAGCGGGTTGAAATCCAGAGGAAAATTCAGGAGTAACATGAAGCGGGAGCAATAACTAGCGTACACAAACAAATTAATTCAGTTGCAAGGCATCGGTTGCAACACCTGACGGCTAATTATAGCCTCTGTTCAGAACGTAGGCTAGACCGTCAATTCTGGGTGAAATTAATAGGAGCCAATCAGTCCTTTTTCCATGTCTTCCACCTTTTCAATAGGCTCCACGGGGGCTTCATGACAGCTTTATAGTTTGTCTCCGGGGTCTCTGAATTATAACCACACCTGAAAGAAAAGTCTCCTAAGTCAAAACTTGAACTGCGCTCCCAGTGCAGGTAAAAAGAAAATGATGTTTGCACTCTCAGAAACCAAAATATTTATTTTCGAAGTTGAAAACCAGACACTTTCTGGTTTCCTTAGTAACCAAACGCGGACGTAGAGTCGTCTAGTAGCCTTTCCTCATAAATTACCGTTTTCATGAGAGAATGCCAATAAGTGTCTTGTATGTGTAAGGACAAACGCGAGATTTCAAACAAAACTGTTTTAACCAAAAGCAACAGTTTCAAAGATTATTTTCAATCGATCCTGTACTAACAGTTACTCGGTATTTAAATGGAGTCACAACCTTTTACAAGTTTAAGCAGAGAACTTAGCTTTTTTCTCAAGATTCCTGATACAGCTTTATTTAGGATTGCTCCAGATTTTCTTTCGGTGTTGGCAGAAAAAAGGTTCACTCTTCAGGAGCTTTTGAATGCTGACCTTCACTGCTCAGCGTATGAAAATAAAAGGCAGTTGAGAATGTTGTCCAACTGAGCAGAAGCCTTTCCCCAACCAATCACTACGCAGGACTAGGACCTACAGCTTGGCTTGGGAAAGCTCCAACACTCTGAATGACCAGAGTTAAGGCCCATACAAACCACGCTCAAATATAATTAAACACAAAGACACACACAACCCAATCATTCCAGAAACTCAACACATGGAACCTGACGGTACTCAATCAAACTTTAGCCTTTTCTCCAACATGAAAACAACCTATCGCTCCCCCATAAAAATCTCCAAAATCCATCTACCTCATTGGCCATTCCAAAAAGGCCTGGTTCACCCTGTGAAAATCCTTTTCTGTGTCTAAAAAAACATTGCAGCTCCAGTGGTAGCACTCCCACGTAGCTCAAAACATTGATAAGCATTCTACAATTATCATATCCAAATTGCTGGTGCATAAACCCAGACTGTGTCTGATGAATAATCTCCCCAATGCACTTGTCAAGCCTGTTTTTCAAAATCTTTGTGAAAAGCTTTAAGTCAACATTAAGCAAAGATATCGGACGATAATTACCACACTTCATGTTATCTTTATCCGGCATTGGGATCAAAGCAATAAACGCCTCTCTCATCATTCTCCACTTCCAAGGGGACAACTGAGTCTGAAAAACCTTATAAAACTCTGCTGGTAAACCATCCAACCCTGGAGAATTACCAGCTTGAATTTGGGAAATAGCCGTCATAATCTCCAACTCCGTCATCACAGCCTCCAAGGCAATTTTGCTATCAGGTGCCGGTTTAGGTCAATTAATCATATAAAAAGGGGTATCCATATCCTGTTCAAGTGGAAAGCTACTTTCCTCGTACAAAGCCTCATAAAAGGAACAAAAGCATTCACAGATATCCGCAATCTTCACCAAGAACCCCCTATCGTTCTCCATGCTTTAAATAATAGTTCTCTCTGGCATAGCATAAAGTATATTTGCTAATAGTCTACCACATTTCTCACCTCCTTCCCAATATTTTTGCTTTTGGGAGAAGAGACCCTTCTCCATCTGTGCGTTCACTACAGCCTGCAAAAAATCAGATACCTTTTTCATTTCCAATCTGTCCTTCTTACCACCAGTTAGTGCATATTTCTGCTGAAGCCCCGCCAGGTCAATTTCTAACCTCCTAATCTCTGCCAACCCAACCTTTCTTATATGACATGTATGACTGATCAGCTCGCCTCTCACTGTGGCCTTGAAACGGTCATAAAACAACCAACAAGCCTGCTGAACAATGATTCTCAGCAAAGAAAACCTTGATGAACTCACAAAGTGCAACCACTCATTTCTGATCTTTCAAAATACCAGTTTTCATTATTCACCTATCAAAACCTGCCTTCCCTACATCAAAACTAATTCCCAACTCAACCAATGCATGATCCGAAATCCCTCTTTCTCTAATCACAGCATTCACAGCCTTCTCCACAAGTCTGTCTGTAAATAAAAACAAATATATCCTTGAGTATGAATCAATAACCAGGGAATAAAAGGAGAATGCTCTTTCTGTAGGATTCATTGTCATCCACACATCAACCAAGTTATAATCCTCTATAAAACAATTACGTCTATCTTAGTTTACCCACAAGTTGCCGAACAATATAACCTAGAGTCTGGAACACAATTAAATTCCCCCCCTAAAAGGACCATCTCACCCAAAAGATTCTGGAGCAAAGTCAACAAAACAACAAAAGAAATTCCCCCCTGGAGTACACTGCCCATATACAGAGCCAATAGTGAATAACATTTCATCAAACAAAACATCAGCCAACATTATCCTACTCTTTCCCATTCTTGGACACCTTCTCACCAATTGCATACACACACTTGCAGAACAGAATACACACACCCCTAGTTTTCATTGAATAAATTATTCACAAGCTCTTGTGAGTACCTCCCATTCTTCATGCAAATTTGACCTTCAACAAGCAGATGTGTTTCTTGACGAAAAACCACATCTTCCCTGGCCCTCCAAATCCTGGCCATCACTGTCTACTTCTTCCTTGGGCAATTCAGTTCCTTTACATTCCATATAACAAAAGTAAGCAGTCTCATCCACTATCTGAGCAACAGATTCTAGAATTACTAAGATCTCATGGTGAAGGCATTCAGTCCGCCTTTCAACTATAAACCCCACTCTGTCACAGAGGAAGTCGGGAACCACTGCACACACACCACACTAACAAAACAAGACAATACAACATAACACAATCAAACAACATTAAAAATACCAGTACCCTTGAAAAAAAAGGCAACCTATAAGTTTCAAAATCAACAACAGAAAACTCAATTCTATACATGCCCTCCAGTACTCCAAGCCTCCTTTCTAAGCAATCAATTCATCAGGCCCCCTACTTAATCCCTGTTTCTTCTCAACACCTGTTAATGAGGAAAGAAACCCATCCCATTGCAACCAGAATGATCATAGCCTCAAAAAATCTAAACAGGTATCTCAACAGAAATAGAAAGGAAACCACCTCTATCCCACGCTTGATATTAATACACTGTGTGGAAGCTAGAGGAAACATAACCCATCAAGCTTCCCATGAAATGCAGACCATATAGACCAGCCCATTAGTTCCACAAGCAAGTCCGTTTCGTCACATCCACAAATAGTGATGTGCACATACATTTTTGATTTATTTAAGCATGTACTTTTAGGGTAACATTGCATTAGCGTGCTTTGTCCGAGGTACTGATATTGGGCCTCATTAAAACCCAGGCGTTAAGGGTTTAACGGCGCCGTCGGCGCCGTTAACCCTTAACTACTGATTACCATTTTAACGCCTGCTTTTAGCAGGCGTTAAAATGCAAGGCGCTAACCCGCCTTGGTGCTAATTACGGCACCGTAATTTACGGTGCCGTAATTAGCGCCTTCCCCACTCCCATTATGCCCTATGGGGCAAAAATGGGAATGGAGAAGGGTAAATGGGGAATGGGGATTTACCGCCCCACTCACCTTGGAATGGGGCGGTAAATCCGCCATCCACCATGGTGTAAACAGAGTTTACACCATGGTGGTAAAGTAGGGAACTTACCGTCTGGGTTGTAATGAGGCCCATTGTGTCGCCAGCAGATGGTGACACGGAAGACCCTGCCTACAGTCACTGCACCCCAAAAGCTTGAACAATATGGGTGCACCAGTACTCATAAGGCCCCAAAATAGGCAGTGCCTGAGTGGAAACATGAAAAACTAGTTTAAGCCTATCCTACTGCACTGTTCAGAAAGGGCCCATCCAAGAACAGTTGCATACATCTTCACCACCTCCCATCAATATGCAGGTACACACATGTTCAGCAATGTGAAGCTCAGATGTTAAGCTGATAAGACCCAATACATGGCTCAATTATGCAGCCATCATCACTCTATCTGCCATCCAGACTAAAGCAGAGAACTTTGCAGGCCAAAGCACCAGGCCAGACTGAAATGCTTCAAGTGTCATAAGTGAACCACGCTTGGATGGCACTGAAAAGTTAAGGCATAGCCTATCTTGAAGGGCCACGTGGCGCCAGATCAGGTGAAGAACATATATTTGGCTACTCCCAGAAATAATAAAGACAGCACTACAATTCTAAATGTTGCCGTAACAAGTTTTAATGGAGCATCTAGTGCAGACAGAATCACGCACAACATTCCCAAGTCGCCAAGATAAACATACTCTGAACCCAGAATATTGAAATCCTTCCAAAATTATAACTGCGTGTTAAAATGTCATCCCCACATTGCAATAAAGCAATGTGCTTCTCTGCCACGGTCCCAAGTTCAAAGGTCTTCACATGCTCCAACAGACTAGTGACAGGACTCCTCTAGCGAGGGCCGCTATAATGAGAGTGCAAATCCATGGAGTGTAGCCCTCACCATTCAAGACACAAACTCTTCGGCCACTGGCTCTCTAATGCCCTCACACCTGTCACCCCTACAAAACGGCCCTCTCAGAGATCAGGCCTTACACCAGGTGGTACACTGCCAACCTCAAATCGCTAAAAACCCTCAAGCACCATCTGGAACGTACATAGAGAACCAGCCCAACCGCCCAGAACAAAACCAACCTAGCAAGACTAACCAGGGCCTACAGATTGGATACAAAACCAAGAAAGCATTCTATGGGACCAGAATCTTGAACTTTCGCATCCCAAGCAAGGAACTGCATAGGATCATTTCTGAATTCAATTATTTGGGCTGCTCTAAACGCCCTCCACCCAACGGCCAATCCCTATGCGATGCCTTACAAGAACACTTCCACAACATCGCATTTGACAGACACTTTGACATCATTCCTAAATTAGAAGTAATGCCCCTGTCCATTACCGTCTACCGCCCATTCCCCATCCAAACTCCCTCCGGATAAAAACCTTTACCTCTTTCTCTCTGATCTCACATCAGGAGTTCCTCTCGCTCATATCACAAAGTCGCCCAACAGGTTCCCCTGAAGAACCCTGCCCACCCACCCTCCTCAAAAACATCCTAGCCTCAACCTGTGCAGGCAGTATCACATGCTCAATCCTTTAACACTCCCTAACATCATGAGCCCTTCCGGAAGTCTTGAAAATCTCCTACATCAAACCCCTCCTCAAAAAACCTACGCTCGATCCACTCCTCCCCCAGAACTACTGGCCCATTTCCAACACCTGCTTCCTGGACCGCACAAGCAGCTCAGCCATTTCACTGAAGCCAACAACCTCCTTGACCCTGCCAAATTTGACTTCAGACTGCTCCGAGGAATTGAGTCCTCCCTGGTATCTGTCTGGGACGACCTAAAAAGAACAGCGGATGTGGAAGGATGCGCTGTGCTCATTCTCCTTGACCTCTCTGCTGCCTTCGACACCATCAACCACACCATTCTCCTAGACAGGCTACACTCTTTAGGAATCAAAGACACTGCTCTCACTTGGATCTGCTCTTTCATCTCTAATCACTCACAAATCATGCACCTCCACCTTTTCACCTCTTCATCCCGATCAATACCAAAAGGGGTTCCACACGGAGCATCCCTATCTCACGTTCTCTTCAACATCTATCTGAACCCACTCCCCGCACTCATCCACTCCCACAATCTCATCTGCTACAACTACACAGATGATACACAGATCATCCTTAAAATCCCAAATTTGACAGGCCCCAACCGCCCAGATCTGTCATCATGCCTCTCGGATATTGACTACTGGATGACAACCATTCACCTCATCCTCAATCTTGGTAAAACAGAAATCCTAGACTGCAGGAAAACATTGCTCCTTCCCCATCCTATTCCCTGCCCTCACTCCTTAGGCCCCTACAACGGCAACCTCCACCTCAGTGAAAAACCCTGGATACAAACCAGACACAGATTTATCCCTCTTCCAACAAATCAACTCTGTATCCAGAACCTGTTTCTTCCACCTACTTATTCTCAGGCGAATCTTCGCATACCTCACCTATCCTCACCGTTTCTCTGCCATCATCTCTATCATCCTCTCCCACTTAGACGATGCAAACTGCCTTTATCTAGTCACACCAGCATTTCAGCTAAGGCAACTGTAAAGAATCGAAACACTGCAGCCTGCATTCTCATAAGTCTCCCTCCCAGAGAACACATTAGCCCTACGCTATGAGTCCTCCATTGGGTCCCTATTGTGTCACACACTACCTTTAAAGCCATGTGCAACACTCTCCGTGCCATACACAACACAAGCTGGGAATTCTCCCAGAACAAAGTCACTCCCTACCACCCCTCAAGCACACTCAGATCTGGCACAGCATCTCTGCGATTTGTCCCACACTACAACTGCACCAGACTGGGCGTATCCTCCTTCTCCATCAAGCAACGATCATTTGGAACTCTCTGCCAGTGCACTTCCACAACATTGACAATCATTTGGCATTCAGAAAGGCCCTCAAAACCTGGCTCTTCCCTTCCTCCTCTTGAAACCTTCCCACACTCGATTCTGTTGATACGCGCACAGAAACACCAGCCCAAAACCGATAACATACCTATCCACCCAAACCTCCACAGATGCCGGTAGCGCTCGCAGCAGCACTCCATGATAAATTCACCCAACCTCACCGACAAACGATCAAACATAACTCCACTTTCCTCCAGGCCCCTCTCCCACTGCTCAGGCTCTCAATCCAGGGAGACCACAACTGGTGAGACCAGTCAATCAAGTTGGACCTAGAAAAACGACATTGAAGATGAACTCCATCCGAGTTTCAGGTATGTATACCTTGCACCACGTCTATGAACACAGGCTGCAAGCATGGCCACCCATCCATGCACTTTAGAATGCAGCTATGGCTGTGCAATTCCAGTCTAGCAGCTCACATAACCGTCCACACTGAAACACTTGACATACCTCAACACCTCTGCTATTAGTATACAGCGACAACCTATGAAAAATGTCGGTCTAGATGGGCACAGATCAAATCTCTGGCACTAGCACGCTATCCTAATCCACCAACAGCACCCACCCACATGCCTGGCCTCTGGGCTGCTTACTGGAGCTTATTCCGCCCACCTAAGTCCTAACATGGCAAAATGCACACATGCATCCTATAAATGAACTCTTGGAATCTCCCATACATGGACTAAGGTCGCCAAGGGCGTTCCAACCACAAATCGCATTGAGGCCATACAAATGGGGAAAGGACGCTATATAAATGACAAATACAATAAAATACAATGCACGGCTGCATAGCCAAGTGCTCCTCCGCCATCAGCATCCACTTCGGCGCTGTGCCATCGTGCTCCGTCAGCCCAGTTCCTCCATGATCAAGGAAGAGCGACGATACACGTCAGCCTGTTGCACAACGTTTATCAGGTGCATTCCTCCAGTAATCTCTGCAGAATATCGTCACAAGCATAATACAAAGACAAATTTAACCAGCAGCCCCAACTGAAATTCTTTTTTACGTGAGATTGTACACAACACCACTTAATGTTACTGTTAATAAAATCGACGAATGAACATGAAAAAAGAACAACAATGAATAAAGCATAAGTCACCAACTCCAAAGATAACTGAATTGAGCCCACGGAAATGTCACTGCTTTTTCCTCCTTGCTGTACGTAGGTTCATGTTGTCAGCTGACACAGCCTCCATTGGTTCACTATCCAGATCAGACAGAAGGGCCTCCTCTACTCTATGGTCTTAAAATGAATGTCCAATGGTGTCCATCTAGCACCACCCTGAAGACTGCTGGATATAGCATGTGGTACTTTAGATGTTTACTGCTGGTCTTCACCTTTGCCAAATTAGAAGCATGTGTTTTTTCCAGGACATCATTGCTTAGATCAGCAAAAAACATTAACTTACTGACCCCTGCTGAAGCAATGTCTGCCAGTTCATGAGCTTTCTTAAGAATAAGCTCCTTAAATGGAAAGCGCAGAATCTTAACTACAAAATGTAATGGCCTCTGCCCCAATGCAGGTTTGGGCCCAATGACCTATGTGTTCCATCTCCAAAGTAATTTTGGTGTCCAGGTTAAGTATTTTTGGTAGATTTTTTGGTAGAAACTCCAATGGGTTGTCACGCTCTGCATTTTCAGGGATCCCAGTAATGCAAATATTGTTTCTCTGTGAAATGTTTTCCAGCTCAGACAACTTGGAAGTGAGCTTTTCATTTTAAATCTTCAAGTCTCTGACCTGATCAGTCATCATTTTCATTCTCTCCTCCATTACATTCATGTGAGATTCAACTGAATCAACCTTAGTAGCCATCTCTCTCATAGAACTTTTCATCTGAAGCAAAGAGTTTTGTCTTGATCTCAGCAATGTCGGCAGTCACCCTTGTCAGTAGTTATAGCAGCCTGTCATCTGTCTCTCTCCCAGTAGCCGCATCATCCTTATTTTCCCCTCTTTACCTTTTAGCAGGTTGGGAAACATCCAAAGTGACAAAGTCAGACATCATTTTGAGTGAGTGAATCAGGAGGCACAGGAGAACAGCCTTCAAGCTGCCATCCCGGAAGCCAGCAGTTCTAGAATGCCTCAAAATTGAAATGTGAAATGCGTGAAAGGCGCTCTTGCACCATTATTTTTTCCCATAGGAGTATATAGGGCAAGGCAGTGTGCTGTTGGTGCCCCCAGACACATCGGGCCTCATTATAAGTTTGCTGATTGCCTGGCGGTGATACCGGCAAATGGTTATACATTTACTGGCACCTGATATGCCGGTAATACCGGCAGATTACAAGTGCCTGTAATGGTAGGGAACTCCCCATTCCATGGATTCCCATAGGACTGCATGCAGGGATTGCAGGTATTACGTGCACCGGTATTTCCGGTCCCGTAATACCGGCTGTTTTTTTTGCCAGTGGGGTGCCTGACCTACCTTCAGCTCTTTTCTGGAGGTAAATTCCAGCACCCCACTGGCAAATTTGCAGTTTCATTTATTTTAGTTTTTTTTTTTTTCAAAACTTTATTTATACATTTAGAACTTTACAGAAGCAATAGAACTTAATACAATATCTCAAATGCACAAGGTGATACTTATTCACCCATAATTTCCTAAACAAATCTTTAAGAAGTAACAGAGGGGAACTGAATACAGGGAGTAAGGTGACAGAAGGTAAAGGAAAGAAATAAAATGAAAAAACAAAAACAAAGCAAAATAAGAACCCTAGAACACGATCAAATATTTTAAGCGTAGAGATCATTAAATGCACCCCACATCCTCTCATATTTATCAAGCTGATCTTTTGCTTTAAAGGATATTTTCTCCCTCTTGGACAAAAGGGACAAACTCTGCAGCCAGTCATCAATGTTAGGAGAGGTATCACTTTTCCAAAATCCCAATATTTTAAGGCAGTAAACCTAACACAGCAACAAGTGGATCTCTGGGTATAGAGAGATCCAGAACCAACTCCAACCTCTGAAAAACACCATCCCAGAATAATTGTATTTTTCCACATAACCACAACATGTGGAGTGTAGTGCCCACCTCCCTATTACAGTTTCAACAACAGTCCACATTACTCAATTTACTCATTCTCATCTTCCATGGGGACCAATATAAATAATGATTAATTCTTTGTTGTGTATATCTCAAATCTAAATCCACTTTGTATTTATCTGGACCTGCACATATGTGGCTCCAATCAATATCCAAAAATGTGCAACCTAAATCTGAATCCCAATTCCCTCTACCACACTGCGATGGTAACTTAGATGCAGAGGTTGTAATCAATTTATACAGAGTAGATGCAGACAAGGGCACAGTCTTTGAGAGAAGGCGAGAAAAGTACAAAAAGGTCCTGCAGAACATTATATCAACACATTTTTCTATTTCAGCTCATACTTAAAGCGCAGAAACCTGTCAAATCTTCCATATACCAGCTCTCTACCACGAGATCCATGACAAGACACGGTTATTCTGTTTCACAGCCTGGTTTTTCCATGAAGTAGAATCTATACACAATAAGTATTTCTCTTCACGAATCTCATTACTTTTATGCCATTCCTTCACAAAGTGCTGTACAAAAGGCGGAGTGGTACCAACAGACAGGCCCTCATTACGACCCTGGCGGTAAGGGGTTTGCGCCAGCGTTAGCTGCGCCGACCCCTTACCGCCAACTACGAGTTCCCATAGCGCCATGGTCACTTTTCCGCCCGCTTTTTGCGGGCGTAAAAATCCATGGCGCTATGGGACCTTGGTGTTAATTACGCCACCGTAATGTACGGTGGCGTAATTAACGCCTTCCCCACTCCCATTGAGCCCTATGGGGCCGAAATGGGAATGGGGAAGGGTAAATGGGTCAATGGGGACTTACCGCCCCGCCGACCTCGGAATGGGGCGGTAAGTCCGCCATCCGCCATGGCGTAAACGGACTTTACTCCATGGCGGAAAAGTCCGCCGGTGGCGGAAAAAATCCGCCAGGGTCGTAATGAGGGCCACAGTCTTTTATCCATGAACAAAAGAACATCCGGTGGGACGGGGGAAACGAATTCCTCCTCTATTTTAATCCAACCTGCACAAGTACTGCAATCAGACATCAACCAATGTTGTAACGTGCGCAGCGTAAACCGCTTTATGTCAGGAAAAACCAAAGCTGCCTAGCTTCACTGAATTATAAAGAACATCTTTCGGAACTCTCGCCTTACTTCCTTCCCCCCACACAAACTTATCCAAGGATTTATTGATGCTACCTAATGCATTTTTTGAAAGGGGCAGAGGGAGCATGCTAACAACATATACAAATTTCGGAAGAAGGGACATCTTAACTACGTTAACCTTCCCCCCTAAGGTTAGTTTTAACTTCTCCAATCTATAGCAAAGACGGTCTACTTCTGCAACTTTCAAACGGCTATTGTATGCAAGCAAGGACTCCACATCCCTATTTATATGAATACCCAAAACCCGAACCAGTCCACATCTCCCGATCCACCTCGAACAATCCCCTATGACACGATGCCGAAATCGGATAAATGAAAGTCTTTGCTACATTAACTTTATAATTAGAAAATTTGCCAAATTCATGCAGAGTTGCTAGAAGCTCCGGATATGAACGCTCTGGGTTCGAGATTAGGACTAAGAGGTCATCTGCATACAAAAGTACTTTGGACACATATTCTTCAAACGGAATAGCCATTATATTAGGATGATTCCTAAGCATACTGGCAAGTGGTTCAATGAATAAGTCAAACAATAGCGGAGATAGAGGACAACCTTGCCTAGTTCCATTTAAAATATGAAAGTAATTTGACCGACTGCCAATAACAATTTGCAGTTTTACGGTCCAGAAACATGCCGGTAAATGGAATTACCAGCAAGTTAATTCCGGATTGGCAAACTAATAAGGAGGCATAACACCCATTGGCAGGTTATGGAATACCGCACTGGTAAACATGTTGCAATTGTTCCTTCCACTGGGGTGTTGTTAATGGGAGTAGAGCAAAGTCAGGGTGGCTTAGTTTTTGTGTGAGCAGAGCCCTTCTTGTCCGCCTGTTTACTTCCTCTGCATGACCAATGTTTGGACTGAAAGTGGCCTGATTCCTTAGTAGCTGATGAGAACAATAATTTGGCATTATAGAACCGAAAATGAGAGAGAGCAACTGATAGTTCAAAGTTGTACTATCTTGAAGCAGAGGCAACTGCACGTCTGAGGGACTGACCCCCCCAACTCTAGCAGGGCTTAGACAACATATTCATGCCTTTTGACTACCCAAAGCCCGCTTAATGGTTGATTGGGTATACTTATTCATGGTGCAGAGGTTGACATGCTGGGGTAGGTTCAATGTGATGTTTTTGCATTTTGAAGGCGAACACCAAAAAGACGGAAGAATGATTTATTTTGGCCAATTTTGTGTGGTTTTCAAAAGACTAAAATATCACATTCTGAACTTCCACCACCACCCCCACCCTCTCCCGCACTGGTGGGATTTCTAGCAACACTCCACCTTTCCTCCACCTGCCGCCCCCTTCAAGGTCCTATACATACAGCCTTGTCCTAATAACACAAGCACACTTGTACTGGCTCCCCCGCCCCGTCTGTTCCCCACCAAAAACATTCCCCTCCTCTCTAACACAGACACTCACTCACAAACACACATACACACACACACACTAAAACATGTACCTAATTTCCGTGAGTTCCCTCTCCTGGTCGTGCCTGTCAGTGCCTGTGAGCCTCTGCGTGCACTCATGTGTGTCGCAGGGAGCAGGGCCGGTCTTACACCAGATTGCACCCCAGGCGGAAAGCATCAATGGCGCCCCACCCACCCCTGACCCCTAACAAATGCCAACCAAAAAATATGTTACAAGTGTTGTAAATTGGGTACTCTATTAAGAACCAGAACTAGAAAATGCATAGACTAGACACTAGGTGACAGTCTTAGAATGTTACCTGTATTATGTGTTCGAAAAGTAACTTTTCTTGACTTTGCCCTTGCGAATTGAAGCACAGCGTCAGATAGATCCAGGGGTTGGCCAATGTCATTTTCGACTGATAAAATAGCAAGCTATGTCAGTCTTTCATTGACCATTGTTGATCAAAGTAGAGAGTCGTAAAGTGCGTAGGCGCACCAGGTATGTGTGCAGCTGGTTTGGTTTTTGCATGATAGCTGCTTCTTAGCGGTAGGTGTGGTGCTGAGGAGATCAGTTGAATGTGTTCAGTCTGGAGGGTTGACATCCAGACTCAGTTATGGCTGCGTTAGGCCTGAGGAGACGCTTAAGCTAGCCGGTGTGTGCTAGCTAGCTGTGTTTTATTAGGATGATGGGTGGTTTGATGGGTCATGTTAGTATGAGAACAGCTTTACCGAATGTGTCGTAGTACTGCTGTGTTCTAGTTGAATGGTGGTGTATAGGAGAGAGTAAGCGTAGTAGTGTGATTTTGTGGTAATCAGTAAGTGTATGCAATAAAGCACCAACCCTTAGCGGGTTGGTGCTTTAACGCCTGCTTTTTGCAGGCGTTAAAAACCAACCCGCTAAGGGACCTCGGAGCTAATTACGGCACCGCAAAATTGCGGTGCCATAATTAGCGCCTTCCCCATTCCCATAGAGCCCTATGGGGCAGAAATGGGAATGGGGAAGGGCAATGGCGGAAGGGGGATTTACCGCCCCACCAACCTTGGAATGGGGCGGTAAATCCCCTTTCCGCCAAGGCGGTGCCGGTATTTTACCGGCATGAGCCATGGCGCTAATAGCGCCATGGCTCACCGCCTTCCGTGTAATGAGGCCCAGTGACTCTATTAGGGGATACTTCTAGGTTCAACTTGAACACAATGACGCTATTGGGGCACACTCAATGATGTTGGGAATACCACCTAGATTCAAAATTAGCACAGAGTTGCTATTAGCGCACGCTTTCTAAGTTCTGCTTTAACACAGTGATGCTAATAGGGCACACCTTCTAAGTTCAACTTTAACACAGTGACGGTATTAGTGCACACTTTCTAAGTTCAACTTTAACACAGTGACGCTATTAGGGCACACTTTCTAGATTGAACATTAACACAGTGACGCTATTGGGGTACACTTACTAAGTTCAACGTTAACACAGTGAGGCCACTAGGGCACACTTTCTAGATTCAACTTTACATAGTGACGCTATTGGGGCACACTTTCTAAGTTCAACTTTAAACACAGTGACGCCACTAGGGCACAATTTCTGTTTAACTTTAACACAGTGATGCTTTTAGGCACACCTTCTGAGTTCAAACTTTAACACAGTGACGCTAGTAGGCACACCTTCTAGATTCATCTTTAGCGCAGTGATGGTATTGGGCACTCTTTCCAAATTCAACTATAGTATAGTGCCTGTGTGTCGCTCTGTTCCCTGCCATCCTGTTCACGTGCCTGGTCTTGGGCGCTTTAAAGATAACCGTCATATCACATCAATACGCTTACTCTACTATACACCATCATTCAACTAGAACACAGCTATACCCCGGATTAATTTGGCAGAGCTGTTCACATAGGAATACGACCCCATGAACACCTCATCACCCTAATAAAACGCAGCTAGCTGAGCACATTCTGGCCAAGTTGCTCACATATGCGTTCCTCAGGCCTAACGCAGCAAGAGCCAAGTCTGGGTGTCCATCCACCAGACTGAACACATCCAACTGATATCTCCAGCACCACACCAAACGATAGGATGCAGCTACCACCCGGCAATTACATCAGCTGCAGATATCTGGTGCACCCACGCACCATACGACACAATCTCTCTCTGAACAGAACTGCGGTTCCCGAGGGCATTCAACGTACCAGCGCTTTGAGGTCATACCAATGCTATATAGAGCGCTATATAAATGGCAAGTAACATAACATTGACTACGGTCACCAAGGGCGTTCCAACCACAAAGCACAGAGTATAACCAAATACAATACTTTCAAACTGACATAACACATTTATCAAAGACACCCCACCCCGCATTTCCATAGAAACATCAGCATCGAAACATTCAGGGTGCCTATAAAATCTGATTCTACTCTATTCAAGGGTTGGACTTTCCGGGACCCTAAATACCTCCCTGCTTAAGTCCTCCAGTCCACTCTAGGTCCAACTCTGCAGAGCAGATGTTTTTCTTCCAAGCAGAGAGTGTGTGTGTGTGTGTGAGGGGGGAGAAGAGATCTTTTCTGCAGGAGCCTCCCTGCCCATCTGTCTTGATCCGGCTCTCCAAGTTCTGGATGCTCCTAAAGACCTTCCTAGTCTCCTGCCGCTACATCTGGATGCATGTGTCCCATATGAATCTCGGCAGTTTCTGGTCATCCCTCGTCCAGTCTCCCCTACTCACCCCTTCATAACAGCACTTGCCCTCAGGCTCCCTTCCCTGATTAGCCTTCTGAGGCTGCCCCGTCACATTATCACCCTACCCCTGGCACTAGCCCTCATGGGAACACCTTCGCACTTGCCCAGCCCCATGGGCTCTCTACCCCTATACTATCCCTTTTCCCTGCCCTTCTCCCAGATACCCACTTGCCAGCTCCGAATGTCACAAGGCATGGGACAGTTGTTTTCCACCTATGCCCACCGCCTTGTGGCGACTGGAAACACTTCCTACTGTATAGGCGCCATACAAATGTCCAATAAATAAATAAAAGCTTTGTTTTGGTCATGCCCCTTACCATCCAAAGGGACAGACATGAGCAAACTGGGATGAAAGGCAAAGAGTATTGGGCGAAGCCAACTGTTTTGGCATTGGCGAGGCACTGTTGCAGCAGTATGAACTAGACATCAATGGTGTGTAATACTTGCACACAAGCCAAGAGTTGGTTTTGCCAATGCTGGTTTTTAACAAGCCTTCAGTGATCGACATGCATAGCGATTCTAAAGAGTGGCCCGTTTAGTATTGAACTCAGTTGACTGCTTTGAAAAAACACCAGCAGGCACTTAAAGCACAAAGTCTGATAATGATCAAGTTAGCTCAAAGAGATCCGAGGATTGTGCTTTGGGATGGGGGGAGCAGGAAGTGGGTGGGAATGGCCATAGGGATTAGCATGGCCAGTCAACGGGATGGTCCAAACACTGACAAGATGTGTGCCCCTGAGAAATCTGTGTGCCAATGCACCTTTTTCACACATCCTCTTGGCAGTCATTGCCCCTTCGCACTCATCCACTTGCCATTGCCACCTAACGCATATCCACTGCCACGTCTGTCTCCACTGCGGACCTTTCCTATAGAGCACCCACATGTAGACCATTGTCCTCTCACACGTACCCAAGGACCATTGCCCCTTTGCAGCCATTTACAGGCCATTCCAATTGTGTGAGTGGCAGCTGCGGAGGAGAGTTGTCATGTTGTCCGTTACACAGTGTCTGTTTCAGTGCACAGGGCTAGCCTTGCTTTTGTCGGGCTGTCACTTCGAGCACATTAAGTGATTGCACTCCTGATAAACAAAAGAGCTCCTTTCACACCTGTAAGCAGAGGTGGTATGCCGCTAAAGTGTCACTGCTCGCTTTTCTGCGACTAGTAATTTAAGAGTCGATCAATCAGTGGTGGAAATGGAAAAAAATCTGGTGGGGGATCCCACAAGGCCCGGGATGGGGGCGGAGATTTGGGAGTGGGCGGTGTCTGAGAAGGCGGCGTTTAGAGGGGGCAGAGCTGGCAGGGGACCTCCGATTAAAGGAAATGTCCAAAATAACAGTTTAAAACAGCACTATTTCTTTCATGCTGCTTCTTTTTCAAGCTGTAAATCAATTCCACTTTAAACCACTTCCATGGCGCTGGTGCACCCAAAATATGATATCATTACCACTTGAAAACCGTTGGGGTCCCATCATTTGATAAGGTGTGAAGGCAAGAAACAAGCGGTGGAGTAGGGCTTGCAGTCAGGATTAAGCACAGAGCCACACTGAGCATCACAAACCCTTTCAACTAAAACAATTGAAAGGCCCTGCCACTATACCTATCTGAAGGCTAGCCATAGACCCCACCTACTTTAACCCACTGATGCCATATCCCAGGCTATTGGAAAAATGGGTGCCTAGCAAAAAAGTAGAGGCCACGGTTAGGGAGTTGGCAACCCATGGTGGTGTATGGACCAGACAGACAGCGTTGCATGGGGAAAGTCTGCCATGCCCCTGAACCATCCTAAGGGGCTGAGAGAAGGATCACTGGGAACAAACACAAGGAGCCATGCTGTTGGCAATTGCTTCCCTGCAATGGTAAGCAAAGTGCCCTGTTCCCACTAACTTGAGTGGAGTCAGTGCTAAGGAGCGGACAGGAGACCATCACAAGGCTGGAATACAACACTGCATGCAATTACAAATGCTTTATTTTTGTTCTCTTTTTTTACTGCAGAACGTAAAACACCCAGCAATCAGTGGTCAAAGTGTACGGAAATAAGTAGTGGAACTATGTTCCCCTACTGGCCTTCACCGCTCCCCACAAACCCCACCGGCATCCCCTCGCCCCCTCCCACGCACAATGCAAACCCCAAAACACATGTGCCTGCTGTTTAGGGAAACGTTCAGTGCAGTGCACTGAAAGTGCAAGTTTCAACTTCATCCTACACTATTTTAAAATGAAACTGTTCTAGAGCGGTTTCATTTTAAAATAGGCATAGGAACCCAGAATTTTGCATTAAAAGCAATGCCCTGTGTAAGCACTGAGCACAAAGAGTAATCTACTCTGTGTGCACTGTCCTCGCACAGGGCAGAGATCTGCCAGGCCTACGAGGGTGAGGAGGGTGGGGGCTCGGCTGCTCAGAGCAGAATGCTCCGAGCAGCACAGCCCCCACCTTTGCAGGCCCAGCTGTGGTGTTGTGCCTGCATGAAGAACTCGTAGTGACAGTGCAGGAGGACAGCCTTCGTTAAGAAGGCCTGGCTGTTCCAGTGTCCTGCTGAAAGACATCTGTCTAAAGATCCCCCAGTTTTTCAGTTGACAGTGCACAAATCAGCACTGGTTTTAGCAGTGTTAGTGCCAACAAATTATTATTTCGTGCTAAGGAGTACTACATCATTACAGTGAAGGCAGTGCTCAATAACTAGCCAGTTAGGACATCAACGTGATGTAAACTGTGTGGAAATAGTAGAGTTATTTCATCCTGTGAACAAAGGAATAAGAAATGCCCTTTGGCAGAAAGGTCCGCAGACTGCGTTGATTAAGTGTTTGGTCAGGTTAAAGGTCTCCTTCACTCCATCAATGAAAGCCCTTCCTCTGACTTAAGCCGGGTCAAGGCCTTAGAGGCCACCAGCCCCTTTATTACCACGGGTGTTTTTCAAAGAGCTTGCTGCGTGTCTAAAATGCGAGATGTATTCCTTTCTCCGACACATTATGATCAAATGCGATTTCTGAGCTATTGCCATAAGTTGACCGCCGCCGCAATCACACGCATATCACTTCAAGTGCACATATGCCGTGATTGGGGTCGTCCGACTCTGGGGCATGTTGTTGTTCCATTAATACAGCACCCTGAGTCCCTGGCCGTGTGTCTCGGGTGCTGTATTAATGGAACAACAACATGCCTGAGAGTCTGATAATACAGCACCCGAGCCGTGCGCAGCGCCGCCTATAACTTGCATATTAGCAAAAAAAATGTATTATATTCGCACGCACACTTGCCCGCCCCAACCTCCCAAGCCCCCAAACACAGTACAGACTGTACTTACCTGATAGTGATGCATCCACACTCGCTCGCTCCTGTTTTTGGAATGGTGGGGCCACGGGGGGCTGACAACAACGCCAGGCAGCCAGCCAGCCCCAAGCTATCAGTACACAGACGTGCACATAGCCTGAGGGCCACGCCGCACGTGCGCCCATGGGCCTGGCTGGCGGCCTGGCGCCAGCGCCACCGGGGCCCTGAAGTGAAAAAGCAACAGACAAATGTTGCTAATTGCATATTTATTAGTCTGTCAATTGCACTTTGGTGCTGACCTGAGGGCAAAGGTCAGCCTGTAGCAGTGCTCACTGCTCGCTCCTAATAACACATCAAAATCAGGATGCCATGCAGCGCCCCCTAGAGGCTGATTGATGTCAGGCAGCCGCCTCCGCTGCCTGACACAAAGACCGGCCCTGGCAGGGAGCAGCTGTCATCCAGATGATGGCGGGTGCACAAGGAGGAATTCAGTGGCACAGAGAGTGAGGTAATTGAAGGGGGGGGTTCTGGTTATGAGCTTGGGAGGTGGGTGAAGGGTGTATTGATATGGTTGATTTAGAAAGACAGAATAACCACATTTAAGTGGTCTTTCTAAATCAACCATGAATGCGGGTGATACAAAATCACTTATTCCACTTAGTACCCTCATTTCTGTGAGCTGAGTGTAGTGGAATCTGCCTACTGGGCAAGGTACGAGCAAAGAAGCTGAGATTTTCGATATTAAGATTAACTCCAACAATTGTGCGACTGATGATTGTTATTACGGACCCACTACACCTCGAGGGTTGTCAAAAGAGGAATGCTCTGTAGCAGCCCTTCAGATAAATCGCTTCTTGATGCCTGGACCACTTGTATGAAGGGACCTGTCAAAATAGATCCACAGATTGTACGGGACTAGTGACTGGGTACTCTCGCAAATCTCCCACTGAAGCTAAAGCCAAGAATAAAAAAGGCTCCAGTGCCACTAAGTGCAATGGATTTACTTTTACAAGAGCCAATTATGGTCTGCTTGTTGCACCAGAAGATTTGCCAGTGATTTGTACAGCAATTAAAGATAGTTCTGCAGCGTTGTGCCCCTAATGGTTTGACTGTGTGTCCTTTCTCTGGGGACAGGCCTGCCATACAGTTCCCTTGTATGGACAATTCTACAGAGAATCGATGGTCTTCGCAGCCTGTTCACAACAATGAATTTAGCTCAATGCAGAGCTCTGAGGTCCTGGATTCTGGTTCAACAGAGTAGTGTACAGATCAGGACCAAGTTCTCTTTTCATTGTTTTCTCGAGTTGACTCTGCTTTAAAGGAAATTAAAAGAGGATGTGGCACCTTAAGTGATGCAAGAAATGCTGATCGACTGCGGTTGGATAAATGTATTGAAATTATTGTGATTTAACATATTGTGCATGTAGAAATTCTGCAAATCACAGGCCACGGAATAAGGTTTATGCAGCCTGTCAAACAGGGAGTTCTATGCATTTTTTATCTGGGCCAATGATGTTTCAAAGGTCCCACGTTGGCATCTGCAGATGTGGCAGAAGTGTAAAGGGATTCAGGCATAAAGATAACAAGCTTAGTCCCATCTACAATGACTATGTCTTCCGAGCTGGATAGCCTTGATAGAGCCAGAGTGAAGCAGCATAGCGTGACATCTGCATAATGTCTGTCCGGTTCTCAGATTTCAGAGATGGCCAAAACAGAGCATCTTCTTGCCATACGTCCTTTAAACTTTCAAGGCGACGTGAACATCTAGGGAATCTGTCGCCAGATGAAGAAATACAAACTCAAACAATGGATCTCTAACAACGGCACAGTCTGAGATTCTGGATTTCAGTGATATCTCCTAAGATTTTTAGAATGGTTATTCTACTATGTGAATGCATGTTTTAGTGGGGTTGCAATGTGCAGTTTGGTTTTATTCATTCTTATCAACAGGCATGTTGAATTAACTGCAGATAAGCTTTGGAGGTATTCTCGATGCAAAATGTAAAGTCTGTCATCATCATGACACTTGGTGTGTACCTGTTTATGGGGTCTGTGATTCTCTTTCAGGACCAACCAGTGCAGCAAATAAAAGTGCACCACTCATCTAACAATCATTGATAATGGATCTGTCTAGAGAAGAATCACAATACTCATTTAGGGACGCCCTATCAATCTCTCAAAGTCTTCAGTCAAAGCAAGCTGTGGAGAGGTTATACCAGTGTATGAACTATGTTCCCCCTCTGCAGCTTTATTTTGAGTGTACAATTTCTGAAGAATAAAGTCTCTCAGCATCATAGTATTCTATATCTAATTAACTGGACTATAGTGGAGGTTCAGAATACGCTGTATAACATTGGCCCTCATTACGACCCTGGCGAAAATCAACTGACATGACCGCCATAGCGTAAATAGCGTTTCCACCACTGCACGATGGAGGAAAGTGCGGCTAATTCTGACCCATCGGGCACGAGCATTACGCCATGGCGGAAGTGCAAAGTCCGCGATGGCGGAAATGACCCCAAAACGCCCCATACCGCCGTCGTACGTCGCCCTAGGGGCAATTCCTCCACCCATCTTAGCGGTCACCGTAATGAGCGGTCAGCGCAAAATACGGTGACCGTAAATATACGGAAACGGAAGTAAAAACATGGGGCCGGAACGGGAAACAGCACGCCGTACACCTATAAAATCAGAATCCCAACACAACCATTAAAAATCCGACCCTGAGACACATCCCAACCCGTTAGCCACCCCAGTTAAAATAATAAATATGGGAAAAGTAGCTAAAAAAGCGTGCGACCGCAAGCGGCAGGTCCACTTCTCCCACGAGGAACTCACCGTGCTCACAGAGACCCTCCAGGAGAACGCTGCCGTCGTCTTCTCGACGCAAATGACCAGGACGGCACTTGCGATCAAGAAGGCCATATGGGCGCTGGTGGCACAGCGGGTAAGTGCGGTGGGGACCGCACCCCACAACCCACAGCAATGCAGAAAGCGATGGGACGACCTACGGATACGCGTCCGGAGCATAATCTCTGCCAACCGGAACATTGCCACAGCTACCGGGGGAGGATCGGAATCACCCATCAAGTTGACCCCCTGGGAAGAAATCTGTGCCTCCACCATTGGAATGGAGAGCATAGAGGGAGTCGGAGGGATGGAGAAAGGAGTGCAGACATCAGAAGAATCAGGTAGGTGGCCCAAATAAAACCATGCCAAATCCACAATTACCAACCATGTGCAGTACCATGTGTCCCCATAGTGCACTAGAAACACATGTCCAGGAGAACGACCACATACATTGCCATGACAGCGCCCCTTAAAAGTCAGATTAAATAAATAAATATTTAAAAATCCCAAAAACACACTCTACATGTGCAGCATGCACACCCTAACTGCAGACTGCAAAATAACTGCATCCCCAATGCACACAAAAATTAGACCACCTCCAAGGCCCTGACCCAAATCACCCCCAGGTACCACCCCAATGCATGTGATACAATTGCCATTACAATTACCACAGACCCATGAATAACGCTCGCCCTCCTTTACTCCACCACAGGGTCCGATTCCAACGACGAGCTTCAGGACACCCCTACCAGCACACCTGCAAAGAGGGCCAAGACCAACGGCCAAAGACCCTCCACCTCAGCTGCACGGATCAAGACACGGCAGCAGCACAAATCGAGTGGCAGCACACTGGAGGGGACATCAACAGGCACCCCAGCAGCCAGCATGTCCACAACAGCAGCACCACAGGTCCCCCCAATGGATGCCACAGAAGGCACTGCTTCTGGTGGCAGCAGCACCATAGGTGACACTGCTTTCATGCCAGCATGCTCCGACACAGAAAACGGTGCAGCCGATGTAGGATCCATCCATGACCTGTCCCAATCCCCCTGTATGTTTCATCCCGTACACCATGAGGACACCACGCAGGGGCACCCACAAGACGACGACTGGCCAACCCCCACAAGGCCTGTTGCAAGGCAACATGAGGCGTCCAGCCCCTCTGTGACACCACCGCAAATGGGCATGGCCCAGCAGAGGCAACAGTCCCTCGAGCAGATGATAGTGCAACAGCAGCAAATGGCCACGCTCCTCAAGGAGCATGCTGATGAATGTGGGGGTTCTAAGGCAGCCATTGAAACATCTACTGAGACACTTAGGGCAGAAATGGAGCGTAGTACAGAGACACTAAGGGCAGAAATGGAGAGAAGTACCGAGAGCCTGAGAGTACAAATGGAGAGAAGCACCGAGAGCCTGAGGGGGGAACTGCATGCGACGTCCAAAGACGTATGTGGTGAACTTGCCGCTGTGCGCCGTGTGCTCACTGAGCTCTCACAAACCCTTAGGGACATGCATGGACGTGAGCAGGCAGAGACATCATCCGTTGCAAGTTCCGTCCAGGGCAGCCCCCAACGTAGATCTGGGAGGACCCGGCGCTCTACAGGCAGGGGTGCCCCTGATACCCGGAGAGGGGGCTTGCAATAGCGTCTGCCCACTGACAATGAGCGTCATTGGACACTGGTGTTCGGGGGGGGTAGGAGGGTGTAGGGGGTGTGTTGGGCTTCATTGGGTGGCGGGTCGATTGGGTGTGTAATGTCATTTCACATATGCAATACAACTCTTCACAATCATCCAATGAGATGTGAGGACATTGATCTCTGTGTACGAGGCCTATCTTGGCGTACAGGCCACATTGTGCATGTTCCCGACACACACAGTGCCACAAGTCCCGTGTCCATGTAACAGCCACCAGGCCTGAGTGCTAGAAGCATGCATCTATGAGATTCTGACGTAATTCACGGGCCTCCTGTGCCTCGCGGACCCCTTGAGGTGCTGCCACATCCCCACCCTCATCATTACCATCTTCAGGTGCTAGCAGTTCTGCGTCGGGGGGCATGGCCACATTCCTACGTACGCACATGTTGTGTAGCATGACACATGCCATGACCATCTTTGCCACCTTCTCATGGCGGTACAGGAGTGCCCCGCCAGACCTGCTGAGGCAGCGGAAACGAGCCTTCAGTAGGCCGAATGCCTGTTCTATGACCACACGGGTACGTGAGTGGGCATGGTTGTAGTCCTCCTCATGCTGGTCCTGTGGGTTCCGGATTGGTGTGAGGAGCCATCTCTTCAGTGGATACCCGCAATCACCTGTATGTGGACAAGAAAGGATGTTTGTGGGATGTCATTGCTACGTACGCACCCCCCCCCTTCCTGCCAGGTCATTCACGCATCACCTACCCCACATACTCATGCATTAAATGAGACTCACCGAGTAGCCAGGATCGGCGCCCTGCGTGTCGCTCCATGTAGCGCGGTATTCTAGAGTTCCGCAAGACCATAGAATCATGTGTTGATCCTGGAAATCGGGCACAACAATGTGTAAAGATCCTGTTGGAGTCACACACCATTTGTACATTGATAGAATGATATTGTTTCCGGTTGCGGTACTGGGCCTCCATGGCATGTGGGACAACCAATTCCACATGGGTGCAGTCGATGGCACCAATGCAACCCGGTATGCCCCCAAGTGCATGGAATCCAACTTTTGTGTTCGTAAGCTCCTGCTCCGAGCGTGGTAATGTGATGTAGTCGTCTGAGTGCTTCAGGAGGGCATCAAGCACTTGGAATAGTGTCCGTGAGAATAGTGGCTGTGAAATGCCATGCAACTGTCCGACTGTGTGCTGGTAGGTGCCTGTGGCCAGGAAGTGGAGTACAGACACCACCTTCAGTAGGGGTGGGATGGCGGTTGGGCTATCTATCATGCTGACAAGGTCAGCGTGTGTCATGTCGACAATGGCGGTTATGGTGTCCCGGTCCAAACGGTAGAGGGTGTGGATCTGCTCAGCTGTGAGGTTGAACGGATTTGCTCGGAGGCGTGGGATTGCGGGCTGCCTGCGTGGTGGTAGTGGCTGTGCTGGTGGGGCTTGCTGGCCATGCCTTGCCCTCCTCCTCCTCCTCCTGCGTCTCCTCTGTGCGGCCGGTTGTTGTAGTAGTTGGCGTTCGTCTTCTTCTTGAAGTTGGAGTACTTGCAGTGCAATCAGGTCCCCCAGGCCCAACATCGCTAGTCCTGCCGGTAGCATTCTGGAGTGGGTGTGGTTGTGGGAGGGGTTTGGGTATGCAATTTATGTGTTTTCAGGCTGTACAGCCTTCACCTGTGGTGATTCATTCCACCTGTGTCAGCTGCAATGCCTTTCGTGCGAGCACGTCCCGCACACGACGATGCAATTCGATGCATGGCATCTTGCATTTGCATTCATGTTCTTAATCCCGAAGGCTGTGGAATGTTGGTTTATATGTTAATTCTGCTATGGTCCCATTGTTGCACATACGATTTTTGCATTCGCGAGCAGACTTGTGAAGGGTCAGTGGAATGTAGTGCTCGATCAACGGTGGACCCTCATGCAGCACTGTACCGACGTTCACCGAAGGCGGGGAGTACCATCAGTGATTGAGGGCAGTTACCATTTTCACACACAGCCGCACTACATGGATGTATTTGTGAGTCCAAGCGTTCACAGATGCCTTTTCAACGTGATGTTGCAAATTAGGAATTCGAAGGACAGCGCTTTCGGTTTTCGACTAGCGGCGTAGAGACGCCCACAGGTCTGACTGGAAATGTAACGTTCTATTGTTGAATGTCCTTGGGACAGGGCCCATGACGGGAATGCAATGATTGATATGATTTGAATGGGATGCGCTATAGCGTAGTGGACGATAAGGCAGGACGTTCCCAAATGACTTCACTACACAAGGAATCCGGCCAGGAGCACAGTGGATTTTGAAGGCTGCATTACGCACAGACTCAATGGAAATTTCGAATGTTATGTGAGTGAATATTCAGGCGTTTTCATAACGGGATGAGGGAATGATGAATGGATGCATGGGAAGATAATTTAATTGGGAGTCAGACATGTACATGGCTGTTTGGAATGTATCCCATTCCCCTGCGCTATGTGATGCAAGGCGGCCATAGTGGGTCCATCGTCTGTCTGCCCTTGTTGAACCCTCCCTGTCTCGACGCGCCTTCAATCACTTGTGTCTATGCACGTTGATGGTCCCATCTGTGGATCCTGTTCTGACAGGCGCATGCACACAGACACTCGTTTGAAACAGTGTATTCACCTCGATTTGTGTCGTAATGATTCGCAAGTGAATTTTGGGTGCAATTGATCCTTATGAGTGGGCTAGCATGCATATGGTTGTAGGTTTGGTGTATTGAATGTAGTGAGTAATACATATGAAGTTCGGATGCCCATACTATATTTTTTTTCATTTGGGTGACAGGTATCTCCTCCCCTTCTGCCGCTGCCATCTGTACGCCACTCCTGCAGAAGGCTTCTACAGTCGACACCTGCAGCTTCGAGTTAATCAGTGGAGCACCATTACGATCTTATGGGACGATCGCCAATGGCCCACATGCCCTTACGCAGTACTAGTGGCTAGGTGCAGCATACCTAGCTTCCAGCTGGACTAGTGCCTACTTCATGGGACGGGCCTGCGGTCCTAGGCGCTTCCATGTTGCCTTTTTGGACGTGGATGTAGCCCCTGTGTGCCATGGAGGTACAGGGCGTCACACATGGGGAAGCTGGTCATTTATTGCGGATGCAGCCCACAGTAATGCTGATCATTTGTGAGTTTATGCTCAAATGGCTGTATGGCCTTGGTGATTTTGATGTGCATTAAATTTATATTCAGATATTAACCGTGTAGCGTTATTCTTTGCTAGTAATGTGGCATATTCCGATTTGTGGCGCAATGTATTGTGAGGTGTTCTGCATTGGGTTCCGGCTTCTGGGTACAGTTGTGTGGTCCGTGCTTATGCTGCTGGTTGTTTTGACTACTGCCATGTGTACAGGGCTGGTGCAGTCTCCCTCAGGTTACTGCTTTGACTGTTGGTTTGCACTGGTGGCAAGCGATGGGGGACTGTTGTTGTTTTGTGTCATGGGATTTTCTGTTCATTTTGATGTGCTTGCACCTTCAGATGCCTGTGCTGCATCAGTACGGCAATGGTGTGTTGCCAATTGGGGATGGCCACTCACAGGGCACTTGGGGCCCCAGCATGCATTTGTTCGTTGGCATGCATGGGTGACTTGTACATTTCACTGGTTGCATGGTGTGACTGCATTGCGCCTACGAGAAGTTGTGCAATGTGGCCAGGGAGTGGAGTACAGGCACTCAGTAGGGCCATTACGGTTGGTTCGCGATGCCGTAGTTCTCGCCATGGCGGAATGGTACTTTCCGCCATGCTTGATGGCGTTAAGTGAATGTCCGCTGGGGTCAGCATTCGCGTACTGTTGCGCCATGGCGGATATTGCGGTTTTGCACAGCGCGCGTGCGCGTACTTGGTGCAGTTAGCGTTGGCGTTCATTACGGTGTCGCTGATCGCATCGTACTTTACGGTGACGGGTCTTAATCGCAACGGGCGGTATTCGATGGCGGTATTACATTTCCGCCATCGTTTTTCGTATTCCGCCAGGGTCGTAATGAGGGCCATTGAGTAGTTGTACTGGTTAAAACATTTTGAGATTTTATTTATTTTTAAAAAAATGACTTTTAGTGCGCCACATCACCCACAGGCATCGGGGTGCAACAAAAACACTATGAGATGAACATTGAAGTCAAGGCAATCAAATACCTAGTATTCTGACTAAAGAACCGTCATTTTATATGAACAGAAAAGAAAGCCAGAGTGTTTTCTTCCAGGCTGATAGCCAGAGGGAGTCGTTTCCACAGCTTTGCTGCAATGAGTGGGAAGGATCTGCTCAGTTCATTCGCTCGTTTGTAGAGACAATTTGTCTACAGGAGAACTGGCATGCAGCCGTTATCATCCTGAAAGACAATTTTGTAGATGATTCTGTTTTCTCATTAAGAGCAGAAAGATCACAGATGGGGCACCTAAGGAATGGTACTGGAAGTATTTACCCTATTTTTTGTTAAATCATTTTTATTGTGAATTATTCTTACAAACTTCATTAATTTAACCACATAATATACCAGCGAGTTAATGAAGACAATTATTTACAATAATAAAAGAAGTGTTAAAACAATTAATTTTCAATGTTTGTATCCATGCAAGTAAGAGCTATTTGTATCAAGGAAAACATAGTTAAGTATTTATAATAATTATAGAGAGAATTATACAAATCATTTCTGAGATTAAAAGATTTTTGTACAGACAAGCAGGGGATCCAGAAAGATTTGTATCGACAGATAATCATTATATGAAAGGATACAACTTTAACAAACAGTACAGTACAATACAAAACCAAACAAGACACGGAAGGAAGGGAGGGGAATGGACTCAATGGACTCATTGGGGAATGGGAACTTACTGGCTTACCGCTACTTGGGATCCAGCGCAAATTACGCCGGACAGAGTAGCGGTAACGCTATTTGTGCTGGCAGTATCCTGGTGATAGTACCACCGGGATACCGCCAGATTTGTGATGAGGCCCTTAGTCCCTTTTAGCAATGGCTGCAGCTATCTTTTTTAAAAAAAAGAATTTCACACAAAGAACAGCCAGAGACAAGCAGAAAAAAGACGGACGCACCCAAGAAGAGTGTGGGAAGACTCCGACTTCATCACCCCATACATCACAAGAACAGAAGGACGCCATCAACACCCACGGCACACCAGACAAAACGACAAAGCACTAATAACCAACAATCCAAACATCAACCTAACTGACCAATTCAATTAAGAAGAAGCCTTCGCTGATCTTCATCGAACCGGCATGAATAGAGAAGCACCGCTATTGAACAGCCAAACTTTCAATCTAGCAGACCACTTCAATGAAGATGCAGCCTTCGCTGATCCTCATCCTCCTCCAATCAACACCAATAAAGATGCACCACAACCAAACAACTGCAAACCAAAACAAGGAACTACCAACACGCAAAACCACACCAAAAAGATCCACTGCAACCTAATCAATGCAAGGTCAATGTCCAAGCATGCCACCAAAATATACGATCTCCTCTGCAACAGAAGGATCAACATCCTATTTGTAACAGAAACATGGCTAGATGACAACTACAAAATCACCCTCAACAACGGCCTGTTTGAAAACTTCAAATGCGTCCAAACAAACAGAAAAAACAAAAGGGGGGGGGGGCAATCAACCACAAGGAACACTTGGATATCAAACTGGAAGACCCACTAAACATCAATAAAAGCAAATCCTTAATCATACGTCTATCAGTAAGCCCCAAAACAAACCTGAAATTCATACTGATATACAGACCACCTACCAATGATGCAAGCTTTGTAGATGCCTTCACGGAAGCGATCACCATCCTAGCCATCAAACACAATCACCTGATCGTCCTCAGAGATTTCAACATCTGGTTCGAAGAAGAAACCACGACCACACAAAAATCTCTAACCAGACAATTAGCAGCAATTAATCTACAACAACTAGTCAAAGGAGCAACACACTCTGCAGGGCATGCACTTGACGCAATCTTCGCGAACAAACAACTCCTTACCACGGCACCCCCAATTCAAACACTCTGGAGCGACCACCTCATCATCTCCTTCATAATAAAAATGGACACTCCAGTAAACAGTCAACCAGACAAAACACTGAACACCAGTAAAAGAAACTTGAGAACCATCAAAAACTCCAACCTTATTGAACTCCTGGAGCTCAGCAAACCACACCCAACATTTATGGAAGAAGGTGACCTTGACAAAATAGTAGCCCTGCTGCATTCCTGGATTATAACAACTATAGACAACATCGCCAATGAAAAACCTTTCACTCCTTCTCATAAAAGGGCAATGGCAAAATGGTACACCGCACTACTGAGCACCATGAAAAGGAAAAACCGAAGACTATAACTAGATTGGAGAAAACAAAATGACGCTGCAAATAAGCTGAAATTCCTACAACACAACCGTGCATACAAAAAGGAAATACAAAAAGCGAAGAGGAAACACTACGACAACCAAATCTTTGAAGCACCAAACACCCAAAAAGAACTCTTCAAAATCATAAATGAAATAAAAAATCCTCTGGGATGAACCAACACACCAACTCAGTCTACGAAACTATGCAATGACCTTGCAGACCACTTCAAAAACAAAATCACCAGCATCCATCAAACCATACAAAGCAGAGCACTCGATCTTACTATGATCCCCACCTACACTCAGGAGGAACACCCGAACAAACTACAAAGCTTTCCAGAAACATCAGTGAAGACCTTCATCAAACTGGTGAATCAAAGCAGTAACTCAGGGTCTCCCAAGGACCCTTGTCCCCCCGTACATATACAAATCGATTCTTAAACAAAGACCGTCCATGGAATATCAGAGGAACATCCTCAAACTTTCAATCGCAACTGGGAAAGTGCCACAAGCCTTCAAATCAGCATACATCAGGCCACTACTCAAAGATACAGCAGGAACCGTAGAGGACCTTTACAACTACAGACCCATCTACAACATCTGGTACACAGCCAAGCTGCTCGAAAAGTACATATACAAAATGACTCAAGAATTCATACAAGAGCACGGCCTAGTAGACCAGGCACAAGTTGGCTTCAGACCAAGGAGAGGAACGGAATCAGCTCTCCTCTCAATATGGGACGACTTAAAAATGAACGCAGTCTCGGACAACAGCACTGCCTTGATACTTCTAGACCTATCCGCAGCATTTGACAAAGTTAATCACAACACCCTCATAAAGAGATTAGAAGGACTCGGAATAACAGACACTGCCCTACTATGGATCAAATCCTTCCTAGCAAACAGAACGGAAACCGTATGGATGAAACCCTTCAAATCCAGCCTGAGAGATTCCACCTGTGGAGTACCACAAGGATCATCCTTCTCCCCGCTACTATTCAACATCTGCCTATATCTACTAATCAGAATCATCAAAAGTTACGGCCTCACCTGCTACAACTACGCCGATGATACACAAATAATCTTCAAAATACAAGACAACATAGAATAAACTCAACACTAGAAAACTGCCTGCACAATGTATTCAACTGGATGAACTCCAACTGCCTCAAAATCAACCCAGGCAAAACAGAAATAATGATCGTCCCAAAAAAAGGAGGAGAAAACTACTTCATCCCTTGACCAAGGAAACTCGGGACAACCCCAGAACCTTCACCGATTGTAAAAAACCTGGAGGTCCTGATGTATTTGTATTTGTATTTTATTTATTTGTAGCCTCTCACCCTAGAGCTATAAGTAAATGCCCTACCCAAGAAATGCTTCTTTCTCCTGCGAGCGGCAAAGAGGATCCTACTGTTCCTATAATTCGCCAACAAAACAACAACCATCATCGCTCTCGTCATGTCTGGAGTAGACTACGCCAACAGCCTATACTTAGGTATGCCTGAACGACATCTTAAAAAACTACAACGCATATAAAATGCAGCCGCCAGATTGCTTCTGAAACTATTCCGAAGAGAACACACCACACCAGCGCTAAAAACACTACATTGGCTACCAATAAAACAACAAATAAAATTCAAAACAATGTGCATCACGCACAGAGCAGTACACAATAAAGGCACTGAGTTCCTGAGAGACAAACTGCATCTACATCAACCAACAAGAATTCTCAGATCAAGCAATTACATCTGCCTGGCACCGAAACCCTACAACAAAAGAAAACTCAGAGGATCCTCTTTCTCTCACCAAGCGGCGAACACCTGGAATGACCTTCCAAAGTGCATACGTAACACAAGAAACCACCTACTATTCAGGAAACTACTCAAAACTTGGCTCTTCACATCATAACTAGAAGACCGCCCACAGGGACACACACAACTAAAACATTGATGAACGAAGAGACAGACCCTGATCCACATCAAGCAATCGACGGGGAAAAGATCCTAAGGAAAATATTCCATGACCTACCAAATTACTAACTGCGAGACAGCCGTAATAGGACCCAAAAGACTGAACACCTAGCAAGACAAAGACAGAAACACCAGAATGACTCATCAATAGCACCCTAACCCTAAATCATAGCCATTGCCGACAGACCTAGTCACGGCAGATAGAAAGGGAACAGGGAACTCCATACCATTAGCTCCAAACCAGAGGGTGAGAAACAGAAATAAGCACTCACACTACACAATGCCCATCAAGATACAGCAGGAAGCACAATGCACCATCACATACAAACGTCAACCAAACAATAGCTCTTAAGGAAGTCACCCCACGGAAAACCGAAGAACTAACAAAGATAGTCATGATAAGAGGAAATTAATGACTGAATACACAGGCTGACCAAGACGGAAGCACTAGTCCGCCTCATCAACAGCACACTGACCCTGAACCATTCGAAGCTCCAACAGAACACTGTCACATTAGATAACAAGAGAATAGATAGTACTAACCTCAGTTCCACACCCGAAGGAAAGGTTCAGACTTACCTATCACTCCATACAATACACACTAGGATACAGCTGGATCCGTACAGCACCATCACATACCACAGGGATATGGCCTATAAGGAATCAGCAACAACCCCATCCACAGGGATACAGCTCAAACGGAACCAGAAGTATCAGAATCCGGATACAGACCCCACTAACCGAACCTTCAAATCTCTGCATACTCAACCCACATTCAACTCACACAACCATTTCTCTCCCAGCAATCCGCACGCACTATACCACACTGCATCAACAACACATAAACAGCACCTACAGCACACGAGATCTCGCCCGATCCGATACTTGCACCAAGGCCCAGCACTCAGTGTATAACGAGCTGAAGCTGCCAACAGCACATCACCTCTCCCACTCTCCTAATCCCCTCCACCCGACTAACCCTACCCGCCCTCCTTCCTGTTTACAGATCCGCCAGAATGCCTAGGGACCAATTCTGTTGGTGACGGTGCGCTATAGAAGTACCTTTAACATAACATAACATAACATTTGTTTCCCCCTTGGGGAGATTGTGCAAGAAGCATGAATCACCAGAGGGGAACAAAGGAAAGCCATTCGCACCATGGATGAACCCCAGGCAACAAATGGCTCTCACTTCCCAGCAGGGAGGCAGACATGGCCAGTAATGGGCCAAATCCCTCGCTGAGGCTGGCTTTCCATTACGGCCATGTCTGGCCCCCTGACAGGGCGTGAAAGCCATATTAGACAGGTTAGGTTGCGCAAGTTCAGATAAAACAGAGGTTATAGCATTTGTAACTTACCCCTGGATATCATAATGCAACTTGAAAGATGTAAACCAGTGTATAAAAAGGAGTAAGAGTATTATAAGAGTATTATAATAAACAGAATGATGTATACATAAAAGGCCCTTGTTATACCATCTGTGGGTTAAATGGGTGCTTAATTTGATGGGAATGTTAGGGTCTGAGAAGAACCAATAAGATCCTTCGGAGCAATTTTTTGAAAGACTGAGGGCTGGAAATAATTTTGAGCTGGGCCAGGAGGACATAAACAAATATTCTAAAATGTGAAAAGGAGCAATCAAGTCTAATTGACGCAACATAAACAGTTTATGAAATGACAAAAAGTAAGGGAATTTTACTACAGGCAATTATTTAGTATGCCGAGTGAGCCCACCAGAAATAAGGTTTTCTGGACCGGCTCACTCTGAGACTGCCGGTACGGGCTAGGAACCACCGGCAGGCCTGATCTGCCAGTAGCTCAGGCCTCTATCAGCACATAATTCTCTGAAGCACCGACACCATTAGTAACAGTGCCGGTGCTTCAGTGTTCCCATTCCCATGGAGTGCTATGAGACTCCACAGGAATGGAAACTTACTGTTCTGCCACTGCCCGTAATCGGCATTACCAGGGTGGCAGAAATGGTAAGCTGAGGTTGCTGGTAGGCCGCTGGTGCAACAGACGGCCTACCGGCAAGTCTTTTTAACGCAATTTTTTTTGTTCCATAGAAATTTAGACCGCAATGTATCAAGGTTTTTAAAGAAAGCTTTAGGAAAGGAGACAGGAATCCTAGATAGGGTATAAAATAGGGTATAGATTTATATCCAATACATTTGGGATGTAGGTAGAGGGTCTGGACAAATCAAGTAAAATATCATTGGCATATGTTGATAACTTTACCTTTGTTGAATTTAATTGGATGCATTTTATTTTTTCATTCACTGTAATATTTTCTAATAGTGACTCTAAGGCTAAAACAAGTATAGAGGGGAAGGGGTGAGGAGAAAAAAACATTTATAAAGATTTTGGAAGAGGGGGAAGAGTATACAATTCTGATAATATTTATAAACTTACCACTGAAGCCATGATAGTTTAGAGTTTCAAAGATAAACAACCAATGTACGTGGGAAAACGTTTTTTCTGTGTCCCTGGTAATAATGTGACGATGGTCTGTTAAATGATCGTCACAAAGAAGCTTTCCACAATCTCTACTATTTACTAATCTGAGATGCTTCAAACTAAAAAGGACACTTACAACGATACAACCAACAAAGCCAACCCAAGCACTAGAGAGCTATTCATCATCCTAAGAGAGTTAGAATCACCTATACCACCAGTGGAAACCTGTACTAAAGACACAACCTGGTGCACGAATATTCAAACCGCACTCCAGGCGACTTCTGTAAAACCATGCAACCACTTTAAATTCACCCCGGTATCCATCCTTGAAGTAATGGATATAATAGCCAGCCTCAAACCGTCTAAATGCCAGGGGGACACTTCCCTGGCTCCAATTATCAAAGAGGCTGCCATGGAAATAGCGCCTTTCATCGCTACTCTAATAAATGCATCCTTCGAAACATGCACCATCCCTACCAACCTAAAAGATGCCTAGGTCCTCCCACTATTAAAAAGACCTAGCCTCGACCCCAACATCCCAACCAACTACAGGCCAATAACTACTGTTACATTCCTACTGAAAATCCGAGATAGGGCGGCATATTTACAGATTCAGACTCACCTCGAATCTAACAATCTCCTTGGTCTGTGACAGTCAGGCTTTAGACCTAAACACGGTACAGAATCAGCTTTAATAGATTTAAAAAACCAAATGGACGATTTAAAGGCTAAAGGTAAGCTTGCGCTCCTTCTTCTTTTGGACCTCTGGCCGCTTTTGATTTAGTCAATCACAAAGTACTATGCCACCACCTGACAACAGCAGCCTACTTCTCCGCCGAAGTCACTGCCTAGGTACAATCCTTCTTGGAAAATAGAACCATGAGGTTATTTGCACCAACCGCATCAACTGAGCCTGCACCGGTCACCTGCGGAGTACCTCAGGGGTCGTGTGTCGCTCCAACGATGTACAATATTTTTACCAAGCCACACTTTGATGATCTTGACAATCTGGGTGTCACCTACACTAACTATGTGGATGACACTCAGATTCTCATTCTCATCACAGGTGACTATGACACCGACTCAACCCTGCTCGACAAAATCTAGCTCATTATCCAAGCGTGGATGGCCACTAACAGTCTTTGTTTTAACGCCAAAAAGACAGAGCTACTTCTCACTGGCTCCACGGTAACACTAAATAAACTAAGTAACCAATTTAAATCCTTCAACATAGATGGCATCAGTATAAAAGTATCTAAGGAGGTAAAAACCTCAGCCTTATCCTTGAGTAGACAAGTCAATGCCACAGCCTCGGTCTTGGCATACACTTGCATACTGATCAATGCCTGCAGACCTTTTCTCTCGACAGCAAGCTGAATTACACTGGCAAGAGCACTACTCTTATCGAAATTAGACTATTGCAAAGTCTTATACCTAGGGACAGGTAAGCACAATGTTAAAAATCTACAAATATTGCAAAATAACACAGTAAGAATCACGCTCAATATCCCAGAACCCAGCACATTTCAGCTGCTAGACGCAACACCCAATGGCTCTCAGTTAAGGACAGAATCACGTTCAAAACTCTAACCATCACCCAAAAATGCCTTTCCAACTCAGCTCCTAAATACTTGGCATGCAAATTCTCCAGAAACACATTGGACCGACCTACTAGAACCTTACACTCACATTGCCTCAAAGTTTCAAGATATAAGCTTTAGAAAGCAGGTAGTAGCTTTCCGTGCTTGCAGCCAAACTTTGGAACTCCCTGCCTGTTGACCTAAGATCTGAACCATCCTACCATGGCTTCAGAAAAAATGCTAAAATCTGTCTTTTCTCGCAAGAAGCATAATTAATACATTTACCTGCCTTGCTTGTATATATCTGTAATGTTTTGTAATTTAGCTCCTGTATATGTTTATCTACGCCTATGTACTTCTTATGTAATGTTTTGTAATCTAGCTGCTGTATATGTTATCTGTGCCTAAGTACTTCTTATGTAATGTTGTAATGCGCCCAGATACCTGAGGGTTCGATGCGCTATCTAAATAAATAAACAAACAAACAAACAAACAAGCTATAATATTACAGATTGGGTGATTATTAGATGAAGCATATCTACCTTTGATAAATACTGTTCAATCACCATTAATTAAATAGGGCATACATGTATCCAATCTTTACAAAGAATCATAGCAAAAATGTTTGCTTCAGATTTAAAGAGACTGGTCGATAATTTCTAATTAATGAAGGAGTTATTTCTGGTTCTGGGAACACAACCAGTGTTGCTTTAGTAAATGAACCATCACTCATACTTTGTTTTATAAAATATGAGAATAGTTGAAGCAGCAGTGGAGGCATGATATCATAAAAAGAGTTATAGAAATGAGAACCCATTGGGTCTGGGAGCTTTACCTCTCTTAAGATCTTTATTGGCTTTCTTTACTTCATCTAAGATGACAGGAAGATCCAGAGATAATAGATTGACTAAGTTGCTTTCAACATTTTTAACCTTCATCAAATATTACTCAATATTATCTTTCACTGTAGATGGATTATCTATATATAGTTTAGCGTAGAAATCAAGGAAGCCATCTGTAGTTGCTGGTTTGTTTTTGATAATGTTACTATCATTCTCAGTGATATCTGCAATTATGCCGTTGTCTTTTTTATCTTTTAAGTATGAGGCTAATAATTTCCCTGCTTTATTAGAGCCTCTCTAAACGTAAACATTGAACTAATCCTTCTTGAGGAATTTGTTTAAGCATCTCGAGTGCAAGATGGGTTGCACTCCTCCGTCCTTCTTGGGGATTAGAAAATAGGGAGACCACCAACTCTGGTTTCTCTCTGCTGCATGTACCAGCTCTATTGCACATTTCTCCAACAGGATGAGAATCTTCTTTTGGAGGAGAGGATCTGGAACCAATGAAGATTGCGGTCTTGAGGGGCAATCTGGGGTTTTCTTTAAGAATGTGTTTTGCTTTCCTGTCACGTGTAATGACCCTAGAAACCACTTACCAGATCACACGGACGAAAGGTTCTTGGACTCAAGGAGGCAATAATATACACCTAGACTCACAGTTAGAATATAATTGGATTTTTACAGGCCGTTTATTCACACTTCACACATATACAGCTAAACAGTGAAATAAAAGATAATAGTTTATACATGAACATATGCACGCAAAGGAGAACGATTATATTAGTTCTACATCACTGTTAGTGCAGTTGCAGGAGAAAATGTAATCTCAGCTACGACAACACTACCCAGTCCCAAGTTCGGTAGGCAGAGAGATCACACATGCTAACGGGTTCTGGAGCTGAGCGTCGTCCCTCTCAGCGAGACTTCATCGCCTGGAGTTCAAATTCGATTCTACTACCGGGATACCTCTTCTCTTATGGGGAGCAAATCCCTGCCAACCTCAGGTTGCCAATCGCCCCTGGCTAAAGGACAGACAGCAAGCATGGGGAGCACAACAGCAGAAAAATCCAGTTAATAGTGGATAACCCCAGTTTATCTACCGCACTCTGATTCCCAGGACCCCTTATCACTGCACCTGCACAACTCTGACTCCCTTCTTGGTGCATGCTTGATTGAACAATACACCAACTATCCTCCAAAATAAGCTCCTATCGCATCCCTTGCAAAATGTATGTCTGCCTTCTAACTGAGCACACAGAAACGTAGACTTCCATTGCGGTTTTGGAAATGAATGTCTAAAATGGCTGCACACTGGTGCCATGTTTTTTAGCTAATTTTCACACACACATTACACTCCACCCTTGGACAATCAATTTCCATACCCCAATGGATGAAAAGCCGGTCTCTGATACCGACGAAACATACCTACTGAATTCGGGATGCAAGATATACAACAACAACAAATAATGAGAACCATTAGCACAGCAAAAATCCAAGCAAAGACATAATGCAATGCCGCTGGAATCAATGAGAATACCTGATTTGGCCAGTGCCCATCCTGATCCTGAGTGACTTGAGAAATGAGGACCTTCAAAACCCCAATGTGCTTCTCAATCGAACAGGAACGATTTTTCAAATTAAAACAGCACATCCCTTCAATGGCATTGCCACCTAAATTATTGTCCGGAATGCTCTGCGTATTCTTCTGTGGAAGCTGCTGAACCCCACAGTCCCTCGCTGACTGCTCTGTGTCCTAATGATGTATTATTTCCAGCAAGACTCAGGTCAGCTTGGGGAGACGGGGGAATTGGATAAAGTAACAAAAATACAGGTGCTCTTCTTGCTTCACGGCTGGGTTCCCTGTTGTCAGAATCCGCCGCTACTTGCCCTCGTAGTGTAGCCTACGGATTCTTCTCAACAATATAACGTAGTGTCTGTCAAAACCAGACAGCAGGATCTATTCTTAGCCTTATTCAATCGCCATGGCAACCTCCAATCCGGGCCATAGCGTCCTCTCTTGCAGAATCGCACGGAACTCTGGTTTTTGTGGTGCAGGGACCGCATGAAAAAGTGATGATGCCTGAACTTGGGCATGGGCAGAGAACGAAGGTGGGAATGGGACATGGTAGGGTATTTACTCCTTGTGTGCCTGAGTCTATGGGTTGATCTTATTTATGGGCCGTAGAAGGGCGTGGATTCCTAACAGCTGTACAACAAGTAAATTGTGTTATTGCATGTCTAAATACAAACTCCTACACCAAACCTCCCTTTCTTCCTTCCCTTCCCAAATTACCTGTGAGTCCTCTGCAACAGCTTAGAGGATTTAATTCACTTATAGTTTTGCATGGTGCACTTGAATGCTTCTATTAATTTTCTTCTGATTCCAAACTGATCACTTTTGTTGCAATCTTGACTTCAAATTGAATCCTCTTACTTCTTGCCACTTTCTGAGCTTTTTTCTTGCTAGAATCTCCTTATAAACTTTTATTCTAGGTAATGCAGTCTTTCCTGAAATGTTTGTTTTTGTCTTTCTTTATATCTTTTTTTATGTATGCCTTCTTGTAACCTCATACTTCGAACTACAGAAAGAAGTACATAAACTACAATTACCCTAATGCAGAGGTGTTCAAACTGTGCAGTGCGCCCCTTTATAGGGGCGCAGTCGCATTCCAGGGGGGCGCGAGAAACCAAGCTGAAATTTAAAAAAATACTATTTTAATCGAGGAAATGGGCAGGGGCGGCTCGCATGGTGAGACTGGAGCAAAAAACGGCCTTGGGCACCAATGAAAAAGTGGCATACAATTACAAATGGCAATTGATTCCTTTAGTGACAGACTGTTTGAATCCCAAGGGGGTGTTGTTTTTTGCTAAAATGTAAGCAAATTGTGATATTTAAAGAATATGTATAGTGAAGTAACTCATCAAACTGGCCTACATTGGCCAAAAAAGTGGCACATTTTGACCCAAAAAACTGGCCAACACTAGCATTTTGCATTTTTGGTTCAGGCATTGCAGTTCAGTTCCCCAGCCGCACATGCTCACTGAGCCATGCAAGGCTGGGGGCGTTTTGCTTCGCCAGGCTTGAGTAGCTCATTGGAAATGCTGGCTGGGGAACTGTATGTCTGTATGTGCGAGATGGAGCTCCTGCGCCTTCTCGCCCATACGGAGAGAGCAGCCTCTAGTGGGGTGTTTCAGCACCCATGCGTTTCAGCACCCATGCGCAGACCCGTGCAGGCCCCTGTGCACAAATGTGCAGGAACCAGGAACCTCTTGCTTCACGATTCCTGTTCATGGATGCGTGCATGCTTGTGCTATGAGTGAGTGTATGGTGATGGGTGCTCGTGTGAATGATAGAGTGATTGCTGTGTGTGTTTTTGTGTTGGTCTGCTGAGCTGATTTTGGGAAGTGGGGGAGGACGGTGTACAACAAAGACATTTTAGAAATCCCTTTGTTGCACAATCCCCCCACCCACCTGCCAAAATTAGCTCTCCTTCTTAGGCGCTATGGAGCCCAGGGGACAGGGATGGTATTTCTTTACTGGACATCTATCATAGATGTCCAGAAAACAATATCATGCCTGCCTCCTAGTCCCCCCAGCGCCAATTGCAAACTGTTTGGCTTTTTACCCAATTTGTTTTAATGTATGCTTCAAAATGCAACATTTGAACCCATTATTTAAAAGGAAAATTCCAGGCGAGTAATCACCCATGAAACCCTCTTGATTGGTTCAGGCTTCCTGGCTGTGCACGGTCACTATGGTATATCTGGGGGAAATATGTATGCCCCTCCACTTAAAAAATACACCAGCCGCCACTGGCCCTGGGACTGTGCTGGGGACAGGATGAGGGAGCTCAGGGACTGTGTTGGGAGCAGGATGGGCGGGAGTCATGGGGTAGTGGTGGGAGCAGGGTGGGGAGAGCCCAGTGTCTGTGGTGGGGTAGGGAGAGCCCAGGGGCTGTGTAAGAGTGGGATGACGGAGCCCAGAGACTGTGATGGGAGCAGGTGGGGGAGCCCAGGGACTATACTGGGATAGTTCATAGTCATTTGAACTTACTGTCCATGTGGCATTCGTTTTGGGGGGGGGCGAGGGGAGGGTCTGGCCTGCCCACATTTTGCTCAGGGGGGGCCAGTCCCAAAACGTTTGAAGACCACTGCCCTAATGCAAAATAAAATGGCTACTGGAATCTTACTATATGTAACATACTCAAAAATGACTTTACCTCTGAAAAAACGTGGAGTTCGTAGACTCCGCGGGATCCCACCTTGTTTCCTTAATCAGGTAAGAGTTTGATCCTTTTAAATTAGTTTCCTAACTTACTCGGTGGAAAATTGCATGTCGTGCGCCTTCAAAGCTATCTGGTGGCGTGCGTGCGAATGAATTCATATTATATTTTAAAGTTCACCGGCTTCATGGTTTGATAGAATGCTGTGAATTTCATTGAAAAACTGTTTACAAAAACTCGGTGCTACAGCGCGAGACGCGACTGCTAAATGCCATCTAGTGGCGAGCGCGAGTAAAAAGAAACATTCATAGAAACTCAAAGGAAATATTGAAGTTCACTGGCTTCTACTTTTTTCGGAGTAAGTCGTGAACTTCAAAGCGACACCTTCCTTTCATGTGTACAAGCATGGGCGTAATTTTAGGGGGGTACAAGGGTGTTTGTCCCCTCAACTTTTGTGGCACACCATTTTGGCCCCATTTATTTGGCTGGGGCACCTTTTCCTTTAGATGTCATGTCCCCTCCAACATTTTCAGCAAAGTTACTCCACTGTATACAGGCTAGCGTTGTGCTGAAACTGACAAGAACTTCTTCAATTGCTTAGCTTCAAACACCTGTCTCACCATAACTTCACTGAAGAAACGTTTTTACTCAGTGGATTTCAGTTTAGAAAATAAATGTCACACCTTGCCTACAATTCAGTCTCTGAACAAAATGGCAAATATTGAATCAAAATGAGCTTCCACCAGTTAATAATTGTTGTAGCAGCAGTTCCTATTCTTCATAACTCTGATCTAATAAACTTCCCAGCTGAAGGCCTAAACAGATATGAAACGAAACCAGACTTCCTCACTGGACAATTCTGATGAAAAGCAGTTGAAAAATGGTGTTCACCTTCAACCTGTCCTTAACATTCCATAGTAGAATGTTACTGAAGGAAGGCACCATCTTGCACTGGGTTACAGCCCAATCCTCCATCTTATGAACTGCCAGTTACAGATCTCTGTAAAAGGTGGTTAAGGAAAATTGGGTGTATTTTCTTTTGTTCGCAACCCCCTGCAAATCCCTGTACACAATTAAGTCTGTGCCTACTCCAACCCAATCTAGTCCTTGAACCCTGTCTTCCTCGAACCCTGACAATTATGTTTCAAAAACAAATAATCAATATCAGCCCTGTTCTGTAAAATAGCTTTTCTAAAATTCTTGTAGTCTAACAGCAAATCAGTTAAAGCTTGAGAGGTCCCATTAAGCCCTTCCACCACCACACACGCCAACTTAAGAAAGGATTTGTAGCCCCCAGCAGCTAACCCAAATACCCCCACTAAAGAAAAGGCCAGCGATAACACTCCAGCTTCAGACATTAATCACCCTTTAGAATCACAATCAGGAGATAAACCAATATGGTGAACAGCATGCAAAGAGGGAATATCATTAAGCTGATGCGCGCCAAGGCACAAAGGCCACCAGAAATGTTAGCAGGAATATAGGAGTGGGTAGTATTACCACAGGAAAATAGCCAACCAGTAGGGAATTTAACATGTCGAATGTGAATGGCTGCCCAGACAGAAAAATTGCAGAACATGTTATTAGACACATCAGTACACACAGACATAGATCGGGCACATAAATGATTTTCAAAGTCAGTGCCACTTTGGGCATCAGTCAGGTCTAGTTGTTGACACTTGCCGATACGCTGCGGATCACAAATCATTAGACTGCACACATAAGCAGGAGCAATATTATAAGTAATAATGCAAGTCATATTTCTCCATTTGCGATCAGTGTCAGATCAAAATTGGCAGAACTCATAGACGGAATAACAACTTCTGACAACCAAATCCTCCCAGAGGTAATCGTTATGCAGTACTCCGAAAAAGTGCCGCAATGCAGGGCCCGGTGTAGGTACAGCCACAAGGCACATTGAAATTTGCAGCATCATGAACATCATTCAAACAGAAATGTGAGATATTCAGCACACAATGGGCCAGGAAGACCCATATATTCTCAGGTTGATAACACAATCGCCGCACAGCCATGCCGAACAAAACACATGGACACTGCAGATGGGAGCAAAACATCATGCCCACAATGTTTCCTCCAGGAGCCACGATACCACGCAGCGGAACTGGCAGCACGCGGCATGGTAACATCAAAATCGTCATTCATCATCCAGATCATTGAAATGAGCTGCAAGATGGAGACACTTGCCATCATTTCTCGCATTTCCCTGGACCCGCCCGAATGGAATCCACACACAATCACAAGCGCAAACACGACGTATCAGGGTCTGAAAACAAAATTTCTAAAGAAAACAAGATATCAGTGGAGTACATCACTCACGCAAATAACATTTGTCAGCGGGAACATGACTCCATTTCCTCTTCCCTGGTTCCATTACAAGAACAATTTGGTCCTCTCCTGCTGCAATTAAATCTGCCAGAACCAGCGGGTCACTAGGTTTCTCAACCCAGACATTCGCTCCCAGAACCATTTTGTCTGATGAGCTAACGTGTAGTTACCAGAGTGGGTGGCTCTCACTTTTTCACCATAGACAATTTTACAGGTACAATGATTAATTGCACCACCCTATCACCCTTATGAATAGGTAGCATGGTTTCGCTACTATTCATTAAATCACTTTTATCTCCCCTTGGTAATCAGCATCAACAATCCCTCCCAATTCCTCTTAAGGCTAACCCAGATCTAGGGGCAATTAGTCCCATAAACTCAGATGGAATGTGCACTCCAATTCCTGTATCAACCATACAGATTCCCCTTGGTTCCAGTCTCATCTCCTCCCTCGCATGTAAATCCACCCCTGCAGACTCGGGTGTGGTTTGATAAGGAGCTACGCTTCAGGTGACATTTCCCAATACATAAAGGTTTCAACTGCCCTATTTGGTTTCATTTGTACGGCTGACATTGACATACGCATCAAGGGCACTCCCCATTGGCCATTGGTCTGTTATTTAACACTTGCACTGCATCCAACATTCGTTCACACCACCCTTTCAGACTGCCTTCACCAGTTTTCTGCAGTTGTTCTTTCAACAAGCCATTCATTCTCTCAATCAATCCCGAAGCCTCTGGATGATCGGGGACATGAAAAATCCATTGAACCTCCTTTTCTTGACAATAATCTTGAATCAATTTTCCTTTGAAATGTGACCCATTGTCACTTTGAATCTGTAAAGGGATTCCATAGTACACTGCTACTTGATCTAACAATTTAATGGGATATAATTGGGTAGCTCTCTTGCATGGCATCACCATCAAATATCCGGAATATGTGTCCACAATTGTGCATGCATATTGACATCCTCTGCTAATGGCATTGGACCAATATAATCGATCTGCTAGATTTGTCCAGGTAACTTACCTCATTTCAATGTACCCTGAATGATATGCTGGATAGACCTCTGATTGTGATGTTGGCACAGTGAGCATTGTAAAATCACAGTTTTCGCAATCCCTAACACAAGGGTAATTCCCTGATCATGTGCCCACCTGATAGTAGCCTTTTCTCTGAGATGCCCACTTTTCTGGTGTGCCCACTTAGCAAGTCCTTTCAAATCATCTTCCTCAGACCTTGTGTCAATAACTGAAATTTTGGCATGCTCATCTGCAACAGAATTTAACCAATGAGTTGGTTGCGCAATTGGCATCTACATGATACACAGTTACTGTACTATGCATCAACATTTCAGCAATATCTTGCCACAACTATTTTCCCCATACCTCTTTAGCATGAATCTTCCATCCATTCTTCTGCCATTCCCCACTGACCAGGAGTCGGTGTAAACATAACAACAATCTGGAGTCTCCTGCTTCAATGCCTGATGCACAGCATACAATTCTGTGAACAGACTACTCTTCGCTTTTCCTGATGTGGTCAATATTTTCTTCATTTTGGGATTATATGCCATGACTTTCCGGAATCGCTCCGTCCCCACATATTTGGCAGAACCATCCATGAACCATGCATGCTCAGTTTGTTCACTCGTCAACTCACCATTTTACAGGATATTCCCTCACTTCAGCCTCCTCCGAAGGTTCCACATCAACCAACGGAACACCAGCCACTTGCTCATGTCATTTTGCAATTCCCCCCTTTCCCCTTTTGGTACAATCTTCTATGTACACTTCCATTTAATGACGCTTGCCTCTTGTGAATGGTCTATTTGGTGTGTCTTAGGAGAGCTCAATACGCACTGCATGATCGGAATTTCCAGTCAGATCAATACATCGTAATGCTCCGTCAATTGCTCTTTATCCACAAGAGCCCAATAACATGGCAATAACTGTTTTCCAAAAGGAGTGTATCGGTCACCGGCGTCCAGTAACTTACGACTCCAGAATCCTAAGGGAACACGCTTTCAGTCCTGTTTCTGCCACAAACTCCAATTTGCATAGTTTTCTTGTACCGACACATTTAACTCCACTTCCCCTGCCCTCAAGGGCCATAAATCCAACACTCTCTGTATGGTATCTTTTGCTAACTGAAATGCTTTCTCTTGTTCCTATCCCCACTTGAAGTTGGACTTTTTTCGTGTAACTTTGTAAAGGGCGCAAGAATCTGCCCAAAATGTGGGATATGCTGTCTCCAGAACCCAAACAATCCTATGAACTGTTGGGCTTGTTTCTTATTCATAGGTGTGAAGAACTCAAGGATCTTTTGTTTAGCCTTTGGCACCATTTCATGATGCCCATTATGCCACTGAATTCCCAGAAAAATCACAGTCTCTCTGGGACCTTGGGTTTTTGTCTCATTAATTTCCTGTCCTTCCTTTCTCAGTCCCTCGATAATGAGGTCTAGGTGCATCCTCACACTCTGCTCATCCGTTCCCTGTATCAAAATATCATTGATATAGTGCAAGATCTGCAGATCCGGTTTGCACAGAATTTCATCCAAATGTTCTGCCAGATGCCAGTGACAGATGGTCGAACCATGCATGTACCCCATGACGTTGAAACGTATACTGCCTCCCATTCCAAGAGAACGCAAACAGCTCTTGACATTCTTCTGCAGTCGGAACTATGAAAAATGCATTTAACAGATCGATTACCGCATACCAGGTTCCTTCGAACTTTTGCAGTTTCTCAATCAAGGTAACCGCATCTGGGACTGCCGGTATAAATGGAGGAGTGTACTTATTGAACTCACGATAATCCACAGTCATCCTATAGCTTCCGTATGGCTTCTTAATTGGCTTCTTAACCGTCCAGACCGGATTGGTCCAAGCCATGGTGACAGGTCTTAGCACGCCTGCATCCACATATCCTTTGATGGTGTCTGAAATCTCCTTCTGCCCTCCCGGATTACAATACTATTTTAAAGATACCTGTTTTGTGGCTAAGGGGACCTGTACTGGGGGGGCATTTTCAATTTCTCTACCAGAACAGGAGTGCATGTCAAGGCACTCACCCCAGATTGATAGGTTTTACTGTCCAACCCTATGGTCAACCCCTATAGAATATAGATGCCAATAATGTATTCTGGTATGGGAACAATCAACACTTGGTATTTGTTCCTTTTCAGATTAATAATGTTCATGTCAACACTGGTTTGGACTGCGGGAGTCTCTTTACCTCCCAATCCAGTAATGGTGAAATGCTTAAACCTTGAAGGATTCCAGTGCATCAAATGAGGCCTCTGCTCTGGTATCAATTAAGGCGCTGACTTCTTGTGTATTTCCCGATTGCTAAAATAACTTCACATCTGTCTACCTTAAGTCAGGCAGCCGCTACCAGAGTTTGACCACCATCCTATTTGTATTTTGAATGCGTGTATTGGGACTCTGTCTCCAACATTGCGCTCACAACTTTCCATAATTCAGCATAGGTCGGTGGATATGGTAACATCGACCCCATGGACTCCCCATCCGCCTCGTCCTCAGGCGGTGCAGAGGCCACCTTGTCCCCATTGGACTTATTCACATCTTGGGCCTCATTCCGAGTTTGGAAGCCGCCATGGCGCTAATAGCGCAATAACTGCCTCCAAAACCGGGTCCGGGTCTGGTGTGGTTGAATGGGGACTTACCAGGGCATTCCGACCTGTGCGGACCTGGTAAATCCCCATTCAACCAGCCATTGCCCATTCCCATTTGAGCCCGTATAGGGCTCAATAGGAACGGAAGGTGCTAATTACGGGCCCGCGAATAGCAGGCCTGTAATTAGCGCCCTGGTCCCTTAACAGGACCCGTAAAGAATGTGTGGTCCGACCACACGTCCTTTGCCGTTCCCGCTAAAGGACCTCGGAATTGGGCGTTAAGGGATTACCGGCACCGGTCTCCTTACCAGTGCCTGGTATCCCTTACTGTCCAACTCGGAATGAGGGCCCTTGTCTTTTCACTTGCTTGTACCGCTCCTTTCCCTCTAGTGCTCTCTTTTTCTAGAGCTGATACATTTCTCAAGTTTCGATTCCATCAATGTCTTCCTGAAGCACTCCATCTTTTAGTAGTGCCAGAGACATATCCTTCCTGGATACACGGGAATCTCGGCTATCGAACCTCCATCCAGGGGTTTGTCTGTCACTGCGCCTCTCTGTCTCTCTCACAGGGTCTTTCTTCAGTCTTGTCCCATTCCCCTAGGTTGGCCAACATGTTCTCTACACTTCTGAATCACCTCTCTCAATGTGTACCATTTCCTCTCCTCACTAGGCCAGTCCGAGTTGATCGGATACTTGCAATTGCACCATTGTGCAGCTAACTGTAATAGCGGCACTTGCGGTTCTCTCCCATCCTGATCATGAGGTGGTCCTGCACGAAAAACCTCCTGAATGTGTGTTTCCTGTGACAAAGGCAGGAACCTTGCAGTGTTTGTCTCGTCCACAAGAAGACCCGCCGCACCTCCATCAAATAATCCGACCATCCATGTCAACAGAGGCTCCCCAGCCCTCTGTTTCAATCAGTTGATTATTTACCCAACCTCCTGAACCCACAGGGCCATTTTACTCATTAACAGGTCATACAAGGATGGGGATGCAGAATAACTCTTACACCAAATAATAAGGCTGACTCAGGAAGTTGGCAAAATGTCTCCTCCGGCTGTTTTATTTTCAATTGTCTAAAACAGGGAGCTAAAATGGACATCAACGGACGTTCGATTGTACTCTCAATAATTTTGCATACACAACATAATTAAGTACTAAAAATGTGTCATACATGATGTCATAGTATGTGGAAAACTATGAAAGCCTATTGGGAGTTGTGATTGGCTTAAGGGGAACATCTAAGTATACTTTCTTTAAGGGATCGGGTTGTGATTGGGTCTCTACAGTCAGGTGGACCACTTATGCCCACCCCTAGTGCAAGTCACCTTCATTAGTCATCTTCATTCATTACTAGATACACGGTAAACCATTGGCTATCAAACTGTAAGGCCCTTCGTTATATGACCCTCTACGATTGGTTGGCACGCTTGTACCCTTCTGGAACATTCGGGTCACTAGCAGCACGTAAACTGGCACCCCAGGTGCCACCGGGTGGACTTGACCGTGCCTCCCCACCCAATTAGCCCAACATCTCTCATTGCTCATGTGTTCTGCCATTCAGATTGTCTTTGAACTTGTCCTTGCAAAGTAGCATTGGTCCTGAGAATAAAAGGGATATAGGCACACTCTTATTGCAGTTCAGGTTTGTACGCCCAACTCCTATTTCCACCCTGGACTCACGTGACAGGGGACCTTATTTCAGCCTGTCTTGGAACCTTTTATTGTCTTGAATTAATAAATTTGCCACTCATGGGCCCTCATTACAATACTGGCGCTAAACCATGGCACTATTAACACCATGGTTGGTGCCGGTATCGGAACGAGTCCGCCAATGTTCAATGGGGAATTACCACCCCATTCCAAGGTTGGCGGGGCGGTAATTCCCCATTGAACATTGGCTCTTCCCAATTCCCATTTTTGCCCCATAGGGCTCAATGGGACTGGGTGAGGCGGTAAGTACGGTACCGCAAATTGTGGTACCGTTCTTACCTCGAGAGTACCTTTGCGGGTCCCTACTTTAGGGTTGATTGAGCTTTTCACGTTCACTGTTCTTCAAGGACAGATAACCGTTTCTTGGCCGCACCATCCTTTGACACCAGGCCAAACAGCTATTCCAGGCATTTCCATTGATCTTCAGCTGTTTTCTTACTGCGACACAGCCCTCTAATCATTCTTTCTTCATGGGTCTGAGCTTACTAAATATGTGACACTGATGTCCAGAATTCTATATAATGGCGGCACCGCCAGCAGTCTATTCACTATGTATAGCTAGCCTTTATGATCACTAGGTCTCCTTGCTTTACTGCATCTGTGCAGTTATGAAATGGCTTGCATTTTCGGCAGTGCTCTTCACACGTGCAATCTTCATTCCGCATATGAATGTTTTCTTGATTCTTTACTTCGTTATCAGATTCTGTAAGCTCTATGCGTCTTCTTCTTTGACCATTCTTCTCAGTGCGTCATGCTCATTTCTTGTGACGTCACCAGCCTCTTTTTCTCTCATCTTCATATTCCTTCGGGGATCTCCTCCAAGAGGTTATCATCTCTGCAAGGGTACATCATATAGGGTTTTCTTAATGGATACCTTTTCTTGAAGACTCTCTGTGGAATAGGCACAATCACTGGTGTCGTGCATGTCGCAATTTCCGGTTTCCAACATATAGGCAAGATAGCGGCCAGACTTCCTGCAGAGGCAGTCCGCTGCTCCTTAAACTCCTGCTGAGAGTGATCCTCTAACGTTGTCAACTCCACTAACCCACCTGCCGGATTATTTGGATTTGGCCCAGCTCGCTTACACATGACTGGTTTAACCGTCACTTCTTTCCGTCTAGGAAGTAGTTTGGATGGTACCTCCCTTTACGACCCACTCTGTGAACTGGTACTATTGAAAATATCTCCGTCCCATTTGTAAGGGTCCCAATCAACCCCTGCAGAGGCAATTACTGTTGCCACACTTTGAGTGTTCACCCTTCCCTCTTCTCTTTTGATATTTATTTCGAGCGACTCTCACAGCATCTTGCTCGGCTACTGCTTGATATTTATCGGCTTTGCCATGATATAAATTAATTTGAAGCTGCTGCATTAATGCAATCTGTTTCCAGCAGCCAGGTCCTTTTCCAATTTTAAAACATGCACCTGCAAAATCCACCTTCATCTAGCTAAGGGGGAACACTCCATCCCCTTTTCTACAGGCACCTGTTACAGGCACCATGCCACCTCGGCTGGACTCACCTCTCCCAAGCTTGTTTCGCAAGTCTCACTCAAACCTGCGCCACATGCCTATGTCTGTGCCAGTTAATCATATGGACTTTTTGTCCACCCTGGGATCGTCACTTTCGGACAGTCTCTACCTGCGGAGCTTCCTTGTTTCCTAAATATGGAACTCATGATATCAAATCAATGTTTCACGTCCCTATCAACAATACCTCAAAACACACTGACTTTCCTTCTGACCACAAAAAGAGAATTGCATGTCTGAGTCCAAGTTCCAAATTTGTCGGGTTCTTTGGCATCAACAACAGCACCAAGACCCTGCTCACAGCGCCAAAATGTTTTGCTTTCCTGTCACGTGTAATGACCCTAGAAACCACTTACCAGATCACTCGGACAAAAAGTTCTTGAACTCAGAGAGGCAATAATATACACCTAGACTCACAGTTAGAAAATCTCTTTACAGGCCGTTTATTCACACTTCACACATATACAGCTAAACAATGAAATAAAAGATAATAGGTCATACATGAACATATGCAAAAAAAAGGAGAACGATTATATTAGTTCTACATCACTGTTAGTGCAGTTGCAGGAGAAAACGTCATCTCGGTCACGACAACACTACCCAGTCCCAAGGCAGGTAGGAAGAGAGATCACACGTGCTAACGGGGTCTGGAGCGGAGCGTCCTCCCTCTCAGCGAGACTTCATCACCTGAGGTTTCTATTCTATTCTATGTCCCGGATACTTCTTCTCTGATGAGGAGCAAATCCCAGCCCATATCAGGTTGCCAACCGTCCCCAGCCGAAGGACAGACAGCAAGCATGGGGAGCGCAGAGTGAAAAAAACCAGTTAATAGTGGAAAAATCCAGTTTGTCTCCCGCGCGCTCGTTCGCAGCACCCCTTATCACTGCACCTGCACAACTCTGACACCCTTCTTGGCGCATCCTTGATGGAACGATACGTTAACTATCCTCCAAAATGAGCTCATCTGAATCTCGCAACCCTTGCAGAATTCCTGTCTGCCTTCTAACTGAGCTCACAGAAATGTAGAATTCCATTGCGGTTTTGGAAATGAATGTCCAAAATGGTGCCATCTTTTGTAGCTCATTTTCGCATCATGCATTACTGAATGGGATGCAGTAAACATAGGCTACTGTTTGTAGCACCAATGCATCCAAAGTTATGCCTCACCAACTCCGAAGATGTTGCAACAGTCTGCCTCCTACCACAGTCTTGTGAGTGAGGGAGCCATTTTGCTGCTCCAGTTGCAGCTGAAGGCAATTCAACAGGTGTTGCACGGGGAGTTCCACCCCCTCTGCCTCTGGCTCCATGAGGTGCCGTTCTCTGACCCGTCTAAGAGTATTGCCCTATTGCCCTTGAAATGGAGGAGTAGAATCAAAAAGGGTGTCCTCTCCACCCTTGTCCTGAAGGTTGTACAGATTCCCTTATTGCTGCCCTAGGGATTTAGCTGCTGCTCTTGAAGCTTGCAGTTTCTCCAAGCTGCTGTCAGCTTTTTCACCAGATAAATGAGTCCCATCGAAGGGCATGTCCAGCAAAAGTGCTTGGACATCTGGCGTAAACCATGATCTCCTGAGCCATGCTAGGCGTCTTAATACTGCGCTGGCAGTCATTGCCCTACTCACAGAGTCAACAGCATCTAGACTTGACTGTAATGATTGTCTCATGTCATCTTTTCCATCCTGAATCAGGTTTAAGAACCCCATTCTCTCTTCTCCGTCTGGCATATGATCTGCTGCTAAGGCAGCTAACCCCCAAAGGGTATGTGTATACTTTGCTAGGGCACCTGTGGCATTTGCAGACATCAACGCCCTACTGCATGCGCTGAACATCCTCTTACCTATAGCGTCAACCTTCCTGTCGTCCTGGTCAGGAGGAGTGGACAGATAAGCTGAGGCTTCATAGGACGCTGTTGCAGCCTAAACCACTAGGCCTTCTGCTATTCTATATTTCTTTGTCAGCAACTTGTTAACTCGAGGGACAGAATCTGATTTCAGCCAATTCTCCATCACTCTCACTCTCAGGGCGGTGTGGAATGGTAATACCATTTCTTTTGCTGTACCACTGTTCAGTATATCAGCCAGGGCGTCCTTTTCCACAAATGCAGCTGGTTTTGACCACCCAAGAAATTTTGAGACCTTGCTGATCACAGACCTATAGATGCATCTGAATATCCAGCCACCTCTGGGTTTCCAAAGTAAGTTTCAGGAGATGTCTCCCAGCTGCTGGTTTCTTTTAGTGTTTCCGCAAGGTACATTGGGTGCTCCAAATTCGTACCCAAATGGAGCTTCACACTCCTCCTCCTCAAAGATAGATGCCATGGATCTGAAGAAATCAGGTCTAGACAATGACTTGATTTTGTCGAGTCAATAGTGGCCTTTGCAGGCTTCGAAGCACTGAATGCACCATTGGCGTTGAAGGCGTTGAGGGCCTCGACGACTTCGATGGAGCGGTCGGTGAATGCCTCGACGGCTCAGGTGAATTACTGGAAGGCTTCAACAGCTTTGGAGAAAGCCTCCAGACTGGAGTTGAAGGTCCCAAACCCTTTTGGGTGGAAGAAGTTGGATTTGTTTAGTGTCTCAGTGAAGACACCTTCGACTTATGTCGAGGAACCTCTCTTTCTGGGCTTTTAGACACGCAGGAAGGTGCCACCTCAGACTCTCTTGTAGTCTTTTTAGACAAAGAGGGGTGGCTTGACTTCCTTGACTCCTTGGGAGGGCCCTCGGAGGAGCCAGCCTCTTAAAAATGTCAAGCATTTTTAAAACAGAAATCCTCCCATTCCGCAGGAGTCTAAGACTTTTTCGGGAAAGAAACTCTTTCGGGAGAGGAGGAAGAGGTCAACAAGGACTGCGATGTCGCTTCTAAGTTTTTTTCGGAGAATACAACAACGAGTTTCGTGATCTCGATCTGGAACATCTCCATTGTTTGGAACGCTTTTTTTCGGGGCATACATACCTTGAGTCGGAGGAAGATTTTCTTTTGGGTCGGGTAATGGCAGGGGAATTGGGAGAGGGCTTACCTGCTCCAGGTTTCTCCTTTCCTTTCCCGCAAGTCCTTGACCATCATGGAATGGCACAAGCCACAGTCGTCAACCTTATGGCTTCTCCCCTACACCACAGGCACTAAGCCATAAGGTTGACGACTGTATTTATTAGTTTGGTTCACATCCCCAGCAATAGTGAAATTTTGAAAGAATGAGGTGGACAGAGTGCTTCAGGATGGTGAAGTTCAGAGCAAATGTGGAAACCTACAAAAAGTGAAGGTCCGCCATGTCAGAGGGTTCCTTTGTTTGAACATCTGTTTGTTACCATATACAAGAAACCTCTCCCCAAATTAAACTACTCTGTGAGGTAAAGGGTGAAAAGAAGAAGTGAAGTGCCGTGGTATGATGCAAAATATAGAGCCTCAAAGTGGAGGAAGAGATAAAAACCTGGTAGTAAAGAAGGGCAATTAATTGAAAAACAGAGGGATTTATTATACAGGGCATTTAGTGAAAATATGACAATGGGCCTCATTCCGACCCTGGCGTTAACCAAGGCGCTATTATTGTTCCGACTCCGCCATGGTGAATGGCGGAATTACCGCCCCATTCCAAGGTTGGCGGGGGGGGGGTAATTCCCCATTCACCATGGGCCCTTCCCCATTCCCATTTTTGGCCCATAGGGCTCAATGGGAATGGGGAAGGCGCTAATTACGGCACCGTAAATTACGGTGCCGTAATTAGCACCAAGGTCCCTTTGCGGGTTGGTTTTTTAACGCCTGCAAAAAGCAGGCGTTAAGTACCAACCCGCAAAGGGAACTTGGAATAGGGCGGTAAGTGTTTAACGGCACCGGTCTCGTTACTGGTGACCATTAACCCTTACCGCCCTACTCGGAATGACCCCCAATGCCTTTCGGAAGTTGGTCTGAAGGGGCTTTGACAAGCGAGATGATGAATGGCCTGCTTACAAATACTTTATACCAAGGTGCGCCACAGGATAACACATTGTACTGTGAAGCCATTGGGCATGTAGAAAATATCAGCTTTACAATGGAAGAGATTGCCTCTTGTATTATGTTGGTCAAAAAGGCTGCTGGCACGGATGCCAGAGGTTTTTAAGAGGCTCCCAGAGTGGAAGGCTCCTTTCTGTGTGCTTCTGTTTAATGCAAGTCCAGACACAAATTCTGCCTACACCTTGGAAAAGGAACCTAATCTCCTTTATTCAAAAAAGGTTTGATAATTGATCTCCATTCTTATTGTCTAATCTCACTTGTAGATGTTTCATGCAAAATGTTTACTAGATGTTTATCGCTAAGGTTGGAGGAACAGACTGTCACGCTTTTACGCGCTCCCCATTGGTCCTTGTGGCATAACTGGAAAAGCTGTCCTTTTATAACATCTTGTTCTGTGGATCTGGCTTTTATTGCCTCACCCAACATGGCGCCCATTATGCAACTTTATGCTTGGGTCTCATTTAATGGTTCCATGTAATAATGTCGCCACAAAAATCTCGCCATGCAAAAATATCGCCGAAAAATGGCCGTTTTTTGTGGCGACATTATTGCATGGAACATGCGGGGGACAGTTTTTTCTTTTTTAAAAAAAATGTTTTTTTGCCCCTGTCCCCATATATATGGTCACCCATATAATATCGCCGTGACCTTTTCCCGGGGATATTATTTACGGCGACCATATATATGGGGATAATATTACCTTATACCGATTAAATCTATCTGGATGCTAGAGTCATGACTCATTGCTCCATGCCTGCATGGCTGAATGCTGCACTGCCTTTCATAAAAGATGTCGGGAGACTCTGTCCAGCGCATCTCAATGCTGAGGTATACTTACTTTCAGCTCAGCGCTTCCTTCTGTAGCTCACTTGATCTACTCTGTGCTTCACTCTCATATTTCACTCGTTTAGCCGTTTCCAACTAACCATTTTGGGGGCTGCCTTTCTAATTGTTTTATCTCTACTACACTTAGTTTCCTGACTATGATGTACTTTTCCACTCCCGTATTGGACATTTACTTTCCACCTTTTTTGCGATTTGCATCATTTTGAACATCTGCCGCTCTCAAGGGTTTTTGACAATTTGTCTTGGAATGGGAAGGGGTTTTTACCCTTATTGTTTTTTTTCCCCTCTGGTGATTCACTCCGGCATACCAGCGTCTGTTGCAGTCCTTGCAAGACGTTATGGCATCTAGAGAGGACCACCCTTATCTGCCGGATTCCCGTTTGCGACACAAACACGGAACTGGATCATCTGATAAGCCATCTAGCAAGCCTCAGGTCAACTGAAAACCTGACACAGACTATCCGAAGTAACACCTTTCCAGACTCACAAGCAGGTTTCAGGAAAGGCTTAAGCACAATTGGCCAGTGTTTTCTATTGAACATGATTTTAGAGAAATACACTAACATCAGAATTGGACGCACATATGTGGCCTTTCAGATCTAGCTAAGGCCTTTGGTTCTTTAGATCAAGGTGTCCTTTGGCAAATCGGATAGGATTGCTGTTGGGTTGGGATTATTACATCTGATCCAACTGTTCTATGCCAAATCACCAGTAGTGGTAAGCTCCTCTAGGACCACTGATTATGGATTTGATTTTCCAATGAACAAGGGTGTCAGGCAAGGATGTTGTCTAGCAATGTTGCTAGTTTCAGTGTACTCTGATTTTAATCCTTATAAGCCATTAGCTAGAATGATCCCTCCTCTCTTGCATGGCACTAGATATAGTGATTTGTTTTATTCCATACCCTACAGCAAAGTCTACTATAAGCAAATACATTTTGTACTGACCACAGCTTGGAATGGAACTCATTGTAGACAAAGACTATGGTCTTTGGTAAACGGGACTTTAAGCATGTGTGGTTTATTAATAATGTTAAATGTGATGTGGTAAACTCAAATAATTATTTGGGTTTATTATTTGCTAGTAGTGGCAGCTATGAGGTCCCCATATTAGGATGGTTGCTAAGAGAGATTCTGTCACGTTCACAGGGATGCAGAGAATGTATTTAGAGTATGGGGGAAAATATTGGGTAAATGTCAAAATGTGATGGAGGCTCAAGTCCATTCCTCAATCGTATATGGAAGCGATATTTGAGGTTATTGTAATTGTTCCTCTTTGGAGGTTATTCATAATTACCTCTTAAGGAAAGTGACGGGAATCCTTCCCAGCTTGCCCAACAATGCTTCAAGGTTAGAAGTGGGAGCTCGCAGCATAATGGTTCAAGCCTCACAAAGGTTCTTGTGGCTTTATTTGAAAGCCCAATTAGATCTTATTGGAAATACAAATTTTGACCTTGGGTAGCAGAAATGGTCTCACCTCCAACTAAGGACAAATTCTGCTGCTATATTAGTGGTGCTGCTTTGATAAATAAGTTGGGTTTTTATCCCTTAAGTGCTAAGGACGTGTATGCTCGTCCTTTTTTCATAGACTTGTATAATAACCTGGCATGTATGTGTTTCTACATTTAAGAATCTTTCTAATGGCTAGCTGAAGGCAAAGCTAAAGGACAAGGCTGCACATATGGAACAACAGTCCACTTTGCTCCATATTAATAATCTTGCCTCTATGGAACATTGTGCTACAACTGTTGTCTAGCACTGTTGCTACTTATCAGTGTACTCTCTGAGCTTAATTCTTATAAGTCAATAGCTAGAAGTATCCCTCCTCTCCTGCATGGCACTAGATATAGTGATTTGTTTTATTCCATACCCTACAGCAAAGTCTACTATAAGCAAATACATTTTCTACTGACCACAGCTTGGAATGGAACTTATTGTAGACAAAGACTATGGTCTTGGGTAAACGGGACTCTAAGCATTTGTGGTTTATTAATCATGTTACAAGTGATGTGGTGAACTCAAATAATTATTTGGGTTTATTATTTGCTAGTTAATTATTTGGGTTTATTATTTGCTAGTAGTGGCAGCTATGAGGTCCCCATATTAGGATGGTTGCTAAGAGAGATTCTGTCACCTTCAGAGGGCTGCAGAGAATTTATTTAGAGTATGGGGGAAAATATTGGGTAAATGACAAAATGTGATGGAGGCTCAAGTGCATGCCTCAATCTTGTATGGAAGCGAGATTTGCAGTTATTGAAATTGTTCCTCTTTGGAGATTATTCATAATAACCTTTTAATAAAAGTGACGGGCATCTTCCCTAGCTTGCCCAACAATGCTTCAAGGTTAGAAGTGGGAGCTCACAGCATAATGGTTCGCAGTGCTTTGGATTAAGGCGCTATATAAACTACAATAAAATATAAAAATATATACAACGCGCCAGGGTTTAGATGGCAGTAGTTATGTAAGGCAAATGAAAGCCTCTTAGAGTAGAACTATTTTTAATTAATGATCTGTTTAAAAAATATTCCCCTTGAGGCATGCAAATGGTTAGGTGGAAGCAAGAAATGTGCCTGTGTGTCCAGTTTCTACAAGGTCGTTTACACTTTTTACTGATATGTGATAATTTAATTGGTTTAAGAAGGAAATGGCTTATAACCCATAGGATCTTGTTGACTACGCTCCTTAAACGGCCTCAATATTTTACATATAACTTTCCCATTAAGTTTGGACAGACAGTGTCAAACTCTTACTGGCCCTCATTACGACCCTGGCGGAGATCGTGGTGCAATATGCACCATGGAGCACGGCGGAAAGCTGCCGATACCGCCATGGGGGTTGGCGGATTTACCGCCCCATGCCGACCTTGGCGGGGCGGTAAATCCCCATTCCCCATTTTACCCTTCCCCATTCCCATTTTTGCCCCATAGGGTATAATGGGAGTGGGGAAGGCGTTAATTACGCCACCGTAAAATACGGTGGCGTAATTAACAACAAGGTCCCGTAGCGCCATGGATTTCTCCGCCTGGAAAAACCAGGCGGAAAACGGCTCCATGGCGCTACGGGAACTCGTAGTAGGGCGGACGGGTCCGCCGCGAATACCGCTGGCGTAAACCCACTCCGCCAGGGTCGTAATGAGGGCCACTGTGTTTCAATCCTTGTTAACAGACCTAACCATTCCGGTCTCTCTGGTGAAAAGCACTGTGAATTGATATTTTCCGATTTTTAAGGTGTCTCACATCCTGAACAGGGAATCATTTGCAGCCATGATAAATGGCTCAGAAGACACCAGTGACTCTAAAGCCTATGCAAGCAAGGCTCTGGCTCGCACTGAGTATGGAAAGGATGTCACATGGGTTGTTAGCAAGCCAGAAGCTGATGCTTGTGCAAAGAGGTGTGACCCAACTGAAGCAAGTGGGGGAATACGTAATGTGGTCAGGATAAGTGAAGATGACATTCTGCTAAAGCTGTGCACAAGGTTAAAGGAAATTCTGCTCGAAATGTAAGGTTTAAATGTAACTAATTAAATGTATGAAGAGTTTTCATCATCTAAAAACACCACTAAAAGTCAATGGGCCTCATTACGACCCTGCCGCTAATGGGTTAACGGCGCCGTAAAAGGCTGTGGTGCCGTTAACCCATTAGCGCCTTACTACAAGGTCCCTTTGCGGGACCCGACCTGAATCAGCACTGATTGGCCAGTGGTAGTGAAGTGGGAGAATGGAAAAAAGGCTCCCACCAATCCCCTCACACCCCTGGCCTAGAGGATCACGGCCAGCCACGAGAGGAGTTTGCCCATCTACCAGACGACCAAATACCCTGGTACAGGAACATACGGATGTGCCACCCGCGTGCCCACCCGCCTGCCCACCAGCCTGCCCTGCTCATGCCGACACCTGCGGCATGGATGGACTCGACTGAACCATCCAACACTAAATCAACACATCGTTAGAGATGCCATGATGACCTAGCCAACGGTCATCACACTCGTGCAAACATGCACACTGGACACTCCCACACCAATCAACACGAAGAACATGTTCAGTGCTATGACGTAGGTGACGAGCACACCCACTGACGCGCATCTTTATTATTTTTCACATATGCTTTTTCAAATGCAGAAACGCAAGATGCACAATGAACTCATCTAAAATGCTTGCTCACGCTTCTCCTAAACCCATGCATTACAATGAGAAATATAACGAAGACATGATACTGGGGATAAAGCAATATGATACCATAACCTAAAGCACTGTGTATCAAACGGTTCCACCTATGCGCCAGGCCCAAGTAGGCCGCAAGCAAGAGCTTCCATGAACATTGAATGAGCAAGAGTACAGTTGCTGACCCTGCAGAATGAGCCCGGCGAGAGCAGACAGTCAAGGGCACAATGTTGCAAACTCGCATGCCGCAAGCCGACGCCAAGGTCACACCTGCAAATTAAGCCAGGCACACAGTGGAAAATGCAATATTAATTGTGCAGAATTCTGCCTCAACCACGGTCTCACCTCACGTGACCAAGCCGAACCTGACAGGGTGCCAGGCCCAGGAGGAGGGAGGCGCCTGGATCCCACGTTTCAAGACACAGGCAGATACAATTAAGCGACTCAATGGACATCTGCGGCGGTGGGAGTAGTCTGCCTTCCAGCATATGAATAAATCCTCACATTGTCTGCACATACCCATAGTGATACATTGTTGCAAATGACAGGTGCACCGCGAGCTGAGAACAGCGATGGTCCTAGACTGGGGGGCTCGCGAGTGGACCAATCAGAACATGGGGCTCTTATCACTGACGCCATTAACATTGACCAATCCTCAGGGGTCTTCATGTAACAATTTTCATGTATCAAATTGAAGGGACAACCCAAGTATACCACCTGACTAACCCTCGACCACTAATAACGCTCTCTATACGTATGCTATACTAACCCTACCACTCGAGGAGCCAATCCAGAGTGGCGATAGGTTTTTTGCTAACTTTCCCAGGTGACGCAAGTAGCGCGTCATACTAAGGTAAAAAGGGCCTGCAAGCCCCACGATGAGGGAGAGAGTGTCAGGATGGACGCGTACGATCCTTGACCCATCCCTGCCGTTTTGTTTAATAAACAGCAAAATCACCTTGCTTCTTGCGTGTGTCTCATACTCATTTTTTGGGATATACGGGAGGAGTTGGGGCCTCCCTGCCCGGGACTTTCCCCCGACAAGTTGGAGGCACTGCTGAGATCTGTTTGAGGTCTGCTTTTATTTTATTTTTCAGAGTACTCCCGTTGCGAGAAGACCGGACAGCGCAATCCGGATATTGGCCTTCGAAAGCCGGTTGAGAAGTATCCCGCCCGCGGTTGGCGAGTGTCCAGACGTGGTCCAGACGAGGGGAGGTGGCGAGCTGCTTGGAGGGGTGCACGCAGTCGAGCGGCCCCGCATAAAGAGAACTTGGTGAGTATGCCACGCACAACAAGCAATGTGAAATTGTGAGGGAGGGGGGAGGAATTGAATACGGGAGGCGGGAGGTGTTACACAGGTGCGCGGCGAAGGTTTGATAAATTAGTGTTGACGGTGCAATGAATGGTAGCTGGACAAGTGCGAGAGCAGTCCGCTACGTTACGGAAGAGAAGGGGGCGGAGCACGAAAACATCACGTGCGGCCGCTCGTAGACACTGATTGGCCTAGGTCGCGACCACGTGTAAGGGTGTGTGTGTGTGCGGTTTCCTACGATTTGGTAATTATTGATCAATGAGTAGTTGATCAATGAGTAGATGAGGATCCCTATTGATCGAGCAGGAAACTCGATAGATAGATGACGTTTCCCTGTAGGCGGTAGCTAGCTGGTTGCCCAATACGGAAGATAATTGGCTGGTTAAGCCCCCCTGTCGAGGGGCGTATCACACGCGAGGCGACGCAGCGTGCGCAGTCCGATTATATTGTTGATTACCTTGTTCCAGGCGTGACAGGAAGACAGCTGTGGGGTTAACGGGGGTAGATTGCAAGCGTATTTTGAACTTTTAAAAACATATGAAGAACTTACCAGTAGCTTGAAGAGATCGTGACGTCACCAGTAGGGCTTTTCATAGGATATCTCGAGCACAAGGCATCTTTCTTTCTGAGAGTGGTGGGGAAGAGAGTTGTGGTAAGGGAGTGAAAACGGAGGTAAATGTTAATGAGTTGATCAGGGGGAAGGTCAAAAGGGGGACGTGGCTGCGCACGGAGAACGCCGGCCACGGCAAGTGTAGAAAGGGGAGGAGGAGCAAGTGAAAGTGGGACGGCTGTATAAGAACGTCACAAGGGGCACGCATACGCAGGGGGCTACGTGCGCCTAGGCCGCAGGGGGCAGTAAAGGTGTTCGGTAAAGGAAGAAAAGAAAGAAAAGAATATACAAATGCAAATGCTATATTTTACTAATTTTCCTTAGCGGACTATCGCAAGTCCCCAAACTTACGGGGCCAGGTAAAGATCTAAGGCTGTATAGTGTACACTGTTAGTAAGATAACCACTACCAAATAGGGGAAGGATAACAAGTGAAGCGCTACTATGTCATACGGGGCAGGATCGGGAGGGTAGGGGGAACACCCTCACTACCCCGCTACAACACATATGTAAAACACTGTCACCCCATAGAGAGAAACTGATCAAGTATAGCATAGAATGGACACAGGGGACGGACAACAAAATGACAACACCATGGCCTCCTAATGGCAGTTTCGATCCATATACCCAACATTCACTATTAACCCATCTGCATAACACATACAAGGGGAAGAAGTTGATGCACCATGTGGAGGTGTTTAACTTATGGAGGATGTTCCAAGGGTCCCGACCAGGACCAAACAGAATGTTCATTATGGAGGAGAAGATTAAGGTGGAAGGAGAGAATGGGGAAAAAGAGAGTGAAGGCACACAGAACACGGGGAACGGAGAAGAGGGAGGAGAGAAGAGTAACAACATAAACGAAAAGGAAATAAAAAAGGAACAGAGCGACGATATACTGTCATGATCACTGCTTCCAAGGAGCCAGGACCAGCCCAACGTCCTTGGAAGCAGGCCCCTTACCCTAATCCTAGGCACCAGCCGGTCCCCACGGGGACCTTTTGGACCTTGTCCTGGCGCCGGTGGCACCAGGCTCATCAGAATCATCGGTCCCGGCACTGGAAGCGCCGGGCTCATAATATGTGTGCAGATGCTTGGGTGGACTTACCTGCAGCAGACCATGCTGCTTACTTACCAGCCTCTTAGAAGTCCTCTGTGAACAGGAACTACTTTCTTAACTGGGTGGGGCAAGCTCCACTCCCTGGATTCAGCACTGGAAAGCTTCTGGAACTGGAACTCTTTTCTTACCTAGGCGGGGCCGTGGAGGAAGACGCCTCATCACTCCAAGGCTATTTAAACCACACCCGATAGACGAAACATGCTTCGCGTTATTCTGCATCTGCAGCAGAACGCTCACCGAGTCTGTTCCAGCCTTTCTTCTTACGATCCCGAATCTGCAAGAATCATACTCACCATTCCTGCATCCTGAATCTGCAAGAAGCATACTCACCATTCCTGCATCCAGTCGACAGCAGCACCTGCAGAGACAAGAAACAGCAGGTTAGCAAGGCAGCCTTAACTCGCAGTGCTACTCACCTGATCCATCGGCTGCAGTCATTTTTGGCACGCTGCACCTCCGCCTGCGTAGACAAAAGCATTGTCACTACTTACCGGCACTCCGTGAATTCTGGATTTCTTCACACTGCATCGCCGCCTGCGGAGATAAAAGCATTGTATCTACTTACGGACATTCCCCGGACTCCGGCGCTGCAAACCAACTTCTGAAAGACAAAAGAAGAGACATTAGACAGGTATTTACTTACGCCCATCGCGCTCTTCGCAATAGAACACCTGCTCTTCAGCACGAACTACGCTGCAAGGAAAAGACAGTTAGAGCGCTTGCATTTACTCACGCATTTCCAGGCGCTTCACTCCATCTTCCTCAAGAGTCCTGCAAGACAAAAGGGAGAAAAGCATTATACGAAGTCCTGTTCAATGTTAACGTGCCTTGCACCTAAAGACTATAAAGACTAAAAAGGTGTCTGGAAACTCACCGCTCGTGCAGTTAACGACGGTAACGGTCTTCTGAGTCCAAGAGGCCTAAGTTTCACCAGTGAAGGAACTGGCAACAGCGCCCTGCACCAGACGCAGATGGAGAGCCCAGCATTCACCTATCTAAGGTGAGCACGTTGACCTGGGGGCTCTACGGAGAGGGAGAGAGAGGAAGAGGGACATTGAACAACCCAGACCATTAACCCCCATATTCTTTCACCTGCAGAAACCTCACCCTACGAGTTCGACACACAGTGCGAAGAGGTTCGACCCCAGAAGCCCATCGGGTTCTGCACATCACCTTTCGAGTCACAGACACCTTCCTGCCAAGATCAGCGCCTCCGTGGGAATCAGGTGAGCGTTACAGAACGCGAAGCCCACCGCAAAACTCCTACCCAGGCGCAATTGAAACCTCAGACACTGATCACTTAGCCCAGTTGCTCGGGGAATTAAGAGCAGAAGTACATGCAGCTCGTCAGGAAACAAGCTCTCTAAGAAGAGAACTGATCATTTCCAAGGAGCGAACAGAGGACCTCGCTAGGCAATTGCTACAAACGCAGGCAGGACAGACACCCCTGCCCGCTCCAGGAGGAAGCTATCCTTCTGCATCATCTGTAAATCCAGTGCAAATCAATCTACCTGGTAATGTGCCCTTGGCTCCGCCCGAACGTTTTTCTGGTGACCCAAAGAAATTCGCAGTGTTCCTCAACCAGTGCCGCTTACATTTCTTATGTCGACCAGCTGCATTCCCAACAGACCAGACCAAAGTGGCTTTCGTGCTTTCTTATCTCAGTGGCAGCGCCGCAGATTGGTCGATCCCTTTAGTCACTCAGGATGATCCGGTTTTACATGATTTCCAGGCCTTCCAGTCCAGCATGGAGAAACTGTTTGCAAGACATGCACAAGGGCAGGCCTTGGACAATGAACTTCTTTCATTACGACAGGGTAATCAAGACCTCTTGACCTATATAGCCTCATTCAACAGACTCATTGTGGAAACTCAATGGCCCGAGGATAAGAGAATAACGCTTTTCTACAGAGGCCTGCGTGGAGAGCTCAAGGATGTGTTAGCTCAAGTTGTGAACCCTCTACAAGAATGTTCGGACTATATTGACTTAGTCGTCCAATTGGACCACATTTTACAGAACAGGAAGGCTGATCGTTCTAAATTTGATACCCGAGTGTTTTCTAAACCACAGACTTCTACTAAGGGAGCTGACACTGTGGAACCCATGCAAATAGGGGGGATGAAAGGTCCTTTAACCCAAAAGGAGCGGGAAAGAAGAAGACAGCTGCAATTATGCCTCTATTGCGGGAACTCGGGGCACTTTCTTCGAGACTGTCCAGTGAAATCAGCTAAGAAGGCTATAGGAGCCGCAGATTCCAGTACCTCAAGTTCCGAGCAGGGAAACAACCTAGCCCGGCAAGTGTAGAGGTCCTCTTGCCGAGCGTTAAGATCTGTCCCGTGACCTCGCATTTCGTGGTGCCCATGGTCCTCATTAATCCTGCACGTCCGGATCGTTTGCATGCAATTGAAGCTTACATCGACAGCGGAGCAATCAGCAATTATGTGGACCGTGAAATGGCATCAAGGATGAATCTACCCCTTGTCCCTAAGGCAGTAAAAGACGTCATTACTACAGTGGATGGCACGGAGATAGCCTCCGGACCAGTAACGCACGCCACCCAAGAAGTGACGCTAGTGAGCCAAGATGGACACCGGGAGAAAATCGTGTTCGATGTGATCAAGGCCCCTCAGTTCCAGATCATTCTGGGAATCCCTTGGTTAGAGAAGCACAATCCTCAGATCAACTGGCGAGCAAAGACGGTTCAGTTTCCAGAATGTTTTACCACTTGTTATCCTCGGCCTGAAGTTTCAGTGGCGGCGATCTCTTCAGAGGTTCCCACATTACCTCCTGACTACCAAGAATTCCAAGATGTCTTTCGGAAGGATCAAGCTAACACCCTGCCTCCTCATAGGTCTTACGACTGTCAAATAGACCTGATACCCGGAACAACTCCTCCTTGCAGTAGGATTTATGCCCTCACCGAGCCAGAGAATCTTCACCTCAGGCAATATCTGGACCAATACCTAGCTAACGGGTTTATCCGTCCTTCTAAATCTCCAGCTTCCTCGGCTTTGTTCTTCGTTCCGAAAAAGGAAGGAGACCTTAGAACTTGTATAGATTACTGCGCCCTGAATCAAATCACCGTTAAAAACAGATACCCATTACCTTTGATCCCTGAACTCCTGGACCAAGTCAAAGAAGCATGCATATATACAAAGTTGGATCTCAGAGGAGCCTACCACTTGGTACGAATAAAAGAAGGCGATGAGTGGAAGACGGCCTTTCGCACCAAGTATGGGCTAGTCAAATATCAAGTGATGCCCTTTGGACTTTGTAACGCTCCTGCCGCTTTCCAGTATTTTATGAACGATGTCCTTAGAGAACTCATAGATGTGTGTGTTGTTGTCTACATTGATGACATCCTTGTCTATTCATCATCTGAAGAGGAACATCAGAGACACGTTAAAAAGGTTCTCGAGAGACTGCGTCAACATAACCTTTTTGCCAAGCTTGAAAAATGCATTTTCAACGTAACTGAAGTTGAGTTCTTGGGATTCATATTGTCACCTAATGGGGTTCATATGGATTCAAAGAAGGTCGATGCAATCATCAAGTGGCCATCACCAACCTCGGTAAAAGGAGTTCAAAGCATGTTAGGCTTCGCTAACTTTTACCGCAGATTCATTCCTGAATTCTCTCGGATAGTCCAGCCCATCACCACTCTGTTAAAGAAGAACAAACGTTTTGAATGGTCTACTGAAGCAGAACAAGCTTTTCAGGATTTAAAAGCTAAATTCATTTCTGCTCCTGTTCTAAAACATCCTCGCCCAGAACTCCCCTACATCGTGGAAACGGATGCTTCTAGTCTTGCTATGGGGGCAGTGTTATCACAAAGAGATCCGGTCACACACCAATTACATCCAGTGGCCTTTTGGTCCCGCAAATTCTCGGCTTCCGAAATCAACTATTCAATTACAGACAAGGAACTTTTAGCTATCAGATCGGCCTTTAAAGCCTGGCGGCATTATCTTTTGGGAGCCAGACACACAGTCACCGTAATGACTGATCACCGCAATCTACAATATCTGAAGACGGCCAAAGCTCAGTCTTCCAGACAGCTTCGTTGGGCTGAGTTTGACTTTATAATTACTTATCGACCCGGCAGTAAAAACGGAAAAGCCGATGCCCTCTCTCGGATGGGAGTAGATGAACATTTGACCAATCCAGAACCAATACCCATAATCCCAGAACAAAGGCTTTTGGGGTTGGTCAGCGCTCAATCCTTTGAAGACATCAAGACTACAGTCAAGTCACTCCTAACTCCGGCCGATTTGCAGGACTGGCAATTAAAGGGAAAAGAATTCTCAGTGGATCAAGACCTACCATATTTCCAAGGGAGATTGTACTTGCCCTGTGAGAAAATACAAAAACAAGTAATTTCCGGTTATCACGACTCTCTAATGGAAAACCATGGAAAAGATCAAGAGACATTTCTGGTGGACATCATGGAAGAAGGATATTAGAGACTTTGTAATCTCCTGCGGTGTGTGTGCCCAGAATAAAAGTCAGAAGGAGAAACCAGCCGGCCTTTTACACCCTCTGGATATTCCTCCCTGTCCATGGCATACCCTGTCCATGGATTTCATCACGGACTTACCTCCATGCTCAGGGTATAATACCATTTTAGTAGTCGTGGATCTATTCTCCAAGATGGCTCACTTCATTCCCCTGAAGGGCCTACCTTCGGCTTCGGTATTGGCCCGGGAATTCTTAGAAAACATCGTTCGGTTACACGGTTTTCCCTCGGTTTTAATCTCCGATAGGGGAAGTCAATTCATCTCCCACTTTTGGCGAAGTTGCTGTCGTCTAGCCCAAATTGATGTAAGATTTTCAACCAGTCACCATCCCCAAACTGACGGACAAACCGAGAGGACAAATCAGACTCTAGAGCAATATCTGCGTTGCATGCTCCAACAAACTGAAAACCCTTGGAAGGATATTCTTTGGATCGCTGAATACGCTTACAACAATTCGACACATTCTGGAACCGGGAAGACTCCCTTCTTCCTATTATACGGACATCATCCTAGAACCTCTAATCTGGATCCTCCCCAAGAATTCGAAACACCTGCTGTGCATCATTTGCACTCTGAGATTACCCGTGCTTTTAAAGAAGCCACTGCCCATCTGCAAAGAGCTAAAGCTCAAGTCAAAAAGGGAGCAGATCGACACCGTAAAGAGGCCCCTCACTACGCAGTAGGAGATCAGGTCTGGTTATCCACTAAGCACCTGCCTCTAAAAGGACCCCGCACCTTCAACCCGAGATACCTTGGACCTTACCCCATCTCTACCATAGTTAATCCGGTGGCGGTCAAATTGGAATTACCTGCGCATATGAAAATACATCCAGTATTCCATGTCTCCTTATTAAAACCAGTACAACCAGAAACCCGATTGACTGAACTCCCAGAACCTGTTTTGGTAGACGGAGAACTCGAATTCGAAGTAAAGAACATTCTAGACCCCAAGATCTCCAAATCTAAGTTATATTATCTGGTTGATTGGAAAGGATACGGCCCCCAGGAAAGGTCTTGGGAACCCTCAGAATATGTCCACGCACCTCGTCTGGTCAAGAGATTCCATCTGAATCACCCTGACAAGCCAAAACCCCCGGAGAAGACTCGCTTAGGAGGGGCCTTGAGGGGGGGTACTGTCATGCTCACTGCTTCCAAGGAGCCAGGACCAGCCCAACGTCCTTGGAAGCAGGCCCCTAACCCTAATCCTAGGCACCAGCCGGTCCCCACTGGGACCTTTTGGACCTTGTCCTGGCGCCGGTGGCACCAGGCTCATCAGAATCATCGGTCCCGGCACTGGAAGCGCCGGGCTCATATTATGTGTGCAGATGCTTAGGTGGATTTACCTGCAGCAGACCATGCTGCTTACTTACCAGCCTCTTAGAAGTCCTCTGTGAACAGGAACTACTTTCTTACCTGGGTGGGGCAAGCTCCACTCCCTGGATTCAGCACTGGAAAGCTTCTGGAACTGGAACTCTTTTCTTACCTAGGCGGGGCCGTGGAGGAAGAAGCCTCATCACTCCAAGGCTATTTAAACCACACCCGATAGACGCAACGTGCTTCGCGTTATTCTGCATCTGCAGCAGAACGCTCACCGAGTCTGTTCCAGCCTTTCTTCTTACGATCCCGAATCTGCAAGAATCATACTCACCATTCCTGCATCCTGAATCTGCAAGAAGCATACTCACCATTCCTGCATCCAGTCGACAGCAGCACCTGCAGAGACAAGAAACAGCAGGTTAGCAAGGCAGCCTTAACTCGCAGTGCTACTCACCTGATCCATCGGCTGCGGTCATTTTCGGCACGCTGCACCTCCGCCTGCGAAGACAAAAGCATTGTCACTACTTACCGGCACTCCGTGAATTCTGGATTTCTTCACACTGCATTGCCGCCTGCGGAGATAAAAGCATTGTATCTACTTACGGACATTCCGCGGACTCCGGCGCTGCAAACCAACTTCTGAAAGACAAAAGAAGAGACATTAGACAGGTATTTACTTACGCCCATCGCGCTCTTCGCAATAGAACGCCTGCTCTTCAGCACGAACTATGCTGCAAGGAAAAGACAGTTAGAGCGCTTGCATTTACTCACGCATTTCCAGGCGCTTCACTCCATATTCCTCAAGAGTCCTGCAAGACAAAAGGGAGAAAAGCATTATACGAAGTCCTGTTCAATGTTAACGTGCCTTGCACCTAAAGACTATAAAGACTAAAAAGGTGTCTGGAAACTCACCGCTCGTGCAGTTAACGACGGTAGCGGTCTTCTGAGTCCAAGAGGCCTATGTTTCACCAGTGAAGGAACTGGCAACAGCGCCCTGCACCAGACGCAGATGGAGAGCCCAGCATTCACCTATCTAAGGTGAGCACGTTGACCTGGGGGCTCTACGGAGAGGGAGAGAGAGGAAGAGGGACATTGAACAACCCAGACCATTAACCCCCATATTCTTTCACCTGCAGAAACCTCACCCTACGAGTTCGACACACAGTGCGAAGAGGTTCGACCCCAGAAGCCCATCGGGTTCTGCACATCACCTTTCGAGTCACAGACACCTTCCTGCCAAGATCAGCGCCTCCGTGGGAATCAGGTGAGCGTTACATATACCCCTAGCGAAGGTAGTGAAAAAGGAGGAAGGGGGGTTATATCCTTTAACAGAACTACGAGACATGGTCCAATTAAGGGCGGCTGAGGGATACTCGAACCCGGCATACAGCCCGCCACCATATACAGCCACAGGTAGCCACACAGGAAGGGAGCAGAGTAGCACGACGGGATCAGCTCGCACGAAAATGCCCGCAGGGGAAGGGGGGATTGGCAAAGAGCAGATCGCAGGAATAGGACAGGATGAGTGGGTAGCTGCGCAGGTATTATTAAAATTACGAGGTTCATTAACAGAAGAAGAGGAGGAGGTAGTAAGGAAAATGGACGAGGACAACACCAGGAAGAGTGAAAGGAAAGGGGAAGAGGGGAAAAGAAAGGGGGAAGAGCTGTTACGACAAAAGGAAGAGATTTTGGAAGAACGATTAGCAGAATTAAGGGATGAGCAGATTACACTGATAAAACAGCTCGAGTGAGAGGAAAGAGAGAGAGCACGGAAAAAGGAAAGAAAGCAAGAATGAGCTGGACAAAATGAGGGAACGAACTGAGGAGAAAAAGAGAGAAGCAGAAAGGGTGAAGGCAGTAGCAGAAAGGGTATCCAGAGCAGCACTGCGTGACAAGAAAAGGGAGGAAGAAGAGAAAGAAAAGGAAATGGAAATATGGAGAAGGAGATTACTATCAAAAACAACAAGGAAATACAAAGAAGGAAGGATGATAGAGGGTATATTAGAGCGGGAAAGAGCGAGATGGGAAAGGAAGAAAGAAGAAGAAAGGATAATGGAAAAGATGAGTATTGAAGTAATGGAGGAATTGAAAAAGAAAAGAGAGGAAATTGGTAGAGAAATAGCAGAGAAAAATGAAGGGGAAAGAGAAGAAAGGAGAGGGGGAGTGAAGTAAGGAGGTATGTATACAGAGACACAGAAGTAGCAACAACATCAGCACAAAGGGGAGCAATTGGCAAAGAAGACAAGGGAGGAACGGATCTAATAGACTTAAAAACAGTAACGATTAGGGGGAAAAAGACAGACTGGGGGTTGCCATTAATGGAGGACTTTTGCAGTGAGGAAGGAGAAGGGATAGAGAAGGAAGGGAGAGACAGTGAAAGGGAAAGCTTAGATAAATTATACATCACTCGGACAAATGGAGAATCACCATGGATCTGCAGGAGAAAGGAAGAACTGGAGGGAAGTGAGGAGGAAGAGCAAGGAATAGCGAAAGGCAGACACGTGCAGCCACACCGTCACCATCCCGTCCCACATGCTCCACTACCTCACGCTCATTACGTGCAACATGCCCATCTAAACTCGCGCCCTTCCCACACGAACTGACACCCTATGCAGGCAGGCTTAGAGACCTCCCTGGACGCAGGCAGGGAGAACGAATACACACGCCCACATTAAATAAAGGAAATGATAAAAGAAAGGGAAGAGATGGAGGAGAAACAGTTACGAGCAGGGGAAATATGGACCCCATTGACAATGTAGAAGACAGGGAAGAAGAGGAGGGGTGCACGGATTCGATTGTGTGGGACCCAAAGGGCCAACCAGGACACAACCTAATGCCACTTCTGGAGAGGGGAGGGGTTAAACCACAATACGTCCCCTGGAAGCATGCAGACAAGGAAAATATAAAGTGCAGGCTCCCATCATTAAGTGGAGGTGCGGGTAAATGGATATATGAAATGGAAAAACACACCGCAGGACAGAAATTGGCAGTGGGGGATGTAAAGGGCCTTCTAATATCAATATTAGGGGATGCAGCAGATGACATCTGGAAGAGAGCAGGCTTTCCCGGGGTCACAATAACAAACACATCACACAATGGGGCACCATTCGCAAACTGCAGACATGCATTATGGCAGGCGCTGAGGGTACAGTACCCAGACACATCAGACATAGGAGCAATTACCTCACGCAAGATGCGTGAGAACGAAGATCCTGTTGATTATATCCAGGAAATTCAAGAGAAGTGGCGCATGGAAACTAGAGAACAATGGGACAAGACACCAGCAATATTCTATCATATACTAGTACAAGGGCTCCCAGAAGCAGTTCAGAAACAACTGAAGAAAGTAGTGGGGATGGAAGCAAAAGCATGGCCAGAAATACAACTGACAATAGTGCATCATTGTAGGACATGGCAAGAAAAAATGAAACAAAAAGAAGAGGATAGAAAAACGGAAGAGGCTAAATTAGTACAGAAAAAACTTACTAAATACACGATGGAAGGTGCACTAATAACTACACCTGCAACAATGACTCAAAGCCCCACACAAGTAGTGGCTGCACAACATCCCTCCCAAATACAATCATCACAGACTGTAACACAACAGCTGCCGCCACTCCAACCATACACGACTAACATGGGAGGAGGATACTCAACGCCAGGAGCTCGGTATTATAATTACAACAGGGGAAGGGGAGGAATGATGAGGGGTAGAGGATACGGATATAACACACAACAGCAAGGGGGAGGACTTCAAAATTTCTACCCCACCGGGCAACCAGTATACCAGGACAACCCAGGAAGCTTTCCATGGCAGAACAGGGAACCACCGGTGTGTTGGATTTGTGGCTTAGTAGGGCACATGTCACGCACGTGTAGAGTGAGACCAGGCACACCATCATGGAGTGAACAGGGACAACAAGGGCCCACACAGGAACAGCAGGGCATTCAGCAACAGCAGACATTGCAACAGGGAAATGGGCAGCAACAACTAGTAACACAACAACAGCCACAGACATATTCACTGCCACAACAACAGGTAGCGATAAAACAACAACCCCAAGTACAGCAAGTACAGCAACCTACCCAAATCCAAGACCATAACATAACCTCTACCAATACACAACTACAGCAAACACAAGTGGGAAGGGTCACGGTCCTGGGACACAACCCTTACACAGGAAGTGGTCAATCATTATACCCTCAATAGGACAGCCCACAGACGGCCTTGGTGTGTGCCATCCTGTCGGTAACACCTAATAGTGTGGAGGAACCACGCATAGAGGTAACGATAGGTGACAAAAAATTATCATTCCTTGTTGACACCGGGGCGACCCGGTCTTGCATAAGGGAAGGTAAATTTAAGATGTCCGGTGAAGCCATGAACACCCAAGGATTTTCTGGGGCTAGGGGGTTGGTTCCCTTTACTGATAACATTCCCTTATCAATAGGGGATTATGACATGTCAGTCCCGCTTTTATATTCTAGGGCCTCACCAGTAAATATGCTGGGGAGAGACATAATGAGCAGGTTGAATATGACAATCTCCTTTACGGAGGACGGCATCATTTGCTCCACTCCAGGAATTAACATGCTCACTGCACGACAAATTATGCAAGCATACTGTGGACAGACAGTGATTAGGGTTGAGCCAGTAGATGGTGAACTGTTCCAGTATGGGACAGACATGGCATTTGCATGGATGCCAGGAATGGAAGGAAAGATCTGGAGGAGGCCAGCAGCCTATTTGTTTAGACCAGAAACACCAGCCAATGAACCAGAAGGAAAGGTGATTTCAGTGAACATAGAGAGCATTATAGCAACTGCTGATTACATTGTAGTACATGCCCAAGACAGAGAAGGAAGAGCATGGAGGGCAGTGATAGCACTAGCAGAGGGACGTAGACTCACCCAGGTGTCAGATGAGGAGCTCTTCTCAGAAGAAAAGGAAGAAGGTGAAATGGTGTTTATGATGAGTGTAGAAATATGGCTAAGAGTGACGTACAAACAAGTGGCACAGAAAAGTGCAATGGCACTTGAAGCACCCACATCCACCCCAGTTCCCTTCTTTGAGGAGGATATGGCAAAGGTACCAACATCATTATGGACTACTAGTCCCTATGACGTGGGGTGCATAAAATGTATAGGGGGAGTAAGAATAAAATTGAAAAAAGGTGCAATACTCCCCAGAGTGAAACAGTACCCACTATCAAAAGAGGCAGATGAGGGCATATATGAAACAATAACGGCACTTATAAACAATGGCATATTGGTACCATCAGAATCACCATGTAACACAGCTGTATACCCAGTGCGTAAAGCTAAAGGGGGTCTTGGCGCTTCATACAGGACCTCAGGCCCCAGAACAACATAGTGGAAGCAGAATACCCCATAGCAGCAAACCCGGCCACAATATTGTGCGGCATTCCATCAGAGGCATCATGATTTACAGTGATAGACCTCAAAAATGCCTTTTTCTCAATACCCCTGCACCCAGACTCACAAGATCTGACAAGCTTCATGTACAGAAACACAAAGTGGAAACACACCAGATTGCCACAAGGGTACTGCGAGTCACCCTCAATCTTCAACAGAGTAATACAGATGGACTTGGGTAACATTGAAGTGGAAAGCACAGTGTTGCAGTATGTTGATGACATAATAATTTGCAGCACAAACGAAAGAAGATGCAGAGAGGACTCATTGAAGATGCTGACAATATTGGCTGAAAAGGGTTACAAGGTAGACAAGGAAAAGTTACAGTACTGTCAGGAACAGGTACTTTACATTGGTCAGCTCATATCCCAATACGGAAGAAAGATTGCACCACAAAGAGCACAGGCCATTTCAAAAACGCTGCTGCCCCAAACAGTGAGGGAACTACAGCAGTTCCTGGGACTGTGCAACTACTGTAGAGCCTGGGTATTTGATTACAGCTCATACATAGGACCCCTACTTGAGGCGTTAAAAGAAGCTAACAAAGGGGAGAAAAAGTTGGGGTGGACAATGGAAATGAAAGAGGCTTTTGATGAACTGAAAGATGCAATATCAACTGCTCCGGTACTGGCCACCCCAGATTATGAACGACAATTCTTTATATTTTCACATTGCGACTCAGCAGTAATGAAAGCAGTGTTGGCTCAAAAAACAAGCATGGGCTACAAACCAGTAGCGTTTTACAGTGGTCACTTGGATCCTGTGATGTTAGGACATTTCACTTGCGAACAAGGTCTCGCCGCAGCTGCCTTTGCGGTAGAGAAAGCATCAGCAATCACAATGGGGTGCCCAACCACACTATTTGTGGAACATGCACTATTTGCAATATTGAACAAGCCTAAGTCCACACTAACCACGCAGAGGGCGTCAGGTTATGAGATCATTTTATCTAGACCAGAACTATCACTTGCTAGATGCAGCACGGTTAACCCTGCAAGGTTTATAGCAGAAGTAATTGAGGAAGGAGACTATGCACACGATTGTACGCAGACTACCGAAATGTACTCATGTACTAGAAAGGTTGAAGAGAACGCACTAGATGGAGGTGAGCTCTTGTTCATTGATGGGTCATCAACAATAGACCAAAGTGATGGGATAAGGAGAACTGGGGCAGCAGTGGTAAAAATGACAGAGGAACCGGTGTGTGTGGCGATGAAATGCGTACAATTACCACAGCATTACTCTGCTCAAGCAGCTGAATTGGTTGCACTGATCTTGGCATTGAAGGAAAGCTTTGACAAACGAGTGACTATATATTCTGACAGCGCATATGTCACGTCTACTGTCCACTCAGGGTTGTCCAAATGGAGGAGAAGAGGGTTTAGGGGAGCTGACGGCACCCCAGTGCAACATGCTCTCTTGTTAGCTGAACTAATTGAAGTAATAAATGACCCCCAAGAATTAGCTTTGGTCAAATGTACCGCACACACTAATAGAGAAGATCATATCTCAAAAGGGAATGCAGCAGCGGACGCACATGCGAAGTATGCTGCATATTTTGGTGAGATATGGAACCCCCCAGAGTCAGAGAGAGGGAGAGGAATAGCTAAGGAGATGTTGATAAGAGAAGGGTACACCCATCTCCCAGCCACACAGATAATGGAGCTACAAGCGGCTGCACCAATGGCAGAAAAAGAAATATGGGTAAAAAGAGGATGTACAATGTCACCAACTGACGCACTATGGCGCCAGGGTAACACTGGAAAGATAGTAATGCCATTGGCACTATTGAACACCGCCCTGAGCCAACTCCACCACCCAGCCCACACAGGCAAGGAAGTTATTGCAGCACGAATTAGGGAAGATTGGTTCTGTCCCGAGTTAAATTCCCATGTGACAAATTTTATCAGCAATTGTCTCACATGTCAACAGTTCACGGCCGGTCACACGCTGAAGGTGATAAAAGGTACTATACCCCGGCCAGAGGGACCCTTCCTGCACATCCATATTGACTATGTTGATATGATCAACGTATGTCAAGGAAATAGGTATATGATTGTAGTAATATGCCCATTCTCCAGGTGGATTGAGGCAGGACCCTGTTCACACCCAGATGCATTCAGAGCAGCTAAATATCTAGTGAGGGAGGTCTTCCCCAGGTGGGGAGTGTGCGAGGTACTGCGGTCAGATAATGGCCCGCATTTCGCCAATGAAATGTTCCAGCACATCACATCCTTACTGAACATCAAGCATAAATTTGCATGTGCATATCACCCGCAGGCCAACGGCATATGCGAACGCCTGAATGGCCTACTGAAGGAGGCAATTGCAAAGATACAGCAAACAACAAAGAAGAGTTGGTTTTATTGCCTTCCGCCAGCCCTATTTGAGCTAAGGAATAGACCAGGCTCCGATCACCACCTCACCCTTCATGAGGTGGTGACCGGACGTCAAATGCGCCTTCCTCTAACGCCAACATCAAGAGCATTCACAGATTATGAAAACACTGCAACCGTTCTTGGTGATGAAATGTACCAATATGTGTCTTCTTTGATTATTAGTGTAGTGTTTGTGTCTCAACAGCTCGAGCGCAAGCGGGGCGGGTCTAAGAGTGATCAACAAGAAGACGCGGATAAAGAATTGGAAAAGGGAAAACTGTGCAAAATTGCTAAAGGTGATCACGTACTACTCCGCAATTTCAACAGAAAGTGGAACAGCCCATGCTTCACTGGCCCCCACCTGGTAGAGGAAGTATCCACGAGAGCAGTAAAGTTACAGGACAAACGTGCCTGGAATCACCTACACGACGTAAAGATCTGCAAACTCCAGACCCACCCTAGCGTCACCGACAGGGCCATTGGAAGAACAGCAACAGCGTCACCCACGGAAGAAAAGACTTCTACCACAGCTGACGACCTAAGTGTCTCCCTACCCTACCACCCCCCAGATTCCCCAGAGACAACTACTGAAATAGAGAAGGGTAATTCCCATACCGCCCACCCCATGGTCACACGATCAAAGAGTAAAGAGACTTCCGCCAGTTGAGCTCTAAACCCTCTGCCTGTCGACATCCTACCCACTGCAGTTATCACCCGACTGAAGGACATTATCTTGCACATATACACATGTAAACACTTGAATGTTCTCTTTTTTTTCTCTCGCACAAGCAGGTACCGCGTATTATTGTACTGCTAAGAAAACAGATAACTAACAAGGTTCACTGCCCAGGAGTAGATGCTACCCTCAGACGATAACTACCCTGAAGAGCTATCACACCAATTTGTCTATCACATAAAAAGGCCAAAGTACCTGAAAAGAAGGAGGGTACGTGTCTACTACACAGCATTTCTCTTGGCCATAGAACAATCAATGCCCCATCTTCACCAATACTTGCCTGTCCTAAGAGATAGATCGCTTAGATTGGCGTGGGAACAGCTCTTCGCCTGGGCACTGAGCGACTACTTGATAGGGAGAGCTTGAAAACAACAACTAACACTAATAACAAGCATATTGAGAATTTTCAGGCGGGCAACTTTAACATCGCAAGAATTAGCTGCCGGACTGCAGCAAGGTAAGAGCAAAATGCCGGTGAGACTAGCCTCTGTAATAAAGATGATAGGGATTTTGATGATCACCGGGTTCTTGGCTGCCTCTGTATGGCAGAACAGTTATGCAATCAGTATTTTGGCTGTACCCAAACCTAATATACCCCCACCCACGGCTGCAACAGGTGTTACGTCAGGTGGTACTAGCAAAATTCCACACAAGGGAAATAGAGTTAAACGCAGCACATACTCAGATAATAAAGGTATTGACAACTACATACAAGATTCAGCACACGTCTCGAACAACATGTGGTACCAACACATGACTCAAATAGGTAAGCAGACAACAGAAGACAGCTGCTACGTCTGCTCATTGATCCCATACGACATGAGCGCTTCTCGAACTTTCGTTGCCACGGAAATAGATGAAAAGACAGCACGATGTATAATATACTTGGCACTGTTCCAAACGAAAGGGAGATTTCAAGGGAACACGGTGCACCTGGTATGGAAAACGCGAGACACATACCCATACGAAAACAACTTCCTCAAGGTTTATTTGAGTTACCACAAGACCAGTTTGCATGCTGAAGCATTCAGATACATAACAAGTGGCCCTGAAAAAGGAGAAACAAAGAAAGTAACACTACAATACCTACCATGTGATTGGTACGCCACTGAAGTTCCTGGTAAACAAGGATGTTGGGAAAGACCACTGATAATAATAACAGGGAAGGTGTACCTGGACAACAAATGGGACATAGGAGTGGTTGGCAGCAACATGGTAATGAGAGAGGATACTACAACTATTGCTGAACACAACAACAGATGTTGGACGACTTGGGTCAAGTACGTACCCATGCTAACGTGGATAGAGAAGGATGAAGACCCAATAACAATACTGCCGCTGTCTGCACCTAAGTTATGCTACCAACATAGAGGAGAAGTGGACGTGGGATACAACACCAACTGTGCAAGCGTGACGGAGTTACCTGAGGGGGGAGCAGGAACAGCAGTATTAATGGATCATTACTGGGCCTGCGGAGACAAGGCATACCACACACTGCCCCCTCTGTGGAATGGTATATGCACAATGGTACACGTTAATGTACCATCACTAGTGGTGCCCCAGAAACATGTGAATGTGGCAAACTTCCCTAAAATGGATGAAGGAAACAGGAGGAAGAAGAGATCTGTACAACCTCAGAAGGGGCCACAGAACCAAAACAACAGCAACAACACTGTCCTGAATAGAAAGAAAAGACAAGGAGAACCTCTGACAGGAAATTACCTATGGGGAAGGTCGGAAACAGCACTCACTTCAATCCCACCAGAACACAGACTATACAGCAGAACAGCAATGTTCTTCTCCTCAATAATACATCCGGGACTACAGTCTTACGCAAACGCAAAATGGCTCCAGATAACTCGATGGGAACTAATGATGACAATTAATTCTACAGTAAATGGATTCAATGCAATAAAAGAGGAACTGCGAGCAGTGAGGATGGTAGCACTACAGAACAGATATGTACTGGACCTCCTCACTGCAATGGAAGGAGGAGTTTGCGCAAAGATAGGACAATCATGCTGCACATTCATTCCTGCTAACGATGCTGACAATGGTACACTGACAGAAGCAGTATCACAATTGGCCCAGATGCACTCCAAAATGATGGATGAAAGTAAAGGTGTGAAAAAGGATGACAGCTGGTTTTCGCTATTATGGTCATGGATGCCATCTTGGCTGTCGGACGGACTGAAGATTATAGTTGGATGCATTATTTTGGCTGGAGCTGCACTGATCATAATAAGATTTTGGAAGGCCCGGAAGGCACGCACCACAGACGAAATGATCGAAACGGTTGGTATGCACCCCTTGATGCCAGCAGATGATGGCCAACACACAGGCACAATAATAAAAGAGAGAGAGAAATTGCGCAACCAGATCATCACCAACCACCTGGACCCACCATCTGTGAAGCTCGAAAACCCAAGAAACCCAAGGAGCTACACAGGGAAATGGGTATACTGCACACCTGGAGGAACCTGTGTATATATGTATTGGTCATTTGAAGACCATGTTAACCACTATGGACATTTGGGAGGAGTAACTAAAATATGGAGAGTGAGAGGAGATAAGGAAAAGGATATGTTTGTGGTCGACAAGTCGACCAGAGGGAGGACTGAAGTGGGAGAATAGAACAAAAGGCTCCCACCAATCCCCTCACACCCCTGGCCTAGAGGATCACAGCCCAGGCACCCGCCACGAGAGGAGTTTGCCCATCTACCAGACGACCAAATACCCTGGTACAGGAACATACGGATGTGCCCACCCGCGTGCCCACCCGCCTGCCCACCAGCCCGCCCTGCCCATGCCGACACCTGCGGCATGGATGGACTCGACTGAACCATCCAACACTAAATCAACACATCGTTAGAGATGCCATGACGACCTAGCCAACGGTCAGCACACCCGTGCAAACATGCACACTGGGCACTCCCACACCAATCCACACGAAGAACATATTCAGTGCTATGACGTAGGTGACGAACACACCCACTGACGCGCATCTTTATTATTTTTCACATAGGCTTTTTCAAATGCAGAAACGCAAGACGCACAATGAACTCATCTAAAATGCTTGCTCACGCTTCTCCTAAACCCATGCATTACAATGAGAAATATAACGAAGACATGATACTGGGGATAAAGCAATATGATACCATAACCTAAAGCGCTGTGTATCAAACGGTTCCACCTATGCGCCAGGCCCAAGTAGGCCGCAAGCAAGAGCTTCCATGAACATTGAATGAGCAAGAGTACAGTTGCTGACCCTGCAGAATGAGCCCGGCGAGAGCAGTCAAGGGCACAATGTTGCAAACTTGCATGCCGCAAGCCGACGCCAAGGTCACACCTGCAAATTAAGCCAGGCACACAGTGGAAAATGCAATATTAATTGTGCAGAATTCTGCCTCAACCACGGTCTCACCTCACGTGACCAAGCCGAACCTGACAGGGTGCCAGGCCCAGGAGGAGGGAGGCGCCTGGATCCCACGTTTCAAGACACAGGCAGATACAATTAAGCGACTCAATGGACATCTGCGGCGGTGGGAGTAGTCTGCCTTCCAGCATATGAATAAATCCTCACATTGTCTGCACATACCCATAGTGATACATTGTTGCAAATGACAGGTGCACCGCGAGCTGGGAACAGCGATGGTCCCAGACTGGGGGGCTCGCGAGTGGCCCAATCAGAGCATGGGGCTCTTATCACTGACGCCATTAACATTGACCAATCCTCAGGGGTCTTCATGTAACAATTTTCATGTATCAAATTGAAGGGACAACCCAAGTATACCACCTGACTAACCCTCGACCACTAATAACGCTCTCTATACGTATGCTATACTAACCCTACCACTCGAGGAGCCAATCCAGAGTGGCGATATGTTTTTTGCTAACTTTACCAGGTGACGCAAATAGCGCGTCATACTAAGGTAAAAAGTGCCTGCGAGCCCCACAATGAGGGAGAGAGTGTCAGGACGGACGCGTACGATCCTTGATCCATCCCTGCCGTTTTGTTTAATAAACAGCAGAATCACCTTGCTTCTTGCGTGTGTCTCATACTCATTTTTTGGGATATACGGGAGGAGTTGGGGCCTCCCTGCCCGGAGGTCCGCGGACGGCCCAGCCGACCCCGGGAGAATATCCCCCGACAGTAGGCTGGTTTTGCATGATCTCTTTAAGGGCTATGGCTATTGTTGTACAATTGGAAGTAATAATTATTCTGTATTAAATGATACTTATATCGTGTGTGGGGTTACAGCATGAGTGATGGGAATATTTAAAGGTATGTCTTCATATAAAATACCTTATTCTGGATCAATATGTAAATGGTATGAAAAGAAATTAGCATGGTCTCGGATTCTATTGGTCTAAATTCATAACCCAGGAATTGAGACAAGGGACCCGTTTTTAATGATGTGCACTTATGTATGATGCTTATACACATCGAGATTACTTCAAGTGCCAAAATGTGCTATTAGTGTTCTGGACATACTCATAACCAATCAACGACTTATTTGAAATGAGATTTCTTAGGAGAAGTACCATGTTGGAGGTACACAGAAGGATCATTGCATTCCTTCTTGATCTATTCAGGATTGAGGTCCAAAATAAGACATTCAAAGCGATAAAGAATGCTGGCAATTGGGGTAAGCTCCAGTATGACTCGGTAGATCAGATCCGGATTGCACTTTCTGGTCTGGTTATATTACTAAAAATGAATTTAAGCCTGGGCTACATCTATGTTTTTATTTTTGTATTCTGTTTATATTGGGCACATGCGGCAAGGGCGTCTTTAAAGGACTTGAAATTAATTGTTATGGACCTCATTACGAGTCCGGCGGTAGCCGTGCTGGAAAAACCGGCAGGCTGCCACCAGACCAGTAATACCATTCCGCCTCCATGATTGCCGGAATCACCGGGGCATTACAACCCCGGTGACCCAGTAATTCTGGAGGGCGAATTCAGTTAATCCCCATTCCCATGGAGTGCAATGGGACTCCATGGCGTTGGGGACCATGGAAAAACAGGTTCCATCTGTGACAGAACCGTGTGTTTCCATGTCTGCCTGCAGGCAGGTGGTGTTACTTCCGCCAGGTCAGACCTGGCGGGAGTGACACCTCCAGCCTGCAGGACTCGTAATCAGCCGGTCCGGATACAACGGTGGCGGCGGATTTACCGCCACCGTTGTTTCCGGACCGGCTGACTTGTATATGTCTTTTACGTTTTTGCCAGTGATTGTGTCAAATAGGGAATATTTTCATCAGCTTGACACTCTAGCCGAATAAGTTGTTTGCCTTCTTTTTTGCAATAGCTTTTTTACATTTTTTCTACCTTATTTTCGATTTTACTTGCACTTTCTTTAGTTTCTTAATGTCCTTCATTGGAAGTGTACTTTCCTTTGTTTTAGCCTTAATAGCTTCTTCTTCCATCGTGATCCTGGGCTGTCTTTTACTCCCAGTGCTTCGACAATCTTGATCAAGCTTTTTTTGAAGTGAATCATTTTCTTTTACAGTTTGTTTCTCGTTTTTTCTTCCTTAATAAACCCATGCGTGTTGGTTTTATTTCACTTTGGTACGTTTTTCTGAAAAAAGTGGCATACAATAAACCCCTGTTTAGTGCTAATGCTTTGTTTTCTTTCTACCCAGTGCTAACAAAGATAGCCCCACCCACTACTTTATAGGAAGACACCAATCAAGTTGAGCATCCATAGTAGTAGTACAATAAAAGGCAACCAACCTTCCCATATTTATGTGTACGCGTCTGGAAAACCTCTTTCTGGTGGTTTGTTCTTGTATAAGCTTCAAGGTGTCTGACACACACTCTCTACACCCGCCCCTCTGTTTTTCTCATATGGTAAGAAATCACAAAGCTCAGTTCCTGTTGTATGGATGACATTTTGAAGGGTTCTCAGGCTAATCAGAAAGATGGACTTCAGTATCTTACGTTTATGCCTGCATTTGGGAACCAGACGTAGTACATTTCAAGAAAAGCTTCATTTATCTTCCTGGCAATGTAATCTCTTCGTATGGTGCAGCCATCTTTCCCTTCATTACAATCCATCATTTGTTGGAGATGAATTGCCAGCTTTTGAAGAACTAGGAAAATATAAACATTTAGAAACAATCAATTAAGTGGAAAAGGTTACTTTTAATAGAACTAAAACTCTAGGTTGACAGAAAAATGTATGGCTGTCACATAATTAAACGTATTTTAAGAGCTAAGTGTTTCCTTTGTTATTGTGAATTTGTGCTTTCCGGTGAAGATATTTGAATAGCATATGAATAGCAAGTGGACAGAAGCAAGTAAGGGTTCCACAGGTTTATTGATGTTCAAATAAGAGCAACCACACAGGTATTTCACTGCTCCCCACACCAACTCTCAACAGGCAACCATGGACTCCTCATGGTCCCAGAACAGAGAGGACGATTCAGTGGTAGACCTGTAAGAATACAATACACATACCCTCTTCACTGCATGACAAAAGAGGCACCCGCTCAATCCTTCAAACATTCCCCAAAGCCTTTACTATGTACATACTGCGAAACCTCTAATCCCATGAGAATGCACCATAACCTTGATTATAGCTGAATAGAGAGCAGCACTCCTTACTTCCAATGTCTACCGTTGCCATATGTTATGTTAAGTTGTCTTATAACGGCGCAGCGTTACCTTTGGCATGATCTCCAGGCACTCACATGGTTCTGCAAGAAAGTGGGTAGGGTAGATTAGTGAGGGAAGAAGGAGTAGGATAGAGGTTGTGCTCTTCTGTTGGTGCTTGCAGAACAAGGAGGAACTGGTGTCTTGTGCTTTCTAGGTGTGTTTGGATTGTGTGCGCTGGGGTTATGGTGTCCAGAAGGGAAACCTGAGTTTGTTTGCAGCAGTTAGTTTCTTGGCCGATATGGGGATTATGTGCGTTGTGTAATTAGGCTGATCCATTAGATCATTTGAGGTAAGTGTGGAGTATGCTGGAGAGGAGTCAGGAGCAGGGAGGGTTAGTAGTTGGTGTGTTGATTTCATTTTATTGTAGGTCCCGGAGATTGTGCTGTCTTTGGGTTATCTTCCGTCCCCTTTGACATTGCTGGCGATGCCCATTTTATGTTAATCACTGTAAGTTGGATCAAGTTTTTAGTCGTTTTCTGAATGTGAGGTGGTCTTCCGTCGTTCTTATTATTCCTATTTAAGGGGGAAAATAGACAATTGACCATTTTGTATTCCTGTGTGAACCACTGAAACAGATGTGAGTACAGTGCTTGAAACCACAATTACAAAGCAAGGGTGTATGATCAGTGGTGGATGCTGTGAAGTTTTGCAAGAGCACCACTAATCCCTATTGTGTGATAAATATTGCAAGTTATATTCATCAGGCTTGGCTAAGTAGACATAAGATTTGTATTGTTATGGGAGTGGATAGTTGATCCCCCCCATCGAGCCATATAGGAGCTTGAAATGATTGTAACGTAATGCAAATCCATTCTCCTTATACTAGGATGGAGCTGCGAGTGTACTCTCCCCATTCTTCAGTTTCTGGATGTAATTTATGAAACAATTTCTGATGATGTATTTATTACCTTGCTGGAATTTAATCTCTGCACAAAGTTTGCCAAATTTTGTTCTGGTGTTTTTAAAGGAAAGGTTTATTATGCTTCTTTTTAACTTAAGTTGGGAAAGTTATATGTTGTATTTGTGATTGTGCATGCTTTTTACGGCTCTGCGTCGAAAATAAAGCATTACTTGACTGACATGTCATTCGGGATTGTGTTCCATAGATTGGCGATTAGACGTGGCTGTCACGATCCCTGCCCCTAGCCTGGATAGCCAGGCCAGGTGGGCTACTTCTACCCCCATCAGGCCCTCAAGGGCCTTGACATTTGCCCCCAGACTCTCTTGGAGTCAGTTCTGGCGCCTTTGGCGCCATGCTCATATGCTAGAGCAGTAATCAGGGCCCATAAGGGCATTGCGCAACAACATGGATGCCTCCACATGGCTCAGTTCATAAACTGAACCATGTGGTCTAGCATTTTGGGTGTGGCAGGCCCAGTGATACCTGGGATGCCTGCGGGCTATATAAACCACACCCGAACTCCAGTACACGCTTCGCGTTACGTTGCATTCCAGCAACGTGACGCTCATCGTGTTCTGCAGCATCTTCGATCCTCAAAGTCCACACCTGCAAACAACGGGACGTCGTTATTTTCAGCAGCTTACCTGAGATTCCACTGCAGACTGCAATCAGCACCCAAGGAACAGCAAGCTTCTTGGATCTTCGAACCTGAAAAAAGAGAGAAAAGAGACATTAGACATTTACATCAGAGCCAGCAACTTACCTCTCAAGTCGCGCATCGACCAGCACCTCTTAGGAGCCTCTTGCTTCGGTGAACGCAGCGGCCAACCGGAATAGAAGACAACAGGTTAGCAGAAGCATGGCACCATAGCGCTACGTATATCGCGCACTTGCCGCATCGAGGCACTCCCGAAACACCGTCACTTGCCGGTGAGCCCAAATCCAGCCAACGGCCCACAGCGGACTCTCGCGCACCTAATGGGAGAGAAAAGACATCATTGGTTCAAAGAAACGCTTACAGAATAACAGTAATAAGACCTACCTGAGAGACTCAAAGGGGCAGCATCAGTGAAGTAACTCGATTGCAATCACCCACAGAGGACAACGTGCCCATGCCAAGAAGGCAGGACGGAGAGCTCGCCAAAGCCCAAAACAAGGTGAGGAAAGGCCCGGGGAGGTGCTGCGGGCATACCGGGTGTTGGGTGGTTATTTCCCCAGTTGCTCTATCTTGAACATTGCCCACCTGTTTTCCAGAAAGAACTCCCTGCTGATAATACCCGGGAGCGACCGAGAAGGGCACCAGGGTTCCGGCAACTGGGTGGCGTCCCCGTGGATACCAGGTGAGCGTAACAGTGACAGTGTGGTTCCTCCGAATTTCCTTTTTTTTGTATTGTTTTGTTTCGATTTGGAGGTTGTTGCTTGATCTTAAGTTTCTTCCTGGTTGGTAGCAGTTGATCTTGGCATGAAGGAATTGAGCTCCTTGTCCGTGCAATGATTTATGAGCAATGGAGAAGGCTTTGAAGTTAATTGTTAATTGTTTTATACACGTTGGCGTAATACCACACTAGCCAATTACATTACATTCCTATTGCTTTATTTTAAACGCAATAAATTATGGTATTTACTTTTATGTGTTCCTAATTTATTCTTTTCCTTGAATTATGCTATTCATTGAATTTTTCTGTTCCTTTTTTCTTCTGTTCTGATTTTATATAATCATGTGAAAAGTTTAAATATAAACTGTAACACATTATTAAATAAATTAAATTAAATTTGAAGTTAATGCGTTTAACTGGGAGCCAGTGTAGAATTCTCAGTGCTGTTATGTGATCTCTTCTATTTAGTCTCAGGAGTATCCTTGCTGCAGTGTTTTGGATTTATTGGAGTTTTTTGAGTGAGCCATTCTGGCATTCTATAGTAGAGGCTGTTTGTGTAGTCGATTCTAGAAAATACTAAGGAGATGAATGTGAGGAGATGAATGTGAGGGTACTGTGTGGGAAAGAGAGAAATGGCAGTATGCCTCTGAGTAGCCTCAGGAGGTAGAAGCATTTCTTTGCAATAGAGTTGACTTGTAGTTCCAGTGAGAGTCTATTGTCCATGAGTGTGCCTACATTCTTTACCATGGCTGATGCTTCCGGTTGGCTTCTCATGTCAGGCAGCCAGTCCAGTTGGGTGTCTGTTGTGTTGTCCTCTGTCTGTGAGATCATTATTTCTGTTTTAGTCGGGTTTAGCTTGAGGTTGTTGGTTGTCATCAGTTGTTGGTGAGCCAGTTGTTGAGGGTGCTGTTTGGGTCTTGGGTTGTGGCTATCTTAACAATGAGTTGTGTATCATATGTGTAGTTATAGGTGGCCAGTCCGAGGTTTTGAATGATTATCATTAAGGGAGACATGTAGATGTTGAAGAGGAGTGGGGAGAGGCTAGGTCCTTGTGGCATGCCACAGGAAATATTTTTGGTACTGCAGGTAAGTGGTGGTAGGTAGGTTCTTTCGGTTTGGTCGGTGAGGAAAGATTTTAGCCACTGTAGAGCTGAGTATTTTACACTGCAGTCCTCCAGTGTTGTGGGTATCAGGCAGGTAGTTGGGGCAAGCTGGGTGGAGGCTTGGCAGGCCTGGCATAGTGTTTGTAGTAACTTCCTGGTTACCACTTCCTGTTGCCAAACAGGAAGTGCGTGATAACTCATGAGCTCTCTAGTGTTTGGGTGTGGCTGGCTATATAAGCCACACCCAAGATTCTTCCAGTGCTTTGTGTTGCTTACTGTGAGCTGTACCTCTGTCGTGCTCTGGATCAGCCAGCATCTGCTTACCTGCTCCAGACCATCCTGTTTCTGCTTACCTGCTCCGGATCATCCTGCTTCTGCTTACCTGCTCCGGATCATCCTGCTTCTGCTTACCTGCTCTGGATCATCCTATTTCTGCTTACCCGCTCTGGATCATTCAGCTTCAGCTTACCTGGTTCTTACTCCACGCCACAGCTATCTCCAGTCAACAGGGGACTTCTACACCGGCACCTGTAAGAACAAAGAAGAACAGCGTTAACATGCGCACATCAGTAACGCTGAGCATACTCACCAAATCTTCCTGCGACTCTGGAATCCAGATTAGTTGCATGAGCGCACAAACCCCTGTAAGAAAGAACAGACATTATTCATTGCGCTCGCTCCAATAACGCGGACACTTATTTCACTGTGCTCTCTCTTTACGCAGTGCATACTTACCAAAAGCCTCCGTGCAAACTTACCTAACCACCAAGTCTCCAGTAGCGCTGAACCCAGACTTGAGGCGATAATACCACATAATTTCTCCTGCAAGGGAAAGGGAGAGACATTACCAGGCCCGCTCGAATTGAAGGCGCTGCACAAACCTACCAGCAGCTAGCTTCTACACGCAGTGCTACTCACCCACAAAAATACTGGCAAACAAAGACAATACGGACAATTTTGGACACTCAACATTCTCCGCGCAACGTTCACTTGTGGGAAGGACTTTCTAGCCAGTGAAGAAACTGGCGCCTTGAACTCTCGGCCTCGCTGTGAAGGCATAAAACAGCATTTGGCATCTGAACTCGGCCTACAGACATTGGCACCAATCTCATGAGTGAATCGCGCCCCTGCAAATGCAGGATGGAGTGCACCCCCTACTAAAGATCAAGATAAGCCCATAGGGGAACAATACAGCACACAGTAAAGAGAAGGGAAAGGCCCAGGGGAATCGGGTGAATTCAGGTCTGAGTGTACACCTTGTATTTGACAGGTATTCCTCCAGGTGAAACAGGGGAAGTGAAGACTCGGACAAGGGAGGCTCATCCATCGCTCCTGCAGAGACACAGGTGAGTGTGACATCCAGTCTCCCAATTAGTGTTGAGTGTCTGATTGTGCCAAACGCATCAGATATGCCCAGTAGTATGAGGGCAGATTGAGTGCTGTTGTCTGCATTTATTATGATGTTCCTCTCATGGGTTTGAAGCCGAATTGTTAGTAGTCGAGCATTGTGTTTGTTTCTATGTGGTTGAGAAGGATTTTGTACACTTGATTCCCCAGTCGATTCGCCAGGTTGGGTAGATTACATATAGGTATGTAGTTGGTTTGGTCTTCCGTGCTTCCTGTTTTGTTTTTTAGGAGTGGCTTAATTTAGGCTTATTTTAAAGATTTTGGTACTATTCTTGTGATTAGGCATAGGTTTAACAGTAGCCGGTAGTAAGAAGCTGATGTTGTGATTAAGCATTTCTTTGTAAATGCCTGGCGTTCAAGGATTGCTAAGGGATCCATCAAAGTTGGTGTCCTTTATTAGTGTGAAGAATATTTCTTCATCTCTGGGTCGAGTGTTGTTGCGGTTGGTGGATTCCCAGTTTTAGGTGGTTCCGAGTTTGTATTTGTGTTTATAGTTTACATTAAACTCTACAGCTATTACAATATAACTCTTAGTTTTGTAGCCTGTTAACTCTACATAAAGTTCTCAAGTTTGCCCAGAAATGTATTCAGTTCAAATACACCCACATGCCAATACACATTCACAATAATACAGTTTAATTTAATATTTTCACTGTCCAAGTTCAATTCATTGTCTTAAAACTCAGGACATCCTGTCCACCGTCTCTTCTTCCTCCTCTACCACTCCTGGCCCGTCTGCGATCGTTTCTCCTCCTCCTTTCTCTTGTTCACCTCTGACAATGTTTCTAGACAAGTCCGATCTATGAACGTCTCATCAAAGCAGGTTCTCCCCTGCTCATCTAGAACCATCAAGGACCACATTGACACCCTTGCTCCATTCTTGGCTAATTTCTGCAATCACTCCTTTGCCACTGGAACCTTCCCCTCCCCCTTAAGCACTCCCTTGTGTACCCCCTTCTAAAGGAGCCGTCTGCCGATCCTTCCTCTCCCGCTAACTATCGCCCGATCTCCATCACTCCTTTCCTTTCAGGTCCCTGGGTAACAGAAAGCATTAGGTTAGCCTTGGTCAAGTATTTATTGTAGATAGATTAGGTTAATTGCACATAAAGACATTATATCAGCCAGCAACTATTGTCCCAGCTCAAGATGGTGGAATACTTCCTGACCAGCAGTGATTGGCTGAGGACTACTATGATGCAGTTTGGAACCTTAGAAGAGGTTCTAAACTGCCTTTCATTCAAGACATGTTCATGGATGGGCACAGCGCAACTGAGTTCCAGTAATTCAAAAAGAAAAACTAAAGAAACCACCGAATACCAGATATCAATTTATCTGAAAAAACCAGAGAAGTGAAAATACAGATAGGTGACTAAGTTATGCAAAAACCAAGTTTAGAGAAAATGTTTTCGTATATAATTTAATTTAACTCAAGTTCTGTTTTTGAAGAGTCATTTAATTCACTCCTTTCCTGGGCAAACTCCTGCAAAAGCTGGCCATCTCCCAGCTTAATCTGCATATTGAATCTGTTGGCTGTCTCCACGACCACCAGTCTGGCATCAGAGCTGCCAGATGCTCGGGATCTGCTCTCCTGAACACCCGTGAAGACCTGCTCTCTAATCTTGACTCTAATCTTCCTTCTATCCTCATTCTGCTCAATCTATCCTCTGCTTTTGATACAGTCAACCTTGCCATCCTGCTCAATCGCCTCCGTGACATCCTGGTTATCACTGATCAGGCCCTGGCCTAGTTGATGTCCTTTCTCATCGACTGACCCTCCCAGGTCCAACTGGGGTCTTTCCTCTCTTCTATCTCTCTCTCTCTACTTGTGGTGTTCCCCAGGGGTCTAACCTTTCTTTCTGGCTTTTCAACCACTACCTGGCACCTCTTGCCCACTGCATCACTACTTTCTGCTCCAATTTTTAGTGTTATGCGGACGACACCCGGCTCTCTTTCAGGCTCCCCTCACCTACCTCTGCTTCTTCTCTCATACCAGACTGTCTGGCCGCTATTCAAGAATGGTGTGATGCCAATAATCTCAGCCTTAATGCCAGTAAGACTGAGATCCTCCTCATCGGACCACCTGCTCCCTCCTTTCCTCTCTCTCTCTGGCTGCCCACTCTGGGCCCTCTTCCTGCTCCTTCCTGTGAGGCTAAGAACCTTGGTGTCATCTTTGACTCCACAATCTCCTTATCTCCTCACATCTTTGAAGTCTCTAATAAGTCAAACTATCAGCTACACCTCCTCAGAGGCATTCTTCCTTTGTATTTGTATTTATTTTGTTTACATAGCGCTTTACTCCAAAGCGCTGAACATTTTAACAACTTCATACATATAACATTATAACAGTAGAAGCAAATTACAATTATGGATCAGTCCAACAAAACAGTAAGAAGAGCAATTAAACTGAAGGGAATAGGGAGAGTAGTGCAGTAGGATTGAAAGGTAGAGGGAGGGGTGAGGAGGAGAAGGAGGAGGGAACGGAAGGGGAAAGGGTGAGAGTGGGGTGGTGGGGGAGGGGAGGGAGATGATCAAGGGGAAAAAGATAAAGGAAGGAGGGGAAGCAAGGAGGGGGAAGGGGTTTCAAGGCGGGGAATGGAGAAGGAGAGATTTAAGGGAAGTGCGGAGTGAGGATAAGGTAGGTATAGAGCGGATTGAGAGTGGTAAGGAGTTCCAGTGCAGGGGGGCTAGGAGCTGGAAGGAGCGGAAATGGGAGTGGGCACAAGGGGATGGAGGAACTGTGAGAAGGAAGTGGTCAGCAGAACAAAGGGAGCGGGAGGGAGTGTAGAAAGAGAGGAGGGAGGAGAGATAAGGGGGAGCAAGACCATGAAGAGATTTAAAGACTAAGCAGAGAAAATGAAATTTAAGTTGGGCGTGAAAAGGAAGCCAGCCAAGGGAGGAAAAGGAAGCAGAGATGGATTCATGGGAGGTAAGGAGACAGAGGGTATGGGCGGCAGAATGGTAGATTGATTCTAGGGGGGCAAGATGAGAAGTAGATAGTCCAAAGAGTAAGGAGGAGCAGTAGAAGAGGCGAGAGAAGATAAGGGAGGAGATTACAAGTTTAATAGCATGGAAAGTGAGAGAGGGGCAGACTTTTCGAATATTGAAGAGGTGGTAGCGACAGGCACGAGAGGTGAGAGAGATATGGTGGGAAAAAGAGAGAGAGGAGTCAACAAAGCTTTGTGGGGCCAGGGGCTGAACTACCTCCAACTTTCTCTTCCGAAACATCTTCCTTCTCGAGCTCTCCACTCATCCACCTCCGACTCACTAAGGGTCAGAAGCTTCTCCAAGCAGAGAGTGAGGGGTAGATCTCTCTCCTCGTGTGGGGCCTCTCTCTGGAACAACCTCCCTGCCTCTCTTAAACTTGAGCAGAAAACCTACGGTTCCGGAAGCAACTCAAGACCTTCCTTTTCTCTTCCGCTTTCTCTCTACCTCTCTCCTGATGCCCCTGACTTCTGCGCACACTGGTCTGGCTACACTCTGAACTCGGGCCCAGGCTCCTCCATGCCCAGCTGCCCTCACACTGCAGTGTCTGTATCTGCAACCCTACAGTCCCTCCTCTATGCACTTATGAGCCCTCAACTGGCTGCACTTATTGAGTTATCTGCAATTCTCCCTTCCCCCTGGCACTTCTCCACTCCCTCTTCCCCGCACTTGCATGATCTGAATGATAAAAGGCCTAGTAAGATCGTGGTTTTGTCCTTCCTTTGTTTCCCCCTCCATGTCTTGTCATGTCTAGAAACACTTGCGTACAGGCGTGTTATAAATGTCATATCATATCACTTATAGTGTAAAGAGCTCCACTTTGTATGGTGCCCACAACTATTTCTATTTCATTGCTCGAGTGGTGTGACTTGATGATCGTCATAAAACCACCTAATGGTCTTCCCTTAAGTTCTTTAACGACGGCCTAAAAGATCACCCTACAACCGTCAAACACTGGACAAACCATTAGCCAAGTCTCCTGTAGTAAGATTATATTGTAATTCTTAAGATACATTCTTAAATCCGAATTATTAAACAGGATGGAGTTGCCTCTCGTGTTCCAGCTAATTAGATTCAAATTGCATTTAGATATTGAACTGTCAAAGCCTCAAACTCTGTACATTGGTACTGGATGTCTTCTTCCTTATGTAACAATCTACCTGCCCTGTTTTAAGAAGGGGGCTCAAAGGACCATTTAATGTGGTGTTCATTTTCCTTGTTCTTGCTGAGTGAAATTGTGATCTCATCTCTCCAGGGATTTTTTAACATCGGGTTAGTAGTTTCTTTAGTTTTCGATGCATCTTAAACTTCAGACTCACTGTAAATTACTATGACATTATGTTGTTTCAGAGAGTGTGCTTGACTCAAAATTAAATCCCTAATACAATCTCCATTATCCACTATTTCCTCTTTCACAAACTCTACCTTTTCTATATCTCGTGTTGTTATAGCTCTAAGGGTTGGAACTTCAGCAAACAAGGCAAGAATATTTCTCTATGATTCATAGAGAAGACACCAGCATTTTTCCCCACATATTCTATCCAAAGCTTGCTTTTGCTAGCCTTGGTATGCCAGTTGTCGCTAGCCTCATTCCTTGCTTACTCCGCTCTGGATCAACTATTGTTTTATATTTAGATGGATTTAATTCGATATCCAATGAGCGAGTGCCTCTCAAAACACTCTGTTTTTTCTTTAGTTAATCCTTTGAGTTCTGGGATATCTCTAATACCATTCTGCAATGCATCATCACTTATTACACAATTTTTCCGATTTGATTTAGAATTTATTACATCTAGTGAGTTGTTACAGGGGAACTCTTGCCTCATCATTCAGTAAACCCCCGGTCTCACTGTAGAGGTCGAGGGTAGGGGGCTGTGGAGTGGTTACTATACAAACAGGGTAAGACTCCTGCATCACTAGTGCCGCCTAGCTGCCCCATTTCTTCCAAATCATTACCAGTCCTCAAAACAGATGGCTTTACACTTTTAGATACTTCCATCCCCACATTAGATGTTAGGGCATTTTCTATGTACACATTTATTTGGTACTCTCAATAAAATTGTTATGTTGATCATATTGGATTTTTAAAATCAGAGCCAAATAAGTTTGCAATTTTTCTCCCAAATGGTAGACCCACTTAAAGACTGTGCAGAGTTTATCAACCTGGTAGTTCAGTTGGGCCACAGATTACAGGATCAAAGAACAGACTGAAGTAGACTCGAAAATCGTGCAATGTACGTACGTTCAAAAGATAATGTTCAACGTCCATCAGAAAATACCACAGAACCCATGCAGATTGGAGGAGTACCACCCCCTTTAGCCAAGGGTAAAAGAGACAAGAGGAGACAGCTACAGTTATGCATATACTGCGGTAAATCGGGTCACTACCCCAAAGAATGCCCAGTGAAACCTCCAAGGAAGGTGGTAGGCGCTACAGAGAAAAAAGATGATGGAAAGGAATCTGTAAACTACCAGGTCCGGCAAGCGTAAAGGTCTGCTTGTCGAGTGAGAAGGATGAGTCACAGACCTCACATTTCGCCCTACCAGTTACCTTGATCAATCACCAACGACCGTCACGGATGCATGCCATAGAGGCATATATAGACAGCGGAGCAGTTAGTAATTACATAGATCGAGATCTGGCAACAGAAATGGGACTTCCCTTATGTACAAAACCAACAACTGAAAAGGTAACCACTGTTGACGGTACAGAAATTGCTTCGGGACCAGTAACCCAATGCACAACAGAATTAACCCTTCTGTGTCAGGATGGATATCAAGAAGCAATCACGTTTGACCTCATCAAAGCTCCTCAGTTCCGGTTGATCTTAGGGATGCCATGGTTAGTAACTCACAATCCCCACACAGACTTGCGTGCAAAGAGACTGACCTTTTCTGACGAATGCACCCCCCATGCTTGCTACCCGAAATCTATACCACAGCCAAACCTGAAATCTGTTCAAGGAATAACATTGGGGATCGCGGAACCAATGGACATCTTACCAAAAGAATATCAGGATCATAAGGAACAGGCTAACACATTACCGCCACATAGGCCCTATGACTGTCAGATCGACCTGATAACTGGCGCACAGGTTCCTTGTGGTCGGATTTATGCACTTACGGAAACCGAAAATCTCCACTTGAAGTCCTATCTGGATCAATACCTGGCTAATGGGTTTATCCGCCCGTCAAAGTCACCCGCAGCCTCTCCCTTATTCTTCGTACCCTAAGAGGAAGGAGATTTGAGGACTTGCATCGATTATCGCGCACTTAATTAAATCACAGTAAAAAAATGCTACCCTTTGCCCCTTATCCCGGAACTGTTGGACCAAGTCAAGGATGCCCGAATCTACACCAAACTAGACCTCAGAGGAGCATACCACCTTGTACATGTTAAGAAAGGGGAAGAATGGAAAACCGCGTTTCGCACCAAGTATGGCCTGTACGAATATCAGGTAATGCCTTTTGGGCTGTGCAACGCTCCCTCAGCGTTCCAATACTTCATGAATGATGTATTATGGGAATTAATCGATGTCTGTGCCCTGGTCTATATTGACGACATCCTGGTGTATTACCTCTCTAAAAGAGATCATATGGAACACGTTCACTCAGTCCTTGCAAAACTTCGCCCGCACAAACTGTTCGCTAAACTCGAGAAATGCTTCTTCCATGTCACCGAAGTTGAGTTTCTCGGTTTTGTTCTGTCGCCAAGGGAAGTCAAGATGGCTTTACACAAAGTAGATGCCATCCTTAATTGGCTGCCACCTTCTTCACTTAAAGGAACCCAAAGCATGCTTGGCTTTGCGAATTTTTATCGTCAATTTATTCCAGATTTCTCACGGATAGTCCATCCAATCACATAGTTACTGAGAAAAAACAACAAAAAATTCCAATGGACTGAAGAGGCGGAACAGGCCTTTCAAGAACTCAAGAAAATAATTTTACGACATCCTCGCCCTGATCTCCCCTATGTAGTGGAAACTGATGCTTCCAGCATAGCTATGGGAGCACTTCTCTCTCAAAGAGATCCACAGACAGGCCAATTACACCCGGTGGCCTTTTGGTCACATAAATTCTCACCACCAGAACTTAACTATGCAATTACAGACAAAGAATTGTTGGCAATAAAATCAGCCTTCAAAGCCTGGCGGCAGTATCTATTAGGTGCCAGACATACCATCACAGTAATCACAGATCACCGAAACCTTCAATACCTAAAGTCAGCAAAAGCCCAATCATCACGACAGTTGCGGTGGGCTCTTTTCTTCGCATGAATATGATTACGTAATGACATACCGACCGGGAGTCCAGAATGGGAAGGCTGATGCCTTGTCTCATATGGGTGTTGAAGAGAAAACGAACAGAACCCTGGATCCTGTTGCCATCATCCCAAGTGATAAACTACTGAGACTCACCACCACATTGACTCTGAGTGAACTTCAAGATAAGATTCAAACCTTAATGAACCCTGAGATCTTGCAGAAATGGAATTCCCAAAATGAACATCACACGGTTCTGGATGGATTACCTTACTTCAGGGAATTACTATATCTACCAAGTAAAGATCTGCAAGAATTGGTCATGTCTGGTTATCACGATTCCCTGATCGAAGGCCATCCCAGAATTGTTAAGACACTAGCATAGGTTAAACGGAATTATTGGTGGCCAACCTGGCGTAAGGACATTGCTCGATTTGTTCTATCCTGTGGGATATGTGCACAGAACAAACCACAAATACAGAAACCAGCTGGACTCCTACAACCACTGGATATTCCACCGGCTCCCTGGCATACTTTTTATCTTGATTTTATTACGGACTTACCTCCCTGTCAAGGTTTTAATACCATTCTGGTGGTTGTAGACCTGTTCTCTAAAATGGCACATTTCATTCCATTCAAAGGACTTCCTAACGCTACTGGTCTGGCAAAAGCATTTCTTGAACAGATTATAAAACTGCATGGTTTCCCCTCAGTCCTAATCTCAGATCATGGAAGCCAATTTGTATCCAACTTCTGGAGGAAATGTATTACCATGGCACAAATCGATGTTCGATTATCCACTAGCCATCACCCCCAAACGGATGGACAAACAGAAAGAACAAACCAGACATAGGACAGTATCTACATTGCATGCTGCATCAAGTGGAAGAGAATTGAAAAGACTTGTTATGGATAGCGGAATACGTATACAATAACTCCATACACACCAGCATGGGACAAAGCTTGTTCTACACATTATATGGAAGACATCCACATACCTCTGAACTAGACTCCCCCACGACCTTGGAAATGCCAGCGGTGAAGACTCTACACACAAGCATAACCCAAGGATTCAAAAGGGCAAATGAACATTTACTGCAAGCCAAAGATAGACAAAAACAATTCTCGGACCGGCATCGAAAGAAAGCTCCTGATTACCAAGTTGGAGACGAAGTCTTGTTGGCATCAAAACATGTGCCCATAAAAGGTACCCAGACCTTTCATCCAAGATATCTAGGACCCTATACCATTGGATCTGTGATAAATCCGGTGGCTGCCAAGTTAGCCGTACCACCAAGCATGCAAATTCATCCGGTGTTCCATGTGTCACTTGTAAAACCTGTACAACCAGGAATCGGAGACTTAACACCACCAAAACCTGTGTTAGTTGATGGAGAGCCTGAATTTGAAGTTAAAAACATCCTGGATTTGAAACGTACCAGATCTAAGCCATACTATTTAGTGGACTGGAAAGGGTACGGGCCTCAAGACATAACTTGGGAACCAAGTGAACATATTCACGCACCACATCTGATTAAGAGGTTTCACCTGGATAACCCCACCAAACCCGGACCGGACAGGAAGGATACCATGAGAGGGGCCTTGGGGGTGGTGCTGTCATGACCACTGTGAGGGGGTACATGTTCTGCCATAAGCAGGCTCCCACCAGAACCCTGAGGGCGTTCAAACCACTGCAAAAGGGCTGCTGGAACCAGTTCTGGCACCTTTGCCACCACGCTCATATGTAGGAAGGAAGGGCTGTTCAAACTAGGTCCCATTTGTGTACATGGGCCTTTAAATCCAACATGGAAGCACCCACACAGTCTAGTTCTAAGAACCAAGCCATGCGGTCTAGTGTTTTGGGTGTGGCAGGCCTGGAACTACTTTCCCTGGTACTACTTTACCTGGGATATATAAACCACACCCTGACTGCAGAACACGCTTCGAGTTATTCTGCAACCCGCAGCGTGACTCTCACCGTGTCCAGCTCCTGGTCTTCAGCATCTCCCTATAATCCTGCAAGAACAAGAACAACATTATTCTGTTTTACCTGAGAAAACACCATCCAGCACTCAGCATCCCAACTGGGCTGCAATCTGTGGAAACCGAGAGAAGAAGAAACATTACTCACCTGTGAGTACTAGCTTAAGGACTTCCGGCGAACCACTACAACAGCAGCTGTTCGAACTTTGTGACCTGAAATAACGAGAAAGAAAAAAACAATATTAGAAAGCGCGCTTCCAAAACATCGAATTCCATCAGTCTTACCTTGAATTCCATCAAGCTAGACCACGCTTCCATCCGGAGCACCAGAGCAACATCTGCAAAGGAAAAAAGACATATTCAGGTTCGCTTTCAATATTAAACAACCGCACAGCTCTGTACTTACCTTAACGGATTCCGGGGGTCTGTTTTTCATCACGCTCTCATCCACTCGCAGCACCACATCGGCCTGTGAGGAGAAGAAGAAGAAAACTCAGGTTAGCTTTAAAAGACAATAAAAGCGCTGCGCTTCACGCTTTCTTTTACCTAGAAAACGTGCCTCTCCATCCGGCACGCCAGCATCAAGACCTTCGCACCTGAAAACAAGGAGATAAAGACATTAATGAATTCCCACCATAAACAGAACAAAGACTTACAATTAACAAACCTACCTGCCTACCAGCAGATTCGGGGTCACAGCAGGCCTGGGCCCAAGGAAGGCATACTGCACCAGTGAAGCAACTCGAGCAGTTCGCCAACAAACATCAAGCGCCCCTGCACAAGAAACGCAAGACGGATAGCTCACCCTACAAATAACTAAGGTGAGAAAAGAACCCAGTGGGAAGGGAATCTGTCAGAGGGAGGTGGGAGATTCACCCATTAGAGACAGTTATCACAAATCCTCCCTTCTGTAATTGCAGATTCATTATTCAGCACTGGGCAACTACGCATCCAAGGTTCCAGATCTCAGAGCCTTCTAGACACGCCCGGGGATATCAGGTGAGCATAACGCCAGCCAATCAACCTAACAGCAAGAACACTTATCACACACTTGCTATGCGCTGGGATCAAGCTTTTGTAGTTAAAGTGTGATGCAAGGCTCCCAGGCACAGCAATGGATTATCAATCGAACAATCAGTCTCCAGGTGACAACATCAAAAGCAGATGGATCGATTCCATGATTGTGTGCTTTTCCAATGTTCCATTGTTCACATCATAGGGAGCACTTATCACACTCTTGCCACTAAGCCATACACATTGGAATTTGCCACAAAGTTTAAAAGTGTGTAGAGCACACCCAAAAGCAGGTACAGCTCAAAGGGCACCAATATATGGGTCCACAAAGTCACAGTACCCTATTCAATCTGCGAAAAGGAATACATGAAAAAACAGGGCACATGTGGGAAAGATCCCACTGTGAGCTCAATTCAACACAGTCCAATGGTCCGCAACCCCAACACCGGCAGACTCACTACCTCCTCTGCCATCTGTAATATTCAGTATATGGCTTACCACCCTCTACTGGTGCCTCTCAAGCCATCACCAGGAGTGCCAGCAGCAGACCACCACTGCTAGGGGTTGATGGGTTAGAGGCTCACAGGAAGCTCTTTCAGCTTCTCGTCTCATCACGTCTCGTCCCAGCTTCTAGACAACTCGACATTGGGCGAACTGATAGCGAGTGAGAAAGAGGAATGAGGAAAGGACCTCAAAACCTTCTCAGTCATCAAGCCGCATCATGTATAATAAATGAATTGCCTGTCTGGGATCTCCTTATTTTTCCATGTTTATGCACCATAGGCTCAGGCCACACTCTAAGGTTAAGTTCTACACATAGAGCACCTTTAGAGTATGTCTATCATGTTTTCATTGCAGTATGACCAGATCAGGTCCTCTGCTTAAAATTCAGCTTGTCACTGAAAAAAAGCAAACGCACAGGATATGCAAGGTCATTAGGGATGCCATGAATGATGCCATTTGTTATCTCATCTTTGATGTCCTGGGTGTTAGTCTTAGCAGTGCATGTCAGTGGTGCTAGTCATGGTTGCATAGCTTACCAGAACTGGCAAATTCTTTGGGTTTTTCGATTTTACTTTGCAACCATAACGTCACTAACATCGTTTTTCACTGAATGTCATTATTTTAGTGCAACGTAACCATAACATCCCTTTCGCAATGTTTTTTCACTGAATTCTATATAAATGGGGGAGTTCATAGGGAGTCTGTGGAACCCTCATCATCTGTGAACACCAAACGGAGAGGAACTTGGGGAACGTGTGACACTCACCTGATAAGAACACTAAAAGAAGAAGATTAGGTTATTGCACCATATCAGATGAACATGTCCATTGTTGAAAGAGTTCCAGTTAGTTTAATGCTATTAGTCGGTTGATAGTCAAGAACGGCAGTCTGGTTGGTTAAATGTTCTCAAATAATAACCAGTCTTGTCATAAGGTACTGTTAATTGGTGTAATACAATTATTCAAACATCCTGTAAATCGACAAATATTGTTGATGCCCTTGTGCCAAATCATTAATTATTGTGGGTGCCTTTGTGCCAACAAGTGTTTTGACCATTTCCTGGCCTCTATCAAGGAAGGGTATATTCACACATACATGCCAAATCACATTACATCCAAAACAGTCCAAAAAATGGTTTAGTAATGCAATGAAAATAGAAATCAAGAAAACATATCAAAAGCAAAGTCAAAATGTCACACAAGGAGATGCCAAATCAAATTACAACCCAAATGTACCATACATTTTGAAAACAATCCACAAAAAAATAAGTGTAACTCAATGAACAAGGGACATGCACCTGTAGTATGGTGCAAAAACCTAATTCTCATTTACTTTTGTGGGCTGTGGGGCAGCCTGCATGCACCTACCGCAGCAGAAAACCACTCCATGTTGACATTCCCCAGTGCAGTAAAACAGAGGAAACCCTAGGATTCACTCATCAGGACTCAATACTACTTCTGAGCCCTTAAGAGCTTTTGACCCACACCCAATAAAATATCAAACCTTTTCAAATCAGTGCTGTTTCCCGTTACGTCTGTCCAGCCAACGTCCTTAGCTCGCTGGCACCCAGACCTCACCAGAGGCTAATCCTGGGCTGATTTCCAAGTTGTCTCTCGCTTGAGCAGCATTCCTCAGAAGTTAAAAGCTTTTCAATGCAACAAAGACTGGATTGTATATTGGGGGGGATACCTCCCAACCAGAGGGGTTGGTGCTCCATGGACTTCCACAGGGGAGAAACACAACTCTTAGGACATGTTCAGTAGTTTCCTTTACAGAAACCAACTTCTCTTAATTGGCTCCAAACATCTTCTCTGCTGACAAGAAACTAGCTGTCAGTCTTAACTATGAAATTCTGTCACTTACACCCTTGTTAGTGGTCCTGTCAAATGACACGTAATGCCACTGACAATGGACCCTGCCTTGTTATTCAAATCCTGGACACTACCCTGCCCCTGGATGTAATGTAATGAGCTCTTAAATGGTGCTCCTTTGCCATATTGATTGGCCTCACTGTGTGTGGCTCTGTAAGAAAAGAGGAATGGGAGTTGTTGATGGGGTGGCGTGAGAGAGAGCGAGACAGATGTGAAACCTGCACAGTTGATGGGTGCAAATTGGAAGTATCCTCAACCAGAGTGCCTTCTCCTTCTACAGGTTTGGGGAATACACTTGAAAATACATTATCTGAAGGGGATTACCCAAGACCGGATAGATTACAACACCCTGGATCTGTTTGGTCGCTGATGTGAATGAGTGTGAAAGGACAAATGAGGAAGGTTAGTTGTACCTCAAGTAATGTTAATGTGTTAATGGCTAGGCCTGCCTTGATCATGTGTGGGGGATTTGTGTGTGTAGTATATATGAGCAATCTGTCACAGCAGTACAGGAAGGCTGCACAATGAGACTCTGGGGACCTCATGGCACAGGACGGGGAAGTCAGAAAATTTAGCCCTCTAATACCCAGTCCACAGATCCCAAAAAATGAACTAACACATTAAAGAGTAAGAGTTGTGTTGCACATGTAAAGGCCAGCCAGTAATGTGGGTGCTAGATGCACATAGTGCACCACACACCTGGAAGAAGTTCTTAATGCAATTTTAGGAATGTTTTCTCAAATCAGAGGTACTAATTGGATTGATTACAGCAGGGTGAAAGAATGAATGCATCCTTTATGCCTTTAAAACTGTGAACTACTGGTTTGACCCCCATGTTTGCAGCAGATCTCGTACCCATTCTGCTGTCTTGCCAAATAGTGACAGCAAGATATTGTATATTGCTATAGACTAGATGTGCACTATATCCAATATAGCATTCCTTCCCATATCATACTTTAGTACCACTGCTCAAATGGTCACTGGACCTGCAAATAATATGTGATTACAACATGTAGATCACAGGTTTGAATGTGATCAAGAGTGCTCAGACGTTCATCTTTCTGAAGTGCATATGAGTTCCACTAACTTAGGAAATAACTCATAATATTTTGTGAGGACACAATTTCATTTGTGGTGAGCACCATATTAATATATGCTTCCTATTCATCTTTACATTTTTAAAGTGCATCACATCTCAATTGTAGCATTGACTCTAATAATGAACAGAAACAGTCAGCTGTTCTCCTTCTTTGACATAGACATTGAAGGTCATAAATCAAAAATGCTTATAGATCAACACTTCTGATCCCATATTATCAAAGGTTTGTACCGTACGTTGTGCATCACACAGTTTGTGCATGAGATAACACCAGAACTGCAGCAAAGACAGCGCTGGACCTCTCCTTACAGCTGCGCCGGTGCAACTGCAGTGGCTAAAGAAGGTATGTCTATGCAGAGTGGAATGCAATTTTATGCCATCTATCCTGTTTTAAAAAAAATATATCTTTCATCTGTGAAGTACCTCTGATTGCACTGTTCTACCAGGATTCATGTTTGTGATAGGCAAAAGAAACAGTGCCAAGTGTAATTGCAAGTAGGTGCTCTGTTTGGTAGTTTTTATGAGCAAGGACAGATGTTAACCCTTCATGAATATTTCTGAAAAACGTGTATCTTGTGGGATATGTTTACCCATTCCAATATGCCCCACTAATTCACTTTGCAAACTGGGAAAGAAACAGCCAAAAATGGATGCGCTAACCCTTGTGCGTGCAAAAATCTGCAAAACTGCATGTGAGTCACAACCACAAAAGGCTGCACACCCCTGCCACACTCAAAGTGGGGTTGAAAACAGAATTCTCACTGCAGGATCATGCCAGTGGGCTCTGTTACATTTAACATGAAGCAAGGCCACAGAATTGGGCTAGAAACCGAAAATGCCTTTTAAAATGCAGGTTTGCAACCTTTAATGAGCTGTTTTGGCACCAGATCCATTCATTTTCTAGTGAATCATTGAAATTAAAAGGGTACTGAAATTACAGATCATCCAGGTGGCTCAGAGGAGCCGGGCCTCATTGACTGACAGCAGCAAAGAAATGTATTTCATGAAAAGGGCAGCCCAGAAATATTTGTTTTCAGTTCCACAGGAGAAATGTGGCTAAAAATGGCAACATGTAACAATTTCAGCTGTCCAGAGAGAACATCAAGAAAAGGCTGGATACATACATCCAGACTGCAAACAAATCCTAGCACTCAAGGGAAGAACTGGTGCTAAATAAAATGTATGTGCTGCAGAGGAAAATCTGATGTAAAGGACTCAGTTTTATGTGCTTTTTCAGGAAGGAAGTACAAAAATCGCCTGTTTAAAAGCATGTTTTTGTGAAAGGCTTAATTCTTTAAATGTCAAAATCCACCTATAAACTGTGTTCATTTATATGTGTTAATAAAAGATGTCGGTAACTTAAAGAAAAAACCAAGTCTTGAGTTAATTAAATATTTAATTCTGAGCTGACAGCCTCAGCCTGGGAATGGTTGACACCTCACTACTGGCAGGAAACTACTAATTGCTGCTGGCAGGTTTTTGTACACTCATGACAAATAACCCAGTAGCTAGAGTGCATTGGCCCCAGACTGAACTTACTTTTTTACATCAATCCGGCACTGCGAGCTCATCTACGCTCTTGCCGGCAACTGCCCTTCCAACGCGCTTCCTGGAGGAGGCGGGGCAACATCGTGACACGTGACTCCTTCACGTGATCCTGGGATCATTCAAAGACCGGAGGCTGCCGCCTGTCCAGTGTGCGCTACCCAGTAGCTAGAGTGCATTGACCCCAGACTGAACTTACTTTTTTACATCAATCCGGCACTGCGAGCTCATCTACGCTCTTGCCGGCAACTGCCCTTCCAACGCACTTTCTGTAGGAGGCGGGGCAACGTCGTGACACGTGACTCCTTCACGTGATCCTGGGATCATTCAAAGACCGGAGGCTGCCGCCCGTCCAGTGTGTGCTACCCAGTAGCTAGAGTGCATTGGCCCCAGACTACTTACTTTTTTACATCAATCCGGCACTGCGAGCTCATCTACGCTCTTGCCGGCAACTGCCCTTCCAACGCGCTTCCTGGAGGAGGTTTGGCAACGTCATGACACGTGACTCCTTCACGTGATCCTGGGATCATTCAAAGACCGGAGGCTGCCGCCCGTCCAGTGTGTGCTACCCAGTAGCTAGAGTGCATTGGCCCCAGACTGAACTTACTTTTTTACATCAATCCGGCACTGCGAGCTCATCTACGCTCTTGCCGGCAACTGCCCTTCCAACGCGCTTCCTGGAGGAGGCGGGGCAACATCGTGACACGTGACTCCTTCACGTGATCCTGGGATCATTCAAAGACCGGAGGCTGCCGCCCGTCCAGTGTGTGCTACCCAGTAGCTAGAGTGCATTGGCCCCAGACTGAACTTACTTTTTCACATCAATCCGGCACTGCGAGCTCATCTATGCTCTTGCCGGCAACTGCCCTTCCAACATGCTTCCTGGAGGAGGCGGGGCAACGTTGTGACACGTGACTCCTTCACGTGATCCTGGGATCATTCAAAGACCGGAGGCTACCACCCTTGCGGCGTTAAGCCCGACAGGAGTAAAGCCCTGAGGCTGTTTGGTGGCGATGGTGCAAGGCAGCTGAAATTAAAACAGAATCTGGCGAAGACAATCCTCACGAAACAAATAGGGACTAGGCAAGAATTGACAGTGGAGACTGCGGGCTCATAGCCTTTGATCCACTGCAAGATACAACGGTCTGACAGATACATCCAGACAAGGTCCCTGTGAACAGAACCCAAGGAAACAACGACTAAATGATTCGGACAACAAAGCGCGGAAAAACCGCTAACTTAACACCACCGCATATGAATCTTAGAGGAGAGGCAATGGAGACGCCTGAAATACAACACGCAATAATCAAATCAGGCGCCATTAACAGAGACACCACCCTAAGGGAATGTAATACCGAAGCCCCAAACACCTGCATGGAAAGACACCAACAAATGTGGAGAAACAGAAATTAATTAAATAACTCACACACACAATGAAAATGAGGGAAATACAAGCAATTCTCCATCTCCATACATGACAGAAGACTCAACAGAAAACCCCCCGACCAAAGTGATATTAAACGCACTTGAAATAAACGCGAAGCCTGTACCAGGCCACTTAGCACATGGGGAAATAGAGGCCATAAAGGTGGAACAAAAAAACAGAACTCCCACCAGCCCAAAAGACAAAACAAAAACAACTTTGGAGGATGAGACAAAGGGTAATGAGAAGACACCCAATTTACTGGCACTACAAGAATGAAGAGAAGACAAAGAAAGAAAAATGATAACACAAGAAAAAGCTGCCAAAGCTCAAAAGAAATGGCAGGCTCTGTATGAAAGTTGCAAACACTCCCAACAACTTGATCCAAAGAAAAATGAGAATACACATCCTAAAGCTGCAAGATTATCACTTGACATAACAGAAATCGAAAACCTAATGATGAACCATGAAAGAAGAAAAGAAGTCTTCGGAAATTCATCATTACCGACAGAGAAAACAGATACAGATCCATGGATACAAAAGTCACAAGAAGGGAAAGTACCAACATCAAAAGAACAGGATTTCCATAGCAGAGATAAAAGAGCACAAAACCCAAACAATACGAATATAGAAGGAGAAAAAACACAAATTCCAAACTTAGAAACATCAGATAAATGCAGCTGCATCCTCCGCTCGGACCACGAGCTAGCTTCAATACCAACTTCAATGCTAGACTTACAAAATATGCTGATAACAACTACAACGCAATCTTTATTACCGTACATGAAGCTATAAGAGGCACTAGTAGACTCAATAAAAGACCAAACAACACTCATGGCTTTGATACACTCCAAACAAAGTTATCTAGAGCAACGCATGAATAAAATATTGGAGCGACTAGACATCGAAGCGCAAAATAGCCACTTACGGCAAAGAAGGCTATTTGACATTGCCCGTAGCGACAGAGCTGAAAAGACAGACCTCACTCACGCACTAATCAAAATTATGACAGAAACTAACCAAGTAAAATCAAAACAGATGCCTCATCCAAAATACCAAAGTCATAGTAATATGAAAAAACAGCAAGAAGGGGCTGAAAACAACAAACCCTCATATTTACTGGAAAAACACGAAGCAAATAGGAACCTTACTCCTGCAGAAATAAATCTTATTGACCTTACCCGAGCACCCTCCAAGGAAAGGAAGGTACACACCCATATAGACACAGACAAAGGAAAAGAGATTAACAAACCGATTGACGATGAGGGACTTATTCCAAAAAGGGAAAGAGATGTATGAAATCTTCTCCAAAGGAAACAAGATACAGCCCAACAGAGAGCAGGAAAAAAAAGGAACAATAATTAATAAACAAAAAAAGCAAAGGGGCTCACAAGCATTCTTGAGAAATCTAACAAATCCTCCAAAAGAATTATATCCCAAGATGAACAAAGCAACACAGCAGAATAAACAAAACAAACTTGAACTCAAAGCAAAAAAGAAAAACCCAAACAACAATGAAGTAGACACAGATTTAGATGAACTAATTAATCTATCAACCTACATGGAGGACGAAATTGATCAATCTGAAAAAGCCCAAATCGAAATGGCAGAGGCATCATTGATTACGGTAGATGAATATGAAGGTGAGAAACCAGAAGAAGACCAAAACCTCGAAGAATCAGGATATGAAATGACACTCGATTAAATATCCAAAATAGAATAGGAAAACAACGATGAAACAGCATCAGATACGAATAACCATCCCTTACCCATAAGGGAGAACCAAAGCAGCCACGATGATGATAAAACAACCGATGGACAAACAGAAAAAATAATAAAACTGCCAATTTTCGTGCTTCCACAAAAACAGCAGACGGAAATAAAAGTCAAGAAAATAAAATTATCAAGAATAACAACAAAAAATGATAACCTAATCATGAACCGCTCAAATGTACCAAGATTGATACAAGCCATTCCTAACATGAAAGAAATTACAACTAAAGATATAAGAACAGTCGAATTCTGTGATGAAATAACATTGGACCAAGTGAAGATATTTTTTGATTCTGAAAAAACACTGAACAAAATGATAGACAATAAAAATATTTATAAGCAGCTAGGCTTTGAAGTGACCCTGATCGAAGAAATACATAACACAGAGAGGAGAAAAAAACAAAAAACAGTAAGCTGGAACCAGCCTGAAAAGAACCAAAGCAAATACGAACTGGACGATGCCTATAGAAATACATCACCAGAACACAAGAACGATGGCGACATGTATGAAAGTAGAGCAAATGACAACAAAGATTATCAAATACGTCATTACGTTTATAGAAAATTTGGAATGTGGAGGCAATCAGAGAACTCACTCACAAATACAGAAGATATACACAACCAAAGAAGATAACAATTAAAGGACGAAAGTCTAAATCCAACCAGGATCTGCTCATGGAACACGCGGGGACACAGCCATTTATTCAATACAACAAATTCAAATTTTATAACGGCTGACATAATCTGCATCCAAGAGTCATGGATAACGCAACAACCAATAGCAGATAGATACACCATACTAATGAACCCTGCAATCCAAAAGCAAAAAGGCAGATCGTCTGCCGGACTCATAACTTTAATCAAAAATGGACAAAACATTGACATACTAGAACACGACAATTTAAACCCATGGACTCAAATTACCATACTTAAGCTACGTACAGATAATAAAGAGAAAGAACCCACAACTAAGGATCTCAAGAAGGAATGCTTATGGGCCCTAATGAACCTATATTGGAACCCAGCAGGAATAACGGATGAGAAATTTATAGACACAGTAACATCAGCAATAGATAACACCAAAGGAAAAAACAACGAGATAGAATTTATATTATGCAGCGATTTAAACATCCATATATTCAATGCAAAAGGAGAAGAAATAGAAAAATCTAACCTATCACCCCGAGCCAAATGCTGGACTAAAGAATTATATTGCAGAAACATTAGGAGATCTGACAGGACAGTATCGACACAACTACTGGAAAACAAAAGGAAACCTGGGCAAGAGGCAAATCCACCGCCATAATTGATTACGTATACATGACCAAAAATCTACACAAAGATTTGCGGGAATCAAGAAATATCAAAACGGAAGAAAGTGATCATTACATACTGGAAAGAACGCTGAATACTAGAAAAATGGTCAAAGATAAAGCTGATTCAACAAAAATCGAAATAAATATCAGCAACAACAGGTTAAGAATTGGGAGGAAAAGAATGGAAGAACTGCCAAATATAATGACCAACTCAACACTAGGTGATCTAGAAAAAATCAACTATGGATGGTTACTGTCACCTTACAGATGCAATAATACACAAAATGGAAAGTCAACAGCTAAAAACCACATCCACGCATACAACAACAATATAATGAACAAGAAAAGAGAATTGAGAACAAAAATAAAATTACTAATGAAACAAAATTTACCGGAAAAATATAAAGAAATCAAAACAGCAAAACAACATTACAGAAATTAGCGAAAGAACAAAAAAACATTGATATTACAATAGGATGCAGAAAAAATGCTGCTGACACCAAAGAACAGAAACACAAAACAACTATGGGCGTTACTACACAACAAAACTCACACACAAAACAGCATGGTAACTGATGTACCAGAAGCAAGATGGACCGAATATTTCACAGAGATCTACGGCGGCAAATATCCAACGAAAGAAGCAAACAATATACAGCAACACATATGGCAATGGGAATGGGACCATGAAGATCTAAAAAGGGCGATTAATACTCTAAACGCTTCCAGAGCCCCAGGCCCGGACGGCCTGTCCAACATGATAATCAAGCAGAATGCAGCAGTATGGACAGAAATATGCGAAAGCATCTTCCAAATGATACAAAACACAAAAACAATTCCAATTACATGGAAGCAAGCCACCATCGTACCCATATATAAGCAGGGTGACACAAAAGATCCACGAAACTACCGACCGCTGGCGCTCCTAGACCCTTTGGGCAAAATCTTTGCTAAAATATTACTAGATAAACTAGACAGATGGTCAAAAAAAGAAATATGCTACAAGACAAACTGGCTTCATTAAAACACTGGGCACCAATATCAACCTATTTCTACTAAACATATTAAAGCATGAAGCCATAAGAAACAAAATCCAAATCTATGCCGCTTTTGTCGACTTACGGCTAGCATTTGACTCTGTCACCAGAGACATTCTATGGGACAAACTGACCGCTTGGGAGTGTCCAACAGACATCATCGAACCGATCAAACTCTTATACGCGGACACCAGCGTTAGAGTCAGATTATCGAAAGAAGGGGCACTCACGAATCAAATCAGAACATGGAATGGACTAAAACAAGGATGCCCATTGGCTGCCACTTTATTTCATCTTTATATGGCAGATCTCGAACGAAACATCTATACACCTCAAACGAACCGTCCAAAAATCAATAACACAGCAATACCTTGCATTATATATGCTGACGACATAGTACTCCTGGCTAAAACTCTGAGAGGCTTACAGATTGCACTTGAAAAATTATAAATATACATGCCAAAGAACAAACTGCAAATAAATACGAAAAAAATAAAAATCATGACTCTAAAAAAAGAAAACAATATCAATCGTCAGCTCGCCTACTTTTATATAGGCAAGGAAAAAATGGAAACAGTAAAAACCATAAAATATCTTGGAATATGGATATCCCAATCAACAACAGAAGAAGAATGGGCAGCACATCTTAAAGAAAAAACCCTGTCCCTAGCCCGACAAGCAAAAACAATACATCGAAAGTATGGAAAATTCTCAATGACCTCAGTAGCTACATTTTACAAACAAAAAGTCACGGCCATCTTAACATATGGAGCAGAAAGCATGATAAACATCAACAATGACATCTGGGATAAACTAGAAGGGAGCTTCTGGAAAAACGTGCTAAATTTGCCAGCTTCATTACCTACCATACGAATCCGAGCTGAATTTAGACTTCAATCGCTTGAGTCCATTGTTTTATGGAAACAACTTGACTTATATAGGAAAATAATGACTAAAGCCAACACCCCACCTTTGGAAATATACAGAACAGAAAACAGCTGCAACTCGATCATGTCTTGGAAAAATGGAAAACAGCGACAGAAGTGAAAAGAAAAGAGCAAGAAATATCGATGGAAATGCTAACAGAGAGACCAGAAAAAGCGAAAACAAAATTAAAAGAAAACGATTGGATGAAAACCAACCAAGAGAAAAACAAATACCAGCACAACATACAAAATCCATCTGACAACAGAAGACTCAATCAACTCCCTTCATACTTACAAATATTTCCATCGTCTAAAACAAGAGACACATTTATGAGATTGCGGCTAAATATCCTCCCGACCCGAGAAATAATGGCAGCCAGAAAACAAATACCTGAATGCAAACAATACTGCCGATTTTGCAAGAACCCTCACATGACCAAGAGCCTTCATCATATAATTATGATATGCCCGGCACTGAATAAAAAATGACAACAATCGAGAGAATGGTTCATGAAGACACAAACTGTTCTAACACCAGAAGATCGTTGGGCAAGAATGCTCTCTGGAAACGAAAAAAAACTAGTATTCGCACTAACATTGTTCGGGAACAACATCATGTACAATAAAGGAACAGCATAAAATATAAGCACGCCTAATCAAAACAAGAAGAAAGAACAAGAATAAGGACAAAATTTCATTGGCCCACACTCTGCAATTTCAGCAATAAACACAATGAAAGTCAGATGAAAGGTTTAAAGCGCAAACCAAACATCAAAAAAAATATATAAATAAATCAAAAATAACCCATCAGACTTTTGTGTGGGACAATGGAAGGCTTGAACACTCATCCCTAAAGGGGAGGGGCAGGAAATGTCCCTCTCAAGGAGGAGGACCCCCACACTAATCAAAGGAATTTGACACCTGTTGCCAGTTGAAAGAAACGTTTTTTAAAAAACTGCTAGAGATTTTTGCTAGTTAAGTGCCTATTTCTAATTAACCTTTAAAAATCTGTAACTTTGCTACATGAAGGAGGACACATCTAAAAGTTGGTAGTTGTAAATCTAATTTTATGCTCTTTCTTTGAAGACGTGATTGAACCCTGTACTACATAAGGACACAAAAGTTATACATAAATATTAATTGTGCCAAGACTATAGATGTTGCAAATCTAATATCGTATACCCGTGTTCTAGGGGTGATTGCACAGATATGTACCAAGTTAGGAATTGTTAGATCAAATCTTTATGATTAACTTTAAAAAAATTCCACAGAAAGACAAAGCCAGGTGTCACTGACGTGAGAGTTGGAGGTAAATGTAACCCACAAAATATGTAATGTATGTGTCTGGTTTTATTAGAGGGCATAATTATAGAAATGTGTATTTGTGGGAAAGTTAAATTGTGGTCCAAATAACTGTGGGAGTTCCCAAGTAATATCATAAAATATGATAGCTCTTTCTGGCTTCAAACCAGAAGAAGGCGAGTGCCTTTGACCAATCACACCCGTGTGGGTGTGGATTGTAATTCTGCCACTACCATAAACTGAATGATGTCACTTGGCAGGATAAATAAAGGAACTTCACTACACACAGGCACACACTGATTCCTGACTACATCCTGATTTCCGCATGATGCCCTGTTCCAGAATTCTTCATCTTGGCCTGATCCAGACTACTTTGCAAAACCAAAGCCTCAGCATTTGCTGAACTCTTTTCAAATCCTGAAACCATCCAAAAAATAAACTTAAGGGAACTAATTCCGATCCAGTTTGGCTTGCTACTATCCATGCTTGCCTGCTGAAACTCTACATCTAGCTAATCTACAGTGTCCAGTGACCAGAAGGGCAATCCAATCCAGCCTGACGTACCAGTTCAATTGACCAGAACCACCCAGTTGACCATCTGCTAAAAGTGCCCTGCTGCCTGTAGACCCAATCCGTAATGACCAGAACCTGACGGTCCAATCCTAAATTACAGTGGACTGTAAATATAAACAGGAATTATAGTAACCCATAGTATATTTGCCATGTTTTACCCCAATCTCAACCCATCCTCGCTTTAACTTAAGAACTTGTAATAGTGATAATTTCTTTAAAATCCTTTTGTCTTGTGAAAATCCCAAACCCTTAAAATCATCCCACGGGTAATCTGACTGAGTCCTCCAAGGCGGACACAGAGGTGCTTGTGGTGGTTTCCGTGGACCACTCTGGAGCTTACTGTGTTTCAAACCTGTAACCAGCCTGAATACCCTAATTTAGAGCATAATTTTCATTGTGAAAACCGATTTTTGTTTCATTTTTTTGCCTTTATTTTCAAAAACACCTCTCATTCAAACTTTTATAACCTCTTCAATTGTATTGCTAGAGACTTAATTTCAACTCTGAGTGAAACCTAAGACCTGTACCTACATCCACAACCAAATACCGCACCACGAAACAGGGTGTTATATGAGTGGTATATCACTCAGAATATTGAACCTATAGACACAATAAATAAGTATTTCATCTGTGCATTGCATGCTAGGCGAGACCCGGGTGTATTGCATGATTGAAATCCTTAACAATCCTATCAGCATTAGGCTTGCAGACACTGGACACAAACAGCTAATGTTTGTCCTCCTGTAGCCCAACTGTCAAAAATAACACCTACCTGTAATTAGCCTTGAACATTATATGGTTTCTTTTTTCAGAGCTCCTCTAATCATTCCATCCAGTTACACTTTTTTACCTCAATCTTCTTTTTAAATGCAAGATATTGGACCCGGCCGTAATCACTGAAATTCAGTAAATCATCTTGGACTTTGCATTGGAAGACAAATCAATACTTTCTGGAATTAAAATATCTCACAAGAAAAAACAACACAATTTGAAATGATGACAGCTCAGTATCACTGCAAGTCAAGATCAGTTTACCTTTACAGAAACCAATTTTCAGCTCCTCGTTGTCCACCAGGCTAAGCACAAAAACAACTTCATTAAATGACACTTCAATAGAAGAAACTGTTTCTCCTCCTAAGAGTAAAAAAGAAATATCACTCCATGACAAAACAATAACCAATAGTCAATTACAGTATTCAATAAACCCACAGTGTATGTAACATCACATTAACCAGTTATACTTCTCAACATTCAAGCTGTTTACCTCTAGTGTTTAACTTTTGACCAACAGGAATCAAAGACTCCCTGAAAGACTGGCATATTCTCAAATAAAGCAACAGACACAAAGTGGGTTTTCTAATGATGCAGGAGAAACATATGCATGTTAATAGTAAGTTAAACACTTCACCTAGCTGGTGTGAGCATATATTTATGGCTAGAAAGAAATAGCAATGTGTATACATAAATCAATATGTGTCAGGTTACAAGCAGAAAAAATCTGGATGATAGAGAGTTTTTTCAGTCAGTCAAAATACTTTTATTCTGTATAAACCTTCAAGTTAGCAAAAGCATACATTTGAACAAAATTCAGACAAAGAATAAACACAATAGACAGCAAAAACATTCTGAATACTCCACAATAAAATGTGTATAAACATTTAAAGGAAAAAGAGAACATACAAAGAAATCGATACTCGCACCCTTGTCAGATAAAAATACCAAAAAACAGATTTATAAAATAGCCAATTCAGGGCCTTCTTTCTTATCAACAATGCTCTATAGCTATATCGAGCAGTTGCAAATGTCACATGAGGAGACAAACAGTGTGTTAAAAAAAATATCAGAATTTGAAGTACAAATCCCAACATCCCTTAAAAATGTTTTGAGTCCACATGCCTCAACCTCAGTGTCTTTTCACATAATACGAAGAAGAGCATCACTGTTTCACTCGCTATCCCACACATTAGGCAAATATCAGACACAGCATTGCTCCAAGAGAGTTTAAAAACAGCAACCGGAAAAATACCCGATCTCAGGCGCATATACAAAGATCTTTCAAACAGAGGAGAAATGACATCTAATTATTGCCTAAAACCCGGCTCGTGATTATGCGCAATATAGTCACAGCCCAGTCTACACTTAGTGGCATCGGCCAAAAGTTGTTCCCTGGCTCTCAGTTTAGCTGTCATTTATACTTTACTCAAAACTGGAGAACGCCGTTTTTATTTTGTGAATGGAAGATAGCACAGGGGCAACATGCTGGTCTTGGAAACAAGACCACACAGAGAATCAGAGGTTCAAATCCCAGATCTGTGCATAGAAACCATACTCATCTCAATATTAAGCGTGTTATAAGAAACTAATAAATAAATAAGACTACTACCCCTATGATTATTCCACAGCTCACTTACGCCTAGAACATGTAGCGTATTCTTAATGGGAGAAGACCATTTAAGGCTTTTCCCTCCGTCCAGAGACATAAGATGTAGCAACACATCCCTACACTTTTCCAGAATGGATTGCTACCAGACTCTTGTTCAAAAGAGTGTTGCCCTAAACATACCCATTGCACCTAAGGGGATGGTGTCATACTCCAAATGTGAAGCAAGAGTAGTTACTTTACAGATGTATTTCCTTTAATGTTCAGCGGTCCAACCTTAGCATATCCCCAAAGCTTCGACCCATACAGGACAGCTGGTAAAACCAGCTTACTATATAAATCCAAGTGTGGGGACTCAGCACTGATCCATAGCTAAACAATTAAGACCCAATAGCCCCTCTTAACTTTTCCAGATTGATCGCTGCCTTGTCAGTCTGTGCCACCCAATCAGGATACTCCTGGAACCTCACTCATAGGTAATCGATATGGTCCACCTGCTCATAGATCGAGATTTACCTAGACCCTGCAGAGTAGTTGATATCAAAACTGCATCATCTGCATAAAATAGGGCTGGATATTTACCAACGGCAGATTTTGGGCAGTCCTGGCACCCATTCAATAGTACATACATTTTCAACTGGATGTAAATATTAAAAAAGGAGTGGGGCCAAGATGCAACCCTGTCTGACTTCCATAGACACTTCAAACTGATTGGTTAGCTCATCACCTAATCCATACCAAACACATGCGTTCGTTTTGAGTATAATTGAATTAGTATAGAGATCAGACTGGTCGAGACCCCCCCGAGTTAGTAAAATCTGCCACAGTGTCGCCCTTGAAACAGAATCAAATGCAGTTCTTAAATCTAAAAATACCACATACAAATTCATTTTCCATAAAACTGTGTACATTTTGATTAACAAAAAAAGTATTAAACAATGATCCAGTGTGCCTCTGTTCTTCTTGAACCAAGCCTGAAGATCACTGATTATATAGTTTTTATCCACCCAGTCTTAGAGATGGTTCAGCATGATCTTACCAAATAGCTTACCCACGCCGTCTAAAAGGTAGATTGGTCGGTAATTTGAAGGATTGCCCCTAACTCCCTTTTTATAGATCGGGATAGGCACCGCTTAATCAAGGGTTGTCCCCAAAAAAGAATAACATTAAAGACTTTGGCTAAAACAGGAGCCCAAACTGTACCTAATTTTTAAACAGATCTATTGGTATTAAATCTGGGCCAGCAGCCTTACCACTTCTTCTACCTCTTTCACAGTAATGTACAAATAATCAAAACCAGATACAGTTGCTGAAGCACAAGAAAATGAAAGAGAGAAAGTATCACAATACAAGCCTGAGAAATGTGACCTCCACGATTCACCACTGATCGTAAAAGGGCCTGATCTGTTTTAAGGTCCCTGCCAGAGACCATTTTCCAGAAAAGGGAAAAGTCCCTTAATTTGAAGGCATTGTACAGTGCCCCCATCTCTCCACATTAAGCTCTTTCTTTTTGGAAGTTATCAAGCTTGTATAGTTAGCTCTGAGGGTAAGTAACTTAATCCTATCCACCCATAGGATAGAGCTAATCCAGTTTTCTATTTCTTTTTTAGCAGCATGGCATGCTCCATAGCACCAGTCAGTCTGAGCTGTACTTCCTTTCTTTATTGCTTTGGCAGGGGCAGTTAAAAATGGAAGAATGTTTGCATTCATCATTTCAAACACAGCCAACAATGGTGTATCAGTAATGCCTGCTTCAGATATTTTTTCCAGGTTTGAAAGGATCGAATTATAAATGCAAGATTTTACATTGGCTTCCATTATATGGGACCATTTCAGAGTTTTACGGGCATGGCCTTCTACCATTACCTGATGACTATTGGGAGAAGAACAGACCTTAATTCAGCATGTGTTAAAATGCAAGATTTAAACCGAGAGGGGAGTGATCACTCTCCGCTCTATGGTATATCTCTAAGTCTCTGATTTTAATTCAATCTTTTGCAGAAATAAAGATATAATTAATTAAGAATGGAACTCCTGTTATGTCCATTGAAGGTATTTCGTGCACGTTGATCATTGGAAAATCTCCCATTACAGGCCCTCAAATTTAAATGATACAGGCAGACTCTACAGCAGAGCGGTGCCTTCTGACGGGTGGGACAGTATTCAAGGACGGAATGTCCAATGCTAGATCTTGGAAGAAGAGAAGTGGACTGTTGTGGCACAGCCTAGTAGGAAGGATATAGATAAACCTCTGGAATAATTAGGAAAAGTAGTGAGATAATCAGTAAATAGTTTTGAGGTGCAGAGAGAGAAGCAACCTTGACACCTAGGTTGCACAGAATAATGAAAAACAAATAAGTTCCCAATTTGGGAACTCACGTCCCCTGCACACTGTCTTATATCTGGAATACCAGACCAATAATTAATTTTTGATTAAACAGTGTTTCAAATAGTATTTCCAAAGAATATTTGTATTGTTTAGATCAGAAAAGGAAAAAGTATTAAAGAAGTAGGCATTCAATCAGATGGGGTCACAAGAACCAATCTTCATTTTATTCGTAATGTTGAAGCTGTGGAAGGCCCAACGCGTTTCGAATGATTCAACACTCTTCATCAGAGGGGCCAAAGAGTACTCCTTCTTAGTGCGATCTCATGGTCCCTTTTTTACTTTAACTTGCTCAGATTCCAAGTTGCATAAAGAAATAAGATCAACATCAACCAACTGAAGAACACAATTAGAATTGTAACTGTGAACTATAGCAAGATTTTTGGCCACCTGCCCAAGCCATCATTATCAATCAATAGGTCCTTAATTTCCATAATCAGAGTATTTACCTCCTTGATAGGCTTAAACATCCTAGAGATCTTGTTTTGGCTGCCGCCCGAAGGTGTGCCCCCATCAACTTTCCTTTTATCCATAATGTACTTGAAGCGAGTTGCACAATACACATTGCACTGGCAGGAAAGACGCCCCTCACCTTCTCGCCGTGTCCCATCTCATCCCACGTTAGCAGTAACAAAGCTTTTATATCTTTGGCAGAAGCGATATCCTCTGATCTCGTCCAATATAAGTGGGGGATAGACAGGTGCAGTGAGGCGCTAACACCCAGTAGGCACCAACACCCGCGCCCTTTGCGCCCCGCTGGCTATAAGATATGCTATTAATTTTATGGCTTCAAGAGCTGCTGAGGCAGGGAATCCCACATTATGAGCTACGTGCCCGCCAGCGCCCACCAGCACCTCATCTTCACTTCTCTCGGCCCGGCGCAGCTCACTTCACTGAGACAGCTGTTAGCTAAGGGCCGTCACGACCGGGGCAGGGGGTGTCACTGGAGGGCCTTAGCCACTGGCTTAGGACAGTTTCGGGCGGGTTCGGTGTTACCCTTATCTTTGCCACCTTGCCCTCCTTACCTTGCTCCGCCTTGCTTCACCTTTGGGCTTTGCTTCACTTTTGGTTCACCTTTAGGGCCTCAAAACCCATGCCTCAGGCTCTGTCAGATAGAGGGGGAAAAAGGAGAACTTGTGTCTTTACTGCAGAGAAAGTACATATTTTGTGGGGAGATATCCACACACACCTCGAAGAGTTCCACCACTTGCTGGAAAAGGACAGTTGGTGGTGAATACCATCCAAACAGTGGTGCCTCATATCACTCTCAATGTATCCTTGTTTTGGGACGGTAAGCTGAAGTGTGGGGGTCCATGTGCGATTGACTCAGAAGCCACGGGAAATTTCATGGATCTCACCTTAGCAAGTAGATTGGGAGTGCCTGTAGTTGAGAAGAGAGTTCCAGGTCAAGTTAAAGCTGTGGATGGTACTCAATTGACATCAGGGTTAATCACTCAAATGACAAAGGTTTTAATGATGAAGATTGGGGAGGAACATGGTGAAGACCTAGTGTTTGAATGAATTTATACACCACAACTACAGATTATTCTAGGTATGCCCTGGTTTACTTTACACAATCCCTCGATTGATTGGGGTAAAAGTACAGTGGAATTTAGGTCAGAATCTTGTAAGGAACAATGTTCTTTGGAGTTACAGGAGTGGGTTCAGGGGGAAATATCTGAGATTCAGGGAGTGTGTTTAGCTGCTGGTGCTGTTAAGGAACACATTATTGGATCAGTGTCAGGAGTGTTACCTGAATGTTATCAGGAGTTTCAGGATGTGTTTGACAAGCAGGTAGCCAATGAGTTACCCCCTCATCGTCCATTTGATTGTAAGATAGATCTTGAAGTTGGAGCGCCAATTCCCTGTGGAAGAATATACGCATTGACTGAAAATGAAAATGAGCATTTCAAGGAGTATCTAGATGAAACCCTTGCCAAGGACTTTATTCAGCATTCGTAGTCACTTGCAGCCTCGCCCTTATTTTTTGTACCCAAAAAGGATAAAACTTTGAGGACATGTATCGATTATAGAGCCCTAAATAAGATCATGATCTAAAGAATAGATATCCTTTGCCTTTGATTTCAGTTATGCTTGATAGAATCCAGGGAGCAAAGATCTTCACCAACCTGGATGTTAGGGGGCTTATCATTTAGTGAGAGTTTGAGAAGGGGACGAATGGAAGACAGCATTTTGAACTCGTTATGGGTTGTTCGAATATCAGGTCATCCCATTTGGTCTCTGTAATGCCCCTGCCGCTTTCCAATTTTTTATCAATCAGGTCCTTCGAGAATTCTTAGATTTTTTTGTAGTAGTTTATATAGATGACATCCTGATTTTCTCTAAAGAATTAAGTCAACACAAGGACACGTCTGGAAGGTTTTGATCAAGTTGAGGGAAAATCAATTGTTTGCGAAACTTGAAAAAACTTAGTTTCATACTGAAAGAGTAGAGTTTTTGGGTGTTGTTATGTCTCCAGAGGGATTGGAGATGGACTTGGCCAAGGTGAAGGCGGTAAAGGACTGGCCTCAACCTACGATGAAGGATCTGCAAAGTTTCATGGGATTTGTGAATTTTAATCGTAGTTTCATTAAAGAAAATCGCAAATAGTTTCCCCAATTAATAGGCTGTTAAAGAAGGGAGTTAAGTCTGAATGGTGTGAGGAAGCAGAGACGGCGTTTCAGTTTTTCAAGGGAAAAATTTGTGTTGGGACCAATTTTTCTGCATCCTGAGGTGGAGTAACCTTTTTTCTTGGAGGCAGATGCATCAGATTGTGCGATCGGAGCTGTGTTGTCACAACGTCATCCAGTCACTGGACAGCTACATCCTGTAGTGTTTTTCTCAAAAAGGTTTTCTCCTGCTGAAAGGAATTACACAATTTCTGATCAGGGCAGTCATCATCGAGTGGAGACATGATCTTTTGGGTACCAGACATCTAGTCACGGTTTTGACTGTTCACAGGAACTTAACCTTTCTTCGGTCTGCAAGAACTCTGACCACGAGGCAACTGCATTGGTCTTTGTTTTTCACTGAATATAATTTCATATTATTTAAGCCAGGGCGTCAGAATGGGAAGGCAGACACATTGTCTCGATGTATTCCTGGAAGTTTTAAAGGTGAGCCGTGTGCGCCTTGCTGTCCGAGAAAAACTTTGTCATTGGAGAGATTGAGAAAGTTAAAGATTTTCGTGAGTCAATTCTTGTTACGCTCACCTGACTCCCACAGAGGCGCCGGTCTGATCTGGGCTGCTGCAGCCTCCTCCAGCGTAATGCGTAGGGCCGAGATGTGTCATTTGTCTGGCCGGTGGGAGTACAATTCTGTGAATGGAGAAAGGGGAATTAACCACCCGTGGAGTTGAGCGTAAATTCCCCCCACCCCCTGTTGTTCTCCCCACTGACCACCTCCGATGTCCCCTCTAAAGTCTCACTTTATGGTTTGAAAGGGTGAACTCTCCATCCTGCTTCGAGCGGAGGGGCGCGTGATGGACCAGTTGCTCCACTGGTCGAAGGAATTGGTGAGTTCCAGGGCTATATTGACTCTCCCGGCAAGACGCCGTAAGTATGCAGTTCGTAAGAGTTCAAATGCCTGACCATCACTCCTATCCAATCCCATAATCTGTGGTCTTCTCCTTTATTCAGGTGCTGAGAGAAAACCAGAGTCGAGGAGTTATACCTCCGGCGGTAAAATTAGGTAAGTCTATGGCGGGAGGTGGCTCCTCTTGATTGTCCTTTTGATTCACCATGTTGTGCTTTTGTTTCCCCTTAGGGGCCGGGGTACGGCGATGGTGCAGTGGGAGCTGCGCCGACCCGAGGAGAGGAATGGTTTCCCCGGTGGTAAATCAGGTAGGTCTTAGGGTGGTAACCAGTATTCCTCTATATGTTCCCTTGGCTCACCTTATTGTCTTTATCTCCCCCTAGGTGTCGGAATGCGGCGGGAACATGCAGGAGGCTGCGGTGAAACGTGAAGATGCTGGGAGGAACGGTGAGTGCAGCGCGGCACTGCTGCTGGCGATGCGACGTATGTAAAAATAAAGTCTTTCCTTTGGTTCGATGATGCAATGGCTCTGGAATCAGGTAAGAAGCTGGTAAATGTTCTGGTTCTAACCTTTCTCCTTCTTTCCCTTGTTTCTAGGTGCTCCGGGTTTGAGGCGGGCGTGGCTGAAGTCTGGATGCTGCTGCAGGCACGGTGAGCGTTACGCTGCTGGATGCAGAATAACGCGAAGCGTGTGCTGCTCTTCGGGCGTGGTTTAAATAGCCTCCAAAGTAGTTCCAGGTAAGTATTCCTCCACCGCCACACCCGAGTGGCAAAAGAGTCCCTAGGTAAAATAGTCCCTTCTAGGTCTCTTGAGGGCTTGGATCCCTTGCAGCATGGTCTGCATCAGGTAAGTCCAGGTAAGTTTTCCCCTTATGAGCCTGGCGCCTATGGCGCCAGGACTGAAGTCTCATATGAGCCTGGCGCCAAAGGCGCCAGGACTGTGTCTAGATGGCCCCTAACAGGGGTCGCTGGGCCTTTCTGCGGGAACGTGATGCCTGCTCCCGGGGCTGCTGGACCTGGTCTGGTTCCCCGGGGGTAGGCATCATGACAGCACTCCCCACCAAGGCCCCTCCTAAAGTCGTTCTTCCCGGTGGTTTAGGTTTGTCCGGGAAATTTCAGTGGAATCTTTTCGCCAACCGAGGTGCATGTACGTGGTCACTAGATTCCCAAGACCTTTCCTGTGATCCATAACCTTTCCAGTCAATCAAATAAAAAAGTTTTGATTTCACCATCTTGGAGTCCAGGATGTTTTTAACCTCAAATTCGGGTTCCCCGTCTATAAGGATGTGGTCGGGTGGCTTGGTTAGTCTTGTCCCTGGTTGCACTGGCTTCAAAAGTGACACATGAAAGACGGGGTGAATCCGCATATTAGCAGGTAAATCCAACTTGACGGCCACCGGGTTGATAATGGCCTTAATAGAGTAAGGTCCCAAATATCTCGGGTTAAAGGTCTGTGTTCCCTTGAGCGGTATGTGTTTTGTGGCCAACCATACTTGGTCTCCTATCTGGTATTGTGGAGCATCACTTCTATGCCGATCCGCATCCTTCTTGTATTTCTCCTTCGCTTGCTTCAAATGTGCTGTTGCTTCCTTAAAGGCTTGTGTAGTCGTGGAGTGAAATGGTCCACTGCAGGCATTTCTAGGTGTTGGGGTGAGTCAAGGTCTGAGGTTCGAGGGTGGTGCCCGTATAGGGTATAAAAAGGGCTTTGCCCAGTTCCAGAATGAACTGAATTATTGTATGCATATTCAGCGATCCAAAGAATGTCCTTCCAATTACTCTCAGTCTGATGCAACATGCAACGCAGGTATTGTTCAAGAGTCTGGTTAGTCCTCTCCGTTTGACCATCGGTCTGGGGGTGGTGACTGGTTGATAACCTCATGTTGATTTGCGCCAGTTGACAACATTTTCTCCAAAAATGAGAAATGAATTGACTGCCCCGGTCAGAGACCAGTACGGATGGAAATCCATGTATACGAACAATGTTTTCAAGAAATTCCTTGGCTAGGATTGAAGCTGAAGGTAGCCCCTTTAAAGGAATATATGGGCCATTTTGGAAAAAAGATCCACAATAACAAGAATGGTGTTAAACGCATTGCAAGGAGGTAGGTCAGTAATAAAGTCCAATGATAAGGTATGCCATGGTGCAGGCGGAATGTCTAATGGTTGTAAGAGTCCAGCTGGCTTTTTCTTCTGACTTTTGTTTTGGGCGCAAACGCCGCAAGACATCACAAATTACTTAATGTCCTTTCGCCAGGTGGGCCACCAGAATTGTCTTTTGATTTTTGCTTCGGTTTTTGCAATACCTGGGTGCCCCTCCATCAGGGTATCATGATAACGGGAAATAACTAGCTCTTGTAGTTCCTTGTGTGGCAGAAACAGGCGCCCTTGGTAATAAGGTAGGTCATTGCTGACTGAAAAGTTTGGGCCTCTCTTTATCCAGTCCTGCAAGGCTGTGGGATCAAAGAGTTGCTGGATTTTACTCTGAATGTCCTCTAGGGTTTGTAGAGTGGTCATGCCAAGAATCCTTTGTTCAGAAATTATAGGTAGTGGTTCTGAGTTCACTTCAGTCTCTCCCATCCCTATTCGGGATAGAGCGTCAGCTTTACCGTTCTTACAACCTGGACGGTAGGTGATTACGAAATCGAACTCGGCAAAGAACAATGCCCATCGGAGTTGACGTGATGATTGAGCCTTGGCTGTTTTTAAATATTGTACGTTCCGGTGATCGGTGATCACAGTGACGGTATGCCTGGCACCGAGAAGATAGTGCCGCCAAGCCTTGGAGGCGGACTTAATGGCTAATAGCTCCTTGTCGGTAACTGCATAATTTAACTCAGGTGCCGAGAATTTTCTGGACCAAAACGCTACTGGGTGAAGCTGGCCAATTTCAGGGTCCCTTTGAGACAGGACAGCTCCCAGGGCTAGACTGGATGCATCAGTTTCCACTATGTATGGAAGTTCAGGGCGCGGATGCTTTAATACAGGTGCAGACGTGAATTTCACTTTCAGTTCTTGGAAGGCCTTTTCGACTTCTTCAGTCCACATAAAGCGTTTATTTTTCCGCAAGAGTGCTGTGATGGGATGTACACCATGTGAAAACTCCAGAATGAATCTGCGGTAGAAACTGGCAAAGCCGAGCATGCTTTGAGCTCCTCTAACTGAACTTGATGATGGCCACTTAAGGATTGCGTCTCCTTTTCGTGAGTCCATTCGGACTCCTTTCATTGTTAGGATAAACCCAAGGAATTCAACTTCTGTGGCATGGAAAACGCATTTTTCTAGTTTAGCATATAGTTTGTGCTGGCGCAATTTCTCAAGGACTGCTCGAACGTGTCTCACATGATCAGATTCCAAAGAGGAGTATACCAGAATGTCATCGATGTATACGGCAACACAAACGTCAATGAGTTCACGAAGGACATCATTCATGAAGTATTGGAAGGCTGCTGTTGCGTTGCACAGCCCGAAAGGCATCACCTGGTATTCGAATAATCCATATTTGGTGCGGAAGGCAGTCTTCCATTCGTCGCCTTCTTTTACTCGTACCAGATGGTATGCCCCCCGGAGATCTAGTTTGGTATATATGCAAGCGTCCTTCACCTGGTCTAGTAGTTCAGGGATCAGAGGCAATGGGTATCGGTTTTTTACCGTTATCTGGTTCAATGCGCGGTAGTCTATACACGTTCTAAGGTCACCTTCCTTTTTGGGCAAGAAGAACAAAGCTGAAGACGCAGGGGACTTGGATGGGCGAATAAAACCATTGGCAAGGTACTGGTCTAAATATTGTCATAGGTGGAGGTTCTCAGGTTTCATAAGGGCATAGATTCTGCTACAGGGGGGTTGTGCACCGGGTATGAGGTCGATTTGACAATCGTACGATCTGTGAGGAGGTAAGGTGTTAGCCTGTTCCTTTTGGAAGACGTCCTGGAATTCTTGGTACTCTGGAGGTAGTTGCATGACTGCTGTGGTTACTGTAGCCAGGCCTGCGTTCAGGTTTTTCTTTGGATAACAGGTTCGTGCACAACCCGGGAAGGTTATTCTCTTTTCTCGCCAATCAATACTAGGATTACGTGTTTCCAACCAAGGTATCCCCAGTATTATCTGGAACTGTGGGGCTTTGATTACATCAAACACAATAGTCTCTCGATGCCCATCCTGACCCACTAGTGTCATCTCTGCGGTGGAATGAATTACAGGCCCAGAGGCGATTACGGTTCCATCGACTGTGGTGATGACATCTGAGGTGGTTTTACGGCACAGAGGCAGATTCATCCTGGAAGCCAATTCGTATTCCACATAGTTTCCTATGGCCCCGCTATCGATGTATGCTTTTACGGCATGCATACGTGATGGTTGCTCAGGATCTATGAGGACCATTTTCATGATGAAATGCGAGGTCTGAGTGTCCTTCTTCAAGTTCGGCAAGCAGACCTCTACGCTTGTCGGGCGTGGTTGTTTCCCGAGTCTGACTCTATATGGCTTGTATCAGCGGCTCCTACCGCCTTCTTTGGCGGTTTTACAGGGCAATCCCGTAGAAAATGCCCAGAGGTCCCACAATAAAGGCGCAATTGCATGTGCCGTCTCCTTTCTCTTTCCTTCTCTTTCCTTCTGGGTTAAGGGTCCTTTAACTCCTCCGATTTGCATGGTTTCTGAAGCATCGGCTCCTTTGGGGTTAGCAGGGGTTTTGACCAACACCCGGTTCTCAAACCTGGTTCGATCTGCTTCTCTGTTCTGAAGTTTATGATCTAACTGGACCACTAAGTCTATATATTCAGCGCAGTCTTGAGGTGGATTCACGACTTGAGCCAAGACATCTTTTAGTTCTCCTCGATGTCCTTGATGAAATAACGTGATCCGTTTTTTCTCAGGCCACCCAGTTCTACAATCAACCAATTAAAGGTCGCGATGTAGGATAGGAGATCCTGGTTACCCTGCCGTAGGGACAAAAGTTTGTTATCCAGGGCCTGTCCTTGAGAGTGCCGGGCAAATAGTCTTTCCATGCTAGTTTGAAAACCCTGAAAATCCCGGAGCATTGGGTCATCCTGAGCAACCAGTGGAATAGACCAATCGGCTGCACTGCCGCTGAGATTTGACAATACAAAAGCTACCTTGGCTTGATCGTTTGGGAAGGCTCCAGGTCTGCATAAAAAGTGCAAGCGGCATTGGTTCATAAATACGACAAACTTTTTTGGATCTCCGGCAAAGCGTTCGGGTGGAGCTAACGGAATATTTCCAGGTAGGTTTATTTGCAAAGGGTTACTTCATACCACAGGGGCTGATTTCTCCCGAAACCAGGTAGGGGTGCTTGTCCAGCCTACCTTTGCAATAGTTGCCTAGCAAGGTCATCAGTTCGCTCCTTTGATAAGATCAGTTCTCTCCTAAGAGTATTGGTCTCTTGACCGGCGGAATGCACTTCGGCCCTCAGTTCCCCTAGTAATTGGGTCAGGTGGTCAGTTTCTGAGGTCTCCATAACGCCCGGGTGGGAAATTGTAGGTAGGCTTCGCGTTCTGTTACGCTCACCTGACTCCCACAGAGGTGCCGATCTGATCTGGGCTGCTGCGGCCTCCTCCAGCGTAATGCGTAGGGCAGAGATGTGTCGTTTGTCTGGCTGGTAGGAGTACACTTCTGTGAATGGAGAAAGGGGAATTAACCACCCGTGGAGTTGAGCATAAATTCCCCCCACCCCCTGTTGTTCTCCCCACTGACCACCTCCGATGTCCCCTCTAAAGTCTCACCTTATGGTTTGAAAGGGTGAGCTCTCCATCCAGCTTCAAGCGCAGGGGCGCGTGATGGACCAGTTGCTCCACTGGTCGAAGAAATTGCTGAGTTCCAGGGCTATTTTGACTCTCCTGGCAAGACGCCGTAAGTATGCAGTTCGTAAGAGTTCAAATGCCTGACCATCATTCCTATCCAATCCCGTAATCTGTGGTCTTCTCCTTTATTCAGGTGCTGAGAGAAAACCAGAGTTGAGGAGTTATACCTCCGGCGGTAAAATTAGGTAAGTCTATGGCGGGAGGTGGCTCCTCTTGATTGTCCTTTTGATTCACCCTGTTGTGCTTTTGTTGAATGGTTTCCCCGGTGGTAAATCAGGTAGGTCTTAGGGTGGTAACCAGTATTCCTCTATATGTTCCCTTGGCTCACCTTATTGTCTTTATCTCCCCCTAGGTGCCGGAATGCGGCGGGAACATGCAGGAGGCTGCGGTGAAACGTGAAGATGCTGCGAGGAACGGTGAGTGCAGCGCGGCGCTGCTGCTGGCGATGCGACGTGTGTAGAAATAAAGTCTTTCCTTTGGTTCGACGATGCAATGGCTCTGGAATCAGGTAAGAAGCTGGTAAATGTTCTGGTTCTAACCTTTCTCCTTCTTTCCCTTGTTTCTAGGTGCTCTGGGTTCGAGGCGGGCGTGGCTGAAGTCTGGGTGCTGCTGCAGGCACGGTGAGCGTTACGCTGCTGGATGCAGAATAACGCGAAGCGTGTGCTGCTCTTCGGGCGTGGTTTAAATAGCCTCCAAAGTAGTTCCAGGTAAGTATTCCTCCACCGCCAAACCCGAGTGGCAAAAGAGTCCCTAGGTAAAGTAGTCCCTTCTAGGCATCTTGAGGGCTTGGATCCCTTGCAGCATGGTCTGCATCAGGTAAGTCCAGGTAAGTTTTCCCCTTATGAGCCTGGCGCCTATGGCGCCAGGACTGAAGTCTCATATGAGCCTGGCGCCAAAGGCGCCAGGACTGTGTCCAGATGGCCCCTAACAGGGGTTGCTGGGCCTTTCCCCGGGAACGTGATGCCTGCTCCCGGGGCTGCTGGACCTGGTCTGGTTCCCGGGGGTAGGCATCATGACAATTCTGCAGCTGTTGTCGGAAAAGGAGCTTTTGGATCGGGAGGCAGAAGATCCTGTATGTCGGATCAAGGAGGAATTGCCTTTTGTGGGAGCCAAATTGTATTTACCGTCTGAGGAGTTATGGATTAAAGCATTGAAAGATTGCCATGACTCACCTTTGGCTGGGCATCCTGGAGTTAAGATGTTGGTAGACCTGTTGTTACGCTCACCTGGTCTCTGCGGAGGCGTTGGGGGATGGTTGCAGCCCTCCCGGGGGTGAGGTCGCTTGGGTCGGACTTCACCTTCTGCGCCTATGTGGTGACTGGTAATAATAGGTGATGCTGCTCGGGGCTGCTCCTGCATGGAGAATAGGGGACGTGAGTATACCGGCTTGTGAGCCTGATCCCCTTCTAGACCCCTTCTCCCAAACCGTGGTACCCGTTGCATGCGCTTCCCCTGGAAAGGTCACCTGTTCATTAGCTTTGGCGAGCACTACATCCTGCTGCTTCTGGCAGGGGCGCTTGTATGATCTGGACCGAGTTCCTTCACTGGTCCCTTGCACGTGGTAGTCTAGTCCAGCCACTATACTTCAGGTAAGTGTTCCTGTTTGCCTTTGTCTTTCCTCGTCTGTTTTTGTTGAATTCTAACGTTTGTTGTCTTGTATTGCTGTCCGTTCTACTTTTGATGTTTGCCCTTTTGCTTTCTTCCCTTGCAGATGATGTTGCCGGCCCCTTAGATGCTGCAGAGCTCGAGGCGGCAGCTGGAGGGAACGAGGAATGAAGCTGCAGTGCTACAGTAGCTGGTAAACTCTTAACTAGGGGGCGCACAGTGCTGCAGTGTCAGGATCAAGATCACTGGATGTCAGGAGATGAGTCTGCAGATGAAGCACTGGTTTCCTGGAGGTGAGTATGCAGGAGAATGCCTGGTTTCAAAGGTAAGTAAACTGGTCCAAGCAGCGGTGAGCGTCACGTTGCACGTGAGTGAACAGTAATGTGAAGCACCTGCCTTAAGAATGGAGCAGCATATATAGCTGAGCTTCTGAAGCCACGCCCACCAAGTTCAGCCTGCCTTCCACACCCTGCCACATCTGATGAGTCAGCAGCTAAAGACCAGGCCTAGGGAGCCACACCCGATGAGTCAGCACATGGGGATGTTCTCTGGAATAAAGGCTTTCAGCACCTGGAAAGTTCTTGGAAAATAAAAGCACTCCTGCACTGAAATAAAGTGTTCCTGCTCACATCTCTAGACTTAGTCCAGCCAGGGCCCCTGTGTTTATGAGTCCCAAAGGGACATAAGTGAGTCAAGTGACCCATTACCCCCAACATTGAATGGTGTGGTTTTTGTGTTCTGGGGCCTGTAGCCAAGACACCTATTACAGAGAGAATTTTGGTGGAAGGAGATGCGAGAAGACACTGAGAATTATTTGAGAACCTGTGAAGTCTGTATTCGTTCAAAGTCTGACCATCAGAAGGCGGTAGGATTGTTGGTGCCACTTCGGATTCCACCTCGGCCTTGGCACACGGTGTCAATGGATTACATTGTGGCTTGCCGCCTGATAAGGGTTGTTTTACTATTCTTGTGGTGGTGGATGTTTTTTCTAAGGCTGGACATTTTATTCCCATCAAATGAGCAGCTACTCATTAGCTCAGGCGTTTTTGCAAAATGTGGAAAAGTTACATGGTTTACCTAGTCAGGTTATTTCGGATCGAGGAACTCAATATGTCTCAAAGTTTTGGCACGCATTCTGCAAAGAGTTGAACATTGACATTAATTTGACCACCAGTCATCATCCCGAGGGTAACGGTCAAACAGAGAGGGTCAATCAAGAATTAGAGAATTATATACAATGTTATCTGGGTTCAGATCAAGGTTGGCTGGAGCTGCTTTGGTTAGCTGAGTTCTGCTATAATAATGCTGCTAAGAATTCGACTTCGAAGTCTCCTTTATTTTTTTATCAGGGGTTCCATCCACATTTCTTAAGAGGTGTTATGTTGGAGGAAGTGGAGGTGCCAGATGTCGAGAGTAGATTGGAGGCTATGGGACACATTTTAAGACAGGCAGTTCAGGCATTAGAGAGAGTAAGTTGATTTATAAGAAATTTGCTGACAGAAAATGTAGGCAGGGACCCGAGTATCGAGGTGGATACACTGTGTTGTCCACTAAGAATTTGGCTTTGAAGGGAAGGAATAAGTTCAGTCCACGTTATATTGGGCCATTTTAGGTGGAGCAGGTTTACTCTCCGGTGTCAGTGAAATTGAAACTGCCACCGGAGTTAAAGATTCATCCGACTTTTCATGTAACCCTATTAAAGATTTGCAGGAAAGACACCTGGATTTGTGGGGTCTCAGGTCCAGTGTTGTCAGTGGATGAGAATGAATATGAGGTTTAAGCCATATTAGACTCTAGAGTGGTTCGAGGACAGCTTCAGTACCTGGTTCATTGGAAATGTTATGGACCAGAGGAAAGATCGTGGGAGAAGAACAAGTTACTTACCAACTGTAACGTTCTTTCGATATATTCGTATCTCGCCAGCTTCGCTGCTTCTGGAAAAAAAATTCTCGGCAGAGGGTGCTGTGCACAAGGTCGTGGTGCCGATGTCCCTTGACGGTCTCCGTGCCGCGTCAACATCACCATCGGTATAAGTAGCTTGTGCCGCGCCCGTTGGCTTCAGTTCTGTTTTTTTGAGGACCTATTTGAGGAACACCCAGGCGTGCCTCATGACTTTTGTGAGTGAGAAGTGTAAATAACGCAAACTGTACTGCGGGGTAGGATGGGAGGGGAGATGAGGAATGCATGGGAGGAACATCCAGTCAAAAGAATGTTACAGTTGGTAAGTAACTTGTTCTTCAAATGGATTGTGTCCTCCCACATATTCCTCATTTTATGATAGACTCCCATAGCAGTGGACATTTTTGGAGATGGGAGTACTAATTATTTTTATCATGGTCGGAATGTAGTACCGCCTTAGCAAATAATCCTTCATGGGATGAAGAGGCATCTAAGCAGTAATGCTTAATGAAGGTATGCATTGATGCCCATGTTGCGGCTGAACAAATATCCGCTACAGGGACTCCCCTCTTCAGAGCCACAGAAATAGCCATACCCCTTGTGGGATGGGCTCGAAGCCCATCAGGCGGGTCCTTTCCGGACAATCTGTAGCACTCCACTATAGCCAAAATGATCCAGCGGGATATGGCTGTTTTGGCACCGCTAATCCCAATTTATGGCCAGTATAACCCACAAAAAGTTGGTCATCCTGACGCAATTTTGACATTCTTGATATATAAAAATGGAGAGCCCTTTTTGGGTCCAGTCATGAAACCTTGCCTCCTCTTTGCCCAAATGAGGAGGAGGGTAGAACATTGGTAGTATGATTTTTTGTGACAAGTGAAAGTCAGAAACTACTTTGGGTAAGAAAGAAGGTCTAACCTAATATTGTACGGAGGTTTACATGAGAGAGCCTGCAACTCACTAATCCTGCAGGCTTAGGTTAAGGACACAAGAAGGACAGTTTTTAATGTTAAAAGCCTCAAGGGGTAGGAATGCAGAGGCTAACAAGGTACACAAGTTAGAAACTTAAGTACAAGATTTAAATCCCAAGTCGGGACATGAAAAGGAACTAGAGAGTACACATTAGTGAGCCCTTTCAGAAATTGGATGATCAATGGAATTTTGAAGTAGGAAACCTCTTCCGAAGAGCCCTTGAAAATGGACAGTGCAGCCAAATATCCTTTAATTGTTCCAATCTGAAGTTGCAGATTGGCTAAATGCAGCAGAAAAGAAACACCATTGGGGTGCCACATTGAAAAGGGTCCACATTCTTATCCATGCACCAGTTACTGAATGTATTCCAATGACACCGGTACAGAGACTTAGTTGCTGGCCTTCTGGCCGTAACCAAAATCTCCATTACGTCATCCCGGAGGTCCCAATCCTTATATCTCAACCTCTGAGAAACCATGCATGAAGGTTGAATGTCTTGATCCCTGGATGGAGAACTCAACCTTCCTCTTGTGACAGAAGATCCTCTCTTTGTGGAAGAAGTATTTGAGAGCAGATGGACATGTCCAGAGGGTCCGGGTACCACGTCCTCCTGGCCCAATCTGGGGCAATTGGGATCATGGTTTTCCTGAACTTTCTCAAACTCCTGATTACGTGAGGAATCAAAGGACTGGAGGAAATGCAAACAGAAGTTGGAATTCCGAGTCCACTACAAATGCATCTCCTTGAGCAGTACTGATCGCACTTTCGGTTGACCGAGGTCGCAAACAGATCCACCTGAGGGGTTCTCTAAAGGGTGAAGATCTGTTGAAGGATTTTCTACGCTAATTCCCACTTGTGGGATACTGTGCTCTGCCTGCTCAGAGCGTCCGCTGCTGTGTTCTGCTCTCCGGCTAGGTGAACTGCCGACAGAGATTCCTTCTTGTATTGCCCAGAACCAGAGCTGATTTTGCCCCTCTGCACAGTGGTAGTGAACCTACGCCTCGTTTCTTGTTGAGGTAGTACAAGGCTACTCTGTTGTCCGTCATTATCAGGCCATTCTTTCCTCGTACAGAGGGCAGGAAGTCCTTCAGCACTAGTCTGATTGCCCTCAGCTCCAAAAGGTTGATGTGTAGTTTGGACGCCGATGGAGACCAACGACCGCTGATTGTCAGATCGTTGATGTGGGCTCCCCACCTCGTGAGTGAGGCGTCCGTCACTACTGTTATCTCCGGCCATGGTTGCCAAAAAGATTCTCCTTTGAGGATATTGTCGTTGCAAGCCCACCATAGTAGATCCTGAGCAACTGTGCTCGGGACTTGCAGAGATCCGACATACTCCCCGAGAATTGGGACCACTGAGTTCTGAGGGCCCATTGAAGAGATCTCATCCTCAGTCGAGTACTTTCTGTGCTTGAGATGGATTGGCACATGAAAGTAAGCATCCTGAAGGTCCAATGATACCAACCAGTCTTGCAGTTGGACAGCCTGAAGGATCTGAGAAAGGGTTACCATCTTGAACTTGCCCTTCCTGAGGAACTTGTTCAAGTTTCTTAAGTCCAAGATGGGTCTCAGTCCTCCGTCCTGAGAAAGTAAGGGGAGTACCAACCCTTGTTCCTCTGCACTACAAGGATATGTTCTATTGAACCTTTCTCTAGCAGGGTCAAAATTTCCTGCACAAGGAGCAGATCTGGAATTTTGACAGAGTTAGCTCCTGGTGGATTCCCTTAGGAAGGGAAGGCAGTAACCTTGAGCTACTGTTTCCAGTGCCAAAGCATCTGAAGTAATGGCCCACCATTCGTTCAGATGCTGAGAGATTCTGCCTCCCACCGGGGTCTTGTGTGCTAAGGTCTCAGAGAGATTTGGAGGCGGCTGCAGGAGCGGCTGAGGGCAAAGATGCCACTGCTGAGGCTGATTTCGCACCTCTTCCTCTTCCACTATGAGGGAATTTTCTTTTCCCTTTCTGTGCGACCTGTCCTCTTCCTCTACCAAATGAGGAGTAGTATCGAAAAAGAACGACCTCTCCAGGAAGATAAGCCTTAATAAGGTTTTTGAAACTGTCGCATAGAGACGCTAAGTGACTTAGCTGCCGCCTTAGAGGTCTCCAGTTTTTTTAAGCTCTCCTCAGCTTTACTGCCGTATAGCCTCGAGCCATTGAAAGGCATGTTGAGTAGCCTGGCCTGCACATCTGGTGCAAACCCCGACCTCAACCACGCACATCTGCGCAGTACTGTGCTTTCAGCCATGGATCTGATGATGCTGTCAACATTATCCAATCCAGATTGGAGACATTCCCCCATTGCCTCCTTACCATCTTTCACAATATTCAGAAAGCCTTCCCTTTCTTCACCTTCTGGAATATGTTCAGCCGCCGCCTTTACGCAATCCCACAGCGTATGGGTAAAACTGGCCAGGGTACAGGTAACATTTGCTGATTTAAGTGCCATACTGCCCAAGGAAACTACATTGCAGGCCCAAGTGTCCACCTTTTTATCCTTTCTATCTGGGGGGATAGATGGATAAACTGACTGTCTCGTGGAGGTAGCAGCTTGGAACACTAGACTTTCTGGTGTAGGATGTTTACTCAGAAAATCAGGGTCACTGCCTGTGGCCTATATTTTTTAGGAAAGTCTTTATTTACTGATGCAACAGACTCAGGAGTCTCCCAATTTGAAACAACTGTTCTTTGTAGAGCCCTATGAAAGGGAAGAACTGGGTCCTTTTGAGGTCCGTGGTCCAGGATGACAGTCATATCATCTTGTTCAAAGGTTGGTAAAGACCTGCTCCAACCCATATGTTCAACAATTCTGTTCATCAAGTTCCTGTACCCGGAATCTGCACGTTCTGAAGGATCAGGTTTTTGAAACTGTAACTCAGGTGACGTATCAATGTCACTGGCAGAGTCAAGCATATCACACAGGTCTCTAAATCTTGGCTCAGGGTCAATCAATTCCTCTGGCACATCTCTAGTACCAAATTTTACTCCAAAAGGAGAAATGTCTTCCTCTGAGACACTTTCTTCCTCAAATATCGAGGACATGGACTTAAAAAGTCTGATTTTGGTAAAGGTGTATACCTTTTTTCCTGTTCAGGAATTTGTCTTGAGGGAATCGAAGTATTCCTCGAAATCGTTGATGATTACTTCGATAAAGTAGCTGATTTCTCCTTTTGCTTCGACGTTGTGGTAGTCGGCGGCAATGGCATTGATGAACTCGTCGAGTGCTTCGACGATTTATGCTTTTTAGCCGTTACCGTGGAATCACTCGAATCTCGAGGAGACTTTGACGTTTTAACGTCTGGTCGAGATCATCGAGTTTCCACCTTACTAGTGGACTTGGCCTTAGTAGTTTCTGACTCTCCTGCATCGTCCAAGGGAGTGACTGGGGTCTGGCTCTTTCGAGGTCTCTTTGAGAGGGTCGGGCTGCATTCTCAAAGACCTTCATCATTTGCTTTTTGAATTCTTTCCATTTTCTTGGGGAATCCGACCTAGTCGGACATCTTACCAATTCGGTAGATGTGTCAGATGAAGAGGAGGGAGATCTGTTTCTACTCTTCATCTTCTTTGAAGAAGAAGAACATCTCGATCTACTACCTTATCGGGATCTCTTTGAATGTCTGCGTGGATCCGAATCTCTCGATTCAGACTTTTTATGTTTTGAAGAGGCCTTCGGAGAGGTCTTCGAAGAGGCCTTGGAAGCTTCCCGCCCCACCGCCAGTTTACCTTTTCTCTCACGAAGAGCTTTCTCTGTCATCGACTGACAGGAGCCACAGTCGCTGGTCTGATGGTCCGAACCCAGGCACCAAAGATAAATGCGGTGAGGATCAGTGATCGACATTTTAGAGCCACAGTCAACACATTTTTTGAACTCCATTTTAGGAGTTAAAGGGGTAGAAGAAGACGACATTTTCTTGGAGAAAATTTGAAGCGCCCCGTTAACACGAGAGCGAAGCAATCGGAAAAACGGAACTGAAGCCAACGGGCACGGCACAAGCTACTTATACTGATGGTGACATTGACACGGTACAGAGACCGTCGAGGGACATAGACGCCACCACCTCATGCACAGCGCCCTCTGTCGAGATTTGTTTTTTCCGAAGCAGTGAAGCTGTCGAATTACAAATATCATAAGATGAGGAATACATGGGAGGACACAATCCATTCGAAAGTGGGAAAAATATGTGCTGCTGGGTGTTACTCACCGCTCCGGTAATCGATCACTGCCTGTAGATAGGCGACCTTGGAGACAGTAGTTTCCACAGATATTCACAAGACAGCCTCTGGTAACCCGACACACCCTGAATTCTAAGATTAAGGCTTCCTCAAGAAGGGGCTCTTTTCTGTGATGTGCCTCTCTGCTGTTTCAACCTGAACAGGCAGAATTGCCAATCGCCTAAAAGAGAAAACAATAGTACTAAGGAGTACCTAGGCGGGGTTTGAGGAGTGGAATCTGCTATAGGATTGAACTATGTATAAAAGAAAATAAACTATTACCCTCTACGTCAATGTAATAAACCAGAGCATCCCAGAAATAAATGGGTAAGTAATTCAAACACAGACCTGAAGGGAGAACTGGCAGGAGTGAATGAAGTCCAAATGGAGGGAAACAACGAAAGGATAAAATAAAAAAGGAAGGTTAGTACAGGAGAGTAACCCGGGCGGCATGAGGGTCGCACTAGTGACGGGTTGGTGCATGTACCGGAATGCGTCAATATGCACTTGGTGAGTTGCTCACTGTAGAATGTTGAAGTCCCAAAGGATGTAGCAACCAAGTTCAAAAGTAAAGGCTAACGGTGGAATCCAGCAGAGAGGGTTTTATCTAGTATGAACAGTTCAGGATAATAGCAAGTGAAATGGCCTCAGGAACAAGAAAGAGACCGTAGACAAGTACAGAGGACAACCAATTACCTTAGTGGGCCGTAGAACCAGGAAGTCACTGAGGAAAAAGGCAGGCAGTCCGTGAAGGAGTCTGGGTCAGTAAAGGAGCGGGCGTAACCAAAACCAAAGGAGTATCCAAATGCAGTCCAAATAGAATAGCCAAGCGTCGGGAACCAGAAGAACAAAATAGAGCACTGACTGGATGTCAGAAGGGAATATGGAACGTAACCGCAAGGAGAGTAACGCTACAATTAGCAGCAGAGAGCTGTACGAGTAGCGGTGCTTTAAAGTACAGGGGGGCGTGGTTTAGATGTGCGTTCCTTACGCCTGCACGAGACGTGCCGGTGTGTAAACAAGCGCCATGGCAACCTGTATCGATTCCAGAGTGGAGCCCGTGAGTGTGCTGTCCTTTGCGTGAACACCGCGGATGAGCCGGCGCTTTCATTCCGCGTAGAAAATGTAACAGCATCCGCCCCCAAAGACTCCGGCAACCCCCTGGTGGAGTGGAACTCCCTCAATAGATCGGGACAATGCAAGTTGGCCAAAGGCTCCCAAGTGCGATCCTCAGGACCGAAACCCTTCCAATCCACCAAGTACCGCACAGTACCCCCAGAAAACCGGCAGTCCAGTATGCGGGAGACCTCATACTCCTCCTCACCATCCACCAGAATGGAAAGAGGCTGTTTCGACAACCGAGTAGAGCGGATGAAGGGTTTAACCAGAGAGACATGAAAAACAGGGTGAATGCGGCAGGAATGGGGCAGAGACAAACAGACCGCAACAGGGTTAATGACAGCAGAGACAACAAAAGGACCCACGAATCGAGACAGTAGAGAACGCTTCCCTGCTATCCGCAAATTACGGGAGGAAAGCCACACCTTCGAGCCGATTTGGTAGGCTGGTGCTGGAGAACGATGCAGGTCCGCAGATCTCTTGCCACGGTCCTGAGCACAAAGCAAATGTAATTGGACATCACAATGTATTTGGTCCAGATCACGTACACAGTCACGCGCCGCTGGATTGGAACCAGGCAGGGCCGGATCAAGAGGAAGCGTCCTAGGATGACACCCATACAGAGAAAAAAATGGAGAGACCCCAGTGGACGTGTGCATAGAATTATTATATGCGAATTCCGCTTGTGGCAAGGACGTGAGCCAAGACTGCTGAAACTGTAGACATAAACAACGTAGATATTGCTCAATGGTGGAATTGGTTCTTTCAGTCTGCCTGTCCGTTTGAGGGTGGTACGCTGACGAATACCTATCCTCAATACGCAGGGAAGCAGTAAGAGCTTTCCAGAACCGTGAGGTAAATTGCGTACCCCGGTCGGAGAGAATGACAGAAAGCAGTCCAAAAAAGCGAAATACATTCAACATGAACAATCTAGCCAACCCGGGGCAGACGGTAATCCGGAACAAGGCACGAACAAGGCATACTTCGTAAAATAGTCAACAACTACCCATATGGTGTTGCGTTCTTGTATATGCGGTAGGTTGACAATGAAATCCATTGACACCATCTGCCAGGGTTTGTACGGGATCGGTAAAGGTTGTAACAAACCCATAGGTTTAGCTCTCGAAGACTTGCATTGAGCACAGATGGCACAGGTTGTGATGTAGTCTTGTACGTCTCTAGACATGGTGGACCACCAGGCCCAACGCCGTAAGGCCTCCAATGTCTTCTGAGCCCCTGAATGCGCTGCAATCAGAGAGTCATGGGACCACTGAAGAGCCAAGGTCCGGGCCTGTCCCGGTGGGATAAAGACGGGCCCCTGAATAAAGGGCAATCCTTGCACCAGTTCCAAGTTGAGTTAATTGATCTCCGTAGGATGGGTAGAAACCCAATCAGTAATGATGGAACGCAAGGAAGGCTGAACTGAACAACCCCAGGACGACTTTGTTTGGCAGTAGAAGCAATGGCTCGGACCGTAGGCAATGATTCCCCGTAGGAAGGCGGGAGAGAGCATCAGCAGATATCTGAGCATTAGCAGGACGATAGGTGATAACAAACCAGTATTGTGAAAAGAACAAGTGCCAACGCGCTTGTCTGGCAGTGAGACACTTCATTGACTTGAAGGCCAGAAGACTTCTGTGATCAGAGTAGACCGTAAGAGGGTGTTTAGCCCCCAGAAGATGGTGTCTCCATTCCAGGAAGGCATCTCTAATGGCTAGAAGTTTGCGTTCCGTGATAGAATAGTTTCTTTCATAGGGCGTCAGCTTGCGGAAATAATAGGCGATGGGATGCACTTCACCTGAGTGTGGGCATTGTTGTGATAAGACAGCGCCAGCCTCATAGCCTGAAGCGTCCGCTTCCACAAAGAAAGGGAAATCCGGGTCAGGATGCTTAAGAACCGGAGCTGAAGAAAAGGCAGATTTCAGCTGATCGAACGCCTTTTGAGCCTCTGGTGACCAAACATACGGCTCCTTAGCACTGGTCAAGGAGGTGAGAGGCGCAGAGATGTCAGGAAAGCTATTGATGAAACGCCGGTAAAAGTTGGAGAAACCCAGAAAGGATTGCAAATCTTTGATATTCCTGGGCACCGGCCACTCCAAGACAGCATTAATCTTAGACTGACTCATACGAACTCCCTGATCAGTAAGGTCGTATCCCAGAAACTCAACTTCAGATGCATGAAAAATGCATTTTTCTGCCTTTAAAAATAAATGGTGGTCTCTTAGACGCTGAAGAACTGTCTTGACGTGTTGGATATGATCCGTCAGGTTCTGTGAATAGATCAATATGTCATCCAGATAAACAACGACATATTGATCTAAGATGTCGTGAAATAGGTCATTCATGAATGCCTGGAAGGTAGCCGGGGCGTTACAGAGACCAAAAGGCATCACCAGGTATTCAAATATGCCATAGCGTGTTTTAAATGCAGTTTTCCATTCGTCCCCCTCTCTCATGCGCACAAGATTGTAGGCCCCTCGGAGGTCTAACTTAGTGAAGATTTTAGACGAGCCCAGTTGATCAAGGAGGACCGAAATCAGAGGAAGAGGATACTGATTTTTAATGGTAGCTGCGTTTAGTGCACGATAATCAATACAGGGACGTAAATCCCCTTCTTTTTTGGGGACGAAAAAGAGCAGAGATGCCATTGGAGATTTCGAAGGGTGGATAAAGCCCATAGTAAGTGCCTTGTCGATGTACTCCTTCAATACAGCATCTTCCTTTAGGGTGAGCGAGTACACTCTACCAGTGGGTATCTTCATTCCCGGTATTAGGTCTATTGGGCAATCATAGATCCGATGCAGAGGTCGGGTCTCTGCCATCCCTTTGTCAAACACATCTGCGAATTCTGCATATTGAGTGGGGACCACTGAGGTAAGCGTGTTAGAAATGGCCCCAACATCCATAGTGGAGAACACTAGCGCTCTAGCGGAGCTGTCCTGGCTGATTCCAGGCAATGAAGTGCAGCGAGTATTGCAGACATTAGAGGGAAACTGGATCAAGTGGGTTGACCAGTCAATGGCAGGATTGTGGTAATGCAGCCATGGGATACCCAGAATGACCTTGTAGGCAGGGGCTTTAATAACGTCAAAAGTTATCTCTTCTATATGGCCTTCGTCGGTGCACATGACCAAAGGGATCGCCTGATGTGTCACCATACCAGAGAAAAGAACTGAACCGTCAACTGCATTAACCAGTTCAGGAGTAGGCTTGCGAATTAGTGGTATCCCAGACATAGAAGCAATGCATTGGTCCACATAATTACCCGTTGCTCCCGAATCTATAACTGCCATTGCTTTGAATGTCCCTCCCTGGTTCACAGTAAAACAGACAGGAAGCTGAATCAACTGAGTAGAACTAGACAAAGGAGAGTCCAGAGTAGCTCTTCCCGATGTAGGGACTCCGTCTATTGTCGGGATTTGGCATTTCCCACCTTTCTGTTGGGTTTTTTAGGACATTGGGGCAACAAATGATCAGAGGCCCCGCAATACATGCACAGATTATTTGACCTGCGATGTTGACATTGAGCGGGGGTGAGCGGACCCCTGACAACACCAAGTTGCATTGGTTCAGGAGCAGGTAGTGTAGTGGAAGAGGTTTCTGCAGGTGCTGAGACAAACAGGGCAGATTTCTTCTCGCCTCGTCGTTCAGCTTTGCGAGCGTCGATTTGGACGACTAAATCAAGTGATTCTCCGAAAACAGTAG